>NC_091286.1:396810454-398088133 GCF_032444005.1 Ranitomeya imitator
GCACAAAAATGGCCTAACAGGGAAGAGTATCGCAGCTACAAAGATTGCACCTCAGTCAACAATCTATCGCATCATCAAGAACTTCAAGGAGAGAGCTTCCATTGTTGTCAAAAAGGCTCCAGGGCGCCCAAGAAAGACCAGCAAGCGCCAGGACCGTATCTTAAAACTGTTTCAGCTGCGGGATCGGACTACCAGCAGTGCCGAGCTTGCTCAGGAATGGTAGCAGGATGGTGTGAGTGCTTCTGCACGCACTGTGAGGCGGAGACTCTTTGAGCAAGGCCTGGTTTCAAGGAGAAAAAACATCAGGGACCGACTGATATTCTGCAAAAGGTACAGGGAGTGGACTGATGAGGACTGGGGCAAAGTCATTTTCTCTGATGAATCCCCTTTTCGATTGTTTGGGACATCTGGAAAACAGCTTATTCGGAGAAGAAGAGGTGAGCGCTACCACCAGTCTTGTCTCATGCCAACTGTAAAGCATCCTGAAACCATTCATGTGTGGGGTTGCTTCTCAGCCAAGGGAATCGGCTCACTCACAGTCTTGCCTAAAAACACAGCCATGAATAAAGAATGGTACCAGAATGTACTCCCAGAGCAACTTCTCCCAACCGTCCAAGAGCTGTTTGGCACCCAACAATGCCTTTTCCAGCATGATGGAGCACCTTGCCATAAAGCAAAGGTGATAACTAAATGGCTCATGGAACAAAACAGAGATTTTGGGTCCATGGCCTGGAAACTCCCCAGATCTTAATCCCATTGAGAACTTGTGGTCATCAAGAGACAGCTGGACAAACAAAAACCAACAAATTCTGGCAAAATGCAAGCATTGATTATGCAAGAATGGACTGCTATCAGTCAGGATTTGGTCCAGAAGTTGATTGAGAGCATGCCAGGGAGAATTGCAGAGGTCTTGAAGAAGAAGGGTCAACACTGGAAATATTGACTTGCTGCATTAACTCATTCTAACTGTCAATATAACCTATTGGTACTCATAATATGATTGCAATTATATTTCTGTATGTGATATAAACATCAGACAAACACTAATAAAAACCAGAGGGCAGCAGATCATGTGAAAATATAATTTTGGTGTCATTCTCAAAAATTTTGGCCATGACTGTATAACGGTGGGAGAGTCACTCTGTCCGAAGCCTTTATAGACTGCGCAAGCGCGATGCACCGTGCCTGCGCAGTCTGGACAAGAGTGACGCAGCCGAACTTACTTATCCCCCCCCCCCCAATATACCGGCCATGGGGGCTCAACACACCCGTGTATCCCCCATAATATAGCGGCCATGGGGGCTCCATGCTCTGTAGCTCCGGTCAGGGTAGATGTAGAGCCCAGCGGAGCTCCAGGACCTTCGATGATGTCACCAGCATGTGACCAGTGACACGAGTGGGCGGAGTCGGCCCTCGCTGTGCTAGGTGTTGTATCCATTATAGCCAGCGCCGCACTCAGGCAGTAAGTACAGCCACACTCACGCAGTACAGCCACACACAGCCGCACTCAGGCAGCACAGCCGCACTCAGGCAGCACAGCCGGACAGAAAAAGATGGGAGCAACATATGGCAGAATGGAAACATGAACAGGCAGAATGGGTGGAGCACATTACAACAGAATGGGGGCACAGGATGGGAGCAGAACAAGACAGAATGGTTGCGCAGGATGGGAGCACCACCACATGACAGGATGGGGGCAGGATGGGAGCAGCACATGACAAGACGGGGTACAAGAGGGGAGCACATGACAGGATGGGGACGCAGGATGGAGCAGCACATGACAGGATGGGGATGCAGGTTGGAACAACACATGACAGGATGGGGATGCAAGTTGGAACAGCACATGACAGGATGGGGGCGCAGGATGAAGCAGCACATGACAGGATGGGGAAGCAAGATGGGAGCAGCACATACCAGGATGGAGACCATATACCAATATAAATGCTCGCCACCCGGGCGTAGAACGGGTTCAATAGCTAGTTGTCATATAATAGTACAGATTTTACTCTTGTGGTTTGCAGTTGCCATGACCCACTGGAAGAGCCCCTGAGGTGCCAGGACTGCAAAAACCCCCTCATGATTGACAGCATTATACAAACTACACCTCGCAATTATTTCATCTAAGGGTACAGTGATCATTTTGACATCACGGGTGTTTGTCACAGAATTTTGTACCATTGGGCAGTGAAGAAAAAATGATTACATTTTTATCACCAAAATATTGTTTCAGATGCTGATTTTACAATTTCATATGGAGAAATGGGGAAAAATGTCAACAAAATTTGTCACACAATTTCTGCTGAATGTGGAAACACTCCATATGTGGCTGTACAGGACTGTTTAGCCACACGGCAAGACTCGGAATGGAAGGAGTGTCATTTGCCTCCTAGAACCCAGATTTTCCTAGAACAGTTTGCAGACTTTATACACAGAGCCCCTAAGTGCTAAAAGAACAGAATCCCACCTCAAGTGACCCCATTTTGGAAATGATACCCCTGCCAAACATGTGAATTCTAAATGTGGTTTAGACACACTGGGACTCAGAAGGGAGGGCGCATTTGGATTTGAGAGCAGAGAATTAGCTTAATTTCTTTTGGAGGATCAGGAGCCATTTCATTTTTCCAGAGCCTTTGTACTACCAGTAACGTGGACGATGAACCCAAGTGGGGACTTGCTTTTTTGTGGATTGATACAAAGCTTTTGTTGGGAACACAGTTATCCAGCGCTCTACGCGGAGCACTTATTTTGGGATTTCCATCTAAATCTCCAAGTGACGTGATTCAGATGAAATCCCCGAGGGATCCATCTATATACATAATTGTCTAAGGGTCACTTCCGTCTGTCCTTCTGTCACGGTTATTCATTCGCTGATTGGTCTCAGCAGCTGCCTGTCATGGCTGCCGCGACCAATCAGCGACGGCCACAGTCCGATTAGTCCCTCCCTACTCCCCTACACTCACTGCCCGGCGCCCGCTCCGTAATCCCCTCCACTCACCGCTCACACAGGGTTAATGGCAGCGGTAAAGGCCCGCGGTGTAACGCGCTCCATTACCGCTGTAATTAACCCTGTGTGTTCCCAACTATTTACTATTGATGCTGCCTATGCAGCATCAATAGTAAAAATATGTCATGTTAAAAATAATTTAAAAAAAAAAAAACCTGCTATACTTACCATCCGCCGCCTTTCCTGCTACTCGCCACGCTCCCGGGACCGTTCCATTGCAAGCAGCAGCTTCCGGTGAGGTCCCGTCCCAGGGCTGGTGTGCGACAAGGACCTGCCATGACGTCAGCCCTGGCACCGAAAGCTGCCGCTTGCAATGGAGCGATCCCAGGAGCGTGGCGAGTAACGGGAAAGGCGGCGGATGGCAAGTATAGCAGGACTTCAACGGGCTATAGGTGAGTATATGTTTATTTTTTTTTTTTTAAGTCTCTATACTACGTGGCTCTGTGCTGGCCAATATACTACGTGACTAGGCAATATACTACGTGGCTGGGCAATATACTACGTGGCTGGGCAATATACTACGTGGCTGGGCAATATACTACGTGGCTGGGCAATATACTACGTGGCTGGGCAATATACTATGTGGCTGGGAAATATATTACGTGGATATGCATATTCTAGAATACCCGATGCGTTAGAATCGGGCCACCATCTAGTTCAATATAATGAGGCAGCAGATTTACTCTGGACTCTGTCTGGCCTCTGTACAGAGGTGTCCTTTTCAGAAGTGCACAAAACTCTGGCCGACCGCGCTTTTATATATGCCTAAATAGAACACAGTGCCATATAAGATAATTGCAATATACAGTTGTGTAAAAAAATAAATTATTTGCCCCTTCCCAATTTCCTATTCTTTTTCATGCTTGTCACACTTAAGGCTATGTTCACACATAGCGTCGGGTCCCTGCGGGTTCTCCCGCAGCGGATTTGATAAATCTGCAGGGCAAACCCTCTGCAGTTATCCCTGCAGATTTATCGCGGTTTGTCCTGCGGGTTCCGCTGCGGGATTTTACCCCTACTATTGATGCTGCATATGCAGCAATATGCAGCATCAATAGTAATGTTAAAAATAATAAAATACTGATATACTCACCCTCTGACGTCCCGATCTCCTCGGTGCTGCAGGCGGCGGTCCGGTTCCAAAGATGCTGTGCGAGAAGGACCTTCGTGACGTAACGGTCATGTGACCGCGACTTCACCGCAGGTCCTGGTCGCATAGCAAACCTGAGACCGGACGGCCGCGTGCAGCGCTGAGACTTCAGAGGTGAGTATATCATTATTTTTTATTTTAATTCTTTTCTTTTTTTTACACAAATATGGTTCCCGGGGCCTGGAGGAGAGTCTCCTCTCCTCCACCCCGGGTACCACCCGCACATTATCCGCATTAAGCGTATCAATGCAGTAAGCGGATCAATGCATTTCTATGGGTGCAGAATCGCTGCGATTCTGCACAAAGAAGTGACATGCTGCGGGTTGTAAACCGCTGCGTTCCCGTGCGGTTTTTCCCGCAGCATGTGCACAGCGGTTTGCAGTTTCCATAGGGTTTACATGTTACTGTAAACGCTATGGAAACTGCTGCGGACCCGCGGTAAAAACCGCAATGTGTGAACATAGCCTAAATGTTTCAAATCATCAAATAAAATTAAATATTAGACAAAGATAACACAAGTAATCACAAATGAAGGTCTTTATTATTAAAGGGAAAAAGAAATCAAAACCTACAGGTCCCTGTGTGAAAAAGTGATTGCCCCCTAAACATATTTGGTTGGGCCACCCTTAGCGGTAACAACTGCAATCAAGCATTTGCAATAACTGCAAAAGAGTTTTGTACAACGTTCTGGAGGAATTTTGACCCACTCATCTGTGCAGAATTGTTGCAATTGAGCCACATTGGAGGGTTTTCGAGAATGAACTGCCTTTTTATGGTCATGCCACAGCATCTCAATCAGAATAACGTCAGGACTTTGACTAGGCCACTCCCAACTCTTAATTTTGTTTTTCTTAAGACACTCAGATGTGGACTTGCTGTCGCGTTTTCGATCATTGTCCTGCCGCATAACCCAAGTGTACTTCGGTTTGAGATCATGAACAGATAGCCGGACATTCTCCTTCAGAACTTTTTGGTAGACAGCAGAATTCATGGTTCCATTTACCACAGCAAGTCTTCCAGGGGATGAAGCAGCAAAATCGACCAAGACCATCACACTACCACCACATTTTTCTTTAGGTATGATGTTGCTTTTCTGAAATACTATATTATTTCTATGATGTAATGGGACACGCCTTCCAAAAAGTTTGACTTTTGCCTCATCAGTCCACAGGGTATTCTACCAAAAGTCTTGGGGATCATCAAGATGTTTTTTTGCAAAACTGAGACGAGCCTTTATGTTCTTATTGCTCACCAGTGGCTTTCATCTTGGAATGCTGCCATGCATGCCATTTTTACCCAGTCTCTTTCTTATTTTGGAATCAAACACTAATGCGGCCGAGTGTCAGCTGATTGTCAGAGCCGACACCGCTCCTGGCACTTTAACCAAGGGAATACTGCAATCGAGCACGATTGCATGTTTCGTGCAAATGTGTTTTTTTCCGCGAAAAAACCGCAGCATGTTCATTAATTTTGCGGATTTCCCACTACTAAATGCATTGGGAAGTGTCCGGAAAAAAACGCGGCAAAACCGCGGCAAAAACGCATGCGGTTTTCTTGCGGATTTCTTGCAGAAAATGTCCGGTTTTCTCAAGAATTTTCTGCGAGAAATCCGGAACGTGTGCACTTAGCCTAAAGGTGAGTGCACCTACCGTGTATTTTCATCCAAATTATCACTTTTAATCGCCCTATGTGCGCTTTCTCTCCTTAATTTTACATGGAAAATAAAGAAGACATTTACACTAGAGCATGGACTGACTGACCACTGTGCCTACAATGAATAGTCCATGGAATGACCAGCGGAATGTTTGATAGAACGCTGCCCAAACCAGGAATTAGCAGCTTTCTGTATATACTGTGCATTGATCGAAAGCTGCTAATCAGTGGCGGGGTTACACAGAGCAGGAGGACAACATGGCACAAGACAACTAGTCTCACAGTGATAATTTCTTGTGGATAAAACACTGATTTATTGAAACAACAGCACAAAACCCAGTAAGTGACACAACTGGAATCGGGGTCTCAGCCCCTACATCATGCTGCTCTCAGATTAAATAGCAAAAACCTGGTGTAAGACCGTAGTAGCATCGTACGCAATGAAGAGGTAGTGACCCACAAAGTTCTAACACAAAAGTCTCTTTAATGTGTTTCCTCACAGCATTAAAGTCCGATTCACACAAATGCATATAACTTCAGTGTATATTATCAGTGTACAGTTTACACCAGTTCATAGCAATGCATATCATATTGCTTTAAGCTGCAGTCCCTAAACAGGCCAGTCTTCCCTTGTCCAATTTCCCTGGGCGACCGCACACCATATTACAGTCTTCATATACAGAGCCTCATATATGTTGCAGACACTACATACGCCAGCCCCCTCCGACTAGTTCCCGTGGGTGTCCTGCATCACAGTCTCTAAGGCTTCTTTCACACTTGCGTCGTGTGACGTACGTCACAATCCGTCGTTTTGGGAAAAAAACGGACCTGCAAATGTGCCCGCAAGATGCGCTTTTTTCCCATAGACTTGTATTGCTGACAGATCGCGACGTATGGCCATACGTCGCGTCCGTCGTGCACTGGATCCGTCGTGTTTTGGCACAAAAAACGTTCAATGTAACGATTTTTCGTACGACGCGTCCGCCATTTTCTACCGCGCATGCGCGGCCGGAACTCCGCCCCCTCCTCCCCAGACTTTAGAATGGGCAGCGGATGCGTCGAAAAACTGCATGCGCTGCCCACGTCGTGCATAATTTTCACAACGTGCGTCGGTACGTCGCGCCGACGCTTAGCGACGGACCCATACCGACGCAAGTGTAGAAGTAGCCTAAGGCTAGGTTCACACTGCGTTCAGTGTCTCCGTTAAATGGACTACGTTACACTGCGGCATAACGCGGTGTAACGTAGTCCGTTAACGCCGCCATTGAATGCAATGTCGGACGCATCGCTAGCGCACGCCCACAATGGGTGTGCGCTAGCGATGTGCAGTGATGGACCCGAGACGCGGGCTGCAGCGTTTCCGGATCGGTCACTGCTAGCGCAGATGGAGCTAGCAGATGCTCCATCTGCGCTAACGCTGTGCCAAAGTCGGCACTTGCGTTAGCGCAGTCCGTTTAACGTATGCATTGAACGGACTGCACTAACGCAATGTGAACCTAGCCTTAGGCTACTTTCACTCGTCAGGTTTTTTGTATCAGGCAAAATCCGGCGAATGTTGGAAAAAAAGGATCCAGCGCAGATTGTGAAAAACTGATCCGTTTTTTCAATGGATCTAGCATATCCAGATAAGTGGAAAAAAAATTGTTTAAAAAAAACGGAATCCGTCGCCGGAATCTGTCATTTTCCAGATCCGGCACATTCCGGCTCCCATTCTAGCAAACAAGCAAACAACCGGAAGCGCCGAATCCGGCGCTTCTGGCTTTTTTGCCAGAGACAAAAAACGTTGCTATGGACGTTTTTTCCAGAAACGCCAGATATGCTGGATCTGGCGAAAACCGGACGAAACACAAGGTCATTCGGCGCAATCCGACACTCATACAAGTCTATGGCGAAAAAAACGAATCCGGCGGCAACATTTGCTGGATTCGTTTTTTTGAAAAATAGCCGGTTTGAGCCTGACTGCGAAAACCTGATGTGTGAAAGTAGCCTTACAGTCTCTTTACTCACACAGCCTCATATGTTGCACACACTACACATGCCAGCCTTCCTCTGACTAGTTCCCGTGGGTGTCCTGCATCACTGTATCACAGTCTCTCACAATCTCTTTACTCACACAACCGTACACAGCCCAGGATATCCTCCGGATAGCGGCCGGGCACCATATCAACCTGTTTGCAATCGTTACACATGCTAGTCCTCTTTCGGGCACAGGACTTCCACATCCGAGACCAGTACCATGGACGACTTGCATCGCTGTGTATGCTGTGGGTGCCAGGTTATTCAGCTGCCCTGGGTGCTGGCTCCGCTGGCCTGTGCCTCTATGCACTCAGCCAGCGCTCTGCAGGCCTCTGCTCTGCACACAGCACACACTGACGTGAACCTCACACACCTGACACACCCATACCCCTTACTGCAAGGCTTTTAACACACACAAACCTGTGGCCTTCAGCCACATCGAAAACCTTATCGGAAATCCGTGACTCCCATGCACACCTATGGACTTCATCCGTCTGCATGCACAACTTGGGGAGAAGACACAGCGACCCATACCTGTGACATGAGTCACTGCCTCACACTGGTGGTAGAATCCATTTAGGCTGGATTTATTCTGCACAATTATTGTGACCCAGAGTTCCTAGGAATGTCCATTTCCTCACAATTAGGAAGTGTAAACATCCTACCAATCAAGCAGCAAATGAGCAAAATGCTCCTTCGTTGGGCAAATTCATTTTTAAGCCTGCTGAGAGCGAAGGTATACTTCCATTTATGTTTTATCTGTGCATACATTTATCTATGTTTAAGGGTATGTGCACACGTTCAGGTTTTTTTGCATTTTTTCGCATTTTTTGCGGTAAAAACACATTTCAAACTGCAGACATATGCATCCTATCATTTAGAATGCATTCTGCAATTTTTGTGCACATGATCCGTTTTTTTCCGCAAAAAAAAAAAACCGCATTGCGGTAAAAAATGCAGCATGTTCATTAATTTTGCGGATTTTCTGTGTTTTTCCTGCTATTCTATGCATGTGGGAAAAAACGCACAAAAAACACGAAAAAAACCGCATGCTGATTTCTGGCAGAAATGTCCGGTTTTTGTCAGGAAATCTCTGCTAGAAAATCCTGACGTGTGCACATACCCTTATGGTGCACATAGGGTAATACGGTCATAGAAATTTCAATGAAAACAGAAGGTGCTCACCTTGAGGGGGTGGGCTAATAGGGGGACAACTCTAAAGTAGGCATATAGTACAATGAAACGTGTCACTGCCCAAAATGTCTGGTGCCAGTGTGTCATGCCATAATAGGAAGTCACAAGTCTCATGTGAATATCCACACGAGACTACCAATAAAGTCATGTTATAGTCATCATCACAACTATTGTGTGGTCAGCTGCAATTTCAGGCACCATTTAGTGACCCCGATTGTGGAATAGCTAGCCATATTCCTCCTTACTTCTACACTTGCAATAGCAGGAAGGGGCGCAACGACAAAAGTGTGAGCATACGCTAAGCCAGGCTGCAGCTGTGTCCTTTTCGGTGGTCGTATGCTTTTTCCCCTGTATGATGCAGATCTTTTTCATTGGCCTGCTTCCTAGAGGAGAAAAAGCAAGTGCCCACAGAGAAGTTCAGTATTCTACGGCCAGTTAGTTGAAAGGAAAAACTGCATCTTTATTAACAGGGAAAGGGTGGGGGGTAACTATTTGTAGGCCTTTTAGTTCTGTCCACTCTAACATTTTCTATTGAATCCATGCTCCACTGTGTGCACGCTCATGTGCAAGCTGTGCTTTCCTGGACACTTTTGCAAAGATTTAGGCTATGTTCACACATTGCGGTTTTTACTGCGGAACCGCGGCGATTTTGCAGCTGCGGGTCCACAGCAGTTTCCATAGCGTTTAAAGTAACATGTAAACCCTATGGAAACCGCAAACCGCTGTGCACATGCTGCGGGAAAAAACGCGCGGGAACGCAGCGGTTTACAACCCGCAGCATGTCACTTCTTTGTGCAGAATCGCAGCGATTCTGCACCCATAGAAATGCATTGATCCGCTTACTTCCCACATGGGGCTGTGCCCACCTTGCGGGAAGTAAGCGGATAATGTGAGGGTGGTACCCGGGGGGGGAGGAGAGGAGACTCTCCTCCAGGCCCCGGGAACCATATTTGAGTAAAAAAAAAAAAAGAATTAAAATAAAAAATCATGATATACTCACCTCTGAAGTCTCAGCGCTGCACGCGGCCGTCCGGTCTCAGGTTTGCTATGCGACCAGGACCTGCGGTGACGTCGCGGTCACATGACCGTGACATCACGAAGGTCCTGGTCGCACAGCATCTTTGGAACCGGACCGCCGCCTGCAGCGCCGAGGAGATCGGGACGTCAGAGGGTGAGTATATCAGTATTTTATTATTTTTAACATTACTATTGATGCTGCATATTGCTGCATATGCAGCATCAATAGTAGGGGTAAAATCCCGCAGCGGAACCCGCAGGACAAACCGCGATAAATCTGCAGGGCTAACCGCAGTGGGTTTGCCCTGCAGATTTATCAAATCCGCTGCGGGAGAACCCGCAGGGACAGGACGCAACGTGTGAACATAGCCTAAAAGTTGCAAAACAAAACCTCGGTGACATTCTAGATGTCATAAAAATGGGGGTGAGGAGCAACTCCCCATACACAGCAGAAACAGAATACCCGATCCCAGAATCATGCAAAGAAGGAGAAAGCTGGAGCAACTAGGTAAAAAATATATACTTTATTAACAATAATCTCAAGTGAGTACAAAAGTCATAACACCACAGTAGTAGAATGTATACAGAACCAGGGTAGACACAGATATGCCCAGAAGAGTCCACCATTGCACATGCCCATATAAGTCTCTTCCTCTTGACAAAGCGGTGCTTTTGCACGCGAAACGCGCGTCGAGGGTCTCCTGCATCTATACCCTGGGTCCCCCAGCTCTGCCCCCGGTAAGCTCTGCCCTCCTGGCGATCTTTTGTCCAGCGGTTTCACTGACCTTTATATGACTACTGATGGCAATCTTACCATAGCAATATAACTATATGCACTGTCACTTTACTTAATGGATCTATATATCTACTTATATGGGCATATGTGTCTATCCTATATCTATATATTTTTTACCTAGTTGCTCCAGCTTTCTCCTTCTTTGAAAGATTTAAAGTTGTATATCTGTCTACACAGCAGGTTTTTAAGCTTAAAAAAAAAAAAATCACTTGAGCACTTTTTAGAGAAAAGAATGTAATGAATGAAACCACAAGTGTGGGAGGGTCTGGACAGCAGGAGTGATTGTTATGACAGATGTTATATGATAAATCATACCTCACCCAACTTAATTAAATGGCAAAAAAGACAGGTCTGAAGATTACCTAAACAAAGATGAACCACAAGTAATTGCAAAATTATCTTGCACCATTTTAACCACTTATGAAGTAGTTGAGACTGTATTACAAAACTTGCAGCTACAGTGGCAACTATCGAACCTTCATACATCATTTCCACATTATCAGATTTCCATTATGAACACATTAAGTGGGCTGGTAAAAACCACCCATTCACAGAACATTTTGCCCCAAAAGAAGTTTTTTTATATCTCAAGTTCTTTTTTGGATCAATTTAAAGATAACCTGACACATGATACATGCTGCCCACGGATTGCACAACATATATCAGGCACTGCCTGTACAATGACAGCCAGGTATGCTTGAAACCGAAACGCTGCAGTACTTCAGGGAAGACAAACTGCCAGGGAACCAAGACCACGCTGTAGACTAGTCGGACAAGCGGGTTGCCAATGGTTTCTCCCCACCCTCGCAGCAGACAGGGAGAAGCCGCCAGTGACTTGCCTGTCTGACTAGTCTCTCATGCAGCTACGTCTTGGAAGCTAATGAAACAGGGTCACAAACCCTGCCCATCGATGCCCTGATGCATGATCGCAGGCCGCCAATGGGTTGGCATAACCACCAGGGGTCTGCAGAAGACCATCGTGCTTGACTTTGCAGATCTTCTTTGAACGCTGGCCTGAGATGACTTTTGCTACACAATATATAAGTACAAATCACCCCCCTTTTGCGTCATTCAAAATAAAAGAATAAAAATGCCAGAGCTAGGAAAATATAAACTACATTAATATGATAGGTAACTGCAACATTGCAATAAAATGCAATAAACAGACGACCAATATATATATATATATTTATTTTTAATACAAACTTTGGATTTCTTTTTTCACCACTTAAAGGGAGTCTGTCACCCCTTTTTTTTCGGCATCAGCGTTCTCGACGTAACGAGATCTGTGAATAGCACAGATCCCATACAGTTTCTGCGCGTGCGCATTGAATTGGCCTCTAGCGCCTGCGCAGTATGCTGCTTTGCCCAACTGTGGTCAAAAAATAAAATCACTATTGCGCATGCGCACGCATTTTTCATTAAGTTCTATGACCCCTTGCATGGCAAGACTTCAAGGGCACAGAACGTAATGTAAAATAATGTATAATGATTTTTATACTTTGCTCACTGTTGGGCAAAACATACTGCGCATGCGCGAGAGGCCACTTCAATGTGCAGGCGCAGGAAAGCAACGGCAACGCAGGACAGAAGATAAATTAATGCGGAGAGCAAGGCAGGAGGTGGGGAGAAACGGCGAATAGGTCCTGCCCATCAGACCGGATCGGGGTAATTTACATAGAAAAACGGAGAGATTACAAAGGTATTTTCTTAGCAAAGGTGGGGAATCGGTGGATATGAAAGGTACTGCTGTAATGCAGAGCTCATGCACAATTGAACCATATTTTTATCTCAAACCGAAAAAAAAAAAAGGGTGACAGACTCCCTTTAAATAAAAAAAGAACCTACACAGGCTTGATATCTGAGAACTTGTAATGACCTGGAGAACCATAATGGCAGATCAGTTTTTTGAATTTAGTGACCATGGTAAAAAAAAAAAATGTGGAATAGCACTTTTTTTTTGCAATTTCACTGCACTTGGAATTTTGTTTTCCCCATTTTCCAGTACACTATATGGTAAAATCAATGGTGTCGCTCAGAAGTACAACTCATCCTGCAGAAAACAAGCCCTCATACAGTCATATTGACGGAAAATGAAAAAAAGTTATGGCTCTGGGAAGAAGGGGAGCAAAACAAAAATGAAAACACAAAAACGGAAAATCCCAAGGTCGTGAAAAGGTTAGTAGCTGCCATGGACCAAGCACCCGCTGTACACTAGACCCTTACAAGACACGAACAGCTCCTGCCCACCCTCTGCCCTGGATTGACAGGTCTTTGCCTATACCTGCATGTAACCTGTCAATCCAGGGCTGCAGGCAGGGAGAAGCCACTGGGGACCCGCCGTTATTGTCCTGTGCAGCTATTAAAGTAGGGTTTTCTCTGAAACGATGCACCATTTCAAAGTCAAACATAGCGGAGATCATACAGCCAATGCTAGATATAGACCGCCCGTGGATTGGGCAGCATTTATCACCGGCCAGGTTCCCATTAAAAGGAAAAGCCCTTTAACCCCAATAGTGATGCTTGATAGCAGGGGGGGTTCTGCAATATGCTAGCAAAGCAAGTACAAAATATTACAGAATGAATTGTCAGGTGGAACAAACCACATTTTTACAAAGCTTTACAACTATTAAAAGGGATTGCGTGGCCGACATAAAACACCAGTTCCATTACCCTACGAGCCACAGCAGATCCACAGAACTTGACCAATCTCTACATTACTATAAAGTGGAGTGGAAAGCCAGGAATAAAAGCGATCCCACTTCCAGGCAAGCCTCGAGTGAGTCAGAGCCTGGAGGAAGAGGCGGATCCACATCACATAATAGATTACACATTCCTCCTGCGCTGTTCCATAGTAACCGGTATAAGATGCTCTCGCCTCCCACATACACTTGCATCTTTGCAGAGACAAGAATTCACTATTATATTGCTAATTACTGTAGGGGTCAACATAGTGGATGCTTTCCTGAAACGGAAAGTACTTGCAAGCAGCATAATACAAAGAATAGTATTATGCTGCTTGCAAGTACTTTCCGTTTCAGGAAAGCATCCACTATGTATTTCCTTTAAGTAGAGGGCTTTTCGGTCTCTTTCGTCCCGCTACATTTAGCCCAACTTGGGTCTCTCCCTAAGGTGGCTAGCATGTATGTAGGGGTCAACAAACTTATTGTTCCCTTTTGTGCAGTATTAGACAAGAAAAAGATTTTTTTGAACCCATCAATGACTACTTAAGAAAAGTAACCCGACACTAACAGACTAACAAGAAAAACACGCAAAGTATTCTCTAATTTCATACCTAGCCTGGGTGGGTCTAGTGGATCTAAGGCTTTATTCACACATCATTGCTTTGATGTACACTTGCGGTCAGTTTTCACTGACACCTAACTGACATTTTACATTCTACAAGGCAATCGCATGTCAGGTTTTAGATTTTGCTGACAAGTATAAAAGCTGAGACCCATCCTACTGATGTGACGAAATGCGCATTTAAAGGGAACCTGTCACCTGAATTTGGCGGGACCGGTTTTGGGTCATATGGGTGGAGTTTTCGGGTGTTTGATTCACCCTTTCCTTACCCGCTGGCTGCATGCTGGCCAAAATATTGGATTGAAGTTCATTCTCTGTCCTCCGTAGTACACTGCCTTGCCTTACAATCTTGCCTTGCACAGGCGTGTACTACGGAGGACAGAGAATGAACTTCAATCCAATATTGCGGCCAGCATGCAGCCAGCGGGTAAGGAAAGGGTGAATCAAACACCCGAAAACTCCGCCCATATGACCCAAAACCAATCCCGCCAAATTCAGGTGACAGGTTCCCTTTAAGTGAATGGGTTCACAGAAAAAAAAAAAAACTGCCTACACTTGCATGACATCCATGTTGCATCCATGAGAATTCTGTTTTTTAACTGACGGGCTGCTAGAAGTTTGGAAAACTAATGACACACTGATGGTAAAAAATGGAAACACAAACTAAAAATTGATGAAAAACTAATCCAGAGCACAAACGTCTCACACAGAAGTATGAAGTCCGGGTACACCACAGAATGCACATGTAGAACCGACTGGGGGGTAGATGAATGTACTATTCTGGCCCGATTTATTCATCAGACTTGACATGTAAATCCAAGGCAGCGCTTGCACTCATCCGGTATGCGGACGAGCACATGAAGCCAGTCGCATCCACAATTTGTGACATGACCAGCCAGAGTTGCTGTACAGCCATCTGGGCCTGCCAATCCAAAAACACAGTTAATTTACAACAAACAATAAAATGATTGGTTCACTATAACTGCAGTCACATTTGAATGTATTAGTTACCATAAGTCATTTTGATTTATCAATGTATGCGAAAATATGATGGGATGGGAAGAGAACAGACATACTACTTTATGTAAGGCTAGTTTTCTGAACCAATCAGAAGCCAGGAAGAAACAAGACCCCTCAGGGAACTGATCTAGATGTGCGATGAGCATATTGAACCCTCAGGTGTTCCCCAGAAGTTTATAATGTTGAGCAGTAAAAATGAAAAAAAAAAAAAGAAAAAAAAAAAAACAATTTTCCCCACAAATATATTTTTAGCACAAAATTTGGCATTTTCCTAAAGGTAAAAGGAGAAATTGCACCATACAATTTGTTGTGCAATTTCTCCTGAGTACGCCGATACCCGATAGGAGGGAGAAAACTACTGTTTTGGTGCATGGTCGGGCTCGGAAGGGAAGGAGCGCCATTTGACTTTTTGAATGCAAAATTTCCTGGAATCAACAAAAATAAGAAGTAAAGTGAAGGACGGCACTAGAGGAGGACAGGCTCTACTTGGACCCATCGAAGCACACACTGTGCGAAACGGCTGTCGTCCACAGTCCATTACCGCACCCTCCTGTATACCCGATGTCCTAATGGATGTATCAATATATTTTTTCCAATAAAGAGCACGATTACACAGCTACAAAAGGGTGAGTGCCGCATACCTTTTTCTTCTTCTGCTTGGTTGTATTTCCTGGAATCATTAGCGGACATCATGTCCCATTTGGAGAGCCCCTGATGTGCCTAAACAGTGGAAACCCCCCACAAGTTACGACATTTTGGAAACTAGACCCCTCAAGGAATGTATTTAGATGTATGCTGAGCAAACCCCCAAGGTGCTTCATAGAAGTTTATAACGTTGAGCCATGAAAATAAAATCACATTTTCCCCACAAAAAGGTTATTTTGGCCCAAAATTTTGCATTTTCATAAGGGCGACAGGAAAAATTGTACCATACAGGTTGTTGTGCAATTTCTCCTGAGTACAATGATACCCAATATGTGGAGGAATACTACTTTTGAGGCACCGTGCAAAGCTCAGAAGGGAAGAGGAGCCATATTGGAGCTCAGAATTTGCTAGAATGGTGTGAGGGTACCATGTCACATTGGCAGAGCCCCTGAGGTGCCAGAACAACAGAAACCCCCTATATGTGAACTGATTTTACAAACTACACTCCCCAATGAATTCATCTAGGGGTGCAGTGATCATATTGACACCACATGTGCCTCACAGAATTTTATGCCACTGAGCGGTGAAGAAATAATAAATTACATTTTTACCGCTAAAATTGTGTTTTAGCCCCAAGTTTTACATTTTTCTAAGGACTAACAGGAATTTTTTTTTTTTAACAACAAACTGAGGTCGATTTTTTCCTGTGTGCGCCAATACCCTACATATAAATGGGAAATATTTTTCAGGCACAGTGCAAAGCTCAAAAGGCAAGGAGCGCCAGATTTTACGGTTACGGTTTACAGGTGCCGTCCACTGGGAAAGCCCAGGAGGTGCCAGAACAGGAGAACTCCCCATAAGTGACCATATTTTACAAACTACACCTCTCAATGAATTCATCCAGGGATGCAGATATATCGACACCACGAGTGTGTCACAGAACTTTATAGCATTGGGCAATGAAGAAAAAAGAACTACATTTTGACCAACAAAATTTTTTGTTTTAGCCCCAGATTTTACATTTTCACACAGGAAGTGGGTAAAATGACACCATAATTTGTCCCACAATTTCTACTGAACGTGGCAATACCCCATATCTGGCTGTGCAGTACTACTTAGGAATACGGAGAGACTCAGGAGGAATGGAGCGCTATTATCATGTACAGTGTAGGAAAGACTAAGTGCAACACAAAGGGATAAGGGGAAGGGAACCCAACACTAGGGTAGGGGGCAGATCTAACATCACCCTATCATATCCTAAGCATCCCTATATAGGTTCTGCACCTATCGCCGAGCAGGATACCTAATTCCTGCCTGACCCTGGCGATAAGCCATGCATAGGGAGGGACAGGATTAGCACTAGTCAATCCCCACTACCACTAAAAGACAGATGGTATACACAAACAAAGGGGACACTTAGCTTGAGTAGACTCAGAGAGAAACACAGACATCCTCCAAAGACCAAAGAGGAAGACAGCCGACTGCCATAGCTCCAAGCCTCAACAGGGAAATGGAAATATCACAGGCAACTCAAAGCAACAAGCTGGGAATCATAAATAACCCAGTCGAGGTGTGTCAACTAGAGCTGGGGGAGGTTGCCACTGGGTCCTAAAGTCAGAAGAACTAGGAAGACTCTGCAAAGCCAACCGCTGAGACCTTCTGCAGCTTGATGCAGCGCGACTGTCTGCAGCATGCAATCCTAAAAAGAGGGACACCGCCGGATCACAGGTCAGACGGTATCCACAGTGCCTCCGTCTGCCTCATTATAGGGAATCTTCTGCCAGTGGGTTCCATCTGATTCACATATTTCAGAGATATACACAGAAACCCCGGTGTAAGCATTCCGGTGTAGAGTGCAGGATAAATGTGAACCGAGCCTTTGGGAGGCAGAATGAAAAAAAAAATTGGAAAAAAAAAAAACCATCAACAGTATGTGAAGAATTGGTTTTATTTTTTATGCCATTCCTCGTGAGGTATAAGTGATTAAGCAACTTTATTCTTCGGGTCGGTGAGATTACAGGGATACCAGATTTATAATCGGGTTTTCATGTTTGGCAGCTGTCACACACTAAAAGACACTTTTTATTGCAAAAAGTAGTTTTTGCATCACATTTTGAGAGCTAATTTTTTTTCCATATTTTGGCCCACAGAGTCATGTGTGGGATTGTTTTTTTGCAGGACAAGTTGACGTTTTTCGGGCACATGACATTTTTTGACAGCTTTCTATTATGATTTTTGAGAGGCAGTATGAACAAAAGACAGCAATTCAGGATTTTTTTATTTTTTTTTATTATGCCATTCCGCGTGAGGTAAAATTTATAAGGCAATTTTATTCTTCGGATCAGTACAATTACAGTGATATCTCATTTATATTGTTTATGTTTAGGTGATTTTACACTAAAAACTATTCTATAGACAAAATAATTATTTTTGCATCACTTTATTCTCAGAGCTATAACTTTTTTATTTTTCTGCTGATGGAGCTGTATGGCGGTTTGCTTTTTGCGGGACAAGAAAACAGCTGTACCATGTTCATTTATAGCCATCTTTTTTAATCGCATTTTATTAGTTTTTGTTCAGTGGTATGATAAATCATTGTTTTTTGCTTTTTTTTTTTTTTTTTTTTTTTTTTTATTATGGTGTTTACTAAATGGGTTAAAGGGCTACTGTCACCCCCCTCCAGCTGTTATAAACTAAAAGAGCCACCTTGTGCCGCAGTAATGCTGCATTCTAACAAGGTGGCTCTTTTAGTTTTAGGTTCAAGTATACCCCAAATATAGCCTTTTTTATTCTTATCCACAATTCCTGTCTCTAGCCAGGGAGGCGGGTCCCCACTCCCCAGCTCTAACCGCTCCTCTGCCGTCACTCCAATCTTCCTGCGCTTTCGGCGCCGCCCCCTCAGCGCTGTGTACGTTTCAAAACCGGCACCTGCGCAGTGTACTGCTGTGCTGCGCAGACGCAGTAAGCTCTGGCCATCTGACGTCCCAGCCAGGCTTGCAGACTGCGCGGGCATTGCGGCCAGCCACCTTTGGAATCCCCACCCCACACTGTGCATAATGCATAACACAGTGTGGGGCAGGGATTCCAAAGGTGGCTGGCCGCAATGCCCGCGCAGGCGCAGTCTGCAAGCCTGGCTGGGACGTCAGATGGCCAGAGCTTACTGCGTCTGCGCAGCACAGCAGTACACTGCGCAGGCGCCGGTTTTGAAATGTACACAGTGCTGAGGGGGCGGCGCCGAAACCGCAGGAAGATTGGAGTGACGGCAGAGGAGCGGTTAGAGCTGGGGAGTGAGGACCCGCCTCCCTGGCTAGAGACAGGAATTGTGGCTAAGTATAAAAAGGCTTTATTTGGGGTATACTTGAACCTAAAACTAAAAGAGCCACCTTGTTAGAATGCAGCATTACTGCTGCAGAAGGTGGCTCTTTTAGTTTATAATTGCTGGAGGGGGGTGACAGTGGCCCTTTAAGTGGGATAGTTTTATAAGTCGGGTCATTGCGGACACGGCGATACCAAATATGTGTGCTTCTATTGTTTATATTTTTTTTCAGACAAATTATTTACAGCTACAATATCTTGATTTATTATTTTTGATTTTTAAAAAGTATATATATATTTTTACTATTTAAAAAACATTTTTAACTTTTTTATTTTTACTTTGGGACTCATGTTTTGCAGGCTGATCGCTTGTACAGCATGGGGATGCAGCAGCTGACAGCAGGTGTTAGCTGTCAGAATCAGCTGACACCCAGCAGCAATCGCCCGCACACCAAACGTGTGTACGGGCGATCGAAATGACGTAATAATCTGTCCCTGGTCAAATAGACCCAGGGCACATGGACGGATTATTACATCTGATGTCAAAAAGTGGTTAAATTCCTATTTTGTACCTGTGTTCTCCAAGAAAGCAAGTGTAACCAACTGATTTCCACAGTGTCATCAAAGGAATAAAATTAAACAGAGAGATGGTGAGGGATCAATTAGCCAATTTTGAATTTAACCACTTAATGACCACCAATGTCTTTTTACTGATCTGAGATATAAGAGAATAGTATCCCCATACAGATGACAATCCAGCAGCTGTCGGCTGTACACTATAGCTGACAACTTGCTGCATCAGCCACTATCAGTGTTGGCACCAACCAAGGCCATTTAACCCCTTAGATGTTGCTTTCAATAGGGACTACAGCATCTAAATGGTTAACAGAGTGTGGGGGGGCACCCTCTTCAACCCCATTGACACCCTGAGACCTTGATCATGTGGTCCTGATGTCTGTCATGGCCGTTCATGTCCAAATAACGGCTATTATGACCAGTTCAGAAGTTAGCAACATTTAGGTGGTAAAAAAAAAAATCAACTTTTTCATTCCTGTCATGCCACTTTGAATTAATTCCTGAAAAGCACCTGAAGGGTTAATAAACTACCTGAAAGCAATGGTGAATACATTGAAGGGTGCGCTTTTTAAAATGGTATCACATTTGGGGGTTTCCAATATATAGAACTTCCAAAGTCACTTCAAAACTGAACAGGTGCCTAAAAAAATACGTTTTGTAAATTTCCTTGAAAAAAATTAAAAATAACTGCTACATTTTTAAATCTTCTAAAATGCTAACAAAACAACATTTCAAAAATGGTGCGGATGTAAAGCAGGCATGAGGGAAAAGTTATTTTTTAATGTTAGGCCGGGATCACACATGCGAGTAATACGGCCGAGTCTCATATGTTAATACCCGGCATTGCTGCCGTCACTCCGGAACGGAGCATGTGGCTGCATGTATTGCTATGCGGCCGCACGCTCTGCTCCTGAGTGACAGTGGCAAAGCCGGGTATTAACATGCGAGACTCAGCCGCATTTCTCGCATGTGTGATCCCAACCTTATTGTGTGATACAACTGTCTGGATTAAAGGGATAATCATTCAAAGCTTGAAAATTGCTAATTTTTTTAAATTTCTGATATTTTTATAACAAAATATAAAACATATCAACTTAAATTTACCATTATCACAAAGTATGAAGTGTCACGAAAAAAAAACAATCTCAAAATCAATGGGATATATTGAAGCATTTCAAAGTTATTACTACATAAAGTGACATATCAGATTTAAAAAAAATATTCCTGGTCACTAAGGAGTTAAATCTCCTGGTCCAGATGAATTACATCCTAGGGTACTGAAAGAGTTAGCAGAGAAAATTGCAGAACCACTAGCCAGAATCTTTGAAAAATCTTAGAAAACAGGAGAAGTCCCAGAAGATTGGAGAAGGGCAAATGTTGCCCCTATCTTCAGAAAAGGAGAGAAGATGGAGGCAGGAAATTACAAGTCAGTGGGCCTTACTGCTATACCAGGAAAGATATTTTAACAAATTATTATACAGCATGTATGTCATTACTTGGATAACAATACAGTAGTTAACCAAAGCCAGCATGGGATTGTAGCAATCAAGTCATTCCAGATTAATCTAATTTCCTTCTATGATGGAATCAGTGACTGTGTGGATCAGGGAAATACGGTAGATACAGTAGATCTCGGCCTCAGCAAAGCATTTCATAAAGTATCTCATACCTTCCTTAATGAAAAAAAAATGACCAAGTATGGGATTGACAAGGCTACGGTTAGGTGGATTCATCACTAGCTCAGTGATCGTACTCAGAGTGGTAATAAATGGTTGCACATCAAATTGGAAAAGTTTCAAGTGGGGTACTACAAGGCTCTGTTCTGGCCCCAGTGTGGTTCAACATTTTTCAAAATGATCTAGATAAGGGAACTGAAGGTAAACTAATCAAATTTGCAGAAGATGCAAAGCTAGGAGGGATAGCTAAGGGTACCGTCACACAGTGGCACTTTGGTCGCTAGGACGGCACGATCAGTGACGTTCCAGCGATATAATTACGATCTCGCTGTGTCTGACACACTACTGCGATCAGGGACCCCGCTGAGAATCGTACGTCGTAGCAGATAGTTTGAAACTTTATTTCGTCGCTGGATCTCCCGCTGACATCGCTGAATCGGCGTGTGTGACGCCGATTCAGCGATGTCTTCACTGGTAACCAGGGTAAATATTGGGTTACTAAGCGCAGGGCCGCGCTTAGTAACCCGATGTTTACCCTGGTTACCAGTGTAAATGTAAAAAAAAAAAAAAAAACACTACATACTTACATTCCCGGTGTCTGGTCATGTCTCTCGCCTTCAGCTTCCCGCACTGACTGGTGAGCGCCGGCCAGCCGTAAAGTACAGCGGTGACGTCACCGCTGTGCTTTCCGGCTGTCCGGCGCTCAGTCAGTGCAGAGAAGCACAGCGCCGGGGGACAGACACCGAATGTAAGTATGTAGTGTTTGTTTTTTTTTACGTTTACGCTGGTAACCAGGGTAAACATCGGGTTACTAAGCGCGGCCCTGCGCTTAGTAACCCGATGTTTACCCTGGTTACCAGGGGACTTCGGGATCGTTGGTCGCTGGAGAGCTGTCTGTGTGACAGCTCTCCAGCGACCAAACAGCGACGCTACAGCGATCGACATCGTTGTCGTATCGCTGCAGCGTCGTTTTTGTGTGACGGTACCCTAACACAAGAGAAGACAGAGAAAGGATTCAGAAGATAAGCTTGAACAATGGGCAGCGAATAATGGTATTTAACAGGGAGAAATGCAAGAGTCTACATCTGGGCAAGAAAAACAAAAATTACATATATGGAATGGGAGGAATAGAACTAAGCAACAGCACATGTGAAAAAGACTTTGGTACACTAATATCACAGACTGCACATGAGTCAACAGTGTGATGCAAGAGCAAAAAATGCAAATAGTTCTAGGATGTAATAAGAAAAGCACAGAGACTGAATCACGTGAAGTAATTATCCCCCTCTGCTCCTTCTTGGTCATGCCTCATCTGGAATACTGTGTCCAGTTCTGGGCACCAGATTTTAATAAAGACATTGAAAAGCTGCAAGTTCATAGAAGAGCTACCAGGATGGTAAGCAGACTGCAAAGTATGTATTACAAGGAACGGTTAAAGGATCTGAGAATGTTCAGCTAGCAAAAAAGAAGGCTCAGAAGAGACTTAATAGCTGTCAACAAATATCTGAAGGGATGTCACAGTGTAGAGGGATCACCATTTTTCTCATTTGCACATGGAAACACGAGAAACAATGGAATGAAACTGAAAGGGAGAAGATACAGATTAGATATTATAAAAAAAGGTTTTGACCGTGAGGGTGATCAATGAGTGGAACAGGCTGCCATGGGAGGTGGCGAGTTCTCCTTCAATGGAAGTTTAGGCTGGACAGACATATGTCAGAGATGGTTTAGTGAATCCTACATTGAGAAGTGGGTTGGACACGATGACCCTGGGGGTGCCTTCCGACTATTCTATGAGTCTAACTACAATAAGAGAAGACGTTACCTATCAGGCACCTAGATCTAAGTATTCATTTACGGTGGACAATCACAGCCTTTCTGGGGAATCTGTCAGCAGGATTTCACGCCCAAAATTATCAATACGTGTATGCAGCCCTTATAAAAGACAAGTCCAGCAATACCTGTACATGGCCAGTCCGTTCCTCCATTACTGAGAAATCAGTGTTTGAATTGATATGCAAATTGCTATTGTACATCTTAAGCCTGTCACTCCAGCTCTATTCCCCACCCAGTGCAACCTCTTCCTGCCTGACAGCCTATATATGACTAGCTATTGAACCCGTTCTACGCCCGGGTGGCTAGCATCTATATTGGTATATGGTCTCCATCCTGGTATGTGCTGCTCCATCCTGCGTCCCCATCCTGTCATGAGCTGCTCCATCCTGCGTCCCCATCCTGTCATGTGCTGCACCCATCCTGCGCCCCCATCCTGCCATGTGCTGCACCCATCCTGCGCCCCCATCCTGCCATGTGCTGCACCCATCTTGCGCCCCCATTCTGTCATGTGTTGCACCCATCCTGCGCCCCCATTCTGTCATGTGCTGCTTCCATCCTGCGCTCCCATTGTGACATGTGCTGCTCCCATCCTGCGCCCCCATTCTGACATGTTCTGCACCCATCTTGCGCCCCCATTCTTTCATGTGTTGCACCCATCCTGCGCCCCCATTCTGTCATGTGCTGCTCCCATCCGGCGCCCCCATTGTGACATGTGCTGCACCCATCCTGCACCTCCATTCTGTCATGTGCTGCTCCCATCCTGTCATGTGCTGCTCCCATCCTGCGCCCCTGTTCTGTCATGTGCTGCTCCCATCCTGCGCCCGTTCTGTCATGTGCTGCTCCCATCCTGTGCCCCCGTTCTTTCATGTGCTGCTCCCATCCTGCGCCCCTGTTCTGTCATGTGCTGCTCCCATCCTGCGCCCCTGTTCTGTCATGTGCTGCTCCCATCCTGCGCCCCTGTTCTGTCATGTGCTGCTCCCATCCTGCGCCCCTGTTCTGTCATGTGCTGCTCCATCCTGCGCCCCTGTTCTGTCATGTGCTGCTCCCATCCTGCGCCCCTGTTCTGTCATGTGCTGCTCCATCCTACGCCCCCGTTCTGTCATGTTCTGCTGCCATCCTGCGTCCTCATTCTGTCATGTGCTGCTACCATCCTGCGCCCGTTCTGTCATGTGCTGCTGCCATCCCGCGCCCGTTCTGTCATGTGCTGCTCCCATCCTGCGCCCATTCTGTCATGTGCTGCTCCCATCCTGCGCCCCCGTTCTGTCATGTGCTGCTCCCATCCTGCGCCACCATTGTATTATATGCCCCCCTTAAGATGCTCCGTATGCTGCTGCCATATATAAAAAAAAAAAATACCATACTCGCCTATCGTCGCTGGGCGCCGAGTGCGCCGGGCCCGAGCAGGCGGGGACACCGGAGCGCTGTGGGGGTCAGGTGCCGGAGTCACCGCTAGCTCAGGCCCCCAGCACTTGCTATACTCACCTGTCTGTCCCGTTCCAGCGCTGCGCGCCGCCATCTTCCGGCTCCTCTGGCTGTGACTGTTCAGTCAGAGGGCGGCGCGCATTAAGCGCGTCATCGCGCCCTCTGAACTGGGAACGTCACAGCAGAGGACCCGGGAGACGGAGCCGCACGCACCGCTGGAACGGGGGACAGGTGAATATACTTACCCTCCTGGCGGTCCCTGCTATCCGGTGGAGATCGCGGTGTGCGTTCAGTGTTTACGCATACCGCGATCTCCTTGGAGCGTCACTCTGTGAGGCCCAGACTGCGCCGGCGCTTGTGCAGTCTATAAAGGCTTCGGACAGAGTGACGCTCCCAGCGTTATATTATAGATGTGTGACTTCCGGCAAAGGAGCCATCAGTGAAACAGGAGGAGACGGTGCTGGGTGGAGAATAGAGCTGAGGTGCCCATGTTTACCACAGCAATTTGCATATTAAATCAGTAATCAGTGATCTCTCAGTAAAGGAGGAACAGACTGGCGATATAAAAGGTATTGCTGGATTTGTTACGCGCTTAAAAAAACAGAAAAAAAAAAAACATTTTCCTGGTGGCTTGGCATGTTAAAATCAATACAGGAACCTATACTCACTTTCCTACACTTACCAAGATCTAGTGCAGGCCACTCCATGGTCTGCATGTACACCGACAGGAAGTTGTCACCATTCAAAGTGGCAGCAGGATTGCCGAGACCTGTAATTGGCCACCACGGTGAGATGACTTCTGTAGTGCATCATTTGTGATATCACCGATAACACACTGCTGAAGTGGAACTGCAGTATCTTGCTGCGGCCACTATGTATTTTCTGATTGTCATGTTGAGATGCAACTTGTTGTTTCTAGATCCTATATATTTTTAAAGGGAATCTGTCACCCCAAAATTGGCCTATAAGCTAAAGCCACCAGCATTAGGGGCTTATCTACAGCATTCTGTAATGCTGTAGATAAGCCCCCGATGTAACCTGAAAGATAAGAAAAACAGGTTATATTATACTCACCCAGGGGCAGTACCGCTGCGGTCCCGTCCGATGGGTGTCGCGATCCGGGTCCAGCACCTCATCATCATACGATGGGTCCTCTTCTTGTCTTCCTGCCGCGGCTCCTGCGCAGGCGTACTTTGTCTGCCATGTTGAGGGCAGAGCAAAGTACTGCAGTGCGCAGGTGCTGGGTCTCTCTGACCTTTCCCGATGCCTGCGCACTGCAGTATTTTGCCCTGCCCTCAACAGGGCAGAAAAAGTACACCTGCGCAGAAATACCGGCAGGGGAAAACAGTTTGCCCTAATAGCGGACGACCACCTTTAAGCAATAATTTATTTTAAATCCAAGTGGACGTTACCAGAGATTTTTCACTGGAAGCGTATACTTCTTCACTTCAATGAGGTTGATCAATCTATTCCTTCTGAGCCCAAGTGTTGATCCACTGGACCAAAAATACAGAAAAGAACTTTACACATTCACATTAGCATGTACAGGTTCTGTATTTTGGAGCTTCTTTATATTTTGGCTTACAAATACTAATGAAATCATGAGAATGACATTACAAAATCACTGTATTAGGGAATTTTGACTAACTAAGGTCTGGGCAGTGGACTGCATCCTACCTTTTTTCAATAGGGAAGACAGTGCCATAAGGTCTTAGGCTACGTTCAGACTAGCGTTGTGCTAGTGTGCGTCGCGTTAGCGTCGGGCGACGCAGCGGCGACGCACGCGTCATGCGCCCCTATGTTTAACATGGGGGACGCATGCGTTTTTGTTTGTTGCGTTTTGCGACGTGTGCGTCTTTTTTGCCGCTAGCGTCGGACCAAGAAAACGCAACAAGTTGCATTTTTCTTGCGTCCGATTTTCGGCAAAAAACGACGCACGCGTCGCAAAACGCAGCGTTTTTGCGTGCGTTTTGCCGCGTTTTTCGGTGCGTTGTGTCGCCGACGCAGCGGCGCACAACGCTAGTCTGAACCTTACAGTGCTGGCCTCCACATTGTAGATGGCAGCACAGGAAGCAGAGCAGGCCTTGGTCATTCAGTATGCTATGCTATTTTATCCAGTAAAATAATAGACACCATGTTGGAAACCTGGTGGACCCTCATACTTAATGAGCTGCATCCGACTTCTGTTATTGACCAATATGTGACCAATCTGGCACTGTTCTTTTCGTTGGCTTGCTCTGGTGTGAACATAGCCTACAGGAGTAGAACTTGTTTTTATAAAACTGACAGTGTTATATCAGAAACAAAAGTAAATACGGTATACCATTCTATCAAGGATTTGGAAGAACAGCTCTGAAGGCATCATGGTCAGACTGTACACCACACAATTAGGCTATATTCACACTTTGCGGATTTTGCTGCGGATCCGCAGCGGATTTGACCGCTGCGGATCCGCAGCAGTTTCCCATGAGTTTACATTTCAATGTAAACCTATGGGAAACAAAAAACGCTGTGCACATGCTGCAGAAAAATCCGCGCGGAAACGCTGCGGATTACATTCCGCAGCATGTCACTTCTTTTTTGCGGATTTTCAGCTGCTCCAATAGAAAACTGCAGTTGAAAATCCGCAGAAGAAAACGCAGTAAAAACCGCGATAAATCCGCAGTAAAAACCGCGATGGGTTTTCACTGCGGATTTTGCAATTCCGCTGCGGAAAAATCCGCAGTGGAATCTGCAAAGTGTGCACATAGCCATAGATGCTGCATACCTACATTCCACAGCTGTATAAAGCAAGCAATCTGATCAAATATCACAGCAAATCCATCAGAAGTCATGACTACAATGCTCCTGTCTGAGCAGGCCCTCAGGATACATAGAGTGAAAAAAATCTACGTTAGATCATTCAGTGACTATTTTTACCTAAATTGAAAAGTTCATGCCTAGAAAGGGCTGCTATGAAGTAGGACTGTGAATCTAGCGAGCGTCACCGCAATAGTGTGATTAATATAATCATACAGGTAATATTCTACATGTCTAGGATACTCAGATGTTACAGAGCTGCACGTACAAACATGTCAGAGGGCACAGAACAGCACATACTGGATGTAATAGAGAAATGGCTCTTAGGCTACTTTCACACTAGCGTCGGAATCTCCCCGTCGCAATGCGTCGGGGAGAGATTCCGACGCTAGCGTTTAGCGCATTGCACAATGGAGGCAGCGGATGCATTTCTCCGGCGCATCCGCTGCCCCGTTGTAAGGTGCGGGGAGGCGGGGGCGGAGTCCCGGCCGCGCATGCGCGGTCGGAAAAAGCGGACCGTCAGGAGCAAAAAACGTTACATGTAGCGTTTTTTGCTCCCGACGGTCCGCAGAAGCACGACGCATCCGTCGCTCGACGGATGCGACGTGTGGCAATCCGTCGCAAATGCGTCGTCAATACAAGTCTATGGGGAAAAAACGCATCCTGCAAGCACTTTTGCAGGATGCGTTTTTTCTGCAAAACGACGCATTGTGACGGATTGCAGAAAACGCTAGTGTGAAAGTAGCCTTACATTGCTTATCTCTAGACTTTGTACTGCTGCTGCTGGTTTTGAGTATTGGACAATATTTATTCTATTTTACAATATTGTTTATTTGATGTAATTTTATGATCCACAGTTGTAATCCCAATCCAAATGCTTTCATACCATAATTGGGACAAAGAACAAGCTATGAGCCTCACTATTAGTAGTATCTTAAACCATACGCATTCCTTTTAAAAAATAAAAACACACATTCTCTAGACACATGGTTGGCTTATTACAAAGTAACCTGACATGATACCATAAAACAGATACAAGAGGATTACCAACACCCAACCCTTCATTGTACTTGTCCATACACATTAGGCTGACCACATCAGCAGGCTTGGCTGACAGTCTAAAGTGTATGGGGAGTACTTCACTCTCCCCAAACGATGAAGGCCAGTGCAAAGTACAAACTGCAGCCAGGCTAGAAACATAAAGGGAATCAGTCACTTCATTTTTCGCATATAAGCTGCAGCCACCGCAATTAGGGGCTTATCTACAGCATTCTATAATGCTGTAGATAAGCCCCCGATATAACCCGAAAGATAAGAAAAACAAGCTAGATTATACTCACCCTGGGGCGGTCCCGGTTCGGGTCCGATTGGCGGCATGGGTCCAGGGCCTCCCATCTTCATACGATGTCGTCATCCTCCTTGCTTCTGTCGCGGCTCCAGCGCAGGCGTACTGACTTGCCCTATCGAGGGCAGAGCAAAGTACTGCAGTGTGCAGGCGCTGGGCCTCTCTGACCTTTCCTGGCACCTGCGCACTGCAGTACTTTGCTCTGCCCTCAACAGGGCAAATCAGTACGCCTGCGCTGGAGCCGCGACAGAAGCAAGGAAGAGGACGTCATTGCATGAAGATGGGAGGCCCCGGACCGCGACACCTATCGGACCGAACCGGGACCGACCCTGGGTGAGTATAATATAACCTGTTTTTCTTATCTTGCAAATTACATCGGGGCTTATCTACAGCATTACAGAATGCTGTAGATAAGCCCCTGATGCCGGTGGCCTTAGCTTATAGGCCAATTTTGGGGTGACAGACTCCCTTTAAAAATATATGGGATAGAAACAAGTTACATATCAACATGACATTCAAAAACTACATTGTGTCCGCAGCAAGATACTGCAGTTCCATTTCAGCAGTGCGTTATCGGTGACATCACTAATGATGTACTACAGAAGTAATCTCACTGCGGTGGCCAATTACAGGTCTCGGCAATCCTGCTGCCACTTTGAATGGTGACAGCTTCCTGTCGGTGTACATGCAGACCATGGAGTGGCCTGCACTAGATCCTGGTAAGTGTAGGAAAGTGAGTATAGCTTCCTGTATTGATTTTAACATGCCAAGCCACCAGGAAAATCTTGTGGGTTTTTTTTTTCTTTTAGGTGAATTTTGGGGTGACAGAGTCCCTTTAACTTTTTTATTTTTCCACTGTTGGACCTGTATGGTGGCTTGATTTTTGCGAGGCAAGATTACGCTTTCACTGCTACCAGTTTTACTTTGATTTGACTTTTTGATTGTGTTTTATTCTACTTTTTGTTCGTCGGTATGATGAAAAATCAAAAGGTGTTTTTCCTTAGTTTTTTTATTTTTTTAAACATTGTGCACCGACGGAGTTAACTTGTATGACGGTTTTATAGGTTGGCCGGTTCCAGACGTGGCTATACCAAATATGTGTTCTTTTTGTTTTTACATAAATATACGTATTTATTGGTTTAATATTTTTTCTTCCTTTTTTCCATTTTGATCTCTCCTTCAAACCACATATCCAAGCCCTTTCCACTTCCTGCCGACTTCAACGCAAAAATATTTCACGAATCCGTTCATTCCTCAACCAAGAATCTGCAAAAACCCTAGTCCATGCCCTCATCATCTCTCGCCTTGACTACTGCAACCTCCTGCTCTGTGGCCTCCCCTCGAACACTCTCGCACCCCTCCAATCTATTCTAAACTCTGCTGCCCGACTAATCCACCTGTCCCCCCGCTATTCCCCGGCCTCTCCCCTCTGTCAATCCCTTCACTGGCTCCCCGTTGCCCAGAGACTCCAGTACAAAACCCTAACCATGACGTACAAAGCCATCCACAACCTGTCTCCTCCATACATCTGTGACCTCGTCTCCCGGTACTTACCTACACGCAACCTCCGATCCTCACAAGATCTCCTTCTCTACTCCCCTCTTCCCACAATCGTATACAAGATTTCTCTCGCGTATCACCCCTACTCTGGAACTCTCTACCACAACATATCAGACTCTCGCCTACCATCGAACCCTTCAAAAAGAGCCTGAAGACCAACCTCTTCCGGCAAGCCTATAACCTGCAGTAACCACCGATCGACCAAACCGCTGCATGACCAGCTCTACCCTCGCCTACTGTATTCTCACCCATCCCCTGTAGATTGTGAGCCTTCGCGGGCAGGGTCCTCACTCCTCCTGTACCAGTTATGACTTTTATTGTTTAAGATTATTGTACTTGTTTTTATTATGTATACCCCTCCTCACATGTAAAGCGCCATGGAATAAATGGCGCCATAACAATAAATCATAATAATAATTTTGTGATTTTTTTTTTTTTACTTAGTCCCTGTATGGGTCTTCAATTTTTATTTCACTGATCACTGGTCTCATACAAAGCAATACACATGTATGGCATTGTATGAGACCCAACAGTTTAACACTGTCAGATCGCTTGTTAGAGTCTGCTGCTGGCTGAGTCTAAAGGTACCGTTACACTAAACGATTTACCAACGATCACGACCAGCGATACAACCTGGCCGTGATCGTGGGTAAGTCGTTGTGTGGTCGCTGGAGAGCTGTCACACAGACAGCTCTCCAGCAACCAACGATGCCGAAGTCCCCAGGTAACCAGGGTAAACATCGGGTTACTAAGCGCAGGGCTGCGCTTAGTAACCCGATGTTTACCCTGGTTACCATTGTAAATGTAAAAAAAGAAGAAGAAAAAAAAAAAAACACTACATACTCACATTCCGGTGTCTGTCACGTCCCCCGGCGTCAGCTTCCCTGCACTGTGTAAGCGCCGGCCGTAAAGCAGAGCGGTGACGTCACCGCTGTGCTCTGCTTTACGGCCGGCCGGCGCTGACACAGTCAGTGCGGGAAGCTGATGCCGGGGGGGACGTGACAGACACCGGAATGTGAGTATGTACTGTTTTTTGCTTTTTTTTTACTTTTACAATGGTAACCAGGGTAAATATCGGGTTACTAAGTGCGGCCCTACGCTTAGTAACCCGATATTTACCCTGGTTACCAGTGAACACATCGCTGGATCGGCGTCACATACGATGACAGCGGGTGATCAGCGACCAAAAAAAGGTCCTGATCATTCCCCAGCGACCAACGATCTCCCAGCAGGGGTCTGATCGTTGGTCGCTGTCACGAATAACGATTTAGTTAACGATATCGTTGCTACGTCACAAAAAGCAACAATATCATTAACGAAATCGTTATGTGTGAAGGTACCTTAACAGGCCACCATAGCTGGCAGACCCGGAGGTCATCTCGTGATCTTAGCTGCCATGACAACGATGTGATCAGATCTCATCACGGGGAGGGGGGGACGTGGGGGTGTCAGAGAGGCGAGTACAGTAGTGGTCTCCCTCAACAATTTTCTAAATGCCATGATTGTGACATCTAGAAGATAGCAAAGGGTTAACATAATTGGGACCTGATCCAATCAGGTCCCAATGATGTAACCTGTTAAAGCTACCATTCTGCACCATACGTAAACATGTACAGCTATGTCTAATGAAAAAGATTAGCGTTCGGGTCCCATCAAAGACAGACATGCCTCGCCAGGCTGGTAGAAACACAAATTGGCTTATTTTTGCGCCAATTATATAAGTATAGTCTATATGTCAATAATACAGCTTCAAATTAATATATTTAATGTTTGTATACATCAGTGTGTTGTTGCACTCTCTGGTTTGGATATAATACACACTACTGCTTGCACCTGTTCACATTTGCTTCTTTTTGTTAGGAGCTGCTTGTCGATTATTCAGGAGAACTGTCATACGCTTTCTAATACATGTAAATAACAAAATTACTTAAAGGGGTTGTAACAAAATGTATCTTCAGGAGCACAGTGCTCCCGAGTCCCGACACTTGTTATTTTACAAATACTGGAAAAATGTATCTGGAACCAACTCACCGTTGAGCCTAAAGGAGTGTAGGAACAAGGACATCCTTTGTGACCAAAACGTAGTAATCAGAGAAAAAGGAAACAAAGAGAGATCCAGCTCCTTAAAAAGCGAGATTTTATTAAGCAAAAGGAGAATTTGATTCCATATCAGCAGGTAAAACAGGCAATGCGTTTCGATCACACTCAAGACGTTCCTTGTCTGAGCTTACGCAAAGAATGCCGAAGTGCGCGCAACACAAGTTGCCAATTTTACCCGGTGATATGGAATCTAATTTTAATTTTGCTTAAAAAAGTTGTGATTTTTAAGGTGCTGGATGTCACTTTTCCCTTTTTTCCTGGATTACTATGTTTGCATTTGTATCCATTTATGAATTTGAGACAACTCCTTATAGTCACAGAATGGTGATTTTCAGCTGCAGTTTTGAGTGTTGAAGAACAGTGATGAGCGAACGTGCTGGGATAAGGTGTCATCAGGGCACTAATTGAGCATCTTCAGCGTACTCTAATAATATGTTTGAATCCCCGCGGCTGCATGTCTCGTGGCGGTTTGACAGCTGCAACACATGCATGAATGCCTAACAAACAAACCAATCTCTGCATGTGTTGTGGCTGACAAACTAATGAAGAACAATAGGTCCCCTTATGTATGAGACCGCTGTAGAACAATGCACTTTTGGATGATAAATTCCCTCCAATCCCCCCACACATTTATTCTATGTTCAGCTGGGCAGGCATGTACCGTATATGAAGTGGTAAGAAGGAAATGAGCCACACACCTCTGACTTCTTGGCTCTCCTGGAGATGTTGCAATTCAACCTCTATCTATATACATTACACAGGAAGCCAACTTACATGTGTATGAGCATCTTTACATTGTCGCTGGATGTTGCAGGTAGCAGGGCACAGCATGGATATTAATGCAGCCATACTATTAAAGCACCAGGACCACATTTTCCATCAGATTTAAATGTATTTATTATGCGTTACTTATATAGAACCATCATACTCCACAGCGCTTTACATGCATCATCACTGTCCTTATTGGGGCTCACAATCTTAATGTTCTACCAGTGTGTCTTTGAAGTGTGGGATGAGGCCTGAGTACTTGGCGGAAACTCACGCAAACACCGGGAGACCATACAAACTCCTTGGAGATGTTGTCCTTGGTGGGATTTGAAGCCAGGACCGCAGTGATGCAAAGCAACAGTGCTAACCACTGAGCCACCATGCTGTAATGGGTGAATGTGATAATTTAAGAGCAGAGATGAGCACTAGATCAGCCAGGGGGCTTGTTTTTTTTGGCTTCCACCCATACAAGCTGCAAAGTCTAGAGATGCTGACATACAGTTCACCTTACACAGTGGCCGTAATGACTGTGGGACTAACCATTGCAATGCCACTAAGGCTGGGCCTACATGGCAGCGTAATACTAGTGATAATAATATAATAATAATTTTTATTTATATAGCGCCAACATATTCCGCAGCGCTTTACAAATTATAGAGGGGACTTGTACAGACAATAGACATTACAGCATAACAGAAATACAGTTCAAAACAGATACCAGGAGGAATGAGGGCCCTGCTCGCAAGCTTACAAACTATGAGGAAAAGGGGAGACACGAGAGGTGGATGGTAACAATTGCTATAGTTATTCGGACCAGCCATAGTGTAAGGCTCGGGTGTTCATGTAAAGCTGCATGAACCAGTTAACTGCCTAAGTACCGTATGTAGCAGTACAGACACAGAGGGCTATTAACTGCATAAAGTGAATGAGAACATGATGCGAGGAACCTGATTGTTTTTTTGTTTTTTTTATAAATAGGCCACACAGGGATCGTTAGGTTAATGCATTGAGGCGGTAGGCCAGTATGAACAAATGAGTTTTTAGGGCACGCTTAAAACTGTGGGGATTGGGGATTAATCGTATTAACCTAGGTAGTGCATTCCAAAGAATCGGCGCAGCACGTGTAAAGTCTTGGAGACGGGAGTGGGAGGTTCTGATTATTGAGGATGCTAACCTGAGGTCATTAGCAGAGCGGAGGGCACGGGTAGGGTGGTAGACTGATACCAGGGAGGAGATGTAGGGTGGTGCTGAGCCATGGAGTGCTTTGTGGATGAGGGTAGTAGTTTTGTACTGGATTCTGGAGTGGATGTGTAGCCAGTGTAATGACTGGCACAGGGTAGAGGCATCGGTGTAACGGTTGGTGAGGAATATGATCCTGGCTGCAGCATTCAGCACAGATTGGAGCGGGGAAAGTTTGGTAAGAGGGAGGCCGATTAGTAGAGAGTTACAATAGTCCAGACGAGAATGAATAAGTGAAACAGTAAGAGTTTTTGCAGAGTCGAAAGTAAGAAAAGGGCGAATTCTAGAATGGGGTCATATTGTGATCCACATAGTACTGTGACAAACAAGGGCTGCACGGTGGCTCAGTGGGTAGCAGTGCAGCGCTGGGGTCCTGAGTGTTCTCCCAGTATTGGGTGGGTTTCCGCCCACACTCCAGAGACATACTGAGGGGGAATGGAGAGTGTGAGCCCTATGGGGACAGCGCTGACATATGTAAAGCGCTGTGGAATAAGGTCGCGCTATATAAGCAAAGTATAATACAGTAGCTGACAATCTAACAGCAGGTTGTGCCTTGCTTGTGGCCTGCCATGTAGCAGTGGCCGGGGAAGAAGATCCTCCATATTGGAAGCACCCACAGGCTGGGAACGGCTGACGGGGAAGATCAGTAATTAGTAGATAAGCCAGAAATGTGAAGTGTGGTGGAAAAGAAGCAGCAGGTTCAGGACGCGGGTCACTGAGAAGTCAAGGAGGAGATCTGCACAGCAGAAGCTTATACCGGAGGGACCAGAGCTCCAGGAGAGCGCGGGATAGGGGGCAGTGCCCCGGGCACAGCAGCACCTACTCATCGGGCCACGGTCACTGTCAGTAATTTACCTCAAAATCCAGAGAGGAAAAGTCTCAGAGAAACCCGTCCCCACCTATCACCACTCCTGGTCCTGAGGTAAACACTGAAGTCTGCACACACGGTGGAGCTCCCCTTTAACCACCGGTTGCACACACCGGACCAGTACTGCTAATCACTAGGTGATTAATGAGCAGCATTAACCCCTTAGGAAGTAGTCACTCGCATTCCAGGCACAGTACGGAGTGCAGCAGGCACCGAGCAGACCACAGACACGTCACTCACCATGCTGGAGCAGCCGCCTCACTGCTCACATCCCGCTCCGCCGCCGACACTCACCCGAGGATTGGTCTCATTATTTTTTTGCTATTTTTTCAAACTGGGATGTACAAAACGTCCGCCGGCTAGGACGAGAAGCTGATTGGCTGGATTTATGGAGCGCTCCATCCCCATTGGTTGCGGCGCGCGTCAGTCTAAAGCGGGAGTGGGGCAGCCTGCGCCTCCGGCCCCCACACACACGCTCTGCTCGGCGGCGGCGGCGGCGGCATTCCTCTCCGGTCACCTGACCGCCCCATGGCATTCTCCCCAACAGCTGGATGGCGACTTGTGGCCGGAGCTCTGATGCCAGGCTGCCCCGTCACCGAGCAGCGGGAGGGACCGGGAAGGCGGCAGCTGCTCAGCAGTCACCGGGCTGTACTGGCTGCTACTGGTCCTGTAATTAGTAGATTAGCACCGAAGTCAGCTCTTTAGGCATTGATGGAATTAAAGCACTAACCAGAAGTGTGCACCAGCTCCAGAAGCAATGTGTGCCCTTGTTGGAAGGCACAGGACCGCTGCAGCCTGTCGCTGGTACTTACGGTAGGATGTATCTGATGACCTGCTTTTCTAGTCCCTCGCCTGCTGCAGTCAATCACAAGCTGCAGCGGTCCCGTCTTCCAGATGGAGCAGCTTATGCCATGTGTGGGGGAGTAGGAAGGGGAGAGTTCCTCCGTTTATTACTGAAATAATAATAATCTTTATTAACTTGATCTTGTCACGTCGCTGGTTTTCTCACCCTGTCTCTGGTTGGAAAGTGTGCAGATCTCTTTATATCATACTCAGACACAATGCTGCTTTTAGGGTATAACTACTGAGAAGTGCGGTAGGATCCTCTACCTCATATCTTTGTGGAAGTCTAAGGCCGAGTGCCCACGATGCAGAAATATTGGCGCTTTGGACGCAGCGTATGATTGCTGCATCCAAAGCACTGCCTTCTACTGAACGCAGGTAAATCCGCATGTGTTCACCAAACCGTGCACAATCACCGTGTCCAATACATTTCTATTGATGTAATTTCTCTTGCGGAGACTAGCGTCTCCGCAAGAGAAATTGACAAGCTGCGGTCTGGAAAGACGAGCCGCATGCCCGTCTCCACGGGTGACCCACAGGTGTCTGTGGACGCATACTGGTCATGGGATTTCTTGAAATCTCACCCACTATGCTGTCACAGCTGGACACTGCAGGTTTGATGCTATATAAATACGCAGCGTCAAACCCGCAGCAACTCCAGATTGTGGGCACATACCCTAATATTTGTAGTGATTGAAGTTTTCTGGTACAAGTAATAAAAGTCTTTCTACATAACTTACCTGGCAAACCTGAACCTCCTATAACATGTTGAAAACTTAAGTAATTCTTGTGTATATTGCTCAACGCTGCTGAAATCAAGGGGTACAATCTGAGGGAGTATGACATGGCCTAGGCCATATTATACTCAGTGTATATACAAGCTTGAGCCATTTTAACCCTGGGTATAGTCTGGACTCAGGGCATACTTTGGTCTGTTACCCCGGCTTCAGGGTTCAGGACTGGCCAAACAAGGACCAGGGACTATGGGTTTAGGACACTGGCTACACCAGGACTAGGGGACCTAACAACTCACTAGCAGTAAACCTAACTCACGAATGAATAAATGTTGCTTCGGCCCCTTCATATAACGCCGGTTTCACACGTCGTGATATTTCCGGTACCAGAAAAACCGGTACCGGAGTTATCAGTGTCCGTGTGTGTACTACGTGCAGCAACCGTGTGCCGCCTGTGTGTAGCATCAATACCACACGGACGGCCGCTGTGGAAGCAGAGCTACAGTAAGCGCTGTTCCCGTGTGTGGTGCTGAAGCCGGCTGTCATCCCTTCTCCCCTGCTCGGCCGGCGAGCAGTGCGAGCAGGGGACAATGAATGAATGATACGCAGCGGGCACAGGCTCAGTAACTAGCGCTGACATCACCGAAAAAAAAATTTCATTTTTTTTACTGTGTTTCCCTGTATGAGACTAACTTTTCTTACTCTGATCACTGGTATAATGAATTTCAATGCACCAGCATTGCAATGCATTACACCTGTCAGTGTTATACTAACAGAGCGCCTCTTATACTATTCTCCTGACATGGTCTAACAGGCCACCATAGCTGACAGACTTGGGAGGTTGTCATGACTACCACCAGGCTCTCACAATGACCTCACGGGTGTCAATTGGAAGGGAGAGTGAGCCTCCTCAATGTTGCAAGCTCCCGGCGACGATCGCGCATGCACAGCACCTGTGCCGTGCATGATCACCATAATGTACCTATATGTCATTAGTCGTATAGGTACGGCAAATGCTGTGAATGGTTTAACTTCTTTGGCTACTACTTCTTTTAATGTTTAAAATTAAATTATTTGACTTTTTTTCATTATTTTCTGACTTGTTCAACTTCTTGACTTGTTGGTTTTACTTATTCTTTGAAATTCAGAGTAAGAAAAAAAAGAAAATCTGAATAAGCAGAACATTACATTGAATTCTCATAAGTCAGAATTAAAAGAAGTCAAAGTTAAATACAATGTCAAAGACAAAGGTTGAGAATTCAAGTAAGTCAATGCAGTTGAAGTTAAAGTCAAACAGGAGTTGATGTCAAAGTCAATGCAGTCTAAGTCAAATATCGAAGTATTAAGTAAAAAAATAAGTCAAAGAAAAAAATTGATAAAAGTCAAAGATGATGTAAAATGCTGAAATAGTGAAAAATGTTGAAGTTGAAGGAATAAGAACAGTTACCAAAGAAGCAGGTCAATTAACTATCACATTTTAAAAACTCAAAGAGGACAAATTTAACAAAGACAAAAGTTTGAAGAAATAAAGGAGACAAAAAAGTCAAAGTTACAGAAGAAAAGTTAAAGAAACTGAAAATATAAAAGAATTTAGTAAAATGTGTCAAAGTCAGAGTAGTTTAAAAAGGTGAAAAAGTACAGTATTGAGGTCAATAGTGCGAAAGAAGTACAGTTCAAATCATTTATTTTTTAAAAGTTGAAAGATTCAAAGAGAAAGAATTTTAGGGTGCTAAAAAAAAAAACACTTAAATTCAAAATTTATGTAAAAAAAAAGATGAATGTCAAAGAAGTAAAAAGACTAAAGAAGAAAATAAAATACAAAGAATATGTAGGAGCCAAAGCTGTAAAAGTCAAAATATAAATGAAAAATTTAAAGAAGTCAGACGGGAAAGTTAAAGAAAGCTCTTGAAGAGACTGAAGGGAAAGAGAAGCAGAAGTCAATTAAATAACACAAACTGCTTATATTTAACCCCTTAAGCCCCGAGGGTGGTTTGCACGTTAATGACCGGGCCAATTTTTACAATTCTGACCACTGTCCCTTTATGAGGTTATAACTCTGGAACGCTTCAACGGATCTTGGCGATTCTGACATTGTTTTCTCGTGACATATTGTACTTCATTTTAGTAGTAACATTTATTCGATATAACTTGCGTTTATTTGTGAAAAAAACGGAAATTTGGCGAAAATTTTGAAAATTTCGCAATTTTCCAACTTTAAATTTTTATGCCCTTAAATCACAGAGATATGTCACGCAAAATACTTAATAAGTAACATTTCCCACATGTCTCCTTTACATCAGCACAATTTTGGAACCAAAATTTTTTTTGTTAGGGAGTTATAAGGGTTCAAAGTTGACCAGCAATTTCTCATTTTTACAACACCATTTTTTTTTAGGGACCACATCTCATTTGATGTCATTTTGAGGGGTCTATATGATAGAAAATACCCAAGTGTGACACCATTCTAAAAACTGCACCCCTCAAGGTGCTCAAAACCACATTCAAGAAGTTTATTAACCCTTCAGGGGTTTCACAGGAATTTTTGGAATGTTTAAATAAAAATGAATATTTAACTTTTTTTCACACAAAATTTATTTCAGCTCCAATTTGTTTTATTTTACCAAGGGTAACAGGATAAAATGGATGCCAAACATTGTTGTACAATCTGTACTGAGTACGCTGATACCCCATATGTGGGGGTAAACCACTGTTTGGGCGCATGGCAGAGCTCGGAAGGGAAGGAGCGCCATTTGACTTTTAAATGCAAAATTGACAGGAATTGAGATGGGACACCATGTTGCGTTTGGAGAGCCACTGATGTGCCTAAACATTGAAACCCCCCACAAGTGACACCATTTTGGAAAGTAGATACCCTAAGGAACTTATCTAGATGTGTGGTGACCACTTTGACCCACCAATTGCTTCACAGAAGTTTATAATGCAGAGCCGTAAAAATAAAAAATCATATTTTTTCACAAAAATGATCTTTTCGCCCCCAATTTTTTATTTTCCCAAGAGTAAGAGAAGAAATTGAACCTCAAAAATTGTTGGCCAATTTGTCCTGAGTACGCTGATACCCCGTATATGGGTGTAAACCATTGTTTGGGCGTATGGCAGAGCTCGGAAGGGAAGGAGCGCCATTTTACTTTTCAATGCAAAATTGACTGGAATTGAGATGGGATGCCATGTTGCGTTTGGAGAGCCCCTGATGTGCCTAAACATTGAAATCCCCACAAGTGACACCATTTTGGAAAGTAGACCCCTTAAGGAACTTATCTAGAGGTGTGGTGAGCACTTTGACCCAACAAGTGCTTCACAGAAGTTTATAATGCAGAGCCGTAAAAATAAAAAATCATATTTTTTCACAAAAATAATCTTTTCGCCACCAATTTTTTATTTTCCCAAGGGTAAGAGAAGAAATTAGACCACAAAAGTTGTTGTGCAATTTGTCCTGAGTGCGACGATACCCCATATGTGGGGGTAAACCACTGTTTGGGCGCATGGCAGAGCTCGGAAGGAAAGGAGCGCCATTTGACTTTTCAATGCAAAATTGACTGGAATTGAGATGGGACGCCATGTTGCGTTTGGAGAGCCCCTGATGTGCCTAAACATTGGAACCCCTCACAAGTGACACCATTTTGAAAAGTAGACCCCTTAAGGAACTTATCTAGATGTGTGGTGAGCACTTTGACCCAACAAGTGCTTCACAGAAGTTTATAATGCAGAGCCGTAAAAATAAAAAATCTTATTTTTTCACAAAAATGATCTTTTCGCCCCCAATTTTTTATTTTCCCAAGGGTAAGAGAAGAAATTAGACCACAAAAGTTGTTGTGCAATTTGTCCTGAGTGCGACGATACCCCATATGTGGGGGTAAACCACTTTTTGGGTGCATAGCAGAGCTCGGAAGGGAAGGAGCGCCATTTGACTTTTCAATGCAAAATTGACTGGAATTAAGATGGGACGCCATGTTGGTTTGGAGAGCCCCTGATGTGCCTAAACATTAAAAACCCCCACAAGTGACACCATTTTGGAAACTAGACCCTCTAAGGAACTTATCTAGATGTGTTTTGAGAGCTTTGAACCCCCAAGTGTTTCACTACAGTTTATAACGCAGAGCCGTTAAAATAAATTTATTTTTTTTTCGCAAAAATTTTTTAGCCCCCAGTTTTGTATTTTCACAAGGGTAACATAATAAATTGGACCCCAAAAGTTGTTGTCCAATTTGTCCTGAGTACGCTGATACCCCATATGTGGGGGGGAACCACTGTTTGGGCGCATGGCAGAGCTCGGAAGGGAAGGAGCGCCATTTGGAATGCAGACTTAGATGGATTGGTCTGCAGGAGTCACGTTGCATTTGCAGAGCCCCTGATGTACCCAAACAGTACAAACCCCCCACAAGTGACCCCATATTAGAAACTAGACCTCCCATGGAACTTATCTAGATGTGTTGTGAGAACTTTGAACCCCTAAGTGTTTCACTACAGTTTATAACGCAGACCCGTGAAAATAAAAATTCTTTTTTTTTTTCACAAAAATGATTTTTTAGCCCCCAGCTTTGTATTTTTACAAGGGTAACAGAATAAATTGGACCCCAAAAGTTGTTGTTCAATTTGTCCTGAGTACGCTGATACCCCATATGTGGGGGGGAACCACTGTTTGGGCTCATGGCAGAGCTCGGAAGGGAAGGAGCGCCATTTGGAATGCAGACTTAGATGGATTGGTCTGCAGGCGTCACGTTGCATTTGCAGAGCCCCTGATGTACCCAAACAGTAGAAACCACCCACAAGTGACCCCATATTGGAAACTAGACCTCCCATGGAACTTATCTAGATGTGTTGTGAAAACTTTGAACCCCCAAGTGTTTCACTACAGTTTACAACGCAGAGCCGTGAAAATAAAAATCCTTTTTTTTCCCACAAAAATGATTTTTAGCCCCCCAAATTTTTATTTTCCCAAGGATAACAAGAGAACTTGGACCCAAAAAGTTGTTGTCCAATTTGTCTCGAGTACGCTGATACCCCATATGTTGGGGTAAACCCCTGTTTGGGCGCACGGGAGAGCTCGGAAGTGAAGGAGCACTGTTTTACTTTTTCAATGCAGAATTGGCTGGAATTGAGATCGGACGCCATGTCGCGTTTGGAGAGCCCCTGATGTGTCTAAACAGTGGAAACCCCCCAATTATAAATGAAACCCTAATCCAAACGCACCACTAACCCTAATCCCAACTGTAACCCTAACCACACACCTAACCCAGACACACCCCTAATTCTAATCCCAACCCTAATCCCAACCGTAAATGTAATCCAAACCCTAACCCTAGCCCCAACCCTAGCCCTAACCCTAACCCTAACCGGAAAATGGAAATAAATACATTTTTTTTAATTTTATTATTTTTCCCTAAGGCTAGGTTCACATTGCGTTAGGGAAATCCGTTTAGCACTAGCGGATTGCGCTAACACAATGTCTTTTTAGGTGTCGTGTTTAGTGGTCGCGTTAACGTCCCCGCTCTGGAAGATCGGGGATCGGACCTCGGGCGCGCCGCGGACGCTGCAAGCAGCGTCTGAGGCGCGCCACAAAAGAATGGCACCTTGCTAGCGCGAGCCGAAAATGGCACGCTCTAGCGATGCGCTACACCTGAAAATCACATTGCTGTCAATGGTTGTGCTAATGGACCCGTTGCACGGCGTTAATTGTGACATTTTCGCCGTGCAACGCTGTCCGTTAGCGTTAACCCATTAACGCAATGTGAACCTAGCCTAACTAAGGGGGTGATGAAGGGGGGTTTGATTTACTTTTATAGCGAGTTTTTTAGCGGATTTTTATGATTGGCAGCCGTCACACACTAAAAGACGCTTTTTATAGCAAAAAAGTTTTTGCGTCTCCACATTTTGAGACCTATAATTTTTCCATATTTTGGTCCACAGAGTCATGTGAGGTCTTGTTTTTTGCGGGACGAGTTGACGTTTTTATCGGTTACATTTTCGGACACGTGACAGTTTTTGATCGCTTTTTATTCCGATTTTTTTGTGAGGCAGAATGACCAAAAACCAGCTATTCATGAATTTCTTTTGGGGGAGGCGTTTATACCGTTCCGCGTTTGGTAAAATTGATGAAGCAGTTTTATTCTTCGGGTCAGTACGATTACAGCGACACCTCATTTATATCATTTTTTTTATGTTTTGGCGCTTTTATACGATAAAAGCTATTTTATAGAAAAAATAATTATTTTGGCATCGCTTTATTCAGAGGACTATAACTTTTTTATTTTTTTGGTTATGATGCTATATGGCGGCTCGTTTTTTGCGGGACAAGATGACGTTTTCAGAGGTAACATGGTTATTTATATCCGTCTTTTTGATCGCGTGTTATTCCACTCTTTGTTCAGCGTTATGATAATAAAGCGTTGTTTTTTGGCTCGTTTTTTTTTTTTTTTTTCTTACGGTGTTCACTGAAGGGGTTAACTAGTGGGCCAGTTTTATAGGTCGGGTCGTTACGGACGCGGCGATACTAAATATGTGTACTTTTATTGTTTTTTTGTTTTTTTTTTATGTAAAGAAATGTATTTATGGGAATAATATTTTTTTTTTTCTGCTTTATTTAGGAATTTTTTTTTTATTTTTTTTTTTACAAGTGTGGAAATTTTTTTTTTTACTTTTTCACTTTGTCCCAGGGGGGGACATCACAGATCACCGATCTGACAGTGTGCACAGCACTCTATCAGATCGGTGATCTGACATACAGCCGGGCAGGATTAGAGCTGCAGCTGCAGCCTGATCCTGACCCGGAAGTGCTCCCTGCAGGACCCGGATGCAGCCCGGCGGCCATTTTGGATCCGGGGACTGCAGGGAGAAGACGCTCGGTACACGGTGAGCACATCACCGTGTACCGATCGTCTCAGGGAAGCCCGCAGGGAGCCCCCTCCCTGCGCGATGCTTCCCTGCACCGCCGGCACACCGCGATCATCTTTGATCGCGGTGTGCCGGGGGTTAATGTGCCGGGAGCGGTCCGTGACCGCTCCTGGCACATAGTGCCGGATGTCAGCTGCGATAGGCAGCTGACACCCGGCCGCGATCGGCCGCGCTCCCCCCGTGAGCGCGGCCGATCGCATATGACGTACTATCCCGTCCATGGGAATTAAGTCCCAGGTCACCTGGACGGGATAGTACGTCATATGGGATTAAGGGGTTAAAAATAAAAAAGTTAAAAGTCAAAAAAGTTGATTTATTTCTTGAAAAAGTCAAATAGAAAAGTTGAGGTTCAAAGATGAAGTTGAATCAAATATTCTTTGATGTTAAAGCAGCACAGGGAGATTTACTCGAAAGAGACCAAGAAAATTCTGTACTAAAGGTACCGTCACACTGAACGATATCGCTAGCGATCCGTGACGTTGCAACGTCCTGGCTAGCGATATCGTTCAGTTTGACAGGCAGCAGCGATCAGGATCCTGCTGTGATGTCGTTGGTCGCTGCAGAAAGTCCAGCACTTTATTTCGTCGCTGGACTCCCTGCAGGGTAAACATCGGGTTACTAAGCGCAGGGCCGCGCTTAGTAACCCGATGTTTACCCTGGTTACCATCGTAAAAGTAAAAAAAAAAACACTACATACTTACCTTCAGCTGTCTGTCCCCGGCGCTGTGCTTTCCTGCATTGACTGTGAGCGCCGGCCAGCCGGAAAGCACAGCGGTGACGTCACCGCTCTGCTTTCCGGCCGCTGTGCTCACAGTCAGTGCAGAGAAGCACAGCGCCGGGGACAGACAGCGGAAGGTAAGTATGTAATGTTTGTTTTTTTTACTTTTACGATGGTAACCAGGGTAAACATCGGGTTACTAAGTGCGGCCCTGCGCTTAGTTACCCGATGTTTACCCTGGTTACCAGCATCGTTGGTCGCTGGAGAGCTGTCTGTGTGACAGCTCTCCAGCGACGCTGCAGCGATCGGCATCGTTGTCGGTATTGCTGCAGCGTTGCTGAGTGTGAAGGTACCTTTACTCTCTCAAGGACGAAGCAACGTGCAATGTGCTCTTTAGGATATAGATATTTTTGATAAGTTCATGAATCAACTTGATGATCGTAAATTAAGGGAAGTTATTTACAGCACGATGGAACAACATGTCAAATATCTGCAAGTAGCATGGCAAATATTTGCTTTTTCATCAACAAGATAATTTCAAATAGATGTACAGTGACCGCATCTGTCGCCATCAGACTTTTTCCTTTGGTGCTCACACTGCTGAAGATTTCAAGGTAAACATCTAATGTCAAAATTACCTTAACCCCCATCCTGTTAGGTTTGGTGATACATTCAGAAACATGGTTTGTCGCATCTAAATGTTACTTCTAACATCAACTGTAACACACATTAACCCCTTTATCCCCCAAGGCTGTTTACACCTTCGTGATCAGGCCAAACTTTACAATTCTGACCAGTGTCACTTTATGTGGCAATAACTCTGGGACGCTTCACCGGATCCCACTGATTCTGAGTTTGCTTTTTCGTGAAATATTGTACTTGATAGTGTTAAATTTATTCAATATGACTTGCGTTTATTTGTGAAAGAAAAAAAACAAATTTGGTGAAAAATTAGCAATTTTCAAACTTTTAATTTTATGCCCTTTAAAATCAGAGTTATGTCACACAAAACAGTTAAATAAAATTTTCCACATGTCTACATTAGCACAATTTGTGGGCGCACGGCAGGGCTCAGAAATTAAGGTGTGACATTTTGGAACGTAGACTTGGATCGAATGGTCTGCGGCTGTCATGTTGTATTTAGAGAGCCCCTGACAGGGCCATACTGGGACAAAAAAGCCGCCCTGCCACACAAACCCAACGAGCCCATATACTCTAACACTAATCAGCCCCGATAAGAGTGAATTTTTGCTATAGTTTGTCGTCCCCTCACCACTCTCTTAAATGAGTTATTTGAAGAGCCACATGTGAATGGCGCCACAGTGCATATGATCAACCACAGCTCCATTTGCATGGCGCTCTTCAAAGCTACATTTCTCAGTATCATGGGGGTCCCAGAGGTCAGATCCACAAACAACAGAAAGTCATCCCCTATCCAGAAGATAGGAGAGAACTTCCAAATTTGGGACCACATAGTCCACCATACAGTGTTATGGGCATCACAGTCCTCCATACAATATTATGGGCACCACATAGTTCTCCATACAGTATTTTGGGCACCATATAGTACTCTATACAGGATTATGGGCACCATATAGTCCTCCATACAGTATTATGGGCACCGTATAGTTCTCCATTCAATATTATGGGCACCACACAGTCCTCCATACAATATTATGGGCACCACACAGACCTCCATACAGTATTAAGGCCAACTTACTCATCCATACAGTATAATGAGCCCACATAATGCACCATACAGTATTAAGGGCCCCATATATTACTTTATACAGTCTAATGGGCCCCATATATTACTCCATACAGTATAATGGGCCCATATATTACTCCATACAGTATAATGGGCCCTATATACTACTCCATACAGCATAATGGGCCCTGTATAATTCTTCTCCCCCATTCCCTGCTGTTCTGGTCTCCCCAGTGTATTCTGATCCTCGGCACAGAGGATGCGCTATAATAACATTATTGTTCCCTCTGCGCTAAGACGTCACAGAGCTCAGATGCAGAGGGGGAATGATGGGAGAGGGAGCATTAGCGGATGGCTCCCTCACTCATCATTGTTCAACTGTGTCGGCGCTGGCATCGGGGCCCCACTACTTACGAGCCCCATAGCATGCCATGTCCCCGACGGCTTGCGCAGGGTGGTGATGTCAGCTTTGATATGTGTGTCCTACCTAACTGAGCACCACCAAATATTAACCAGTGGGTGAAATGCTTTTAGGACACACCCTTAAAAAAGGATTTATAAAAAGAAAATAAATCAGCACACCGATTACATAAGAAAAAAGTGGCGGACTCTTATAAGCCCAAGTGGTAACATTTTAATTCCATAACAGAGAAACCGGTTTTTACGTACCGGTAATAGGATTTTACAGAGTCCACGACAGCACCCACAACGAGAGAGGGGATCCGCCCACCTTCCGGACAGGAACCTACAGGTTAAAAAGGGGCGGCCCCCTCGCCCTCCAGTTTGTGTTCCAGAGTACAAGGGATACCGCCAATGAATCAGTACATGACAATATTATCTTAAACACTACTAAATACCACCACCTCTATAGAGTGATATCTAAAGGCACACCTTCCAACAGAGTGCAAGAATAAGTAACTAAATACGGGGGGGAATGTATGGGTGCTGTCGTGGACTCTGTAAAATCCTATTACCGGTACGTAAAAACCGGTTTTCCTATCGCCATGACAGCACCCACAACGAGAGACTTTCAAAGATTATCTATTTGGGAGGGACCACAGCACTAAGTACTGAACGGCCAAACTGTAAGCTGGAATTGGCAGATAGATCAAGGCGATAGTGCTTATAAAAGGTGGGAGGTGATGACCAAGTTGCCGCCTTACATATCATTTCAATGGGGACATCTGCCTTCTCCGCCCAAGATGATGCCATAGCCCGAGTGGAATGCGCCCTGATGCCTTCTGGTGGTGTTACTCCCCTGGCAGAGTAAGCAAGACATATCGCTTCTCTAATCCATCTAGCGATAGAATTCTTCGTGACACTTGAACCCTTTTTCCGATTCTGGAAAGAAACAAACAAAGCCCTACTTTGTCTCCAGCTTTGTGTCCTATTCAAGTATTCTAATATCACCCTCTTTACATCTAGAGTATGATATTTTTTCTCCTCTTCTGAACCTGTATTTTCATAAAAAGATGGTAAATAAATCTCCTGACTTCTATGAAATTTAGTTGCTACTTTTGGCAAGTATGCAGGATCAGATTTTAGGACAATCTCATCCTGGAGAATTATTAGATAGGGAGGATCTACTGACAACGCATGTATATCACTGACCCTCCTGGCAGATGTTAACTGTTATGATAAGGTAATTCAGTACCACAATGGACATAGAAGTCAGAGCACATACAGTGACCTGACAATAACCCAAAAACATAGAACGAGCTCTGAGACGTGGGAACTCTGCTGACCACAATCCCTAATCCTCTCCAACCACACTAGAAGCAGCCGTGGATTGCGCCTAACGCTCCCTATGCAACTCGGCACAGCCTGAGAAACTAGCTAGCCTGACGATAGAAAATAAGCCTACCTTGCCTCAGAGAAATACCCCAAAGGAAAAGGCAGCCCCCACATATAATGACTGTGAGTTAAGAAGAAAAGACAAACGTAGAGATGAAATAGATTTAGCAAAGTGAGGCCCGACTTTCTGAACAGAGCGAGGATAGGAAAGGTATCTTTGCGGTCAACACAAAACCCTACAAAAAACCACGCAAAGGGGGCAAAAAGACCCTCCGTACCGAACTAACGGCACGGAGGTACACCCTCTGCGTCCCAGAGCTTCCAGCAAGCAAGAAAAAACAAAATAAGCAAGCTGGACAGAAAAAACAGCAAACAAAATAGCAAAAGCGGAACTTAGCTATGCAGAGCAGCAGGCCACAGGAACGATCCAGGAGGAAACAGGTCCAATACTAGAACATTGACTGGAGGCCAGGATCAAAGCACTAGGTGGAGTTAAATAGAGCAGCACCTAACGACTTCACCACATCACCTGAGGAAGGAAACTCAGAAGCCGCAGTACCACTCTCCTCCACCAACGGAAGCTCACAGAGAGAATCAGCCGAAGTACCACTTGTGACCACAGGAGGGAGCTCTGCCACAGAATTCGCAACAGTACCCCCCCCTTGAGGAGGGGTCACCGAACCCTCACCAGAGCCCCCAGGACGACCAGGATGAGCCATATGAAAGGCACGAACAAGATCGGGAGCATGGACATCAGAGGCAAAGACCCAGGAATTATCTTCCTGAGCATAACCCTTCCACTTAACCAGATACTGGAGTTTCCGTCTTGAAACACGAGAATCCAAAATCTTCTCCACAATATACTCCAACTCCCCCTCCACCAAAACCGGGGCAGGAGGATCAACAGATGGAACCATAGGTGCCACGTATCTCCACAACAATGACCTATGGAATACGTTATGTATGGAAAAAGAATCTGGAAGGGTCAGACGAAAAGACACAGGATTAAGAACCTCAGAAATCCTATACGGACCAATGAAACGAGGTTTAAACTTAGGAGAGGAAACCTTCATAGGAATATGACGAGAAGATAACCAAACCAAATCCCCAACACGAAGTCGGGGACCCACACAGCGTCTGGCTAAGACGATGGTGCAGACAACAAGGATTCGGATTCCTGGACCACGGTGTGAATTACTTGTACGATGGACTCCTCGCCAGAGACGGACTACACCTCAACAAACCTGGGAAAAACACATTCGCCAGAAGACTCGCTACACTCATCAGGAGGGCGTTAAACTAGAAGAAGAGGGGACGGGAAGAAGTAGTGTATAATCGGGTCCTTTCGTCAAACTCAATCTGACAGGTGCCCCGCCCCTATCAAAGTGTATCAAAGTGTGTAACCCCTCCCCTCCTCCTGTCAGACAGCTGTCCCTGAGGCTGGCTGATTTCCCCTTTTGATATCGTTTGATATACTTTAATTTGTTGCAGTTTGATATTATTCACGTATTTTGTTTTTATACGTAGCTCGAGTTTGATTCTGTAAGCTGTATTTTATTCACAGTGTATCCATATAGTTCAGAACTTAAAGCTGTTTATTTGTGTCTCTACACGTATTTGTTTTATATTTTTATACGTAGCTCGAGTTTGATTCTCTTAGCTGTGTTTTATTCATGTATCCATATAGTTCAGAACTTAACCCCTTAATCCCATATGACGTACTATCCCGTCCAGGTGACCTGGGACTTAATTCCCATGGACGGGATAGTACGTCATATGCGATCGGCCGCGCTCACGGGGGGAGCGCGGCCGATCGCGGCCGGGTGTCAGCTGCCTATCGCAGCTGACATCCGGCACTATGTGCCAGGAGCGGTCACGGACCGCTCCCGGCACATTAACCCCCGGCACACCGCGATCAAAGATGATCGCGGTGTGCCGGCGGTGCAGGGAAGCATCGCGCAGGGAGGGGGCTCCCTGCGGGCTTCCCTGAGACGATCGGTACACGGTGATGTGCTCACCTTGTACCGAGCGTCTTCTCCCTGCAGTCCCCGGATCCAAAATGGCCGCCGGGCTGCATCCGGGTCCTGCAGGGAGCACTTCCGGGTCAGGATCAGGCTGCAGCTGCAGCTCTAATCCTGCCCGGCTGTATGTCAGATCACCGATCTGATAGAGTGCTGTGCACACTGTCAGATCGGTGATCTGTGATGTCCCCCCCTGGGACAAAGTGAAAAAGTAAAAAAAAAAATTTCCACACTTGTAAAAAAAAAAATAAAAAAAAAATTCCTAAATAAAGCAGAAAAAAAAAAATATTATTCCCATAAATACATTTCTTTACATAAAAAAAAATCAAAAAAACAATAAAAGTACACATATTTAGTATCGCCGCGTCCGTAACGACCCGACCTATAAAACTGGCCCACTAGTTAACCCCTTCAGTGAACACCGTAAGAAAAAAAAAAAAAAAACGAGCCAAAAAACAACGCTTTATTATCATAACGCTGAACAAAGAGTGGAATAACACGCGATCAAAAAGACGGATATAAATAACCATGTTACCTCTGAAAACGTCATCTTGTCCCGCAAAAAACGAGCCGCCATATAGCATCATAACCAAAAAAATAAAAAAGTTATAGTCCTCTGAATAAAGCGATGCCAAAATAATTATTTTTTCTATAAAATAGCTTTTATCGTATAAAAGCGTCAAAACATAAAAAAAATGATATAAATGAGGTGTCGCTGTAATCGTACTGACCCGAAGAATAAAACTGCTTCATCAATTTTACCAAACGCGGAACGGTATAAACGCCTCCCCCAAAAGAAATTCATGAATAGCTGGTTTTTGGTCATTCTGCCTCACAAAAAAATCGGAATAAAAAGCGATCAAAAACTGTCACGTGTCCGAAAATGTAACCGATAAAAACGTCAACTCGTCCCGCAAAAAACAAGACCTCACATGACTCTGTGGACCAAAATATGGAAAAATTATAGGTCTCAAAATGTGGAGACGCAAAAACTTTTTTGCTATAAAAAGCGTCTTTTAGTGTGTGACGGCTGCCAATCATAAAAATCCGCTAAAAAACTCGCTATAAAAGTAAATCAAACCCCCCTTCATCACCCCCTTAGTTAGGCTAGGTTCACATTGCGTTAATGGGTTAACGCTAACGGACAGCGTTGCACGGCGAAAATGTCACAATTAACGCCGTGCAACGGGTCCGTTAGCACACCCATTGACAGCAATGTGATTTTCAGGTGTAGCGCATCGCTAGAGCGTGCCATTTTCGGCTCGCGCTAGCAAGGTGCCATTCTTTTGTGGCGCGCCTCAGACGCTGCTTGCAGCGTCCGCGGCGCGCCCGAGGTCCGATCCCCGATCTTCCAGAGCGGGGACGTTAACGCGACCACTAAACACGACACCTAAAAAGACATTGTGTTAGCGCAATCCGCTAGTGCTAAACGGATTTCCCTAACGCAATGTGAACCTAGCCTTAGGGAAAAATAATAAAATTAAAAAAAATGTATTTATTTCCATTTTCCGGTTAGGGTTAGGGTTAGGGCTAGGGTTGGGGCTAGGGTTAGGGTTTGGATTACATTTACGGTTGGGATTAGGGTTGGGATTAGAATTAGGGGTGTGTCTGGGTTAGGTGTGTGGTTAGGGTTACAGTTGGGATTAGGGTTAGGGGTGCGTTTGGATTAGGGTTTCATTTATAATTGGGGGGTTTCCACTGTTTAGACACATCAGGGGCTCTCCAAACGCGACATGGCGTCCGATCTCAATTCCAGCCAATTCTGCATTGAAAAAGTAAAACAGTGCTCCTTCACTTCCGAGCTCTCCCGTGCGCCCAAACAGGGGTTTACCCCAACATATGGGGTATCAGCGTACTCGAGACAAATTGGACAACAACTTTTTGGGTCCAAGTTCTCTTGTTATCCTTGGGAAAATAAAAATTTGGGGGGCTAAAAATCATTTTTGTGGGAAAAAAAAGGATTTTTATTTTCACGGCTCTGCGTTGTAAACTGTAGTGAAACACTTGGGGGTTCAAAGTTTTCACAACACATCTAGATAAGTTCCATGGGAGGTCTAGTTTCCAATATGGGGTCACTTGTGGGTGGTTTCTACTGTTTGGGTACATCAGGGGCTCTGCAAATGCAACGTGACGCCTGCAGACCAATCCATCTAAGTCTGCATTCCAAATGGCGCTCCTTCCCTTCCGAGCTCTGCCATGAGCCCAAACAGTGGTTCCCCCCCACATATGGGGTATCAGCGTACTCAGGACAAATTGAACAACAACTTTTGGGGTCCAATTTATTCTGTTACCCTTGTAAAAATACAAAGCTGGGGGCTAAAAAATCATTTTTGTGAAAAAAAAAAAGAATTTTTATTTTCACGGGTCTGCGTTATAAACTGTAGTGAAACACTTAGGGGTTCAAAGTTCTCACAACACATCTAGATAAGTTCCATGGGAGGTCTAGTTTCTAATATGGGGTCACTTGTGGGGGGTTTGTACTGTTTGGGTACATCAGGGGCTCTGCAAATGCAACGTGACTCCTGCAGACCAATCCATCTAAGTCTGCATTCCAAATGGCGCTCCTTCCCTTCCGAGCTCTGCCATGCGCCCAAACAGTGGTTCCCCCCCACATATGGGGTATCAGCGTACTCAGGACAAATTGGACAACAACTTTTGGGGTCCAATTTATTATGTTACCCTTGTGAAAATACAAAACTGGGGGCTAAAAAATTTTTGCGAAAAAAAAATAAATTTATTTTAACGGCTCTGCGTTATAAACTGTAGTGAAACACTTGGGGGTTCAAAGCTCTCAAAACACATCTAGATAAGTTCCTTAGAGGGTCTAGTTTCCAAAATGGTGTCACTTGTGGGGGTTGTTAATGTTTAGGCACATCAGGGGCTCTCCAAACCAACATGGCGTCCCATCTTAATTCCAGTCAATTTTGCATTGAAAAGTCAAATGGCGCTCCTTCCCTTCCGAGCTCTGCTATGCACCCAAAAAGTGGTTTACCCCCACATATGGGGTATCGTCGCACTCAGGACAAATTGCACAACAACTTTTGTGGTCTAATTTCTTCTCTTACCCTTGGGAAAATAAAAAATTGGGGGCGAAAAGATCATTTTTGTGAAAAAATAAGATTTTTTATTTTTACGGCTCTGCATTATAAACTTCTGTGAAGCACTTGTTGGGTCAAAGTGCTCACCACACATCTAGATAAGTTCCTTAAGGGGTCTACTTTTCAAAATGGTGTCACTTGTGAGGGGTTCCAATGTTTAGGCACATCAGGGGCTCTCCAAACGCAACATGGCGTCCCATCTCAATTCCAGTCAATTTTGCATTGAAAAGTCAAATGGCACTCCTTTCCTTCCGAGCTCTGCCATGCGCCCAAACAGTGGTTTACCCCCACATATGGGGTATCGTCGCACTCAGGACAAATTGTACAACAACTTTTGTGGTCTAATTTCTTCTCTTACCCTTGGGAAAATAAAAAATTGGTGGCGAAAAGATTATTTTTGTGAAAAAATATGATTTTTTATTTTTACGGCTCTGCATTATAAACTTCTGTGAAGCACTTGTTGGGTCAAAGTGCTCACCACACCTCTAGATAAGTTCCTTAAGGGGTCTACTTTCCAAAATGGTGTCACTTGTGGGGATTTCAATGTTTAGGCACATCAGGGGCTCTCCAAACGCAACATGGCATCCCATCTCAATTCCAGTCAATTTTGCATTGAAAAGTAAAATGGCGCTCCTTCCCTTCCGAGCTCTGCCATACGCCCAAACAATGGTTTACACCCATATACGGGGTATCAGCGTACTCAGGACAAATTGGCCAACAATTTTTGAGGTTCAATTTCTTCTCTTACTCTTGGGAAAATAAAAAATTGGGGGCGAAAAGATCATTTTTGTGAAAAAATATGATTTTTTATTTTTACGGCTCTGCATTATAAACTTCTGTGAAGCAATTGGTGGGTCAAAGTGGTCACCACACATCTAGATAAGTTCCTTAGGGTGTCTACTTTCCAAAATGGTGTCACTTGTGGGGGGTTTCAATGTTTAGGCACATCAGTGGCTCTCCAAACGCAACATGGTGTCCCATCTCAATTCCTGTCAATTTTGCATTTAAAAGTCAAATGGCGCTCCTTCCCTTCCGAGCTCTGCCATGCGCCCAAACAGTGGTTTACCCCCACATATGGGGTATCAGCGTACTCAGTACAGATTGTACAACAATGTTTGGCATCCATTTTATCCTGTTACCCTTGGTAAAATAAAACAAATTGGAGCTGAAATAAATTTTGTGTGAAAAAAAGTTAAATATTCATTTTTATTTAAACATTCCAAAAATTCCTGTGAAACCCCTGAAGGGTTAATAAACTTCTTGAATGTGGTTTTGAGCACCTTGAGGGGTGCAGTTTTTAGAATGGTGTCACACTTGGGTATTTTCTATCATATAGACCCCTCAAAATGACATCAAATGAGATGTGGTCCCTAAAAAAAAATGGTGTTGTAAAAATGAGAAATTGCTGGTCAACTTTTAACCCTTATAACTCCCTAACAAAAAAAAATTTTGGTTCCAAAATTGTGCTGATGTAAAGGAGACATGTGGGAAATGTTACTTATTAAGTATTTTGCGTGACATATCTCTGTGATTTAAGGGCATAAAAATTTAAAGTTGGAAAATTGCGAAATTTTCGAAATTTTCGCCAAATTTCCGTTTTTTTCACAAATAAACGCAAGTTATATCGAATAAATGTTACTACTAAAATGAAGTACAATATGTCACGAGAAAACAATGTCAGAATCGCCAAGATCCGTTGAAGCGTTCCAGAGTTATAACCTCATAAAGGGACAGTGGTCAGAATTGTAAAAATTGGCCCGGTCATTAACGTGCAAACCACCCTCGGGGCTTAAGGGGTTAACCCCTTCACCCCCGGAGCTTTTTCCGCTTTTTCATTTTCGTTTTTTGCTCCCCTCCTTCCCAGAGCCATAACTTTTTTATTTTTCCGTCAATATGGCCATGTGAGGGCTTATTTTTTGCGGGACGAGATGTACTTTTGAACGATACCATTGATTTTACCATGCCATGTAACAGAAAACGGGAAAAAAATTCCAAGTGTGATGAAATTGCAAAAAAAGTGCAATCTCACACTTGTTTTTTGTTTGGCTTTTTTGCTAGGTTCACTAAATGCTAAAACTAACCTGCCATTATGATTCTCCAGGTAATTACGAGTTCATAGACACCAAACATGTCTAGGTTATTTTTTATCTAAGTGGTGAAAAAAATTTCCAAATTTTGCTAAAAAAAAAAAAAAAAAAAATTGCGCGATTTTCCGATACCCGTAGCGTCTCCAATTTTCGTGATCTGGGGTCAGGTGAGGGCTTATTTTTTGCGTGCCGAGCTGGCGTTTTTAATGATACCATTTTGGTGTAGATACGTTCTTTTGATCGCCCGTTATTGCATTTTAATGCAATGTTGCAGCGACCAAAAAAACGTTATTTTGGCGCTTTGATTTTTTTTCTCGCTACGTCATTTAGCGGTCAGGTTAATCCTTTGTTTTTATTGATAGATCGGGCGATTCTGAACGCGGCGATACCAAATATGTGTATGTTTGATTTTTTTTTAATTGTTTTATTTTGATTGGGGCGAAAGGGGGGTGATTTGAACTTTTATATATTTTTTATTTTTTTTATATTTTTAATCACTTTTTTTTTTTAATTTTAGCATGCTTCAATAGCCTCCATGGGAGGCTAGAAGCATGCATAACTCGATCGGCTCTGCTACATAGAGGTGAAGTACAGATCACCTCTATGTAGCAGAAATGCAGGGTTGCTTTGAACGCCGACCACAGGGTGGCGCTCAAAGCAATCGGCCATCAACAACCATAGAGGTCTCAAGGAGACCTCTGGTTGTTATGGCGATGCACTGCTGACCCCCGATCATGTGACGGGGGTCAGCAGTGCGAGCAGTTCCGGCCGCGCGGCCGGGAGCGCTAGTTAAATGCCGCTGTCAGCGCTTGACGGCGGCATTTAACTAGTTAATGAGCGCGGGCGGATCGCGATTCCGCTCGCGCTCATTGCGCGCACATGTCAGCTGTACAAAACAGCTGACATGTCGCGGCTTTGAGGTGGGCTCACCGCCGGAGCCCACCTCAAAGCAGGGGATCTGCCAGCTGACGTACTATTCCGTCAGCTGGCAGAAAGGGGTTAAAGCTGTTTATTTGTGGCTCTACTGAACACTAGTACTAAATGGTGAACATTAACTAAATGTTTATTTTCACAAACAGAGAATCTGCTGTGGGTCAGCGGTTTATAACACCTAGGCCAATTGTTGTTGTATTTGCTTTCCCAATAAATGCTTATTTACACAAACCGAAAAGACAGATTTTCTGTTTGTACATGTATTGTACCTGAAGGTTATGTAGGGGTATCTGCGGGTCATGTGCCCAGGCATTGGTTTTTATAACGCAGAATGTTTGATATTTGCTTTCTCTTTTTTTGTGTCTGTAGATGTCATCTGAGAAGTTATTTGTGTTTCAGCTGTGTTATCTGAGGGTCATATTTTTGTACAAATTCATGCTGTTTGGTGATCTTTGTGAAGCAGAACTTTGTTTTATAACACATTTGTACCTGTATTGTACCTGAAGGTTATGTAGGGTTATCTGCGGGTCAGAGGTTTAAAGAAAAGTTATTGTGTCCTGTAGATGTTATCTGAGGTTATTTGTTTTTTTGTATTAGCTTTCTCAGGGCAGCTGCCTGGAGGTGTTATGGTATATAATTATATCCTAGGGTCTGTACGACTACATACAGCGTGTTATGTTCATTAAAATGTTTTATTGTCGTTTGTGCCTATATATATATATATATATATATATATATATATATAATATGACCCAATGTTACAACACAAGCAAGTAAGAAGCGGTATGTTTTATACGAATAAAAAACCAAAGACACGATATTGTAAAAATATTAAAAAAAATTATTTCTCACAATAAAACAGCATCTCAAAAACATTTCAATACTATAAAAATTCTTACAGAATATGAAAAGTAAAAAACATTAAATAGTACAATGAACATACATCATTACACTTCTTACAAAATAATTAATATAGCGTTACAAGGCGAGTACAGCATTTTAGCCAGTACATTCTTTTTTTAGGTAGCAAAGTTCCACGTGTGGTACCTAATGACGGGGAATGTAAAGATTGAATTGTACGGGGAGCCGCCGCTAACTTCAGCGGTGTAGATACAGAGCGTGTCTCACTGTTGGTAATTTTTAATTCATCTAAAAGCTTCCTAGTAGCGGTGTTACCCACAACTGTAGACGGCATATTTAGCTCGGCCATAGCCTGCATAAATGAATCCCAACCCGGCGGCAAATTTCTACTGTTCAGAGCATGGCTCTGCGTTGTACTACGTACCAAATCCAGTAAGTTAGACCTTGGTATTACGGATCCTTTGAAAATAAATTCAGTTTTATTATTCCATGCTGTGACATTTTTATTCTGCAGCAGCCTGTTTAGTAAAAATTCAGCATTCTTTTTATATCTTTGGTTTATATGGCTGACAATTTCAGCGATCTCCTGATTTTTATCAGAGTCGGTATTTGGCAATTGCTGCTGACCAGGATCAGGAGGGCTAACGAGATTTAAAGCCGTTACTTCTTTTGAGCTGTGTCGCGTATGTACCAAGTAGCGTTGCAGCACAGAGCTATACATTTTAATTTTCACATCATCGGGAATGTCATGACGCTGTAAAATGTCGCTATTTTCACCATCAAGGCGGCGAATAACACTGTCGCGTATGTTATCTGTAGTACCGGGTCTTAGTTTGTCTAGCTCCTGTTTGGGGACGAGATACATTTTCGCTGCATGCTCCATTATCTTCCGGCGATCAGGCTTGTTATTATTGGAATTGCAAAAGCTAAAAGAGGTCCGATAAACCCGCCGGCCTGTTTTAGTAGTCGCTTCTTTTTCTTTATGGGCTGAGATCTGTCGCTCAGGGTTCTTATAGCTTTACGCCACTTCATTAATATACCTTTTTGGCGCTCTTTCAGCGGAATCCTGCCTTTTAAGATATTTAAAGCAATCTCGCCTATGGCTGTAATTAAATCATTGCTTGCATCGTGCAAAATAGACTTTCTGACAGCGGGGGTTGCTTTCACTAGGGTTTTTAAGAGAGCCCAGTTACGCCGGAGCCTCTCAGACATCTTTACATCACAACGCCCACAGCGTAGAATGTCTGATACCGGGTAAAATTCACTTTTTAGAAGTGTTTTTCTTCTGAACATAGACAGCGGGCAACGCGGGTGGAAACAACCCAGTCCTTAAACGCAGATCCTCAGGAGTATTAGCTCTCAAATCTACAAGCAAATACCCGTAAGGCTCCCGCGTGGCATCCTCAAAAGCTTCTAGGAAAAAAACGTGTTTTTCCGGGATACATCTGACGAGCTAGAGTTAAAATTTGTAATTTATCTCGGGGGTTATTAAAAAGCACCATGTACTTTGTGTTTAAATTTATCGTACGGCTTTTCTTACCCTGACAAAATATGTTTTGCACCAGGTAGAAAATGCTGAGATTTCTGTGGTGCACATACTTGGTAAAGGCTTTTTCTATCTCACAATTCTCACTAACACTCTCCATGAGATCATCAACAATCGCCAAATTCACCTTCTCCGGTGGGAATAATTCGTCATCTACGAATGTATTCGGCAGACCCTCCACAAATCTGGCGTGGGGAAAAGAGAGAGAGATTTCATCATATAGTTTTTGCCAACACGAATAAAACCATACAATATTATCAGGTTTCTGAGAAAAATTAGCTTCAATATTATATAGCAGCTGTTTTACAAAATAGCTCTTTCCAGAATTAGACGGGCCTGCTAGAATGCACGAGAACGGGTGTTGCAGACGCGTATCCATCACAATACTCGACTAATACCCAAAAGGTAATGTTGTGAAATCGTCTAATAGTCGCCGCTTTGTATAAACGCACTTTTGTGTTTTGCGTAATGGCCTTGTTTCAATATCCCAGTACTTTTTATTTCTCACAATGGACGCCTGCTGTACGACAATACGTTTCTGAGTTTCTGCGGCAGAATTGCGCGGGTAGTCCAGAACTAGATCTTTCAGACTGTTGAAATTAATAGATTGAGAGTTACCAACATTTAGTGTTATCCCCTTAACTTTTAAGACAGTTTTACCGGTGTTGAGTTTGTAGCCGTAAGTTTTGGGGCCCGCGGATACAAATTCTGTGATGTGTGTACCATCGGGTATTTCACTGGTCAGCTCCCCCAGGTAATCGCCTAAAGGCGGTTGCCACTCACCATCTCTCTGTACAAAAATAACTGAGTCTGTGTTGTGATAAAGGCACCTCTCCTGCAGCCGGTCCAGCAGCGAATAGAGCTCTAACCGAGCATACGCTGTTGTAAAACACGCTATAAAAATGTTTGTGTTTTTGTTGAGTGTGTGGTGGCCTTTTGCATATTTCCAGTTAATGGTTGCGGTGTCATCATCAAGGAAATGTAACATCGAAATGTCATAGTAAGGCAGGAACAAATACTTAAAAAGCTCATCTGGATCCCTAACAATGCTGGTACATGATAGATTAGATCTCTGAGCAAACTTTCCCCATAAAGAATTTAAGAAAAGCTTGGAGATCTGTCGCTTAGCAGGATTGACAGCTATATTTTCAGGCCGTAATTGGACACCTTCTTTTTCAAGAAAAGAGTCAATGTACTGCCGTTTCTTGGCGTCATCAGTGCACCAGCTAGGATAACCAGAGGCTTCCTGCTTATCCCTAAGATGTAATTTAATGTAAGGCGCAAACAGATCATCAGTGGTTTTAGGAAAATGCCATATTTCATAGATGTGGGCGACCCGATACCCTTTTTCTATAGCCATCTCGAGCTCTATAGTGCACCAGGTCCCTGTCAGCGCCCGTTCTTCATCACTGTGGGCACAAATATCTGCCTGGGAATTTGCAGCGCATGTGTAGCAAAGGGGAAACATTAATTTTTTGTTGCGTTTTACCGGTAGAACTGGAAAAAATAAATCTCTCGGCGGGTAGAACTTGACTCTAGCAATGCCAAAGTATTTTTTAATGAATCCAAAATTGTCATAGATGATGTCTGGATGGCCTACAGGGTATGTTTTAGATTTGTTTACAAAGGGGTACAGACTGGTGAAATCGTAGTAGTGTAAAGTCTCCCCTTCTTCCAGATGGTGATAGAGCTTAATGGCGTTAGTTCGCCCGCCATAAAGCGCATCACGGGGGTCTAAAGGAACGGGGAATTCCATCTGGCGAAGAAATGTTTGAAGGTTAGAATCACTTTCAACCATTTCATTCCACTCATGTTCCCACATCAGTCTTACTGTGTACCCGCAACACTGTAAGTAACGCTTTTTAGCTAAAAAGGTGTAATATAACTGGCCGTAGGACGTGCTTGTGACCTTATTTGTGTCGTTTTCATTATAGCACACGGGACATCCGTGGTAAAAACACCCCTGAAATTGAAAGGCTATGTGCTGGCCGCTAACATAGGCATAGCCATCTAGAAAATACTTCCCGACCTGTTTTTCACCGCCTCTCAAAGCGTGCTGTATGTCGATGTTCTCGGAGTGGGCTACATACATGAGCCACTGTATAGCGGGTGTCGAGTAGCGCTTTTTTGCCTTGTGATAATTATCACCAGGTAAAATGGCGATTGTCTTTTTTGGAAGAAATTTAAACCGGTACATTGTCATACACACCGAGGCCAGGGTGATGAGCTGAAAAGGATCAACACATCTGCTCACTACAATCCTTTGCTTTTGACGCTTACAGTATTTTTTAACATTTTTCTGCGTCATCTGCATAATACGCTCTCTATAGATCTCGCAGGCGTGTCTCAAAATTTCAACATCTTGTTTGCAATAAGATTTTAGCTCTGCCTTGAAGTCAAAAGTTGTATTTACCTGTGTCTCATACCACTCCAGGAACTCTACCTTCTCACCAGGTGACATGTACTCCACCCCATAATATTTTACATCAGGTATGGGACCTACATAGTTTTGGTTTTCTCTGGTATTGAAAAAGTGTGGAAAATGTCCTTTGCCTCCTGAAAAACCCATGGCCTGTGGTAATTTACTGAGTTTCATGGGTATAAAATTTAGAGAGTCTATGAACCTTATAGACAAATCGGGTAGCGACACACACAAGAGACGGCCACCTTGTGTTATCAACTGTACTTGTAGTTTTTCAGAAATCAGTTCCTTAACAATAAAGTATGCGTCGTATCTACCACCATTGTGAGCAATAAATGTATGATCTGAAAATTTACCGCTTGTAAAGAACTGTACAAAGTCATGTGTACAGGTATCACCCTCAAACTCCCAGGAGGGGTGGCCATACAGCGTTGTAGCATAAATGTAATTCAGGACGTGCGTGCCTGTCTCCTGCATACATTCAAAATCATAAAAGATATAGCAATCTGACTCATCCTGTGCTACATACTTCCGCATGTAACAAAGATGGGCATCGAATTTATTTATATGACTGCGACATACAGGACACCGCAGACCATTACATTTATGCTCTGTTTCGCTATTTCTGAGGACAAAATGGTTGCATTTATCACAAAATGTTTTAAGTCTGCAGAATGCCGGGTCGCCTAATCCCAATTGTTTGTGATAATCTAAGCACACGCTCGAGCGGCAATAAACTCTGCAAACAGGACATCTGGGTTGGTGGGCGGCACCGCTTTCTACGCAATTCTCTCTCTGACAGGCTTTACAAAAATACTGGCAGGAGTGATTGTTTTTGTGGTGAAACACTGAATTGCATAGCTCACAAAAGTAATCAGCACCGATAAAACCCTTCATATTTTTGATACCGTAGTAGTGATTATCATGGAACAATATGAATACTGTTTTGCCATTAGGTGTATTGTCGCTCTGAAAGTAACGCTAATCGCCCTGACTATAGTACAGTACTTTAATGGTGACCCCCAAATATTTTTCAAATGCCGGGATGTCGCTAAAACTCACTAATTGATCATCAGGGATGCCCAGTGCTGCGTGTATGTTTTTAGAGCGGTTCAGTAAAACAGCATCAGCGACATCCGTGGCGTCCATCAGGGCGCACACACTAGCAGCCAGACACAGATTTGTCGTGTAATTGTTAAAATCATACAGCCATTGGCTCTTTTGTTTAATGATCTGACTGCTCGCTATAGATTTCAAGCGCCTTTTTCCACCACCGCGGCGGTTTTTAATGATGGTGACGACTAGCTTTAGCGAATTGGATGCTATGCATTCAAAGTTACTTTGAAGTGCGCGGGCAACAGCATTTAAAAAAGATTCGGAATTAAAATCTTCACGGGTTTGTTTTGTAGTGAAAATAGGGTCTAAAGTATCGCCGACATCAAACCTTAACTGTACAAAGTCGCCAGGTTCAATGTCCCTGATGATTCTATCCAGTAATGCCTGAATGCCTTCATGAACAATATTCATGCCCTCTTCCAATGATCGTACACGCTCCAAATTTACAAATCTAAAATGATCTGTATGTATATGGCCATTGAAATTGCGGAGGGCCCTTTCATGATGATGGATGTGTTGCAAAAATACTGTATGATCGGTGCTCCGCACATTACCAGCAGCGTCAGCGTCTGCGGCTTGTGAATTTTGTGTAGATGCATGTGCGGCATCTGCAGAGCTGCCTGGGCTATGTGAGTGCTGTTCTGACTCTTGTGACGACGTCTGTGGTGTCTGTAGAGGCACTGCAGGACACATGCCACCACGACGCCTCCTAGAGCATAGCGCCCGTCTAGCGCTGACCAACAATTTTAGAGCCCTCTTTATAACTCTAGCCCTATTATACCTGGGTAGTGTTAGTTTAGGTGATTTATGCATGCTGTAGCCGACCATATTTAGTCATAATGGGGTCGCTGTAGTTGTTATCTCGCCACCCAGTAGCAGGCTCCGGAGTGCGTATAGTTCGGCCTTATTAGCCTGTGTTGGGCTTTGTGTTGATAATAATTTTTCAAAAGTATCGCAAAAAAACATTATTTTGGGACCCAGCGTTTGTAGCGTAAGTAGCGGACGAAGTGTTCCTGAAACACAAGCATTTCAGCGGGGCCCCAGCTGCGGGATTCATGCGGCAGATCTATAGCTGGCGCATGAATCCGTGGCTTTTTACACACCTTAAGCTCTTTACACACCTTAACATCAGCCGGCCGCGACCTCTTTGACCGTTTCTTAACATTAACAGAGTTAGATACACAGACATGAGATATGTCACCCAAATTAGAGGGTCCTGAGGGTCCGACCCCAGAGGCATTAGCAGGCCCCGTTACACATGGCGCTGCCGGTTGCATAGTGTGGGACATACGTATAATGAGCGGTTCTACGGATGGTTGCTTACCATCAGCGAGCTGATCAATCTCGCGATCATACTCTTCACGAGTCATCGTGGCTGTTGCACCCACGGCGCAGGATGCGGTTGGTGGCTCTGTAACATGTTTTGTTTTTCGCTTATGTTTTCGGGGTGCCTCGACCACTTCTGGATATAGTAGCGCGGGGTCATTCACACGGATTGTCGATGGCTGTCCGGTGCTTGAATGGGGTATTTCACGATGGTCCGACGGTACAGGGTTTCCTGCGTCCTGCACCACGCAGATCGGTGATAGCGGATATGCTCTAACAGCTCCATTAGCCGTCTGTATCGCCGGCCACGCTGGTGCTGCGCCATTCTCGGTGATCTGTAGCGGCTGTAGAGGTGCTGGAGGTGTTTTTCTCATGACTTTGCGCTTAGCTGCAGGAAAGATTATACATGTGTCAGATATGTGCGAGACCGTCGCAGTCCGCTGCGCTTAGCTGCAGGAAAGATTATACATGTGTCAGATATGTGCGAGACCGTCGCAGGCCGCTGCGCTTAGCTGTAGGAAAGATTATACATGTGTCAGATATGTGTGTGCCCTGGATCTCAATGGTGAAGCACGTGTATCATTGATTGTACAGAGACTGTGCATGTATACCAAAATATACACTTACGGGATAGCGATGTGTGGTGAATGATTGCCGTGGCGTCTTCTGTAGCTTCGGCGAGGCTCTCCATTAGCTCCGGTATATTCTCTTTTGTGAAAATTCTTCTAGGCTTCAGTTTACAAGCTATAAATAAAGATATAGGCCTTAGTAGAGGCGTGGTGGATTTTCTCAGAGCGGTTGTGCAAAAACTTTTCATACGATTCTCACCTTTTCCTTTCCGGCACCCCGGTCCGAGCTGTTTTATAGGGGCTCTAGAATCAGGGCTGTTTCTCGGCGTGGGGGTCTGGTACATCAGTTCCTCAACAGGCAGCTGATTGTGTTCCGTGGTGGTTGGTTCTGGAAGCATGTCGACATCTGTAAAGAAATAATATATATATTTACACGTCTAAATACTTAAAAGCTATATACACACACACACACACATACACAGCAGTCACACAACGCACCTATGATGTCCTGAGTCAAAGCCCCCACAGCAGCGCCACACTCCAGAGTAGGCACGCTGAAGCCGTTTAAAAAATCATCGCTGAAGTTGCTGATAAATTCATCTACAGCATCGGGGGTGTTCCTGGTAAATTCATCTACAGCATCGGGGGTGTTCCTGGTAAATTCATCTAGATTATCGGGGAGGGCCCTGATTAATTCAGCTTAAACAAGAAAGAATAAACAATATAAAGATAATATATAAAACAATCCTTACTTAGAATGGGCCGCTAACAGATACATGTATATAAATCTTGAAACATACCGAGTACCGAATCCGCAACTTGACTGGAAAAAGCCGAAAAATGTTGGGATTCCATCTAAAATAAATTATCTGTGTAAATTTTTTGCGCAATCTATATTAACCACACACCACCACTCGTCAAGCTCATTTATATACACAACAAATAAAACTGCGGCCCGTGTATAAATATTCTTATACTAAGCAAATCATGGGTAATACGGCTAAGTCTTTCTATATTAATTATGCGCCACAAATATGATTTATGCGGTAAAACTATATTACACAGCCCCACTAAATATACCGCTACTGTATAAATATGACTATAAATATGTCTATGTTAAACAAAACACATGTAGTAAGTAAGCGCTGCATGCGCTAGTTAGGGCGTATTAACAGTTATTAACTACTGTATTACATAAATTATGTTATAATAGTTGTCCGCGGCTAAGTCTTTCTATATTAATTATGTACCACAGAATATGGTTTATGCAGTAAAACTATATTATACAACGATACTAAATATGCAGCTAGCCTCCAGTATAACACTAACTTATTAAACAAATAACACCCTTAATTATGGTTTTAGAGATGCATAGTTAAATATAATTAAGCATTTGCGAATAATAAGACAACTGTCTTATATACTTACATTTAGAATAGCTCTGCTTTTTAGTCTAGTCGGACTTCTGGTGAATGTCTGATGTACTTAGTGGTCCAGCCAGCTGTATTTATCCTGAGTGTCAGAAATCAGCTCACCTGTTAACACCCAGAAACACACCCAGTTACGCCCCATCACACGCCTTCTGTTAACACCCAGAACACAACCATACATGCAATTAATGCATGCATTAACTCACGCATGATATATCCGGATTAAAACAGGAATTTTTATACAGCTGAATTTCTGAAAGAAGCAGGCTTTTGATTAACGAGCCACAATCATTTTAATCAATCATGACGTCTAAATCGTATGATGCCATATTAGAAAAACAATATTTTACAAGCCAGGCACCCGGATCATTCTCGGGTATTGACAAATTATTTAGATCTGCAAGAGCGCGCGGAATAAAGAAATCTGATGTGATTGCTTGGTTGAATAAGCAAGACACCTACACGCTACACAAGCCTGCTAGAAAACGCTTTTTGACAAATAAAATTTACGTCTCGGCCATTGATGCGCAGTGGCAGGCGGATCTCGTAAGTTTAATTGACTATTCAAGTGAAAATGATAATGTCAAATACATCCTGACGGTGATTGATGTTCTATCGAGATACGCATGGTGCGTGGCCTTGACAAACAAGACAGGCGCTAGTGTCGCCAGATCGTTCGAATTAATATTTCAAAATGATAAGCGCATAACGAAGAAACTGCAGACGGATCGCGGCAAAGAATTTATAAATTCATCACTCAGGCAACTATGTAATACGCACAATATTCATCACTTTTTTACAAACAATGATGTAAAAGCCGCTATGGTCGAGCATTTTAATCGCACATTAAAAACCCGTATGTGGCGCTATCTTACGCATCATAATACCTTTAGGTATATTGATATTTTACCGGATTTGCTGCATAGCTACAACCATACGTACCACTCAACGATCCGCTGTAGTCCCGCGTCTGTGTCAGAGAGAAACGTGATGCAAATCTGGCGCAATATTTACAGTTCTACTATTACTAATAAACCGATTAAACCGTCTTTAACGGTTGGCTCTCATGTGAGAATATCTCGCTATAAGTCGACCTTCTGTAAGGGCTATGAGAAGACGTACAGCGATGAGATTTTTTTAATCACCGGCGTCTCCAATAAATTTCATAAACCCCTTTATAAAATCAGTGATTTAGCCGGGGAGCCTGTAGAGGGGTCATTTTATAAGGAAGAGCTGCAAAAAATACCTATGGATGAGGATCGCGTCTACAGAGTAGAAAAAATTTTGAGAAAAAAACGTGTCAGGGGTGTGAGTCACTGCTTTGTCAAATGGCTGGGCTACCCCGAAAAATTCAATAGTTGGATCCCGGCCTCGGAGTTGACAGATATATAACCATGGAAGCGGGCTCATTTTTCGTGACATTACCCAGTAATTCATCAATTAAAATCTACCCTGAAAACACAATATCGGAGTACAATACCAAGTTAGCGCGGGCCGTTCATCTTTCGGCAGATTATGAGGTGGCGTTAACGGAAATACAGTACCCCCATACGTGGAACACGTTTGATGCTTTTGAAGGGAGCTTCTACGCGGCTAAACACGGCGAACCGTTAGTACAGTATCACATAAAATCAGGATTTTACTCGTCCATTCCTAAGCTAGTTGGTGCGGTCAATGCCCGAATAGAAGCGCTGTATTTATCTACGCCTGCCTACAGAATACGGTATGATGAGCTACGCCGCGAGGTGATCCTGCCCGACCCATCCCCTATACAATTTGCTCTGGGTACTAAGCTAAAATTTATTTTCGGACTGCAGACCGTCGATGACTCCCCCGTTGCTTTAATGCCGTGGAATCGCCGCTTTTACCCCGATTCAAAGGCTGGTTTTTATTCGCTTTTTGTATACACTGATATAATTCAACATCAACTTGTAGGTGACAGTTACGTTCAACTGCTACGAACCGTAGAAGTTAGCGGCGATGATAATGATATTGTCACGGTGCGCTACTCACGGCCCGATTACATACCGCTGTGCAAGCAACACTTTGACTCCATAAACATTACAGTCATGTCGGACCAGGGCACGCCGGTTAAATTCAGATACGGAAAGTGTATAGTGCGATTATATTTTAGACCTCGTCAGCATTGACACGATAAAATGCTGTCTCAAAGGGTGTATGGAGATCCAGCTGTTTATGCCCGCTACTATACTGCCCAGTCGGGGCACTGGCTAGAGGGATTCCGCGGGAGCGAGTACATGTATGGCTCTGGCCTGGCAGGGCTATTTAAAGGCTTATTTCGTCGCGCCGTTCCGCTTTTCAGAAAAGGCTTAGAATTAGTAAAACCACACGTTCGGATGGCTGCCCGGAACATCGCTGCAGATGCCGTGACATCAGCATCGACGGCCCTTATGAAAAGGATAAATACACCAACCCAGCAAGACGGCTCTGGGATAATCTATGTCGCTAAAAAAGCCCAAAAAAGAAAGCGGCGTGTTTGCCCTCCTTTACCGCCGATGCTCATGAATAAAACTACATCCAAGAGACGTCCCCGTCAGAAACGAGTAAGACGCTCTGCGGACGACATCTTCTAATCAGTTACCATGGCTTTCCTGCATGACGCTTCTGTAGAGTGCGCAAAATCTGAACTGGATATTTTTGCCGTACCACCGACTCAAACAAGTATCGAGAAATCTCTATTTGTAGAAGTACAGCCGGTTGCTGCTCTGTCAGACAATGGACCGTTGGAGTTTTACATATCTGGTAGCGGTGATTATTATTATGATCTGAACAACACGCTTCTGTACATAAGCTGTCGCATCGTGAAGCAGGATAATACGGCCATCGCCGATGGTGCGCGTGTGGCGCTCATAAACTACCCTCTAGCCACTCTTTTTAACCAGGTCGATATTACTCTGGGAGACCGACTTATCTCACAATCGGACAATCTCTACAGCTATAGAGCGTACATAGAGACCCTTTTAAATTACAGTTCACAGACGCTGGCATCACAATTTACAGCCGGTTTGTTCTATAAAGACACTGCGGGGCATCATAATGACAGGCGCCTGGATGGCGCAAATGCGGGATTTATCAAAAGAGCCAGTGCCGCTTCTCGCTCAAAACCCGTCGATCTTTTGGGGCCCATTTTTGGGGATATATTTAACCAGCCAAAGTTAATATTGAACGGTCTTGACCTTAAGGTTAAGCTGTCAAGAAATAAGGATACTTTCTGCCTCATGTCCGCAGAAGCCGAGCCGCTGAAGGTACAAATCTCGCAGGCGGCTCTCTATGTGAAAAGAGTGCAGGTATCACCGGCTGTCCGAATCGTCCACAGCCAGGCCCTCCTAGCCGCAACAGCCAAGTACGCTGTTGACCGAACATGCCTGAAAGTGTACAGCATCGCCGCAGGGACACGGATCACGAACCACGAGAACCTCTTCCTAGGACAGATACCAAAAACTGTTATATTGGGGTTTGTAGATAATGAGGGCTTCAGCGGTTCTTATACAAAAAACCCACTGGACTTTCACCACTACCACGTCAACCACGCGGCATTATATCTGGATGGTCAGCAGATACCCGCGAGGCCTTATAATCCTAATTTTAATGCTGATTTAGCCATCAGAGAATATATGGCGCTTGCCCATATATTGGGCAAGCAAAAGGCTGATTGTGCCATGGCGATAGATCGTGAAGAATTTATGGCTGGCTTCACGCTATTTGCTTTTGATTTATCGCCTGATCAAGAGCCTGGAGGCCATTTCTCGCTCATTAAAACAGGTAATCTGCATGCTGAAGTCCGCTTTGCGATAGCGACACCCCACACGATAAATATGATTGTCTTTGCAGTCAACCACATCATTCTGGAAATTAATAACAGGCGAGAGATCTTGTACGATTTTAATTAAGCAACGATGGACAGTCTGCAGCTTACAGTTGTAGCGCGGTCCGATAATTATACAGACCGCATATTCGCCGGTGTGTTTCCGTGTGATTTGCTTCCGGAAGAAAGAGTGACTCAGAGACCCGCGGCATATATTGTGAATACAGACCCGGCGAATCAAGCTGGTCGCCACTGGATATTAATCGTACTCTGCGACGATAAGACGGGCATATTTTTTGACAGTTACGGCTTCCGTGCGGATAATATCATCTTTCCACGCGCTTTTGTGACATTCCTGAACAAGAATTGTTATTCTTATTGTTATCAGAGCGCACAAATTCAGGATTTGTATAGCCGTGTATGCGGTCATTATTGCATATATGTATTATACCATTTAGCTCGAGGCTTTCCATTTAAGAAGGTTTTACAAAATTTCACGTCTGACTTGCAGAATAATGATCGAACCGTATTAGGTTTTGTGACATCAAGATTTTCAGGCGCAGTCCTTTGTTCATCGTGTCGTTATCAGATTCCGCAAAGATGCATTTGTCAGCATTATGCTGTTAGCTAACTTAAAGTGTGTTTCCTTTATGCTGTTAGCTAACTTAAAGTGTGTTTCCTTTTTTCTGTTTGTGTAAAGTGAGTGCGGTTAGCTTAAAATGTGTTCTTTATTTCCAATTAGTTCTGACAATAAAACATTTTAATGAACATAACACGCTGTATGTAGTCGTACAGATCCTAGGATATAATTATATACCATAACACCTCCAGGCAGCTGCCCTGAGAAAGCTAATACAAAAAACAAATAACCTCAGATGACATCTACAGGACACAATAACTTTTCTTTAAACCTCTGACCCACAGATAACCCTACATAACCTTCAGGTACAATACAGGTACAAATGTGTTATAAAACAAAGTTCTGCTTCACAAAGATCACCAAACAGCATGAATTTGTACAAAAATATGACCCTCAGATAACACAGCTGAAACACAAATAACTTCTCAGATGACATCTACAGACACAAAAAAAGAGAAAGCAAATATCAAACATTCTGCGTTATAAAAACCAATGCCTGGGCACATGACCCGCAGATACCCCTACATAACCTTCAGGTACAATACATGTACAAACAGAAAATCTGTCTTTTCGGTTTGTGTAAATAAGCATTTATTGGGATAGCAAATACAACAACAATTGGCCTAGGTGTTATAAACCGCTGACCCACAGCAGATTCTCTGTTTGTGAAAATAAACATTTAGTTAATGTTCACCATTTAGTACTAGTGTTCAGTAGAGCCACAAATAAACAGCTTTAAGTTCTGAACTATATGGATACATGAATAAAACACAGCTAACAGAATCAAACTCGAGCTACGTATAAAAATATAAAACAAATACGTGTAGAGACACAAATAAACAGCTTTAAGTTCTGAACTATATGGATACACTGTGAATAAAATACAGCTTACAGAATCAAACTCGAGCTACGTATAAAAACAAAATACGTGAATAATATCAAACTGCAACAAATTAAAGTATATCAAACGATATCAAAAGGGGAAATCAGCCAGCCTCAGGGACAGCTGTCTGACAGGAGGAGGGGAGGGGTTACACACTTTGATACACTTTGATAGGGGCGGGGCACCTGTCAGATTGAGTTTGACGAAAGGACCCGATTATACACTACTGGAAGAAAAACATTAGACTTGAACAAAGAAGATCCAGGAAAACATACTCAGAAGGGAGGTAAGAACATTTCTAAAACAATCCACAGCGAGGAGATTGGAACAAAACAAAATCCTCTAAACTGCATGCTCGCAAACGCCAGAAGCCTGACAAACAAGATGGAAGAACTAGAAGCAGAAATATCTACAGGTAACTTTAACATAGTGGGAATAACCGAGACATGGCTAGATGAAAGCTATGACTGGGCAGTTAACTTACAGGGTTACAGTCTGTTTAGAAAGGATCGTAAAAATCGGAGAGGAGGAGGGGTTTGTCTCTATGTAAAGTCTTGTCTAAAGTCCACTTTAAGGGAGGATATTAGCGAAGGAAATGAGGATGTCGAGTCCATATGGGTCGAAATTCATGGAGGGAAAAATGGTAACAAAATTCTCATTGGGGTCTGTTACAAACCCCCAAATATAACAGAAACCATGGAAAGTCTACTTCTAAAGCAGATAGATGAAGCTGCAACCCATAATGAGGTCCTGGTTATGGGGGACTTTAACTACCCGGATATTAACTGGGAAACAGAAACCTGTGAAACCCATAAAGGCAACAGGTTTCTGCTAATAACCAAGAAAAATTATCTTTCACAATTGGTGCAGAATCCAACCAGAGGAGCAGCACTTTTAGACCTAATACTATCTAATAGACCTGACAGAATAACAAATCTGCAGGTGGTCAGGCATCTAGGAAATAGCGACCACAATATTGTACAGTTTCACCTGTCTTTCACTAGGGGGACTTGTCAGGGAGTCACAAAAACACTGAACTTTAGGAAGGCAAAGTTTGACCAGCTTAGAGATGCCCTTAAGCTGGTAGACTGGGACAATATCCTCAGAAATAAGAATACAGATAATAAATGGGAAATGTTTAAGAACATCCTAAATAGGCAGTGTAAGCGGTTTATACCTTGTGGGAATAAAAGGACTAGAAATAGGAAAAACCCAATGTGGCTAAACAAAGAAGTAAGACAGGCAATTAACAGTAAAAAGAAAGCATTTGCACTACTAAAGCAGGATGGCACCATTGAAGCTCTAAAAAACTATAGGGAGAAAAATACTTTATCTAAAAAACTAATTAAAGCTGCCAAAAAGGAAACAGAGAAGCACATTGCTAAGGAGAGTAAAACTAATCCCAAACTGTTCTTCAACTATATCAATAGTAAAAGAATAAAAACTGAAAATGTAGGCCCCTTAAAAAATAGTGAGGAAAGAATGGTTGTAGATGACGAGGAAAAAGCTAACATATTAAACACCTTCTTCTCCACGGTATTCACGGTGGAAAATGAAATGCTAGGTGAAATCCCAAGAAACAATGAAAACCCTATATTAAGGGTCACCAATCTAACCCAAGAAGAGGTGCGAAACCGGCTACATAAGATTAAAATAGATAAATCTCCGGGTCCGGATGGCATACACCCACGAGTACTAAGAGAACTAAGTAATGTAATAGATAAACCATTATTTCTTATTTTTAGGGACTCTATAGCGACAGGGTCTGTTCCGCAGGATTGGCGCATAGCAAATGTGGTGCCAATATTCAAAAAGGGCTCTAAAAGTGAACCTGGAAATTATAGGCCAGTAAGTCTAACCTCTATTGTTGGTAAAATATTTGAAGGGTTTCTGAGGGATGTTATTCTGGATTATCTCAATGAGAATAACTGTTTAACTCCATATCAGCATGGGTTTATGAGAAATCGCTCCTGTCAAACCAATCTAATCAGTTTTTATGAAGAGGTAAGCTATAGGCTGGACCACGGTGAGTCATTGGACGTGGTATATCTCGATTTTTCCAAAGCATTTGATACCGTGCTGCACAAGAGGTTGGTACACAAAATGAGAATGCTTGGTCTGGGGGAAATTGTGTGTAAATGGGTTAGTAACTGGCTTAGTGATAGAAAGAAGAGGGTGGTTATAAATGGTATAGTCTCTAACTGGGTCGCTGTGACCAGTGGGGTACCGCAGGGGTCAGTATTGGGACCTGTTCTCTTCAACATATTCATTAATGATCTGGTAGAAGGTGATACCGTGCCGCACAAGAGGTTGGTACACAAAATGAGAATGCTTGGTCTGGGGGAAATTGTGTGTAAATGGGTTAGTAACTGGCTTAGTGATAGAAAGAAGAGGGTGGTTATAAATGGTATAGTCTCTAACTGGGTCGCTGTGACCAGTGGGGTACCGCAGGGGTCAGTATTGGGACCTGTTCTCTTCAACATATTCATTAATGATCTGGTAGAAGGTTTACACAGTAAAATATCGATATTTGCAGATGATACAAAACTATGTAAAGCAGTTAATACAAGAGAAGATAGTATTCTGCTACAGATGGATCTGGATAAGTTGGAAACTTGGGCTGAAAGGTGGCAGATGAGGTTTAACAATGATCAATGTAAGGTTATACACAAGGGAAGAAGGAATCAATGTCACCATTACACACTGAATGGGAAACCACTGGGTAAATCTGACAGGGAGAAGGACTTGGGGATCCTAGTTAATGATAAACTTACCTGGAGCAGCCAGTGCCAGGCAGCAGCTGCCAAGGCAAACAGGATCATGGGGTGCATTAAAAGAGGTCTGGATACACATGATGAGAGCATTATACTGCCTCTGTACAAATCCCTAGTTAGACCGCACATGGAGTACTGTGTCCAGTTTTGGGCACCGGTGCTCAGGAAGGATATAATGGAACTAGAGAGAGTACAAAGGAGGGCAACAAAATTAATAAAGGGGATGGGAGAACTACAATACCCAGATAGATTAGCGAAATTAGGATTATTTAGTCTAGAAAAAAGACGACTGAGTGGCGATCTAATAACCATGTATAAGTATATAAGGGGACAATACAAATATCTCGCTGAGGATCTGTTTATACCAAGGAAGGTGACGGGCACAAGGGGGCATTCTTTGCGTCTGGAGGAGAGAAGGTTTTTCCACCAACATAGAAGAGGATTCTTTACTGTTAGGGCAGTGAGAATCTGGAATTGCTTGCCTGAGGAGGTGGTGATGGCGAACTCAGTCGAGGGGTTCAAGAGAGGCCTGGATGTCTTCCTGGAGCAGAACAATATTGTATCATACAATTAGGTTCTGTAGAAGGACGTAGATCTGGTGATTTATTATGATGGAATATAGGCTGAACTGGATGGACAAATGTCTTTTTTCGGCCTTACTAACTATGTTACTATGTTACTATGAAACGTTGAGCCTTCTCCTGGGACAAGGTCAAATTGTCCACTACATGAGTCCAAATCTGCTGCAACCTGTCCACCACAGTATCCACACCAGGACAGTCCGAAGACTCAACCTGCCCTGAAGAGAAACGAGGATGGAACCCAGAGTTGCAGAAAAACGGCGAAACCAAGGTAGCCGAGCTGGCCCGATTATTAAGGGCGAACTCAGCCAAAGGCAAAAAGGACACCCAGTCATCCTGATCAGCAGAAACAAAGCATCTCAGATATGTTTCCAAGGTCTGATTGGTTCGTTCGGTCTGGCCATTAGTCTGAGGATGGAAAGCCGAGGAAAAAGACAAGTCAATGCCCATCCTAGCACAAAAGGCTTGCCAAAACCTCGAAACAAACTGGGAACCTCTGTCAGAAACGATATTCTCTGGAATGCCATGTAAACGAACTACATGCTGGAAGAACAATGGCACCAAATCAGAGGAGGAAGGTAATTTAGACAAGGGTACCAAATGGACCATCTTAGAGAAGCGATCACAGACCACCCAAATGACTGACATCTTTTGAGAGATGGGAAGATCTGAAATAAAATCCATAGAGATATGTGTCCAAGGCCTCTTCGGGACCGGCAAGGGCAAAAGCAACCCACTGGCACGAGAACAGCAGGGCTTAGCCTGAGCACAAATCCCACAGGACTGCACAAAAGAACGCACATCCCGCAACAGAGATGGCCACCAAAAGGATCTAGCCACTAACTCTCTGGTACCAAATATTCCAGGATGACCAGCCAACACCGAACAATGAACCTCAGAGATAACTTTATTCGTCCACCTATCAGGGACAAACAGTTTCTCTGCTGGGCAACGATCAGGTTTATTAGCCTGAAATTTTTGCAGCACCCGCCGCAAATCAGGGGAGATGGCAGACACAATTACTCCCTCTTTGAGAATACCCGCCGGCTCAGATAAACCCGGAGAGTCGGGCACAAAACTCCTAGACAGAGCATCCGCCTTCACATTTTTAGAGCCCGGAAGGTATGAAATCACAAAGTCAAAACGGGCAAAAAACAGCGACCAACGAGCCTGTCTAGGATTCAACCGCTTGGCAGACTCGAGATAAGTCAAGTTCTTATGATCAGTCAAGACCACCACGCGATGCTTAGCTCCTTCAAGCCAATGACGCCACTCCTCGAATGCCCACTTCATGGCCAGCAACTCTCGATTGCCAACATCATAATTTCGCTCAGCAGGCGAAAACTTCCTGGAAAAGAAGGCGCATGGTTTCATCACCGAGCAATCAGAACTTCTCTGCGACAAAACACCCCCTGCTCCAATCTCAGAAGCATCAACCTCGACCTGGAATGGAAGCGAAACATCTGGTTGACACAACACAGGGGCAGAAGAAAAACGACGCTTCAACTCTTGAAAAGCTTCCACAGCAGCAGAAGACCAATTGACCACATCAGCACCCTTCTTGGTCAAATCGGTCAATGGTTTAGCAATACTAGAAAAATTGCAGATGAAGCGACGATAAAAATTAGCACAGCCCAGGAACTTTTGCAGACTTTTCAGAGATGTCGGCTGAGTCCAATCATGGATGGCTTGGACCTTAACAGGGTCCATTTCGATAGTAGAAGGGGAAAAGATGAACCCCAAAAATGAAACCTTCTGAACACCAAAGAGACACTTTGATCCCTTCACAAACAAAGAATTAGCACGCAGGACCTGAAACACCGTTCTGACCTGCTTCACATGAGACTCCCAATCATCCGAGAAGATCAAAATGTCATCCAAGTACACAATCAGGAATTTATCCAGGTACTCTCGGAAGATGTCATGCATAAAGGACTGAAACACTGATGGAGCATTGGCAAGTCCGAATGGCATTACTAGATACTCAAAATGGCCCTCGGGCGTATTAAATGCAGTTTTCCATTCATCGCCTCGCTTAATACGCACAAGATTATACGCACCACGAAGATCTATCTTGGTGAACCAACTAGCCCCCTTAATCCGAGCAAACAAATCAGGTAACAACGGCAGGGGGTACTGAAATTTAACCGTGATCTTATTTAGAAGGCAGTAATCTATACAAGGTCTCAGCGAACCATCCTTCTTGGCCACAAAAAAGAACCCTGCTCCTAATGGCGACGATGACGGGCGAATATGCCCCTTCTCCAAGGACTCCTTTACATAAATCCGCATAGCGGCGTGCTCAGGCACAGATAAATTAAACAGTCGACCTTTTGGGAATTTACTACCAGGAATCAAATCGATAGCACAATCACAATCCCTATGCGGAGGTAGGGTATCGGACTTGGGCTCATCAAATACATCCCGGTAATCAGACAAGAACTCTGGAACCTCAGAAGGGGTGGATGACGAAATAGACAGAAATGGGACATCACCATGTACCCCCCGACAACCCCAGCTGGACACAGACATGGATTTCCAATCTAATACTGGATTATGGACTTGTAGCCATGGCAACCCCAACACGACCACATCATGCAGATTATGCAACACCAGAAAGCGAATAACCTCCTGATGTGCAGGAGCCATGCACATGGTCAGCTGGGTCCAGTACTGAGGCTTATTCTTGGCCAAAGGCGTAGCATCAATTCCTCTCAATGGAATAGGACACTGCAAGGGCTCCAAGAAAAACCCACAACGCCTAGCATACTCCAAGTCCATCAAATTCAGGGCAGAGCCTGAATCCACAAATGCCATGACAGAATAAGATGACAAAGAGCAGATCAAGGTAACGGACAAAATAAATTTTGACTGTACCGTACCAATGGTGGCAGACCTAGCGAACCGCTTAGTGCGCTTAGGACAATCAGAGATAGCATGAGTGGAATCACCACAGTAGAAACACAGCCCATTCAGACGTCTGTGTTCTTGCCGTTCAACTCTGGTCAAAGTCCTATCGCACTGCATAGGCTCAGGTTTATGCTCAGATAATACCGCCAAATGGTGCACAGATTTACGCTCACGCAAGCGTCGACCGATCTGAATGGCCAAAGACATAGACTCATTCAGACCAGCAGGCATAGGAAATCCCAACATGACATCCTTAAGGGCTTCAGAGAGACCCTTTCTGAAAATAGCTGCAAGCGCACCTTCATTCCATTGAGTGAGTACGGACCACTTTCTAAATTTCTGACAATATACCTCTATCTCATCCTGACCCTGACACAGAGCCAGCAAATTTTTCTCTGCCTGATCCACTGAATTAGGTTCATCGTACAGCAATCCGAGCGCCAGGAAAAACGCATCGATATTACTTAATGCAGGATCTCCTGACGCAAGAGAAAATGCCCAGTCCTGAGGGTCGCCACGTAAAAAAGAAATAATGATCCTAACTTGTTGAACTGGGTCACCAGAGGAGCGAGGTTTCAAAGCCAGAAATAGTTTACAATTATTTTTGAAACTCAGAAATTTAGTTCTATCTCCAAAAAACAAATCAGGAATAGGAATTCTTGGTTCTAACATAGAATTCTGAACCACAAAGTCTTGAATATTTTGTACTCTTGCCATGAGCTGATCCACACATGAAGACAGACCTTTAATGTCCATCGCTACACCTGTGTCCTGAACCACCCAAATGTCTAGGGGAAAAAAAAGGCAAAACACAGTGCAGAGAAAAAAAAAATGGTCTCAGAACTTCTTTTTTCCCTCTATTGAGAATCATTAGTACTTTGGGCCTCCAGTACTGTTATGATAAGGTAATTCAGTACCACAATGGACATAGAAGTCAGAACACATACAGTGACCTGACAATAACCCAAAAACATAGAACAAGCTCTGAGACGTGGGAACTCTGCTGACCGCAATCCCTAATCCTCTCCAACCACACTAGAAGCAGCCGTGGATTGCGCCTAACGCTCCCTATGAGATGAAAATACAAACGCAGAGATGAAATAGATTTAGCAAAGTGAGGCCCAACTTACTGAACAGACCGAAGATAGGAAAGGTATCTTTGCGGTCAACACAAAACCCTACAAAAAACCACGCAAAGGGGGCAAAAAGACCCTCCGTACCGAACTAACGGCACGGAGGTACACCCTCTGCGTCCCAGAGCTTCCAGCAAGCAAGAAAAAACAAAATAAGCAAGCTGGACAGAAAAAACAGCAAACAAAATAGCAAAAGCGGAACTTAGCTATGCAGAGCAGCAGGCCACAGGAACGATCCAGGAGGAAACAGGTCCAATACTAGAACATTGACTGGAGGCCAGGATCAAAGCACTAGGTGGAGTTAAATAGAGCAGCACCTAACGACTTCACCACATCACCTGAGGAAGGAAACTCAGAAGCCGCAGTACCACTCTCCTCCACCAACGGAAGCTCACAGAGAGAATCAGCCGAAGTACCACTTGTGACCACAGGAGGGAGCTCTGCCACAGAATTCGCAACAGTTAACGCTAAAAGTAGAGCTGTTTTTAAGGTTAAATTCTTTATCGAAATAGAATCCAATGGCTCGAAAGGAGGTTCAGTCAACGCCTCAAGCACCAAATTTAGATCCCAAGGGGGTAACCTTACAATATGGATTGGGTTAGAACGCTGACATGCCTTAATAAACCTCGCAACCCATCTATTACCAGCTATATCACTGTTATACAGAGCCCCTAAGGCTGAAACATGAACTCTTAGAGTGTTGACTGCTAAACCCAATTCCCAGCCTTTCTGAAGGAATTCTAAAATAGCCGAAATCGGAGCTTTATCTCCTAATGGTTGCTGATAAAACGTAAGGAATTTTTTCCAAATTTTTGTGTAGATTTTTGTAGTGATCTCCTTCCTGCTTTTCAATAAGGTAGCTATTAAAGCATTAGAGAACCCCCTCTCCCTCAGAAGCTCCCTCTCAAGTTCCAAGCCGTTAAGTGAAGAGTCTCCAAATTTGGATGACGAAATGGACCTTGAGAAAGGAGTTCCGGAACCACTGGCAACACCCAGGGATCGGTCACAGACATTGTCCTGAGGAGAGAGAACCAAGGCCTCCTGGGCCAGAAGGGGGCGATTAAGATCACTCTGGCTCCTTCCTCCCTGATCTTTCTGAGAACTATCGGAATCAGACACATTGGGGGAAAGGCATATGCCAGCTGGAATTCCCAACGGACACGAAGGGAATCCACTATGAACGGTCGGTCTGCTATGTGTAAAGATGCAAACTTCCTGACCTTCCTGTTCTCCCTCGTAGCAAATAGATCTATTACCGGCAAACCCCAAAGATTGACTATCTTATCGAATATTTGTTTGTTTAGAGACCATTCCCCCTGACGAAGGGAATGGCGACTGAGATAGTCTGCCTCTATATTGAGTTCCCCTTTTATATGAACTGCCGACAGGGAAAGAAAGTGATTCTCGGCTAGGGAAAGTATCTGCGCTGTAGTGGTCATTAGGGACCGTGACCTTGTTCCTCCCTGATGATTGATATAGGCCACCACAGTCATATTGTCGGTTTGTATCTGTAAATGCAAATGTTTCAGGGATGGTAGAAAGTGAAGAAGAGCTTGATTGACCGCAGCAAGCTCTCTTAAATTTGAGGAATTCTGGGATTCTTGGATTGACCATCGCCCTTAGGTTAAAATGTCTCCCATATGGGCCCCCCAACCGAACGGACTGGCGTCTGTTGTAACTATGCTGTCCGGTGTGATGGTCCAGAGAACTCCCTTTGATAAATGTGCCAGATTGAGCCACCATCTCAGATCGTGAAGGGTGGCGGGTGATAAGCTGAATTTTCTGCTTAGAGAACCCCGAAGATCTTTCTCTGCTTGAAGAATCTCGTACTGAAGCATTTGAGTATGAGCTTGAGCCCATCTCACAGCCGGTATACACGCAGTCAATGATCCTAGTAGGGACATTGCGTCTCTTAAACTTACGTTTGGAACTTCCCTTACAGCCATGATCTTCCGAATGATCTTCTGCTTCTTTTCTTCTGGTAGAGTGGATAATTGATTTTCTGAGTCCAGAAGAACTCCTAGGAACATCTGACATCTTGTAGGTTCTAGTTTCGATTTTTCCCTGTTGATAATCCATCCGAGTTCCTGTAAGGATGATATTATGGCATTTACCCGAGCCGTACACTGAGCAATCGAATTCCCGACTATTAAAAAATTGTCTAGATAAGGCACTACAAGGGTTTCCCTCTCCCTAATATGGGCCATTACTTCCAAGATAACTTTTGTAAAAATTCTAGGTGCCATGGACAGGCCAAAGGGCATTGCCCGAAATTGGAAATGCTTAATCTGATGGTTTACCCAAACTGCCATCCTGAGGAATTGTTGGTGATTTCTGTGAACTGGAAGATGGTAGTATGCATCTTTGAGATCCAAGACCGACATGTAGCACCTAGGAAACAAAAGCTTAGTTGTTGATTTAATGGATTCCATTTTAAAGGCGTGATATTGAAGATATTTATTCAATTTACGCAAATTTATGATAGTCCTAAAGGACCCATCCGGTTTGGAAATCAAAAATAGCGGAGAATAAAAACCCGACTTCTCCTGATGTTTAGGAACCTCTTCAATAACTCGCTTTGTAAGCAATTGTTGAATCTCTAATTCTAAGGCCTGTTGTTGGGCCGCAGAGTCTAGCGATGTTATCACAACTATCCCCATTATCCAGGCACTAGAAGTGATCTGTCTCCATTTATTTGAGAAGAATCTAAGTCTCCCCCCTACTGGTAGATCCGTTTTATCTGTAGTTACGTCTACGTCTTGGGAAGGATGAAGGGTTCTTATAGTATCCACCTTTCTTCTTTTGATCTGATGTTTCCCAGTCACGATTATCTCCCTGCTGGTCCGACTGAAATCTCCTGAAGGGCATGCGTCTCCAGAAGGCGTTCCTAAAGGTGGGATTAAATGTTTTAGGAAATCCCTTCTTTCTATCCTCTGCTTTTTCAAGGATGTCATCCAGCACCGGGCCGAATAGGTACTCACCCCTACACGGAATGGAGCATAATTTGGCTTTAGCCTGAGCATCCCCCTTCCAGGTCTTAAGCCATAGTGCATTCGATAGACCCGCCGACCTTGGGCCAATTTTAAGGAATCAATTGAAGCATCAGCTAAATAAACCGCTCCTTCTCTGATCTGAGACAGGGAATTCAACAATTTATCCCTAGGTACTTTCACCTTAAGTTGTTCCTCCAACTGCGTCACCCAGACCATGATTGATCTAGCAGTACAAGTGCCTGCGATTGCGGGTTTAAAGGCTCCAGATGATGACTCCCACACCTTCTTAAGGAGCATGTCAGCCTTTCTATCTGAAGGATCCTTAAGGAGTCCTACATCCTCTAGTGGTAGCGAGGCTGTTCTTGAAGTAGAGGCTACCGCCGCATCTACCTTCGGAATCTTCATCCACTGAGACAAGACCTCATCCTCAAAGGGGTACCTTCTTTTTGCGGCCGAAGGTAAAAATCCCTTATCCAGCTTGTCCCACTCCCGCTTGACCAGATCTTTAATTGAATCAACCACGGGGAAGGCTCTACGATTTCTCTGGCACAGCCCCGCGAACATAATTTCCTGGGTTGTCTTCGCCTCACTTTCCGCAACCCCCATAGTCGTACGGACTGTCTTAATTAATGTTTCCATATTCTCAACGGAAAAGCAAGGCCTTCCCTCCTCATCCGAGGAGGATGGTGAAGAACTTCCCGAGTATTCGCCCTCTTGTAACGAAGGGCTAGAATCGGACACCATCTCCATACTGATCCTTTCATGCCGTTTAGACTTAAGGGACGATTTTATTTCCTCCCTAATCACCTCCCTCAAATCCGACACCCGCAGGGGAGCCTCTTCTTCTAACGTACGGCATATACACGTCTGACACAACTTCTTTAAATAGCTGTCAGGTAGTGGCTCCATGCATAAAGCACAGTGTTTGTGCTTAGATTTAGAAACCTTTTTTCCCTATAACAAAACATAGTACAGAAAACAATTGTATCAGCTATTGGCTCGGATATAACACTCACCACCTGCTGATAAATATGGAGTACCGGTCTCTGAGGAGGCGAGGTGCGACGTGACGTCGGGTTGCCAGAGTCCTGCTGCCCACGTATCACATCACTGCTGCGAGATCTGCTGCTGCCCTTCTCTGCTTGCAAGTGTTCGGCGTCTCCTATAGAAGACATGCTGCCGCACATACTCACCAAAGCGCTGCTCCATTTTTAAACTTGCCGCGCTCCTCCTCCCGGTCTCCCCCGGAAGTCAGAGGAGTACTTCCGGGTCATAAGCGCTGATTCTCCGCAGCGCCGCGTGTGCGATCCAGGGCGGCATGCCTTCCCCCAGAAACGCCACGACTCCTGGCCAGACGAGGGGGGGGGCTGCGAGCAGTATACCCCCCGACGCTGCTTCCGGGCCCCCGATTCTGCCGTTCCCACCTGGACACCGCACAGAAGCTTGGCGGACCCGGGTAAGCAAAAAAGACCTGCAGGCTCCCGCCGTCCGGACAGGAACCCAAACTGGAGGGCAGGGGGACCGCCCCTTTTTAACCTGTAGGTTCCTGTCCGGAAGGTGGGCGGATCCCCTGTCTCGTTGTGGGTGCTGTCGTGGCGATAGGAAAATGATCTGTTATGGATCAGAAATATTGTCACATGGGCTAATAAAGAGTCTGCCACTTTCTACAATTAATTGGAGTGCTTCTTATGTTCATATATACACAGACAGATACTTATATTTACACCATGTATACAGGACAGGAGTATACACAATGTACACAGTTCCGTGAATATACAAAATTGTGTGGAGCGGTGGCAGTATAGTGTGGATTCCACACTGTATACTATATACACAGCACCCTACTATATGAACAGCTCTACACTCTATATACACAACTCTACATTATAAGGCTATATTCACACTTTGCGGATTTTTCTGCGGATCCGCAGCGGATTTGACCGCTGCGGATCCGCAGCAGTTTCCCATGAGTTTACAGAACAATGTAAACCTATGGGAAACAAAAAACGCAGTGCACATGCTGCGGAAAAAACCGCGCGGAAACGCTGCGGATTACATTCCGCAGCATGTCACTTCTTTTCTGCGGATTTTCACCTGCTCCAATAGGAAACTGCAGATGAAAATCCGCAGAAGAAAACGCAGTAAAAAACGCGATAAATCCGCAGTAAAAACCGCAACGGGTTTTCACTGCGGATTTTGGAAATCTGCTGCGGAAAAATCCGCAGTGGAATCTGCAAAGTGTGAACATAGCCATATTAAGACAGTATTATGCTATAACGCATACATCATATAGGAGACACGACTGCTAAATATATATCACATTGAGACTACTGTATATACATTATATAGGCGATACTGCAAATGCTGTGTATAGTCACAGTATAATTTATATAATGTATATACAGCAGTATCACATTGTATATAGAGCAGTCTGTATACAATATGTAGGCAATACTGCTACTGATTTATATAATTGCAGTATCACCCATATATTGTATATATAACAGTTGCAGTATCACCTATATGATTTATACAGACTGCTCTATATACATTATATAGGCGATACCGCACAGTATTCCCTATATATTGTATATACATCATTCTGTATACATATATCCGATACTGTAATTATACACAGCAGTTGCTGTAGTATAGACTGTTGTGTGTAATTGCAGTGCCGCCTACATAACATATATACAGCAGTCACAGTATCACCTATATAATGTGTATAGATTGGTGTATATACACATATTATAGATTATATAGCTCCGTTCAACTTGTGGACCGCCAGCCGCTGCAACACAGCCAATTTCCAGAAGTCACTTGTTGGTAAGCGCGTCAACCAGATGCGACTTCAGGGGGCCTCACGCTTCCGGCCAATGGCCAACGGGCTCGGGGACGTAAGCAGATGGGACCTTCATGGCGCCGCCTGCCTCTTCCGATGCCGCCACAGAGCCAATGCCTCGCGGCCCAGGGCTTGGAGTACTTCATTGCTTTTGTTTTTCTCCCTTCCTACAGGCATCCTGTGGTATTGCCCGGGGGTTCGTGGGTTCCACGGTCATGCCCACTCGGAGTATACCCCTGTGGTGACCTCTGCAGCGCTTTCAGCTCCCTCTGGTACCGGCCGCAGCAGACAGAATGCCCTGCCACACCCCAGCCGACCCATGACTGGGAATCCTCTTCACTGCCATCTTTTTTACTGATGGTTCCACATCAAGGACAGGAAACCAACTGATGCCAAGAAAGGAGACTTTCTTTTTTTTTTTTTTGAAGGTTTCCTGTCCTGGAAATGCAGATCCTCTCTCTAGTGGTGCCGTGGTGACTGAAAAAAACATGAATGCATGCCTAACTAATATATCACTATGTGCAATAAATAATAATGTAGCAATAGTGTATACCCCATCAACAAATAACATGCATTAAGTAAATATGACACAAAAAAGTATTAAGACTTTATTAAAACAGAAAATGAATAAAAATATTTAATAAGTGAGGCAACGGAAAAGGAGGCATCAGAGAAAACAGACATAAAAAAGGTAAAAAATATATATATCAGAAATAACTGTACATAGGTGTGCAAATAGTTATCAATAAGTAGTGATGACCTTGATTAGAATAAAAAAGTAGATACAGAGCAGACCCCAGAGTGGTGAAAATGCAAGAAGATAGTAGGTGCTAGTGTACAACACAATGATGAGATACTGTATAAGAAAAAGATTTTTTTATAAAAAGGTTAAAACATAATAAACAAGAAAATTATGAAAAATATACACAAGCAACAGCTGCAATTTGAAAACTTGCTGTAAATAAGGCCATAATTAAAGACAAAAGGGAATTAGGGCAAAGTAATAATGAGTACAATGAAAAGGTATCCCAAACTCAAAAACAGCTTAGCCAGTGAATGAATATTTCAACAAGCACCAACTGGGACAAAAGTGCATCAATGGAAAAAAAAAATGTCAGTTATCACAAGGAAAATATCTGTTCCTTCAGGGATGGCGTCTACTCCAAAGCGCATTTCAAGGAAAACTTCATCAGGGTGGCATCACCCAACCTAACATACCTCGTCTTACCAATGAACAATAATCTTCTCACCTGTCATGTTAATTAGCATCTGTACATGGTGGCAGCATCTCACCCCATCCTTCCACTGCTTGGCATCCTTTGTCACAAGACATCACAGATTATCACTTGAGGAAGCCTTGTAGAAAAACGCTAACAACGCCAGAGAAGACAGGGGATGGCACATGCGCTGCAGTTTGATAAAAATGGGTTTTATTTACTGCAGATCTGCCAGTTCTCTGATCGTTGCGACTTGTAGCCCTGCCCACCACACCGACAGCTTTGTGTACATTGTACATAGGCAGAAATAAAGGTTAGACTATCTGGCATCAGGTTTACTAGTTCTACAATGATAAAATCACTATTATCAGCAAGAGATCATCAAAATCACAGCAAGCAGCTCGGTAAGTGACACATCATTGCAATCAGGGTCTCTGTCCCACATCATTCTGCTCTCAGATAAAGTGTCTAAATCCTGGTGACAGATTCCTTTAAAAAGGAGGAATGTGTGACAGAACTACTGTCCATAGCCAGTACACACCTGAACAGGTCACAATCTCTGCAGAGTTGGCTTAAATACTAGCAAGATACGTTCACTCGGCTTCATCTGTAGTCCCATGCCGATATGTTCAGAACACTGACATACAATTATTGTATCCTTAATTTCAAAAACATTTTTCCTCAAAAGTTAAAGAGATTTTCTGGTCTTTGTAAAGTTAACAAAAAGGGTAAAGGATTCAATCATTGGTTTCAGCCGTCAAGTGACTGGTGGATGGACAGGCATCACTTCTGGCCCCAATAGCAGGTACTAGTGTTAAAAGGGGGTTCTCCTACTTGGACAGCCCCTTCTCACTCCTCACGTTTGGCTCACTTAAAATAAATACACCTATACTCACCTCCGGTGCTATTCCAGCAGTGTCAGCCCCCATGTTTAGCTAATGTTCATGGGAGCCCTGCCCCTAATCAGCACTGGCCCCACCATCAGACATATTGGACATCAACAGGAAGCGAGCACTGCGGCTGTTCTGACTTCCCCATGATGATCGATCTGTCCGAAGGTGGGGGCAGTGATGCCAGTGCTGATTTGGCAAAGGGCTCAAATGACACAAACTCACGTAAAGGCCAGGATTGGCGCCGGAAGTATACACTATTTAATTTAAATGGACATTGCCCATGTTTGACCCCAAGTAGTGGACTACCCTTAAAGGTACCGTCACACTAAGCGACGCTGCAGCGATACCGACAACGATGTCGATCGCTGCAGCGTCGCTGTTTGGTCGCTGGAGAGCTGTCACACAGACCGCTCTCCAGCGACCAACGATCCTGAAGTCCCCGGGTAACCAGGGTAAACATCGGGTTACTAAGTGCAGGGCCGCGCTTAGTAACCCGATGTTTACCCTGGTTACCGTTGTAAATGTAAAAAAAACAAACACTACATACTTACATTCCCGGTGTCTGGTCATGTCCCTCGCCTTCAGCTTCCAGTTCTGACTGAGCGCCGGCCGCAAAGTACAGCGGTGACGTCACCGCTGTGCTTTATGGCTGGCCGGCGCTCACCAGTCAGTGCGGGAAGCTGACGGCGGGGGACATGACCAGACACCGGGAATATAAGTATGTAGTGTTTGTTTTTTTACATTTACAACGGTAACCAGGGTAAACATCGGGTTACTAAGCGCGGTAACCTGATGTTTACCCTGGTTAGCAGTGAAGACATCGCTGAATCGGCGTCACACGCCGATTCAGCGATGTCAGCGGGAGATCCAGCGACAAAATAAAGTGCTGGACTTTCCCCAGCGACCAACGACCCTCATTCTGTAATGCTGTAGATAGGCCCCCGATGTTACCTGAAAGAGGAGAAAAAGACGTTAGATTACTCACCCAGGGGCGGTCCCGCTGCTGGTCCGGTCGGATGGGTGTCTCTGGTCCGCTGCGGCACCTCCCATCTTCATTCCAAGACATCCTCTTCTGATCTTCAGCCACGGCTCCGGCGCAGGCGTACTTTGTCTGCCCTACTGAGGGCAGAACAAAGTACTGTAGTGCGCAGGCGCTGGAAACGTCTTTTTCTCCTCCTTCAGGTAACATCGGGGGCTTATATAAGATAAGCCCCTGATGCCGGTGGCCTTACCTCACCCGCGATTTTCAGGGTGACAGGTTCCCTTTAAAGGCATAATCCTACGGTGGCTAAGGAATTAAATAGGGTTATATGTGCACCATTTTCACATTCATACATACAAACTAGGGCAGTGCTGTCAGAGCTGTAAGATTAGCATTCACTTTGCTTTTGTGCAAGATTTAAAATACTGAGTATTCCCAAAAGACCCAAACCAGAAAGTAATCCTCATGTACTACAGTGCTACATTGCAAAAAGCTGGTGAACAACATCATTAAATTAGATTAACATGTTCCCATAAAAGAAAAAAAAATCCACATTATATTATAATGTTATATAGCTGTATGATATACCTTTACTGAATAAGAAAAAGCTCATCGTGGTCATGTCATCTTTATTATTTTTTTTTTTATTATTTTTTTTATTTTTTAATGGTGTCGACTCACTTGATTTCTTATTCAAAACTTTGTACTTTAGTAGCATTATTATTCAGAGAAAAAAAAAAACCTGTTAAGTGCCATATTTGAACCTTGTAGAAAGTTTTTTTTCCCCATAAACATGTGAGGGGGGGGGGGGGGGGGGGGAAGGTAACTGCTGCAGAAATCAGAATACATAGTCCCGATTAACTCGGAGTAAATACCATGTGTGCACAATTTGCAATCTATGTTTACATTTTCCATAATCACATACACACATGACAAACTTTTTTTTTCAGACCGGATCAAAGGGATAGATCTGTACAGAAGAAAACACTGTTCTATTTTAATCTTTCCAGAGAGCAATAAGTGTGGCCATCTTAACAGCGCACTATTCATTCTTCTTTATGAAGTTTCTGCCATTTCTAGCCCTTGAAGATGGTTTGGATATTGATTCAAAGTTCCAGTCAACAGGTGTCAGCAGCTGTTGGGTTTTCTTATAGGTCCAATACGGGTTTAGTATTAGTGTAACTAAAGAGAGTCCAACGAAGAAGAAAGCTACGTACAGCACGTTCACAGAGCTCAGCAGGTGATCCCAGTTGGAAAGAGATACCCACCACATATGATAGGTAAGGACCATACGGCAATGGAACATGTGAATCATAACCCACTGATTCACCTTCCAAAATAACGTCTGTGACCAACCCGCCTAAAGGGAGAGAAAAAAAAAAGAAAATTACATTAAAATGCATGTAAAATTAGCCAGAAAGTACACTATAGCCATATAGTGACCTCTACTCTGGGAGGTACACTAATATTTACACTGCAGCAATTACACTAAATAGAGTGCACAAATATTCAAAGTTATCACCTTTTTTGCAAATTTAGCTCCCATGCAAATATTATTAAGGCTGTGTGCACACGTTGCTGATTTTTTTTCGCGTTTTTTCCCGATAAAAACGCTATAAAACCGCAAAAAAAACAGCATACAATAAGCATCCCATCATTTAGAATGAATTCCGCATGTTCTGTGCACATGACGCTTTTTTTCCGCGAAAAAAAATGCATCGCAGTAAAAAACGTAGCATGTTCATTAATTTTGCGTTTCTTTTTTGCGGATTTCCCACTACAAAATGCATTGGGAAATGTCCGGAAAAAAAACGCATCAAAAACGCATGCAGATTTCTTGCACAAAATTTCAGGTTTTTCTCAGGAATTTTCTGCGAGAAATCCTGAACATGTGCACATGACCTAATACTTGCAGGTTACGTTACTCAACTATGATGGACTACAAACAACACACAGTACTACTGTGTTGTGCAGGCGCAGTAAGCTCTGGCTGTCTGACGTCCCAGCCAGGCTTGCAGACTGCGCCTGTGCGGGCAGTGCGGCCACCCACCTTGGGAATCCCTGCCCCACAGTGTGTTATGCATTATGCACAGTGCGGGGCTGGGATTCATAGGCACGGCGGCCGCATAGGCGCAGTCTGCAAGCCTGGCTGTGAGGTCAGACAGCCAGACCTCACTGCGCCTGCCCCACACAGTAGTACACAGCGCAGGCGGCGGATTTCAAGCAAAAACAGCGCGGAGGGAGCGGCACCCGGAGCCATGGAATATTTGAGTGACGGCAGTGTGGCGGTTCGAGCAGGGGGGTGAGGACCTGCCTCCCTGGATAAAGACAGGTACTTTGGAAAAGTAATAAAACGCTTTATTTGGGGAATACATGCACCAAAAACCAAAAGAGCCACCATGTTAGAATGCAGCATTACTACTGCACAAGGTGGCTCTTTTAGACTATAACGGCTGGAGGGGGTGACATTGGCCCTTTAAAAACATTACACAAAGATAACACAAAATGCAGTTTTTAAATGAAGGTCTTTATTATTAATGGAAAAAGAAGTCCAAACTTACAGGGACTGTGTGAAAAAGTGGCATGCATGGCAGAGTTCCAAGACAAAAACCACTGCTGAGCGATAAGAACATAAAGGCTGGCCTCAGTTTTGCCAGAAAAATGTTGATGATCCCCAAAGACTTGGGAGAATACTCTGTGGACTGACGAGACAAAAAGTTCAACGTTTCAATCATACCAACAGTAAAATATGGTGGTGGTAATGTGATGTTCTGGAGCCGTTTTGCCGCTTCAAGACCTGGAAGAATTGATGTGGTAAATGGAACCATGAATTCTGCTGTCCTGAAGAATGTCCGGCCATCTGTTCGGGACCTCAAACTGAAGCACACTTTGGTTATGCAGCATGACAGTGATACAAAAACACACTGTCAAGTCCATGTCGGAATGGATTAAGAAAAACAAAATTAAGACTTTGGAGTGGTCTAGTCAAAGTCATGACTTTAATCTGATTGCGAGGCTGTGGAATTATCTTAAAAATATGGTTCATGGTTGGAATCCCTCCAATGTGGCTGAATTACAACAGTTTGGCAAAGATGAGTGGGACAAAATTCCTCCAGAACATTGTAGAAGACTCATTGCCAGTTGTAGCAAACGCTTGATTGCAGTTGTTGCTGCTAATGGTGTCCCAACCAGTTATTAGGTTTAGGGGGCAATCACCTTTTCCCACAGGGCCCTGTAGGTTTGGATTTCTTTTTCCCTTAATAAAAAAAAAACAAAAAAACCTTCATTTAAAAACTGCATTTTGTGTTCTCCTGTGGTACCTTTCTGTAATTTTTTAATTTGTTTGGTTATCTGAAACATTTACGTGTGACAAACATGCAAAAGAATAGGAAATCAAGTAGGGTACAAAGACTTTTTTTTTTTTTTTTTAAACAACTGTAAATATATCTGAGTGGCATTTTACTGAACAAATCCATATACAATACAATATTAGTGGTAAACCATGCAGCTAATATTTTATTGCATATTTTGCCAGCTTAGTTTACCCCAATGTGCAGTTGAACATAGGCTAAATGCACAATTTTAGTCATAGGTTTCATAAACCTAACAGTATTTTGTGAATGAGCTGTACCATGGTGCCCTCTGGTGGCTGGTCTTGTGTTCTTGCTTGTTTTTTTTTTTTATGATTCATGATTGTAATGTTCATTCATGAACATTAATGGGAACCTGTCACCCCCAAAATCGAGGGTGAGCCAAGCCCACCAGCATCAGGGGCTTAAGGCCCCTTCACATTAAGCGACGCTGCAGCGATACCGACAACGATCCGGATCGCTGCAGCGTCGCTGTTTGGTCGCTGGAGAGCTGTCACACAGACCGCTCTCCAGCGACCAACGATGCCGGTAACCAGGGTAAACATCGGGTAACTAAGCGCAGGGCCGCGCTTAGTAACCCGATGTTTACCCTGGTTACCATGCTAAAAGTAAAAAAAAACAAACAGTACATACTTACCTACAGCCGTCCGTCCTCCAGCGCTGCGCTCTGCTTCTCTGCTCTCCTCCTGTACTGTCTGGGAGCCGGAAAGCAGAGCGGTGACGTCACCGCTCTGCTTTCCGGCTCACAGACAGTACAGGAGGAGTGCAGAGCGCAGCGCTGGAGGACGGACGGCTGTAGGTAAGTATGTACTGTTTGTTTTTTTTTACTTTTAGCATGGTAACCAGGGTAAACATCGGGTTACTAAGCGCGGCCCTGCGCTTAGTTACCCGATGTTTACCCTGGTTACCAGTGAAGACATCGCTGGATCGGTGTCACACACGCCGATCCAGCGATGTCCGCGGGAGATCCAGCGACGAAATAAAGTTCTGGACTTTATTCAGCGACCAACGATCTCCCAGCAGGGGCCTGATCGTTGGTCGCTGTCACACATAACGATTTCATTAACGATATCGTTGCTACGTCACAAATAGCAACGATATCGTTAACAATATCGTTGTGTGTGAAGGTACCTTTATCTACAGCATTCTGTAATGCTGTAGATAAACCCCCGATGTAACATGAAAGATGAGAAAAAGAGGTTAGATTACACTCACCCAGGGGCGGTCCGATCCGGGGCCTCCCATCTTCATAGGATGACGTCCTCTTCTTGTCTTCCTGTCGCGGCTCCAGCCCAGGCGTACTTTGTCTTTCCTGTTGAGGGCAGAGCAAAGTACTGCAGTGTGCAGGTGCTGGGTCTCTCTGACCTTTCCAGACGCCTGCGCACTGCAGTACTTTGCTCTGCCGTCAACAGGGCAGACAAAGTACGCCTGCGCTGGAGCCGCGACAGGAAGACAAGAAGAGGACGTCATCCTATGAAGATGGGAGGCCCATACAGTGCTGCACAAATGTTAGTTATGGCCCCATAAGATGCTCCATATAATGCTGCACAAAGTTAATTATGACCCCATAAGATGCTCCACACAGACACTTGCCCCATTTGCTGTTGCTGCGATAAAAAAGAAAAAAGAAAAAAAATCACATACTCCCCTATCGTCGCTCAGGCCCCGGGCACTTGCTATATTCACCTTCCTCGTTCCGGTGCCGCTCCGTCTTCAGCGTCTTCTGCACTGACATTCAGGCAGAGGGCGCGCACTAACCACGTCACTGTGCCCTCTGACCTGAGCGCCACTGCAGAAGACGCTGAAGACGGAGCGGCACCGGAACGAGGAAGGTGAATATAGCAAGTGCCGGGGGCCTGAGCGACGATAGGGGAGTATGTGATTTTTTTTCTTTTTTCTTTTCTATCGCAGCAACAGCAAATGGGGCAAGTGTCTGTGTGGAGCAGCGCTCCCCCACCCCATTATACTCACCTGCTCAGTTACCGCTCATTACAGTAATGAATATGCGGCTCGACCCCTATGGGAGGTGGAGCCGCATATTCATTACTGTAATGAGCGGTACCATGTGACCGCTCAGTACAGGAAGCTGCGGCGCCGGGGAACCAGGGACCTGCACCTGCAGGGACCGCGCCAGGAGCAGGTGAGTATAATTAGACAGTCCCCGCTCCCCCTCCCCTGCCGACCCCTGGGTATGACTCGAGTATAAGCCGAGAGGGGGACTTTCAGCCCCAAAAAAAAGGGCTGAAAATCTCGGCTTATACTCGAGTATATACTGTATATCACTAAATATAAAAATTTACTGCATATAATAGATGTGCTGAAGCTGCAGGGCAGACGCCTGCATGCAGAATGTGGTTTGTTTTTCTTCAATACAGATTATTTTCAGTATGTAAAATAGGGGGCTGGTCACTGAGGGATCATTGACCTGTCATAAGCCATCAGTATGAATATGTAAGCAGAGCCCCACATGAAGACCCCCACAGGCCGCCACGAAGCACAAGAATCTCATTAACTGCAAACTACAAATAAAGATTACACAACAACCATAAGATGGATTTAATCAACCAAGGTATCATTGTATTCAGTATAACGGCGCCAACCTGACACTGTCTGTAGGTTACTGTGCACAATCCTGCTGACAGCTTCCCTTTAATACAGATTATTGAGCCAACAGTGACGCATGTCCTTAATTGAGTGGGGTAGTGGATGCTACAGTGGTCATTAGAGCTGGTGCAAATCGTCTTGAAGAACCCAGTCCAAACGGCTAGATCAGTAATCTGTGGCCACTGAAAGGGAGACCTAACTGACAGCATTCCTAGCTAGTCTTTAGAATAGCCAGCCTGGCGCAACGTCATAGGATACATAGATACATACCAGGCGATCATAAGAAAAGCCGCGATGCTGGCAGATGGTTCATAGGACTCCTGTCCAGTAATCCTAGATTGCTGGCAGGGTCAATGGACTGGTCCTACACATCGATTTGCACCAGCTCTAATGACCGCTGTGGTATCCACTACACCAGTAATGGGCATCCGACAGTATTGGCTTAATAATCTGCTACCTGCTACCATCGCGCTCTAATAAGTATCTCTATTCTTCCGACAGGTATGTTCATCCACCCAGCTCTCCTGCTCTCTGTCTATGAAGTGCACATAGTACATCACCCAGCTTTGCACATAGTCTTGCCTGTGCACCTAGCATTCACATGGTATGCCTTTCAGCTAACCCCAGCTTTACCCCACTCATGTTATTTATGACGTTGTTTACTCAATGCTTTATTGTATGCATCTGGTCCACCCTTATTTCTCTGACCAAGATGAACAGAGACCACTACACTCTGCTTCTCACCTGAATGCACTTAGTTGTACATATATTGCATAGCTCAAGTCTGCATAGACTTCAGTCTGCAGTGTGATTCCTAGAAGTGCGTCCTAGAAGTGTGAAGATTAATTTTAGAATTAAAACCTGAATTGAACCAGAAGGGAACTGAAGGTAACTGGCCAGTCACTATAAACAAAGTTTGTTTGTTTTCACTTTCACCCCTATAATCCTTCACTTTCTGCCAACTCCCCTGATCCCTACACCAAGTAAGGAACTGTTCATCTCTTCTTCAATCCTCCCTATTCATCTCACCTCCTCCTCAGAACTGTTCCTTAACCTACAATCCTCTGTCTCCAAACACAGAGCCCCCTCATGCCCTCTCCTGCTCCCACCTGCTAACACTTTCTCTGCTCCTTCTCACTGCTGGTGATATCTCTCCAAATCCTGGTCCTCCTCACCATATTCCAACAGTCATTTCTACCTCCCATCCACGCTCTATCACAACCTTCCGTAACCTCTCTAACCTTATACCCATTCACCCAGCCCCCGCTTCCCCAGTCCCACTAACAGGAGCTCTGTGGAACGCTCGTTCTGTCTGCAACAAGCTTTCCTACATCCATTATCTTTTTGTTACTACCACACTTTCCTTCCTCGCCATCACCGAAACCTGGCTCACCCCTTCTAACACAGCCTCTCCTGCTGCACTTTCGTATGGTGGCTTCCACCTTTCTCCCACCCCCGCCGCAGCAGCAAACATGGCGGAGGAGTTGGTTTTCTCCTGTCAGATACATGCTCCTTCACCCCAATCCCACCGCCACCCTCGGTTACCCTCCCTTCCTTTGAGGTGCACTTTGTGCGCATCTACTCCCCCTCCAACTGGCTGTCATCTACTGCCCCCCAGGGCCAGCCACCACCTTCTTTGACCACTTCACCACCTGGCTACTTGCTTTCCGCGGACATCCCTACTATCATCATGGGCGACTTCAACATCCCCATTGACACTTCCTTCTCAGCTGCCACTACACTTCTATCTCTCACTTCCTCCTTCGGCCTCACTCAATGGTCTTCTGCAGCCACCCACAAAGATGGCCACACACTGGACCTCATCTTCACCCGCCTCTGCTCCCTATCTAACCTCTCTAACTCACCTCTTCCTCTCTCTGACCACAACCTTCTCACATTCTCTTCCCTCTCCACTCCATGTCTACAATCCCCACCCCACAAACTTTCACACCCTCGCAAAAATCTTAAACACCTTGACCTACACTCATTCTCTGAATCCCTCCTCCCTCTCACAGACATAAGTTCCTTACACAATGCGGATGACGCTGCCGCTCTATATAACACCACAATAGCTGTAGCTTTGGAATCTGCTGCCCCACTTACACATACCAAAGCTTGCAAAATCAATAGACAGCCCTGGCACACCAGCCTGACCAAAGAACTGATGCGAGCTTCCAGGGCTGCTGAGCGCAGATGGAAAAGATCCCACTCCAACGAGCACTTCATCGCATTCAAACAGTACCTCACTACTTTCAAGACCACACTCACCACAGCTAAACAAACCTACTTCTCATCTCCTCCCTGTCTCACAACCCTAAACAGTTATTCAACACCTTCAATTCTGTCCTCCGTCCCCCAGCACCTCCTTCCTCCCCACTCATCTCAGCTGAAGACTTTGCCTCATTTTTCAAGCAGAAGATTGATAACATCAGAGACAGTTTTGGTCAACAACCCCCAGAGCCCTTCCTCCCGACTTCCCAGCCCTCCACCTCCAAAACCAACTTCTTCATTATTACAGAAGATCGACTCTCCACTCTACTCTCAAGATCACATCTCACCACCTGTACACTTGACCAGATCCCATCCCACTTCATCCCAAACCTCACCAGAGTCTTCATCCCAACCCTAACCTATCACTAACAACTGGTGTTTTTGCCTCAAGGTTTAAACATGCCTCCATCACACCTATCCTCAAAAAGCCTTCTCTTGACCCATCCTCTGTATCTAGCTATCGCCCTTTATCACTTCTCCCCTATGCCTTCAAGCTACTGGAACACCACGTCTACCTTGAACTGTCCTCCCATCTCTCTTCTTGCTCCCTCTTCGACCGCTTACAATCTGGCTTCCGGACACACCACTCCACTGAAACTGCCCTTACTAAAGGTCACCAATGACCTCTTAACCGCCAAGAGGAAGCGACACTACTCTGTCCTCCTCCTCCTGGACCCGTCTGTTGCCTTTGACACAGCGGACCATTCCCTATTATTACAGACCCTCTCATCCCTTGGCATCACAGACTTGGCCCTATCCTGGATCTCATCATACCTAACAGACCGGACATTCAGCGTCTCCCACTCACACAACACCTCCTCACCTCGCCCCCTATCTGTCGGAGTCCCACATGGTTCAGTCCTAGGGCCCCTGCTCTTCTCCATTTACACCTTTGGCCTGGGACAGCTCATAGAATCTCATGGCTTTCAGTATCATCTCTATGCTGATGACACACAGATCTACATCTCTGGACCAGATATCACCTCCCTACTAACCAGAATCCCTCAATGTCTGTCCACTATTTCATCCTTCTTCTCTGCTAGATTTCTGAAACTTAACATGGACAAAACAGAATTCATCATCTTTCCCCCATCTCACGCGACCCCCCAACGAACCTATCCATTATAGTAAATGGCTGCCCACTCTCCCCAGTTCCACAAGCTCGCTGCCTCGGGGTAATCCTTGACGCCGATCTCTCCTTCAAACCACATATCCAAGCCCTTTCCACTTCCTGCAGACTTCAACTCAAAAATATTTCACGAATCCGTTCATTCCTCAACCAAGAATCTGCAAAAACCCTAGTCCATGCCCTTATCTCTCACCTTTACTACTGCAACCTCCTGCTCTGTGGCCTCCCTTCGAACACTCTCGCACCCCTCCAATCTATTCTAAACTCTGCTGCCCGACTAATCCACCTGTCCCCCCGCTATTCCCCAGCTTCTCCCCTCTGTCAATCCCTTCACTGGCTCCCCACTGCCCAGAGACTCCAGTACAAAACCTTAACCATGACATACAAAGCCATCCACAACCTGTCTCCTCCATACATCTGACATCGTCTCCCAGTACTTTCCTGCGCGCAACCTCCGATCCTCACAAGATCTCCTTCTGTATTTCCCTCTTATCTCCTCTTCCCACAATCGCATACAAGATTTCTCTCGCGCATCACGCCTACTCTGGAACTCTACCACAACATATCAGACTCTCCCCTACCATTGAAACCTTCAAAAAGAACCTGAAGACCCACCTCTTCCAACAAGCCTATAACCTGCAGTAACCACCGATCAACCAAACCGCTGCATGACCAGCTCTACCCTCGCCTACTGTATTCTCACCCTTCCCTTGTAGATTGTGAGCCTTCGCGGGCAAGGTCCTCTCTCCTCCTGTACCAGTTATGACTTGTATTGTTTAATCCCTTTACCCCCAAGGGTGGTTTGCACGTTATAGACCGGGCCAATTTTTACAATTCTGACCACTGTCCCTTTATGAGGTTATAACTCTGGAACACTTCAACGGATCCCGGTGATTCTGACACTGTTTTCTCGTGACATATAGTACTTCATGATAGTGGTAAAATTTCTTTGATATTACCTGCGTTTATTTGTGAAAAAAACGGAAATTTGGCGAAAATTATGAAAATTTTGCAATTTTCAAACTTTTAATTTTTATGCAATTAAATCACAGAGATGTGTCACACAAAATACTTAATAAGTAACATTTCCCACATGTCTACTTTACATCAGCACAATTTTGGAACCAAAATTTTTTTTTGTTAGGGAGTTATAAGGGTTAAATGTTGACCAGCAATTTCTCATTTTTACAACACCATTTTTTTTTTTAGGGACCACATCTCATTTGAAGTCATTTTGAGGGGTCTATATAATCGAAAATAACCAAGTGTGACACCATTCTAAAAACTGCACCCCTCAAGGTGCTCAAAACCACATTCAAGAAGTTTATTAACCCTTCAGGTGTTTCACAGGAATTCTTGGAATGTTTAAATAAAAATGAACATTTAACTTTTTTTTCACAAAAAATTTACTTCAGCTCCAATTTGTTTTATTTTACCAAGGGTAACAGGAGAAAATGGACCCCAAACGTTGTTGTACAATTTGTCCTGAGTACGCCGATACCCCATATGTGGGAGTAAACCACTGTTTGGGTGCATGGGAGAGCTCGGAAGGGAAGGAGCGCCGTTTGACTTTTCAATGCAAAATTGACAGGAATTGAGATGGGACGCCATGTTGCGTTTGGAGAGCCACTGATGTGCCTAATCATTGAAACCCTCCACAAGTGACACCATTTTGGAACGTAGACCCGCTTATCTAGATGTGTGGTGAGCACTTTGACCCACCATGTGCTTCACAGAAGTTTATAATGCAGAGCCGTAAAAATAAAACAAAATTTTTTTCCCACAAAAATTATTTTTTAGCCCCCAGTTTTGTATTTTTCCAAGGGTAACAGGAGAAATTGGACCCTAAATATTGTTGTCCAATTTGTCCTGAGTACGCTGATACCCGGTATGTGGGGGGGAACCACCGTTTGAGCGCACGGCAGAGCTCGGAAGGGAAGGAGCATCATTTGGAATGCAGACTTAGATGGATTGATATGTACCTAAACAGTAGAAACCCCCCACAAGTGACCCCATATTGGAAACTAGACCCCCAAGGAACTTATCTAGATGTGTTGTGAGAACTTTGAACCCCCAAGTGTTTCACTACAGTTTATAACGCAGAGCCGTGAAAATAAGAAATTTTCCCCCCCCCCAATTTTTTTTTTTTTTGCCCCTAGTTTTGTATTTTCCTGAGGGTAAAAGGAGAAATTGGACCCCGAAAGTTGTTGTCCAATTTGTCCTGAGTATGCTGATACCCCATATGTTGGGGTAAACCCCTGTTTGGGCACACGGGAGAGCTCGGAAGGGAAGGAGCACTGTTTTACTTTTTCAGGCTGAAATTGAGATCGGACGCCATATCGCGTTTGGAGAGCCCCTGATGTACCTAAACAGTGGAAACCCCCCAATTATAACTGAAACCCTAATCCAAACACACCCCTAACCCTAACCACACCTCTAACCCAGACACACCCCTAACCCCAACCCTATTCCCAACCGTAAATGTAATCCAAACCCTAACCCTAACTTTAGCCCCAACCCTAACTGTAGCCTTAACCCTAGCCCCAACCCTAACCCTAGTCCTAACCCTAGCCCTAAGGCAAGGTTCAGATTGCGTTAGGGCAATCCGTTTAGCGCTAAGCGCTAGCGGATTGCGCTAACGCAATGTCTTTTTCGGGGTCGCGTTTAACGTCCCCGCTCTCGCAGATCCCCGATCTGCGAGAGCAGGGAACGGACCTCGGGCGCGCCGCGGACGCTGCAAGCGTCACAAAATACCGGCACATCGCTAGCGCGTGCCGAAAGTGGCACGCGCTAGCGATGCGCGTTCCCATTGCTGCCAATGGGCACGCTAACGGACGCATTGCACAGCGTTAATTTCGCCGTGCAACGCTGTTCGTTAGCGCGGTCCCATTAACGCAATCTGAACCTAGCCTAACAATAACCCTAACGGAAAAATTGAAATAAATTTTTTTAATTTTTCCCTAACTAAGGGGGTGATGAAAGGGGGTTTGATTTACTTTTATAGCGGGTTTTTTAGCGGATTTTTATGATTGGCAGCCGTCACACACTAAAAGACGCTTTTTATTGCAATAAATATTTTTTGAGAGCTATAATTTTTCCATATTTTGGTCCACAGAGTCATGTGAGGTCTTGTTTTTTGCGGGACGAGTTTACGTTTTTATTGGTAACATTTTCGGGCACGTGACATTTTTTGATCGCTTTTTATTCCGATTTTTGTGAGGCAGAATGACCAAAAACCAGCTATTCATGAATTTCTTTTGGGGGAGGCGTTTATACCGTTCCGCGTTTGGTAAAATTGATAAAGCAGTTTTATTCTTCGGGTCAGTACGATTACAGCGATACCTCATTTACATCATTTTTTTATGTTTTGGCGCTTTTATACGATAAAAACTATTTTATAGAAAAAATAATTATTTTTGCATCGCTTTGTTCTGAGGACTATAACTTATTTTTTTGCTGATGATGCTGTATGGCGGCTCGTTTTTTGCGGGACAAGATGACGCTTTCAGCGGTACCATGGTTATTTATATCTGTCTTTTTGATTGCGTGTTATTCCACTTTTTGTTCGGCGGTATGATAATAAAGCGTTGTTTTTTGCCTCTTTTTCTTACAGTGTTTACTGAAGGGGTTAACTAGTGGGACAGTTTTATAGGTGGGGTCGTTACGGACGCGGCGATACTAAATATGTGTACTTTTATTGTTTGTTTTTTTTATTTAGATAAAGAAATGTATTTATGGGAATAATATATATCTATAATATAACGCTGGGAGCGTCACTCTGTCCGAAGCCTTTATAGACTGCGCAGGCGCAAGCGCAGTCTGGGCCTCACAGAGTGACGCTCCCGGGAGATCGCGGTGTGCGTTCACACTGAACGCACACCGCGATCTCCAACAGAGAAGCAGGGACCGCCAGGAGGGTGAGTATCGGCCATATTCACCTGTCCTCGTTCCACCGCTGAGCGCCGCCATCTTCCCGGTCTTCGGCCTGTGACCTTCAGTTCAGAGGGCGCGATGACGCGCTTAATGCGCGCCGGCACCGCCCTCTGACTGAACAGTCACAGCCAGGAGACCGGGAAGATGGCGGCGCGCAGCGCTGGAACGGGACAGACAGGTGAGTATAGGAAGCGCTGGGGGGGCCTGAGCTGGCGGCGATACCGGCACCTGACCCCCACAGCGCGCCGGTGTCCCCGCCTGCTCAGGCCCCCAGATGGGTGCAGCACATGACAGGATGGGGACGCAGGATGGAGCAGCACATGACAGGATGGGGACGCAGGATGGGGACGCAGGATGGTTGCAGCACATACCAGGATGGGGGCGCAGGACGGGGACGCAGGATGGGTGCAGCACATACCAGGATGGGGACGCAGGATGGGTGCAGCACATGACAGAATGGGGACGTAGGATGGGTGCAGCACATACCAGGATGGGGACGCAGGATGGATGCAGCACATGACAGGATGGGGACGCAGGATGGGGACGCAGGATGGGGACGCAGGATGGGTGCAGCACATGACAGGATGGGGACGCAGGATGGGGACGCAGGATGGGTGCAGCACATGACAGGATGGGTGCAGCACATGACAGGATGGGGACGCAGGATGGGGACGCAGGATGGGTGCAGCACATGACAGGATGGGGACGCAGGATGGGTGCAGCACATGACAGGATGGGGACGCAGGATGGGTGCAGCACATGACAGGATGGGGACGCAGGATGGGTGCAGCACATGACAGGATGGGGACGCAGGATGGGTGCAGCACATGACAGGATGGGGACGCAGGATGGGTGCAGCACATGACAGGATGGGGACGCAGGATGGGTGCAGCACATGACAGGATGGGGACGCAGGATGGGTGCAGCACATGACAGGATGGGGACGCAGGATGGGTGCAGCACATGACAGGATGGGGACGCAGGATGGGTGCAGCACATGACAGGATGGGGACGCAGGATGGGTGCAGCACATGACAGGATGGGGACGCAGGCTGGGTGCAGCACATGACAGGATGGGGACGCAGGCTGGGTGCAGCACATGACAGGATGGGGACGCAGGCTGGGTGCAGCACATGACAGGATGGGGACGCAGGCTGGGTGCAGCACATGACAGGATGGGGACGCAGGCTGGGTGCAGCACATGACAGGATGGGGACGCAGGCTGGGTGCAGCACATGACAGGATGGGGACGCAGGCTGGGTGCAGCACATGACAGGATGGGGACGCAGGCTGGGTGCAGCACATGACAGGATGGGGACGCAGGCTGGGTGCAGCACATGACAGGATGGGGACGCAGGCTGGGTGCAGCACATGACAGGATGGGGACGCAGGATGGGTGCAGCACATGACAGGATGGGGATGCAGGATGGGGACTCAGGATGGGTGCAGCACATACCAGGATGGGGACGCAGGATGGGTGCAGCACATGACAGGATGGGGGCGCAGGATGGGTGCAGCACATGACAGGATGGGGACGCAGGATGGGTGCAGCACATGGCAGGATGGGGACGCAGGATGGAGCAGCACATGACAGGATGGGGACGCAGGATGGGTGCAGCACATACCAGGATGGGGACGCAGGATGGAGCAGCACATAACAGGATGGAGACCATATACCAATATAAATGCTCGCCACCCGGGCGTAGAACGGTTTCAATAGTATATATATATATATATATATATATATATATATATATATATATATATATATATATATATATATATATATATATATATATATATATATATATATATATATATATATATACACACACACACACATTTTTATTTTTTTTTTCATTATTTAGGAATTATTTTTTCTTATTTATTTATTTTTTACATGTGTGGAAACATTTTTTTTCACTTTGTCCCGGGGGGACATCACAGATCGGTGATCTGACAGTTTGCACAGCACTCTGTCAGATCACCCATCTGACTTGCAGTGCTGCAGGCTTACCAAGCGCCTGCTCTGAGCAGGCACTTGGTAAGCCACCTCCCTCCCTGCAGGACCCGGATGCCGTGGCCATCTTGGATCCGGGCCTGGAGCAGGGAGGGAGGTAAGGAGACCCTCGCAGCAACGCGATCACATCGCGTTGCTGCGGGGGTCTCAGGGAAGCCCGCAGGGAGCCCCCTTCCCTGCGCGACGCTTCCCTTTACCGCCGACACACCGTAATCATGTTTGATCGCGGTGTGCCAATGGTTAATGTGTCGAGGGTGGTCCGTCACCGCTCCTGACACATAACGGCGGATGTCAGCTGCGATAGGCAGCTGACACCCGGCCGCGCTCCCCAGTGAGTGCGGCCGATCGCGCTGGACGTACTATTCCGTCCTTGGGAAGTAGGGCCCACCCCACATGGACGGAATAGTACATCCAATGGCAGAAAGTGGTTAAGATTATTGTACTTGTTTTTATTACGAATACCCCTCCTTACATGTAAAGCGCAATGGAATAAATGGCGCTATAACAATAAATAATAATGATAATATTACTGTGCAGTTGATTTGAACAAACTCATGGTCATGCATGGGGATTCTGGAATATCCATTATGATCATTGGAGTCCAAGCCATCACAAATGTCCTGTAGATAGGTGAACATTTTCGGTTTATGAGATAAATCCCAACAAAGTATTCTTACCTTTAGCAGCATCCATGAAATACAGGTGAATGGAGTACTCATCTCTAATAATAAAGTGACCATGGGCATATAATGCCCCACTGTGCTACAGATGACAGCACCAAAATATCCTAGAAAAGCAAAAAAGTGGTGGACAGCCAAAAATATGTCAAATGTCCAGAACACAAAATTAGATGTGTGAAGAGCAAGATTTTCAAATGTAAAGAACCCAATTGCTATCAACATGGTAAAAGCAGCCCACCCCTGCTGACCCGTGATCTGATCAGCAGCGAGAACTGGGTCAATAAGTAGTGCATTTAGCCCAGCCACAATGCACTGGACCCCAAATACTGCCCTTGTAGCCGCAAGGTTCCAAAATACTTTCTCTTTGGTAGGTAGTGATCTGTAAGTGGCAAAAAGCACAATAGATGCAAGGTGACCAAATGCAAAAATGCCTGCATAAAATAGGAATCCTCCTGCTATCAGATTCAGGCGGACGTTCCATGAGGAATAGTCTAAATCAAAGTCTAAACTGCTCAGGGCAGATATGAGATCACGAGGAGCAGCCATCTTGCAGGAAGAACGAGTCATATATGTACTTTCTACATGAATACTGGCATCTTCTTCTTATACATAGTCCGGATAGTACATGTCAGCATTACCTGCAAAACATAAAAGTATTGATAAAGAAAGGACCACTTGGATAATCACAACACCGCTATATTAGGCTTCAAAAATCTCATGTACATCTCCACGTATGTTATCCTCTTCTCTTTGCAGCGACTTAGCGAAAAGACCCTGGTGGGGTTGAAACTAGGGATGATCGAATAGCTTTGGATAAGTGCTTATCCGAATAACCTGGATAACTGGAGCGCTCCCAATAATCAGGTGTCTGCTGCGGCAGCTGCATGTGTCACGGCTGTGTGACAGTCACAATACATGCATGGAGGGCCCAACAATCAGGCTTTGGCACCGAAAAGCTGATTAATCGGGAGTGCTCCAGTATCAAGGTACCCGATACAGCTATTCGCATAAGCACTTATCCAAAGCTATTGGATCATCCCTAGTCGAAGCTTCTAAACTGTGTCACTTAATCCAGAGCTATAATTTTGTCTTTATCAGCTCCCACAAATAAACTTTTTTTTTTTAGGCAAACCCTCTAGTATAAGACAGCACCCCCAAAGGCAGACCCTCTAGTATAAGGCAGCACCCCATAGGCAGACTGTAGTTTAAAGACAGCCCCTCCTCCCCATAGGCAGACTCTGTAGTATAAGGCAGAACCCCTTCCCACAGGCAGACTCTGTAAGGCAGCACCCCCCACACACACAGGCAGACTGTAGTATAAGGCAGCCGCCCCCACAGGCAGACCCTGTAGTTAAGGCATCACCTTCCCCCCCACTCCCCAGGCAGACTCAGTAGTATAATAGGCTACTTTCACACATCAGGTTTTCAGTGTCAGGCTAAATCCGGCGAATGTCAGAAAAACTGGATGCGGCGCAGATTGTGAAAAACTGATGTGACGGATCCGTTTTTTTTTTTTTTAACGGATCCGGCTAGCCTATCTAAATTATTGGATATAAAAAAAAAAAAAAATTTGGAGCATGCTCAGTTTAAACAACGGGATCAGGCCGCCGGATCCACCTTTTTCCGGATCCGGCACCTTCCGGCTCCCCATAGGCTTTCATTCTAGCAAAAGCTTCAGGCTTTTTCGCCGGAGACAAAAAACATTGCTGTGGATGTTTTTTCAAGAAACCGGAAGCGGCATATTTGCCGGATCCAGCGAAAACCAGACGAAACGCAATGTCATCCATTGCAATCCGGCACTAATACAAGTTTATGGGGAAAAAAACTGATCCGGCTGCAACATTCGCCTGATCCGGTTTTTTAAAATTAGCCGGATTTAGCCTGACACTGAAAACCTGATGTGTGAAAGTAGCCTAAGGCAGCACCCCCATAAAGAAAAAATAAATACTCACCTCTCTTCTTCCTGGTTCCTATGCTGCGCCTGCTCACCTCCGGACCATGGGTGCCGGGCAGTGACGTTATTGCGCCCCGTCGGCGACGTCAGAAGCCAACAGGGGGTGATGGGAGACGGAGCACTGCGTGCTCCTTCCCTCATCAATGTGGCTAAATGCCGATGCAGCTGACCTTGCGGTGATGGGCGGGGGGCCCACTGCTGGCACCGGGCTCCCCCCGCCAGGTCTGGGACCCCATAACGGCCAATTGGCTCTTCCTGCTCTGCCACTGTGCACGCTGATACAGTTACAGTAGCGTAGCTCCGGGTGGGCCCCCTCTGAGCTCCGGGCCCGGGGCGACCGCAAACTCTGCCCTCCCGGTAGCTACGCTACTGGTGGAAGTTGAAGAAAATGGTCTATGACAAGGCTCCAACCTGAAAAGCTGATCTGGCAACAACAATCAGAGAAAGTTGAAACCAGATTGATGAAGAGTACTGTTTGACACTCATTAAGTCCATGCCTCAGAGACTGCAAGGTGTTATACAAGGTGGTGCAACAAAATACTAGTGATGTTTTGGAGCGTTTTTGGCATTTCATGATTCCATAATTTTTTCCTCAGAATTGAGTGATTCCATAATTTTTCCCCTATGCTTGGTTAAAAAGGTAACCATTACTGACTGCCACATTCTTTGTTCTTGATTTCTTTTAGTGTTTCTTAAAGCCAGAAAGTTGCCATTTGAAATTACCATATATACTTTAGTATGAGCCGACCCCCCTAATTTTGCCACAAAAACTGGGAAAACTTATTGACTTGAGTATAAGCCTAGGGTAGGAAATGCAGCAGCTACCCGTGAATTTCAAAAATAAAAATAGATGCTCCATACCGTTCATTATTGCCCCATAGATGCTCCATATAAAGCTGTGCCCCACATATAATGCTCTGCACCGTTCATTATCGCCCCATATAAAGCTGTGCCCCATATAGAATGCTCTGCACCGTTCATTATGGCCCCATAGATGCTCCTTATAAAGCTGTTCCATATAGAATGCTCTGCACTGTTCATTATGGCCCCATAGATGCTCCTTATAAAGCTGTGCCATAGAGAAAGCTCTGCACCGTTGATTATGGCTCCATAGATGCTCCTTATAAAGCTGTGCCATATGTAATGCTGCTGCTGCAATTAAAAAAAAAAAAACTCACATATTCACCGCTCTTCGCTCAGGACCCCCGATGCTTTCAATATTTACCTGCTCCTCGTGCGGCTTTGTCTCCAGCACTGACGCTCAGCAGAGGGTGCGCACTGACTACGTCACCGCGCCCTCTAACCTGAGCGTCACAGCTAGAGGACGCTAGAGACGGAGCAGCTCCGGAGTGAGGAGCAGGTAAATATCACGCAGCACTCCCCTCCCCGTATACTTACCTGCTCCCGGCGCGGTCCCTGCTTCTCCCGGCGCTGCATCTTCTTGCTGTATTGAGCGGTCACAGTTACCGCTCATTTTCAGTCATGAATATGCGGCTCCACCTCTATGGGAGGTGGAGCCGCATATTCATTTCTGTAATGAGCGGTACCATGTGACCGCTCAATACAGGAAGAAGATGCAGCGCTGGAGGAAGCAGGGACTGCAGGGACCACGCCGGGAGCAGGTAAGTATAACTAGACAGCCCCCGCTCCCCCTCACCTGCCGACCCCCGGGTATGACTCGAGTATAAGCCGAGAGGGGGACTTTCAGCCCAAAAAAATGGGCTGAAAATCTCGGCTTATACTCGAGTATATACGGTACTTTAGTTTTGTGCCATGTCTGTGATCCACTTTTTTTCTACACAATTAAACAACTGAATGAACATCCTCCAAGGCCGGTGATTCCATAATTTTTGCCAGGGGGTTGTAGCCTGAGACCATATGCTGGCGCGGTTGGTTCCTCCTAATGCAGGACAATGCCAGACCTCATGTGGCTGGAGTGTGTCAGCAGTTCCTGCAAGATGAAGGCATTGATGCTATGGACTGGTCCGCCTAGTCCCCAGACCTGAATCCGATTGAACATATCTGGGACATCATGTCTCGCACCATCCACCAGCGCCACATTGCACCACAGACTGTCCAGGAGTTGGCAGATGCTTAGTCCAGGTCTGGGAGGAGATCCCTCAGGAGACCATCCGCCACGTTATCAGGAGTATACCCAGGCGTTGTAGGGAGGTCATACAGGCACGTGGAGGCCACACACATTACTGAGCATCATTTCCTTGTCTTGAGGCATTTCCACTGAAGTTGGATCAGCATGTAACTTCATCTTCCACTTTGATTTTGAGTATCATTCCAACCTCAGATCTCCGTGGGATATTAGTTGTGATTTACATTGACCATTTTTAGGTTTTATTGTTCTCAACACATTCCACTATGTAATGAATAAAGATTTACAACTGGAATATTTCATTCAGTGATATCTAGGATGTGGGATTTTAGTGTTCCCTTTATTTTTTTGAGCAGTGTATATGTATTTATATTACATAGAACGAGAGATAGAAGAAAAGCTGGTAAATCATTTGCGACCTTCTATAAAATCACTGCTGGAGCCGACAGGATAGAAGAGCTGGATTACATTCAGTAAATACATATAGAACAGGTAGATATATAGATGTCAGTTACAAATACAATTCGTACAGTGTGTGCAAATTACTGGACATGTTTTTAATTAATAAACGATAAGTTAAAAAAAATGGCGTGGTCTTTCCCTCTGCTGGCAATTTTCAAAACCAGCAGAGGGAAAGACCACGACTGGGGGCAGATGTTTATAGCCTGGGAAGGGGGTATACTCATGGAGCTTTCCATGCCATTAATATCAGCTCACTGCCGGTCAGGCTGTGAGTCAGCGCAGCATCAGTGACATCAGCGCTAGTCACTTATGCTGCCGCCGGCAGCTTCTCATTAATTCATCAGTTTACAGCCGGGGCGGTCGCTTTAGCACCGCTCCCAGATGAAAACAGTATATCCCCTAGATATGGATTACAGCGTAAGACGGAACACCGGACAGATATAGTAAATTGTTTGTTTGTTATTTTTTAAATTTATTACAGGAGATCGAGGGCGTCGCATGGATTAGCAGTAACAATAAAATAGTCAAACTGTTTAGTATTTTATTTCATCAAATACTTTATTCTGTCTCTTTATTTAACACTTTACCAACTATAGGATTAGTAATGGATAGGTGTCTTAGGGTATGTGCACACGTTGCGGATTCTCTGCGGATCCGCAGCGTTTTTTGCAGTGCAGAAACGCTGCAGATCCGCAATTGATTTACGGTGCAGTACAATGTAAATCAATGAGAAAAAAAATGCTGTGCACACTTCGTGGAAAATCCGCTGTGGTTTAAAAGTAGCAGGTCACTTCTTTTTTGTGAATCTGCAGCGTTTTTGTACCCATTCCATTATAGAAAACCGCAGGGGTAAAAAACGCAGCAAATCCGCAATAAAACCACACAAAAAACGCAACAAATCCGCACATGCGTTTTCTGCCAGGAGAGGCAGAATCCGCACCAGAAATTACTAAGCCTAATACGCAACGTGTGCACATAGCCTTATGCTACTTTCACACTTGAGTTGTTCAGCTTCTGTCACAATCCGTCGATTTTTGAGAATGAGGGATCCTGCATTTTCCCATAGACTTGTATTAGCGACAGATTGTGACGGATGGCCATCCGTCGTGCACTGGATCCGTCGGAAAATAGCGGTCCGTCGTGCGGAGAAAATGTTCATAGGAACGTTTTTTCTGCACGTCGGAAAATCGGTCAGTGACGCATCCTGTACTGCCTGTCGTCGGCTATAATGGAAGCCTATGGACGCAGGATCCGTCGCTGACCGTCACACACAGGAATTCAGCGACGGATCCAGTTTTTCCCCTCTGAGCATGCCCGGATGGATTTTCAAATCCGGAAAAAAAAAAAGTCTCTCTCTCTCTCGCATCCCCGGACATTCAATTCTCCTCATTCATCAGTAGCTTACAGCGGGGATGGTCGCATTAGCAGCACCGGTAGTAAACTTTATCTCCCCCAGATATGGATTACTGTGTGAGACACTCGTTATGTTCGACTGCATCAGACCAGGGAGTATTTGTGTTGGTTTTTTTATTTTTATTTATTTTCAGGAGATCGAGGGCTTCGCTTGGAATGGCAGACTAATAAAGATGGCAAAACTGTGTGGTGTTTTATTTCATTAAAATACTTTTTTCTTATGGTGTTTTATTTAACCCTTTAACTACTATAGGATTAGTAATGGAGGGGTGTCTTATTGACGCCTCCATTACTAAGCCGGCTTAATGTCACCTTACAAGAGGAAGGCGACATTAGCCCCTCATTACCCCACTTGCCACTGCTACAAGGCAAGTGGGAAGAGCCGGGCAAAGCGCCAGAATTGGCGCATCTAATAGATGCGCCTTTTCTGGGCAGCTGCAGGCTGCTATTTTTAGACTGGAGGGGCCTATATCAATGGCCCCTTACCTGCCTGAGAATACCAGCCCCCAGCTGTGAGTTTTGTCTGGCTGGCTATCAAAAATAAGGGGGAACCCACGCTTTAACGCAGGAGAAGCAGATGAAAATTTCAATCCGCCGCTCCTGCTCTCACTGTAATTAGCGGCTGTAGGTGTCAGATGATGGGAGCAGTAGTCCCATCAGCTGACACCAATAACAGGAGGTAAAGTTTATACCACCGATCACAGCTGAGTGCTCCCGCTGTCAGCGTGGGAACTGTGGCTCTCTGACCGGCGGTGACAATTTCCCCACCGATCAGATCAGTTTGCCACGCTGCTATACAGTGTCAAACACTGTAATGTCGGACCTCCCCCCATTCAAGTGAATGGGACTCAGGTCCGCTCTGCTGGATGACAGGCTACATGGACGCATCATGCTAGATGTAGCAGAGCCGAGTGTGATGTCACATCCGGCTGTCTGACTTTTCTACAGCAAATACGCTGCAAGAAAAGTCAACCTGGGTATTTGCAGCGTTTTTTTTACCATCCATTCACGTCAATGGGTGGAAAACACTGAAAAAACGATTAAAGGGAACCTGTCACCCCGAAATTCGCGGGTGAGGTTAGCCCACCGGCATCAGGGGCTTATCTACAGCATTCTGTAATGCTGTAGATCAGCCCCCGATGTTACCTGAAAGAAGAGAAAAAGACGTTATATTATACTCACCCAGGGGCGGTCCCGCTGCTGGTCAGGTCAAACGGGCGTCTTTGGTCCGCTGCGGCGCCTCCCATCTTCATTACAAGACGTCCTCTTCTGATCTTCAGCCACGGCTCCGGCGCAGGCGTACTTTGCTCTGCCCTGTTGAGGGCAGACAAAGTACTGCAGTGCGCAAGGCCTCTGACCTTTCCGGCGCCTGCGCACTGCAGTACTATCCTCTGCCCTCAACAGGGCAGAGCAAAGTACGCCTTCGCCGGAGCCGTGGCTGAAGATCAGAAGAGGACGTCTTGTAATGAAGATGGGAGGCGCCGCAGTGGACCAAAGACGCCCGTTTGACCTCACCAGCAGCGGGACCGCCCCTGGGTGAGTATAATCTAACTTCTTTTTCTCCTCTTTCAGGTAACATCGGGGGCTTATCTACAGCATTACAGAATGCTGTAGATAAGCCCCTGATGCCGGTGGGCTTACCTCACCCGCGATTTTCGGGGTGACAGGTTGCCTTTAAAGAAGTAACATAGTAACAAAGTAACATAGTTAGTAAGGCCGAAAAAAGACATTTGTCCATCCAGTTCAGCCTATATTCCATCATAATAAATACCCAGATCTACGTCCTTCTACAGAACCTAATAATTGTATGATACAATATTGTTCTGCTCCAGGAAGACATCCAGGCCTCTCTTGAACCCCTCGACTGAGTTCGCCATCACCACCTCCTCAGGCAAGCAATTCCAAATTCTCACTGCCCTAACAGTAAAGAATCCTCTTCTTTGTTGGTGGAAAAACCTTCTCTCCTCCAGACGCAAAGAATGCCCCCTTGTGCCCGTCACCTTCCTTGGTATAAACAGATCCTCAGCGAGATATTTGTATTGTCCCCTTATATACTTATACATGGTTATTAGATCGCCCCTCAGTCGTCTTTTTTCTAGACTAAATAATCCTAATTTCGCTAATCTATCTGGGTATTGTAGTTCTCCCATCCCCTTTATTAATTTTGTTGCCCTCCTTTGTACTCTCTCTAGTTCCATTATATCCTTCCTGAGCACCGGTGCCCAAAACTGGACACAGTACTCCATGTGCGGTCTAACTAGGGATTTGTACAGAGGCAGTATAATGCTCTCATCATGTGTATCCAGACCTCTTTTAATGCACCCCATGATCCTGTTTGCCTTGGCAGCTGCTGCCTGGCACTGGCTGCTCCAGGTAAGTTTATCATTAACTAGGATCCCCAAGTCCTTCTCCCTGTCAGATTTACCCAGTGGTTTCCCGTTCAGTGTGTAATGGTGATATTGATTCCCTCTTCCCATGTGTATAACCTTACATTTATCATTGTTAAACCTCATCTGCCACCTTTCAGCCCAAGTTTCCAACTTATCCAGATCCATCTGTAGCAGAATACTATCTTCTCTTGTATTAACTGCTTTACATAGTTTTGTATCATCTGCAAATATCGATATTTTACTGTGTAAACCTTCTACCAGATCATTAATGAATATGTTGAAGAGAACAGGTCCCAATACTGACCCCTGCGGTACCCCACTGGTCACAGCGACCCAGTTAGAGACTATACCATTTATAACCACCCTCTGCTTTCTATCACTAAGCCAGTTACTAACCCATTTACACACATTTTCCCCCAGACCAAGCATTCTCATTTTGTGTACCAACCTCTTGTGCGGCACGGTATCAAACGCTTTGGAAAAATCGAGATATACCACGTCCAATGACTCACCGTGGTCCAGCCTATAGCTTACCTCTTCATAAAAACTGATTAGATTGGTTTGACAGGAGCGATTTCTCATAAACCCATGCTGATATGGAGTTAAACAGTTATTCTCATTGAGATAATCCAGAATAACATCCCTCAGAAACCCTTCAAATATTTTACCAACAATAGAGGTTAGACTTACTGGCCTATAATTTCCAGGTTCACTTTTAGAGCCCTTTTTGAATATTGGCACCACATTTGCTATGCGCCAATCCTGCGGAACAGACCCTGTCTCTATAGAGTCCCTAAAAATAAGAAATAATGGTTTATCTATTACATTACTTAGTTCTCTTAGTACTCGTGGGTGTATGCCATCCGGACCCGGAGATTTATCTATTTTAATCTTATTTAGCCGGTTTCGCACCTCTTCTTGGGTTAGATTGGTGACCCTTAATATAGGGTTTTCATTGTTTCTTGGGATTTCACCTAGCATTTCATTTTCCACCGTGAATACCGTGGAGAAGAAGGTGTTTAATATGTTAGCTTTTTCCTCGTCATCTACAACCATTCTTTCCTCACTATTTTTTAAGGGGCCTACATTTTCAGTTTTTATTCTTTTACTATTGATATAGTTGAAGAACAGTTTGGGATTAGTTTTACTCTCCTTAGCAATGTGCTTCTCTGTTTCCTTTTTGGCAGCTTTAATTAGTTTTTTAGATAAAGTATTTTTCTCCCTATAGTTTTTTAGAGCTTCAATGGTGCCATCCTGCTTTAGTAGTGCAAATGCTTTCTTTTTACTGTTAATTGCCTGTCTTACTTCTTTGTTTAGCCACATTGGGTTTTTCCTATTTCTAGTCCTTTTATTCCCACAAGGTATAAACCGCTTACACTGCCTATTTAGGATGTTCTTAAACATTTCCCATTTATTATCTGTATTCTCATTTCTGAGGATATTGTCCCAGTCTACCAGATTAAGGGCATCTCTAAGCTGTTCAAACTTTGCCTTCCTAAAGTTCAATGTTTTTGTGACTCCCTGACAAGTCCCCCTAGTGAAAGACAGGTGAAACTGCACAATATTGTGGTCGCTATTTCCTAAATGCCCAACCACCTGCAGATTTGTTATTCTGTCAGGTCTATTAGATAGTATTAGGTCTAAAAGTGCTGCTCCTCTGGTTGGATTCTGCACCAATTGTGAAAGATAATTTTTCTTGGTTATTAGCAGAAACCTGTTGCCTTTATGGGTTTCACAGGTTTCTGTTTCCCAGTTAATATCCGGGTAGTTAAAGTCCCCCATAACCAGGACCTCATTATGGGTTGCAGCTTCATCTATCTGCTTTAGAAGTAGACTTTCCATGCTTTCTGTTATATTTGGGGGTTTGTAACAGACCCCAATGAGAATTTTGTTACCATTTTTCCCTCCATGAATTTCAACCCATATGGACTCGACATCCTCATTCCCTTCGCTAATATCCTCCCTTAAAGTGGACTTTAGACAAGACTTTACATAGAGACAAACCCCTCCTCCTCTCCGATTTTTACGATCCTTTCTAAACAGACTGTAACCCTGTAAGTTAACTGCCCAGTCATAGCTTTCATCTAACCATGTCTCGGTTATTCCCACTATGTCAAAGTTACCTGTAGATATTTCTGCTTCTAGTTCTTCCATCTTGTTTGTCAGGCTTCTGGCGTTTGCGAGCATGCAGTTTAGAGGATTTTGTTTTGTTCCAATCTCCTCACTGTGGATTGTTTTAGAAATGTTCTTACCTCCCTTCTGAGTATGTTTTCCTGGGTCGTCTTTGTTCGAGTCTAATGTTTTTCTTCCCGTCCCCTCTTCTTCTAGTTTAACGCCCTCCTGATGAGTGTAGCGAGTCTTCTGGCGAATGTGTGTTTCCCAGGTTTGTTGAGGTGTAGTCCGTCTCTGGCGAGGAGTCCATCATACCAGTAATTCACACCGTGGTCCAGGAATCCAAATCCTTGTTGTCTGCACCATCGTCTTAGCCAGTTGTTTGCATCAAGGATCCTGTTCCATCTCCTGGTGCCATGCCCGTCTACTGGAAGGATAGAAGAAAAAACTACCTGTGCATCCAGTTCCTTTACTTTCTTCCCCAACTCTTCAAAGTCCTTGCAGATTGTCGGTAGGTCCTTCCTTGCCGTGTCATTGGTGCCAACATGTATCAGAAGAAATGGGTGGACGTCCTTGGAGCTGAAGAGCTTTGGTATCCTATCGGTCACATCCTTGATCATCGCACCTGGAAGGCAGCATACTTCTCTTGCAGTTATGTCCGGTCTGCAGATGGCTGCTTCGGTGCCTCTCAGTAGTGAGTCTCCCACCACCACCACTCTTCGTTGCTTCTTGGCTGTACTTTTTGCTGTCACTTGTTGCTGTGTGCCCTTTTCTTTTTTGCTTGCTGGTATTGCTTCATTCTTAGGTGTGCCATCTTCATCCTCTACAAAGATTTGATATCGGTTCTTCAGTTGTGTGGTTGGTGATTTCTCCATGGTCTTCTTGCTTCTTTTGGTCACATGCTTCCACTCATCTGCTTTTGGAGGTTCTCTGACACTTTTTGCACCTTCTGTGACCAGTAGAGATGCTTCTGTTCTGTCTAGAAAGTCTTCATTCTCTTTGATGAGTTTCAAAGTTGCTATTCTTTCTTCCAGACCCCGCACCTTTTCTTCTAAAAGGGCCACTAGTCTACACTTCTGACAGGTGAAATTTAATTCTTCTTCTGGTCGATCTGTGAACATGTAGCACATGCTGCAGCTCACCATGTAGGTTGTCACATCTGCCATGTTGCTCCTAGATCCTGCTGACTTGCTGTGTGTTTTCCTTCTTGTGTAATCTACTCAGCCAAGCTCTCTTGTAATAATGTCCTACAGGTACGGCGCGCGGTTTGGTGATGCTTTCGAAGCAGCTGGTCCCGACTGTACCCAACGATCTTCTAGCTTAGGGAGACTTCGCTTCTCCCAGAAGGCACCTGGAATATGCAAATTAGCCTCCTGAAGCTTGAATCCCTGGTTTGGTGATGCTTTCGAAGCAGCTGGTCCCGGCTGTACCCAACGATCTTCTAGCTTAGGGAGACTTCGCTTCTCCCAGAAGGCACCTGGAATATGCAAATTAGCCTCCTGAAGCTTGAATCCCTGGTTTGGTGATGCTTTCGAAGCAGCTGGTCCCGGCTGTACCCAACGATCTTCTAGCTTAGGGAGACTTCGCTTCTCCCAGAAGGCACCTGGAATATGCAAATTAGCCTCCTGAAGCTTGAATCCCTGGTTTGGTGATGCTTTCGAAGCAGCTGGTCCCGGCTGTACCCAACGATCTTCTAGCTTAGGGAGACTTCGCTTCTCCCAGAAGGCACCTGGAATATGCAAATTAGCCTCCTGAAGCTTGAATCCCTGGTTTGGTGATGCTTTCGAAGCAGCTGGTCCCGGCTGTACCCAACGATCTTCTAGCTTAGGGAGACTTCGCTTCTCCCAGAAGGCACCTGGAATATGCAAATTAGCCTCCTGAAGCTTGAATCCCTGGTTTGGTGATGCTTTCGAAGCAGCTGGTCCCGGCTGTACCCAACGATCTTCTAGCTTAGGGAGACTTCGCTTCTCCCAGAAGGCACCTGGAATATGCAAATTAGCCTCCTGAAGCTTGAATCCCTGGTTTGGTGATGCTTTCGAAGCAGCTGGTCCCGGCTGTACCCAACGATCTTCTAGCTTAGGGAGACTTCGCTTCTCCCAGAAGGCACCTGGAATATGCAAATTAGCCTCCTGAAGCTTGAATCCCTGGTTTGGTGATGCTTTCGAAGCAGCTGGTCCCGGCTGTACCCAACGATCTTCTAGCTTAGGGAGACTTCGCTTCTCCCAGAAGGCACCTGGAATATGCAAATTAGCCTCCTGAAGCTTGAATCCCTGGTTTGGTGATGCTTTCGAAGCAGCTGGTCCCGGCTGTACCCAACGATCTTCTAGCTTAGGGAGACTTCGCTTCTCCCAGAAGGCACCTGGAATATGCAAATTAGCCTCCTGAAGCTTGAATCCCTGGTTTGGTGATGCTTTCGAAGCAGCTGGTCCCGGCTGTACCCAACGATCTTCTAGCTTAGGGAGACTTCGCTTCTCCCAGAAGGCACCTGGAATATGCAAATTAGCCTCCTGAAGCTTGAATCCCTGGTTTGGTGATGCTTTCGAAGCAGCTGGTCCCGGCTGTACCCAACGATCTTCTAGCTTAGGGAGACTTCGCTTCTCCCAGAAGGCACCTGGAATATGCAAATTAGCCTCCTGAAGCTTGAATCCCTGGTTTGGTGATGCTTTCGAAGCAGCTGGTCCCGGCTGTACCCAACGATCTTCTAGCTTAGGGAGACTTCGCTTCTCCCAGAAGGCACCTGGAATATGCAAATTAGCCTCCTGAAGCTTGAATCCCTGGTTTGGTGATGCTTTCGAAGCAGCTGGTCCCGGCTGTACCCAACGATCTTCTAGCTTAGGGAGACTTCGCTTCTCCCAGAAGGCACCTGGAATATGCAAATTAGCCTCCTGAAGCTTGAATCCCTGGTTTGGTGATGCTTTCGAAGCAGCTGGTCCCGGCTGTACCCAACGATCTTCTAGCTTAGGGAGACTTCGCTTCTCCCAGAAGGCACCTGGAATATGCAAATTAGCCTCCTGAAGCTTGAATCCCTGGTTTGGTGATGCTTTCGAAGCAGCTGGTCCCGGCTGTACCCAACGATCTTCTAGCTTAGGGAGACTTCGCTTCTCCCAGAAGGCACCTGGAATATGCAAATTAGCCTCCTGAAGCTTGAATCCCTGGTTTGGTGATGCTTTCGAAGCAGCTGGTCCCGGCTGTACCCAACGATCTTCTAGCTTAGGGAGACTTCGCTTCTCCCAGAAGGCACCTGGAATATGCAAATTAGCCTCCTGAAGCTTGAATCCCTGGTTTGGTGATGCTTTCGAAGCAGCTGGTCCCGGCTGTACCCAACGATCTTCTAGCTTAGGGAGACTTCGCTTCTCCCAGAAGGCACCTGGAATATGCAAATTAGCCTCCTGAAGCTTGAATCCCTGGTTTGGTGATGCTTTCGAAGCAGCTGGTCCCGGCTGTACCCAACGATCTTCTAGCTTAGGGAGACTTCGCTTCTCCCAGAAGGCACCTGGAATATGCAAATTAGCCTCCTGAAGCTTGAATCCCTGGTTTGGTGATGCTTTCGAAGCAGCTGGTCCCGGCTGTACCCAACGATCTTCTAGCTTAGGGAGACTTCGCTTCTCCCAGAAGGCACCTGGAATATGCAAATTAGCCTCCTGAAGCTTGAATCCCTGGTTTGGTGATGCTTTCGAAGCAGCTGGTCCCGGCTGTACCCAACGATCTTCTAGCTTAGGGAGACTTCGCTTCTCCCAGAAGGCACCTGGAATATGCAAATTAGCCTCCTGAAGCTTGAATCCCTGGTTTGGTGATGCTTTCGAAGCAGCTGGTCCCGGCTGTACCCAACGATCTTCTAGCTTAGGGAGACTTCGCTTCTCCCAGAAGGCACCTGGAATATGCAAATTAGCCTCCTGAAGCTTGAATCCCTGGTTTGGTGATGCTTTCGAAGCAGCTGGTCCCGGCTGTACCCAACGATCTTCTAGCTTAGGGAGACTTCGCTTCTCCCAGAAGGCACCTGGAATATGCAAATTAGCCTCCTGAAGCTTGAATCCCTGGTTTGGTGATGCTTTCGAAGCAGCTGGTCCCGGCTGTACCCAACGATCTTCTAGCTTAGGGAGACTTCGCTTCTCCCAGAAGGCACCTGGAATATGCAAATTAGCCTCCTGAAGCTTGAATCCCTGGTTTGGTGATGCTTTCGAAGCAGCTGGTCCCGGCTGTACCCAACGATCTTCTAGCTTAGGGAGACTTCGCTTCTCCCAGAAGGCACCTGGAATATGCAAATTAGCCTCCTGAAGCTTGAATCCCTGGTTTGGTGATGCTTTCGAAGCAGCTGGTCCCGGCTGTACCCAACGATCTTCTAGCTTAGGGAGACTTCGCTTCTCCCAGAAGGCACCTGGAATATGCAAATTAGCCTCCTGAAGCTAATTTGCCCCATGTCCAAAAAACACAGCAATGCACAAAATACTGATCAAACAAAAACCCAATGTGTGTGTATGAGATTTCGGAAATTAGCCTCCTGAAGCTAATTTGCCCCATGTCCAAAAAACACAGCAATGCACAAAATACTGATCAAACAAAAACCCAATGTGTGTGTATGAGATTTCGGAAATCTCATAGGCTTTGCTGGTACTGTAAAAAGCAGCTGAAAATTAGCATAAAATAACGCAGCAAAAACGCCCTGTGTGAACATACCCTTAAGTTAAACCATGTTTTTGCTGCTATCTCAGAGCCGCTCTCATTTTCCCAGTGTTGATTGCCATCACTGGGCATTATTTCTGTGTCTATGAGCACATCCTCCATATCTTTACTAACAAACTAAACCCCCCAGCGGCCACGTCTAAAGTCACCTGCAGATATTAATGGCGACGGCTCACTTTAGCACTCCAGACACAGATGGGGCCACAGATCACTAGTTTAGGAGCGGGGACACAACACTCAGCTGATGGGGCCACACACGGATGTCGCAGAATAAGAACTGCACATGACCCGTGACTGGAAGACACCCGAGGCTGCTGACTGTCAGGAACCTCATGACATAACGATCTACACTTCTCTATTCTCACCGCAGCACGAAGGCGAGGGTCACACACGTGGGAAAAGCCTCATCCAGCAGAGTAGGACGAGGTTCTCTCACTTGTGCTGTCCGTATACAAAGCTTTTATTTCCTGCAGCAGACACTAATCATCTACAGTTTCCTATGTTACAGGACTGCAATATATCCACAAAAACAATAAGGCGCTATACTGTGGCTGCGTTAAGGCATCCGGGGTTTTTTTTTCTGTAAAATGTCAGTCAGGGCCGGGGACGCGGTTACAGGGGCTGCTCTGTATACTCAGCAGTGACTGAACGGCGCCGGCCCATAACTAACACCGAATGCTGGTGAGGAGAATAAAGATTATTTCCTCCCCACTGCATTCAGCATACCCCATATCTGCAGGCTAATAGTGTTATTCCTGGGGACAGGTCCCCTTTAAAACACACCCATCCACTTGAATGGGCGAGTCTCAGCCAATATATGGAAGACAATAGCTCGTGCTGCAATATATTTCTCAGATTCAGGCAGTGAAAACCATCTGCACTGCCCCATCGAATAACATGGGTCCGAGCACTGGCCGTTATTTCCCATGGACAGCATTCACACCAGCAATATGGTTGTGGGAACAAGTCCTTACAGCAATATCCAGAGTGTCATCTGCTAGTTACAGGCTGTAAACCAATCTGGGTCAGGAGCTTGTGCTATCTGGTCACTGACTGTGACCCCTAATGTGTCCCACCCTACAGGAGGACGTCAGCCTGGCAGTACTAGCCCCCGATGTGTCCCCCCCTACTGGAGAACGTCAGCCTGGCAGCACTGACCCCCGATGTGTCCCACCCTACAGGAGGACGTCAGCCTGGCGGCACTGACCCCGATGTGTCCCCCCCACTGGAGAATGTCAGCCTGGCGGCACTGACCCCCGATGTGTCCCCCCCACTGGAGAACGTCAGCCTGGCGGCACTGACCGCCGATGTGTCCCTACCCCACTGGAGAATGTCAGCCTGGCAGCAGAGACCCCCAATGTGTCCCCCCCTACTGGAGAACGTCAGCCTGGTGGCACAGACCAAGCCACATCCAGCATGTGAGGAGGGTCTAACCACCACAGAAGCTAAGCCAAACTCAACACGGCCACAGAAGACCACCAGGCAGCACGGCTGACAAGCCTTAGCACGATCTGTAGGACCCCACTGTGGATGGGACAGACACTACAAAGTCTATCACACTACAGATAGTTATACAGAGAGCACACACTATAATATTTGTATCATTACTAGCACACACTGTAATATACAGTGCCGGCAAAAAAAATCTTTACACTTGCGCAGCAAAAAAAACTTTACATATAAAATGCACATCATAATTTCACTTTTTAAAAGTGTACACAATGGGGGAGATAATAAAAAACTGTCTAATATTAAAGCTGGCTTTGTTGCAAATATCAACCAATCAACGCTCAGTTTTCACTTCTCTGGTTAAGCGAAAGCTGCCCTCTGATTGGTTGTTATGTGCAGCGCCGCCAGTTTTGCTATTAGGCAGTCTTTTATTATCTCCCACAATGGGTCGAAAGAAGCTTAAAATGGAAGAGAAATCCGGTGCCTTGACTGTGCTCGAGAAGGGGGATTCAGTGATTGCTGTAGCTAGAGATCTGGGAGTGTCAAGAGAAGAAACTTATCAACTGAAGCGGTCGGCGGCATCATTGCCTCCTGGGATGGTACCGCAGAGGAAGTCAGGCTCTGGCGCACCTAAGAAGACTTCATCAAGGACTGATAAGCTTCTGAAGCGTGAAGTGATGTCACATCCTTCTATAACTGCTGTTGAACTAAAAAACAAGTACCCTATGCTCCTCCAGAACATCGCAACGAGGACAATTCATCACCGCCTGCAGAAGGACCTGGGTCTACCATGTTGCCGTGCCGCAAAGAAGCCCCTGCTCACAGCAGCAATGAAGAAGAAAAGGCTTGCCTTTTGTAAGAAATATCAAGATTGGACATCTGAAGAGTGGAAGAAAGTGATGTTTAGTGATGAGAGCACTTTCAGGCTGGTCAGGGGAGGCTCAAAGGTTGTGCATCGTCCGAGTACCGTGTCACGGTATGACCCAAAATATACAGTTAAGACTAAGGTGCTGAAGACACTGTGGGTAAACATGGACTCCACATACTTAGCCAGCCTTGCTGAATCCATGCCTAAACGACTGCAGATGGTCATAAAATGTATGGGTGACATGACAAAATACTAATTGTAATAAAATATCCACAATAAAACACTTGAATCCACTTAAATATTAAGATTTTGTGGTTTCATTGAACTTGTAAAGATTTTTTTTGCCGGCACTGTATATATCATTACTAGCACACACTATAATCTCTATATATATATATATATATAATTGTCTGAGGGTCACTTCCGTCTGTCTGTCCTTCTGTCACGGTTATTCATTCACTGATTGGTCTCGCCAGCTGCCTATCATGGCTGCCGCGACCAATCAGCGACGGGCACAGTCCGGAAGAAAATGGCCGCTCCTTACTCCCCGCAGTCAGTGCCTGTCGCCCGCATACTCCCCTCCGGTCACCGCTAACACAGGGTTAATGCCGGCGGTAACGGACCGCGTTATGCCGCGGGTAACGCACTCCGTTACCGCCGCTATTAACCCTGTGTGTCCCCAACTTTTTACTATTAACGCTGCCTATGAGGCATCAATAGTAAAAAATGTAATGCTAAAAATAATAAAAATAAAAAAACCTGCTATACTCACCCTCCGTTAGACAAGAAATGTTAACACTAAAAGGGCAGTAAAATCCTATATCAGATGTAATATATGTGTTTGAAATTAAAAAAAAAAAAAAAAACCCCAGTGAAAACAAGTAGAGTGAGTGGAGACTACTCATGCAAGCAGTAAAAACCAACCACCAGAGCTGAGGACTCCTAAGGATTTTATATCCGAAACGCGCGTCGGGGTGCACATGGTTGGATTCGGTAACGCCATTAAGGTACAGGAACTCCATTATATCCCACCTCACTACCCCTTGTTTACATATTGCCATTTTGCACACGTTATATCTTGGTCTTTTTACCACTTGATTGCACATTGCACTTTCTTTACATGGTGGTTGGCCATATGGCCTGGTTACATTATGGGTCATTTTATTTAACCCCATAGGCTTTTTGTGTCATATGCTCACTTCAGTATATATATTTTTTAGCATCTTTTTAACACCAGCGGCACACACTATTTTTTATCCCTTATTGATTTTTTAATAGGATTCCTGAGATTAACCCTTTTCTTTTTTGGTACACCTTATACCTACTTTGTCTTTATATATATATTTGGTGATTTTATCCTTGTTATTATTATATGTTTTTTTATACTGTTCCAACATGTGCACATAAAAATATGCTATTACCATTACAAATAAAGAATTACTGTGACAATACGTATATCCTTGTCATATAATTTTTTCAGTGTTGGGTCCTCACCCTCCGTTGCAGCTCGCGCCAGGGCCCTCTTCCGTTGCAGGTTCCAGTGGCAGGAGGACCTGCCATGACGTCACGGTCATGTGACCGCAACGTCATCACAGGTCCTGCGCTAATACCAACCCTGGGACCGGAACCTGCCGTGGACTACAAGGGCTCCCTCGGAAAGGTGAGTATATGTTTATTTTGTAACCTTTGACAAATGTAGCTGGGCAATATGGTACGTGGCTCTGTGCTGTATACTACTTCGCTGTGCAATATACTACACAAACGGGCAATATACTACGTGGCTGGGCAATATACTACACAAACGGGCAATATACTACGTGGCTGGGCAATATACTACACAAACGGGCAATATACTACGTGGCTGGGCAATATACTACGTGGGCTGGACAATATACTACGTGGGCTGGGCAATATACTACGTGGGCTGGGCAATATACTACGTGGCTGGGCAGTATATTCCGTGGGCTGGGCAATATACTCCGTGGGCTGGGCAATATACTACGTGGCTGGGGGACGGACTAAACTGCATATTGGGATGATGGGATGATGGGATGATGGGCTGCAATACTAGACTCCACCACTAGATGGTAGCACATTTTACAAATGCAGCCCAGGAAATGACTTCTTGTAATATAGCAAGAAGGGAATATGGGTATAACTATTGTTCTGTATGGGGATTATGGGTGAAATATCACAAATACACATGCCCAGGAACATATTTCATCTACTTCTGATAGGAATATGGGTATATCTATTGTTCTGTATGGGGATTATGGGTGAAATATCACAAATACACATGCTCAGTAACATACTTCATCTACTTCTGATAGGAATATGGGTATATCTATTGTTCTGTATGGGGATTATGGGTGAAATATCACAAATACACATGCCCAGGAACATACTTCATCTACTTCTGATAGGAATATGGGTATATCTATTGTTCTGTATGGGGATTATGGGTGAAATATCACAAATACACATGCCCAGGAACATATTTCATCTACTTCTGATAGGAATATGGGTATATCTATTGTTCTGTATGGGGATTATGGGTGAAATATCACAAATACACATGCCCAGGAACATACTTCATCTACTTCTGATAGGAATATGGGTATAATTATTGTTCTGTATGGGGATTATGGGTGAAATATCACTAATACACATGCCCAGGAACATACTTCATCTACTTCTGATAGGAATATGGGTATATCTATTGTTCTGTATGGGGATTATGGGTGAAATATCACAAATACACATGCCCAGGAACATACTTCATCTACTTCTGATAGGAATATGGGTATAATTATTGATCTGTATGGGGATTATGGGTGAAATATCACAAATACACATGCCCAGGAACATACTTCATCTACTTCTGATAGGAATATGGGTATAACTATTGTTCTGTATGGGGATTATGGGTGAAATATCACTAATACACATGCCCAGGAACATACTTCATCTACTTCTGATAGGAATATGGGTGTATCTATTGTTCTGTATGGGGATTATGGGTGAAATATCACAAATACACATGCCCAGGAACATACTTCATCTACTTCTGATAGGAATATGGGTATAATTATTGTTCTGTATGGGGATTATGGGTGAAATATCACAAATACACATGCCCAGGAACATACTTCATCTACTTCTGATAGGAATATGAGTATAATTATTGTTCTGTATGGGGATTATGGGTGAAATATCACAAATACACATGCCCAGGAACATATTTCATCTACTTCTGATAGGAATATGGGTATATCTATTGATCTGTATGGGGATTATGGGTGAAATATCACAAATACACATGCCCAGGAACATACTTCATCTACTTCTGATAGGAATATGGGTATAATTATTGTTCTGTATGGGGATTATGGGTGAAATATCACAAATACACATGCCCAGGAACATACTTCATCTACTTCTGATAGGAATATGAGTATAATTATTGTTCTGTATGGGGATTATGGGTGAAATATCACAAATACACATGCCCAGGAACATACTTCATCTACTTCTGATAGGAATATGGGTATAATTATTGTTCTGTATGGGGATTATGGGTGAAATATCACAAATACACATGCCCAGGAACATATTTTATCATTGTTTGAAGAACATATATATTTATCCCAAATAGTCATGCCCAGTGCCGCATTTGATGAATTTCCCATAATAATATGAAAATAATTATTCACCTCTATGGTAATTCAATGTGAAATATTATATTTACAGAGGCCAAATAATTTTGCAGCTTTGTTTGAAAAAATATCTTTAAAAACTTGTGGGCACCTAAGCTCCATAATAAATGAATACCTATATGTACATTTATATTACAGCGTCAAATAGGCTAAGCAATTTCCTTTTACAGCTTGGTAAATCTGCATTCAATAGCGCTGTAATAAGTCAGTATAGGCTGTTTATTGTCTCTATATGACGGCTTTTCATTAATATAGCGATAACAGTTTGAACTATTACCGTATATACTCGAGTATAAGCCGACCCGAGTATAAGCCGACCCCCCTAATTTTGCCACAAAAACTGGGAAAACTTATTGACTCGAGTATAAGCCTAGGGTGGAAATGCAGCATTTACCGGTGAATTTCAAAAATAAAAATAGATCATTATTTCCCCATAGCTGTGCCATATAGTGCTCTGCACCGTTCATATTTCCCCATAGGTGTGAACCATATAGTGCTCTGCACCGTTCATTGTGCCCCCTAGCTGTGCCATATACGGTGCTCTGCACCGTTCATTGTGCCCCATAGATGTGCCATATACGGTGCTCTGCACCGTTCACTGTGCCCCATAGCTGTGCCATATACGGTGCTCTGCACCGTTCACTGTGCCCCATAGCTGTGCTGTGCCATATACGGTGCTCTGCACCGTTCACTGTGCCCCATAGCTGTGCCATATACGGTGCTCTGCACCGTTCACTGTGCCCCATAGCTGTGCTGTGCCATATACGGTGCTCTGCACCGTTCACTGTGCCCCATAGCTGTGCCATATACGGTGCACTGCACCGTTCACTGTGCCCCATAGCTGTGCTGTGCCATATACGGTGCTCTGCACCGTTCACTGTGCCCCATAGCTGTGCCATATACGGTGCTCTGCACCGTTCACTGTGCCCCATAGCTGTGCTGTGCCATATACGGTGCTCTGCACCGTTCACTGTGCCCCATTGCTGTGCCATATACGGTGCTCTGCACCGTTCACTGTGCCCCATAGCTGTGCCATATACGGTGCTCTGCACCGTTCACTGTGCCCCATAGCTGTGCTGTGCCATATACGGTGCTCTGCACCGTTCACTGTGCCCCATACATAGCTGTGCTGTGCCATATACGGTGCTCTGCACCGTTCACTGTGCCCCATACATAGCTGTGCTGTGCCATATACGGTGCTCTGCACCGTTCACTGTGCCCCATACATAGCTGTGCTGTGCCATATACGGTGCTCTGCACCGTTCACTGTGCCCCATAGCTGTGCTGTGCCATATACGGTGCTCTGCACCGTTCACTGTGCCCCATAGCTGTGCCATATACGGTGCTCTGCACCGTTCACTGTGCCCCATAGCTGTGCTGTGCCATATACGGTGCTCTGCACCGTTCACTGTGCCCCATAGCTGTGCTGTGCCATATACGGTGCTCTGCACCGTTCACTGTGCCCCATAGCTGTGCTGTGCCATATACGGTGCTCTGCACCGTTCACTGTGCCCCATAGCTGTGCTGTGCCATATACGGTGCTCTGCACCGTTCACTGTGCCCCATAGATGTTCCACATAAATTTGTGCCGCCGCTGCCGCAATAAAGAAAAAAAACCACATACTCACCTCCCTTGATTGCAGCTCCCGGCGTCTCGTTCCGGCGCCTCCATCTTCCCGGCGTCTCTGCTCTGACTGATCAGGCAGAGGGCGCCGCGCACACTGTATGCGTCATCGCGCCCTCTGCCTGAACAGTCAGAGAGCAGAGACGCCGGGAAGATGGATCGGCGCCCGGCGGCTGGAACGAGGACAGGTGAATATGCTATACTCACCTAGTCCTGGCGATCCTCGCGCTGTCCCCTCCTGTCTTCGGTGCCGCAGCTTCTTTCTCTATCAGCGGTCACCGGCACCGCTGATTAGAGAAATGAATAAGCGGCTCCGCCCCTATGGGAGGTGGAGCCGCTTATTCATTTCTGTAATGAGCGGTCCCACGTGACCGCTGAAGAGAGGAAGAAACTGCAGCGCCGAAGACCGTGGGACGGCAGGGACAGCGCGAGGATCGCTGGGACTAGGTAAGTATACCCCAGCGCCCTCAGCCCCTCACCCGCCGACCCCACCGCTACCGTGACTCGAGTATAAGCCGAGGGGGGCACTTTCAGCCCAAAAATTTGGGCTGAAAATCTCGGCTTATACTCGAGTATATACGGTAATTTGAAAATATCTGCATTGATTTCCTGGACATATGCAGTGTTTATACGCTCAAAGATGCTGAAACAGGCCTGGAAAGACGGGTTTAACAAAGTTTTTGCTTTTTTTTTTTTTTCTTCAAGATTGTGAAAACTGAAGCATTGACTTGAAAATAGCTTTTGTGACTTTATTGATATATTTTGTGGTTGGACGTCAAGTTTGCTGAAATAAGTAAATAAAGGCTGATTTAAGAGACTTTTAACTGCTTATCTTCAGTACTGAATAAAAGGCTTAAAGCTGACCTGTCATCACATTCAATGCCACCAAGCCGCAGCTATGGTGGCATAGCTGACAGGTCCAGCAGTGTGGACAGCCCTCTATCCGCCTCCCTGGTGCCTCCGCACTAAAATATTACACTTTATTCCTCTCAACGGGCACCACTGGAAGCATGAAGTGTCTGTATCGGTCCGATGGAGTGTGAACAAATCTGCGCTATCTACAATGCACTGCGTCATCAGTTGCTGGGCAGGAATTTTTTTACTGCCCAGCGACTGATGATGCGGCACAGCGCAGGGCTCAAACACTGATTGGTTCACACTCCAAAACACCAACAGGACCACTTCTTGATTCCCGTTACGCGCGCCAAGTGGGCAATAAAGTTTAGTATTTCAATGAGGAGGCAACCAGGGAGGTGGACAAAGGACTCTCCACACAGCTGGACCTGTCAACTATGCCACCATAGCTGCGGCTTGGTGGCATTGAATGTGATGACAGGTCCTCTTTAAAGCATCGAGTTGAAAATAGCCTGTGTTTTCGTTGTGAAATTTAATACTTAGCTGCTCAATCGTGCATAGCGTGTGCTGTCAACCAACAAACACCTTACCCCACTAATTTCACATAAAATGTAATGTGATATGATCATCAGATGTGGATGATTATATTATTGATTATTATCAATATTCATTTATATGGAGATTATGATTTGGATAACATGGCTACAAATCCCAACTCCCATATTTATCCTTTACCTGATAAAAATATCCAGTAGAGTCTCTTTTATCCAAGCTAAACGGGAGCAGAGGGTGCTTGGATTTGTGAAAAACTGGGATAACTCAACAGAATAAAATGCCCCCCTTGTATCCTGCTGTCCCGCTTTGGGTCTTCCTGTCCCTCTTGTATCCTTCTGTCCCTCTGAGTATCCTCCTTTTGTGTCATCCTACCTCTCTTTTATGTTCTACTGTCCGCTTTTGTCCATTTTTTGTGTCTAAAAGGGGAGCCCTGGGCAGCCGCCTGGATACTTGGATAAAGCAGTAAATTGGCTGGCAAAGTGCTGTACAGTCATGGCCAAAAGTATTGAGAATGAGACAAATAGTAATTTTTCCAAAGTTTACTGCTTCATTTTTGTAATGGCAATTTGCATATACTCCTGAATGTCAAAGAGTGATCAGCTTAACAGCAATTACTGTACTTGCAAAGTCAATATTTGCCCAGAAAATGAACTTTAACCCCCAAAACACATTTCAACATCATTGCAGTCCTGCCTTAAAAGGAGCAGCTAACATAGTTTTAGTGCTTGATCCATTAACACAGGTGTGGGTGTTGATGAGGACAGGGCTGGCGATCCATCAGTCATGATTAAGTAAGAATGACATCACTGGACACTTTAAAAGGAGGCTGGTGCTTGGTATCAATGTTTCTCTTCAGTTAACCATGGTTATCTCTAAAGAAACACGTGCAGCCATCATTGCACTGCACAAAAATGGCCTAACAGGGAAGAGTATCGCAGCTACAAAGATTGCACCTCAGTCAACAATCTATCGCATCATCAAGAACTTCAAGGAGAGAGCTTCCATTGTTGTCAAAAAGGCTCCAGGGCACCCAAGAAAGACCAGCAAGCGCCAGGACCATATCTTAAAACTGTTTCAGCTGCGGGATCAGACTACCAGCAGTGCCGAGCTTGCTCAGGAATGGCAGCAGGCTGGTGTGAGTGCTTCTGCACGCACTGTGAGGCGGAGACTCTTTGAGCAAGGCCTGGTTTCAAGGAGGGCAGCAAAGAAGCCACTTCTCTCCAGAAAAAACATCAGGGACAGACTGATATTCTGCAAAAGGTACAGGGAGTGGACTGCTGAGGACTGGGGCAAAGTCATTTTCTCTGATGAATCCCCTTTTCGATTGTTTGGGACATCTGGAAAACAGCTTATTCGGAGAAGAAGAGGTGAGCGATACCACCAGTCTTGTCTCATGCCAACTGTAAAGCATCCTGAAACCATTCATGTGTGGGGTTGCTTCTCAGCCAAGGGAATCGGCCTAAAAACACAGCCATGAATAAAGAATGGTACCAGAATGTCCTCCAAGAGCAACTTCTCCCAACCGTCCAAGAGCAGTTTGGCCCCCAACAATGCCTTTTCCAGCATGATGGAGCACCTTGCCATAAAGCAAAGGTGATAACTAAATGGCTCATGGAACAAAACAGAGATTTTGGGTCCATGGCCTGGAAACTCCCCAGATCTTAATCCCATTGAGAACTTGTGGTCAATCATCAAGAGACGGGTGGACAAACAAAAACCAACAAATTCTGGCAAAATGCAAGCATTGATTATGCTAGAATGGACTGCCATCAGTCAGGATTTGGTCCAGAAGTGGATTGAGAGCATGCCAGGGAGAATTGCAGAGGTCTTGAAGAAGAAGGGTCAACACTGCAAATATTGACTTGCTGCATTAACTCATTCTGTCAATATAACCTATTGGTACTCATAATATGATTGCAATTATATTTCTGTATGTGATATAAACATCGGACAAACACTAATAAAAACCAGAGGCCAGCAGATCATGTAAAAATATAATTTTGGTGTCATTCTCAAAACTTTTGGCCATGACTGTATACGTTACCCTCATCTTTTTCCCACAGCCACACAAAAAAAAAAAAAATCTGCCCTGTATAGTGGGGAACAATATGAAGGTTTCCATTCCCATTCAAGTGAACCTGGATGGAAAACAGGCACATAAGATTCAATTATGCCTTGCCTACTGACGAAGAAGCAATACCGAGTCCTATATCAGACATGTGAACGTAAGCAGGATCATTTATTGTTCCATGAAAGCTATTTTGTTGGATTTGTTATGATGGCCTTCGTATTAACCTAGAGACCAGTATACACTAAAATACATGTTCCATTTCCAAATATTTTTGTTAAGATAAAACCTATTATTTTATTAAAAGTTATTTAAAAAAAATTCTATATATCTCCATTAAAAGTTATTGATGTCAACAAACCTAAGTAACCAATAAAATCCTGCAAAAGATCCAACATCCTATAAAGAACAATGTATTGAGAATAATATAGGTATATAAGCAAGAAGTATGGTGCAAGACTGCTCATCTCTATGACATGGCCGGCCTAATAAGGAGGTGGGAACACTGGGTCAAAGACCTATGATGCCAGGGCTCACATCTCCCAGGGGTGGGAGAAGTCAATGGACATGTAATCCTGTCAGATGCAAATAGGTTACAGGATCTGTATATCCATAGCATTCTGACCATAACCCCATATAGAATAATAAATATACCCATATTCTTACCGGAAGTTAATGAAATGTTTCATCATATTTTACCAATAATCAACATATAAAACAATAATTGTACACATACGTGTTCTTACCAGGAATTGATCGAATATGACACTGGGCATGTGTATTCATGATATATCACCTATAATACCCACAAAGAACCATTATACCCATATTCCTATCAGAAGTAGATGAAGTATGTTCCTGGGCATGTGCATTTGTGATATTTCACCCATAATCCCCATACAGAACAATAGTTATACGCATATTCCTATCAGAAGTAGATGAAATATGTTCCTGGGCATGTGTATTTGTGATATTTCACCCATAATCCCCATACAGAATAGTTATACCCATATTCCTATCAGAAGTAGATGAAGTATGTTCCTGGGCATGTGTATTTGTAATATTTCACCCATAATCCCCATACAGAATAGTTATACCCATATTCCTATCAGAAGTAGATGAAGTATGTTCCTGGGCATGTGTATTTGTAATATTTCACCCATAATCCCCATACAGAACAATAGATATACCCATATTGCTATCAGAAGTAGATGAAGTATGTTCCTGGGCATGTGTATTTGTGATATTTCACCCATAATCCCCATACAGAATAATTATACCCATATTCCTATCAGAAGTAGATGAAGTATGTTCCTGGGCATGTGTATTTGTGATATTTCACCCATAATCCCCATACAGAATAGTTATACCCATATTCCTATCAGAAGTAGATGAAGTATGTTCCTGGGCATGTGTATTAGTGATATTTCACCCATAATCCCCATACAGAACAATAGATATACCCATATTGCTATCAGAAGTAGATGAAGTATGTTCCTGGGCATGTGTATTTGTGATATTTCACCCATAATCCCCATACAGAACAATAGATATACCCATATTCCTATCAGAAGTAGATGAAGTATGTTCCTGGGCATGTGTATTAGTGATATTTCACCCATAATCCCCATACAGAACAATAGATATACCCATATTGCTATCAGAAGTAGATGAAGTATGTTCCTGGGCATGTGTATTTGTGATATTTCACCCATAATCCCCATACAGAATAGATATACCCATATTCCTATCAGAAGTAGATGAAATATGTTCCTGGGCATGTGTATTTGTGATATTTCACCCATAATCCCCATACAGAACAATAGATATACCCATATTCCTATCAGAAGTAGATGAAGTATGTTCCTGGGCATGTGTATTTGTGATATTTCACCCATAATCCCCATACAGAACAATAATTATACCCATATTCCTATCAGAAGTAGATGAAATATGTTCCTGGGCATGTGTATTTGTGATATTTCACCCATAATCCCCATACAGAACAATAGATATACCCATATTCCTATCAGAAGTAGATGAAGTATGTTCCTGGGCATGTGTATTTGTAATATTTCACCCATAATCCCCATACAGAACAATAGTTATACCCATATTCCTATCAGAAGTAGATGAAGTATGTTCCTGGGCATGTGTATTAGTGATATTTCACCCATAATCCCCATACAGAACAATAGATATACCCATATTGCTATCAGAAGTAGATGAAGTATGTTCCTGGGCATGTGTATTTGTGATATTTCACCCATAATCCCCATACAGAATAGTTATACCCATATTCCTATCAGAAGTAGATGAAGTATGTTCCTGGGCATGTGTATTTGTGATATTTCACCCATAATCCCCATACAGAACAATAGATATACCCATATTCCTATCAGAAGTAGATGAAGTATGTTCCTGAGCATGTGTACATGTGATATTTCACCCATAATCCCCATACAGAACAATAATTATACCCATATTCCTATCAGAAGTAGATGAAGTATGTTCCTGGGCATGTGTATTAGTGATATTTCACCCATAATCCCCATACAGAACAATAGTTATACGCATATTCCTATCAGAAGTAGATGAAGTATGTTCCTGGGCATGTGTATTAGTGATATTTCACCCATAATCCCCATACAGAATAGATATACCCATATTCCTATCAGAAGTAGATGAAATATGTTCCTGGGCATGTGTATTAGTGATATTTCACCCATAATCCCCATACAGAACAATAGATATACCCATATTGCTATCAGAAGTAGATGAAGTATGTTCCTGGGCATGTGTATTTGTGATATTTCACCCATAATCCCCATACAGAATAGTTATACCCATATTCCTATCAGAAGTAGATGAAGTATGTTCCTGGGCATGTGTATTTGTGATATTTCACCCATAATCCCCATACAGAATAGTTATACCCATATTCCTATCAGAAGTAGATGAAGTATGTTCCTGGGCATGTGTATTAGTGATATTTCACCCATAATCCCCATACAGAACAATAGATATACCCATATTCCTATCAGAAGTAGATGAAATATGTTCCTGGGCATGTGTATTTGTGATATTTCACCCATAATCCCCATACAGAATAGTTATACCCATATTCCTATCAGAAGTAGATGAAGTATGTTCCTGGGCATGTGTATTTGTGATATTTCACCCATAATCCCCATACAGAACAATAATTATACCCATATTCCTATCAGAAGTAGATGAAGTATGTTCCTGGGCATGTGTATTTGTGATATTTCACCCATAATCCCCATACAGAACAATAATTATACCCATATTCCTATCAGAAGTAGATGAAGTATGTTCCTGGGCATGTGTATTAGTGATATTTCACCCATAATCCCCATACAGAACAATAGATATACCCATATTGCTATCAGAAGTAGATGAAGTATGTTCCTGGGCATGTGTATTTGTGATATTTCACCCATAATCCCCATACAGAATAGATATACCCATATTCCTATCAGAAGTAGATGAAATATGTTCCTGGGCATGTGTATTTGTGATATTTCACCCATAATCCCCATACAGAACAATAGATATACCCATATTCCTATCAGAAGTAGATACATAGTGGATGCTTTCCTGAAACGGAAAGTACTTGCAAGCAGCATAATACAAAGAATAGCTGGTTTACCCAGAATCCTTTGCAGTAGGCGGAGCTATGCAAATCATCTCTTTCCACCCCAGTCTAATCCACAGCGCTTGGAACCGCCAAGCGTGCAATGCTGCGGATTAGTTTCTAAATTCTCTCCCTAAGGTGGCTAGCATGTGTGTATCAGAAGTAGATGAAGTATGTTCCTGAGCATGTGTACATGTGATATTTCACCCATAATCCCCATACAGAACAATAATTATACCCATATTCCTATCAGAAGTAGATGAAATATGTTCCTGGGCATGTGTATTTGTGATATTTCACCCATAATCCCCATACAGAACAATAATTATACCCATATTCCTATCAGAAGTAGATGAAGTATGTTCCTGAGCATGTGTACATGTGATATTTCACCCATAATCCCCATACAGAACAATAATTATACCCATATTCCTATCAGAAGTAGATGAAGTATGTTCCTGGGCATGTGTACATGTGATATTTCACCCATAATCCCCATACAGAACAATAATTATACCCATATTCCTATCAGAAGTAGATGAAGTATGTTCCTGGGCATGTGTATTAGTGATATTTCACCCATAATCCCCATACAGAACAATAGTTATACGCATATTCCTATCAGAAGTAGATGAAGTATGTTCCTGGGCATGTGTATTTGTGATATTTCACCCATAATCCCCATACAGAATAGATATACCCATATTCCTATCAGAAGTAGATGAAATATGTTCCTGGGCATGTGTATTAGTGATATTTCACCCATAATCCCCATACAGAACAATAGTTATACCCATATTCCTATGAGATGTTGATGAGATATATCACCAGGCGTGTGTAACCCGATATTCTACACATAATCCCATATAGTTACAATCTTTTTTTCCCTGGTTCTATTATTAAACTTTAATCCAGCCCTGTGGATGTTCTGATTCATTTAAGTATTTCCATTGAATTTCCTTCTTGCTATATTACAAGAAGTCATTTCCTGGGCTGCATTTGTAAAATGTGCTGCCATCTAGTGGTGGAGTCTAGTATTGCAGCCCATCATCCCATCATCCCATCATCCCAATATGCAGTTTAGTCCGTCCCCGTGGCTGGGCAATATACTACGTGGCTGGGCAATATACTACGTGGGCTGGGCAATATACTACGTGGCTGGGCAATATACTCCGTGGGCTGGGCAATATACTCCGTGGGCTGGGCAATATACTACTTGGGCTGGGCAATATACTCCGTGGGCTGGGCAATATACTACGTGGCTGGGCAATATACTCCGTGGGCTGGGCAATATACTCCGTGGGCTGGGCAATATACTACTTGGGCTGGGCAATATACTATGTGGGCTGGGCAATATATTACATCACAGGGCAATATACTACGTGCCTGGGCAATATACTACGTGCCTGGGCAATATACTACGTGGCTGGACAATATACTACGTGGCTGGACAATATACTACGTGGGCTGTGCTGTATACTACGTGGGCTGTGCTGTATACTACGTGGGCTGTGCTGTATACTACGTGGGCTGTGCTGTATACTACGTGGGCTGTGCTGTATACTACGTGGGCATGCATATTCTAGAATACCCGATTATATATCATTACGAAGCACACACAGGCTACTCACCAGGAGTCTGCAGCGCGCTCACATTCCACACTGACAGCCTGCAGGTATCACCGCGCTGCTCCGTACTGCACAGCGTCATGTGATCAGCAGCCACTAGAACTTCCTGCCTTCACAGGACGCTTCACCACGTGACTGGGGGACCGTACCATTATCTGACAAGGGGCTGCACCGCCGTCTGTGTCTTCACCTCAGCACGGCGTGTTATTTCACCTCACGACCCGCATATAAGGCGCCACAGGTGACAGCTGCACACAACGATAACAACACTGGCCACGTTGTGTCTGAGTGGGGACAAACTCCTGGCAGATGCGCGGTGACGGACATGACTGATGCCATGGCGCCCACTAGGAGGCGCTCTGTGCATGGTATTGGTACAGATTAACCCCTGTCATACTGGTGATACTGGTACAGATTAACCCCTGTCATACTGGTATTACTGGTACAGATTAACCCCTGTCATACTGGTACAGATTAACCCCTGTCATACTGGTATTACTGGTACAGATTAACCCCTGTCATACTGGTATTACTGGTACAGATTAACCCCTGTCATACTGGTACAGATTAACCCCTGTCATACTGGTATTACTGGTACAGATTAACCCCTGTCATACTGGTACAGATTAACCCCTGTCGTACTGGTACAGATTAACCCCTGTCATACTGGTATTACTGGTACAGATTAACCCCTGTCATACTGGTATTACTGGTACAGATTAACCCCTGTCATACTGGTACAGATTAATCCCTGTCATACTGGTATTACTGGTACAGATTAACCCCTGTCATACTGGTACAGATTAACCCCTGTCATACTGGTATTACTGGTACAGATTAACCCCTGTCATACTGGTATTACTGGCACAGATTAACCCCTGTCATACTGGTATTACTGGTACAGATTAACCCCTGCCATACTGGTACAGATTAACCCCTGTCATACTGGTATTACTGGTACAGATTAACCCCTGTCATACTGGTATTACTGGTACAGATTAACCCCTGTCATACTGGTACAGATTAACCCCTGTCATACTGGTATTACTGGTACAGATTAACCCCTGTCATACTGGTACAGATTAACCCCTGTCATACTGGTATTACTGGTACAGATTAACCCCTGTCATACTGGTACAGATTAACCCCTGTCGTACTGGTACAGATTAACCCCTGTCATACTGGTATTACTGGTACAGATTAACCCCTGTCATACTGGTATTACTGGTACAGATTAACCCCTGTCATACTGGTACAGATTAACCCCTGTCATACTGGTATTACTGGTACAGATTAACCCCTGTCATACTGGTATTACTGGCACAGATTAACCCCTGTCATACTGGTATTACTGGTACAGATTAACCCCTGCCATACTGGTACAGATTAACCCCTGTCATACTGGTATTACTGGTACAGATTAACCCCTGTCATACTGGTATTACTGGTACAGATTAACCCCTGTCATACTGGTACAGATTAACCCCTGTCATACTGGTATTACTGGTACAGATTAACCCCTGTCATACTGGTATTACTGGTACAGATTAACCCCTGTCATACTGGTATTACTGGTACAGATTAACCCCTGTCATACTGGTACAGATTAACCCCTGTCATACTGGTATTACTGGTACAGATTAACCCCTGTCATACTGGTATTACTGGTACAGATTAACCCCTGTCATACTGGTACAGATTAACCCCTGTCGTACTGGCACAGATTAACCCCTGTCATACTGGTATTACTGGTACAGATTAACCCCTGTCATACTGGTATTACTGGTACAGATTAACCCCTGTCATACTGGTACAGATTAACCCCTGTCATACTGGTATTACTGGTACAGATTAACCCCTGTCATACTGGTACAGATTAACCCCTGTCATACTGGTATTACTGGTACAGATTAACCCCTGTCATACTGGTATTACTGGTACAGATTAACCCCTGTCATACTGGTACAGATTAACCCCTGTCATACTGGTATTACTGGTACAGATTAACCCCTGTCATACTGGTATTACTGGTACAGATTAACCCCTGTCATACTGGTACAGATTAACCCCTGTCGTACTGGTACAGATTAACCCCTGTCATACTGGTATTACTGGTACAGATTAACCCCTGTCATACTGGTATTACTGGTACAGATTAACCCCTGTCATACTGGTACAGATTAACCCCTGTCATACTGGTATTACTGGTACAGATTAACCCCTGTCATACTGGTACAGATTAACCCCTGTCATACTGGTATTACTGGTACAGATTAACCCCTTTCATACTGGTATTACTGGCACAGATTAACCCCTGTCATACTGGTATTACTGGTACAGATTAACCCCTGCCATACTGGTACAGATTAACCCCTGTCATACTGGTATTACTGGTACAGATTAACCCCTGTCATACTGGTATTACTGGTACAGATTAACCCCTGTCATACTGGTACAGATTAACCCCTGTCATACTGGTATTACTGGTACAGATTAACCCCTGTCATACTGGTACAGATTAACCCCTGTCATACTGGTATTACTGGTACAGATTAACCCCTGTCATACTGGTATTACTGGTACAGATTAACCCCTGTCATACTGGTACAGATTAACCCCTGTCATACTGGTATTACTGGTACAGATTAACCCCTGTCATACTGGTATTACTGGTACAGATTAACCCCTGTCATACTGGTACAGATTAACCCCTGTCGTACTGGCACAGATTAACCCCTGTCATACTGGTATTACTGGTACAGATTAACCCCTGTCATACTGGTATTACTGGTACAGATTAACCCCTGTCATACTGGTACAGATTAACCCCTGTCATACTGGTATTACTGGTACAGATTAACCCCTGTCATACTGGTACAGATTAACCCCTGTCATACTGGTATTACTGGTACAGATTAACCCCTGTCATACTGGTATTACTGGCACAGATTAACCCCTGTCATACTGGTATTACTGGTACAGATTAACCCCTGCCATACTGGTACAGATTAACCCCTGTCATACTGGTATTACTGGTACAGATTAACCCCTGTCATACTGGTATTACTGGTACAGATTAACCCCTACCATACTGGTACAGATTACCCCCTGTCATACTGATATTACTGGTACATATTAACCCCTACCATATTGGTGATACTGGTACAGATTAATCCCTGCCATACCGGTGACACTAACACATATTAACCAATAGCATAGCTGTCGGGGCAGCAGAGAGTGCAGTGGTCGCGGCTCGGAGGGGCCCACCCACAGCTACGCTACCCTTACCTATGTCGGTGTGGGCCCACCATACTGTGTATAGGAGATCTGTATGTGGGGTACTCGGGACGTTATTGGGGCACTCAGAGTATTGTGACTGTCAAAGGAGCATAATCACTTTCTAGGTGCAAAATGTGGACCCAGTTTTCTAGGGCTCTTGTACAGAACAATTGGGCAATTTTACCATCTAAAGGCCACAAAGGAGACACTTTACTTTGTAAGGGGCACAGTGGGTGAGATTAGGTGGGTTAGTAAAAGGACCAGTGTTTTGTAGCTCACAACAGGGGCAGTAATAGGGTCAGATACGGCATAAAGGATCAAAGAGCTGTCAAAGGACTCCCAATACTAGCAGCAAAACATACGTATATATATATAAAACAAAAAATATACTTATATATTATAGAAAAGCCACAGAAAGGTAAGTCAAATACAAAAGCCTTTATTATAATAGTATGGCAACATCCGCACAAAAGTGCATGTGCTTGGGGGATAATTATACACAGGTGTACAAGTACAAAATACGATATAAAAGATATATATATATATATATATCTATATATATATATACATATATATATATATACAAACAATCCCACAATTATAAGCGCATGTATGAAAAGAATTACGTGCATCCAAGGGGAAAAAATATATTCAACTAATGAAAAAGTGCTAAATATGAATGAAAAGATATATATATAAAAAATCTATTTGTACATATTTGTCAACTAAAACAATGTGCAAAAAAGTGTCAGAGTATAATGTGCAAGATTTGCAAGTAAAAAGAAGAGACAAAGTCTATAATGTGCAAAATGTCCCCTCCTGCACTATAATATCATACATGCATTCAATATCTGCTGTGAGAAGTGTGGAAATTAATAAGATATAGCCGTATATATACCTGCCGGTCCTGCGTGCCCAAGCACAGAGCACCCCATACGGCAGTAGCGGCTCAGTATTGGGGAATCAGGTGGCATACTAGGGACACATACGGCAGCAGTGGCTCAGTATCGGGGTATCAAGTGCAGTCATAGGGACACATACGGCAGCAGCGGCTCAGTATTGGGGTATCAGGGGCAGCAGCAGCTCAGTATTGGGGTATCAGGGGCAGTAATAGGGACACATACAGCAGCAGCGGCTCAGTATTGGGGTATCAGGGGCAGTAATAGGGACACATACGGCAGCAGCGGCTCAGTATTGGGGTATCAGGGGCAGTAATAGGGACACATACAGCAGCAGCGGCTCAGTATTGGGGTATCAAGTGCAGTCATAGGGACACATACGGCAGCAGCGGCTCAGTATTGGGGTATCAGGGGCAGCAGCAGCTCAGTATTGGGGTATCAGGGGCAGTAATAGGGACACATACAGCAGCAGCGGCTCAGTATTGGGGTATCAGGGGCATTAATAGGGGCACATACAGCAGCAGCGGCTCAGTATTGGGGTATCAGGGGCAGTAATAGGGACACATACGGCAGCAGCGGCTCAGTATTGGGGTATCAGGGGCAGTAATAGGGACACATACAGCAGCAGCCGCTCAGTATTGGGGTATCAGGGGCAGCAGCGGCTCAGTATTGGGGTATCAGGGGCATTAATAGGGACACATACAGCAGCAGCGGCTCAGTATTGGGGTATCAGGGGCAGCAGCGGCTCAGTATTGGGGTATCAGGGGCAGTAATAGGGACACATACAGCAGCAGCGGCTCAGTATTGGGGTATCAGGGGCAGCAGCGGCTCAGTATTGGGGTGTCAGGGGCAGTATTAGGGACACATACGGCAGCAGCGGCTCAGTATTGGGGTATCAGGGGCAGTAATAGGGACACATACGGCAGCAGCGGCTCAGTATTGGGGTATCAGGGGCAGTAATAGGGACACATACAGGAGCAGCAGCTCAGTATTGGGGTATCAGGGGCAGCAGCGGCTCAGTATTGGGGTGTCAGGGGCAGTATTAGGGACACATACGGCAGCAGCGGCTCAGTATTGGGGTATCGGGCAGTAATAGGGACACATACGGCAGCAGCGGCTCAGTATTGGGGTATCAGGGGCAGTAATAGGGACACATACAGGAGCAGCAGCTCAGTATTGGGGTATCAGGGGCAGCAGCGGCTCAGTATTGAGGTGTCAGGGGCAGTATTAGGGACACATACGGCAGCAGCGGCTCAGTATTGGGGTATCAGGGGCAGTAATAGGGACACATACGGCAGCAGCGGCTCAGTATTGGGGTATCAGGGGCAGTAATAGGGACACATACAGCAGCAGCAGCTCAGTATTGGGGTATCAGGGGCAGTAATAGGGACACATATGGCAGCAGCGGCTCAGTATTGGGGTATCAGGGGCAGTAATAGGGACACATGGCAGCAGCGGCTCATTATTGGGGTATCAGCAGGATGAGGAGTTTGTGCAGGTTGGGAATAGATGGGGACGGTGCTGGAAATGTGAGACATCCGATGTGTCTTTTTTGTAATCTCTGCAGACGAGTCCTGGCTGGAGAAGTTGTCAATGGGGCGTTAGTTGCCCAGGACTAGTCAGCACTCTTTCCATGTTATCATGGGCTTCACAGGCGCACTGCGCATGTGCGGGAGTTCAGAAGATGCGTCTCTGAAGCTGGGAAGCATACACCAGGCTGCAGAGGGTCAGATTTGCAGTGGCTGGCGATGACGACAGGTCCTGCAATTTAGGTTATCACACCCACAAGAGGGTGATAACATTGAAAGAGGGCTGACTAGTCAGTGGCAACTAACACCCCATCGACTAGTCAAAGCCCTCATTAGCATAGGAAATGAGGGCAATATAAATGCTTTTTTAAACCTCCTTTTTTGCAGAAAATGTTATACAGGGCAGGTTAGGCAGAAAGTTTACTCATATATAAGTGAATGCTGTTGTGTTGGAGGGCATGGGGGACCTGAGAGGTTCCCTTTAATTACTGTGTGGGGGCCCAGAATGAGCAACATACATTATTAGTTTATGGTGGCAAGTGGGGGACATTATTACTGCTGTAATATAATTTACTTTTTACTAGACTGTTTTCCATTGGGGGAACAAAAGGGGGTCCTGTTACTGTGCAGGGAGGCACTATGACGCTTTTTTCTTCATCAGGCATAGTCTAGAAGTCAGGGAAAAATTTGGGAATGTGCTCCTGAAGAGATCCGCTATAAATTACTGTTATTTCCTGCAGAGAAAAGTCCTGGCTGGAAGAAGTGATGGCGGTCTGTGCAAGATGAGGAAGAAATGTGAATATGAAAAGACTTCACCTAGAGAAGTTACTGGTGAGTCAGTGTATAACGCAAACTACACTATATACAGAGCATCTGTGTATAATATCACTGGTGATCCCTGTATTACCTGTACACTGATACTATATACATAGCTCCTGTGTATAATGTCACCGGTAATCACTGTATTACTTCTACACCAAATACATAGCTCCTATGTATAATGTCACTTGTAATCCTTGTATTACCTGTACACTATATACAGGGCTCCTTTATATAATGTAATTGGTGATCATTGTATTACCTGTACACTGACCCTATATACAAAGCACCTGTGTATACTGTCACTGGGGATCACTGTATTATCTGTACACTGACACTATATACAGAACTCTTTTGTATAATGTCACTGGTGATCCCTATATTACCTGTACACTATACCCTATATACAAAGCTCCTGTGTATAATGTCACTGGTGATCACTGTATTACATGTACACTATACACAGAGCTCTTGTGTATAATGTCACTGGTGATCACTCTATTACCTGTACACTATATGCAGAGCTCCTTTATATAATGTCACTGGTGATCACTGTATTACCTGTACATTATACAATAAATACAGAGCTCCTGTGTAATGTCACCTGTAATCCCTGTATTAGCTGTATACTGACACTATATACAGAGCTCCTGTGTATAATGTCACTGGTAATCCCTGTAATAGCTGTATATTGACATTATATACAGAGCTCCTGTGTATAATGTCACTGGTGGTAATTACAGTGTTGTTAGTATTGTAATGTTTATTCATTTTCAGTATTGTAGTATTCAGTCACTGTGCGATGGTAATATGTGGTCTGGTCATTGAGTGGCTGTATTTCTCACCTGTATGTGGTGTTATTGGTCACTCTGTGGTGGTAATATCTTGTCAGGTCATGCTGTGTTGGTATTTTTCCTTGTATGTGGTAATATTTGGTCTGGTCACGGTGTAGCAGCATTTGTTCCTTGCATGTGGTAATATGTAGTATGGTCATGGTGTGGCGGTATTTGTTCCTTGTATGCAGCCTACTCATGGTGTGGCGGTATTTGTCCCTTGTATGTGGTACCATTTGGTTTCTATGTGGAGGAATATATAGTCCAATCATGGTGTGGCAGTATTTCTCCCTTGTATGTTGGATTATTATAACTTATTTTAACCCTTTTACTCCCTATGGTGGTTTGCATGTTAATGACCCGGCCAATTTTTACAATTCTGACCACTGTCCCTTTATGAGGTTATAACTCTGGAATGCTTCCATGGATCCGGGTGATTCTGACAATTTTTTCTCATGACATATTGTATATTATGTCAGTGGTAAAACTTTCTCGATATTACTTGCATTTATTTGTGAAAAAAATGGAAATTTGGCAAAAATTTGGAAAATTTAGCAATTTTCCAGCTTTGAATTTTCATGCCCTTAAATCACAGAGATATGTCACACAAAATACGTAATAAGTAACATTTCCCATATGTCTACTTTACATCAGCACAATTTTGGAACCAACATTTTTTTTTGTTAGGAAGTTATAAGGGTTAAAAGTTGACCGGTGATTTCTCATTTTTACAACACCATTTTTTTTAGGGACCACATCACATTTGAAGTCACTTCGAAGGGTCTATATGATAGAAAATACCCAAAAGTGACACCATTCTAAGAAATGAACCCCTCATGGTGCTCAAAACCACATTCAAGAAGTTTATTAACCCTTCTGGTGCTTCACAGTAATTTTTACAATATTTAAACAAAAAATGAACATTTAACTTTTTTCACAAAAAAATTATTTCAGATCCAATTTGATTTATTTTACCAAGGGTAACAGGAGAAATTGGACCCCAGAAGTTGTTGTACAATTTGTCCTGAGTACGCAGATACCCCATATATAATATATGGGGAGGAACCACTGTTTGGGCGCATGGCAGAGATCGGAATGGAAGGAGCGCCGTTTGACTTTTCAATCCAAAATTGGCTGGAATTGAGATAGGACACCATGTCGCGTTTGGAGAGCCCCTAATGTGCGTAAACAGTGGAAACCCCCCACAAGTGACACAATTTTGGAAAGTAGATCCTCTAAGGAACATATCTAGATGTGTGGTGAGCATGTTGACCCCCCATAGTTTTTCACAAAAGTGATCTTTTTGCCCCCAATTTTTTATTTTCCCAAGGGTAACAGGAGAAATTGGACCACAAAAATTGTTGTGCAATTTGTTCTGAGTACGCTGATACCCCATATGTGGGGGAAAACCACTGTTTGGGCGCATGGCAGAGCTCGGAAGGGAAGGAGCGTCGTTTGACTTTTCAATGCAAAATTGACTGGATCGGACGCCATGTTGCGTTTGGAGAGTCCCTGATGTGCCTAAACAGTGAAAACCCACCAATTCTAACTCCAACCCTAACCCGAACACACCTCTAACCCTAATCCCAACCCTAACCATAACCCTAACCACACCCCTAACCCAAACACGCACCTAACCCTAATCCCAACCACACCCCTAAACCCAATACACCTAACCCTAATCCCAACCATAACCCTAACCACACCCCTAACCCTGACACACCCCTAACCCTAATCCCAACCATAAACGTAATCCAAACCCTAACTGCATCTCTAGCCCAACCCTAACCTTAACTTTAACCCTAATCCTAACTTTAGCCCCAACCCTAACCCCAACTTTAGCCCTAACCCTAACTTTAGCCCCAACCCTAACTTTAGCCCTAACCCGAATAGGAAAATAGAAATAAATCCTTTTTTATTATTATTATTTTTCCCTAAGTAAGGGGGTTATGAAGGGGGGTTTGATTTACTATTTATAGCGGGTTTTTGTTTGGCAGCTGTCACACACAAAAAATAGTTTTTGCATCACCACATTTTGAGAGCTATAATTTTTCCATATTTTGGCCCACAGAGTCGTGTGAGGTCTTGTTTTTTGCGGGACGTGTTGACATTTTTATTGGTAACATTTTCAGGCACATGACATTTTTTGGTCGCTTTTTATTACGATTTTTGGGAGGCAGAATGAAAAAAAAAACATCAATTCATGAATTTCTTTTGGGTGGGGCGCTTATACCGTTCCACGTGTGGTAAAATTGACAAGGCAGTTTTGTTCTTTGGGCTAGTAGGATTACAGCGATACCTCATTTAAATCTTTTTTTATATTTTGGCGCGTTTATACAATAAAAACTTCTAGACAAAATAATTATTTTTGCATTGCTTTATTCTAAGGGCTATAACTTTTTATTTTATTGCTGATGATGCTGTATGGTGGCTCGTTTTTTGAGAGACAAGATGACGTTTTCAGCGGTTCCATGTTTATTTATATCTGTCCTTTTGATCACGTGTTATTCCACTTTTTGTTCGGCAGTATGATGATAACGCATTGTTTTTTGCCTCGTTTTTTATTTCTTTTTTTGACGGTGTTCACTGAAGGGGTTACCTAGTGGGACAGTTAGTCGGGTCATTACGAACGCGACGATACTAAATATGTGTACTTTGATAGTTTTTTTATTTACATTAAGAAATTTTTTTTGTAAAAATATATATATATTTTTTTAATTTAGGAATTTAAAAAAAAAATATTTTTACATGTTACATTTTTTTTTTACATTGTTCCAGGGTGGGACATCACTGTATAAATTCAGATCGCTGATCTGACACTTTGCAGAGCACTGTGTCAGATCAGCGATCTGACGGGCAGTGCAGGAGGCTTGCCGGCACCTGCTCTCAGCAGACACTGACAAGCCACCACCCTGCCGGACCCGGAAGGACCCTGCGGCCATCTTGGATCCGGGGGCCTACAGGGAGGAGACCCTCGGAACAACACGATCACATCGCATTGTTCTGAGGGTGTCAGGGAAGTACGCAGGGAGCCCCCTCCCTGCGCGATGCTTCCCTATACCACCGGAACTCTGCGATCTTGTTTGATCGCAGTGTTCTGGGGGTTAACGTGCCAGGAGTGGTCCGTGACCATTCCTTTGGTGTCAGCTGTGATAATCAGCTGATACCCGGCTGCGATCGGCTGTGCTCCCCCTGTGAGCGCAGCTGATGGGATATGATGTACTATCCATGGGAATTAAGGCCCAGTTTCCATGGACGGGATAGTGCTTCAAATGGTAGAAAGGGTTTAATTAAAGAACACCTTTAATGCAAACTATGGTCATTGTACATCCTAGTTATGATGTGCTCACTTTAGATGTACAGGAGCCGCCAGTGTTTTGCAGATGATGCTTCACTATAACGGGGATAATGGTTAACAGGTATTTGTATATAACTATGTTGTGCCCCTAGAGTCAATTCCCCCTGTGGGCCACAGACATCCCAGTCTGACCCTGTTTGCCACTATAGCTGTTCCTAAGCTTCTCTGCTCGCCGGCGCCTTGGAACTATTGCCTAGGGCATTCTCTTCATCTCACAAACCCTGCTCGGCTCCATCCCATTACCTCCTGGACTTGCATGCTCTATTTTACTCTTCCAGACTTCCTGCCCCAGACCTCGTCTCCAGAGAATCAATCACTCCTTTTTGTCGCTTTCTCTTGTCTCTCTACTACATCACACTATCCGTCTTCTTGGTCTCCCCTCACTTTAGGGACACCCATGTCATGCAGCTCTGCGGAGTAGTGATCAGCGAATGTGCTCAGATAACGTCTTATCCGAGCATGCTTGGGTGTTATTCCGAATACCTGGGAGTGCATGTATATTATGTTCGAGACCATGCGGATGAATGATTTGAGGCTGATAGGTAATCTCCACATGTGTTGAGGCTGTCTAACAAACAGGCAATCCCCACATGTGTTCAGGCTGTCTAAAGCCACAAATCGTGCAGCCACAGGGACTCAAACATAATATACGAGCTTGCCCAGATGCTCGAATAAAGGTACCTTCACACTGATCAACTTTCCAACGATCACGACCAGCGATAGGACCTGGCCGTGATCGTTGGTAAGTCGTTGTGTGGTCGCTGGAGAGCTGTCACACAGACAGCTCTCCAGCGACCAACGATGCCAAAGTCCCCGGGTAACCAGGGTAAACATTGGGTTACTAAGCGCAGGGCCGCGCTTAGTAACCCGATGTTTACCCTGGTTACCATTGTAAAAGTTAAAAAAAAAACACTACATACTTACATTCCGGTGTCTGTCACGTCCCTCGCCCTCAGCTTCCCGCACTAACTGTGTGAGCGCCGGCCATAAAGCAGAGCACAGCGGTGACGTCACCGCTGTGCTTTACGGCCGGCGCTCACAGTCAGTGCGGGAAGCTGGCGGCGAGGGACGTGACAGACATCGGAATGTGAGTATGTAGTGTTTTTTTTTTTTACTTTTACAATGGTAACCAGGGTAAACATCGGGTTACTAAGCGCGGCCCTGCGCTTAGTAACCCGATGTTTACCCTGGTTACCCGGGTACTCATCGCTGGATCGGCGTCACACACGCCGATCCAGAGATGACAGCGGGTGACCTGACGACAAAATAAAGTTCTGGCCTTCTAGCTCCGACCAGCGATGTCACAGCAGGATCCTGATCGCTGCTGCGTGTCAAACACAACGAGATCGCTATCCAGGACGCTGCAACGTCACGGATCGCTATCGTTATCATTCAAAAGTTGCTCAGTGTGACGGTACCTTAACACTCGAGCATGCTTGGATAAGATGGTATCTGAGCCTGTTTGCTCATCATCACTACTGCTGAGTAATCAGACCAGGGGTCTGCTCTAGCAACAAGCTAGGCCATGTCTGACTCACTACAAGGAGGTCCTCTTTAATCTTGCTACATAGCCCCTCCCTCTCTTGGCTGGTCCCAACTCTTATACTCTATCCATATCAACTCACTACATGTTGCTGGGCAGAGTACAACTCTATCACATGACAATGCAAAACATTAAACAGGCAAACGTTAGAATGCATCCATTCAAAGAGGGAAGGAAGCCCTCTCCTAGATGGGGTCCATTTGAGTTTGGTTAATCAATATACTTTGCTAAAGCCCATAGTAGTAGTGATAGCACTGATTGTATTGACCTTGTTTGCCTGGAAATTATTAATGTGATGTGTTTTGTTATTGCAGGAAATGAATTATACAATGGAACCAAACAATAACAACAACAACAACAATATATGAGCCATTTGCAGCCCATCTGCTTTGGAGGTGGAAATGAGCCACCTTACCTCTTGGGCTCATGTGCTACCAAAAAAGTTGCCCCAATGATATGTCCGCCCCTGAATGGAACCGTAGGACGGATGACACTGCAGCTACAGAGGTGACTGTCTGATAGCCTAGCTCGACTATCCATCCCCACTGAAGACCCTTTCAGCTTTTTGAGAGTTGGGTGGAGGACATCATCTCTGAAAATAGGGTCCCACAGCTGCACCCAAACAGTGTGAGCAGCACTTTTAGAAGAGTCAATGCCCTGAGACCACAGGGGGGCACATAGTCCCTCACTTTGTCACTGAGGATGATTTCATTCTACAGGGATTACTCCGGAGTGGTCCTTGTGCTGGGATGCAGGTTCACATTTTGAAACAAAACAATAGTAAAGTGTATTACAATAACAAAGCCCAAATTGTACATAAATGATTTTCATAGACCAACATGTCACAAGTGACATGTATAGAATGTCAATGTGAAAATAAATACATGAATCTCATGGAAAGGTCGGGTGTTCAAACAAATGCTATTTAACATTGAGGCAAGGCATTAGGCTGGGGTCACACTTGCGAGTGTGATGCGAGTCTCTCGCATCAATACCCGGCACTCGGGACCGGTGTGTGCGGCTGAATGTATTTCTATACAGTGCCGGCGGCAGTTTAGGGTATTGGCGCGAGTTTCTCGCATCACACTTGCAAATGTGACCAAGGCCTTAGGGTATGTACACACGTTGTGGCTGTGGGAGAGGGACCTCTTCCTGTCAGACCAGCGGCCGGCATCAATGGACCGCATCCTTACATGGATGCGGTACATTGATGATGTCTTTCTGGTCTGGCAGGGCTCAGCTTCGGCTCTTAAGGAGCTGATACATGAGCTAAATGCGAACACTCTAAACATACGTCTCACTGTTAACTATCATCCTAGTGAAATTTTTGGATGTGACTTTCAGGAGAGGCGATAGAGGCAATATATGCACTAGCATTTTTCAGAAACCAACTGCCACCAATGCACTTTTACACGCCACCTCCGCGCATCCTCAACACATGATTCATGCAGTACCCGTGGGACAGTTCCTCCGCCTTCGACGCATCTGCTCCACACAGATGGTCTTTGAGCAGTAGGCGGAGAAGTTGAAAATACGGTTTTGTGAGCGTGGTTATAGTAATCGAGCTATCAAGAGGGCTTACCACCAAGCTAAGGGGTGTAAGGAATACAAACATCAAAGATTCAAATATAGTTAGATTTATGACCAACTTTAACTCTCAGTCCGAACAAATTCGGACATTTCTTATGAAATCTTGGCCTATTCTTATGGTGGATCCGAAAATTGCTAAATTGCTACCGGAACGACCACAGATCACTTTTAGACGGGCCAAAAATCTGCGAGACCATTTGGTCCAGAGTCATTATAATTATACACCCCCTCACACCTTCTTGGATAGCTTTAAAGCTCGACACGGGTGCACCCCTTGTGGGCATTGTGTGGCATGTGTTAATATCGATCGCAGCGATGTCTTTTGTGATTCTTCTGGCCAAAAAAACTTTAAAATCAAGACATTTATTACTTGTACTACCAAAAACGTGATATATTTTGCCGTCTGTCCATGCTCCCTGATCTACATTGGACTAACGATACGCCAACTGAAGGTTCAGTTATACACACAAAAATAATCCAGCACTTCATATTCGTTAGGGCCAAAGGTATCTTAATGTCAAGACCTTTCCCTTATATTCGATTGGCATATCGCCAGGTGAAATACTCCAAACAGCTATTTTTACACCAAAAAAAGAGAGTACATATATCACCAGATTAAAAAATATATAAATTTTATTAAACATATATTCTAATGACATATAACGCAAGAGTACATGAAGGAACAACAACTGAGCACTCAAAGGGAGGAGCACTGCTCCATTAGTCAGACTTGGCATAGCATGTATCCATGTATATAAAGCAGCTCCATTGCTGCGGGTGCTTACACATTCATATGAGGGGAAATCAAACTTGCATCAAAGATACACATGTGTAAACAGCACCACCCAGTTCTAAAGATCATATATGTCACTGGCATTCATGCTTACCCATTGTAAGTCGCGGAGGTACAGTGGCCCGCCCTATGACCCCTGACGCGCGTTTCGCGTTCTGATGGCTTTCTCAAAGGGGATGTAAACTCATCCTGCAACTGCCCGTCCTTTTATGATGGTATGGCCCACTGATTGGGAGGCGGCGCATGCGCCCGCGTCCCCCCTCACACACACAAAGAGCCGCCTCCTATCGGCGTCATTACACAGTGCGCATCCGGGTGAAAATACACCCGATGACGTCAGAGGCATGCGCAAATCATAACATTATGGACATTATTATTATTATTGTTATTATTATTTATTATTATAGCGCCATTTATTCCATGGCGCTTTACATGTGAGGAGGGGTATACATAATAAAACAAGTACAATAATCTTGAACAATACAAGTCACAACTGGTACAGGAGGAGAGAGGACCCTGCCCGCGAGGGCTCACAATTTACAAGGGATGGGTGAGGATACAGTAGGTAGGGTAGAGCTGGCCGTGCAGCGGTTTGGTCGATCGGTGGTTACTGCAGGTTGTAGGCTTGTCGGAAGAGGTGGGTCTTCAGGTTCTTTTTGAAGGTTTCGATGGTAGGCGAGAGTCTGATATGTTGTGGTAGAGAATTCCAGAGTAGGGGGGATGCACGAGAGAAATCTTGTATGCGATTGTGGGAAGAGGAGATAATAGGGGAGTAGAGAAGGAGATCTTGTGAGGATCGGAGGTTGCGTGCAGGAGAGTACCGGGAGACGAGGTCGCAGATGTATGGAGGAGACAGGTTGTGGATGGCTTTGTATGTCATGGTTAGGCTTTTGTACTGGAGTCTCTGGGTGATGGGGAGCCAGTGCAGGGATTGACAGAGGGGAGAGGCCGGGGAATAGCGGGGGGACAGGTGGATTAGTCGGGCAGCAGAGTTTAGAATAGATTGGAGGGGTGCAAGAGTGTTAGAGGGGAGGCCACAGAGCAGGAGGTTGCAGTAGTCAAGGCGGGAGATGATGAGGGCATGGACTAGGGTCTTTGCGGATTCTTGGTTTAGGAATGTGCGGATCCGTGAAATATTTTTGAGTTGGAGGTGGCAGGAAGTGGAAAGGGCTTGGATATGTGGTTTAAAAGAGAGATCAGTGTCAAGGATTTACATGAAATTACTTGTATTAAAAGGTAACTTCAAATCGCAGAAAGAGAGAAGAGTCTGGGAATATAAACTGATGACAACCTTTGACATGCTCACTGATGGAATGAATGTGTCACACGGATTTATGTATGTCTTTTTACATCAACTAAGGAACTTGCACCTCAGACCATGAAGGGTCATCACAACAGAGGCCCTAATCACAGGACAATAAAACAATCCTTATCTAAGAATTGGCCCAATATTTATGGACGTAACTGTTTATCACCCAAGGTAATTCTGCTTCATGTCACCTGGCTTATCCATGGTTTTTTTTCCCCTTTTTTTTTTTTTCTATACTGTGTTGTGCATAAATATGTTATTCTTCAGAATTTGTTTTAGTCTTTGCCTGATGAAGAGACCTGTGTAGTCTCGAAAGCTTGCAATTTGTTACCATCTTTTCAGTTAGCCATTAAAAGGTATCAACCACTGAGGACTCTCAATTCTTTTTTTTTTTTTAATTTTTTATTTTCAAATTTTTAAATTACATGAACAAAAAAAAGCATGATACGTGAATCTGAGACATACTGTTACAGACTGCTGAATAGGATAAATTATACCATACAGATGTATCAAATTGAGTATATTGTTCACCGGAGGTGTCCGTAGCTTTGGTATTTGCATAAATTCCGGTGGCGAAAAGGGAATGCACATAAACATAAGAACAGAGAACAACAAAACCGTAAAGGGGGAGGGAGGGGGGGGGGGGGGGTAGGAGGATTGGGATGTATCGGAAGGGATGTAGTGGTCAAGTAGACATTCCTGAATAACAAAACATTCGTCAGAGGAAGACGGGTATAAGAAGACCCTAAAACATCAAGAAATAGTCAGGTAAATTCGATCAACTAGAAAAGAGTGCTAGTGAGAATATTAAATAATACTAATATAGCCAAGTGAATGAGCGATGCCCGGGTCCACCACAGTGCAGTGTTATGAAACATGAAATCTCGAGAGAACAAAATTGTGTAGCTAAGTAGAACATCTAGTGGAAGGCAATGAAGTAGAGGTAGTCGACATTTGCCATGGCAACCATGTCCGAAAGAATTTGTCGTGTGATTGAGAATCCCAGCTGGACAACTCCTCCATCCTACAGATGTCCTGGATTTTTTTGGTCCATTCATCAATATGAGGGGGGTTCGTTTGTCTCCAATGTAAGGAGATCAAGTGTTTGGCTGCGGCTATTAGAAGAGGGAGAAGGTCATGTTTTTTCGGCTTGTAAGACTTCGTGGGAAGCGAGAGTAGTACTTCTTGGGGTGTTAGGTTGTGTGTTATTAAGCCAATTTGGCGGAGTCGGTCGAAGACATCTTTCCAGAATTTAGTGATAGCTGGGCATGACCAGAATATGTGTGATAACGAGCCCTTTGAACTCATACATCTCCAACAAAGAGGAGAGTCTGATAGGCCCAGGTGATAGAGCGACTCGGGGGTTCTATACCATCTGGAGAGGACTTTAAAAGCATTCTCCTGTTACAGGACACATCTTGAGAACCCATGTGAGTGTCCCAGTACTTGTTCTGATTCCCTACTGGAGAGAGATATGTTCAACTCAGACTCCCAAGAGGATAAGTATAAGGGTCTAAAATTAGTAGGAGGGGAGATTAAATTATGGTATAGTTTAGATATTAATTTAGGGGGTGTGGGATTGAGTTTGAGTATAAGCTCCAACCAAAGCCAGTCTGGGTTGATTTGGATATTTGACTTGAGTTTAGACAAGATGTGCTGAACATGGTGTACTTGTATGAAATCTCGGGGTCGCTTCCTGGCTTCACTAGGCCAACCATTTGTACAGTTGATTTTGATTAGAAAGTAAGTGAGAAATTGGGAGGTTCGGTAAGGAATCCCAGAGGTCAAATGCATCTATGTATTTTGGATCAATGAGCCAAGGCACGACCCCCAGAGGCATGTTATCTAAAAAGAGACAAAGTGGCCAGTTGTTTGGGATCAGCTTCCTCCTAATGGATAGTGTGTTGCTAGTTATTCCTTCTAGGGAATTTTGCGGGGGGACGGCTGAGGTCCAGAGGTATTTTCCAGCCCCACTTCCTAGTAGTAAGAGTTCAAGGTTAGGGATTTTTTGAGAAAGTCTAGGTTTGACCAGGTGTATCCACCTGGCCAAATGGATTGCCCGATAGTAAGTCTCAAAATGAGGGAGCCCAAGCCCTCCTTTCTTTTTCGGGAGTGAGAGGATTTTGAATGGGAGTCTTGGTCTTTTGCCCCTCCAAACATACCCTTTGACTATTTTATTGATTGCTGTAAAGAAAGTCTTGGGAAGAGGTATAGGAATCATGTTCATATGATAAAATATCTTTGGTAGGATGTATGATTTGATTATGCTTATCCTCCCAATCCATGAAATGTATGGTAAGTCATAGGCTTTAATGAGTGTTTGGAGATTGTCTAAAAGGGGTTCAAAATTGTGCTTATAAAGGGTAGAGGGGTTTGCAGGGAGAAAGACACCTAGGTATTTCAATTTGTCTGTGAGCCATTTGAAGGGGGTAGACTTTTTGAGCTGCAGGATTACCTCATCTGGCAATGAAACATTCATGACTTCTGATTTGTGCATATTTACTTTGAAGTTGGAGATGACCCCAAACTCATCAAGAAGTTTCGAAATGGAGGGGAATGCAGACTTAGGATTTGAGATCAAGATCATAAGATCATCTGCGAAAGCAGCTGTTTTAAATTCTGTGTGTTCCACAGTTAGTCCTCTTATTGACTCCTCCTGTCTTATTCTCTGTATTAACGTCTCCATAACTAACACAAAAAGAGTCGGGGAGAGAGGGCAGCCCTGCCTGGTCCCATTTCCTATCTCAAAAGGATCCGAAAGCAGCCCGTTGACTCTAACTCTAGCGGTTGGAGCTGAATACAGAGTCATGATGGCATCAATAAGAGGTTGTGGGAAGTCAAACTTCCGTAGGATACATACCATGTAATGCCAACTGACTCTGTCAAAGGCCTTCTCGGCGTCAGTTGATAATAGAGCCAACGGGGTTCCGGAGCGTCTGGCATGTGAGATGGCTAAAAGGATTTTTAATGTGTTGTCCTTCCCTTCACAACCTCTGACAAACCCCACTTGGTCAGGGTGTATCAGGGACTCAAGAACACTGTTGATCCTGGATGCAAGAATTTTAGCCCAAAGTTTTAGATCAGAGTTCAATAGAGATATTGGGCGATAGTTGCTGCACTGGCTACCGTCTCTCCCGTCCTTGGGGATAACAGATATGTGTGCTTCTAAAGTCTGTTTGGTTGGGGGAGTTCCTGTAAGAAAGGAGTTAAACAGAGAAGTCAGATGTGGGAGGAGTAGGTCCGAGAATTTTTTGTAGTATGACACTGGAAAGCCATCTGGGCCAGGAGTTTTATTAGTTGCCATGTTTTGTAAAGTGTCGCTAATTTCTTGACTGGTGACTTGGGACAGAAGGGCCGCATGGTCTTTGGCATGAACCTTTGGAAGTGAAAGGGGGGCTAGGAATTCCCGAATCCTGTCCGTCGCCGCCACACAGTCTTTCATTGGTTCGGGGGGTTCTAAATTATATAGGGACTGATAGTAGCGTCTGAACGCCTCAGCAATATCTTCGGATCTGTCGACCCTCGCGTCAGGGTCTTTGTATACATGCTTTATAAATTTACTATCCTTCTGTTTTTTAAGAAGGTGAGAGGTTAGCTTGCTATTTTTGTTTCCGTGCATATAGAATTGATGTCTACAATGCATGAAAATCTTAGCAGATTTGACATTAAGCAAGTCCTTTAACCTGACGCGAAGGTCGACTAGCTCCCGTTGAAGATCCTGCGTTCCAGTTTTTTTATGGAGACGTTCTGTGATTGCGATTTGATGTAAAAGAGACATCATCTCTTTATCTCTCAGTTTTTTTACGTGAGCTCCCATTGAAATGAGTTCTCCCCGGAGTACCGCTTTGTGAGCCTCCCATATGTTAGGTGTTAGTGATCCATCTGTAACATTTTCTATAAAATATCTCGAAAGCGCGTACTTTATTTTCTCTAGGTTTTGTGGGTTATCTAATAGGGATTCGTTTAGTCTCCAAGATGTTGCTGGCCGGGGCAAGGTGTCAATAGCAATGTCTATGAAGATCGGTGCGTGGTCTGAGATTGTTATAGAGCCTATGCTGGCGGATTTAATTAGATTTAAGGATCGCGATTTAAGGATCAATAGGAGGTCAATACGATGGTAGGATGAGTGAGGGGGGGAGAAAAATGTGAAGTCCTTAGTGGTAGGATGGATGATACGCCATGGGTCAATGAGATGTAGGGTGGATAGTTTGTTCAGGAGGTTATGCCTTAATTTTTGTGAAACAAAGGACAGGCCACTTGATGAGTCAATCTCGGGATTTAAGGTGATGTTAAAATCTCCACCTACTATTAATAACCCCTCGGTGAAAAGTTGTAATACCTCTAGTGTTTTCGTTATCCACTGAACCTGGTGTGTATTGGGTGCATAGAGGTTGGCGAATGTGACCAGGGTATTGGCTAGATGTCCCTTAACAAAAATATATCTCCCCTCATGGTCACTCAGCATGTCTTTGGGCGAGAACGGTAAACCTTTTTTTAGTGCTATACTAACACCCTTGGACGCAGAGGAGTTGCAGCTGTTGAACCATATTGGATATGGGGAGAAGGATGTGTTAGGTACCCTATCGCTTTTAAAGTGTGTTTCCTGGAGAAAGGCTACATGAGTTTTTTGTTTTTTCAGGAGATTGAGAATTTGGTTTCTTTTTGCGGGCGTGTTAAGGCCCTTTACGTTAAAGGAGGCAACTGTGATGGACCCGGAGCTCACCTTACTATTCGCACTCATCATGTCTTGAAGAGAAGATTATCCCATCTCGGTACCTGGGAGAAGAGGGGAAAAAACATGAACAACAACATATATACATTTAGATGCTCGCCCATCGCAGGGGGGGGGAGAATACCCAGACATAGGCGAGGGGTAGTCCAAGTTGTGATCTGGTCTATAGCAATGAAAAATACATTAAAGTGATTTAAAGATAAAAAACTTTAGAAAGGCAGATGTAGTTATCTGAAAAAACAAAACAGTCCAAACAACTACTCTATTTTACCAAATAAATGGCATAAGGAGGAATAGGGTTTTCATGGTGGGTGTTTCTTAGGATCTTGTTTCTTGACTTTAGGAGAAGTGTGTTTCTTCCTTTGCGACCACTCCAAGGGCTTCTTCATTGGAGGCAGGCTCCAGTCGGAGTCGATTGGCTTCCAGGAGGGTATATTTATTGGTGAAATGTCTAGAGTTTCCCAGGCCTTTTGAAGGTCCTCTGGGGTGCGGATCGTAATTTGACGATTAGCGATGTTCACTGCAAGGCCAAATGGGAAAAGCCATTTATATGACAAGTTCTTGGCCTTCAGGGCAGCAAGGAGGGGTTTGAGGATTCGTCTTTTTGCTAAGGTGGAAGGGGCTAAGTCCTGGAAAAGCTGTATTTGTGAGTTTTCATGTACAATTTTGTCTTGTTCTCTAGCGCTTGCTAGGATCGCGGCTGTATCCACATAGCTAAGAAGTCCACAGATAATATCTCTAGGTGGTTCCTCAGGCTTTGGTTTAGGTCTCAGAGCACGATGGACCCTTTCAATTATAACTTTGGAGGCTCTCTCTGGTCCCAAAAGGTTAGCGAAAATTTCTTTAGCCACCTTGTCTAGTGCCTCTCGGGCAAAGGATTCCGGGACCCCTCTAATCCGAATATTCTTCCTCCTGCTCCTGTTTTCTTGGTCTTCAACAGCTAGTAATGCTGCGTTCAGATGTTGTTGCTGCTTAAGAGCTTGATCGTTTAGGCAGGTAACAGCTTCTGCCATGTCGACGTTTGCGGATTCAAGGGACTCGACTCTGTGACCTAGATGCTGAAGGTCAGAGCGCATACCTGAGACCTCCTCCATGAGTGGCTTCATGTTTTGGGCCATCAGTTTTCTCATGAAGGCTCTAGAGATCGGGGCAATGTCTCCTGTAGTGGAATCGCTGTCAGAGTCTGCCTCACTGGGGTCTGATTCATCAATGTTTTCGGATAAAATCGCTTTTTTGAGGGATCGTCTAGCAAGGGTTTGAGAAACCTCATTTTTTCTTTTCAGATATGAGTCAAGAGCACCATGAGTACCTTTTTTCTGGTCATCTGCCATGGTTTTATTTGCTGACTTTTCACGTTCTTTCTGTGATTTAACCATTTTGAGGCTGCTTGATAACGTGAAGTGCTACGATCACAACCTGGACATGAAGGAAAAAACCTATTTACATATTGTAATGGACTTAAAGCATACTTTCAGAGTGGGCACTAGATGTCGATCCGAGATCGAAAAAGAAAGCTTGAGACTGCAGAATCTCCCCAAATAAAATTGTACAAAGAAAATATAAGAAACTTAATAAAATAAAAGAAAGATTTAGTTGGAGTAGCAGTTCCTATGAGTAAAAGAAAAAAAAAATACACTCTGGTGGTGGAGAGCTATTTTCTCACAGTTGTCATCTCTGTCATCTCCTGTTGCAGTTCTGCAGCTTCCCAGTTTTTCTGAAGGAAGCCTCTCTCCTAGGGGTTAATAAAGGTTCATCAGCTTCAGGCCTTAAATAGATAGCTGTGCTTATTTAGTGCAGGGAGCCCCTCTCATAGGGGTTAATGCCCCAGGTGGATAATTAGAATTTGTACCGGATTATCCGGCGTGGGAGCCACCGCTGTCGCACTTTTAGCGGCTGTATTGTGGCTCAGGGGCTCTTTTATGAGGGCCCCTTCCTTAACAAAGGGAAGGGGGGGCACCCTGCGAGAGTTTGTGTGGCGGTGATAATTTTTAATCCAGGATTAGGATGGAGGCTTCGGGGCCAGTGGTCTGTTCGCTCCTGCAGGGAGGGAGGGAGGACTGCCGGCGGTGCGACGGTAGAGCTGCGGGCTTACAGGTGCCGGGTCTAGTGGCTGTAGCGCAGCGTGCAGCCGCGCGGCTATGAGGTGGCCGTTACTGCGTGCTGGTCCCGGGACTCCTTACCTCCTGACCTCCGAGGACTCTCAATTCTAAATATTTTTAAAAACAAGATTAAAATCAATTGACCAAAACACAATGGAATATCTCAAGATGACAATAGTGCAGTGAATGATAATCACAGAAATGGTGTGAAACTGAGGCTCCCATTTAGGCCACGTGGGTGAACTGTATTCAATCTCCAGATCCACCGTGACTCCAACTGTGCTAATTGGTCGGAAATTTTTCCGCCACGAATACCTGGATCTACAGTATCAATGCCCTTTACCCTTAAGTCCCTGCTATTGCAATTTTGAAATAGCTTGAAATGTCTAGGTATTGTTTTTAACAGAGTGATATCATCCTGGTCCTTTGCGGCTTGTATACCCCGTACATGCTTCCTCCCTGACAGCAATGGGAAGTAAAATGGCCCCACAGTATGCAAATCTTTTCATGGCCAAGCTTGAAAGCTACTTTTGGTCCTCATGTCCCATCAGACCTCTGGCGTACTACCGCTACATTGATGACATTTTAATCATCTGGACGGAGTCTGAGCCACAGCTAAAGACGTTCCATGAACAGTTTAATCAATTTCATCCTACCATCAACTTGATACTCAACTACTCCTGCACTGAAATGAACTTTTTGGACACCATGATTAAGCTGCAGAACAATAAAATAGAGACATCCCTGTATCAGAAGCCAATCGACCATCCAACATACCTTAAATGGGACAGCTTCCATCCAAAACACATAAAAAACTCTATTGTCTACAGCCAAGCCATCAGATACAATCGTATATGTTCCAACCCAATGGATAGAGATGAACACCTTGGTCGCCTCAGAAAGACCTTTTTGAATCAGGGCTACCATCCAAGAACAATTGAAAATCAGATCACAAGAGCCAACAGAATATCAAGGAATCACCTGCTACATTACAAAGCTAAAGAAGAAAATAACCGGGTACCTCTAGTAGTTACCTACAATCCAAATCTGGAGGTGCTAAGGGGAGCTGCACGGATATTACAACCTTTACTGCAAAAAGATCCCCGCTTACAATCCATTTTTCCAGACCCCCCACTACTGTGTTTTAGGCAGCCCCCAAATCTAAGAAGCATCATTGTCAAGAGCTCCCTGTCCTCTCCAACAGCTGCAGGTACCTTTCCTTGAAACCAGAAAAAATGTAAAACCTGTCCATTTATAATGACCTCAGACAAGATAAAGATCCCCAATTCACATCAGGACTACAAGATACCAGGTACTTTCAGCTGCGTCACTTCTAATGTGGTGTACCTAATTATTTGTACTAAATGTCCAACTGGGAGTCTGTAAGTGGGGGAGACAGGGCAGAAACTGAGAACAAGGATGAACTCTCACCGACATACAATAAGAGAAAAAAGAATGGATCTACCTGTGGCAATACATTTCTGTCTCCCAAATCATAACATTATGGACATGAAATTACTTGTATTAAAAGGTAACTTCAAATCGCAGAAAGAGAGAAGAGTCTGGGAATATAAACTGATGACGACTTTTGACACGCTCACTGACGGAATGAATGTGTCACACGGATTTATGTCTTTTATAATAATAATCTTTATTTTTATATAGCGCTAACATATTACGCAGCGCTTTACAGTTTGCACACATTATCATCGCTGTCCCCGATGGGGCTCACAATCTAAATTCCCTATCAGTATGTCTTTGGAATGTGGGAGAAAACCGGAGTGCCCGGAGGAAACCCACGCAAACACGGAGAGAACATACAAACTCTTTGCAGATGTTGTCTTTTTACATCAACTAAGGAACTTGCCCCTCAGACCATGTGGGGTCACCACAACAGATACCCTAATCACAGGACAATAAAACAATCCTTATCTAAGAATTGGCCCAATATTTATGGACGTAACTGTTTATCACCCATGGTAATTCTGCTTCATGTCACCTGGCTTATCCATGGTTTTTTCCCCTTTTTTTTTCTATACTATGTTGTGCATAAATATGTGATTCTTCGGAATTTGCAATGTGTTACCATCTTTTCAGTTAGCCATTAAAAGGTATCAACCACTGAGGACTCTCAATTCTAAATATTTTTCTATCCACTGGCTAACACGGTACCAAGATATATTTCTTTCCTGTAATCTTGTTTTTATTCCTTTTTACAGTTCTTTCATTGTTCTCTATCCATTTTTTGGTGTATATATTCGGTCTCTTTATGGCCTGTTCAAGCGTGGTTTCTTTGGCCTGGTTCGTTCTTCAATACAATGTGGGCATAACACTAATTGAAACATTTTATTAGGGGAATGATGACTACGATGCCATTTGGGGATTGGAAGGATATTATAATCTTCAATCAACGTACCTGTGGCTGCCATACTTTTTCGACATTATGGACTTTTTGAGAAATTCTATTGAGACTTATTGTTATTATTATTCAAATTATTCATGTCCATAGTTGCCTCTTTTTGGAATTGTCCATATTTTTGATATTTGTATTCGTATTTAACCCCTTCGCGACATGCGCCGTACTAGTACTTCGCTGCCGGCACTGCATTTGTGCCAGCAGCAGTACTAGTACGGCGCACCAATCACCGCGGTCTCGCACTGAGCGCCGCAGTAATCGGGTGCGGGTGTCAGCTGTATATGACAGCTGACACCCCGCAGCAATGCCCACGATCGGCGCTAGCGCCGATCGCGGGCATTTAACCCCTCTGATGCCGCTGTCAGTAGTGACAGTGGCATAGAGGGGGATCGCGCAGGGACAGGGGCTCCCTGCGCTCTCCCACTTGAGCAACGCGATGAGATCGCGTTGCTCCGGTGATCCGGAAGGAGTCCCCAGATCCAAGATGGCCGCGGGACTCCTTCCGGGTCATGAAATGACCTGGCTAGCCGGCGCCTGCTGAGAGTTGCTGAGAGCAGGCGCCGGAAAGCCACCTAAACTTGCTTGTCAGATCACTGATCTGACAGAGTGCTATGCACACTGTCAGATCAACGATCTGATCTAATACAGTGATGTCCCACCCTGGGACAATGGTAGAAAGTAAAAAAAAAAAAAAAAATAGAATGTATAAAAAAAATAAAAAAAATCCCCAAATAAAGAAAAAAAACATTTCCCAGTAAATCCATTTATTTATGTAAATTAAAAAAAACAATGAAAGTACACATATTTGGTATCGTCGCGTCCGTAACGACCCGCTCTATAAAACTATCCCACTAGTTAACCCCTTCAGTGAACACCGCAAAAAAAAATAATAACACGCGATCAAAAAGACGGATATAAATAACCATGGTACAGCTGAAAACGTCATCTTGTCCCGCAAAAAAAAGCCACCATACAGCATCATCAGCAGAAAAATAAAAAAGTTATAGCTCTCAGACTAAAGCAATGCAAAAACAATTTTTTTTTTTATATAAAATAGTTTTTTATTGTGTAAAAGCGCCAAAACATAAAAAAATTACATAAATAAGGTATTGCTGTAATCGTACTGACCTGAAGAATAAAGCTGCTTTATCAATTTTACCACACGTGGAACGGTATAAACGCCCCCCCCTAAAAGGATTTCAGGAATTGCTGGTTTTTGTTCATTCCGCCTCCCAAAAATCGGAATAAAAAGCGATCAAAAAATGTCATCTGCCCAAAAATGGTACCAATAAAAACGTCAACTCGTCCCACAAAAAACAAGATCTCACATGACTCTGTGGGCCAAAATATGGATAAATTATAGCTCTCAAAATGTGGTGATGCAAAAACTATTTTTTGCAATAAAAAGCGTCTTTTAGTGTGTGACAGCTGCCAACCCTAAAAATCCGCCAAAAAAACGCTATAAAAGTAGATCAAACCCCCCTTCATCACCCCCTTAGTTAGGTAAAAATAATAAAATGTAAAAAAAATGTATTTATTTCCATTTTCCCATTAGGGTTAGGGCTAGGGTTAGGACTACGGTTAGGGTTAGGGTTGGGGTTGGGGTTAGGGCTAGGGTTGGGGTTAGGGTTTCAGTTAGAATTGGGGAGTTTCCACTGTTTCGGCACATCAGGGGCTCTCCAAACGCGACATGGCGTCCGATCTCAATTCCAGCCAATTCTGCTTTGAAAAACTAAAACAGTGCTCCTTCCCTTCCGAGTTCTCCTGTGTGCCCCAACAGTGGTTCCCCCCAACATATGGGGTATCAGCGTTCTCAGGACAAGTTGGACAACAACTTTTGGAGTCCAATTTGTCCTGTTACCCTTGGGAAAATAAAAACGTGGGGGCTAAAATATCATTTTTGTGGAAAAAAAAATATTTTTTATTTTCACGGCTCTGCGTTATAAACTGTAGTGAAAGACTTGTTGGTTCAAAGTTCTCACAACACATCTAGAAGAGTTCCTTAGGGGGTCTAGTTTCCAATATGGGGTCACTTGTGGGGGGTTTCTACTGTTTAGGTACATAAGGGGCTCTGAAAATGCAACATGACGCCTGCAGACCAATCCATCTAAGTCTGCATTTCAAACGGCGCTCCTTCCCTTCCGAGCTCTGCCGTGCACCCAAACAGTGGTTCCCTCCAACATATGGGGTATCAGCGTACTCAGGACAAATTGGACAATAACTTTTGTGGTCCAATTTCTCCTGTTACCCTTGGGAAAAAAAAATTGCGGGCTAAAGCATCATTTTGTGGAAAGAAAAAATTATTTTTTAATTTTCACAGCGCTACATTCTAAACTTTAGTGAAACAATTGGAGGTTAAAAGTGCTCACCACACATCTAGATAAGTTCCTTAGGGGGTCTTCTTTCCAAAATGGGGTCACTTGTGGGGGGTTTCCACTGTTAAGGCACGTCAGGGGCTCTCCAAATGCGACATGGGTTCCGATCTCAATTCCAGCCAATTTTGCATTGAAAAGTCAAACGGCACTCCTTCCCTTCCGAGCTCTGCCATGCGCTCAAACAGTGGTTTATCCCCATATATGAAGTATCAGCGTACTCAGGACAAATTGCACAACAACTTTTGGGGTCCAATTTATCCTGTTACCCTTGGGAAAATAAAAAATTTGGGGCAAAAAGATCATTTTTTGTGAAAATTAATATGAAATTTTATTTACGGCTCTACATTATAAACTTTTGTGAAGCACTTGAAGGTTCAAAGTGCTCACCACACATCTAGATTAATTCCTTAGAGGGTCTACTTTCCAAAATGGTGTCACTTGTGGGGGTTTCCACTGTTTAGGCACGTCAGGGGCTCTCCAATCGCGACATGGGCTCCGATCTCAATTCCAGCAAATCTTGCATTGAAAAGTCAAATGGCGCTCCTTCCCTTCCGAGCTCTGCCATGTGCCCAAACAGTGGTTTACCCCCACATATGGGGTATCGGCGTACTCAGGACAAATTGTACAACGACTTTTGTGGTCCAATTTCTCCTGTTACCCTTGGTATAATGAAACAAATTGGACCTGAAGTAAAAATTTTGTGAAAAAAAAGTTAAATGTTCAATTTTTTTTAAACATTCAAAAAATTCCTGTGAAGCACCTGAAGGGTTAATAAACGTTTTGAATGTGGTTTTGAGTACCTTGAGGGGTGCAGTTTTTAGAATGGTGTCACTTTTGTTTTTTTTCACAAATAAATGCAAGTCATATCGAAGAAGTTTTACCACTATCATGAAGTACAATATGTCATGAGAAAACAATCAGAGTCACCAGGATCCGTTGAAGCGTTTCAGAGTTATGACCTCATAAAGTGACAGTGGTCAGAATTGTAAAAATTGTCCCTGTCACTTAGGTGAAAACAGGCTTCGGGGTGAAGGGGTTAATATCTTCCCATATATATTTATATGTACATTTTGGGAGATTGTATGTACTTATATATACATCTGTCTTATCTAGGGGAACTCATGGCTATTGTATAGGGATTTTTTTATATCTGTCATGGTATGTATTATCGGCTAGTCCGGTGATTCCTTCAGTTTAATGTGCTTCTTATTTTTATCATTTGTGCGGCGTTATATATTTATGTCTCTTCAAATCGTGTCCCAGCTTCTGTAATCATTATTATTTGTTATATACTTACCATCTTATTCCCCTCCTTTTGCCCTCACTGTAAATGGCGTATTCTACCCTTTAGGCCCTCTTGCGCATGCGCGGTGTTGGCTCTGCCCCCTTTTCCCGACGCTCGCTCCTTCGCCCGCCCGGTGGTGTAATACACGGGGCCCCATGTTTTTTCCTACCGTGCTGTGGCACGGGATCTGCGCCGTGACGATGGGGACCGTCTGCACCGCTCAGCACAATGATTTGGTGTATATAATTTGTTTGTATACTCGTTGCCATGGATCCCTTAATATTTCCGGGTTTAAGCAGTTATTTCTGGTGGTCACCGCTATTTAATGCCCGCTTCAGATACTATTACGCCCCCTGAAGAAGGAAAGTGTATGAAACGATCGTTGGGGTGTGTGCGCGGTCCCCGGGAACCATTACACCTTGCAGCTGTGGTATGTAGTGTCTCCATTTAACTAGGGTGTATTTGATAGAATTTCTGTACCCCATTATGCTGCCATAGATAAGCTATATTTGGCTTAATAACATTGATTTATGTAGTCTGTAATATCAGACTTACATATATGGTGACAATCTCCCTTACACCGTCCTGTTGGACGGGGGACTACTAATGTGATTGTCCTCAGGTGTATAGTGGTTCTCGGTGTCTGTTCACACGGGCTTGTTTTTGTACCTCTTTGCAATGGATATTTTTCGTTTGCACCACTTTTTAAATTTGTATTTCTTGCTGTCCTATATATTGTCTTAAATAAAGAATTTTTCATATTATTATATACATGGACTTTTTTTTGGTCGTCTCTTTCTGACTTCATTGCCTTTATTCTTATATATGTACACACGTTGCAGATTTCCTGCAGGTCTGCAGCATTTTTTTCCGCATAGAAACGCTACAGATCCGCAAGTGATTTACAGTACAATGTAAATCAATGGCAGAAAAAAAGTGCTGTGCTAATGGTGCGGAACAATCTGCACGGAAAACGCAGCAGATTATAAAAAGGACCATCTCAATTCGTTTTGCAGATCTGCTGCGTTTCTGCACCCATTCCAGAATAAAAATCTGCAGGGGTAAAAAAAAAGAAAGAAATCCGCACAAAAATCTGCTTCGTGTGCACAGACCAAAAAAAGGCGCAGATCCTGACATGCGTTTTCTGCCCAAAAATGCAGCATCTGCACAGAAAATTCCACAGTTAAATCTGCAACGTGTGTATATAGCCTTAAAATTATGATACACATACAGCATATAGATATTATCCATGAGAAAACAATCATCTATGACATGAGATTATGTTGCCCATAGAAGTAGTCGATCTGCTATAGAAATCCTGAGTAGGTCCACAGAAGCTATTCCTGGTGCGGACAACCAACATTCCCAGATTTTTACAAGTTTTCTACTGCATTTCTTTTGGTGTACATGTTCCCCTTTCTGAACAGATAGTTTTATTTATTTTAGATTTCAAGTCTTCCAATGTTGGAGAGGATTGGTGTAGCCAGTGCAAGTCCATTAATCTAGCGTGAAACAATACCCTAGAGATGGCTATTGCCATAGGAGAATTTGAACAGTATCACAAGAGACCGTGTACACATAGTCTTTAGTGATAATCGAGCACTAAAATGCTCAAGTGATCGGTATTTGAGCCGAGCAGGCTGGAAACTCGGATGGGGCCGATTCGAGTAACAAGTACAATGGAAGTCAATGGGAGACTCAAGCACTTTTCTAGAAGACCACCCGGAGGACTGAGGGGGGAGAGGGAAGAAAATGGCTGAAATGGATAGTAAAGGCACTCAAATGGAATGGGAACAGCATGGAGAAGATACGTGGACTCATCTCTGACTTCCTGGTCGCTGCTGGATCAATGCTGCAACATTAACAGACTGACAATAAAACATACAAAATCGAAGATAAAATGGATTTTAGAGGAAAAAATGTTAAACATTATTTCCTGTATAATTACTTGTATATAAGACAAAAGTAAAAAGAAAGAAAAATTCCTCCTCCACCCCTTAGGCCGGCGTCACACACAGCGTATGAAAATACGGTCCGTATATTACGGCCGTAATACGCTGAAAAGTCCCGAAAATAGTGGTCCGTAGCTCCTCCGTAGGCAGGGTGTTTCAGCGTTTTTTGCGCATGGCATCCTCCGTATGTAATCCGTATGGCAGCCGTAATGCGTGTTTTTATCGCAGGCTTGCAAAACCGACATACGGCTATACAAGGGATCCATGTGTAAAGAAAAAAAAAAACCATATATACTATATATATATATATATATATATATATATATATATATATATATATATATATATATATATATATATATATATATATATATATATATATATGTCAGTAGACACATATATGTATATATATTAATATTTAATCCAGCGCGATATAGCAGAAAGACGGTAATTCAATTACCGTCTTTTGCTTTCTCCTTCCTAAAACCCGACATGATATGAGACCTGGTTTACATACAGTAAACCATCTCATATCCCCATTGTTTTTGCATATTCCACACTACTAATGTCAGTAGTGTGTCTATGCAAAATTTGGCCATTCTAGCTAGTAAATTAAGGGGTTAAATGGCGGAAAAAATTGGCGTAGGCTCCCGCACAATTTTCTCCGCCAGAGTGGTAAAGCCAGTGACTGAGGGCAGATATTAATAGCCTGGAGAGGGTCCATGGTTATTGCCCCCCCCCTAGCTAAAAACATCTGCCCCCAGCCACCCCAGAAAAGGCACATCTGGAAGATGCACCTATTCTGGCACTTGGCCACTCTCTTCCCATTCCCGTGTAGCGGTGGGATATGGGGTAATGAAGGGTTAATGTCACCTTGCTATTGTAAGGTGACATTAAGCCAAATTAATAATGGAGAGGCGTCAATTATGACGCCTAGCCATTATTAATCCAATACTAGTAAAGGGTTAAAAAAAAACACACACACATTATTAAAAATTAGTTTAATGAAAAAAACACAAAGGTTGTTGTATTAATTTATTCTACTCTCAATCCACTCACTGAAGACCCTCGATCTGTAAATTAAAAAAAAATAATAAACCAAGAATATACATACCTTCCGAGGATCTGTAAGGTCCAACGATGTAAATCCATCTGAAGGGGTTAAAATATTTTGCAGGCAGGAGTTCTGCTAATGCAGCGCTACTCCTGCCTGCAAAACCCCAGCGAATGAAGGTAAAGTAGGTCAATGACCTATATTTAGCTTCATTTGCGGTGAGGCGCCCTCTGCTGGCTGTTCCTAGATCGTGGGAACTTTCCTAGAAAGCTCCCTGGCTCAAGTTCATATGAGGACAACCAGCAGAGGGCGCCCTCTTATGATCTCGAGCCAGGGAGCTTTCTAGGAAAGTTCCCACGATCTAGGAACAGCCAGCAGAGGGCGCCTCACCGCAAATGAAGCTAAATATAGGTCATTGACCTACTTTACCTTCATTCGCTGGGGTTTTGCAGGCAGGAGTAGCGCTGCATTAGCAGAACTCCTGCCTGCAAAATATTTTAACCCCTTCAGATGGATTTACATCGTTGGACCTTACAGATCCTTGGAAGGTATGTATATTCTTGGTTTATTTATTTTTTTTTATTTACAGATCGAGGGTCTTCAGTGAGTGGATTGAGAGTAGAATAAATTAATACAACAACCTTTGTGTTTTTTTCATTAAATTAATTTTTAATAATGTGTGTGTTTTTTTTTTAACCCTTTACTAGTATTGGATTAATAATGGATAGGTGTCATAATTGACGGCTCTCCATTATTAATTTGGCTTAATGTCACCTTACAATAGCAAGGTGACATTAACCCTTCATTACCCCATATCCCACCGCTACACGGGAATGGGAAGAGAGTGGCCAAGTGCCAGAATAGGCGCATCTTCCAGATGTGCCTTTTCTGGGGTGGCTGGGGGCAGATGTTTTTAGCCAGGGGGGGGCAATAACCATGGACCCTCTCCAGGCTATTAATATCTGCCCTCAGTCACTGGCTTTACCACTCTGGCGGAGAAAATTGTGCGGGAGCCCACGCCAATTTTTTCCGCCATTTAACCCCTTAATTTACTAGCTAGAACGGCCAAATTTTGCATATACACACTACTAACATTAGTAGTGTGGAATATGCAAAAAAAATGGGGATATGAGATGGTTTACTGTATGTAAACCATGTCTCATATCATGTCGGGTTTAGGAAGGAGAAAGCAAAAGCCGGTAATTGAATTACCGGCTTTCTGCTATATCGCGCTGGATGAAATATTAATATATATACATATATGTGTCTCAATGACATATATATATATATATATATATATATATATATATATATATCTACCTATTCTGTGTGTACACATTTATTCTACCTATTCTACTGTAAGCTGTCAGTGTGATTTTACTGTACTCCGCACTGAATTGACGGCTTTTCTCTCTAACAGCGCTGCGTATTCCTCGCAAGTCACACTGCTGGTCCGTGTGTAATCCGTATTTTTGGGGCTTCCATAGACTTTCATTGACGTTTTATTTGCGCAATACGGTGACAAACGCAGCATGCTGCGATTTTCTACAGCCGTAGAAAGCCGTATAATACTGATCAGTTTAATACGGCAGATAGGAGCAGGGGCATAGAGAATAATTGTGCCGTATTTTTTGCGAGTTTTACGGACGTAGTTTCTGCGCTCTTACGTCCGTAAAACTCGCAAGTGTGACGCCGGCCTTAAAGGGAATCTGTCACCTCATTTTTCGCATATAAGCTGCGGCCACCGCCATAAGGGGCTTATCTCAACCTACTGAACAGCCGCACAGCCAGCTCTTCCCTCTCCTAGTGTATCCTCACCCACCCCCTGCAGACTGTGAGCCCTCGCGGGCAGGGTCCTCCCTCCTTATGTACTCGTGTGCCTTGTTATCTGCTCATGTTTAATGTAATTGTCTATATTTGCCCCGTATTCACATGTAAAGCGCCATGGAATAAATGGCGCTATAAAAATGTATAATAATAATAATAATAATCTACAGTATTCTGTAATGCTGTAAATAAGCCCACGATGTAACCTGAAAGATAAGAAAAACAAGTTAGATTATACTCACCCAGGGGCGGTCCGGGTCTGATGGGCATCGCGGTCCGGGTCAGACTCATCCTGATGAATTTATGAAGGAGGGAACTGGGGCCATCATACTATATGTGAGGGAAACTGGGACCATCATACTGTATATATCTGGGGAACTGGGCCATCATACTATTTGTATGAGGGGGACTGGGGCAATCTTACTATATATATATCTGTGGGGGACACTGGGGCAATCATTCTATATATATGGGGCAACTTGGGCCATCATACTATATATGAGGAGAAGTAGGACCAGGGAGGAACAGGAGCCATCATACTATATGCGTATGGGGGGAACTGGGGCCATCATATTACATAAATGGTGGGAAATGCTGCCATCATACTACATATATGGGGGGAACTGGGGCTATCAAACTCATACTATATATATATAGAGAGAGAACTGGGGCCATCATACTATATATATGTGGGGGGATCTGCGGCCATAATACTATATATGTGAGGAGAACTGGGGCCATCATACTATATATATGGGGAGAACGGGGGCCTTCATATCATATATATGGTAGTAAATTATATATATATATATGTATATATATATATATCTGATTTAGACTGCTCGGATACAAATCTGAGTGCATCAGATGTATCCTTGAACAGCACCACTGCTGACAACAGAAAGAAACACTTTAAAGTGTTAAAAAACGCAAGAGATGAGAAGGGAGAAAGCATAAGAAACAATCCGGGAGTAACAACCAGATACAAAAAGAAACAGAAAAACAAAATGAATTTAATGTAATTAATAGTGATGAGCGAACGTGCTCACCACTACGCGGTACCCGCCCGAATATCACGGTAGTTGGTGTACTTGGCGAGCACCGAGCATTTCCGGGATTATTCCCGCCCTGCAATTCCCGCCCTGCAATTTTTGCGGTCTGTAGAGCGCCAGTGAACACGCAGGGATTGTCTGCCATGCACTGTAATACCACAGCCATCTTTGTTGTGGTATTACAGTGATTGGCTGGCCGCACAGCGTCATCGGGTCTATAAGAGACCTGGCGCCGCCCTGCTCGGCGCATTCTGCTCCGGACTCAGCTAGTGTAGGGAGAGCTGCTGCTGAGATAGGGTCAGATTACTTATTTTATTAGTTAGTGTGGGTCTACCATCACAGAATCCACAAATCCAGATAAACCAACAGTTCTTTTTAGGGCTAATTAGGGGCTATATTTATTGCAGTGCTAGGTAGGCAGGGGAGTCTATGTGTGCATATCCACATCAGTGCAAGGCATGCAGGCACTGTATGTGAGTATATAGATCTCATTGCATACATCAAGAGGGTCCATTACTGTCTGCTGCTGCCTATTATATATATACCTAGCTGCAGGAATGTGTGGTTAGGAATAATTTTTTTGGGCACCTGAATCCTGCTAATTTTATTGTAAAGCAATCCAGAGTCACTTTTTTTTCTACATTTTCTACAAGTAAAAAAATACAAGCCACATATATTACAGTGTGGTATCTCCGTGATACGCCTCATCTATCTGTGGGCTACAAAGTGTGCTTTTGAGGCTTCCATTCACCTTTTTTTGTTGTGTGTTACCCTAGCTCTAAACACTCCTACGCATGAGGACGAGAATACTCTGGACCTGGTTTTCTCCCGTCCCGGCTCGCTGCACGACTTTACTCTCCCGCTCTCGGGCCACAACCTTCTTTCCTTCTCTTTTAAGAACTGTCACCTCACCTGGGACACCCCCACTTATCACACTTATCGGAATACAGGTACCATTAATACCCAGCAGCTTATGGACAATTTCCACACATCTTTAGCCCCCATCTCCTCCCTCTCCTGTCCAGACTTAGCATTGTCACACTTCAATAATACACCGAAGAATGCCCTAGATAAAGCAGCACCTTCTACAGGCAGAAAGACCCGACACAGACAAGGGCAGCCCTGGCACACAATGCAAACACGCCTTCTTCAGCGCTGCTCAAGGTGTGCAGAGCAGCAGTGGAGAAAATCTCTCTTAGCAGAATACTTCATCCACTATAAGTTCACACTCAAAACCTATAACTCTGCCCTTCATCTGGCCAAACAATCCTACTCACCACCCTCATCACCTCACTATCCAACAACCCAAAACGACTTTTTGAAACCTTTAACTCCCTCCTGAAACCTAAAGTACAGGCCCCCATCACCAACCTCAGCGGTGAGGATCTGGCCACTTATTTCCTAGAAAAAATCAACCACGTCCATCAGGATATCTCAGACCAATCTCCTCAGTGCCTGGATCCCCTTCCCTGCCGCACCTCAAGCTCACTAGACATCTTTGAGCCTGTTTCAGAAGAAGAAGTTTCCAAGCTCCTTGCTTCTGCTCGGCCTATAACCTGCAACAGTGACCCTATTCCTTCACATCTCCTGCAGTCTCTCTCACCAGTGGTCACTACTCACCTGACTAAAATATTTAACCTCTCTCTTTCTTCAGGTATCTTTCCCTCCTCATTTAAACATGCCATCATAACCCCTTTACTTACAGTGTCTTGTGAAAGTATTCGGACCCCTGGAACTTTTCAACCTTTTCCCACATATCATGCTTCAAACATAAAGATACCATATGTAAATTTTTGGTGAAGCATCAAGTGGAACACAATTGTGAAGTTGAACGAAGTTTATTCGTTATTTTAAATTTTTGTGGAAATTCAAAAACTGAAAAGTGGGGCGTGCAATATTATTCAGCCCCTTTAACTTAATACTCTGTTGCGCCACTTTTTGCTGCGAATACAGATGCAAGTCACTTGGGGTATGTCGTATCAGTTTTGTACATCGGGAGACTGCAATTCTTGCCCATTCTTCCTTGGCAAACAGCTCAAGCTCAATGTGGTTTGATGGAGATCGTTTGTGAACAGCAGTTTTCATCTCTTTCCACAGATTCTCGATTGGATTGAGGTCTGGACTTTGACTTGGCCATTCTAACACCTGGATTCGTTTATTTGTGAACCATTCCATTGTAGATTTTGCTTTATGTTTGGGATCATTGTCTTGTTGGAAGACAAATCTCCGTCCCAGTCTCAGGTCTTTTGCAGACTCCACCAGGTTTTCTTCAAGAATGGTCCTGTATTTAGCTCCATCCATCTTCCTATCAATTTTAACCATCTTCCCTGTCCCTGCTGAAGAAAAGCAGGCCCAAACCATGATGCTGCCACCACCGTGTTTGACAGTGGGGATGGTGTGTTCAGGGTGATGAGCTGTAATGAGCTGTGTTGCCTTTAAGCCAAACATATGGTTTGGCATTGTTGCCAAAAAGTTCGATTTTGGTTTCATCTGACCAGAGCACCTTCTTCCACATGTTTTGTGTGTCTCCCAGGTGGCTTGATGCAAACTTTAAACAAAAGTTTTTATGGATATCTTTGAGAAATGGTTTTCTTCTTGCCACTCTTCCATAAAGGCCAGATTTGTACAGTGTACGACTGTAGGGATTCGGACAGAAATCCGAGAGTGGACCCTCTGGGTCGTGACTCTAGAGCCCCCGGGGTCGAGCGGACCAGATGGAATCACCCCCTATACAGGGAGTGTTAGGAGCAGGACCTCGGGGGAATGGAGACACAACAGCTAGAGCCAAAGGGACGACCCAAGATAAAGAAGGAGACTACAGAGCTATTAGAATGGCGGGGAATAATAGGAAAACAGGACTTAACTGATAATGACAGGAACACAGACGATGTAGGACACGGCAGGACCACAGGACTTGGCAAGTACACGGAACTTGGTAGGACACAGCAGGAACACGGAACTTGGCAGGAGACAGCAGGAACACGGAACTTGGCAGGACACAGCAGGTACACGGAACTTGGTAGGACACAGCAGGAACACGGAACTTGGCAGGACACAGCAGGAACACGGAACTTGTCAGGACACAGCAGGTACACGGAACTTGGTAGGACACAGCAGGAACACGGAACTTGGTAGGACACAGCAGGAACACGGAACTTGGCAGGACACAACAGGAACACGGAGCTTGGCAGGACACAACAGGAACACGGAGCTAGGCAGGACACAGCAGGAACACAACACTGAAACAAAGCGAACACTAAGCAGGGAAAAGATACTGGTATAGGGGAGCCTAGGGCATAGGGACACTGACAGCAGACAGTGCACCTACAAAGCAAAGGCGTCTTACCTAGGAAGACGCCGGGAAGAAATAGCCGATGGGCGCCGCCATGTTGGGGCGGAGCTATCGGGTTGCGACCTCCCAGAGGGTTCAGCGCCGGAGGAGACGCGACCGCGCATGCGCAAAGACGCTGGACACCGAGAGCCAGAGAAAGAAGCTGCAGAGCGGCGAGGAACAGGATCGCGAGTGCGCCGCGGGATGGAAGAAGATGGGTAAGTATGTGCGGGCGTGACAACGACTAATTGTTGTCCTATGGACAGACTATCCCAAATGAGCTGTGGATCTCTGCATTTCATCCAGAGTGATCATGGGCCTCTTGGCTGCATCTCTGATCAGTCTTCTCCTTGTTTGAGATGAAAGTTTAGAGCGACGGCCAGGTCTTGGTAGATTTGCAGTGGTATGATACTCCTTCCATTTCAATATGATCGCTTGCACAGAATTTCTTGGGATGTTTAAAGTTTTGGAAATCATCTTGTATCCAAATCCGGCTTTAAACTTCTCTACAACAGTATCACGGACCTGCCTGTTGTGGTCCTTGGTCTTCATGATGCTCTCTGTGCTTCAAACAAAACCCTGAGACTATCACAGAGCAGGTGCATTTATATGGAGACTTGATTACACACAGGTGGATTATATTTATCATCATTAGGCATTTAGGACAACATTGGATCATTCAGAAATCCACAATGAACTTCTGGAGTGAGTTTGCTGCACTGAAAGTAAAGGGGCTGAATAATATTGCACACCCCACTTTTCAGTTTTTGAATTTAGACAAAAATTTAAAATAACCAATAAATTTCGTTCAACTTCACAAATGTGTTCCACTTGTTGTTGATTCTTCACCAAAAATTAACATTTGGTATCTTTATGTTTGAAGCATGATATGTGGGAAAAGGTTGAAATGTTCCAGGGGGCCAAATACTTTCACAAGGCACTGTAAAAAGCCATCCCTGGACCAGAACTGCACTGCTAACTACAGACCTATCTCTAACCTTTCCTTCATCTCTAAACTCCTGGAACGCTTGGTCCACTCCCGTCTAATCCGCTATCTCTCGGATAACTCTCTTCTCGACCCCTTACAATCTGGTTTCCGCTCTTTACACTCCATTGAAACTGCCCTCACTAAAGTCTCTAATGATCTAATAACAGCTAAATCCAAAGGTCATTGCTCCCTGCTGATTCTCCTGGATCTCTGCCGCATTTGACACTGTGGATCACCAGCTCCTCCTCACTATACTCTGCTCTATATGCCTCACGGCACAGCCCTCTCCTGGTTCTCCTCCTACCTCTCTGACCACTCCTTCACTGTATCTTTTGCCGGCTCCTCTTCCTCTCCTCTTCCCCTTACTATCGGGGTCCGCATGGCTCAGTCCTAGGCCCCCTGTTCTTCTCTCTATGCACTGCCCCTATTGGACAAACAATCAGCAGGCTTGGGTTCCAGTGTCATCTCTATGCTGATGACACCCAATTGTACACTTCTTCCCCTGACATCACCCCTACCCTAATTCAAAATACCAAGGATTATCTGTCTGCTGTCTCTAACATCATGTCCTCCCTCTATCTGAAACTAAATCTCTCCAAAACTGAGCTTATTATTATTTATTATTATTATAGCGCAATTTATTCCATGGCGCTTTACATGTGAGGAGGGGTATACATAATAAAAACAAGTACAATAATCTTAAACAATACAAGTCACAACTGGTACGGGAGGAGAGAGGACCCTGCCCGCGAGGGCTCACAATCTACAAGGGATGGGTGAGGATACAGTAGGTGAGGGTAGAGCTGGTCGTGCAGCAGCTTGGTCAATCGGTGGTTACTGCAGGTCGTAGGTTTGTCGGAAGAGGTGGGTCTTCAGGTTCTTTTTGAAGGTTTCAATGGTAGGGGAGAGTCTGATATGTTGTGGTAGAGAGTTCCAGAGTAGGGGTGATGCGCGAGAGAAATCTTGTATGCGATTGTGGGAAGAGGAGATAAGAGGGGAGTACAGAAGGAGATCTTGTAAGGATCGGAGGTTGTGTGCAGGAAAGTACCGGGAGACGCGGTATTTATGGAGTAGACAGGTTGTGGATGGCTTTGTATGTCATAATTAGGGTTTTGTACTGGAGTCTCTGGATAATGGGGAGCCAGTGAAGGGATTGACAGAGGGGAGAGGCCGGGGAATAGCAGGGGGACAAGTGGATTAGTCGGGCAGCAGAGTTTAGAATAGATTGGAGGAGTGCGAGAGTGTTCGAGGGGAGGCCACAGAGCAGGAGGTTACAGTAGTTGAGGCGGGAGATGATGAGGGCATGGACTAGGGTTTTTGCAGATTCTTGGTTTAGAAATGTACGGATTCATTAAATATTTTTGAGTTGAAGGCGGCAGGAAGTGGAAAGGGCTTGGATATGTGGTTTGAAGCAGAGATTAGTGTCAAGGATTACCCCGAGACAGCAAGCTTGTGGGACTGGGGAGAGTGGGCAGCCGTTTACTGCAATGGATAGGTTCGTTGGGGAGGGTCGCGTGAGATGAGGGAAAGACGATGAATTCTGTTTTATCCATGTTAAGTTTTACAAATCTAGCGAAGAAGGATGAAATAGCGGACAGACATTGAGGGATTCTGGTTAGTAGGGTGGTGATATCTGGTCCAGAGATGTAGATCTGTGTGTCGTCAGCATAGAGATGATACTGAAAACCGTGAGATTCTATGAGCTGTCCCAGGCCAAAGGTCTAAATGGAGAAGAGCAGGGGCCATAGAACTGAACCTTGCGGGACTCCGACAGATAGGGGTGAGGTGAGGGGGTGGTGTGTGAGTGGGAGACCCTGAATATCCGGTCTGTTAGGTATGATGAGATCCAGGATAGGGCCACGTCTGTGATGCCAAGGAATGAGGGTCTGCAATAATAGGGGATGATCCACTGTGTCAAAGGCAGCCGACAGGTCCAGGAGGAGGAGGACAGAGTAGTGTCGCTTGCTCTTGGTGGTTAAGAGGTCATTGGTGACCTTAGTTAGGGCAGTTTCAGTGGAGTGGTGTGACCAGAAGCCAGATTGTAAGCGGTCGAAGAGGGAGCAGGAAGAGAGATGGGAGGACAGTTCAAGATGGACGTGTTGTTCCAGTAGTTTTGAGGCATAGGGGAGAAGTGATAAAAGGCAATAGCTAGATACAGAGGATGGGTCAAGAGAGGGCTTTTTGAGGATAGGTGTGATTAAGGCATGTTTAATGCTTGAGGGGAAAACACCAGTTGTTAGTGATAGGTTGAAGAGATGGGTTAGGGTTGGGATGAAGACTATGGCGAGGTTTGGGATGAAGTGGGATGGGATCAGGTCAAGTGCACAGGTGGTGAGATGCGATCTTGAGAGTAGAGTGGAGAGTCAATCTTCTGTAATGGTGGAGAAGTTGGTTTTGGAGGTGGAGGGCTGGGCAGTTGGGAGGAAGGGCTCTGGGGGTTGTCGACTAAAACTGTCTCGATGTTATCAATCTTCTGCTTGAAAAATGAGGCAAAGTCTTCCGCTGAGATGAGTGGGGAGGGAGGAGGTGCTGCGGGGCGGAGGAGAGAATTGAAGGTGTTGAATAACTGTTTAGGGTTGTGAGGCAGGGAGGATATGAGAGATGACAAGTAGGTTTTCTTTAGCTGTGGCGAGTGTGGTCTTGAAAGTAGTGAGGGACTGTCTGAATGCGATGAAGTGCTCGCTAGAGTAGGATCTTTTCCATCTCCGCTCAGCAGCCCTCGAACCTCGCCTCAGTTATTTGGTCAGGCTGGTGTGCCAGGGCTGTCTGTTGATTTTGTAAGCTTTGGTATGTGTGAGAGGGGAAACAGATTTCAAAGCTACAGCAATTGTGGTGTTATATAGAGCGGCAGCGTCATCCACATTGTGTAGAGAACTTATGTCTGTGAGAGGGAGGAGAGATTCAGAGAGTGAGTGTAGATCAAGGTGTTTAAGATTTCTGCGAGGGTGTGCAAGTTTGTGGGGTGGGGATTGTAGACATAGAGTGGAGAGGGAAGAGAATGTGAGTAGATTGTGGTCAGAAAGAGGAAGAGGTGAGTTAGAGAGGTTAGATAGGTAGCAGAGGCCGGTGAAGATGAGGTCCAGTGTGTGACCATCTTTGAGAGTGACTGCAGAAGACCAGTGAGAGAGGCCGAAGGAGGAATTGAGAGATAGAAGTTTAGTGGCAGCTGAGCGGGAAGTGTCAATTGGGATGTTGAAGTAACCCATGATGATGGTGGGGATGTCCGCAGAAAGGAAATGAAGTAGCCAGGTGGTGAAGTGGTCAAAGAAGGTGGTGGATGGCCCTGGGGCGCGGAAAATGACAGCCTGTTGGAGGTTGGAGGGGGAGTAGATGCACACAGAGTGCACCTCAAAGGAAGGGAGGGTAACAGGGTGGCAGTGGGATTGGGGTGAAGGAGCAGTTATCTGACAGGAGAAAACCAACTCCTCCGCCATGCTTGCTGCTGGGGCGGGGTGTGTGAGAAAGGTGGAAGCCACCATACAAAAGTGCAGCAGGAGAGGCTGTGTCAGAAGGGGTGAGACAGGTTTCGGTGATGGCAAGGAAGGAAAGTTTGGTAGTAACAAAAAGATCGTGGATGTAGGAAAGCTTGTTGCGGACAGAGCGAGCCTTCCACAGAGCTACTGTTAGTGGGACTGGGGATGCGGGAGCTGGGCGGATGGGTATAAGGTTAGAGAAGTTACGGAAATTTGTGATAGATCGTGGATGGGAGTTAGAACTGACTGTGGGGATGTGGTGAGGAGGACCAGGATTTGGAGAGATATCACCAGCAGTGAGAAGGAGCAGAGAAGGTGTTAGCAGGTGGGAGCAGGAGAGGGCATGAGGGGGCTGTCTGTGTTTGGAGACAGAGGATTGTATGTTGAGGAACAGTTCTGAGGAGGAGGTGAGATGGATGAGGAGGATTGAAGAAGAGATGAACAGTTTCTTACTAGCTGTAGGGATCAGTGGGGTTTGCAGAAAGTGAATGATTATAGGGGTGAATGTTATGATTAGGTAATTCAGAACCACAATGGACCTTGAAGTTCAGAGCACACAAAGTGACCTGACAATAACCAAAAGACATAGGACAAGCTCTGAGACGTGGGAACTCTGCTGACCGCAATCCCTAATCCTATCCAACCACACTAGAGGCAGCCGTGGATTGCGCCTAACGCTCCCTATGCAACTCGGCACAGCCTGAGAAACTAGCTAGGCCTAAGATAGAAAAACAAGCCTACCTTGCCTCAGAGAAATACCCCAAAGGAAAAGGCAGCCCCCCACATATAATGACTGTGAGTAGAGATGAAAATACAAACGCAGAGATGAAATAGATTTAGCAAAGTGAGGCCCAACTTACTGAACAGACCGAAGATAGGAAAGATAACTTTGCGGTCAACACAAAACCCTACAAACAACCACGCAGAGGGGCAAAAAGACCCTCCGCACTGACTAACGGTACGGAGGTGCTCCCTCTGCGTCCCAGAGCTTCCAGCAAGCAAGAAAAACCAATTAAGCAAGCTGGACAGAAAAAATAGCAAAACAAAAATAACACAAGCAAAACTTAGCTTATGCAGAGCAGACGGCCACAGGAACGATCCAGGAGGAAGCAAGACCAATACTAGAACATTGACTGGAGGCCAGGAGCAAAGCACTAGGTGGAGTTAAGTAGAGCAGCACCTAACGACTTCACCACATCACCTGAGGAAGGAAACTCAGAAGCCACAGTACCACTCGTGACCACAGGAGGGAGCTCTGCCACAGAATTCACAACAGTACCCCCCCCCCTTGAGGAGGGGTCACCAAACCCTCACCAGAGCCCCCAGGCCGACCAGGATGAGCCACATGAAAGGCACGAACAAGATCGGCAGCATGGACATCAGAGGCAAAGACCCAGGAATTATCTTCCTGACCATAACTCTTCCACTTAACCAGATACTGGAGTTTCCATCTTGGAACACGAGAATCCAAAATCTTCTCCACAATATACTCCAACTCCCCCTCCACCAAAACCGGGGCAGGAGGATCAACAGATGGAACCATAGGTGCCACGTATCTCCGCAACAATGACCTATGGAATACGTTATGGATGGAAAAAGAATCTGGAAGGGTCAAACGAAAAGACACAGGATTAAGAACCTCAGAAATCCTATACGGACCAATGAAACGAGGCTTAAACTTAGGAGAGGAAACCTTCATAGGAATATGACGAGATGACAACCAAACCAAATCCCCAACACGAAGTCGGGGACCCACACAGCGTCTGCGATTAGCGAAACGTTGAGCCTTCTCCTGGGACAAGGTCAAATTGTCCACTACATGAGTCCAAATCTGCTGTAACCTGTCCACCACCGTATCCACACCAGGACAGTCCGAAGACTCAACCTGCCCTGAAGAGAAACGAGGATGGAACCCAGAGTTGCAGAAAAACGGCGAAACCAAGGTAGCCGAGCTGGCCCGATTATTAAGGGCGAACTCAGCCAAAGGCAAGAAGGACACCCAATCATCCTGATCAGCAGAAACAAAGCATCTCAGATATGTTTCCAAGGTCTGATTGGTTCGTTCGGTCTGGCCATTAGTCTGAGGATGGAAAGCCGAGGAAAAAGACAAATCAATGCCCATCCTAGCACAAAAAGCTCACCAAAACCTCGAAACAAACTGGGAACCTCTGTCAGAAACGATGTTCTTTGGAATGCCATGTAAACGAACCACATGCTGGAAGAACAATGGCACCAAATCAGAGGAGGAAGCTAATTTAGACAAGGGTACCAAATGGATCATCTTAGAGAAGCGATCACAAACCACCCAAATGACCGACATTTTTTGAGAGACGGGGAGATCCGAAATAAAATCCATAGAGATATGTGTCCAAGGCCTCTTCGGGACCGGCAAGGGCAAAAGCAACCCACTGGCACGAGAACAGCAGGGGTTAGCCCGAGCACAAATCCCACAGGACTGCACAAAAGAACGCACATCCCGCGACAGAGACGGTCACCAAAAGGATCTAGCCACTAAATCTCTGGTACCAAAGATTCCAGGATGACCAGCCAACACCGAACAATGAACCTCAGAGATAACTTTATTCGTCCACCTATCAGGGACAAACAGTTTCTCCGCTGGGCAACGATCAGGTTTATTAGCCTGAAATTTTTGCAGCACCCGCCGCAAATCAGGGGAGATGGCAGACAAAATTACTCCCTCTTTGAGAATACCCGCCGGCTCAGACAAACCCGGAGAGTCGGGCACAAAACTCCTAGACAGGGCATCCGCCTTCACATTTTTAGAGCCCGGAAGGTACGAAACCACAGGGTCAAAACGGGAGAAAAACAGCGACCAACGAGCCTGTCTAGGATTCAACCGTTTGGCAGACTCGAGATAAGTCAAGTTCTTGTGAACAGTCAAGACCACCACGCGATGCTTAGCTCCTTCAAGCCAATGACGCCACTCCTCGAATGCCCACTTCATGGCCAGCAACTCTCGATTGCCAACATCATAATTTCGCTCAGCAGGCGAAAACTTCCTGGAAAAGAAGGCGCATGGTTTCATAACCGAGCAATCAGAACTTCTTTGCGACAAAACAGCCCCCGCTCCAATTTCAGAAGCATCAACCTCGACCTGGAACGGAAGCGAAACATCTGGTTGACACAACACAGGGGCAGAAGAAAAACGACGCTTTAACTCTTGAAAAGCTTCTACAGCAGCAGAAGACCAATTGACCACATCAGCACCCTTCTTGGTCAAATCGGTCAATGGTTTAGCAATACTAGAAAAATTACAGATGAAGCGACAATAAAAATTAGCAAAGCCCAGGAACTTTTGCAGACTCTTCAGAGATGTCGGCTGAGTCCAATCATAGATGGCCTGGACCTTAACAGGGTCCATCTCGATAGTAGAAGGGGAAAAGATGAACCCCAAAAATGAAACCTTCTGAACACCAAAGAGACACTTTGATCCCTTCACAAACAAAGAATTAGCACGCAGGACCTGGAACACCATTCTGACCTGCTTCACATGAGACTCCCAATCATCCGAGAAGACCAAAATATCATCCAAGTATACAATCAGGAATTTATCCAGGTACTCTCGGAAGATGTCATGCATAAAGGACTGAAACACCGATGGAGCATTGGCAAGTCCGAAAGGCATAACTAGGTACTCAAAATGGCCCTCGGGCGTATTAAATGCAGTTTTCCATTCATCGCCCTGCTTAATACGCACAAGATTATACGCACCACGAAGATCTATCTTGGTGAACCAACTAGCCCCCTTGATCCGAGCAAACAAATCAGATAGCAGCGGCAAGGGGTACTGAAATTTGACCGTGATTTTATTTAGAAGGCGGTAATCTATACAAGGTCTCAGCGAACCATCCTTCTTAGCCACAAAAAAGAACCCCGCTCCCAATGGCGACGATGACGGGCGAATATGACCCTTCTCCAAGGACTCCTTCATGTAACTCCCCATAGCGGCGTGCTCAGGTACAGATAAATTAAACAGTCGACCTTTAGGAAACTTACTACCAGGAATCAAATCGATAGCACAATCACAATCCCTATGCGGAGGTAGGGCATTGGACTTGGGCTCATCAAATACATCCCGGTAATCAGACAAGAACTCTGGGACCTCAGAAGGGGTGGATGACGAAATAGACAGAAATGGGACATCACCATGTACCCCCTGACAACCCCAGCTGGACACAGACATTGATTTCCAATCTAATACTGGGTTATGGACTTGTAGCCATGGCAACCCCAACACGACCACATCATGCAGATTATGCAACACCAGAAAGCGAATATCCTCCTGATGTGCAGGAGCCATGCACATGGTCAGCTGGGTCCAGTACTGAGGCTTATTCTTGGCCAAAGGCGTAGCATCAATTCCTCTCAATGGAATAGGACACTGCAAGGGCTCCAAGAAAAACCCACAACACCTAGCATACTCCAAGTCCATCAAATTCAGGGCAGCGCCTGAATCCACAAATGCCATGACAGAATAAGATGACAAAGAGCAGATCAAAGTAACGGACAAAAGAAATTTTGACTGTACCGTACCAATGGTGGCAGACCTAGCGAACCGCTTAGTGCGCTTAGAACAATCGGAGATAGCATGAGTGGAATCACCACAGTAGAAACACAGCCCATTCTGACGTCTGTGTTCTTGCCGTTCAACTCTGGTCAAAGTCCTATCGCACTGCATAGGCTCAGGTTTATGCTCGGATAATACCGCCAAATGGTGCACATATTTACGCTCACGCAAGGGTCGACCGATCTGAATGGCCAAAGACATAGACTCATTCAGACCAGCGGGCATGGGAAATCCCACCATGACATCCTTAAGGGCTTCAGAGAGACCCTTTCTGAAAATAGCTGCCAGCGCACCTTCATTCCATTGAGTGAGCACGGACCACTTTCTAAACTTCTGACAATAAATCTCTATCTCATCCTGACCCTGACACAGAGCCAGCAAATTTTTCTCTGCCTGATCCACCGAATTAGGTTCATCGTACAGCAATCCGAGCGTCAGGAAAAACGCATCAATATTACATAATGCAGGATCTCCTGGCACAAGGGAAAATGCCCAGTCTTGAGGGTCGCCACGTAATAAAGAAATAATGATCCTAACTTGTTGAACTGGGTCACCAGAGGAGCGAGGTTTCAAAGCCAGAAACAGTTTACAATTATTTTTGAAACTCAGAAATTTTGCTCTATCTCCAGAAAACAAATCAGGAATAGGAATTCTTGGTTCTAACATAGAATTCTGAACCACAAAGTCTTGAATATTTTGTACTCTTGCAGTGAGATGATCCACACATGAAGACAGACCTTTAATGTCCATCACTACACCTGTGTCCTGAACCACCCAAATGTCTAGGGGAAAAAAAAGGCAAAACACAGTGCAAAGAAAAAAAATGGTCTCAGAACTTCTTTTTTCCCTCTATTGAGAAGCATTAGTACTTTGGGCCTCCAGTACTGTTATGATTAGGTAATTCAGAACCACAATGGACCTTGAAGTTCAGAGCACACAAAGTGACCTGACAATAACCAAAAGACATAGGACAAGCTCTGAGACGTGGGAACTCTGCTGACCGCAATCCCTAATCCTATCCAACAACACTAGAGGCAGCCGTGGATTGCGCCTAACGCTCCCTATGCAACTCGGCACAGCCTGAGAAACTAGCTAGGCCTAAGATAGAAAAACAAGCCTACCTTGCCTCAGAGAAATACCCCAAAGGAAAAGGCAGCCCCCCACATATAATGACTGTGAGTAGAGATGAAAATACAAACGCAGAGATGAAATAGATTTAGCAAAGTGAGGCCCAACTTACTGAACAGACCGAAGATAGGAAAGATAACTTTGCGGTCAACACAAAACCCTACAAACAACCACGTAGAGGGGCAAAAAGACCCTCCGCACCGACTAATGGTACGGAGGTGCTCCCTCTGCGTCCCAGAGCTTCCAGCAAGCAAGAAAAAACAATTAAGCAAGCTGGACAGAAAAAATAGCAAAACAAAAATAACACAAGCAAAACTTAGCTTATGCAGAGAAGATGGCAACAGGAACGATCCAGGAGGAAGCAAAACCAATACTAGAACATTGACTGGAGGCCAGGAGCAAAGCACTAGGTGGAGTTAAATAGAGCAGCACCTAACGACTTCACCACATCACCTGAGGAAGGAAACTCAGAAGCCGCAGTACCACTCGTGACCACAGGAGGGAGCTCTGCCACAGAATTCACAACAGGTGAAAGTGAAAATAAACAGAAAAATTATTTACAGTGACTGTCCAGTTACCTTCAGTTCCCTTCTAGTTTTAATTCTACATTAATCTTCACACTTCTAGGACACACTTATAGGATACACACTGCAGACTAAAGTCTTTGCAGACTTCTTGTGCTTCTCCCCTCTACTAACCTCACTCTACCTTACATCGAAATTACCCTGGAGGGTTCAACCAGGGTTCAACCATATTTGACACCGAACTTTCCTTTACTCCCTATATCCAATCACTTACTCGCTCTTGTCACCTGCATCTTATAAACATCTCCAGAATCCGACCTTTTCTCACCTTTGAAACTGCTAAGACTCTTACTGTCGCTCTTATTCATTCTCATCTGGACTACTGCAACTCTCTTCTGATCGGTCTCCTTCTTACCAAACTTTCTCCTCTCCAATCCATCCTGAATACGGCAGCCAGGGTCATATTTCTGTTCAGCTGCTTCACCGATGCCTCCTTCTTGTGCCAGTCATTACACTGGCTACCCATTCGCTACAGGGTCCAGTATAAACTCATCTTTCTCAAACAAAAAGCTCTCCACAGTTCTGCACCGCCTTATATCTCCTCTCTCATCTCTATCAACCTACTCTGTCTATCATCCTACAATCTGCACCCTACTATTCATTTGTCTCCACACCCTCCATGCACACGATAACTGCACTTGATACTTGACTATTGCACTTAAACACACGGGCTGATGACCGGGTCATGCAGCTTTATATGAAAATCCTGATCTATATATATACTTGTCTAAGGGTCTGTTTGTCTGTAACCGAAATCCCGCGTCGCTGATTGGTCGCGCCCGGCCGGCCTCGACCAATCAGAGTTCATAAATAAACTACATACATATTCTAGAACGAGAATAACATGAAGGACAGTCTGTGAGGGAGGGAATAACATAGAGAACAGTCTGTGAAGGAGAGAATAACATGGAGGACAGTCTGTAAGGGAGAGAATAACATGGAGAACAGTGTGAGGGAGAGAATAACATGAAGGACAGTCTGTGAGGGAGAGAATAACATGGAGGACAGTTTGTGAGGGAGAGAATAACATGGACAGTCTGTGAGGGAGAGAATAACATGGAGGACAGTCTGTGAGGGAGAGAATAGCATGGAGGACAGACTGTGAGGGAGAGAATAACATGGAGAACAGTGTGAGGGAGAGAATAACATGGACAGTCTGTGAGGGAGAGAATAACATGGAGGACAGTCTGTGAGGGAGAGAATAGCATGGAGGACAGACTGTGAGGGAGAGAATAACATGGAGAACAGTGTGAGCGAGAGCATAACATGGAGGATAGTCTGTGAGGGAGAGAATAGCATGGAGGACAGTCTGTGAGGGAGAGAATAACATGGAGGTCAGTCTGTGAGGGAGAGAATAACATGGAGGACAGTGTGTGAGGGAGAGAATAACATGAAAGACAGTCTGTGAGGGAGAGAACATGAAGGACAGTGTGTAAGGGAGACAATAAAAATTTTCCCCATTTTTAAGTTTAGCATATGATAACATAAATGGTGTCTTTGAAAACTATAAGTCATCCTGTAGAAAACAAGCTGTCATACAGCGATAGATGACTAATAAAGTTTTGACTCTTAAAATAGGAGAAAAACAATGGCAGTGTGTCCAATGGGTTAAAACCTAAATGTAAGCACCAATGTTTATATGAATACTAGATGGTGGCCCGATTCTAACGCATCGGGTATCTACTATATAATCATCTAATTTTGTCTGTAACGGAAATCATGCGTCGCTGATTGGTCTCGCCAGCTGCCCGCGACCAATCAGCGACAGGCGCAGTCCGGCCGTGACCAATTAGCGATATTGGCTCGGGATTTAAACCCCGCTGCGCTGATTCGTCGCGCCCGGCCGGACGCGACCAATCAGCGAAATTGGCGCGGGATTTAAACACTGCTTCACTGATAATGTATATATTTTACCCGGAAAATCCTGTGTATTCATTGCATTATTCTTAAATCTTCATAAATAAACTACATACATATTCTAGAATACCTGATGATCCTAGTTTATTATAATTGCCACACCTGAAATAACAAGCACTTTTCACCTATTGTGTCCTCCCATTTCCTTGTAGATTGTAAGCTTGCGAGCAAGGACCTCACTCCTAATGTCACTGTTTAAATTGTCTTAACTTGTATTGAATTTATTGTCTGAACATTGTCTGAACATTGTCTGAACATGTCCTCGCTTAATTGTAAAGTGCTGCGGAATATGATGGCGCTACATAAATAAAAAATTATTATTATTATTATTAAACACTATTTTGGGATAAAAAAATTAAAAAATACAGGACACAAATTACAGTGTTGTAATTCCGTTACACACCTCATCTATCTGTGGGCTACAAAGTGCGCTTTTGAGGCTTCCATTCACCTTTTTTTTGCTGTGTGTTACCCTAGTTCTAAACACTATTTTGGAGTAAAAAATTAAAAAATACAGGCCACATATATTACAGTGTGATATTTCTGTGACACGCCTCATCTATCTGTGGGCTACAAAGTGTGCTTTTGAGGGTTCTATTCACCTTTTTTTGCTGTGTGTTACCCTAGCTCTAAACACTATTTTGGGGTAAAAAAATGAAAAAATAAAGGCCACATATATTACAGTTTCGTATTTCTGTGACACGCCTCATCTGTGGGCTACAAAGTATGCTTTTGAGGCCTCCATTCACATTTTTTTGCTATGTGTTACCCTACCTCTAAACAATATTTTGGGGCAAAAAATTAAAAAACACAGGGCACGTATTGAACAGTCTGTTATCTTCGTCAGACTCCTGGTCTATCTGTGTTCTCCAAATAGTTGGTTTTCAGGCCTACATTCCACTTTTTTGTCTGTCCGCTACCCTAGATCTATACACTATTTTGGTGTAAAAAATAAAAAAAACACAGGCCCTTATTGAACAGTCTGGTATCTCTGTGACACGCCGCATCTATCTGTGGCCTACAAATTGTGTCATTAGATTAGAGTCGAGGCTTGCATTCACTTTTATTAAAATGGGCAAGGCGCATGGACGTGATGACACCAGAGCAGCGTGAAAAGGTAGTTGGTTGGATGGCAGATAATGCTTCCAGTCACTTTGCCATCACCACCAGCACCCTGTCTTCCACACGGTCAAGTCTGAGTAGCCGTGACTCTGGACCAAATATTTCCTCACCCTGATCCTCCATCCTCCCACCATGCTGAGTGCCCTGAGACTACTGATCCAACACTTGATCCAACACCGAAGAGTTATTCACTTTTCCATTTATCGATTCAGGCCTCTCCTCCGGTCCACTTGAAGTGAGGCATGATGAGATTCCATGTAACGATGCCCAAAGATTTGAGGAGTCACAGTCACACGAAGGTGACGGTGTTAAAATGTCACAAGAGGTGGATGATGAGACACAATTGCCAGAAAATCAGGAGGAGGACCAGGGTGAGAAAGTGGAAGAAGAGATGGTGGATGAGATAGTAACTGACCCAACCTGGCAGGAGGACATGCAGAGTGAGGACAGCAGCACACAGGGGGATGAAAGCATAGCACCCCAACAGGCAGGAAGACGCAGTGTGCTGTCCGCAGACAAGGCAGGCAACCGTTCCACGCAGCACCAACATGACGAAAGCTGCCAGTCCAACTGTAAGGTCTTCACGAGTCTGGTTGTTTTTTTAAAGACTCTGCTAATAACCCCAAACAGGCCATTTGCAACACCTGCCATGCCCGCATCAGCAGGGTTAGCAAAACTACCAGCCTGACCACCACCAGCATGATCAGGCACATGGCAGCAAAGCACCTAACTTTGTGGGCTGAACCACAGACACCAGGAACAGTGGCTGCGTGTAACACCACTCCTTCTTCCGTTGTGCGTGAAAGCCAATCTCCTGTCCACGGTGCATGTGAAGCTGCCTCCTGCCCTGCACCTGCTGTTACCCAGACTCAACTAGCACCATCATCGAGCATGGCCACGTCCTTGTCCCAGCATAGCCTTCAGTTGTCCATACCACAGTCATTGGAGCGCAAGCGGAAGTATGCCTCCAATGCCCCACAGGCCACAATACTAAATTCACAAATTTCTCATCTGCTTGCGCCTTTTAGGCTGGTGGAGACGGAAGCTTTCTGCAACCTGATGGCGGCGGCCATCCAAAGGTATTCGGTCCCCAGCTGCCACTATTTCTCCCGTTGTGCCATCTCGGCTTTACACATGCACGTGTCCCACAACATTAGCCATTCCTCAACAATGATGTTAATGGGAAAGTCCACCTAACCACAGACACGTGGACAAAAGCTTGTGGGCAGGGACGGTACATCTTGCTGATGGCACACTGGGTTAACATAGTGGAAGCTGGGACCCAGTTGGACCTTGGGATGGTGCACATCCTCCCAACCCCGAGGATTGTGGGCCCTATGTCAATCTGGTTTGCCCCCACAGTCTACAGATCCTGCACCTCCTCCTCCTCTTCAGCCTCCATCTCTGAAATTAGCACATCAGTCACAAGCTGGAAGCACTGCAGCACTGCCTCAGCCAAGAGCCAACAGGATGTGCTGAAGCTAATCTGCTTATGTGAAAAACCGCACAATGTTGAAGAGTTGTGGACAGCTCTGAAAGAGCAGTCAGATCTGTGGCTGACACCGCTGAACCTACAGACCTACAGCCAGGCATGGTCGTGTGTGACAATGGCTGGAACCTGGTGGTGGCTCTGAGGCAAGCTCACACACGTGCCATGCCTGGCCCATGTGCTTAACCTCGTGGTTCAGTGTTTTCTCAAAACCTACCCGGAGCTTCCGGATCTGCTTATGAAAGTATGCCGACTGTGTGCCCATTTTAGAAAGTCAGCTACAACTTCAGCCGCCCTTGGCGTGCTTCTGCAGCTTTTGCAGCTTCCGGCTCATTTACTAGTGTGTGATGTCCCCACACGTTGGAACTCTACATTGCATATGTTGGAAAGGATTTGTGAGCAGAAGAGGGCAGTTGACTACCAGCATCAACAAGGCCGTCGTTATTCAGTTCAGACTCCACACATAAGACCTCAGGAGTGGACATGGATGTCAGACATCTATTCCATTCTGCAAAACTTTGAGGAGTCCACCAAGATGGTAAGCGGCGATGACGCCATAATTAGCATCACCATCCCGCTTCTCTGCACTCTCAAAACCTCTCTGCTTACAATGAAAGAGGATGCATTGCAGGCGCAACAAGAGGACATGAAGCCAGGAACCATGCAGGGTGATTACACACAGCCTAGCCTCATGTCATCCCAACGTGGATTGTTTGGCAATGAGGAAGAGAATTTTCTCAGCGGACCACAAATGGTTAATAAGAAACCTACACGCCTAAATCAAAGGGCCTTATGACTAGCTTTGTTACACTTCTTCTCTATATGGTATAATACCCACATTGGATGCAGAATAACAACCAGATAATAGATTTGTGGAACAGATAAAGAGTTAAATAAACATAGTCGGGGTTTAGCCCAGAACTTAGCTTCCAGCCGCGACGCGTTTCCCCGTCATTATGGTTCATCAGGAGGCACAGGATGAAGAGCCAGTCAGTGGATGTGAGGCGCCATGATGAGAGGACAGACCTGTCTAGACCCGTGTGGGGCCTGTTTAAATATCTCCCCAGGAAGTGGAAAAGTCCAATCCCTGTCCCTCATTCCTAGCACACCCATTCACCCATACTGCACCGGGTGAGATGCCGATACAAGTCTCGCAATGAATCATTAAGTTAAAAGGAATCTATTGCCACGATCTATTCCCAGTCATCGTAGCTATAGCAGATTCTTATATGAGATGTCATGTTCCCAAAACTTAAGAGACAGAAGGTTCAGATACCTATAGTTACGCTATGCGTTTCAGCCCTGGAATGCAAATAAGATGCTCCTGCATTCCGTAGAAAAGGGTCATATGACCTCTCTATACCGGAGGTGTGTCCCTCACTCTAGTGTCCGGCCCAGAGACACTCCCCCTATAGTCGGTGCCTTGGCGCGCCTGCACCGCTGATGCCTGGGTGTATCTACACCGCCAGCAAAGCTGCCGCGCCTGCGTCACTGATGCCTTCATGCGCCTGTGCCCCCGGCATGCTGACACCTCACTGCAGGCGCACACCGCAGATATCAAGGCTGATGGCTGATGCCTTTATGCGCCTGCACCGCCGGCACGCTTACACCTTACTACAGGCTCACACCCTAGATATCCACCAAACAGGTCGGAACTGCGCACGCCACATCGCTCTAATATTACGGCACTCATAGTCATTTGTTATCAAGTGGACGAATACATAGAGCATTGATGAAAATGTTCTTATTTTAATACGCTCAACCCCAAGATCTCTATTACCAAAACTTCATATAAGAAAAATAGTAGCACCCAGACACAGTATAACTAGATGCCAAAAGATTTTTGGGGGATCTTTTTCTGAGTATGTAGATGCCATTAGATGATTGGCATTACACTACGTATCCTTATATGAATGGCATTATATTCCATCCAAATAAATTCCTAAATGATTTTGTCACGACCTCTATCATATCGCTTAGGTATAACTGAACCAAAATAATTTGATTAGGAAATAGTTGATACCTTTATAATATACCTTAATAGGTGATTGCCTTAATATCAAGACTAGGGCGTGAATTCTAGAAACAAGATCCCCCATAAATCCAGGGGCAGAATAGACACATCAATAGCATCCCAAAACAGATAATAGATAGCAGAAAAAAATAGATAGAAAATATAGACTAATTCATCCTATAAAAAACATGCATAAGTGAGGGATTCGTTTAGTGCCCCTGGTGTCACGGATTGCATCCTGAAGATTCACTTTGCCTCACGTCTCAAAATATCCTTCTCATGGTCCCCTCCTCTTAAGGCCCCGTCACCCTTAGCGACGCTAAAGCGATCCCGACAACGATACGACCTGTCAGGGATCGTTGCTGCGTCGCTATTTGGTCGCTGGTGAGATGTCACACAGTGCGATCTCCCCAACGACGCAGCAGCGATGCGGCGAACTGTAGCGACCTGTAGAACGATGCTATTTCATGATGATTCAATGGGACGTCCTGTCAACGAGGTCGTTGGTAAGGTGTCAAACACAGCGATGTGTGCTGCCCAGCGGGACCTCAACGATCAAAAAATGTCCCAGGCCATTCCGACACGACCAGCGATCTCACAGCAGGGGCCTGATTGCTGCTACGTGTCACACATAGCGAGATCGCTACTGAGATCGCTGTTGCGTCACAAAACTTGTGATTCAGCAGCGATCTCGCTAGCGATCTCGCTATGTGTGACGGGGGCTTTAGTTTTGGTCTTATCAGTTCAATCATACAGAAGGAGATTTCCTCAAGGCGACCCCCATGTATCTCATTCATATGCCGGGCAATGGCTGTATCTCTCTTGTTTTTGATGTCCCCCAAGTGCTCCCCAACCCTAGTCCTTAATTCTCTCCCTGTCTTTCCAATATAGTCCAAAGGACATAGACAGGTGGCCTTATAGACCACTCCTGTGGATCTACAGTTGCCAAAGTCCCTAATATAGTATCTTTTGACCTAAAAAAAAAAGCTACCTAACATGCACTATTCATCTACATATATAAGGGTGTCAAGTGGCACATAACCTATGCTATTTTTTATGTTAAGCACTATCCTTTCATTACTTTTTATTGCTTGATGTTTTCCCACCTATAGTACATTAGGGAATCATCAGGGTGATCTTGGGATAGCTGCCGTGGGGTGGGGTGCCAAAAAAACACATCTGTCTAGGGCGCCAACCCCCGCTGATAGGAAGGGATAGCAAGCAAGAATAGGGCTTTGATAGGTTATGATAGACTATAGTTATATTGTGTTAATTGCACTGGGAGAGTGTTTTTTTTTAAATAGTTTTTCATTAAAGAAAATTTTAAAGGGCATTTATTAAATGACTAATATACTTATAATATATAGCAGAGCATGTATTATTCCATATATCAATAATATCAATAGGTGAAATATCTGCTTTGCACAAACTTGGAGCCAGTTAATATTTACATATTTTATTTCCTATTCAAGTGAACCATTTGGGGTAGAAAAACAATATTTTCCCCATATCTGAGCATTCCTGGGTAGAGTTATCCGTGAGGTTTGCTGGGTAATGCTTCATTGCATTCTCCACCTTCTGTCCTTATTCCTTGGGGCTAATTTACCAAATGCCCAGTTCCATCCCTGTCTTGTAATATCTTCAGAAAAGACATGCACTGAGCAGGTTTCCTCAGCCCATGTTTGACACAATTTTAGTTAAGAGTTCCCATATCTGTAAACCACATAGTAATACCAAGGCCCACCCAAATTTCTAAAAGGTATTTGTTAACTAAATTATAATGTCATTGCAGGTCAGGCAACAATTGTCCATAGACTGAGGCCATCTCAACGACATCATGGAAGACACTCTGATAATGATGGCCAACAGAGTTTCAGCAACTCTGGCACTGAGAGAAGAGGGAGATGTGCCAGAGCCCCTCCACATCATAGGGGAACAGAAAGAAATACTGGAAGAAGTAGGTCTCCAATAAGTCGTGTCCCTTTGGAACCTTTAAGAACCACAGGACCCAGCAGCAGGGATGATGAACCAGCAAGTGGTTCCTCAGCCACCACCACTGCATTGGAAATACAACTGCCAGATACCATCCTACATAGTGGCACAACCAGGGAGCTTCCAGCTCCATTCAGAACCACTAGAGAAAGTCGCATGAGTGCCAGCCATGAAACAAGTGGATCTGCAGACACCATCATTGAATTTGAACTGGAAAATCTAATTCTGCCTCGTGGCAGATTTCCTGAGGTACCGAATGTGAACAATATTCTCAACATGCTCATTCGGCTGCAGGGAATGAGAAGACCAATGCCACAGGTGCAGCCACTAGCACCACCTGCACAAAATTCTGCTTTTCAGCAACAATGGCATTCTCAGGCCAGCAGAACTCTGCAAATTGACACTTTCCCAACTAGGACTATAACATCTCCGGAGGACATTGGGTCATGCGTCATATGTATGACAGACTATGAGACTGGAGAGCAGGTCACAATGCTCCCGTGCAACAACAACTACCATCAGAGTTGCATCTTGACTTGGCTCCAGTCCAACCCTACGTGTCCTCTTTGTCGGAACAACTGCTTCATGTAAAACACCAAAAGTACATTTGAAAGCTACTAGAAGGACATGAAGATCAGGGTGCTGTTACTCACCGGCACAGCTCCATCGCCAGGCCCTGCTCTAAACTCCAGTGGCCTGTCAATTCAGACAGCTATGTATTGTCTGATTATTAAGAGGTTACTGGGTTTTTTTTTAGTAGATCGTGTTGTTATCTGCCTCTAAATCTATATATATAATTGTCTAAGGGTTTAATTGTCTGTCTGTCCTGGAAATCCCGTGTCGCTGATTGGTCGAGGCCACCAGGCCTCGACCAATCAGCGACGGGCACAGTCTGCCGCAAATTCTGGAATCATCATTGTCCTCCACTGCTGTCAAGTGCCGCCATTGTGTTGTCTAAGGGTCTAATTGTCTGTCTGTCTCGGAAATCCCGCCTTGCTGATTGGTCGAGGCCGGCTTCTATATATATAATTGTCTAAGGGTTTAAGCCAGACAAGCCCAGGATGTGGAATCTCACAGACACCGTCGCCAACCGGAGACACCAAAACAAACTGTTGTACGACAGGAACAACATGATCGCCAAATTCATAAAAAACGAATGCTCTACCAACTAAGGCACGACCAGCACAATATTCAACAACTTGCACATTACGTAACAGACAATGAAAGTACAATTCATGAACACTACTGTGGGAATATGAATGCAGTTTGCTCTAAATGCGACTCTCTGAATTTCATTGATGAAAAACCATCTGACAATCAGTTTACTCAATGCTGCCAAAAAGGAAAAGTTATGCTACCGAGACCTCACTATTCAGATCTGTTTGAGCAGTTTATGAACACTATACTGCGGGGGCTGTGCTATTTACTACATGGGCAGTGTTATATACTTTGTATATAGAAGGCATGTAGTATATAGCAGACAAATAGTACGTCGCCTGTGCTATATACTATGTGGCTGCTATATACATACATACATATTCTAGAATACCAGACGCGTTAATACAGGCCACGCACTATATATAACACAGCCCACTTAGTATATAACACAGCCCACGCAGTATATAGCAGCCACGCAGTATATAGCACAGCCCACGCAGTATATAACTGCGCCGCCCTCTGCCTAAACAGTCAGTGCGGAGAGACGGGACGCTGAGGAGCAGCGACGAGAGGTGAGTATGTGATATTTTGTTTTTATTGCCTCAGCAGCAGCATTACATGTAGCACAATGCTGTATGGAGCGTCTATGGGGCCATAAAGAAATGCATGGAGCATTACATGGGGCATCTAAGGGGCCATAACTGCATGGAGCATTATATGGGCCATCTATGGGGCCATAACTGCATGGAGCATTATATGGGCCATCTATGGGGCCATAACTGCATGGAGCATTATATAGAGAATCTATGGGGCCATAACTGCATGGAGCAATATATGGGGCATTATATGGGGCCATAAAGAACTGCATGGAGCATTATATGGGGCATCTATGGGGCCATAACTGCATGGAGCATTATAATATGTGACTGGGCAAAATACTACGTGACTGGGCAATATACTACGTGGACATGCATATTCTAGAATACCCGATGCGTTAGAATCAGGCCACCATCTAGTCTCACCTATAATTATATATTATTCTTCTGCCCTGCAGAGCATCTCATGTATACATGCATATACTATCCCCCTGTCCTACAGAGCATTTAACCTATAATTCAGCAATTTTGGGCAATTTTTTGTGCACCTCAAATATCATGGATCTGAAACTTTGTGATGCTGCAATTGGCAATTTTCCTGTGGGCATTTTTCTTGTGGGCAATTTTCCTGTGGGCAATTTTCCTGTGGGCAATTTTCCTGTGGGCATTTTTCTGGTCACCAAACCAATGGTATCGTTCAAAAGTAAAACTCTTCCCGCAAAAAACAAGCCCTCATGGCCATTTTGACCAAAAAATAAAAAAAGGTATGGCTCTGGGAAGAATAGGAGCAAAAAAAAAAAAACGTAGAATACGGACGAGTGCTATGCGAAAAAACATAGCACTCGGACCAGTGTTAACCTATGCAGCAGCTCCCATCACCGTTTTTTTTCTTGGGCGTATTCAGCGTGCGAGGAAAATCGCAGCATGCTGCGATTGTACGCGTATATCGTCCGAGACTCGCCAATGCAAGTCTATGGGTGCGAGAAAACCTCAGACACCACACGGACCATTCGTCTAGCTTGCGACAAATACGCACACATTTTCCTCATTTCAGCCCATTGAGTCATTAAATTCAATGGGGAAAAGCAGTGAGAAATGTAAAGCATGTCGTACGGATGCCATACGGATACATAGGTGCGAGAAAATCGCATCATCGCATTGCAAATGCATTACACAAGGATGACCATACGGAGAACACTTGTCTCAGCAGGGAGACTCGGACCAATTGTGACCCCGGCCTAAAACAATCACTGCAAGCAAACACATGAGCTTGATAAGAGAGGCATTGCTGAAAACTGTGTTTTAACCCATAGCTCATATTGTCTTCAGCTTACATAGCAAAAACCTGCTGATAGATTTCCTTTAAGGTTGTGTGCACACGTTGCGGTTTTTTCGCGGTTTTTCCCGATAAAAACGCTATAAGGCTATGTGCACACGTTGCAGATTATTTGCAGTTTTTTAGCGTTTTTGTGCTATAAAAACGCTATAAAACCGCAAATAATCTGCATACATTAAGCATCCCATCATTTATAATGGAATCCGCAATTTCTGTGCACATGATGTGCATTTTTCCGCATGAAAAACGCATTGCGGGAAAAAAATGAACCTGTTCATTAATTTTGCGTTTTTTTCGCGGATTTCCCACTGTCTAATGCATTGGGAAATGTCTGGGAAAAAACACGCAAAAAAAGCACAAAAACCGCGTCACAACCGTGCAAAAACGCGCAAAAAACCGCATGCGGATTTCATGCGGAAATCTGGCAGAAATGTCCGGATTTCCACAGGAATTTTCTGCATGAATTCCTGAACGTGTGCACATAGCCTAAAACCGCAAAAAAAAAAAAAACGCATACAATAAGAATCCCATTATTTAGAATGAATTCCGCATGTTTTGTGCACATGATGCGTTTTTTTCCGCGAAAAAAACGCATCGCGGTAAAAACCGCAGCATGTTTATTAATTTTGCGGTTTTTTTTGCGGATTTCCCACTACAAAATGCATTGGGAAGTCTCCGGAAAAAAACGCGGCAAAAACGCGGCAAAACCGCAACAAAAACGCGTCAAAACCGCTGCAAAATCGCTTGCGGTTTTCTTTCGGATTTCTTGCAGAAAATGTCCAGTTTTTCTCAGGAATTTTCTGCGAGAAATCCTGAACGTGTGCACATAGCCTAAAGGATAATTATGTACTGTAAGTCAAGGGAGCAAGCCTAAACATGCTCCTGGTCATGTTAAACAGAAGCGAACACTTTTTGGACTGGTTCTATGATGCATTAAACATCTTCGTATAAATAATATGAGTTATCCCTCCACCTTGCTATAAACAAAATCACAGAGTATAAGGCTATGTGCACACGTATTCTTGAAGGCTGCGGATTTTTCCGCAGCGGATTTAAAAAATCCGCAGGTAAAATGCACTGCGTTTTACCTGTGGATTTACTGCAGATTTTGTGCGGATTCCACCTGTGGTTTTACACCTGCGGATTCCTATTATGGAGCAGGTGTAAACCGCACAAAGAATTGTGTGTTTCCGCACATTTTTTTCCGCAGCATGGGCACAGCAGTTTTTGTTTTCCATAGGTTTACATTGTACTGTAAACTCATTGAAAACTGCTGCGGATCCGCAACAAAATCCGCAATGTGTGCACATAGCCTTACTATAGTGGTAAGACATGCAAAATAATGGGAATACGTCTACATTAATCAAGCAAAATACAATTTGAAATAATGTATCAATTTACACACGTCTACACCTACCAAGCAAAATACAATTTGAGATTATGTAACATTTAAAACAATATTATTGAATATTCTTGCCCCTATGTTTGACCTGTATCATGTCTGGGGAAGAAATTTGCCATGATAATGCTAGTGTGCGTTGTACGTCAGTTCCTAGATGACCAACCAATGGAGTAATATAGGGCTTCCTATCCAGTTTCCAGAGTCTGTAGGACTAGTTTACAAGATGGAGTGGTATCATTGTGAAGCTGCTGAACCAAAAGCAGCAGGTAATGTGCCACATATGAATGCGTACGTCTGTAGTTTTAGCATACATAAGTTGATGTGTAACAAGCCTGAATATTAAAAATATGTAAACACAGGTGTAGTACCCTGTGTTCAGTAACATACCGTGCCCTGCTATACACCGTAGTGGCCTCAGTGAAAAGGGGCAAGACCTGCCGTGCAAAAAACGTCCACCAAAAAAGTGCCAAAATTGTGGGGTAAAATCATGGTGCAACGTGAATTATTAAACAGCATAAACTACTTTGAAAAATTGGGTGCATTTTAAGACTATAAAGTCTTTTGCACCAGTTTTTGGTGTCATTTAGAGATGATAGGATTGCTTTGCGTAGTACCGATCCATGGTCCAGGTCAGTGTCCCCTGGCCATAGACATGAGCGGCGCACATTTTCTGACCTTTTAGAATCCCAAACTTGGCTTTTGATTTTCTGGGCTGGCATCTCGATATCTGGGGCACTGCACAGATAATAGAAAACGAGGAGAGCGAATTAAATGTCACGTTAAGGAACACAGAAGGTCAGGAAATTTGGACAGCTCAAGTCCACGGAAAAATTATCTGGACCATGAATCGGGGTTGCACTAAGCCATACTCTCATCTGTAGTGTTAGTAAGTAGAACATTTTGTCACAAGCTTTTTTTCCAGCAAAAAAATTGTGACTTTGACACTTTTGATGTATGGGTGGGAACATGGGCTTGGTTATGAGTCACCCGCCAGGGTCGTGGGGTACCCGGCACCAGGTCCGGTGTTCACAGGGGGATGTCACGGTGGCAACCCGGTCCGTGGCCCTGGGCGCCCATGTAAAAGGGGAAAGTTTTTAAAGGGATTTGGTGAATAAAGTTTATGTTCGTGACGCCACCTGTGGTATTCGGTCAGTGGGGGACCGACGCTGCTTTAAGGAGTCCTCTGGGGTGATGTTATGGCAGCTAGATGGTATACCTTCCTACAGGTGAAGTATGTCCCCAGGGCTCCCAGGGTATAGATGGAAGATGGTGATGAATGGTGCAGTAAGGAGCGAGGACACAGGGTTGCAGTCTCTTTACTTTGTTTACTGAAGACTTCAGGCAGCCACAGTCCAGACCACCAGATCACAGGGCAGGCAGGGTCCGGCTGGCATTAAAGCGAATCCAGAGTTCCCCTTTACCAGGTAGAGATGAAAGCCTTCCTATAGCGTGGTAGTGTTGTAGTCCCTTACTGCCTATTGCTTCGGATAAGGTCCTCACAGTTATTCTCTCTCTGTCCCCCATATAGGATAGGACATAACCCGTATGACTGGTGACTTGAGCCTTTTTACAGAGACTCTAGCACGCCCCGGGCTCTGTAGGTGTCACCGTGTCTCCTGGGTATTAAGGCGGACAGGTAACTTGCAGTTCAGCTGTCCTGCTGGTCTCTGCTGTAAATCGTAGAGATCCTTACAACCTCGGTAGTCCGACTACCGGTTTTCTGTGCCTCAGAGGGAGGCAGCCTGCTCGTAGCTGGTCTCCCCAGATATCCTTCTCCTTTGCTTCGCTCTCCTTTACACTCACTAAACAGTGTCCTGCTTTCTGGATGATCTCTATCCTGGAGCTGCAGCACTGCGGCTACACAGCTCTTTACACCTTCTCCGGCCTCAGACTGCTCCAGTCTGCTGTCTGGCACTAACTGTTCTGAAACTTTCCCTCCAAACCACAATATGTATACATATGTAGGGGAGTCACCTTGTAAATAGGATCAAAAGCTCACCCTCGTGGCCTGGAATGTGAACATGTTGTGTGCATTGTGATTACCTGGTGAGAGTTGTCTTTCATCGCTTCCAAACGTAACATCACTCTCACCCGTGAGGAAAGCAATGCTACTGTGACGACCAGGACCCTGGGACGCCATAGTTATCTTTGCTAATAGGTCTTACTTGGGTTTTAAAAGTTACAATTCTCACTCCCATAGGGCAAGTGGAGTAAAAATTGGCTAAAACGTTCTAGACAGAATTAGTTAAATTAAAGTATGCGGAAAACTTTGATAAATTTGACATAAATTAAGGCAACACAATCTCCAGCTCTGTCCTCAAATAAAGGCATAAGCAAACATAATCAGAAGACATTTTTATAACAGACAAAAACTGGTCTATCATGATCTTTCCACAGAGCAAGAACAGGAACCATAACGATGTGCTAGTCATTTTTCTTTATGCTAATTTCGCCGTTTTCTTTACTTGAATGAACAGTCAGAAGTTGTTTGGTCTTCATATAGGTCCAATAAGGGTTCAGTATAAAAGTAAGTGAGATCAGAGCAAAGAAGAAGAAAGCTACATACAATCCTGTGGTGGATTTCACCAGACGATCATAGTTGTTAAGAGATACCCACCACAAATGATAGGTAAGGAACATGCGGCAATGGAACAAGTGAACCACAATCCACTGATCCACCTTCCAAATAAATGTTTGTGACCAGCCAGCCTAAAAGAAAAAAAATGCATAAAAATTATCCTGATAGAGTTAAACAACATCTATATAGTGACTTCTGTCCTGAAACTACAATTTGTGGCAACAAATCAAGAGTTAACTCATACAATAAATACCCAATTTTCAAGAATTGTATTATTGCCCCAATTAATTCTAAAGTAAAGCAACTTTGCAAGTAGGAAAATTTTCTTCCTATGCAGAATTACCGTACTTGTCTCTATAGTTACGATCAAACCCTATGTATTCTAACCCTGCAATCAAGTGTCACCTTATTATGCTCCTATGCGTATAGCATATTCACACATTGCAGTCACACTGTGTATATTTGCTGCAACAAAATCACGCTGTTTTGCTTCTATTTTCCAAAAATGCGGCAAAAATGTTATGCGCTAAAAAATACAAGGCCACAACGTGTGAACAAAGCATAACGGGTGAACAAAGAAAGATTAAATTTTTTTTACTGAACAACTAATGTTGAGCAAAGACAAAGCTTCATTTTGAACTAGGATCCTCAAAAGGCAACTATAAATTCTGGCATCGTAACAATATGAGCTTTCATGTGTGTACATGAGGAATAAGGCTGGGATCACACATACGCGAGATACGGCCAAGTCTCACAGGTGAAATCCCTAATCTGGCGCCGGCACTTGGGAGCGGAGCGTGCAGCTCCATGTGTTGCTGTGCGGCTGCACGCTCCGCTCTGGAGTGCCGGCGCCAGAGGAGGGATTTCACCTGCGAGACACGGACGTATCTCGCGTATGTGTGATCCCAGCCTAACACTATTTCTGGAAATTATATGATTTGTATTTTGCATTTTCCCCAGTTTTCCCCTCTGCATGCCTGATTTCTTTATTTGTAATTATCTCTGAGCGGATACAACTCCCTAAGTACAGCACACATAGAGGGAGTCCTGTTCATTATTCTTTTTCAGGACATGGAGTAAAATATACCACAGTCCTGAGTTGTTTATATGTGACTTCCCCTCTGGGATGAGGTAAGACTTGTTAGAAAGCTCAGTATCATCTTTCTGAATCTCCCTCTGCTTGTTTTTTTCACTCTGATCCTTACTTCTCCTCCCTTCCATAGAATATAGTAGTAAATGTTCCTAACACCTCATTGTTCTGGCAGTCCTTCTATACTTGAAGATGGATTTGAGCTGTTTTGTCAGGAATAAATGGCAAGTACAGGGGAGGGAGAAGGAGACGTAGTGGCTCATAAGTGGAGAAAGTAAATTTGCCTGAAAATATACATTACTTTTTTTTTTATTTGGCTGCACTATTGATTTATGCAAGCTCTACTGAAAGTACAAATCCCATTTCATACCAACAAGTTAGTCTTACCTTTATTAGAATCCATGAAGTACAAGTGAATGGAGTAGCCATCTCTAATAGTAATGCAGCTACTGGCAAATAATGTCCTGCTGTACTGCAAATCGCAGCACCAAAACATCCAATAAAAGCGGTAATGTGGTGGGCAGCCACCGACCTATCAAATGTCCAGAACCAAAAATTATATACGAAAAGAGCTACGTTTTCATATAAAAAAAACCCAGCTGCTATCAAGATTATAAAAGCAGCCCACCCCTGCTGACCCGTGATCTTATCTGCAGCGAGAACTGGATCGATCAATAATGCTCTTAGCCCAGCCACATAGCACAGGAGTCCGAAAGATGCCCGGGTAGCGACTGAATTCCAAAATACCTTGTCTTTCGTAGGTAGAGGTCTAAAAGTGGCAAAAAGTACTAGTGATGCAAGGTGAATCAAAGCAAAAATGCCTGCATAAAATCCAAATCCTCCTGCTATCAACATCAGGCGGACGTTCCATGATGAATAGTCCAAATCAAAGTCTAAACTGCTCAGGGCAGATATGAGATCACGAGGAGCAGCCATCTTGCAGGAAGAACGAGTCGTGTATGTGCCTTCCTTCTACATATATACTGGCATCTTCTTATTACACATACATGTACATGTCAGCATTATCTGCAAAACAAAGTATACATAAAGAAAGGAACTGACTGTAATGTCATGCAGTGTTCTCTTCTGTAAAAATGGTGAGAATCTTTCGTACTACAAAATGTATGTTTTACTAAAGCTGTGACCACTTATATGTTTGGGCAGCGACTTCATAGATAACAAATAGGACCAGGGTTGTGATAATGCCAAATCTCAGAAAGCTGGTGTTGTCACTGGTGCTGGATATTCATATATCAATTAGCAAGTACCAGCTTTCAGGAAAATAAACAAGGAAGCCAAATCCTCATGACGACACTGGGCAGGAGCTTCTGTCATCGGGGCCATGAGGAGCATCCTAGGAAACACCACTATTACGCCTAGTGTAGAGCCTGAGGGGGCAGGCAGATATTCCAAGAACACCAAGTTAACAGTTGTACACTGCCCTCTCTGGCCCTAAAATTGTTTCAGTTTTGCGCTCATATAAGGGTATGTGTCCACGTTCAGGCTTGCTTCAGGCTTTGGTCAGGATTTTATGCAGGTAAAATCCTGACCAAAACTGCACGTGAGGTCAATGGCAGGTCACCTGCGGTGTTCTTGTGTGTTTTGCTCATTGTAGCAACATGCTGCGTTCTGAAAAAACGCGACGCATGTGCGTTTTCGCGGCAAAAACGCATGCGTTTTTTCCTGCATAGTGGAGATGGAATTTCATTAAATCCCCTCCACTATGCTGTAACATCTGGACGCTGCGTTTTTGATGCTGCGGAAAAACGCAGCGTCAAAAACGCAGCGTTTCCTGAACATGGAAACATACCCTTAGTGATCTTCTCATAAACAAGTCACACTGATAAGGCAGGTCAGGGACATATCTTACAATATGGCACCAGGGGATCGGCTGGAAAGGTGATTCTTTTATAGACAGCTGTGACAAGCAGAGATGGAGGCAGAGATCTGTCCCGGATGACGGCTCGAGCGTTTCAGTATCCCAACATGCACTGGTGTTCTCCAATGAACCGTCATCACACAGGAAGTTGTAAAAAAAAACGCAGTTAGTGAGGGGAAGATAGGGACTTGTTAATTAAAAATGAATACCACCAGAAACGAGCAACAACAACCTCTTTACAAGAGACACTCTCTAAAGTGAATCAGCAACCTACATGAGAAAACAGAGCGCAAAAAGTCTCATATAAAATAGCATTTTATTTCAATATTTAAAAAAAAATATATATATAAATAAACCTACATAAATATGAAACAAACAGAGCATGCCTGAAAAAAGTGGTGTCAGCAGGGGTTCAGGGGGCGAAGCTTTGGGTGAAACGTGCATTGGGGCTAGTAGCACAAGTACATTCTATCCTGATACATTCACATACCATCTTAATGTAAGTATTAAACTTTGAACTATCTTCTAGCTAAAGTCAAGTTATTGTTTGTTTGTTTTTTTGGACTAAGGGTATTTGGCTAGAGGCCGCAATTCTCTGCTAAGTTTATTTACATGTACGCTGGCACCACTTTTTTCAGGCGTCCGCTGTTTGTTTCTTATTTATGTCTGTTCATTTATAGAATTTTTTTTTAAAATATTGAAATAAAATAATATTTTATATGAGACTTTTTGCACTCGGTTTTCTCATGTAGGTTTACTTGTTTATTAAAGTATATTAGAAAATATATATCATATATTACCTGTATAACTGCTGCAAAATTAGGGTCTCAACCAATTAGACCAACATAATACAAATACAAAAAAATAAGAATAATTTGTGCTGGCTGCAGGTATTACAACTCCTCTGTGCTGAAACTAAGGCCGGGATCACACACAGCGAGATACGGCCGAGTCTCGCAGGTTAAAACCAAGCTCTGGCACCGGCACTCCGGAGCGGAGCGTGCAGCTGCATAGCAATACATGGAGCCGCACGCTCCGCGCCCAAGTGCCGGTGCCAGAGCTTGGTTTTAACCTGCATGATCCCGGCCTAAGTGTTAGCCTTTGTGCAATATTTTACTGCTTATTAACACTTAAGAGACCTTCAGGGCAAATACATAGCAGAGGGGACTTAACTTTGGATGCTGATGAACAGTTCTGATGATTAAAGGGAATCTGTCACCCTATTTTAGGCCTATAAGCTAAGGCCACCGCCATCAGGGGCTTATCTACAGCATTCTATAATTCTGTAGATAAGTCTCCAATGTAACCTGAAAGAAATACAAGTTAGATTATACTCACCCAGGGGCGGTCCCGATGCGGTCCGGTCCGATGGGCGTCGTGCCTCCCATCTTCATACGATGACGTTCTCTTCTTTGCTTCCTTCTTTGCTGTAGATAAGCCCCTGATGGCGGTGGCCTTAGCTTATAGGCCTATAATGGGGTGACAGATTCCCTTTAAGGTGCCTCAGTGCGAGGTAGATGTCCTTCAGATACCAATGTAGAGTCCTGATGATTAAGGTGCTTGCGTGCATGTGTCAGATTTCTTGTATCGTGGAACCAAATACAGTAAGTCGCATAGATTAGTCACTGGTGACTTCTGGATGCATGCTCTTGCGAAGATTAAGCAGCGCTGTCCCAGCCGGTGACAGGCGCTTAGATCCGGCGTCCAGCAGTACTGGTGTAAACACATGTGTGCTTACAGAACCTGTGTGACGTCTTCAATCACGTGACACCAGGCGGCCATGTGGTACGTACTTGTTATGATGGACAGATAGGACCAAATCCGACGTGTTTCGGAAAATGGCGTTTTCCTTCTTCAGGGATGATTCTAATTTCATAACAGAGCATTTTATAATAACGCGATATCAATCAAATGCAAATAGGTCAATTTCATTATTGAGTCCTCTTGGTTTTATTCACCTTAATCATCAGGGCTGTTCATCAGCATCTGAAGGTAAAGTCCCCTCTGTTTAGTATTTGCCCTTAAGGTCTCTTAAGTGTTAATGAGCAGTAGAATATTGCACACAGGCTAACACTTTGTTTCAGCACAGAGAAGGTGTAATACCTGCAACCAGTGCAGATTTTAGGTTTGGACCTATTTTTCCAATGCCAAAAGCCATAAGGCCATAGTATAAATAATAAGGCAGGGGAGTTATGAGTGGATATTTCTATATGTAAATGTCACTTTGTAATTAGCAGTTACCTGAAGCCTGAAAATGAGGCCCGATCCCATCCAGACCACGGCGTGTACGGTCGGTGAGGCACAGGAGTGAGGTTAGGGCTGTCGGGGCTTTGTGTAGAGAAGCGCTTTCACTTTCTATTTCTCCGTTTCTTTCTACTAGAAAATCACTTTACAGGAAAATGAAAAAAAAAACAGTGAGAGCAAAATCCTATGTAGTGTATGTATGAAGAATGTACAGTATATGTATGTAGAATGTATATGTATGTAGAATATACAGTATATATGCATATGCAGTGTATGTACTACATGAATGTAGTGTATTTAGTGGATGTAGTATGTATATATGCATATGTGGTGTATGTATGTATTACATGTATATGTTTATATGTACATGTATATATACACATGTCTAGTGTATACACGTTTGTGATCTCCCAGACTGCAGGGGCACCCAGTAACTGTACCCACTGCCCATCTCCGCTGCCACACTGTGCATTACATGAGCCATCACTGAGTGCTGCAGCAGTTACCACACTGCTCCTTCCAGCCAGGCACACAGGACAAGGATTACAGCTGTAATTGATGAGGACATTGTATAACATTACACTAGAAATAGAGCTGTACTCACAGCCGGCGCCGTGCACTACAGGCGGTCACTCACCCGGCAGCCGCTGACCATCCGACCGCGCCGATCACTGCACTATTGGCTCACTGTATCTGAGGAGTATCGCAGCGATGGGAACTAGTGCCCAGCGTCACGTGATCACCGCCCCAGCAAGTCTTTCCAGGACCGGGAGGGCGCGGTGCCGGGGCTTCTGCTGCGGAACCTCCGGAGCGTCCTCACGTCACAGTGCTCAGCGCTATACGGGGGACACTGTGCTGGAGACCCGCTCACACTATTCATTGTGGCCACAGTGCGGGTATCTGAGGGCTGGAGCACATACACTTGGCTTCCGCCTCACCGGGGTGTGATACTTTCCTGCACTCTTCTATCTGCCAGGAGCTGTGGGTTTTTTTTTTTATCATGTAATCTATGACTGACGAATGTCACTGTTAGCATAGCTCCCAACTTTTGAAGATGAGAAAGAGGGACAAATTAGATTTTAGGCCACGCCTCTGACCACACCCATTCATAATTAGTCACACCCATATCCACGTCCCAACCACACCCATTTAGCATTGCTGATCACACTGTTTCATATACCATAATTATAAACAAAAAAATATGGCCACACAGTGCTCCATACTGTATAATGACCGCACATGATGCTCCATACTGTATAATGACCGCACATGATGCTCCATACTGTATAATGACCACACATGATGCTCCATACTGTATAATGACCGCACATGATGCTCCATACTGTATAATGACCACACATGATGCTCCATACTGTATAATGACCGCACATGATGCTCCATACTGTATAATGACCACACATGATGCTGCATACTGTATAATGACCGCACATGATGCTGCATACTGTATAATGAACACACATGATGCTCCATACGGTATAACGGCCACACATGATGCTCAATACTGTATAACGGCCGCACATGATGCTCCATACTGTATAACGACCGCACATGACGCTCCATACTGTATAATGAACATACATGACGCTCCATACTGTATAATGAACATACATGATGCTCCATACTGTATAATGAACATACATGATGCTCCATACTGTATAATGAACATACATGATGCTGCATACTGTATATTGGCCGCACATGATGCTCCATACTGTATAATGAACACACATGACGCTCCATACTGTATAATGACCTCACATGATGCTCCATACTGTATAACGGCCGCCCATGATGCTCCATACTGTATAATGACCGCACATGATGCTCCATACTGTATAATGACCGCACATGATGCTCCATACTGTATAACGGCCGCACATGATGCTCCATACTGTATAACGGCCGCACATGATGCTCCATACTGTATAACGACCGCACATGACGCTCCATACTGTATAATGAACATACATGACGCTCCATACTGTATAATGAACATACATGACGCTCCATACTGTATAATGAACATACATGATGCTGCATACTGTATATTGGCCGCACATGATGCTCCATACTGTATAATGAACACACATGACGCTCCATACTGTATAATGAACACACATGATGCTCCATACTGCATAACGGCCGCCCATGATGCTCCATACTGTATAATGACCGCACATGATGCTCAATACTGTATAATGAACATACATGATGCTCCATACTGTATAATGACCACACATGATGCTTCATACTGTATAATGAACACACATGACGCTCCATACTGTATAATGAACACACATGACGCTCCATACTGTATAATGAACACACATGATGCTCCATACTGTATAATGCCTGCAGATGATGCTCCATACTGTATAACGGCCGCACATGATGCTCCATACTGTATAATGAACACACATGATGCTCCATACTGTATAATGAACACACAGGATGCTGCATACTGTATAATGACCACACATGATGCTTCATACTGTATAATGAACACACATGATGCTCCATACTGTATAATGACCACACATGATGCTCCATACTGTATAATGAACACACATGATGCTCCATACTGTATAACGGCCGCACATGATGCTCCATACTGTATAACGACCGCACATGACGCTCCATACTGTATAATGAACATACATGACGCTCCATACTGTATAATGAACATACATGATGCTGCATACTGTATATTGGCCGCACATGATGCTCCATACTGTATAATGAACACACATGATGCTCCATACTGTATAACGGCCGCACATGATGCTCCATACTGTATAATGAACATACATGATGCTCCATACTGTATAATGACCACACATGATGCTTCATACTGTATAATGAACACACATGACGCTCCATACTGTATAATGAACACACATGACGCTCCATACTGTATAATGAACACACATGATGCTCCATACTGTATAATGCCTGCACATGATGCTCCATACTGTATAACCGCCGCACATGATGCTCCATACTGTATAATGAACACACATGATGCTCCATACTGTATAATGAACACACATGATGCTCCATACTGTATAATGACCACACATGATGCTTCATACTGTATAATGAACACACATGATGCTCCATACTGTATAATGACCACACATGATGCTCCATACTGTATAATGAACACACATGATGCTCCATACTGTATAACGGCCGCACATGATGCTCCATACTGTATAACAACCGCACATGACGCTCCATACTGTATAATGAACACACATAATGCTCCATACTGTATAATGAACACACATGATGCTCCATACTGTATAATGCCTGCACATGATGCTCCATACTGTATAACGGCCGCACATGATGCTCCATACTGTATAATGAACACACATGATGCTCCATACTGTATAATGACCACACATGATGCTCCATACTGTATAACGGCCGCACATGATGCTCCATACTGTATAACGACCGCACATGACGCTCCATACTGTATAATGAACATACATGATGCTGCATACTGTATATTGGCCGCACATGATGCTCCATACTGTATAATGACCGCACACGATGCTCCATACTGTATATTGGCCGCACGATACTTCGTACCAAATAATGGCCACACATAGCTACTCCTACACACGCGGCTGCGCTCCGTACACTTTGCACACGGCTCCATACACCTCGCACACACACGGCTCCGCTCCATACACCTCGCACACACACGTGGCTCCGCTCCATACACCTCGCACACACACGTGGCTCCGCTCCATACACCTCGCACACACACGTGGCTTCGCTCCATACACCTCGCACACACACGTGGCTCCGCTCCATACACTTCGTACACTCAGGGCTCCGCTCCATACACCTCGCACACACACGTGGCTCCGCTCCATACACTTCGTACACACACGGCTCCGCTCCGTACACCTCGTACACACACGGCTCCGCTCAGTACACCTCGTACACACACGGCTCCGCTCAGTACACCTCGTACACACACGGCTCCGCTCAGTACACCTCGTACACACACGGCTCCGCTCATTACACCTTGTACACACACGGCTCCGCTCAGTACACCTCGTACACACACGGCTCCGCTCAGTACACCTACGGCTCCGCTCAGTACACCTCGTACACACACGGCTCCGCTCCGTACACCTCGTACACACACGGCTCCGCTCCGTACACCTCGTACACACACGGCTCCGCTCCGCACACCTCGTACACACACGGCTCCGCTCCGCACACCTCGTACACACACGGCTCCTGTCCGCACACCTCGTACACACACGGCTCCGCTCCGTACACCTCGTACACACACGGCTCCGCTCTGTACACCTCGTACACACACGGCTCCGCTCCGTACACCTCGTACACACACGGCTCCGCTCCGTACACCTCGTACACACACGGCTCCGCTCCGTACACCTCGTACACACACGGCTCCTCTCCGTACACCTCGTACACACACGGCTCCGCTCCGCACACCTCGTACACACACGGCTCCTGTCCGCACACCTCGTACACACACGGCTCTGCTCCGTACACCTCGTACACACACGGCTCTGCTCCGTACACCTCGTACACACACGGCTCTGCTCCGTACACCTTGCACACACACGGCTCCGCTCCATACACCTCATACACACATGGCTCTGCTACATGCACACTGTAAACACCTCCTGACCCCACACAAGGCATTACACGCCTTGTCAGCTCTACAGCACTGTATCTGTGAGACTCGTCGGTGGTCCTGGCACAGGAGGGGTAACATCATCCTGTCCTCTGCCTTTGCCTATAGGGACCCTGCACATGTCACTGGCTGCAGTAATGTCGCAGCGATTGTTTCTCTCTAGTTGTGAATATCACCATTGATTTCGGTCTCTCTGTCCATTCCTGAGAGCTCAGGGCACACAGCCTGTCCGTCCATCCACCACCTGCTCTGCTGCTCTGTGTTACCAGCACATAGGAATTACAGCTATGGAAAATGTCTCTGAACTTCACCTATTTGTTGCTGTGTACGGACAGTGCTTTCTAGATTATTCAGCAATAATAAAGTGATTGTGTTGATCGGCAGCACATTACCTCCTGCAGGACCATGTGGCAAGGTGGCAAGGTGGCAGCAACCCTAACCAGCACAGCCGAGCTTGCCTTCTGCGAGTATGCACAGGACCTGTGATGAGGTCACAGGAGGGGAGGAGTCAGGGGTCACATGATCGGCAGATCGGGACCTCCGTGGATTGCAGGACTGAGGCAGCCATACGGAAGGGTAAGGGCCTGGGGCATGGTTTAACTACACAAAGGGGCGTGTCGGTCCTGCTGTCTGCGGGATCAGAGCGTCCCGTGCGGGAGTGCGGGGCAAGGGCTGAAAACCGGGACAATCCTGCACAATGAGGGACGGTTGGGAGCTATGCTGTTAGGCAGGGCCGGTTTTAGGCAAAGTGGGGCACTAAGCAAAAGTTTAAAATGGGGCCCCGAATGCTAACATAGTCCACATCACACAGAAGCATTTCTGTTGTAGTTACTTGCGCTGAGTTCAGGCCTCTAAACTAGTGTAATCAACAATATTGAAGGCATTCTACGCTGGTTTTCTGGCCTCTTTCCACCGTCTGAAAAGAATGATGGGTCAGAACAATTACTACTAGATCAATCTGTCTCCATACAGTATCATGTTATCAGCAGCATACCTACAGTTTACCCGGCGATGTGCTGCTGAGAGCAAGGATTTCTGTTCCCACATAAACCATCCAATCACTCGATGAATAGGCAGCATTTTGCTTGTTTAGTGTAATACACCCCACAGTCCTCCATATATTATGATGTGCACCACAGTCCTCCATATTGTAAAATGCATACCCCATAGTCCTCCATATAATATAATGTGCCCCATAGTCCTCCATATAGTATAATACACTCCCCAAAGTCCTCCATATAGTATAATACACTGCTCAGTCCTCCTTATAGTATGATACTCGCCTCATAGTGCTTCATATAGTATAATACATTCCTCAGTCCTCCATATAGTATAATACACTCCTAAGTCCTTCATATAGTATTATACAATCCTCAGTCCTCCATATAGTATAATACACTCCTCAGTCCTCCATATAGTATAATGCACTCCTCATAGTCCTCCATATATTATAGTACACTGCTCAGTCCTCCATATAGTATAATACAATCCTCAGTCCTCCATATAGTATAATAGACTCCTCATAGTCCTCCATATAGCATGATACACTCCTAATAGTACTCCATATTTTAAAATACACTGCTCAGTCCTCCATATAGTATAATACACTCCTCAGTCCTCCATATAGTATAATAAACTCCTCATAATCCTCCATATATTAAAATACACTGCTCAGTCCTCCATGTAGTATAATGCGCCACCATAGTCATCCATGTAGTACAATTCACTTCTCATAGTATAATGCACCCCATAGTTCTTCATATAGTATAGTGTATTCCCCATAGTCCTCAATACAGTATAATGCATCCCACATAGTATAATGCAGCCACCCCACAGAATATAATGTAGCCCCGAGTATAATGCAGCCCCGCCATACAGTATAATGTAACCCCCCATAGAATATAATGCAGCCTACTCATATAGTATAATGCAGCCCCTCCATAGAATATAAGGTAGCCCCCATAGAATATAATGTAGCCCCTCCATAGAATACAATGTAGCCCTCGTCATATAGTATAATGCAGCCCTCCATATAATATAATGTAGCCCCTCAGAGTATAATGAAGCCCTCCATACAATATAATCTAGCCCCCATAGAATACAATGTAGCCCCCTCATAGTGTATGATGCAATCACCCCTCATAGAATATAATAAATTTAATACATAGAATATAATGTAGCCCCCCCAGAGAATATAATACAGCCCACTTTCCCATAGAATATAATGTAGCCCCATCAAAGAGTTTGATGCAATGTTCCCCCATAGAATATAATACAGCCCCCATAGAATATAATACAGCCTCCCCATAGAATATAATGTAGGCCCCATAGAATGTAATACAGCCCCCACAGAACATAATACAGCCCCCATAGAATATAATACAGCCCCTCATAGACTATAATACAGCCCCCATAGAATATAATACAGCCCCCACATAGAATATAATGTAGGCCCCCAACGAATATAATACAGCCCCATAACATATTATACAGCCCCTATAGACTCTAATACAGCCCCCACATAGAATCTAATGTAGTCGACCCCCCCCCCCCTCATCTCACTCATTCATATGTTTAAAAAAAAAAAACAATCCTCACCTCTCCTCGTGGCCCGTGCTGCTCCAGGCTCTGCTCCGGTCTCGGCAGCTGCAGTTTGCCCGGCACACAGCAGGTACGCGATGATGTGACATCATCGCGCACCCTCAGTGTCAGGCAGAGGGGAATGATGGGAGATGGAACGTCACTGATGCTCTCTCCTCCATCATTGCATTGAACTGTACTGGCGTCTTAGACGCCGGTATACTTGATTGAGTCTGCACTGGCGAGGGGGGCAGTCGGCGCTGGCGGGGGGGAGTTGGTGCTGGCGGCAGGCGACTGGCTGGGCCCCTGGGGGAGCGGGGGCCCTAGGCTGCTGCCTGGTCTGCCTGCCATTAACGCCAGCCCAGCTGTCAGACCACGTTCACATAGTATTTGGTCAGTATTTTTCCTCAATATCTCTTAGGGTGTGTGTTCACAGTCCGGAAAACCCACTCCGCCCAAAGCGCCACCCCCTTCTGTACGCACGGTGATTCCTGATGTGTTCATTGCACACATCCGGAATCACCGCACCCTATACACATAGGACCCTGTTATTTACCTTGCAGTGACAGAGTGTCACCCCAAGGAAACAGACATACTGCGTTCTAAAAAGATGTCCCCCATGTCCGTAAAAGCAGGCCCGCCGAGTGCGTGTTCGCATGTAAAGTGGAGACGGGATTTCATAAAATCCCCTCCACTATGCTGTAACATCTGGACGCTGTGGGTTTCTATTATACTTTTCCTCTGATTCCTGGTTTTGGCTTACAAATACTGAAGTAAAATACTGACCAAATACTCAACATGTGAATGTGGCCTAAATGTCTATCACAGCCTTCAATTAATCTAAGCGACAAAAGTTTTTCCCGTTCCCGACATTTGAAATACCGTATTTTCCGGCATATAAGATGACTTTTTAACCCCTGAAAGTCTTCTTAAAAGTCGGGGGTCGTCTTATATGCCGGGTGTCGTCTTGTACGCCGGGTGCAGACCAATGTGTATATGGGGGGGGAGTGGTCCCGATGACGAAGAGAGGGGGCGTCTCACAGGAAAGTGTGAGTGGAGTATCCCCCTATTACCTCATTATAGCAGCGTGGGGTCTCTGTGCTGGGGAGCGGCGGCGGCTGCTCTCTCTTTCCCGGAGGCCACCGGATCGCAGCAAAGGAGCTGCCGGTGCCTCCGGGCTTTGAGGAAATGCCAGAAGAGCCCCGACTCTGCAAGAAGATACGCCGCCGCACCACAACACAAAGCCCCGATGCTGCACGAAGATACGCCGCCCCACAGTACAGCACCCACCCGGTACACAGAGGAGCAGCCGCTGCCACTCCCCAGCACAGAGCCCCAACGCCGCACGAAGATACGCTGCCCCACAGCACAGCACCCACGCGGCACAAAGAGGAGCAGCCGCCGCCGCTCCCCAGCACAGAGACCCCATACGCTGCTACAATGAGGTAATAGGGGGATACTCCACTCACACTTTCCTGTGAGACTCCCTTGCTCTTCATCATCGGGACCACTCCCCCCACCCCAAAAGGCACATTAGTCACCGGCCCTATAAGAGGTCACATGGCATATAAGAAGACCCCCGACTTTTAAGAAGATTTTATATTTTAACGGGAAAATTTGGGGGGTCGTCTTATACGCCGGAAAATACAGTATATATACAGCTCTGGCAAAAATTAAGAAACCACTGCACAGTTTTCTAAAAATCACCATCTCTACATGTCTGACAGCCATTCCATTCCAGTGTCAGTTGAATTCCAACCAGAGTACACCTCATTCTACTTAATGTGCTTATGATTAGGTGATCACCTGAACCAAATCTTATTTAACGAGAGAAAGTATAAAAAACACTGCTGTGGTGTTCACAATCCTCTTGCAATAAGACAAGCTGGATGGCCAAACAAGTGCTAGGAATAGCCCAAAATTAATTTACATGAAAAAATAACTTTTAACCATGCCAAAGGAGTTGAAAAGAAAAGTTTTGAGTGTGGAAAAGAAAGGCTCAATTCTGGCGTTACCAGCAGGGGGATACAGTGAGCTGTTATGATCTGGTGGCCTAGGAGCAGCATGAGACGGACTCTGGAGAAGGTGATCCCTGTACTGATCGCAAACCCTGAACCTAGCAGCGCAACTAGAAGTAGTCGTGGGGGTACCTAACACTCCCTAGACCCCTCGGCACAGCCTCAGAACTAACTTCCCCTAAAGACAGAAACATGAAACCTATCTTGCCTCAGAGAAAATCCCCAAAAGATAGATAGCTGTTGTGAATTCAGCTTTTTGGCTCCCTCCGGTGGTTGTAGAGGGTAATGCAGTTGTGCCTGGACTGCAGGAGTGGACAGGTGTATCTACTAATTGCAAAACTGACTTGAGTATATAGCTTTGCAGGATCCTTTAGTCAGTGCCAGTTGTCCATTGTTTTTGAAGGATTCACTTCCCTGCTGGTCTCTCCAGTTTGCTGTGCTTTTCTACAAAGATAAGTCCTGGCTTTGTTTTTGCTGTCCACCTGCTGGGGACCTTATAGTCTGTGCATTTTCATGTTTTTGTTTTGTCCAGCTTAGTCTGTGAAGGATGTTTTGCAGCCTAGCTATTTCTCTGGAGATGCAGATATACCCATGTCTTTAGACAGATGTGGTGATTCGTATTTTCTGTGGTGGATATTTTCTAGTGTTTTTATACTGACTGCATAGTACTCTGTTCTATCCTTTCTTTTTAGATAGTATGGCCTCCTATGCTAAAATCTGATTTCATATCTGCGTATGTTATTTCCCTCTCCTCTCACAGTCAATATTTGTGGGGGGCTATCTATCCTTTGGGGATTTTCTCTGAGGCAAGATAGGTTTCCTGTTTCTGTCTTTAGGGGTAGTTAGATCTTAGGCTGTGTTGAGGGGTCTAGGGAGTGTTAGGTACCCCCCACGGCTACTTCTAGTTGCGCTGCTAGGTTCAGGGTTTGCGGTCAGTACAGGGACCACCTTCTCCAGAGTCCGTCTCATGCTGCTCCTAGGCCACCAGATCATAACAGTACAACTGGCCCACAATGAGTTAATTGCATCTCAGAAGAAGGGAGGGAAGCTTTTGAGCCATTTTTTTCCTTAGCCTGTTTGGTATTTTCCTCCCTCTTTACCTCTGGGTGGCTACGGAATCCAGTATTAACATGAATGTTCAGGAGTTAGTTTCTCGGGTGGATCAGCTTGCTGCTAGGGTACAGGGTATTTCAGATTTCATTGTTCAGACTCCTGCCTTAGAACCTAAGATTCCCACTCCTGATTTATTTTTTGGTGACAAATCCAAATTTGAGTTTCAAAAATAACTGTAAACTGTTTTTTGCATTAGGATCCCGGTCTTCTGGTGATCCTATTCAGCAGGTTAAAATCATCATATCTCTGCTGTGTGGTGACCCACAGGATTGGGCATTTTCCCTGGAATCTGGCAATCCTGCTTTGCTTAATGTTGATTCGTTCTTTCAGGCATTGGGGTTGTTGTATGATGAGCCTAATTCTGTGGATCAGGATGAGAAAATCTTGTTAGCCCTGTGTCAAGGTCAAGAAGCGGCAGAATCGTATTGCCAGAAATTTAGAAAATGGTCTGTACTGACTAAATGGAATGAGGATGCCTTGGCGGCAATTTTCAGAAAGGGTCTTTCTGAATCCGTTAAAGATGTTATGGTGGGGTTCCCCACGCCTGCTGGTCTGAGTGATTCTATGTCTCTGGCCATTCACATTGATCGGCGCTTGCGCGAGCGCAGAGTTGTGCACCCTGTGGCGTTGTCCTCTGAGCGGAGCCCTGAGCCTATGCAGTGTGATAGGATTTTGTCTAGAGCTGAACGTCAAAGATTCAGGCGTCAGAATAGGTTGTGTTTTTACTGCGGAGATTCTGCTCATGTTATTTCTGATTGCCCTAAGCGTATAAAGAGAATCGCTAGTTCTGTTGCCATCAGTACTATACAACCTAAATTTCTGTTATCTGTGACCTTGATCTGCTCATTATCATCATTTTCTGTCATGGCATTTGTGGATTCAGGCGCCGCTCTGAATTTAATGGACTTAGAATTTGAGGGGCATTGATGCTACACCGTTGGCTAAAAATAAACCTCAGTTTTGGACACAGCTGACCATGCGCATGGCGCCAGCCCATCAGGAAGATTGTCGTTTTCTGGTGTTGCATAATTTGCATGATAATATTGTGCTGGGTTTTCCATGGTTGCAGCTACATAATCCGGTGTTAGATTGGAAATCCATGTCTGTGACTAGTTGGGGTTGTCAGGGGGTTCATGATCAGGCTCCTTTAATGTCAATTTCCTCTTCCCCCTCTTCTGAAGTTCCTGAGTTTTTGTCTGACTTCCAGGATGTATTCGATGAGCCCAAATCCAGTTCCCTTCCACCGCATAGGGACTGTGATTGTGCTATTGACTTGATTCCAGGTTGTAAGTTCCCTAAGGGCCGACTTTTCAACCTGTCTGTGCCTGAACATACCGCCATGCGGAGCTATATTAAGGAGTCTTTGGAGAAAGGGCATATTCGGCCATCTTCTTCACCGTTGGGAGCGGGGTTCTTTTTTGTTGCCAAGAAGGATGGCTCCTTGAGACCCTGTATAGATTATCGTCTTCTTAATAAGATCACGGTCAAATTCCAATACCCCTTGCCTTTGCTTACTGATTTGTTTGCTAGGATTAAGGGGGCTAGCTGGTTTACTAAGATTGACCTTCGGGGGGCATATAATCTTATTCGTATAAAGCAGGGTGACGAATGGAAAACTGCATTTAATACGCCCGAAGGCCATTTTGAATACCTTGTGATGCCATTCGGACTCTCTAATGCCCCATCTGTGTTCCAATCCTTCATGCATGATATCTTTCGGAGTTATCTTGATAAATTCATGGTTGTATATTTGGATGATATTTTGATTTTTTCCAATGATTGGGAGTCTCATGTGAAACAGGTCAGGATGGTATTTCAGATCCTCCGTAATAATGATTTATTTGTGAAGGGGTCAAAGTGCCTCTTTGGAGTGCAGAAGGTTTCTTTTTTGGGTTTCATTTTTTCTCCCTCGTCTATAGAAATGGATCCGGTTAAGGTTCAGGCCATTCATGATTGGAGTCAGCCCACATCTGTGAAGAGCCTTCAGAAATTCTTGGGCTTTGCTAATTTTTATCGTCGTTTCATTGCCAACTTCTCCAGTGTGGTTAAACCTCTAACCGATTTGACCAAGAAAGGCGCTGATGTGACGAATTGGTCCTCCGCGGCTGTTTCTGCCTTTCAGGAGCTTAAACGCTGATTTACTTCTGCCCCTGTGTTGCGTCAGCCAGATGTTTCTCTTCCATTTCAGGTTGAGGTTGACGCGTCTGAGATTGGGGCAGGGGCCGTTTTGTCTCAGAGGAATTCTGATGGTTCCTTGATGAAACCGTGTGCCTTCTTTTCTCGGAAGTTTTCACCTGCGGAACGCAATTATGATGTCGGCAATCGGGAGTTGTTGGCTATGAAGTGGGCATTTGAGGAGTGGCGACATTGGCTTGAGGGGGCCAAGCACCGTATTGTGGTCCTGACCGATCATAAGAATCTAATTTACCTCGAGTCTGCCAAACGGCTGAATCCTAGACAGGCTCGATGGTCCCTGTTTTTCTCCCGTTTTGATTTTGTGGTCTCGTACATTCCTGGTACTAAGAATGTTAAGGCGGATGCCCTCTCTAGGAGTTTTTTTCCTGATTTCCCTAGGGTTTTTGAGCCAGTCAGCATTTTGAAGGAAGGGGTGATTCTTTCTGCCATCTCCCCTGATTTGTGACGGGTTCTTCAGGAATTTAAGGCTGATAAGCCTGACCGCTGTCCTGTGGGGAAACTGTTTGTTCCTGATAGATGGACTAGTAAAGTGATTTCTGAGGTTCATTGTTCTGTGTTGGCTGGCCATCCTGGGATTTTTGGTGTTATGAACTGGTGGTTTAGGAGCAACATGGGACGAGCTCTGAAGGAGGTGGTACCTGTACTGACCGCAGTCCCTAAGCTCAACACAACACTAGAAGTAGCCGTGGGATGCTCCTGTCACTCCCTAAGCACCTCGTCACAGCCTGAGAATTAACTACCCCTAAAGATAGAAACAGGAAAACTATCTTGCCTCAGAGAAAATCCCCAAAGGATAGATAGCCCCCCCACAAGTAATGACTGTGAGTGGAGAGGGAAAAGACATACACAGAATGAAACCAGGATGTAGCACAGGAGGCCTGTCTAGCTAGATAGATAGGCTATAAAGGCACAGATGATTGGCCTCGGGGAGACCAAAACATCCAACACCACGGAGAAACCATCACGTGTTTCTCAACGCAGTGATTCCAGAACACTGCCCCCATCCCTTATGGGAAATATGCAGATGCATGTAGCTAGATAGATAGGACAGGATAGAATACTGTGCGGTCAGTATTAAAAACTACAAAAATCCACACAGAGTTTACAAAAATCTCCACACCTGACTAAAGGTGTGGAGGGTAAATCTGCTTCCCAGAGCTTCCAGCTTAACTGAATTAATCCATACTGGCAAGCTGGACAAAACATAGAATGCACAGAACGAATAAGTCCACAACATGTGGACAGGAAAGAGCAAAGCAAGGACTTATCTTTGCTGAACTGGTCAGGATATCAGGGAAATCCAAGCAAAGATGTGAATCCAACCAGGAACCATTGACAAGTGGCACTGGCTGAAGGGAAGAGCCAGGCATAAATAGCCGAGCAGAAAGACAATCAGTGGAAGCAGCTGCAGACTGCTAAATCCAAGGAGCAGCCATTCCACTTAAAACCACCGGAGGGAGCCCAAGAGCGGAATTCACAACATTTTGGTACCAGAGATTTGGTTAGTAGGTCCTTTTGGTGGCCTTCTTTGTCACGGGATGTGCATTCTTTTGTGCAGTCCTGTGGGATTTGTGCGCGGGCTAAGCCTTGCTGTTCCCGCGCTAGTGGGTTGCTTTTGCCATTGCCGGTCCCTGAGAGACCTTGGACGCATATTTCTATGGATTTTATTTCCGATCTTCCTGTTTCCCAAAGAATGTCGGTTATCTTGGTTGTCTGTGACCGATTTTCTAAGATGGTTCATTTGGTGCCTTTGCTGTTATGACCTGGTGGTTAAGAGGCCACACTGAAATGACCTGGTGGCTAAAACGCAACATGGAACGAGCTCTGAGAAGGTGGTATCTCTACTGACCGCAGTCCCTAATCCTAACAACACAACTAGAAATAGCCGTGGGATGTTCCTGACACTCCCTAGACACCTCGTCACAGCCTAAGATATAACTACCCCTAAAGAAGGAAATAGAAAGCTATCTTGCCTCAGAGAAATCCCCAAAAGGAAAGACAGCCCCCCACAAATATTGACTGTGAAAGGAGAGGAAAATGACGAACACAGAAATGAAATTAGAATTCAGCAAAGGGAGGCCAATACTAAACTAGATAGACAGAGAGCAAAGGATACTGTGCGGTCAGTATTAAAAACTACAAAATCCACGCAGAGTTTACAAAAATGAACTCCACACCGACTCACGGTGTGGAGGGGCAAATCTGCTTTCCCAGAGCTTCCAGCTAGCCTGAATAAGACATAGTGACAAGCTGGACAAAAGAGACAAAATGCAAAGCAATAGAGTCCAAACAAATGGACAAACAAAACTAGCAAAACTTATCTTTTGCAGACAAGGACTGGCCGTATGAGAAATCCAAGGGAAGAATCAAATCCAACCAAGAATATTGACAGCAGGCATGGACTAAAGCCCAGAGCAGGTTTAAATAACAAACCCAGGCAAGGCGATTAGTGAAGGCAGCTGCTACAGCTACCTAACGGAGCAGCAGTTCCACTCGAAACCACCAGAGGGAGCCCAAGGGCAGAACTCGCAAAAATACCATTAGCAACCACAGGAGGGAGCTCCAGAACGGAACTCACAACACTTTGCCTAAATTGCCTTCTTCTTCTGATTTGGTTCCGTTGTTTTTTCAGCATGTGGTACGTTTGCATGGTATTCCGGAGAATATTGTGTCCGACAGAGGTTCCCAGTTTGTTTCTAGGTTTTGGCGGGCCTTTTGTGCCAAGCTGGGCATTGATTTGTCTTTTTCTTCTGCATTTCATCCTCAGACAAATGGCCAGACTGAGCGAACTAATCAGACCTTGGAGACCTATTTGAGATGCTTTGTGTCTGCTGATCAGGATGATTGGGTGGCTTTTTTGCCATTGGCCGAGTTTGCCCTTCATAATCAGGCTAGTTCGGGCTACTTTGGTTTCGCCTTTTGTTTGTAATTTTGGTTTTTATCCTCGTTTTTCTTCTGGGCAGGTTGATTTTCTAAGATGGTTCATTTGGTGCCTTTGCCTAAATTGCCTTCTTCTTCGGATTTGGTTCCGTTCTTTTTTCAGCATGTGGTACATTTGCATGGTATTCCGGAGAATATTGTGTCCGACAGAGGTTCCCAGTTTGTTTCTAGGTTTTGACGGGCCTTTTGTGCCAAGCTGGGCATTGATTTGTCTTTTTCTTCTGCATTTCATCATCAGACAAATGGCCAGACTGAGCGAACTAATCAGACCTTGGAGACCTATTTGAGATGCTTTGTGTCTGCTGATCAGGATGATTGGGTGGCTTTTTTGCCATTGGCCGAGTTTGCCCTTAATAATCGGGCTAGTTCGGCTACTTTCGTTTCGCCTTTTTTTTTGTAATTTTAGTTTTCATCCTCGTTTTCCTTCTGGGCAGTATAAAAACACTAGAAAATATCCACCACAGAGAATACTAATCACCACATCTGACTAAAGACATTGGGGGTATATCTGCATCTCCAGAGACACAGCTTGGCTGCAAAAAATCCTTCACAGACAAAGCTGGACAAGACAAAACATGAATATGCACAGAACTATAAGGTCCACAGCAGGTGGACAGCAAAAACAAAGCCAGGACTTATCTTTGTAGAAAAGCACAGCAAACTGGAGAGACCAGCAGGGAAGTGACTCCTCCAAAAACAATGGACAACTGGCAGGGACTAAAGAGTCCTGCAAAGCTATATACCCCAGTCAGTTTTGCAATTAGTAGATACACCTGTCCACTCCTGCAGTCCAGGCACAACTGCATTACCCTCTACAACCACCGGAGGGAGCCCAAAAGCTGAATTCACAACAGTGAGCGTCATGTTGCCTCCATCCTTAAAATTTTTAAGATGACAGTCCATTACAACAAGGTCAAGCAGCAGACAACAAAGCTACAGACCGGCAGAGAGCGAAAGCGACTCTCCACTAACCAGGCTGACCGTCATCTTATTCGAATGTCACTCTGCAACCGCAGGATGACATCAAGTGTCCTACAAAAGGAATGGCAAATGGCAGCTGGGGTGAAGTGCATGGCAAGAACAGTTCGTAACAGGCTCCTAGAGGCAGGACTCAAGTCATGTAAATAAATAATAATAATAATGTAAAGCTAGAAAAAGTTTCATCAATGAGAAGCAAAAGAGAGCCAGGCTGAAGTTTTCCCAAGACCATAAGGACTGGAGTAAGGTAATCTTCTCTGATGAGTCTAATTTTCAGCTTTGCCCAACACCTGCTCATCTAATGGTTAGACGGAGATCTGGAGAGGCGTATAAGCCACAGTGTCTTGTACATACTGTGAAAATTGGTGGAGAATCTGTGATGATCTGGGGATGCTTCATCAAGGCTGGAATTGGGCAGGGTAATCTTTGCAAAGGACATATGAATCAAGCTGCATGCAAGGTTATCCTTGAAATACACTTGCTTCATTTTGCTCAGGCATTGTTCCCCAACTATGAGGACTGTTTTTTCCAGCAGGACAATGCCACACAGCTAGGTCAATCAATGTGTGGATAAAGGAGCGCCACATCAAGACCTTGTCATGGCCAGCCCAATCTCCAGACCTAAACCCCATTGAAATCCTCTGTAATGTAATCAAGAGGAAGATAGTCACAAGCCATCAAACAAAGAACTGTTTAAATGTTTGTACCAGGAGTGGCATAAGGTCACCCAAAAGCAGTGTGAAAGACTGGTGTAAAGAATGCCAAGACCCATGAAAGCTGTGAATAAAATCATGGTTATTCCACAAAATATTGATTTCTGAACTCTTCCCGAGTTAAAACATGAGTATTGTTGTTTCTACATGAATAAGAACTTGTTTTCTTTGCATTATTTGAGGTCTGAAAGCACTGTTTCTTTTTTATTATTTTGTCGATTTCTCATTTGCTGCAAAGAAATACAAATTTTTTAGCTTTAACCCCTTAATCCCATATGACGTACTATCCCGTCCAGGTGACCTGGGACTTAATTCCCAGTGACGGGATAGTACGTCATATGCGATCGGCCGCGCTCACGGGGGGAGCGCGGCCGATCGCGGCCGGGTGTCAGCTGCCTATCGCAGCTGACTTCCGGCACTATGTGCCAGGAGCGGTCACGGACCGCTCCCGGCACATTAACCCCCGGCACACCGCGATCAAAGATGATCGCGGTGTGCCGGCGGTGCAGGGAAGCATCGCGCAGGGAGGGGGCTCCCTGCGGGCTTCCCTGAGACGATCGGTACACGGTGATGTACTCACCGTGTACCGAGCGTCTTCTCCCTGCAGTCCCCGGATCCAAAATGGCCGCCGGGCTGCATCCGGGTCCTGCAGGGAGCACTTCCGGGTCAGGATCAGGCTGCAGCTGCAGCTCTAATCCTGCCCGGCTGTATGTCAGATCACCGATCTAACAGAGTGCTGTGCACACTGTCAGATCGGTGATCTGTGATGTCCCCCCCCTGGGACAAAGTGAAAAAGTAAAAAAAAAAATTTCCACACTAAAGCAGAAAAAAAAAAATATTATTCCCATAAATACATTTCTTTACCTAAAAAAAAAAACAAAAAAACAATAAAAGTACACATATTTAGTATCGCCGCATCCGTGACGACCCGACCTATAAAACTGGCCCACTAGTTAACCCCTTCAGTGAACACCGTAAAAAAAAAAAAAAAAACAAGCCAAAAAACAACGCTTTATTATCATAACGCTGAACAAAAAGTGGAATAACACGCGATCAAAAAGACGGATATAAATAACCATGGTACCTCTGAAAACGTCATCTTGTCCCGCAAAAAATGAGCCGCAATATAGCATCATAACCAAAAAAATAAAAAAGTTATAGTCCTCAGAATAAAGCGATGCCAAAATAATTATTTTTTCTATAAAATAGCTTTTATCATATAAAAGTGCCAAAACATAAAAAAAATGATATAAGTGAGGTATCGCTGTAATCGTACTGACCCGAAGAATAAAACTGCTTCATCAATTTTACCAAACGCGGAACGGTATAAACGCCTCCCCCAAAAGAAATTCATGAATAGCTGGTTTTTGGTCATTCTGCCTCACAAAAAATCGGAATAAAAAGCGATCAAAAACGTGTCCGAAAATGTAACCGATAAAAACGTCAACTCGTCCCGCAAAAAACAAGACCTCACATGACTCTGTGGACCAAAATATGGAAAAATTATAGGTCTCAAAATGTGGAGATGCAAAAACTTTTTTGCTATAAAAAGCGTCTTTTAGTGTGTGACGGCTGCCAATCATAAAAATCCGATATAAAAAACGCTATAAAAGTAAATCAAACCCCCCTTCATCACCCCCTTAGTTAGGCTAGGTTCACATTGCGTTAATGGGTTAACGCTAACGGACAGCGTTGCACGGCGAAAATGTCACAACGCCGTGCAACGGGTCCGTTAGCACAACCATTGACAGCAATGTGATTTTCGGGTGTAGCGCATCGCTAGAGCGTGCCATTTTCGGCTTGCGCTAGCAAGGTGCCATTCTTTTGTGGCGCGCCTCAGACGCTGCTTGCAGCATCCGCGGCGCGCCCGAGGTCCGATCCCCGATCTTCCAGAGCGGGGACGTTAACGCGACCACTAAACACGACACCTAAAAAGACATTGCGTTAGCGCAATCCGCTAGTGCTAAACGGATTTCCCTAACGCAATGTGAACCTAGCCTTAGGGAAAAATAATAAAATTAAAAAAAATGTATTTATTTCCATTTTCCCATTAGGGTTAGGGCTAGGGTTAGGGCTAGGGTTAGGGCTAGGGTTAGGGTTTGGATTACATTTACGGTTGGGATTAGGGTTGGGATTAGAATTAGGGGTGTGTCAGGGTTAGGTGTGTGGTTAGGGTTACAGTTGGGATTAGGGTTAGGGGTGCGTTTGGATTAGGGTTTCATTTATAATTGGGGGGTTTCCACTGTTTAGGCACATCAGGGGCTCTCCAAACGCGACATGGCGTCCGATCTCAATTCCAGCCAGTTCTGCATTGAAAAAGTAAAACAGTGCTCCTTCACTTCCAAGCTCTCCCGTGCGCCCAAACATGGGTTTACCCCAACATATGGGGTATCATCGTACTCGAGACAAATTGGACAACAACTTTTTGGGTCCAAGTTCTCTTGTTATCCTTGGGAAAATAAAAATTTGGGGGGCTAAAAATCATTTTTGTGGGAAAAAAAAGGATTTTTTATTTTCACGGCTCTGCGTTGTAAACTGTAGTGAAACACTTGGGGGTTCAAAGTTTTCACAACACATCTAGATAAGTTCCTTGGGAGGTCTAGTTTCCAATATGAGGTCACTTGTGGGTGGTTTCTACTGTTTGGGTACATCAGGGGCTCTGCAAATGCAACGTGACGCCTGCAGACCAATCCATCTAAGTCTGCATTCCAAATGGCGCTCCTTCCCTTCCGAGCTCTGCCATGCGCCCAAACAGTGGTTCCCCCCCACATATGGGGTATCAGCGTACTCAGGACAAATTGAACAACAACTTTTGGGGTCCAATTTATTCTGTTACCCTTGTAAAAATACAAAGCTGGGGGCTAAAAAATCATTTTTGTGAAAAAAAAAAGAATTTTTATTTTCACGGCTCTGCGTTATAAACTGTAGTGAAACACTTGGGGGTTCAAAGCTCTCAAAACACATCTAGATAAGTTCCTTAGGGGGTCTAGTTTCCAAAATGGTGTCACTTGTGGGGGGTTTTAATGTTTAGACACATCAGGGGCTCTCCAAACCAACATGGCGTCCCATCTTAATTCCAGTCAATTTTGCATTGAAAAGTCAAATGGCGCTCCTTCCCTTCCGAGCTCTGCTATGCACCCAAAAAGTGGTTTACCCCCACATATGGGGTATCGTCGCACTCAGGACAAATTGCGCAACAACTTTTGTGGTCTAATTTCTTCTCTTACCCTTGGGAAAATAAAAAATTGGGGGCGAAAAGATCATTTTTGTGAAAAAATAAGATTTTTTATTTTTACGGCTTTGCATTATAAACTTCTGTGAAGCACTTGTTGGGTCAAAGTGCTCACCACACCTCTAGATAAGTTCCTTAAGGGGTCTACTTTCCAAAATGGTGTCACTTGTGGGGATTTCAATGTTTAGGCACATCAGGGGCTCTCCAAACGCAACATGGCATCCCATCTCAATTCCAGTCAATTTTGCATTGAAAAGTAAAATGGCGCTCCTTCCCTTCCGAGCTCTGCCATACGCCCAAACAATGGTTTACACCCATATATGGGGTATCAGCGTACTCAGGACAAATTGGCCAACAATTTTTGAGGTCCAATTTCTTCTCTTACTCTTGGGAAAATAAAAAATTGGGGCGAAAAGATCATTTTTGTGAAAAAATATGATTTTTTATTTTTACGGCTCTGCATTATAAACTTCTGTGAAGCAATTGGTGGGTCAAAGTGGTCACCACACATCTAGATAAGTTCCTTAGGGTGTCTTCTTTCCAAAATGGTGTCACTTGTGGGGGGTTTCAATGTTTAGGCACATGAGGGGCTCTCCAAACGCAACATGGCGTCCCATCTCAATTCCTGTCAATTTTGCATTGAAAAGTCAAATGGCGCTCCTTTCCTTCCGAGCTCTGCCATGCGCCCAAACAGTGGTTTACCCCCACATATGGGGTATCAGCGTACTCAGTACAGATTGTACAACAATGTTTGGCATCCATTTTATCCTGTTACCCTTGGTAAAATAAAACAAATTGGAGCTGAAATAAATTTTGTGTGAAAAAAAGTTAAATATTCATTTTTATTTAAACATTCCAAAAATTCCTGTGAAACCCCTGAAGGGTTAATAAACTTCTTGAATGTGGTTTTGAGCACCTTGAGGGGTGCAGTTTTTAGAATGGTGTCACACTTGGGTATTTTCTATCATATAGACCCCTCAAAATGACATCAAATGAGATGTGGTCCCTAAAAAAAAATGGTGCTGTAAAAATGAGAAATTGCTGGTCAACTTTTAACCCTTATAACTCCCTAACAAAAAAAAATTTTGGTTCCAAAATTGTGCTGATGTAAAGTAGACATGTGGTAAATGTTACTTATTAAGTATTTTGCGTGACATATCTCTGTGATTTAAGGGCATAAAAATTTAAAGTTGGAAAATTGCGAAATTTTCTAAATTTTCGCCAAATTTCCGTTTTTTTCACAAATAAACGCAAGTTATATTGAATAAATGTTACCACTAAAATGAAGTACAATATGTCACGAGAAAACAATGTCAGAATCGCCAAGATCCGTTGAAGCGTTCCAGAGTTATAACCTCATAAAGGGACAGTGGTCAGAATTGTAAAAATTGGCCCGGTCATTAACGTGCAAACCACCCTCGGGGCTTAAGGGGTTAAATTTCGGAGACGTTGTCAGTAGCTTAAAGAATAAAACAATGTACATTTTACTCAAAAAATATAACTATAAAGAGAAAAATCAGAGAAACTGAAAATTTTGCAGTGGTCTCTTAATTTTTGCCAGAGCTGTACGTCATGGCGATTTCCCATGCTCCCATGCTCAGAGCATGGTCTAACATGCCTGTTAGTGCAGTACTGACAGTATATAAAGCATAACAATGATCATGTATACAATGCTTCAGGGGCGGACATACCACCCGGAGGAGGGCCCCTGCAGGGCGGCTAATGAGGGCAATCTGTCCTGTTTCTCCTGCCCGAGGATCTTGAGGGCCCATGACCTGATTGCCCTCATGTGCAATGGGCATGGAGCGCTCTCTGCACTCCGCTGCCTACAGGAGAAAATGTCAGCGGAGCTGCCGAGATCCGTGCTCTGCTTCTTGCTCGCACTCTGTCTGACCCAGCTGCACGACTAGATGATGTCAGCATTCTGTGCCGTCTGTTTTAGACAGAAAGCTGCCTTCGACAATGATTGTGCTGCTGCGGGGGAACGTGCCGAGAGGAGAGTGGTGAAAGTAAATAGTGCTCAACCTACTTGATTCACTGCCAATCTCTTAAGTAAACTATGACCAATTCAACAATTGCAATTGTGTATTCTTTTATGAAGTCATATGAACTTTTTTGTTCTGAATAGACACTTTCTTCAGTCATAAAAAAACTTTTTCCACTAAATAAATTGATCAAATTGGCCTTTTTTCAAATTTTTTTTTATGGTTTCACATAGGTCTTGCAGTTGTGGGCTAACATCTTGTAATGTTCATGCTTGCATGGTGAAAGCATAGCTGTAGTTTGTGATCCTGAGAAACAGAGCAAAAAAAAAAGCAGAAAGTGGAACGCTCGCCGGGGTCGTGGAGTACTCCGTAATGGGTCTGGTACTTAAGGGGATGTGTCACGGCGGTGTTGAGCCGGTCCGTGGCCCTGGGCGCCCATGTAAAAGGAAAGGTCTTTAAAGGGATTTGTAAAATAATAAAAGTTTGTGACGCCACCTGTGGTGAAGCTGGGTCCCTGGTGTAGAAAGAAACCGAGGACACAGGGTTGCAGTCTCTTTACCTCTTTACTGTATGATTCAGGCAGCCAGAGTCCAGGGTATCGGGTCACAGGTGTTGGTCCGGTCGGCTTGGAAGCGTCTCAGGAATCCCCATAACCAGGTGGAGTTGGAAGCCATCCTTCTAGCGCTGTGTTGTCGTAGTCCCTTGCAGCCTTAGGCCTCATACAAGGTCCTCACGTTTTCTCTCTGTTCCCCTTTTGGTAGAACACTAAGCCGTATGACAGGTAACTCAAGCCTTTTTACAAGATCTCTATCACGACCCGGGATCTATGGGCTACTGTGTCTTTGGGTGTTAGTGGTGGACAGGTAACCTGAAATCTAGCTGTCCAACGGGTTTCTGCCGTGGGGCATGAAGTTACCCTTACGACCTCGGTCTTCCGGCTACCAGTATATGCGCTCAGCGTGGAGGAAGTTCAGTCACAACTTCTCTCTCCAGCTCTTCACTTCGCCTTTGCTCCTTCCTCCTTTCAGTCTATTTACAAGTTGCTCTGCTCTCTTTTTCCTTCCCAGGAGCTGCAGAATCACTCATCCCCACGGCACCAGCTTTCCTTCCTCTCTCATCAACTGACTAACTCTCCCCAACTGCCTAACAGCTGCCTAGCAACTGACTCCTCCTCCCAACCAGAGAGAGCAGCTCCCCTGAAGTAAGGTGTAGAGCTCCCCCTTCTGGCCTGGAGTCAGGACAGTGTTCCTCACTTCCAAGCATGACATCACTTTTCCCGTGAGGAAAGCAATGTCACTGTAACAACCGTTTACCTGGGGTGTTACAAAAGCAGCAAAAAAGCCTATAAAACATGCTCTTTGAAATATTTTTACTGCCAAGAGATCAGGTTTTGACTGCAGAAAAAAGCAACTTTTGAACATAGTCTTACCTTTGTAAAAATTTGGAGCTGAAGCAACATTTTTATGGGAAAAATATTTTTTTTTTAATTTTTACTGCTCAACTTAATATAATTCTATGAAGTACCTGCAGGTAGAGTTGAGCGACCTTGACCTTTTTAGAGTCGAGCCGGGTTTTGCGAAACCCGACTATGTCCAAAGTCGGGTCGAGTGAAATCGGCCGATTATGACGTAAAGTCGGGATCGACCGAAACACGAAACCCAATGCAAGTCAATGGGGCAGCATAGTCGGCAGTGAGTGGGGGCCAGGAAAACACCTAGAGTGCCCATTTTAATGTCAAAACCATCCATTCTTCTTAATGAAGCTTGTCAAGCGTAATTTACCTTAAAATAATTGGAAGGCATTTGAAATTGGGGGTCATTTGGCTAAAGTTGTGGGGGGTAGGGCTGGTTCAAGTAATTAGTGGGCCCAGTAAATCTGGACCACGTCACGGCAGTGGAGCAGGGAGAGGTAAGTATTTCAACTTTGCAAGTGCTGTGATCCTGAGCAAGCAGGGGGGGCCCACTCGTTGGCATTGGCACTGGCACAGGGCCCCTCAAAGTACAGCGGTGTGTTTGCACGGCGGGGGCGCCTCCCACCGGCAGCAACACTTTTGCGTACTATGAGAGGCCCTGTGCCAGTGACGTCGCCAACTAGTATTCCTCCCCCCACCTGATGAAGGAACCTGCACTTTCATCTGCACCTTCCTCTTTGTCCCCGTGTAAGGTGGTATGGTATGCGGGAAGAGCAACCTGACTTTCAGCAGGGTCACAATGTTGTTGTGTAGCGTGCACGGGGAATGTTGCGTTATGGGTCAATGTACCAGCAGACTCATCTATCACTGGCTGGGCAATGGGCACGATGAAGTGGAAACACAGATATAGGCCCAAAGAATAAAGTGGGCTAAATGCAGTTCAAAATTGGTAACACAGGAATAACCAGGGGGCATTGCAGTGGAGGACAACTGGAATGAGAGGCTGACACAGAGAGTAGGGCCAAATCAGTAAGTAGTCGAAATGCAGTTCAAAATTGGCAACCGTAGTAAACAGGCGGCACAGCTTTGTTCAGTGGAGGAGAACAGCAAGGAGTGGCAGACACCGATAGTAGGCCCCAACCCAACTAGTAGGCCAAATGCAGTCTAACATTAACAACTACTTAACGAGAGGCTGAAAATGGAATTTCAGGACAGGAAACCAGGAGAACAGCAAGGAGTGGCAGACACCGATAGTAGGCCCCAAACCAACTAGTACGCCAAATGCAGTTGTTCCATTTAACCACAATTTAATGAGAGCCTGAAGATAGAAGCTCAGGAAAGGCAACCTGGGGAACACCTTGGAGTGTAACACACCATCTCTCTCCACCCGATACCCATTTTGTAGGCCTAATGCAGTGTAGTTTTCTACAACTACTAAACGAGAGTCGGAAGATCGAAGCAATGGCGAGGAAACCTGGAGAACACCTTGGAGTGTAACACACCATCTCTCTCCACCCCATTCCCCATTTTTTAGGCCTAATGCAGCCTACTTTCCGACACCTACTAAACGAGAGCATGAAGATCGAAGCTCAGGAAAGGCAACCTGGGGAACACCTTGGAGTGTAACAACAACCTCTCTCTACACCACGGAAGGGCTGATTCTTAGGAAGGAAGGCTGTTGTAAATAAGCATTGCGCGTCCGAGGGTGATTATATTCTTATTCGGTATCTACTCACCCTCGGACGCGCCATGCTTCTTGATTTGTAATTAATGTTTATTTGCAATGTGCTTTTGACTTACTCAATTATTTTTTTAATTATTGATTTTATTAAATTAATAGTTTAACATCTTATTGGAAATAATTTAAAGGAGACGCGACAGGACAACACTCGGTGGATGCCATATCTGTGTTAACAACTCCAAAAAACTTTCAGTTAACTTCTTGCAGGAGAAAGAAATTGTAGCTGTTGGACCTTTGTAGTACAGTTCCAGATATTTGTTGTGTGTTTGTTTTGATTGTTAAAATGTCTGCATTTGAGATCTCAACACGATCTTATTTTTTATAATCAAATTAATTTTTTAAATATTTTATTAGGTTGGTTCAAGGGGTACACGGGCCGCAGTAGACAGGTCAGTGGAGGCCTAGTGGAAGGAGGGACCGCAGATGCGCCACTGTTTCACCCATACACAATTAGTAGGCCTAATGCAGCGTAGTTTCCAACAGCTACTAAACGAGAGCCGGAAGATCGAAGCTCAGGAAAGGCAACCTGGGGAACACCTTGGAGTGTAACAACAACCTCTCTCTACACCACGGAAGGGCTGATTCTTAGGAAGGAAGGCTGTTGTAAATAAGCATTGCGCGTCCGAGGGTGATTATATTCTTATTCGGTATCTACTCACCCTCGGACGCGCCATGCTTCTTGATTTGTAATTAATGTTTATTTGCAATGTGCTTTTGACTTACTCAATTATTTTTTTAATTATTGATTTTATTAAATTAATAGTTTAACATCTTATTGGAAATAATTTAAAGGAGACGCGACAGGACAACACTCGGTGGATGCCATATCTGTGTTAACAACTCCAAAAAACTTTCAGTTAACTTCTTGCAGGAGAAAGAAATTGTAGCTGTTGGACCTTTGTAGTACAGTTCCAGATATTTGTTGTGTGTTTGTTTTGATTGTTAAAATGTCTGCATTTGAGATCTCAACACGATCTTATTTTTTATAATCAAATTAATTTTTTAAATATTTTATTAGGTTGGTTCAAGGGGTACACGGGCCGCAGTAGACAGGTCAGTGGAGGCCTAGTGGAAGGAGGGACCGCAGATGCGCCACTGTTTCACCCATACACAATTAGTAGGCCTAATGCAGCGTAGTTTCCAACAGCTACTAAACGAGAGCCGGAAGATCGAAGCTCAGGAAAGGCAACCTGGGGAACACCTTGGAGTGTAACAACAACCTCTCTCTACACCACGGAAGGGCTGATTCTTAGGAAGGAAGGCTGTTGTAAATAAGCATTGCGCGTCCGAGGGTGATTATATTCTTATTCGGTATCTACTCACCCTCGGACGCGCCATGCTTCTTGATTTGTAATTAATGTTTATTTGCAATGTGCTTTTGACTTACTCAATTATTTTTTTAATTATTGATTTTATTAAATTAATAGTTTAACATCTTATTGGAAATAATTTAAAGGAGACGCGACAGGACAACACTCGGTGGATGCCATATCTGTGTTAACAACTCCAAAAAACTTTCAGTTAACTTCTTGCAGGAGAAAGAAATTGTAGCTGTTGGACCTTTGTAGTACAGTTCCAGATATTTGTTGTGTGTTTGTTTTGATTGTTAAAATGTCTGCATTTGAGATCTCAACACGATCTTATTTTTTATAATCAAATTAATTTTTTAAATATTTTATTAGGTTGGTTCAAGGGGTACACGGGCCGCAGTAGACAGGTCAGTGGAGGCCTAGTGGAAGGAGGGACCGCAGATGCGCCACTGTTTCACCCATACACAATTAGTAGGCCTAATGCAGCGTAGTTTCCAACAGCTACTAAACGAGAGCCGGAAGATCGAAGCTCAGGAAAGGCAACCTGGGGAACACCTTGGAGTGTAACAACAACCTCTCTCTACACCACGGAAGGGCTGATTCTTAGGAAGGAAGGCTGTTGTAAATAAGCATTGCGCGTCCGAGGGTGATTATATTCTTATTCGGTATCTACTCACCCTCGGACGCGCCATGCTTCTTGATTTGTAATTAATGTTTATTTGCAATGTGCTTTTGACTTACTCAATTATTTTTTTAATTATTGATTTTATTAAATTAATAGTTTAACATCTTATTGGAAATAATTTAAAGGAGACGCGACAGGACAACACTCGGTGGATGCCATATCTGTGTTAACAACTCCAAAAAACTTTCAGTTAACTTCTTGCAGGAGAAAGAAATTGTAGCTGTTGGACCTTTGTAGTACAGTTCCAGATATTTGTTGTGTGTTTGTTTTGATTGTTAAAATGTCTGCATTTGAGATCTCAACACGATCTTATTTTTTATAATCAAATTAATTTTTTAAATATTTTATTAGGTTGGTTCAAGGGGTACACGGGCCGCAGTAGACAGGTCAGTGGAGGCCTAGTGGAAGGAGGGACCGCAGATGCGCCACTGTTTCACCCATACACAATTAGTAGGCCTAATGCAGCGTAGTTTCCAACAGCTACTAAACGAGAGCCGGAAGATCGAAGCTCAGGAAAGGCAACCTGGGGAACACCTTGGAGTGTAACAACAACCTCTCTCTACACCACGGAAGGGCTGATTCTTAGGAAGGAAGGCTGTTGTAAATAAGCATTGCGCGTCCGAGGGTGATTATATTCTTATTCGGTATCTACTCACCCTCGGACGCGCCATGCTTCTTGATTTGTAATTAATGTTTATTTGCAATGTGCTTTTGACTTACTCAATTATTTTTTTAATTATTGATTTTATTAAATTAATAGTTTAACATCTTATTGGAAATAATTTAAAGGAGACGCGACAGGACAACACTCGGTGGATGCCATATCTGTGTTAACAACTCCAAAAAACTTTCAGTTAACTTCTTGCAGGAGAAAGAAATTGTAGCTGTTGGACCTTTGTAGTACAGTTCCAGATATTTGTTGTGTGTTTGTTTTGATTGTTAAAATGTCTGCATTTGAGATCTCAACACGATCTTATTTTTTATAATCAAATTAATTTTTTAAATATTTTATTAGGTTGGTTCAAGGGGTACACGGGCCGCAGTAGACAGGTCAGTGGAGGCCTAGTGGAAGGAGGGACCGCAGACAGGCATCGAAGGCCTAAAATAATCACACATGGCTGTAGGCAATTTTAAATTGGTTCCAGGGGTACACGGGCAGCAGTGGTGTGGTCAGTGGAGGCCTAGTGGAAGGAGTGACCACAGACAGGCATCGAAGGCCTAAAATATTAACACATGGCTGTAGGCAATTTTAAATTGGTTCCAGGGGTACTTGGGCAGCAGTGCCCTGGTCAGTGTAGTAGTAGTTGAAAGAATGGACCGCAGACAGGCATCGAAGGCCTAAAATAAAAAAATTGGGCTGGCTGTAGGCAATTTTAAATTGGTTCCAGGGTTACACGGGCAGCAGTGGTGTGGTCAGTGGAGGCCTAGTGGAAGGAGTGACCGCAGACAGGCATCGAAGGCCTAAAATAATCACACATGGCTGTAGGCAATTTTAAATTGGTTCCAGGGGTACACGGGCAGCAGTGGTGTGGTCAGTGGAGGCCTAGTGGAAGGAGTGACCACAGACAGGCATCGAAGGCCTAAAATATTAACACATGGCTGTAGGCAATTTTAAATTGGTTCCAGGGGTACTTGGGCAGCAGTGCCCTGGTCAGTGTAGTAGTAGTTGAAAGAATGGACCGCAGACAGGCATCGAAGGCCTAAAATAAAAAAATTGGGCTGGCTGTAGGCAATTTTAAATTGGTTCCAGGGGTACACGGGCAGCAGTGGTGTGGTCAGTGGAGGCCTAGTGGAAGGAGTGACCGCAGACAGGCATCGAAGGCCTAAAATAATAACACATGGCTGTAGGCAATTTTAAATTGGTTCCAGGGTTACACGGGCAGCAGTGGTGTGGTCAGTGGAGGCCTAGTGGAAGGAGTGACCGCAGACAGGCATCGAAGGCCTAAAATAATCACACATGGCTGTAGGCAATTTTAAATTGGTTCCAGGGGTACACGGGCAGCAGTGGTGTGGTCAGTGGAGGCCTAGTGGAAGGAGTGACCACAGACAGGCATCGAAGGCCTAAAATATTAACACATGGCTGTAGGCAATTTTAAATTGGTTCCAGGGGTACTTGGGCAGCAGTGCCCTGGTCAGTGTAGTAGTAGTTGAAAGAATGGACCGCAGACAGGCATCGAAGGCCTAAAATAAAAAAATTGGGCTGGCTGTAGGCAATTTTAAATTGGTTCCAGGGGTACACGGGCAGCAGTGGTGTGGTCAGTGGAGGCCTAGTGGAAGGAGTGACCGCAGACAGGCATCGAAGGCCTAAAATAATAACACATGGCTGTAGGCAATTTTAAATTGGTTCCAGGGTTACACGGGCAGCAGTGGTGTGGTCAGTGGAGGCCTAGTGGAAGGAGTGACCGCAGACAGGCATCGAAGGCCTAAAATAATCACACATGGCTGTAGGCAATTTTAAATTGGTTCCAGGGGTACACGGGCAGCAGTGGTGTGGTCAGTGGAGGCCTAGTGGAAGGAGTGACCACAGACAGGCATCGAAGGCCTAAAATATTAACACATGGCTGTAGGCAATTTTAAATTGGTTCCAGGGGTACTTGGGCAGCAGTGCCCTGGTCAGTGTAGTAGTAGTTGAAAGAATGGACCGCAGACAGGCATCGAAGGCCTAAAATAAAAAAATTGGGCTGGCTGTAGGCAATTTTAAATTGGTTCCAGGGGTACACGGGCAGCAGTGGTGTGGTCAGTGGAGGCCTAGTGGAAGGAGTGACCGCAGACAGGCATCGAAGGCCTAAAATAATAACACATGGCTGTAGGCAATTTTAAATTGGTTCCAGGGTTACACGGGCAGCAGTGGTGTGGTCAGTGGAGGCCTAGTGGAAGGACTGACCGCAGACAGGCATCGAAGGCCTAAAATAATCACACATGGCTGTAGGCAATTTTAAATTGGTTCCAGGGGTACACGGGCAGCAGTGGTGTGGTCAGTGGAGGCCTAGTGGAAGGAGTGACCACAGACAGGCATCGAAGGCCTAAAATATTAACACATGGCTGTAGGCAATTTTAAATTGGTTCCAGGGGTACTTGGGCAGCAGTGCCCTGGTCAGTGTAGTAGTAGTTGAAAGAATGGACCGCAGACAGGCATCGAAGGCCTAAAATAAAAAAATTGGGCTGGCTGTAGGCAATTTTAAATTGGTTCCAGGGGTACACGGGCAGCAGTGGTGTGGTCAGTGGAGGCCTAGTGGAAGGAGTGACCGCAGACAGGCATCGAAGGCCTAAAATAATAACACATGGCTGTAGGCAATTTTAAATTGGTTCCAGGGTTACACGGGCAGCAGTGGTGTGGTCAGTGGAGGCCTAGTGGAAGGAGTGACCGCAGACAGGCATCGAAGGCCTAAAATAATCACACATGGCTGTAGGCAATTTTAAATTGGTTCCAGGGGTACACGGGCAGCAGTGGTGTGGTCAGTGGAGGCCTAGTGGAAGGAGTGACCACAGACAGGCATCGAAGGCCTAAAATATTAACACATGGCTGTAGGCAATTTTAAATTGGTTCCAGGGGTACACGGGCAGCAGTGGTCTGGTCAGTGGAAGTCTAGTGGAAGGAGTGACCGCAGACAGGCTTCCAAGGCCTAACATAACAAAATTGGGCTGGCTGTAGGCACTTTAAATTGGTTCCAGGGGTACATGGGCAGCAGTGGTCTGGTCAGTGGAAGTCTAGTGGAAGGAGTGACCGCAGACAGGCTTCCAAGGCCTAACATAACAAAATTGGGCTGGCTGTAGGCACTTTAAATTGGTTCCAGGGGTACATGGGCAGCAGTGTATGGTCAGTGGAAGTCTAGTGGAAGGAGTGACGGCAGACAGTCTTCGAAGGCCTAACATAACAAAATTGGGCTGGCTGTAGGCACTTTAAATTGGTTCCAGGGGTACATGGGCAGCAGTGTATGGTCAGTGGAAGTCTAGTGGAAGGAGTGACCGCAGACAGGCTTCGAAGGCCTAACATAACAAAAATGTCAAAACAATGGTATTGTCAGTGCCAGGCATTGAAGGATGTCAGCGCCTAGACTACACATTGGTGAAGCTGTGAGAGATAATTTTGCTAGTGGTAGAGCACTGTTTGAGCTGGGGGGGGGGGGAACTGGCTTGTGGCCGGCGGTACAGGCACAGGGCCCCTCATATTACAACGGTGAGTCTGACGTTGGGTGCGCACCACCACCGCCAGAGACACTTTATTGTACTATGAGGGACCCAGTGGCAGTGCCGTCGACCAAAAGCGGCCACACCCACCTCTTCAGACAAACAGCACTCTCAAGGGTCCAAGCGCAAAGTGGCGATAGCACGACCCCGTGTGGGGAGTTTGGCCATTTCGTGAGGTGGAAACATGTCGTATGCTGGACAATCAGGTGAAGAAAATTACGAGATTGGAAAAGTCATTCAGAATAGTCCACAGGCAAGACCTTTTCATAGGAAAGCTAGGTGTCAGCCGGGCAGGGTGGGGCAAAAGATTTTGAAATCCAGTTGTGGTTCATTTTAATGAAGGTTAGATCATCTACATTTTGGGTAGCCAGACGAGTCCTTTTTTCTGTTAGTATTGAACCTGCAGCACTGAATACTCTTTCTGATAGGACACTAGCTGCCGGGCAAGCAAGCTCCTGCAATGCATATTCTGCCAATTCTGGCCAGGTGTCTAATTTGGATGCCCAGTAATCAAATGGGAATGACGGTTGAGGGAGAACGTCGATAAGGGATGAAAAATAGTTTGTAACCATACTGGACAAATGTTGTCTCCTGTCACTTTGAATTGATGCTGCAGTACCTGTCCTGTCTGCGGTCATAGAAAAATCACTCCACAACCTGGTCAGAAAACCCCTCTGGCCAACGCCACTTCTGATTTCTGCCCCTCTAACACCTCTGGTCTGCTGGCCCCTGGAGCTCGTGTGAGAACGATCACGGGCGCTGTGTGCAGGGAATGCCAGAAGCAAACGGTCAACAAGAGTTGATTGTTTTGTTGCTAATATTAGTTCCAAGTTCTCATGTGGCATAATATTTTGCAATTTGCCTTTATAGCGAGGATCAAGGAGGCAGGCCAACCAGTAATCGTCATCGTTCATCATTTTTGTAATGCGTGTGTCCCTTTTGAGGATACGCAAGGCATAATCCGCCATGTGGGCCAAAGTTCCCATTGTCAAATCTGCGGTTGTGCTTGGTTGAGGGGCAGTTGCAGGCAAATCTACGTCACTTGTGTCCCTCAAAAAACCAGAACCCGGCCTTGCCACGCCACCAATTTCCCGTGCCCCCGGGAAAGCTTCCTCATTAAAAATATACTCATCCCCATCATCCTCCTCATCCTCCACCTCCTCTTCGCCCGGTACCTCGTCATGTACACTGCCCTGACCAGACAATCGCTGACTGTCATCAAGGCTTTCCTCTTCCTCTGGTGCAGACGCCTGATCCTTTATGTGCGTCAAACTTTGCATCAGCAGACGCATTAGGGGGATGCTCATGCTTATTATGGCGTTGTCTGCACTAACCAGCCGTGTGCATTCCTCAAAACACTGAAGGACTTGACACATGTCTTGAATCTTCGACCACTGCACACCTGACAACTCCATGTCTGCCATCCTACTGCCTGCCCGTGTATGTGTATCCTCCCACAAAAACATAACAGCCCGCCTCTGTTCGCACAGTCTCTGAAGCATGTGCAGTGTTGAGTTCCACCTTGTTGCAACGTCTATGATTAGGCGATGCTGGGGAAGGTTCAAAGAACGCTGATAGGTCTGCATACGGCTGGAGTGTACAGGCGAACGGCGGATATGTGCGCAAAGTCCACGCACTTTGAGGAGCAGGTCGGATAACCCCGGATAACTTTTCAGGAAGCACTGCACCACCAGGTTTAAGGTGTGAGCCAGGCAAGGAATGTGTTTCAGTTGGGAAAGGGAGATGGCAGCCATGAAATTCCTTCCGTTATCACTCACTACCTTGCCTGCCTCAAGATCTACAGTGCCCAGCCACGACTGCGTTTCTTGCTGCAAGAACTCGGACAGAACTTCCGCGGTGTGTCTATTGTCGCCCAAACACTTCATAGCCAATACAGCCTGCTGACGTATGCCAGTAGCTGCCCCATAATGGGAGACCTGGTGTGCAACAGTGGCAGGTGCGGATGGAGTGTTTGTGCGACTGCGGTCTGTGGACGAGCTCTTGCTTCTGCAGGAGGACGAGGAGGAGGAGGAGGAGGAGGGGGTGCGAACGGCTACAGACAACTGTTTACTAGACCGTGGGCTAGGCAGAACTGTCCCAAACTTGCTGTCCCCTGTGGACCCTGAATCCACCACATTTACCCAGTGTGCCGTGATGGACACGTAACGTCCCTGGCCATGCCTACTGGTCCATGCATCTGTTGTCAGGTGCACCTTTGTGCTCACAGATTGCCTGAGTGCATGGACGATGCGCTCTTTAACATGCTGGTGGAGGGCTGGGATGGCTTTTCTGGAAAAAAAGTGTCGACTGGGTAGCTCGTAGCGTGGTACAGCGTAGTCCATCAGGTCTTTGAAAGCTTCGCTTTCAACTAACCGGTAGGGCATCATCTCTAACGAGATTAGTCTAGCTATGTGGGCGTTCAAACCCTGTGTACGCGGATGCGAGGCTAAGTACTTCCTTTTTCTAACCATAGTCTCATGTAGGGTGAGCTGGACTGGAGAGATGGAGATCGTGGAACTAGCGGGGGTGCCGGTGGACATGGCAGACTGAGAGACGGTGGGAGATGGTATTGTTGCCGCCGGTGCCCTAGATGCAGTGTTTCCTACTACGAAACTGGTGATTCCCTGACCCTGACTGCTTTGGCCTGGCAAAGATACCTGCACAGATACAGCAGGTGGTGCGCTAAATGGTGGTCCTACACTGCCGGAAGGGATGTTGCGTTGATGACTAGCTTCATTGGCCGAGGGTGCAACAACCTTAAGGGACGTTTGGTAGTTAGTCCAAGCTTTCAAATGCATGGTGGTTAAATGTCTATGCATGCAACTAGTATTGAGACTTTTCAGATTCTGACCTCTGCTTAAGGAAGTAGAACATTTTTGACAGATGACTTTGCGCTGATCAATTGGATGTTGTTTAAAAAAATGCCAGACTGCACTCTTTCTAGCATCGGATACCTTTTCAGGCATTGCAGACTGAGCTTTAACCGGATGGCCACGCTGTCCTCCACCAGGTTTTGGCTTTGCCACGCGTTTTGGGCAAGATACGGGCCCGGCAGATGGAACCTGTGGCGATGTTGATGCCTGCTGCGGCCCCTCCTCCTCCTCTGCTTCAGAACTGCTGCCGCCTGCACCCTGTTCCCCCAATGGCTGCCAATCGGGGTCAAGAACTGGGTCATCTAATAACTCTTCTTGTACCTCCTGCGCAACTTCGTCTGTGTCACCGTGTCGTTCGGTGGTATAGCGTTCGTGATGGGGCAACATAGTCTCATCAGGGTCTGATTCTTGATCAGCACCCTGCGAGGGCAATGTTGTGGTCTGAGTCAAAGGACCAGCATAGTAGTCTGGCTGTGGCTGTGCGTCAGTGCACTCCATGTCAGATTCAATTTGTAATGGGCATGGACTGTTAACTGCTTCACTTTCTAAGCCAGGGACGGTATGTGTAAAGAGCTCCATGGAGTAACCCGTTGTGTCGCCTGCTGCATTCTTCTCTGTTGTTGTTTTTGCTGAAGAGGACAAGGAAGTGACTTGTCCCTGACCGTGAACATCCACTAACGACGCGCTGCTTTTACTTTTACCAGTTTCACGAGAGGAGGCAAAAGAGCTAGAGGCTGAGTCAGCAAGATAAGCCAAAACTTGCTCTTGCTGCTCCGGCTTTAAAAGCGGTTTTCCTAATCCCAGAAAAGGGAGCGTTCGAGGCCTTGTGTAGCCGGACGACGAACCTGGCTCCACAGCTCCAGACTTAGGTGCAATATTTTTTTCCCCACGACCACCTGATGCTCCACCACTACCACTACCCTCATTACCAGCTGACAATGAACGCCCCCGGCCACGACCTCTTCCACTAGACTTCCTCATTGTTTTAAAAACGTAACCAAACTAACGTTATTTGTTGCAGTCACACAACTTACACGGTGAGCTATAACTTCAGTATGATTTAGCTACCCCTTTACAGGTTGGTGAGACCACCGCGAAAATCAGGCACAATGTTACACACTCTTTTTTTGGTGGCTGCAAATTAGAGAGATGCCCCACACGCAGGACTGTCACTGAAGCACAAATGTTAATATTAATGTCACACTATTATTTGTTTTTTATTTTTATTTTTTTCAGGAACACTTTAGAAACCCCCCCAAAAAAAAAAAATTGATTTTTGCAGGGAGAATTTAGAAAACAAATGTAACAAACTATATGCTTTCTATGGGCCACTGAGTGAGAGATGACGCACACAGGAATCAGGAGTGGCACACAAGCCCAGAGGCCAATATTTTTCTACCAATGATTGATGGAGTTATTTTCTCTGGTAGATTTTGGAACCCAAATCAAGGAAAAAAAATATAGGCTTTCTATGGACCACAATTGGAGAGAGAGAGAGAGAGAGAGAGAGAGAGATGGCACACCCAGGAGTCAAGACTGGCACACAAGCAGAAAGGCCAATATTAATCTCCCACTGTTTTTTTTTTTTTTTTTCAGGGAGACTTTAGAAAAAAATAAAATAAAAAAAATATGATTTTATCAGGAAGAATTTAGAAACCAAATAAAATAAAATTATTTTTTTCAGGGAGAATTTAGAAAACAAATAAAACCAAAAATAGGCGTTCTATGGCCCACTGACTGAGAGATGACGCACACAGGAATCAGGAGTGGCACACAAGCCCAGAGGCCAATATTTTTCTACCAATGATTGATGGAGTTATTTTCTCTGGTAGATTTTGGAACCCAAATCAAGGAAAAAAAATATAGGCTTTCTATGGACCACAATTGGAGAGAGAGAGAGAGAGAGAGAGAGAGAGAGATGGCACACCCAGGAGTCAAGACTGGCACACAAGCAGAAAGGCCAATATTAATCTCCCACTGTTTTTTTTTTTTTTTTTTTTTTTTCAGGGAGACTTTAGAAAAAAAAATAATAAAAAAAATATGATTTTATCAGGAAGAATTTAGAAACCAAATAAAATAAAATGATTTTTTCAGGGAGAATTTAGAAAACAAATAAAACCAAAAATAGGCGTTCTATGGCCCACTGACTAAGAGAGAGAGAGAGAGATGGAACGCTTAGTACTGGCACACAAGCCCAAAGGGCAATATTAATTTCCCTTTTTTTTTCCAGGGAGAATTTCTAAAACCCCCCCCAAAAAAAAAATAGGCTTTCTATGGCCCACTATTTGTGAGAGAGATGGGACGCTCAGGACTGGCACAGATGGCACACTCAGGACTGGCACAGAAGCCCAGAGGCCAATATTAATCTCCCTTTTTTTCTGGGAGAATTTATAAAACCAAAAAAATATTTAAATAGGCTTTCTATGGCCCACTATTTGTGAGAGAGATGGCACGCTCAGGACTGGCACAGATGGCACGCTCACAACTGGCACACAAGCCCAGAGGCCAATATTAATCTCCCTTTTTTCAGGGAAAATTTATAAAACCAAAAAAAAAATTAAATAGGCTTTCTATGGCCCACTATTTGTGAGAGAGATGGGACGCTCAGGACTGGCACAGATGGCACGCTCAGGACTGGCACAGAAGCCCAGAGGCCAATATTAATCTCCCTTTTTTTCTGGGAGAATTTATAAAACCAAAAAAATATTTAAATAGGCTTTCTATGGCCCACTATTTGTGAGAGAGATGGCACGCTCAGGACTGGCACAGATGGCACGCTCACAACTGGCACACAAGCCCAGAGGCCAATATTAATCTCCCTTTTTTCAGGGAAAATTTATAAAACCAAAAAAAAAATTAAATAGGCTTTCTATGGCCCACTATTTGTGAGAGAGATGGCACGCTCAGGACTGGCACAGATGGCACGCTCACAACTGGCACACAAGCCCAGAGGCCAATATTAATCTCCCTTTTTTCAGGGAAAATTTATAAAACCAAAAAAAAAATTAAATAGGCTTTCTATGGCCCACTATTTGTGAGAGAGATGGGACGCTCAGGACTGGCACAGATGGCACGCTCAGGACTGGCACAGAAGCCCAGAGGCCAATATTAATCTCCCTTTTTTTCTGGGAGAATTTATAAAACCAAAAAAATATTTAAATAGGCTTTCTATGGCCCACTATTTGTGAGAGAGATGGCACGCTCAGGACTGGCACAGATGGCACGCTCACAACTGGCACACAAGCCCAGAGGCCAATATTAATCTCCCTTTTTTCAGGGAAAATTTATAAAACCAAAAAAAAAATTAAATAGGCTTTCTATGGCCCACTATTTGTGAGAGAGATGGCACGCTCAGGACTGGCACAGATGGCACGCTCACAACTGGCACACAAGCCCAGAGGCCAATATTAATCTCCCTTTTTTCAGGGAAAATTTATAAAACCAAAAAAAAAATTAAATAGGCTTTCTATGGCCCACTATTTGTGAGAGAGATGGGACGCTCAGGACTGGCACAGATGGCACGCTCAGGACTGGCACAGAAGCCCAGAGGCCAATATTAATCTCCCTTTTTTTCTGGGAGAATTTATAAAACCAAAAAAATATTTAAATAGGCTTTCTATGGCCCACTATTTGTGAGAGAGATGGCACGCTCAGGACTGGCACAGATGGCACGCTCACAACTGGCACACAAGCCCAGAGGCCAATATTAATCTCCCTTTTTTCAGGGAAAATTTATAAAACCAAAAAAAAAATTAAATAGGCTTTCTATGGCCCACTATTTGTGAGAGAGATGGCACGCTCAGGACTGGCACAGATGGCACGCTCACAACTGGCACACAAGCCCAGAGGCCAATATTAATCTCCCTTTTTTCAGGGAAAATTTATAAAACCAAAAAAAAAATTAAATAGGCTTTCTATGGCCCACTATTTGTGAGAGAGATGGGACGCTCAGGACTGGCACAGATGGCACGCTCAGGACTGGCACAGAAGCCCAGAGGCCAATATTAATCTCCCTTTTTTTCAGGGAGAATTTATAAAACCCAAAAAAAAATAAAATAGGCTTTCTATGGCCCACTATTTGTGAGAGAGATGGCACACTCAGGACTGGCACACAAGCCCAAAGGCCAATATTAATCTCCCACTGTATTTTTATCAGGGAGAATTTATACACCCCACAAAAAAAAATACAGAAAAATGAAAAGGCTTTCTATGGCCCACTATGTGAGAGAGATGGCACACACAGGGATGGCACTCTAGCAGAAATGCCAAATTGCCAATCTTAATCTCCCACCAAAAAAAAAAAAAAAAAAAAAACAGGGAATGTCCTACAATTACTATCTCCCTGCCTGCAGTAATCTCAGCCAGGTATGGCAGGCAGCTACTATCTCCCTGCCTGCAGTAATCTCAGCCAGGTATGGCAGGCAGCAATAAGGAGTGGACTGATGCACAAATGAAATAAAAAGTGTGGACAAACAAAAAAGATAGCTGTGCAGAAAGGAAGGAACAAGAGGATTTGTGCTTTGAAAAAAGCAGTTGGTTTGCACAGCGGCGTACACACAGCAATGCAGCTATCAGGGAGCCTTCTAGGGCAGCCCAATGAGCTACAGCGCTGAGGGGAAAAAAAAAAAAAAAAAACTTCCACTGTCCCTGCACACCGAGGGTGGTGTTGGACAGTGCAAATCGCTGCAGCACAAGCGGTTTTGTGGTTAATGGACCCTGCCTAACGCTATCCCTGCTTCTGACAAAGCGGCAGCAACCTCTCCCTAAGCTCAGATCAGCAGCAGTAAGATGGCGGTCGGCGGGAACGCCTCTTTATAGCCCCTGTGACGTTGCAGACAGCAAGCCAATCACTGCAATGCCCTTCTCTAAGATGGTGGGGACCAGGACCTATGTCATCACGCTGCCCACACTCTGCGTTTACCTTCATTGGCTGAGAAATGGCGCTTTTCGCGTCATTGAAACGCGACTTTGGCGCGAAAGTCGCGTACCGCATGGCCGACCCCGCACAGGGGTCGGATCGGGTTTCATGAAACCCCGACTTAGCCAAAAGTCGGCGACTTTTGAAAATGTTCGACCCGTTTCGCTCAACCCTACCTGCAGGTTCAAGGTGCTCACCATACCGCTAAAAAAATAATTTGAGAAGTGTAATTTCCAAAATGGGGTCACTTGTGGGGGGTTTCCACCGTTTAGGCACATCAGTGGGCTCTGCAAATTCAAAATGGCATCTGCTATCTATTCCAGGTAATTTTGCACTCCAAAAGTCAAATGTGTTCCTTCCCTTACAAGCCGTGCGGTGCGCCCAAACAGTAGTTTTCCATATCATATAGGCGATCAGCGTATTCTGGAGAAATTGCACAACAAATTTTATGGTCCATTTTCTCCCGTAACCCTTGTAAAAATGAAAGATTTGTGGCTAAAGTAACATTTTTGTGTGAAAAAATGAAATTTTCCTTTTTTCCTTTCACATTGCTTTAATTCCTGCGGAGCACCTGAAGGATTAATAAAATTCTTGAATGTGGATTTGAGCTCTTTGATGGTTGCATTTTTTTTTTTAAATCGTGTCACTTTTGATCACATAGTCCCCTCAAAGTCACTTCAAATGTGATGAGGTCCCTAAAAAAATTGCTCATTTTTGTAGAATTGTAGAATTGTTGGAAAAATGACAAATTGCTGATAAACTTTTACCCCTTCTAACGTCCAGACAAAAAAAAATATTAGCTTCAATGATAATGCAGATATAGACATGTGGTAAATGTTAGTTATTAACTTTTTTGTGTGATATCACCATCATGTGCCTTTAACAGCCGTAGGTTGAGCGGAGCTCGGCCTACGACATTTAATCTGTTAAGTTGACCACTACTTGAAAAAACTTCTCGTCATACCCCTCATTTGTCGGCTCTCTCTCTCCCCGGGGCTACCGTGCTATTGCTGTGACACGTGACCCTGGCGCCCAATCATCGCCATCGTCACTGTTCCTACCTCCTATCGAATTGAGCATGAAGAGGAAGTCTGAGATCAGCTTCAGCCCAGACTTCCTCTTCCTGTTTGATTTATCTGAAGGTGGAGACAGTTACGCTAGCACTGATTGGGCGTCTGTGTCAAGTGTCACAACAACCATACGGGAGAGTGAGTGCTGACACTGCGGGAACAGCGCCGACAATGGAGGCGAGTATAAGCTTTAGGCTGGGGTCACACTTGCGAGTCTAATGCAAGAAACTCACGAGAGACTCTCACATCAATACCCGACACTGCCACTGGCACTTGGGACCGGAGCGTGAGGCTGCATAGAAATACATGCAGCTGCATACTCCCGTCCGAGTGCCGGCGGCAGTTTTGGGTATTGAAGCGAGAGACTCTCGCGAGTTTCTTGCATTGAACTCACAAGTGTGACCTTGGCCTTATTATTTTATGGGGGCCAAACATTTTGATCAAGAAGGGGTTGCTTTAGTAGTGGATAATGCCGAAATCTCTGAAGATAACCCCGTTGCCGGTCATTGTGATCCTCTTATGAAAGTCAGCCCATAGCTGGCGTTCATAATAGATTATTATTTTAGCTATACATACCAGTGCTGATGCTTTGCTATGCATAGACGATCGCGGCTTCAAGCGGACTATTAAACACAGTGAAAAGTGAAAAAAAGTTTTAAAGAATATGAAAAAATAAAAAAACACAAAAAGTGCATATCAACCCCTTTACAGGATTACAAATAAAACAGTTAAAAACCCTATATTTGTTATTGATGTGTTCATAAAAGTCTGATCTATCAAAATATAACATTAATTAATCTGATTGGTAAACGGCATAAACCCCTAAATTGTATCAGTACAAAAGTCAGCTCAGTGCGCAAAAAATAAGCCATCACATAGCACCATAGCCTGAAAAATGCAAACGATGCAGGTCTCAGAATATGGTGACAAAAGCAACATTTTTTTCTCTTACAAATTTCCCCCAAAATTTTCACCACTTAAATACAAAAAAATATACATGTTTGGTATCTGCTTGCTCTTTCTAACCTGTGGAATCATAAATCAAGGTCAATTTTACCATATATTGAACATGGTAGATAAACAATTGTGGAACTGCACTTTTTTCGCAGTTTCAATTGTACTGTGAATTTTCTTCCTTCTTCATGTGATAAAAGTATGTGATTCAAAAGTACAAGCTCTCATACGACTATACAGCCTAAAAAAATATATATATAAATAACTCTTGAAAGAAGGGGAGGAAAAAAAAAAGGAAAATTGCAATGTAGTGAGGGGTTTAACCCCTTTCTGCCATTGGACATACTATTCCGTCCATGTGGGGTGGGCCCTAATTCCCAAGGACAGAATAGTACGTCCAGCGCGATCAGGCGTGCTCACGGGGGACGCGCGGCCGGGTGTCAGCTGACTGTTATGATCCGGTGGTTTGGACAAATAATGGACCTGATAGTTACTGATAATAAGGACGAGCTCTGGGACGTGGGAACTCTGCTGACCGCAATCCCTAAACCTATCAAAGCACACTAGAAATAGCCGTGGATAGCGCCTAACGCTCCCTATGCAACTCGGCACAGCCTAAGAAACTAGCTAGCCCTGAAGATAGAAATATAAAGCCTACCTTGCCTCAGAAAAATTCCCCAAAGGAAAAGGCAGCCCCCCACATATAATGACTGTGAGTAAAGACGAAAATACAAACACAGAGATGAAATAGATTTAGCAAAGTGAGGCCCGACTTACTGAACAGACCGAGGATAGAAAAGGTTACTTTGCGGTCAGCACAAAAACCTACAAAAGACCATGCAGAGAGTGCAGGGAAAAATACCTTCCGCACCGACTCACGGTGCGGGAGGCGCCCCTCTGCGTCCCAGAGCTTCCAGCAAGCAAGGCAATATTGACAAAAGCAAGCTGGATGGAAAAAATAGCAAACAAGCAAAATAGCACAGAGGAACTTAGCTTCTGCTGGAGCAACAGGAACTCAGAATGATCCAGGAGCGAACTAGAGCCATAGTACAACATTGACAGCTGGCATGGGGCAAAGATCTAAGTGGAGTTAAATAGAGCAGCCCACTAACGAATTAGCCTCGTCACCTGTGGAAGGAAACTCAGAAACACCCACAGGCACCAGAGAAAGTCCATGGACAGAACCAGCCGAAGTACCATTCATGACCACAGGAGGGAGCCTGACAACAGAATTCACAACAGTACTCCAACTCCCCCTCAACCAACACCGGAGCAGGAGGGTCAATGGATGGAACCACAGGCGCCACGTATCTCCGCAATAACGACCTATGGAACACATTATGGATGGCAAAAGAATCTGGAAGGGCCAAACGAAATGACACAGAATTGATAACCTCAGAAATTTTATACGGACCAATGAAACGAGGCTTAAACTTAGGAGAGGAAACCTTCATAGGAACATAACGAGATGACAACCAAACCAAATCCCCAACACGAAGTCGGGGACCCACACAGCGCCGGCGGTTAGCGAAACGTTGAGCCTTCTCCTGGGACAATGTCAAATTGTCCACCACATGAGTCCAAATCTGCTGCAACCTATCCACCACAGTATCTACACCAGGACAGTCCGAAGACTCAACCTGCCCTGAAGAGAAACGAGGATGGAAACCAGAATTGCAGAAAAACGGCGAAACCAAAGTAGCCGAGCTGGCCCGATTATTAAGGGCAAACTCAGCCAACGGCAAAAAGGACACCCAATCATCCTGATCAGCAGAAACAAAGCATCTCAGATATGTTTGCAACGTCTGATTAGTTCGTTCGGTTTGGCCATTTGTCTGAGGATGGAAAGCCGAGGAAAAAGACAAATCAATGCCCATCCTAGCACAAAAGGATCGCCAAAACCTCGAAACAAACTGGGAACCTCTGTCCGAAACGATGTTCTCCGGGATGCCATGTAAACGAACCACATGCTGGAAAAACAATGGCACCAAATCAGAGGAGGAAGGCAATTTAGACAAGGGTACCAAATGGACCATCTTAGAAAAGTGATCACAAACCACCCAAATGACTGACATCTTTTGAGAGACGGGGAGATCCGAAATAAAATCCATAGAAATATGCGTCCAGGGCCTCTTCGGGACCGGCAAGGGCAAAAGCAACCCACTAGCACGAGAACAGCAGGGCTTAGCCCGAGCACAAGTCCCACAGGACTGCACAAAAGAACGCACATCCCGTGACAAAGACGGCCACCAAAAGGATCTAGCCACCAAATCTCTGGTACCAAAGATTCCAGGATGCCCAGCCAACACCGAACAATGAAGCTCAGAGATAACTTTACTAGCCCATTTATCAGGGACAAACAGTTTCTCTGCTGGGCAACGGTCAGGTCTATCAGCCTGAAATTTTTGCAGCACCCGCCGCAAATCAGGGGAGAAGGCAGACAAAATTATCCCCTTTTTGAGAATACCTGTCGGCTCAGAAACACCCGGAGAGTCAGGCAAAAAACTCCTTGACAGGGCATCAGCCTTCACATTCTTAGAGCCCGGAAGGTACGAAACCACAAAATCAAAACGGGAGAAAAACAACGCCCATCGAGCCTGTCTCGGATTCAACCATTTGGCAGACTCAAGATAAGTCAAATTTTTGTGATCTGTCAAGACCACCACGCGATGCTTGGCTCCTTCAAGCCAATGACGCCACTCCTCGAATGCCCACTTCATGGCCAACAATTTTCGATTACCAACATCATAATTGCACTCAGCAGGCGAAAACTTTCTAGAAAAGAAAGCACATGGCTTCATTCCCGAGCCATCAGAACTTTTTTGCGACAAAACAGCCCCTGCCCCAATCTCAGAGGCATCAACCTCAACCTGAAACGGGAGCGAAACATCTAGCTGGCACAACACAGGGGCAGAAGAAAAACGACGCTTCAATTCCTGAAAAGCATCCATGGCCGCAGAAGACCAATTGACCACATCAGCACCCTTCTTGGTCAAATCAGTCAACGGTTTAGCAACACTAGAAAAATTAGCGATGAAGCGACGATAAAAATTAGCAAAGCCCAGGAACTTTTGCAGGCTCTTCACAGATGTCGGCTGAGTCCAATCATGAATGGCCTGGACTTTAACAGGGTCCATCTCGACAGTAGAAGGGGAAAAAATGAACCCCAAAAATGAAACCTTCTGAACTCAAAAGAGACACTTTGACCCCTTCACAAACAAGGAATTAGCACGAAGGACCTGGAACACCATTCTGACCTGCTTCACATGAGACTCCCAATCATCCGAAAAGACCAAAATATCATCCAAATACACAATCAGGAATTTATCCAGGTACTCTCGGAAGATGTCATGCATAAAAGAATGAAATACTGATGGAGCATTGGAAAGCCCGAATGGCATCACCAGGTACTCAAAATGGCCCTTGGGCGTATTAAATGCTGTTTTCCATTCATCGCCCCGTTTAATACGCACAAGATTATACGCCCCTCGAAGGTCTATCTTGGTAAACCAACTAGCCCCTTTAATACGAGCAAACAAGTCGGACAGCAACGGCAAAGGATACTGAAATTTGACTGTAATTTTATTAAGAAGGCGGTAATCAATACAAGGTCTCAAAGAACCATCCTTCTTGGCCACAAAAAAGAACCCTGCTCCCAACGGTGATGACGATGGGCGAATATGGCCTTTCTCCAAGGATTCCTTTATATAACTCCCCATAGCGGCGTGTTCTGGCACAGATAAATTGAACAATCGGCCCTTAGGAAACTTACTACCAGGAATCAAATTAATTGCACAATCGCAATCCCTATGAGGAGGTAGGGCACTGGCTTTGGGCTCATCAAATACATCCTGATAATCCGACAAAAACTCCGGAACTTCAGAAGGAGTAGAAGACGAAATAGATAAAAATGGAACATCACCATGTACCCCCTGGCAACCCCAGCTGGACGAAGACATAGATTTCCAGCCCAATACTGGATTATGGACCTGTAGCCATGGTAACCCTAAAACGACCACATCATGCAGATTATGTAACACCAAAAAACGGATATCCTCCTGATGTGCAGGAGCCATGCACATGGTCAATTGGGTCCAGTACTGAGGCTTATTCTTGGCCACAGGCGTAGCATCAATTCCTCTCAATGGAATAGGATGCTGCAAGGGCTCCAAGAAAAAACCACAGCGCCTAGCATACTCCAAGTCCATCAAATTCAGGGCAGCGCCTGAATCCACAAATGCCATAACAGAATAGAACGACAAAGAGCAAATTAGAGTAACGGACAAAAGAAATTTAGACTGTACCGTACCAATGGTGGCAGACTTAGCGAACCGCTTAGTGCGCTTAGGACAATCGGAGATAGCATGAGTGGAGTCGCCACAGTAAAAACACAGCCCATTCTGACGTCTGTGTTCCTGCCGTTCAGCTCTGGTCAAAGTCCTATCACACTGCATAGGCTCAGGCCCATGCTCAGATAGTACCGCCAAATGGTGCACAGTTTTACGCTCACGCAAGCGCCGATCGATCTGAATAGCCAAAGACGTAGACTCATTCAGACCAGCAGGCATGGGAAATCCCACCATGACATCTTTAAGGGCTTCAGAGAGACCCTTTCTGAAGATTGCTGCCAGGGCACATTCATTCCACTGAGTGAGCACAGACCACTTTCTAAACTTCTGACAATATATCTCTGCTTCATCCTGACCCTGACATAGAGCCAGCAAGATTTTCTCTGCCTGATCCACTGAATTTCATCATAAAGCAATCCGAGCGCCAGGAAAAACGCATCTACATCACGCAATGCCGGGTCTCCTGGCGCAAGGGAAAATGCCCAGTCTTGAGGGTCGCCACGTAATAAGGATATAACGATCCTCACCTGTTGAACAGGATCACCTGAGGAGCGAGGTTTCAAAGCTAGAAACAATTTACAATTATTTTTGAAATTCAAGAACTTAGATCTATCACCAAAAAATAAATCAGGAATTGGAATCCTAGGCTCTGACATCGGATTCTGAACCACAAAATCTTGAATGTTTTGTACCCTTGTAGTGAGATTATCCATCCAAGAGGACAGACCTTGAATGTCCATGTCTACACCTGTGTTCTGAACCACCCAGAGGTAAAGGGGAAAAGTGAGACAGAACACGCTGCAAAGAAAAAAAAATGGTCTCAGAGCTTCACTTATCCCTCTATTGAGATGCATCAATACTTTTGGCCAGCTGTACTGTTATGATCCGGTGGTTTGGACAAATAATGGACCTGATAGTTACTGATAATAAGGACGAGCTCTGGGACGTGGGAACTCTGCTGATCGCAATCCCTAAACCTATCAAAGCACACTAGAAATAGCCGTGGATAGCGCCTAACGCTCCCTATGCAACTCGGCACAGCCTAAGAAACTAGCTAGCCCTGAAGATAGAAATATAAAGCCTACCTTGCCTCAGAGAAATTCCCCAAAGGAAAAGGCAGCCCCCCACATATAATGACTGTGAGTAAAGACGAAAATACAAACACAGAGATGAAATAGATTTAGCAAAGTGAGGCCCGACTTACTGAACAGACCGAGGATAGAAAAGGTTACTTTGCGGTCAGCACAAAAACCTACAAAAGACCACGCAGAGAGTGCAGGGAAAAATACCTTCCGCACCGACTCACGGTGCGGGAGGCGCCCCTCTGCGTCCCAGAGCTTCCAGCAAGGAAGGCAATATTGACAAAAGCAAGCTGGACAGAAAAAATAGCAAACAAGCAAAATAGCACAGAGGAACTTAGCTTCTGCTGGAGCAACAGGAACTCAGAATGATCCAGGAGCGAACTAGAGCCATAGTACAACATTGACAGCTGGCATGGGGCAAAGATCTAAGTGGAGTTAAATAGAGCAGCCCACTAACGAATTAGCCTCGTCACCTGTGGAAGGAAACTCAGAAACACCCACAGGCACCAGAGAAAGTCCATGGACAGAACCAGCCGAAGTACCATTCATGACCACAGGAGGGAGCCTGACAACAGAATTCACAACAGCTGACTATCGCAGCTGACATCCGGCACTATGTGCCAGGAGCGGTCACGGACCGCCCTCGGCACATTAACCCCCGGCACACTGCGATCAAACATGATCGCAGTGTTCCGGCGGTATAGGGAAGCATCGTGCAGGGAGGGGGCTCCCTGCGGGCTTCCCTGAGACCCCCAGAGCAACGTGATGTGATCGCGTTGCTGCGAGGGTCTCTTACCTCCTCCTCCCTGCAGCAGGCCCGGATCCAAGATGGCCGCGGCATCTGGGTCCTGCGGGGAGGTGGCGACACAGCGCCTGCTCAGAGCAGGCCCCGGGAAACCTGGAACTGTGCACTTCAGATCGCTGATCTGACACAGTGCACAGCAAAGTGTCAGATCAGCGATCTTACACTATAACATGATGCCCCCCCCCCTCCTCCCCCGGGGCAATGTTATAGTGTAAAAAAAAAATTTTCCTAAAAAAAATAAAAATATTGTTCCTATAAATACATTTCTTTATCTAAATAAAAAATAAAACAATAAAAGTACACATATTTAGTATCGCCGCGTCCGTAACGACCCAACCTATAAAACTGTCCCACTAGTTAACCCCTTCAGTGAACACCATAAAATAAAAAAAAACGAGGCAAAAAACACTTTATTATCATACCGCCAAACAAAAAGTGGAATAACACGCGATCATAAAGATGGATATAAATAACCATAGTACCGCTGAAAACGTCATCTTGTCCCGCAAAAAATGAGCCGCCATACAGCATCATCAAATAAAAAAGAAAAAAGTTATAGTCCTCAGAATAAAGCGATGCAAAAATAATTATTTTTTCTATAAAATAGTTTTTATCGTATAAATGCGCCAAAACATAAAAAAATTATATAAATGAGGTATCGCTGTAATCGTACTAACTCGAAGAATAAAACTGCTTTATCCATTTTACCAAACGCGGAACGGTATAAACGCCTCCCCCAAAAGAAATTCATGAATAGCTGGTTTTTCGTCATTCTGCCTCAAAAAATCGCAATAAAAAACGATAAAAGAAGTCACGTGTCAGAAAATGTGACCAATAAAAATGTCAACTCGTCCTGCAAAAAACAAGAGCTCACATGACTCTGTGGACCCAAATATGGAAAAATTATAGCTCTCAAAATGTGGTAACGCAAAAAAAACTTTTAGCGATAAAAAGTGGGACGGCTGCTAATCATAAAAATCCGCTAAAAAACCCGCTATAAAAGTAAATCAAACCCCCCTTCATCACCCCCTTAGGGAAAATGAAAAAAATAAAAAAAATGTATTTATTTTCATTTTCCCATTAGGGTTAGGGTTGGGGCTAGGGTTAGGGCTAGGGTTAGGGCTAGGGTTAGGGTTGGGGCTAGAGTTGGGGCTATAGTTAAGGCTACAGTTAGGGTTGAGGCTAAAGTTAGGGTTAGGGTTGGGGCTAAAGTTAGGGTTTGGATTACATTTACGGTTGGGAATAGGGTTGGGGTGTGTCAGGGTTAGGGGTGTGGTTAGGGTTACCCTTGGGAATAGGGTAAGGGGTGTGTTTGGATTAGTGTTTTAGTTATAATTGGGAGTTTCCACTGTTTAGGCACATCAGGGGCTCTCCAAACGCGACATGGCGTCAGATGTCAATTCCAGCCAATTCTGCGTTGAAAAAGTAAAACAGACCTCCTTCCCTTCCGAGCTCTCCCGTGCGCCTATACAAGGGTTTACCCCAACATATAAGGTATCAATGTACTCAGGACACATAGGACAACAACTTTTGAGGTCCAATTTCTCCTGTTACCGTTGGGAAAATACAAAACTGGGGGCTCAAAAATAATTTTTGTGGAAAAAAAAGATTTTTTATTTTCACGACTCTAGGTTATAAACTGTAGTGAAACACTTGGGGGTTCAAAGTTCTCACAACACATCTAGATAAGTTCCTTGCGGGGTCTAGTTTTCAATATGGGGTCACTTGTGGGGGGTTTCTACTGTTTAGGTACATTAGGGGCTCTGCAAACGCAATGTGATGCTTGCAGACCAATCCATCTAAGTCTGCATTCCAAATGACGCTCCTTCCCTTCCGAGCTCTGCCATGCGCTCAAACTGTGGTTCCCCCCCACATATGGGGTATCATCATACTCAGGACAAATTGGACAACAACTTTTGGGGTCCAATTTCAACTGTTACCCTTGGAAAAATACAAAACTGGGGGCTAAAAAATAATTTTTTGGGAAAAAAAACATTTTTATTTTCATGGCTCTGCATTGTAAACTGTAGTGAAACACTTGGGGGTCCAAAGCTCTCACAACACATCTATATGAGTTCCTTAGGGGGTCTACATTCCAAAATGGTGTCACTTGTGGGGGTTTAAATGTTTAGGCACATCAGTGGCTCTCTAAACGCAACATGGCGTCCCATCTCAATTCCAGTAAATTTTGCATTAAAAAGTCAAATGGCACTCCTTCCCTTCTGAGCTCTGCCATGCGCCCAAACAGTGGTTTACCCCCACATATGGGGTATCAGTGTACTCAGGACAAATTGTACAACATCTTTTGGTGTCCAATTTCTTCTCTTACCCGTGGGAAAATAAAAAATTGGGGGCGAAAAGATAATTTTTCTGAAAAAATATGATTTTTTATTTTTACGGCTCTGCATTATAAACTTCTGTAAAGCACTTGGTGGGTCAAAGTGCTCACCACACATCTAGATAAGTTCCTTAGGGGGTCTACTTTCCAAAATGATGTCACTTGTGGGGGGTTTCAATGTTTAGGCACATCAGGGGCTCTCCAAACGCAACATGGCGTCCTGTTGTGAATTCCGCTCTTGGGCTCCTTCCGGTGGTTGTAAGTGGCACTTTTGTGAGTTCTGCTCTTGGGCTCCCTCTTGTGGTTTCTAGTGGTATGGCTGCTCCTTGGAGTTAGCTGTCATCAGCTGCCTTCACTTATCGTCTCTTCTGCTCGGCTATTTAGGTCTGGCTCTTTCTTCAGCCAGTGCCACTTGTAAATGGTTCCTGGTTGGATTCACATCTCTTTGGAGTTCCCTGTTATCCTGACCAGTTCAGCTAAGCTAAGTTTTTGCTTGCTCTTTTCTGTCCATAGATTGTGGACTTATCCATTCTGTGCTTTCTATGTTTGTCCAGCTTATCAGTGTGAATTTATTCTGTCTTGCTGGAAGCTCTGGGAGGCAGATTTGCCCTCCACACCTTTAGTCAGGTGTGGAGATTTTTTGTAAAACTCTGCGTGGATTTTTGTAGTGTTTTATACTGACCGCACAGTATTCCATCCTGTCCTATCTATTTAGCTAGACTGGCCTCCTGTGCTCATCCTGGTTTCATTCTGTGTATGTCTTTTCCCTCTCCACTCAGTCATTATTTGTGGGGGGCTAATCTATCCTTTGGGGATTTTCTCTGAGGCAAGATAGTTTTCCTGCTTCTTTCTTTAGGGGTAGTTAGCTCTTAGGCTGTGACGAGATGCCTAGGGAGAGTTAGGAGCATTCCACGGCTACTTCTAGTGTTGTGTTGAGCTTAGGGACTACGGTCAGTACAGTTACCACTTCCTTCAGAGCTCGTTCCATGTTGCTCCTAGACCACCGTATCATAACAGCGTCCCATCTCGATTCCAGTCAATTTTGCATTGAAAAGTCAAATAGTGCTCCTTTGCTTCCGAGCTCAGCCATGCGCCCAAACAGTGGTTTACCCCCACATATAGGGTATCGACGTACTCAGGACAAATTGTACAACAACTTTTGGGGTCCATTTTCTTCTGTTACCCTTGGTAAAATAAAACAAATTGGAGCTGAAGTAAATATTTTGTGAATAAACGTTAAATGTTAATTTTTATTTAAACATTCCAAAAATTCCTGTGAAACACCTGAAGGGTTAATAAACTTCTTGAATGTGGTTTTCGGCACCTTGAGGGGTGCAGTTTTTAGATTGGTGTCACACTTGGTTATTTTCTATCATATAGACCCCTCAAAATGACTTCAAATGAGATGTGGTCCCTAAAAAAAATGGTGTTGAAAAAATGAGAAATTGCTGCTCAAATTTTAACCCTTATAACTCCCGAACAAAAAAATTTTGGTTCCAAAATTGTGCTGATGTAAAGTAGACATGTGGGAAATGTTACTTATTTAGTATTTTGTGTGACATATCTCTGTGATTTAATTGCATAAAAATTCAAATTTGTAAAATTGCGAAATTTTCACCAAATTTCCATTTTTTTCCACAAATAAACGCAGGTAATATCAAAGAAATTTTACCACTATCATGAAGTACAATATGTCATGAGAAAACAATGTCAGAATCACCGGGATCCGTTGAAGCGTTCCAGAGTTATAACCTCATAAAGGGACAGTGGTCAGAATTGTAAAAATTGGCCCGGTCATTAACGTGCAAACCACCCTTGGGGTAAAGGGGTTAACAGAAGTAACTATGAGGGCTTTTTCACACATCCGTGACTGACACACGTAGACCCATTAAATTAAATGGGTCTGTGCACATGTCAGTGAGTTTCCACAGACTATGTGTCCATGGGCAAAACATGCTGACGTGTTTTTTTTATCGTGAGCACGGGACGCAAAACATTCCGCACACTGATGACCGACTGGGATGTCATCCGTATGACACATCCTGGTGCCTGAGAAGCAGCGTATAGTAAGCGCTGTTCTCCGATGCCCGGTGCTGAAGATGGCTCTCATCATTCTCCCATGTTCTGCCGGCAATCAGCATGAGTAGGGAAGAACGATGAGAGTTATATTGAAGTGATCACAATGACAGCAGGCTGATGGGACTATTACTTCTATGAGCCTACACCTGCTGCCGCTAATACCAGTGAGAGCAGGAGTGGCTGATTGGAGTATTGCTCACCTGCCGCTTGCGCTATAAATAAATATGTGAAAATACTGGCGTGGTTTCCCCTGTATTTTTTTATAACCAGCCAGGCAAAACTCACAGCTGAGGGCTGCAACCCTCAGCTTCAGCAAGGCTGGTTATCAAGAAGGGGGCAATTCTGGCGCTTTGCCCGGCTCTTCCACTTGCCCTGTAGCGGTGGCAAGTTGGGTTCATATCTGTGGGGTTGATGTCACTTTTGTATTGTCAGGTGACATCAAGCCCACAGCTTAGTAATGGAGAGATGTCTATAAGACACCTCTCCATTACTAATCCTATAGTTATATGGTAAATACTCAGCCAGAATAAAGTCTTTTATTAGAAATAAAACAAAACACAGTTTACCATTTTTGTTTAAAAACAACAAACTCAGTTATACTAACCTAATGCCAAATTCCACCGAGTCCCTCGTCTCCTGTGATAAACCAAAAAAAGAAAAAAACTATATCCCTCGCCTGTCTGTCATTCTGTCCCAAGCCGTAATCCATGTCTGGGGGATAAATAGTTTTCAATCTGGATGGTGCCAAGATGCGACCACCCAGGCTGAGAACCACTGGTGAATGAGCTGCTGTGAGCACAGCATTATCGACCAATGGTGACATCATTGAGGTTACCGCCGGTCAGTGAGCCTGCGTTCCCAGCAGGGCTGAACTACAGTAACCTCAGAACCATGGGAAAAAGTCAGTGATGAGGTCACCGCAGGTCAAGCTCAGTGAATGTATATATATATATATATATATATATATATATATATATATATATATATATATATATATAAGAAAAAGGAAAACAGCACAACAAAATGAAAAAAAGAGTATACTCAAGAGTATACGTTCGATGCAGGTCTGAGTCCTGCGTTAGTATTGCTTTTGCGGTGGCATCTGTACAACGGCGAGTGAATACCATAAGTAAGATGGCGCCCAGCACCTCAGATGCTGTTTGCGCAGGTGCGGAGAGTGGCGCTTAGACTCATGGGTAATGATGTCATGGTCATGCGCACTGTGATTCTGGGAACGCCGTGGACATGGCGTCTGCAAGCAAGTACATGTGTGTTTCTTTTGGATTGCGCTTCATATGGCTGCACACCTGTTAGATATAATTATGGCGATTAGGTACTTATTGTTTTTTATGTACTATTTGAGAGATCGCTGTACAACATATGTTTTTTAATGCGATGTCTCAAAGGGATCTTTGATCTCAGCACTAATGCACTTTTTTAAGTCACTTTGCACTATTGTGATATTGTACTTTTTGATAAATTGATGTAATGTGTTATGATCTGGTGGTTTAGGAAAAACATGAGACAAGCTCTGAAGGAGGTGGTATCTGTACTGACCGCAAACCCTGAACCTAGCAGCGCAACTAAAAATAGCCGTGGGGGTACCTGACGCTCCCTAGACCCCTCGGCACAGCCTAAGATCTAACTTCCCCTAAAGATGGAAACAGGAAACCTATCTTGCCTCAGAGAAAATCCCCAAAGGAAAGATAGCCCCCCACAAATATTGACGGTGAGAGGAGGGGAAAATAACATATGCAGAAATGAAATCAGATTTTAGCACAGGAGGCCAGTCTTACTTGATAGACAGGACAGGAAAGGATACTGTGCGGTCAGTATAAAAACTACAAAAACAATCCACACAGAGTTTACAAAATCTCCACACCTGACTAAAGGTGTGGAGGGTAAATCTGCTTCCCAGAGCTTCCAGCTAACAGAAAAAATCCGTACTGACAACTGGACAAATATAGAATGCACAGAACAATAAGTCCACAACATGTGGACTGAAATGAGCAAAGCCAGAACTTATCTTTGCTAAACTGGTCAGGAAACCAGGAGAATCCAAGCAGAGATGTGAATCCAGCTAGGAACATTGACAAGTGGCACAGGCTGAATAAAGAGCCAGACTTAAATAGCGGACAATAAGTGGAGGCAGCTGATGACAGCTAACTCCAAGGAGCAGCCATACCACTAGAAACCACAAGAGGGAGCCCAAGAGCAGAACTCACAAAAGTGCCACTTACAACCACCGGAGGGAGCCCAAGAGCGGAATTCACAACAGTAATGATCTTTGTAATGAGATTTACCTGTGGTTTGTATAAAAACCTGACATTTCTATGTATACACTGCTTGAGAAAGGATAGTATATCCGAAATGTTGCCACGCCGTTCAGGCAATAAAGTCCACTTTTTTTCATTTTGTTGTGCTGTTTTCCTTTATCTTTTATATACAGAGAGAGAGAGAGAGATCATCATTAGAGTCGTCTTCAGCACCCAGTGCCGGGGAACAGTGCTTATGGTACTGCCTCTTCCCTGGTGCCCGTCCGAGTGGTGCTGATGCGGCACACAGGTGGAACACTGTTGCCACATGTGTGCCGCAAGTATTACACACACTGACATTTCTGGTATCGTTTTTCTCCTGTACCGGAAATATCAAGTGTGAAACCAGAACGAGGTAGATTGCAGTGGTGGCTGGTGGTAACGCAGAAAGCATGCAATATACAGTAAAATAAAAATTCTTCCAATTCTTGAAAACAGAGAGAATTTTTTTAGAACGAGTACCGTATTTTTCCAATTATATGACGCACTCCCACACCCAATTTCTGCTCCCGAGATCTCAATATGTGAATGTGGCCGATGGCCATTTTCAACCACAGTGAAAAGCATGGGAAGTGTGGGGACTCTGGACATTTTCTGAAATCCCGGAACCCGTCACAACCACACAGCGATGAACATCCCCTTTTCCCAGCCCACTGCTGCCACCACCGCCAGCTTACTGCTGCAGCAACCCTGCTCCAACGCAGCCGTCCTCCTCCCCTGGTATACTACAGTAAAGCTGACTATAAGGTGCACCACCATTTAATTAAAACATTTTTTCCTATTTTCCTTCACAAAATTTGTGGTGCGTTTTATAATCTGCAAAATATGGTATATTAATTTATTTTGGAAAAAGAAATTTGAGCGGGCACCACTATAATAACTTCTGTGATAGATACCAGGTGCTAAACATGCGCTAGTAAATACTTGTGTGAAGAAAGGAAGAAAAAGAAGCGCAATAAATGTGCACACAGCTTGTATTTTAGAAAAATGTGAATAATGCTTTATTAAGGCCAGAAACACAGTGCCTATACACATAAAAACATTTAAAAATAGCATGTAAAAACATACCCAGACATATCACTGCCGTACCCTCTGAATAAAGGGATACGGTCAAAAAGCAGACCCCATAGGGAAAAATAATCCCTCAAGACTGAACAGTGAGTGTAGTAGGAAGATGTAATAATAAATCGTGCACACACAATGCTGCAAAATATCAGAATCAGGGCTTCCCAATGGAGAGCTGTGCAATTGAATAAAGCACAGCTGCAATAAACATGTAATCTACTAAATAGAAGCTCCACTGGCTAAAACAATAATGCTGTTGTAATAAGAAAAATCACCTGTAGTTAGCTGAAGCTATAAAAGAGTGATGACGCTATTGGGTATGTTTTTACATGCTATTTTTAAATGTTTTTATGTGTATAGGCACTGTGTCTTTGGCCTTAATAAAGCATTGTTCACATTTTTCTAAAATACAAGCTGTGTGTGCATATTAATTTATTTGTTTATACAGAAAAAAACTAAAAATACTTTTTTTCAAGTTATTTTTTTAGCAATCAGCTGATGGCTGATCAAATCAGCCTACTTCTATACCCAGTATTTCATTTGGAGGAACCCCAATTCTTTATCTGGCAGGTCTTGATCTTACAGGTTGCAAACTACCAGTAGTATAAAAACAGCAATAATTGGTATTTGTTCAAATGATGTGCCTTAGTTAAAAAAAAACAAAAAAAAATCCAGTAGGATTCTGTTGTTGACAACCTGCACCACTGTCTCTTCCAGCACATTTTTTGAGGACATGCAAAAATGTATCTAGGTTTTCTGGCACCCTGGTCAAGAATTCAGTTTTGCTAAAAGAAGCAGGAAGAACAGCTCATTGTCATGTGACTGTGTGTTTGAAAATCGCATATGTGTAAAGTATCCAATGTGATGATTGATGGAACCAGCAAGCAAAGCTGAATCCTGACAGTAGGTATATTACACATTGTTAGGATTGGCATGCCACGGGGCTTTCATTTTAGAATTAAAGGGCTTGTCCAGGTTTGAGATACAAGTTTGCAGTCACTATATGTGACTGCTGGCTTCTCAATTCTCACAGCACATTCATTTGCCAGTGGCAAGAGTGAAAATTCATGTCAGCACCAGTATAAGAGTTGTATACTTCTGGCCACATTTCGACTAGACGTGTCCATCATCGCTCAATTCTTTTTCATTGAGGGTGGCCATGCATGCCTAGTCGGCGCATAACTCCATATATGCAAATCGCCTCCACCAGAGTCATGAGAGCATGCAGTGAGAATTCACAAGTCGGCAGTCACATAGAAGGATTGCAGACTCATCACAAACTTGGACAACCCCTTTAATGCTTCTAAAAAATATAAGTATGAGAATTAGTCAGTACCACAAAAAACATTTACATTCAGGTACCTGGTAGAGGACGTTGTCTCTGATTGAAGTCGTTCTCTTTCTTTTCCTCATTTTGTCCATACTCCATGATGAGTTTTCACATTTACAGCTCTTCCCTGCAGACTCCAATCTTCTACGGTCTTCTGCAGCACATCCCCACATGATGCAGTGTCATTATAATGCCTATGAATAAAAATATCTGCCCTACGCTGAGCCCCAAACTAACAATGACAGACTGATACAGAGGGGAGAGGACCCTGCCCTTGTGGGATTACATTCTACAGGATGGTGGGGAAGGAGACAGTAGGTTGGGGGGGTTGCATGGCCCAGTCTTTATACTGTGCCCCCTCATCATTCTTCCCCTTCTTGGCATACTGTCCCCTCGTAGCCGTGCCCTTACATTGTCCTCCCATGCTACCCCCACACTACTCGGTCTCTATTCTGTGTGCCTAATCACACTTTTCTCCCCCTGTACTGTCTCCTCACACTATCCCCCTCAAATGTTTCCCTCTTTCTCCTCATACTATCTCCTCTCACATCCCCCTGCTCACCATACAGTCTCTTCATATATTTATTCCCTCACTTTCTATACTGCCTCCTCACACATTCCCTCCGACTGCCCATACTGTGTCTGGACACATACCAACACCCTCGCTCCCCGTACTGTGTGCGCATATATTTTTCCCGTCGCTACTCATACTGTGTTTGCACCCATGCCCCACTCACATACTGTGTCTGCACCCATTCCCCCACTTGTTTCCCATACCATGTCTGCATACATTCCCCCATCTCCCCATACTGCTTTCACACCCATTCTGTGTCTGCACCAATCCCTATACTCACCATACTGTGTCTGCACCTATCCCCGCTCATACATTCCCCCCTTGCTCTTCATACTGTGTCCGCATCCATACCTCCACTCACCATACTGTGTCCACACCCATCCCCCTATTACTCACCATACTGTGTCCACACCCATCCCCCACTCACCATACTGTGTTAGCACCCATCCCCCATACTGTTTCCTCATACATGCCCCGCATCTCCCTCCTCATACTGTGTATTCAAGTTTCTCCTGCTCCCCATATTGCACCTGTCCCTTCCTTGCTCCCCAAACTATTGTCCTCAAATCTTCCCCACCCTCCATTATCCTAAACCTCCCACCACACCTGCTCTGCACTACGACCAATGTTCTTCACGCCTCTGCGTGGTGGCGAATGATGTCAGCAGAGTGATCACGTGACCTGCCGGGTGTAAGGATTACGGATTTCCCTTTGAGCCTGTTTGCCTTGATCCAAGATGGAGTCTTGTATAGCGCCTTGTCACGGATCTTCCTGTCTGTCCTGTTATTTAAGTCTGGGTCGTCTGTTCCTCCTTGCCTGAATATTTTGTGCTATTGGCTCCTGAGCTTCTGCCTGTTTGCTGGTGAACTCCCTGCTTCTGCTGCTCATTACCCGGTGGTCTGCCTCGCCGCGTGCAGCTGCCTTCCATCTTCTGTGTGCTTCTGGATCCTGAATTGGGTTGCATATTGATCACCCTTGTTTGCAAACTTTTCCCTGAGTTGTGCCTCCTTGCACAACCACACCAGGTGAGCAAGATTCAAGTAGTACTTTTCGCACCAAGTAACACTACTCATCTGCATACGCTTAGATAGCGCTCTCCCTCTTTTTCCCCCTCATTCTCTCTTTCTTTCCTAGGACTTCATTCTCACAACGCACCATCTGCGTATTTTTGAACTTCCACAAACAAGTGCGTGTGTGTGATCAAGTCATTGCTGGACTTCCCCGTTTAAGTGCTGTGTGCATTCGCTCTACATTTTTGCTGGATTCACACATTTAAGTACGGTGTGCATTCGCTCTAATATCCTTACAGGACTTCCTCGTTAAGTGTCTCGTTCACTCCCACATCATATCCTTGCTGGACTGGTTCGTACTAGCGGTCGCGCCCTGTTATTCAGCCCGCTATTCTGTGTGCTGTGATTTACTATATTGTGCTGGTATTATCCCACGCTATCAGATTCCAGTAACTACATAATTGTTACACCGGGTTGCTTTGCTGTTTCTGGATCGCCGCACAGACTTTGAACATTGAATTCCCACCACCCGGACCAGCTGGATGCTGTGTGGTCCTGCGGTATTCTAACGCACAGGATCAGTGCACCACGGCACCTCTTCTCATCTCTCTCTCTTTTCCTCTTTCTTCCCCTCCATACTCAGGGATCACCTTGCAATAGAGGTCTCAGATTTCCGCTTACTAGCAGCTATGTACGATATTGACCGCGATACCACCTGGGCATAGTATTTTATTACATGATGATACCATATCTTTAGAGTAATGACCTCATGGCACTATTGTCCTGTTACGGCTATGTTGTACTAGACAAGCTCTTTTATTGTATGGGAGTTGACACTCGGTATAGTTACACACCGAGCAATGTATTTTATTGCATCCATTTGAGATCAGACTCTAGGACTAGTCACAATTGCGTTAATGTTGTTTTAACTTAGGCCATGTTCACACGATCCTTTTTTTCATGCGGAATTGCCGCGATTTTCCCGCTGCGGGTCCGCAGCTGTTTTCCATGCAGGGTACATTACATTGTACCCTATGGAAAACAGGAACTGCTGTGCCCACAATGCGGAAAATAAAAAAAAAAGCCGCGCTGAATAGCTGCGGGAAAAAGAAGTACCATGTCACTTCTTTTTTCGGAGCCGCAGTGGTTCTGCACCCATTGACCTCCATTGTGAGGTCAAACCCGCAGTAAAACCCGCAGATGAAAAAAATATCTGCGGGTTTTACTGCGGTTTGTGGTGCAGAACCGCTGCAGCAGGAAGTGCGGGAAAGCGGGCGGAAGTGCGTGGGCGGAGTGTGGCTGCCCTCCCCGTGCTCCGATCCCGCCCCCCCGTGCTCCAATCCCACCGCCCCGTGCTCCGATGCCCCCCCCAGTGCTCCGATGCCCCCCCCGTGCCCTAATCTCCCCCCCTTATACTTACCCGGCGTCCCGGTGTCCGTCCGGCCGTCTTCTCCCTGGGCGCCGCCATCTTGCAAAATGGAGGGCGCATGCGCAGTGCGCCCGCCGAATCTGCCGGCCGGCAGATTCGTTCCAAAGTGCATTTTGATCACTGAGATATAACCTATCTCAGTGATCAAAATAAAAAAATAGTAAATGACACCCCCCCCCTTTGTCACCCCCATAGGTAGGGACAATAAAAAAATTAAGAATTTTTTTTTTTTTTCCACTAAGGTTAGAATAGGGTTAGAGTTAGGGGTAGGGGTAGGGTTAGGGTTAGGGTATTTTCAGCCATTTTAACCCTAAAAAACTTCCTAGAAAACACACAGACTCTGCATAGAAAACTGCATAAAAAAAGGATCAAAAAAAGGATCAAAAAAAGGATCAAAAAAACGCATCAAAAAAGGACAAAAAAAGGACCAAAAAAAGGACCTGTGTTTTCTGCCAAGAGCTGCAGTTTTTTAAAAAACAGTCCTGAAAAAAAAAGGATGGAAATCAGGAACGTGTGAACATACCCTTAACCTACAATTTTTAGACAACAGGTGGTAATTGTGCAACAAACTAGGCAGCTGGTCAGTCCTCCATCCTGTCTAGAGCCAGTGTTTTTGATTAAAAATTAAATATACCTTGTAACTTCCCATATATGTCAATGCACAAATAAGAATATTTTGACTTAATAACCATGAATTCAACACAGAAATGTATTTTCCAAATGTGTTTTTATTGTGCAAAAGTAGCAACCCATAAAAAAAAAATATATTTTTCAGACTAAATATTTATGGCAAAACAAAATTTGGATAAAAAGTTTTCACAGCTTACAGTCCAAAGTCATGGGAACGGCTCTGCCTTGATGATCAGGAAGAGAGTTCATAAAGCGGGATTAAGTAGTAATGGCTATAACTAGCCAACATCATTATTCTTCAGATTGTTTAGGCAAGGGCTATAAGAAAATGGGTAGTTGTAAAAACAGAATAGAAAAGCAGGGTGCTGTTAGAATTGTGGGTAGAAGCACCAGGCATTTGTGGCCGCTGCTGCAGCCAATAAACATATTTCTTTAAAGGGAATCTGACAGCAGGTTTTTGCTACCTCATCTGAGAGCAGCATGATGTAGGCAAAGAGAAGCTGAATCCAACAATGTATCACTTAGATTACTGGGTGCAGCTGTTCTGACACAGAGTTTTTAGATTTAGAATGAAGCAGAGCTGAGGAAGCTAACCCCGCCCACACCAATCTAACCCCGCCCACACCAGGCTCTGTATGCACAATATCGATAGACATTAAGGTGCCTATCACAGAAGAAGGCATGTTGGACTAGCATGCACACACTGCTCTGTCCCAGCATGATCAGTTCCTGGTGCTAAAACAATCTCTGCAAGCAAACGAAAGATCAGAGCTTGATAAGAGAGGCATTGGTGAAATCTGTGTTTTAACCCCTACCTCATATTGTCTTCAGCTTACATAGCAAAAACCTGCTGATAGATTTCCTTTAAAGGATAATTGTGTACTGCAAGTCAAGGGAGCAAGCCTAAACACGCTCCTGGTCATGTTAAACAAAAGCGAACACTTTTTGGACTGGTTCTATGATGTATTAAATATCTTATAAATGTTATGATTTATCCCTCCACCTTGCTACAAACAAAACCACAGAGTATTAGCCTTACCATAGTGGTAAACCCAACATATGCAAAATAATGGGAATATGTTTACATTAGTCAAGCAAAATACAATTTGAAACAATGTATCAATTTACACACGTCTACACCTACCAAGCAAAATACAATTTGAGATTATGTAACATTTAAAACAATATTATTGAATATTCTTGCCCCTATGTTTGACCTGTATCATGTCTGGGGAAGAAATTTGCCATGATAATGCTAGTGTGCGTTGTACGTCAGTTCCTAGATGACCAACCAATGGAGTAATGTAGGGCTTCCCATCCAGTTTCCAGAGTCAGCAGGACTAGTTTACAAGATGGAGTGGTATCATTGTGAAGCTGCTGAACCAAAAGCAGCAGGTAATGTGCCACATATGAATGCGTACGTGTGTAGTTTTAGCATGCTTAACCCCTTTCAGACATCGGGTGTAATAGTACACCAATGCCAGACTCCCTCCCTTTGATGTGGGCTCCGGAGCTGAGCCTACATCTTTCCTGGCACGTCAGCTGTTTTGAACAGCTGACATGTGCCTGGAACAGCTGCGTGTGGAATCGCGATCCACCCGTGGCTATTAACCCGTTAAATGCCGCTGTGAAATGCTGACAGCAGCATTTAAAGGGACTGTCACCCCCTCCAGCCGTTAGAAACTAAAAGAGCCACCTTGTGCAGCAGTAATGCAGCATTCTGACAAGGTGGCTCTTTTAGTTATTGGTGCAGTCAAAGCAGAAATAAAGCGTTTTATCATTTCGCAAAAATACCTGTCTTTAGTCGTGGAGGCAGGTCTTAACCCCCCTGCTGCACATGCCACACTGCCGTCACTCAAGGCTTCTTCAGCGCCGGGCGCTGCCCCCTCCGCTCTGTTTTCAAATCAAATCCGGCGCGTGCACTGTTTTGTTCTGCCTGGGGCAGGCGCAGTGAACGCTGCCCGTCTGACCTCAGATGCAGTCTCGCAGACTGCGCCTGTGCGGCCACCCAGCTTGTGAATCCCAGCCCCGCAGTGTGTTATGCATTATGCAGTTTCACCGCACTTTGAATTTTTTCCCATTTTCCAGTACATCATATGTTAAAACCAATGGTGTAGTTCAAAAGTAAAACTTATCCTGCAAAAAATAAGCCCTCACTTGGCCATATTGATGGAAAAATAAAAAAGTTATGGCTTTGGGAACTAGGGAGCAAAAAAAACGAAAATGCAAAACCGATAATACCTTCGGTAATGAAGGGGTTAAGTTGATGTGTAACAAGCCTATATATTAAAAATATATAAACGCAGGTGTAGTACCCTGTGTTCAGTAACATACCGTGCCCTGAGGCCTGTAGTGGCCCCAGTGAAAAGGGGCAATAACTGGTGTGCAAAAAACGTCCAACAAAAAAGTGCCAAAATTGTGGGGTAAAATATTGGTGTAAAGTGAATTATTAAACAGCATAAACTACTTTGAAAAATTGGGTAAATTTTAAGACTATAAAGTCTTTTGCACCAGTTTTTTGGTGTCATTTAGAGGTGATAGGATTGCTTTGTGCATTATCGGTCCATGGTCCAGGTCAGTGCTCTCTGGCTGTAGACATGAGCTGCGCACTTTTTCTGACCATCTAGGATCCCCAACTTCCCTATTGATTTGCTTGGCTGGCATCTCGATACCTGGGGTACTGCACATATGATAGAAAATTAAAGAAGAATTAAAAGTTGGGTTAAGTAACCCAGAAGGTCAGGAAATTCGGGCACCTCCTGTCCACGGCCAGGGAGAAATTATCTGGACCATGAATCGGGGTTGCACGAAGCCATACTCTCATCTGTAGAGTTAAGTAGCACATTTTGCCGCAAGCTTTTTTTCCAGCAAAAAAAATTGTGACTTTGACACTTTTGATGTATGGGTGGGAAGATTGGCTTGGTTAGCTTTGAGAATAGGTCTTACTCGGGTTTTTAAAGTTACAATTCTCACTCCCATAGGGTAAAAGAAGTAAAATTGGATAAACCGTTCTAGACAGAATTGGTTAAATTCAAATATTCAGAAAACTTAGATAAATTTGACATAAATTAAGGTAACGCAGTCTCCAGCTCTGTCCTCAAATAAAAGCATAAGCAAACATAATCAGAAGACATTTTTATAACAGACAAGAACTGGTCTATCATGATCTTTCCACAGAGCAAGAACAGGAACCATAACGATGTGTTAGTCATTTTTCTTTATGCTAATTTCGCTGTTTTCTTCACTTGATGATTTTGTGGATGTTGAATGAACAGGAGTCAGAAGTTGTTTAGTCTTCATATAGGTCCAATAAGGGACCAACATAAAAGTAAGTAAAACCAGCCCAAAGAAGAATAAAGCTACATACAATCCTGTGGTGGATTTCACCAGACGATCATAGTTGTTAAGAGATACCCACCACAAATGATAGGTAAGGAACATGCGGCAATGGAACAAGTGAACCACAATCCACTGATCCACCTTCCAAATAAATGTTTGTGACCAGCCAGCCTAAAAGAAAAAAAAAATGCATAAAATTATCATGATAGAGGTTAACAACATCTACATAGTGACTTCTCTTCTGAAACTACAATTTGTGGCAACAAATCAGGAGTTAACTCATACAGTAAATGCCCAATTTTCAAAAATTGTATTATTGCCTCGATTCATTCTAAAGTAAAGCAACTTTACAAGTAGGAAAATGTCCTTCCTATGTCTCTATGGTTACAATCAAACCCTATGTAGTCTGACCCTGCAATCACGTGTCACCTTATTATGCTCCTATCCTTATAGCATATTCACACATTGCAGTCACACTGTGTATGTTCGCTGTTTTGCTTCCATTTTCCAAAAATGTGGCAAAAATGTTATTGTGCTAAAAAAATACAAGGCCACAACGTGTGAACGCAGAGTAATGGGTGAACAAAGTAAGATTTAACAACTAATGTTGAGCATAGACAAAGCTTCATTTTCAACTATGATCCTCAAAAGGCAACTATAAATTCTGGCATCGTAGCAATATTAGCTTTCGTGTGTGTACATGAGGAATAACACTATTTCTGGCCATTTTACGATTTGTATTTTCCATTTTCAGCAGTTTTCCCCTCTGCATGCCTGATTTCTTTATTTGTAATTACATAGTAAACATGGTTAGCAAAAAAAGACATTTGTCCATCCAGTTCAGCCTATATTCCGTCAGAATAAATCCCCAGATCTACGTTCTTCTAAAGAACCTAATAACTATAATATACAATATTGTTACACTCCAGGAAGACATCCAGGCCTCTCTTGAACCCCTCAACTGAGTTTGCCATCACCACCTCCTCAGGCAAGGAATTCCAGATTCTCACTGCCCTAACAGTAAAGAATCATCTTCTATGTTGGTGGAAAAAACTTCTCTTCTCCAGACGCAGAGAATGCCTCCTTGTGACTGTTAACTTCCCTGGTATAAACAGATCCTCGGAGAGATATTTATATTGTCCTCTTATATACTTATACATGGTTATTTGATCGCCCTTCAGTCATCTTTTTTTTAGACTAAATAATCCTAATTTTGCTAATCTCTCTGGGTATTGTAGTTCCCCCATCCCCTTTATTGATCTTGTTGCCCTCCTTTGTACTCGCTCTAGTTCCATTATATCCTTCCCGAGCACCAATGCCCAAAACTGTACACAGTACTCCATGTGTGGTCTAATCAGGGATTTGTACAGAGGCAGTATAATGTTCTCATCATGTGTATGCAGACCTCTTTTAATGCACCCCATGCGCCTGTTTGCCTTGGCTGCCGCTGCCTGGCACTGGCTGCTCCAGATAAGTTATCATTCACTAGGATCCCCAGGTCCCAATAGTCTCTGAGCTGTTGTGTTTCCCAAAGTACAGCACACATAGTGCTTATTGTATTGTTTGTTCTTTTTGTTTTTTTACTACCTGATGAAGGCTGCACTGTAAAAATAGCAGCCGAAACGCGTTGTACTGTTTTTTAAAAAAATTTACAAATATATTTTATTTTGAGAAAATAAATGAATTTTTTAACATTTTTCACTTGAAGTGGATGAATTAAAAAAATCCGTAGGTGCTTAGCGCCACATTTACTTGGAGTTTTTTTTTTGTTTTGTTTTTTTTCTCTTTGACACATAGAGAGAGTCATGTTCATTATTCCTTTTTTAAGCTCACATACAGAACCAGGACATGGAGTACAATCTATCACAGTCCTGAGTTGTTTATAGGTGACTTCCCCTCTGGGATGAGGTAAGACTTGTTAGAAAGCTCAGTATCATCTTTCTGAATCTCCCTCTGCTTGTTGTTTTTTCACTCTGCTCCTTACTTCTCCTCCCTTTCATAGAATATAGTAATAAATGTTCCTAACACCTCATTGTTCTGGCAGTCCAGCTATACTTGAGGATGATGGATTTGAGCTATTTTGTCAAGAATTAATGGGGAATACTGGGGAGGGAGAAGAAGTAATGGTTCACAAGTGGAGAAAGTAAATTTGCCTGAAAATATATACTACTTTTTTTTCTTCATTTGGCTGTACTATTGATTTATGCAAGCTCTACTGAAAGTACAAATCCCATTTCATACCAACAAATTATTCTTACCTTTATTAGAATCCGTGAAGTACAAGTGAATGGAGTAGTCATCTCTGATAGTAATGCAGCTACTGGCAAATAATGTCCTGCTGTACTGCAAATCGCAGCACCAAAACATCCAATAAAAGCGGTAATGTGGTGGGCAGCTGACGGGATTTCAAATGTCCAGAACACAAAATCATATATGAAAAGAGCTACGATTTCATATAAAAAGAAACCAGCTGCTATCAAGATAATAAAAGCAGCCCACCCCTGCTGACCAGTGATCTTATCAGCAGCGAGAACTGGATCGATGAATAATGCATTTAGCCCAGCCACATAGCACAGGAGTCCGAAAGATGCCCGTGTAGTTGCCAAATTCCAAGATACCTTGTCTCTTATAGGTAGTGATCTAAAAGTGGCAAAAAGCACCAGTGATGCAAGGAAACCAAATGCAAAAATGCCTGCATAAAATCCAAATCCTCCTGCTATCAACATCAGACGGACGTTCCATGATGAATAGTCCAAATCAAAGTCTAAACTGCTCAGGGCAGATATGAGATCACGAGGAGCAGCCATCTTGCAGGAAGAACGAGTCGTGTATGTGCCTTCCTTCTACATATATACTGGCATCTTCTTATTACACATAGTACATGTCAGCATTATCTGCAAAACAAAGTATACATATAGAAAGGAACTGACTGTAATGTCATGCAGTGTTCTCTTCTTCTGTAAAAATGGTGAGAATCTTTCGTACTACAAAATGTATGTTTTACTAAAGCTGTGACCACTTATATGTTTGGGCAGCGACTTCAAAGATAACAAATAGGACCAGGGCCAAATCTCAGAAAGCTGGTGTCACTGGTGCTGGATATTCATATATCAATTAGCAAGTACCAGCTTTCAGGAAAATAAACCAGGAAGCCAAACTCTAAGGGTATGTTTCCACGGTCAGTAAATGCTGCGTGTTTGACGCTGCGTAGAGCCACAGCGTCAAACACACGCAGCGTCCAGATGTTACATCATAGTGGAGAGGATTTCATGAAATCCCGTCTCCACTATGCATTAAAACACGCAGGCGGCAGACCCGCGCAAAACAGACATGTGGCTCGTCTTTTCAGAACGCAGCATGCTTGTTTACAATGCGGCGACGCTCTGTCGCCGCACAGTAAATTTCCCACAGATCATCATTAGATGCGGTAAAACCGCATCTAATGATTAGTCACATGCGTAGTAACTGCGTAACCACAGCTTACTACGCATGTCTCCTAATTTAAATAAGCTCTTACCTGTCCCGCCGCTGGAAGTCCGCGTCCACTGCAGTTCTCGCGGCAAGCTAAGTTCTCACGATAACTTGGCTTTCCGCGAGAACTGCCGTGCACGTCACCGGGGGTTATCTCCGGTCATCCTAGGCTAGTTCTCACAGTCAGCTGACCACGAGTGCTAGAGTGTAGGTGATAACCACCGGAGATAACTCCCCGGCGGTTATCTGCAAGCTCTGCATTGTCTGGATGTCAGGCATCCAGATGTAGCAGAGCTGGACTCGTCATGGGACACTCGTTATTAAGGACTACATCGGACTCAAAGAGTATACTGTTGGTTTATTATTTTTCTTTTTTTCTAGGAGACGAGGGCTTCGCTTGGATTACCAGTACAATAAAAATATGGTCAAACTGTGTGGTGCGTGTTTTATTTCATTAAAATACTTTATTCTGCATGTTTGTGTGTTTTGTTAACCCTTTACTAAGTATAGGATTAGTAATGGTAGGTATCTTATTGACGCCTCTACATTACTAAACCGGCTTAATGTCACCTTACACAGGTGACATTAACCCTTTATTACCCCATATCCCACCGCTACAGGGGAGTGGGAAGAGAGAGGCTAAGCGCCGGAATTGGCGCATCTTACAGATGCGCCATTTCTGGGGCGGCTGGGGGCTGGTATTTGTAGCCGGCGGGGCAATATCCATGGCACCTCTCTAGGCTATGGATGTTAGCCCACAGCTGTCTGCGTAGCCTTTCTGACTAAAAATTATAGGGGGACTCCATGTCATTTTTTTGGGGGGGTCCCCCTATTTTTATGGCCAGTAAAGGCTAAATATACAGCTGTGGGCTGATATTTATAGCCTGGGAAGCTCCATGGGTATTAACCCCTACCCAGGCTACAAAAATCAGTCCCCCAGTCGCTGGCTTTCCCTCTCTGGCGCAGAAAATTGCGAGGGAGCCCACGCCATTTAAAATTTGTTGTTTTTTTTTTTTAAATTAAACATTGCTTTTAAGGTCGGGGTCAGGGTCACACTTGCGAGAAACTCACATGAGTCTCTCGCATCAATATCCGTCACTGCCATCGGCAATCGAACCGGAGTGTTCAGCTACATAGAAATACATGCAGCCGCACACTCTGGTCCCGAGTGCCGGCGGCAGTGCAGGGCATGGCGGTGCAAGACTCGTGCGAGTTTCTTGCAAGTGTGACCCCGGTCTAACGCATATCTTGTGTGTGTGTTTGTGTCTTTATTTAAGGCCGGTATCACAAATGCGAGAAACTCGGACGAGTCTCGAATCTAAATACTCGGCACTCCCGCCAACACTCAGGACCGGAGCGTTCAGCTGCACAGAAATACATGCAACAGCACGCTCCGCTCCTGAGTGCCGGCGGCAGTGCTGCGTATTAAGATGCGAGACTCGTCCGAGTTTCTCGCCTGTGTGATCCCGACCTTACTCTTTATGTACCATTTGCTTATATTTATTACTAAACATTCGGCAGCACGGTGGCGCAGTGGATAGCACAGCAGCCTTGCAGCGCTGAAGTCCTGGGTTCAAACCCCACCAAGGACAACATCTGCAAAGAGTTTGTATGTTCTATCCGTGTTTGCGTGGGTTTGCTCCAGTTTACTCCCACATTCAAAAATACATACTGATAGGGAATTTAGATTGTTAGCCCAATCGGGGACAGCGATGATAATGTGTGCAAACTGTAAAGCGCTGCGGAATATGTTAGCACTATATGAAAATACAGATTATTATTAAATAAAGATGATTATTATTATTGGGCTTGGTATTATCCATCTACCTACCTATCTGTAGATATACATCTTATCAATCTATTATCTCTCATAAAAATCAATTTTTCTGTTTATATGTATATACTAGATGGTGGCCCGATTCTAACGCATCGGGTATTCTAGAATATGCATGTCCACGTAGTATATTGCCCAGCCACGTAGTATATTGCCCAGTCACATAGTATATTGCCCAGCCACGTAGTATATTGCCCAGCCACATAGTATATTGCCCAGCCACGTAGTATATTGCCCAGCCACAAAGTATATTGCCCAGCCACGTAGTATATTGCCCAGTCACGTAGTACACAGCACAGACACGTAGTATACAGCACAGACACGTAGTATACAGCACAGACACGTAGTATACTGCCCAGTCACGTAGTATATTGGCCAGTCACGTAGTATATTGGCCAGTCACGTAGTATGCACCATATCCCTGTTAAAAAAAAGAATTAAAATAAAAAATAGTTACATACTCACCTTACGGAGCCTCCCGATCGAAGTAGCCGGTTAACGATGGTCCTCGCGTGCTCCGGTCTGAAGATTGCATTGAGGTCTCGCGAGACCGCTACGTCATCATCTTGCGAGATCGCAGCATGGACCGGTTACCAGAGCATCGCGAGCGGGAAAGGCCTGTTGTGGATCCGAGGGGCCAACGGACGGTGAGTATATAACGATTTTTTATTTTTTTTATTATTTTTAACATTAGATCTTTTTACTATTCATGCTGCATAGGCCGCATGAATACTAAAAAGTTGGTCACACAGGGTAAATAGCAGCGTTAATGGAGTGCATTACACCGCGGTCAACACTGCCATTAACCCTGTGTGAGCGCTGACCGGAGGGGAGTATGCGGGCGCCGGGCACTGACTGCGGGGAGGAAGGAGTGGCCATTTTCTTTCGGACTGTGCCCGTCGCTGATTGGTCGTGGCTGTTTTGCCGTGACCAATCAGCTACTTGGATTTCCATAACAGACAGAGGCCGCAACCAATGAATATCTGTGACAGACAGACAGACAGACAGACAAACAGACGAAAGTGACCATTAGACAATTATATAGTAGATCTAATATATAAAGGTGTGCGTGTGTGTGTGTGTGTGTGTGTGTGTGTGTGTGTGTGTGTGTGTGTGTGTGTGTGTGTATGTATGTCCGGGATTGGCATCTGCACCGTCGCAGCTACAGCCACAAAATTTTGCAGTAACACGTCTGGACCCCGAGAACATCATAGGCTGTGTTGTGAGGCAAAATTTTAACCCCGCGCGTTCCAATTCACCAAACAATTTTGCCCCTATCTACATAATGGAGAAAAAGTGAAAGGAAAAGTGTTGGAGGCAAATTGGCAGCTGCCAGATGTGAACAAGGGGGACTTAAAGAATGAGAGCGATCACGCCAAAGAGTATATACCGTACAGTTGTTAAGGTGGGGCCCCGACATGGGATACTCACCACACACAGGGATATGGACACACACAAAAAATGTGCCACACACTGCCACGTGCGTGAACACATATACCACCCTCTGCACACATTTCACCACACATACACTAACCTCGTCACATAAAAGTCGAAACACAAAAGTCGCTACTCAAAACTCGCCACACGCAAAATTCGCCACATGCAAAATTAGGCTCACGCAAAACTCGCCAAACGTGCAAAACTCACCTCATGGAAAACTCGCCACACGCAAAACTTGCACAAGCGGAAAATTTGCTACATGCACAAAAGTTGCAACACATGCAAAAGTTGCCTCACACAAAACTTGCACATACTCAAAACGCACCACACATAAAACTCGCCAAGCGCAAAGCTCGCCATGCGCAAAACTTGCTGCACACAACTTGCTACAGTAACCTGTCACATGCAACTCGATACACAAAAAGTTGCTACATGCATGTCACCACACGCAACTCAACACACACAACTTGACACATGTAACTCGCCCTGTTGTGAATTCTGTTGTCGAACTCCCTCCTGTGGTCGTGAGTGGTACTTCGGCGAGTTCTGTCTATGGGCTCCCTCTGGTGGCTATGAGTGAAGCTGCTGCTTCTGAGGTTCCTTACACAGGTGACGTGGGTTGTCCTTTGGTTGGCTGCTCTATTTAACTCCTCTCAGATTGTTACTCCATGCCAGCTGTCAATGTTTTTGCATTTGTTCAGTTCGCTCCTGGATCTCTCTGGTGACCTGCCTTCTCCTGCAGAAGCTAAGTTCCTGATAGTCATTATTTGTTCACTGTTTTCTTGTCCAGCTGGTTTTCATGATTTTGTCTTGCTAGCTGGAAGCTCTGGGATGCAGAGTGGTCCCTCCGCACCGTGAGTCGGTGCGGAGGTCTTTTTTGCACACTCTGCGTGGTCTTTTGTAGGTTTTTGTGCTGATCGCAAAGTTACCTTTCCTATCCTCTGTCTATTTAGTAAGTCTGGCCTGCCTTTGCTGAAACCTGTTTCATCTCTGCGTTTGTGATTTTCATCTTTACTCACAGTCAATATTAGTGGGGGGCTTCCTTTACCTTTGAGGAGTTTCTCTGAGGCAAGGTAGGCTTTATTTTCTATCTCTAGGGCTAGATAGTTCTTAGGCTGTGACGAGGCGCCTAGGTCTGGTCAGGAGCGCTCCACGGCTATTTTTAGTCTGTGTGATAGGATTAGGGCTTGCGGTCAGTAGAGCTCCCACATCCCAGAGCTCGTCCTGTATGAGGTTTAACTATCAGGTCATTCCGGGTGCTCCTAACCACCAGGTCATAACAGTACAGCTGGCCCAAAGTATTAATGCATCTCAATAGAGGGATAAGAGAACTTCTGAGACCATTTTTTTTTCTTTGCACTGTGTTTTGTCTTTCTTTTCCCCTAGACCTTTGGGTGGTTCAGGACACAGGTGTAGACATGGACATTCAAGGTCTGTCCTCTTGTGTGGATCATCTCACTGAAAGGGTACAAAACATTCAAGATTTTGTGGTTCAGAATCCTATGTTAGAGCCTAGAATTCCTATTTCTGACTTATTTTCTGGGGATAGATCTAGGTTCTTGAATTTCAAAAATAATTGTAAACTGTTTCTAGCTTTGAAACCCCGCTCCTCTGGTGACCCCGTTCAACAGGTAAAAATCATTATTTCTTTGTTGCGTGGTGTGTTGTGAATTCTGTGGCTGAATTCACTCCTGTGGTCACAAGTGGTACTGCAGCTTCTGAGCTTCCTCCCTCAGGTGTTCTGGTGAGCTCGTTAACTGCTTCATTACTTAACTCCGCCTGATGCTGCTATCCTTGCTCCTTGTCAATGTTTCAGTGTTGGATCTGAGCTTCTCCTGATTGTTCCTGTGACTTGCTGCTCTGTATAGCTAAGTGCTTTTTGCTTTTTTGTTGCTTTTTTTCTGTCCAGCTTGTCTTTTGTTTTGCTGGAAGCTCTGAGACGCAAAGGGTGTACCGCCGTGCCGTTAGTTCGGCACGGTGGGTTTTTTTTTGCCCCCTTTGCGTGGTTTTGCTTTAGGGTTTTTTGTAGACTGCAAAGTTCGCTTTACTGTCCTCGCTCTGTCCTAGAATATCGGGCCCCACTTTGCTGAATCTATTTCATCCCTACGTTTTGTCTTTTCATCTTACTCACAGTCATTATATGTGGGGGGCTGCCTTTTCCTTTGGGGAATTTCTCTGGGGCAAGTCAGGCCTATTTTTCTATCTTCAGGCTAGCTAGTTTCTTAGGCTGTGCCGAGTTGCCTAGGTAGTTGTTAGGCGCAATCCACAGCCGCTTTTAGTTGTGTTTAGGATAGGATCAGGTTTGCAGTCTACAGAGTTTCCACGTCTCAGAGCTCGTTCTTGTATTTTTGGGTATTTGTCAGATCACTGTGTGCGCTCTGATCGCTAAGCACACTGTGTTTCTGGATTGCCTTCATAACACCTGTCATTAGCAAACATAACAGTACAAGGAGCCCAACTAATGATTCTCAATAGAGGGAAAGAAAAAGTTCTGACATCATTTTTTTTTTTTTTTCTCAGCTCTGTGTTCACTTTTTTTTTTTCCCCTAGACATTTGGGTTATTCTGGACACAGGTGTGGACATGGATATTCAGGGTCTGTGCTCTTCAATGGATAATCTCGTTATAAATGTACAAAAAATTCAAGATACTATTGATCAGAAATCTATGTTAGAACCAAGAATTCCTATTCCTGATTTGTTTTTTGGAGATAGAACTAAGTTTCTAAGTTTCAAAAATAATTGTAAGCTATTTCTGGCCTTGAAACCTCATTCTTCTGGTAATCCTATTCAACAGGTTTTGATTATTATTTCTTTTTTGCGCGGCGACCCTCAAGACTGGGCATTTTCTCTTGCGCCAGGAGACCCTGCATTGAGTAGTGTCGATGCGTTTTTCCTGGCGCTCGGATTGCTGTACGATGAGCCTAATTCAGTGGATCAGGCTGAGAAAAATTTGCTGGCTTTGTGCCAGGGTCAGGATGATATAGAAGTATATTGTCAGAAATTTAGGAAATGGTCAGTACTCACTCAGTGGAATGAATCTGCGCTGGCAGCTTTGTTCAGAAAGGGTCTCTCTGAGGCTCTTAAGGATGTCATGGTGGGATTTCCTATGCCTGCTGGTTTGAATGAGTCTTTGTCTTTGGCCATTCAGATCGGTCGACGCTTGCGCAAGCGTAAATCTGTGCACCATTTGGCGGTACTGCCTGAGGTTAAACCTGAGCCTATGCAGTGCGATAGGACTATGACTAGAGTTGAACGGCAGGAATACAGACGTTTGAATGGTCTGTGTTTCTACTGTGGTGATTCCACTCATGCTATTTCTGATTGTCCTAAGCGCACTAAGCGGTCCGCTAGGTCTGCCGTCATTGGTACTGTACAGTCCAAATTCCTTCTGTCCATTACCTTGATATGCTCTTTGTCGTCGTTTTCTGTCATGGCGTTTGTGGATTCGGGCGCTGCCCTGAATCTGATGGATTTGGATTATGCTAAACGTTGTGGGTTTTTCTTGGAGCCTTTGCGGTGTCCTATTCCATTGAGAGGAATTGATGCTACACCTTTGGCCAAGAATAAACCTCAATACTGGGCCCAGCTGACCATGTGCATGGCTCCTGCACATCAGGAAGTTATTCGCTTTCTGGTGTTGCATAATCTGCATGATGTGGTCGTGTTGGGGTTGCCATGGCTACAAACCCATAATCCAGGATTGGAATTCCATGTCGGTATCCAGCTGGGGTTGTCAGGGGGTACATGGTGATGTTCCATTTTTGTCGATTTCGTCATCCACCCCTTCTGAGGTCCCAGAGTTCTTGTCTGATTATCAGGATGTATTTGAAGAGCCCAAGTCCGATGCTCTACCTCCGCATAGGGATTGTGATATCAATTTGATTCCTGGTAGTAAATTCCCTAAAGGTCGATTATTTAATTTATCCGTGCCCGAACACGCCGCTATGTGCAGTTATGTGAAGGAATCCCTGGAGAAGGGACATATTCGCCCATCGTCATCACCACTGGGAGCAGGGTTCTTCTTTGTAGCCAAGAAGGATGGTTTGCTGAGACCGTGTATTGATTACCGCCTTCTTAATAAGATCACTGTTAAATTTCAGTATCCCTTGCCATTGTTATCTGACTTGTTTGCTCGGATTAAGGGGGCCAGTTGGTTCACTAAGATAGATCTTCGTGGTGCGTATAATCTGGTGAGAATCAGGCAAGGAGATGAATGGAAAACTGCATTCAATACGCCCGAGGGTCATTTTGAGTATCTAGTGATGCCGTTCGGACTTGCCAATGCTCCATCTGAGTTTCAGTCTTTTATGCATGACATCTTCCGTGAGTATCTGGATAAATTCCTGATTGTTTACTTGGATGACATTTTGATCTTCTCAGATGATTGGGAGTCTCATGTGACGCAGGTCAGAATGGTTTTTCAGGTCCTGCGTGCTAACTCTTTGTTTGTGAAGGGATCAAAGTGTCTCTTCGGTGTGCAGAAAGTTTCATTTTTGGGGTTCATCTTTACCCCTTCTACTATCGAGATGGATCCAGTTAAGGTCCAAGCCATCCAGGATTGGATTCAGCCGACATCTCTGAAAAGTCTGCAAAAGTTCCTGGGCTTTGCTAATTTTTATCGTCGCTTCATCTGTAATTTTTCTAGCATTGCCAAACCATTGACCGATTTGACCAAGAAGGGTGCTGATTTGGTTAATTGGTCTTCTGCTGCTGTGGAAGCTTTTCAGGAGTTGAAGCGTCGTTTTTGTTCTGCCCCTGTGTTGTGTCAGCCAGATGTATCTCTTCCGTTCCAGGTCGAGGTTGATGCTTCTGAGATTGGAGCAGGGGCGGTTTTGTCACAGAGAGGTTCTGATTGCTCAGTGATGAAACCATGTGCTTTCTTTTCCAGGAAGTTTTCGCCCGCTGAGCGTAATTATGATGTGGGCAATCGAGAGTTGCTGGCCATGAAGTGGGCATTCGAGGAGTGGCGTCATTGGCTTGAAGGAGCTAAGCATCGCGTGGTGGTATTGACTGATCATAAGAACTTGACTTATCTCGAGTCTGCCAAGCGCTTGAATCCTAGACAGGCCTGTTGGTCGTTATTTTTTGCCCGCTTCGACTTTGTGATTTCGTACCTTCCGGGCTCTAAAAATGTGAAGGCGGATGCTCTGTCTAGGAGTTTTGTGCCCGACTCTCCGGGTTTATCTGAGCCAGCGGGTATCCTCAAGGAAGGAGTCATTGTGTCTGCCATCTCCCCTGATTTGCGGCGGGTGCTGCAAAAATTTCAGGCGAATAAACCTGATCGTTGTCCAGCAGAGAAACTGTTCGTCCCTGATAGGTGGACTAATAAACTTATCTCTGAACTTCATTGTTCGGTGTTGGCTGGTCATCCTGGAATCTTTGGTACCAGAGAGTTAGTGGCTAGATCCTTCTGGTGGCCATCTCTGTCACGGGATGTACGTACTTTTGTGCAGTCCTGTGGGATTTGTGCTAGGGCTAAGCCCTGCTGTTCTCGTGCCAGTGGGTTGCTTTTGCCCTTGCCGGTCCCAAAGAGGCCTTGGACACATATTTCGATGGATTTCATTTCTGACCTTCCCGTTTCTCAAAAGATGTCAGTCATTTGGGTGGTCTGTGATCGCTTTTCTAAAATGGTCCATCTGGTGCCCTTGGCTAAATTGCCTTCCTCCTCTGATTTGGTACCTTTGTTCTTTCAGCATGTGGTTCGGTTGCATGGCATTCCTGAGAATATTGTTTCTGACAGAGGTTCCCAGTTTGTTTCAAGGTTTTGGCGAGCCTTTTGTGGTAGGATGGGCATTGACCTATCCTTTTCCTCGGCTTTCCATCCTCAGACTAATGGCCAGACCGAACGAACCAATCAGACCTTGGAAACATATCTGAGATGTTTTGTTTCTGCAGACCAGGATGATTGGGTGTCCTTTTAGCCGTTGGCTGAGTTCGCCCTTAATAATCGGGCCAGCTCGGCTACCTTGGTTTCTCCATTTTTTTGCAATTCTGGGTTCCATCCTCGTTTCTCTTCAGGACAGGTTGAGTCTTCGGACTGTCCTGGTGTGGATTCTGTGGTGGATAGGTTGCAGCAGATCTGGACTCAGGTAGTGGACAATTTGATCTTGTCCCAGGAGAAAGCTCAACTTTTCGCTAATCGCAGACGCCGTGTGGGTCCCCGACTTCGTGTTGGGGATCTGGTTTGGTTATCTTCTCGTCATATTCCTATGAAGGTTTCCTCTCCTAAATTTAAACCTCGTTTTATTGGTCCGTATAGGATTTCTGAGGTTCTCAATCCTGTGTCTTTTCGTTTGACCCTCCCAGACTCCTTTTCCATACATAATGTATTCCATAGGTCGTTGTTGCGGAGATACGTGGCACCTATGGTTCCATCTGTTGAGCCTCCTGCCCCGGTTTTGGTGGAGGGGGAATTGGAGTATATTGTGGAGAAGATTTTGGATTCTCGTGTTTCTAGACGGAAACCCCAGTATCTGGTTAAATGGAAGGGTTATGCTCAGGAAGATAATTCCTGGGTTTTTGCCTCTGATGTTCATGCTTCCGATCTTGTTCGTGCCTTTCATGCGGCTCATCCTGGTCGGCCTGGGGGCTCTGGTGAGGGTTCGTTGACCCCTCCTCAAGGGGGGGGTACTGTTGTGAATTCTGTGGCTGAATTCACTCCTGTGGTCACAAGTGGTACTGCAGCTTCTGAGCTTCCTCCCTCAGGTGTTCTGGTGAGCTCGTTAACTGCTTCATTACTTAACTCCGCCTGATGCTGCTATCCTTGCTCCTTGTCAATGTTTCAGTGTTGGATCTGAGCTTCTCCTGATCGTTCCTGTGACCTGCTGCTCTGTATAGCTAAGTGCTTTTTGCTTTTTTGTTGCTTTTTTTCTGTCCAGCTTGTCTTTTGTTTTGCTGGAAGCTCTGAGACGCAAAGGGTGTACCGCCGTGCCGTTAGTTCGGCACGGTGGGTTTTTTTTTGCCCCCTTTGCGTGGTTTTGCTTTAGGGTTTTTTGTAGACTGCAAAGTTCGCTTTACTGTCCTCGCTCTGTCCTAGAATATCGGGCCCCACTTTGCTGAATCTATTTCATCCCTACGTTTTGTCTTTTCATCTTACTCACAGTCATTATATGTGGGGGGCTGCCTTTTCCTTTGGGGAATTTCTCTGGGGCAAGTCAGGCCTATTTTTCTATCTTCAGGCTAGCTAGTTTCTTAGGCTGTGCCGAGTTGCCTAGGTAGTTGTTAGGCGCAATCCACAGCCGCTTTTAGTTGTGTTTAGGATAGGATCAGGTTTGCAGTCTACAGAGTTTCCACGTCTCAGAGCTCGTTCTTGTATTTTTGGGTATTTGTCAGATCACTGTGTGCGCTCTGATCGCTAAGCACACTGTGTTTCTGGATTGCCTTCATAACACCTGTCATTAGCAAACATAACAGTGGTGACCCTCAAGACTGGGCATTTTCCCTTGCGCCAGGAGATCCTGCATTGCGTGATGTTGATGCGTTTTTTCTGGCGCTTGGATTGCTTTATGATGAACCTAATTCAGTGGATCAGGCAGAGAAAATCTTGCTGGCTTTGTGTCAGGGTCAGGATGAAGCGGAGGTGTACTGTCAAAAGTTTAGAAAGTGGTCTGTGCTTACTCAGTGCAATGAATGTGCCCTGGCGGCAATTTTCAGAAAGGGTCTTTCTGAAGCCCTTAAGGATGTCATGGTGAGATTTCCCACGCCTGCTGGTCTGAATGAGTCTATGTCTTTGGCCATTCAGATTGATCGGCGCATGCGTGAGCGCAAAGCTGTGCACCATCTGGCGGTATTCTCTGAGCATAGGCCTGAGCCTATGCAGTGTGATAGGACTTTGACCAGAGCTGAACGGCAAGAACACAGACGTTGGAATGGGCTGTGTTTTTACTGTGGTGAATCCACTCATGCTATCTCCGATTGTCCTAAGTGCACTAAGCGGTTCGCTAGGTCTGCCACCATTGGTACAGTACAGTCTAAATTTCTTTTGTCCGTTACTCTGATTTGCTCTCTGTCGTCCTATTCTGTAATGGCATTTGTGGATTCAGGCGCTGCCCTGAATTTGATGGACTTGGAGTTTGCCAGGCGCTGTGGTTTTTTCTTGGAGCTCTTGCAGTATCCTATTCCATTGAGAGGAATTGATGCTACGCCTTTGGCCAAGAATAAGACTCAGTACTGGACTCAACTGACCATGTGCATGGCTCCTGCACATCAGGAGGATATTCGCTTTTTGGTGTTGCATAATCTGCATGATGTGGTCGTTTTGGGGTTGCCATGGCTACAGGTCCATAATCCAGTGTTGGATTGGAAATCTATGTCTGTGTCCAGTTGGGGTTGTCAGGGGGTACATGGTGATGTTCCATTGCTCTCAATTTCACCTTCCACTCCTTCTGAAGTCCCTGAGTTTTTATCAGATTACCGGGATGTATTTGAAGAGCCCAAATCTGGTGCCCTACCTCCTCATAGGGATTGCGACTGTGCTATTGATTTGATTCCTGGTAGTAAGTTTCCTAAGGGCCGTCTGTTTAATCTATCTGTGCCAGAGCACGCTGCTATGCGGAGTTACGTAAAGGAATCCTTGGAGAAGGGTCATATTCGCCCATCGTCGTCACCATTGGGAGCAGGGTTCTTTTTTGCGGCCAAGAAGGATGGTTCTTTGAGACCTTGTATTGATTACCGCCTTCTTAATAAGATCACAGTCAAATTTCAGTATCCTTTGCCGCTGCTGTCTGATTTATTTGCTCGGATTAAGGGGGCTAGTTGGTTCACCAAGATAGATCTCCGTGGTGCGTATAATCTTGTGCGAATTAAACAGGGTGATGAATGGAAGACGGCATTTAATACGCCCGAGGGCCATTTTGAGTACCTGGTTATGCCATTCGGGCTTTCTAATGCTCCATCTGTGTTTCAGTCCTTTATGCATGACATCTTCCGAGAGTACCTGGCTAGATTCATGATTGTATATTTGGATGACATTTTGGTCTTTTCGGATGATTGGGAATCTCATGTGAAGCAGGTCAGAATGGTGTTCCAGGTCCTTCGTGCAAATTCCTTGTTTGTGAAGGGGTCTCTTTGGAGTTCAGAAGGTTTCATTTTTGGGTTTAATTTTTTTCCCTTCTACTATCGAGATGGACCCTGTTAAAGTTCAGGCCATTTACGATTGGACCCAGCCGACATCTGTGAAGAGCTTGCAGAAGTTCCTGGGCTTTGCTAATTTTTATCCTCGCTTCTTCACTAACTTTTCCAGTGTTGCTAAGCCATTGACTGATTTGACCAAGAAAGGTGCTGATGTGGTCAATTGGTCCTCTGCGGCTGTAGAGGCTTTTCAGGAGTTGAAGCGTCGTTTTGCTTCTGCCCCTGTGAAGTGCCAGCCAGATGTTTCGCTTCCTTTTCAGGTGGAGGTTGATGCTTCTGAAATTGGAGCAGGGGCTGTTTTGTCGCAAACAAGTTCTGATGGCTCGGTGTTGAAACCATGTGCCTCCTTTTCTAGAAAATTCTCGCCTGCTGAGCGCAATTATGATGTGGGCAATCGGGAGTTATTGGCCATGAAGTGGGCATTCGAGGAGTGGCGACATTGGCTTGAAGGAGCTAAACATCGCGTGGTGGTCTTGACGGATCACAAGAATTTGACTTATCTCGAGTCTGCCAAACGGTTGAACCCTAGACAGGCTCGATGGTCGCTCTTTTTCTCCCGTTTTGATTTTGTGGTTTCATACCTTCCGGGATCTAAGAATGTGAAGGCTGACGCCCTGTCAAGGAGTTTTGTGCCTGACTCTCCGGGTGTTCCGGAGCCGGCGGGTATTCTTAAAGAAGGGGTAATTTTGTCTGCCATTTCCCCTGATTTGCGGCGTGTGCTGCAAAAGTTTCAGGCTGATAGACCTGACCGTTGTCCTACGGAGAAACTGTTTGTCCCTGATAGATGGACTAGTAGAGTTATCTCGGAGATTCATTGTTCAGTATTGGCTGGTCATCCTGGAATCTTTGGTACCAGAGATTTGGTGGCTAGATCCTTTTGGTGGCCTTCTTTGTCACGGGATGTGCGTTCTTTTGTGCAGTCCTGTGGGATTTGTGCTCGGGCTAAGCCCTGCTGTTCTCGTGCCAGTGGGTTGCTTTTGCCCTTGCCGATCCCGAAGAGGCCCTGGACGCATATTTCCATGGATTTTATTTCTGATCTCCCTGTTTCTCAAAAGATGTCGGTCATTTGGGTGGTTTGTGATCGCTTCTCTAAGATGGTCCATTTGGTACCCTTATCTAAACTGCCTTCCTCCTCTGATTTGGTGCCTTTGTTTTTCCAGCATGTGGTTCGTTTGCATGGCATTCCAGAGAACATCGTCTCGGACAGAGGTTCCCAGTTTGTTTCGAGGTTTTGGCGATCCTTTTGCGCTAAGATGGGCATTGATTTGTCTTTTTCTTCGGCTTTCCATCCTCAGACTAATGGCCAAACCGAACGAACTAATCAGACTTTGGAGACATATCTGAGATGCTTTGTTTCTGCTGATCAGGTTGATTGGGTGTCCTTCTTGCCTTTGGCTGAGTTCGCCCTTAATAATCGGGCCAGCTCGGCTACTTTAGTTTCTCCGTTTTTCTGTAATTCTGGTTTCCATCCTCGTTTCTCTTCAGGGCAGGTTGAGTCTTCGGACTGTCCTGGTGTGGATGCGGTGGTGGACAGGTTGCAGCAGATTTGGACTCATGTGGTGGACAATTTGACATTGTCCCAGGAGAAGGCTCAACGTTTCGCTAACCGCCGGCGTTGTGTTGGTCCCCGACTTCGTGTTGGGGATTTGGTTTGGTTGTCATCTCGTCACGTTCCTATGAAGGTTTCCTCTCCTAAGTTTAAGCCTCGTTTCATTGGACCATATAAGATTTCTGAAGTTCTTAATCCTGTGTCATTTCGTTTGGATCTTCCAGCTTCTTTTGCCATCCATAATGTGTTCCATAGGTCGTTGTTGCGGAGATACGTGGCGCCTATGGTTCCCTCCGTTGATCCTCCTGCCCCGGTGTTGGTCGAGGGGGAGTTGGAGTATGTGGTGGAGAAGATTTTGGATTCTCGTGTTTCGAGACGGAAACTCCAGTGCCTGGTCAAGTGGAAAGGTTATGGTCAGGAAGATAATTCATGGGTTTTTGCCTCTGATGTTCATGCTGCCGATCTTGTTCATGCCTTTCATTTGGCTCATCCTGATTGGCCTGGGGGCTCTGGTGAGGGTTCGGTGACCCCTCCTCAAGGGGGGGGTACTGTTGTGAATTCTGTTGTCGAACTCCCTTCTGTGGTCGTGAGCGGTACTTCGGCGAGTTCTGTCTATGGGCTCCCTCTGGTGGCTATGGGTGAAGCTGCTGCTTCTGAGGTTCCTTCCACAGGTGACGTGGGTTGTCCTTTGGTTGGCTGCTCTATTTAACTCCTCTCAGATCGTTACTCCATGCCAGCTGTCAATGTTTTTGCATTTGTTCAGTTCGCTCCTGGATCTCTCTGGTGACCTGCCTTCTCCTGCAGAAGCTAAGTTCCTGATAGTCATTATTTGTTCACTGTTTTCTTGTCCAGCTGGTTTTCATGATTTTGTCTTGCTAGCTGGAAGCTCTGGGATGCAGAGTGGTCCCTCCGCACCGTGAGTCGGTGCGGAGGTCTTTTTTGCACACTCTGCGTGGTCTTTTGTAGGTTTTTGTGCTGATCGCAAAGTTACTAAATAGACAGAGGATAGGAAAGGTAAGTCTGGCCTGCCTTTGCTGAAACCTGTTTCATCTCTGCGTTTGTGACTTTCATCTTTACTCACAGTCAATATTTGTGGGGGGCTTCCTTTACCTTTGGGGAGTTTCTCTGAGGCAAGGTAGGCTTAATTCTCCATCTCTAGGGCTAGATAGTTCTTAGGCTGTGACGAGGCGCCTAGGTCTGGTCAGGAGCGCTTCACGGCTATTTTTAGTGTGTGTGATAGGATTAGGGCTTGCGGTCAGCAGATCTCCCACATCCCATAGCTCATCCTGTATGAGGTTTAACTATCAGGTCATTCCGGGTGCTTCTAACCACCAGGTTATAACATCGCCCTAAAACACACACAAGTCTGGTATTATCCTTCAAAAATAAAAATCTGATTAATAAGCAGACAAACTACAAGAGCAACAAATGTACCATAAAGGAAATCGGGCAGCTGTCAGTCACATGACCTGTCTATTATGTGTATGTGTGAGCTAATATATACTGCCAGGGGGGAGGGCTTCCTGTTGGCTGGGGATATATCAGGCTGCCAATTTAGATTACAAATACTAAGGTAAAAATATTGACCAAATAACGTGTGAACTAGGTCTAATACAGGAGGAGATGACATACAGGTATATACTATATACAGGAGGAGATGACATACAGGTATATACTATATACAGGAGATGACACACAGGTATATACTATATACAGGAGGACATGACACAGGTATATACTACTGTATATACAGGAGGAGATGACACATAGGTATATACAATATACAAAATATGACTTACAGGTACATACTATATCCAGGAGGAGATGACACACAGCAGGTATATACAATATACAGGAGGAGATGACATACAGCAGGTATATACTATTTACAGGGGAGATGACATACAGGTATATACTATATACAGGGGAGATGACATACAGGTATATACTATATACAGGAGATGACATACAGGTGTATACTATATACAGTATAAGGGAGATGACAAACATGTATATACTGAGAGGAAAATGAGAGGTGTGAGGTGAAAATGAGAGGTGTGAGGTGAAAATGAAAAGGTGTGAGTGCAAAATGAGGAGGAGTGAGGGAAAATAGTGGAGTGATCGGAAAATGACAGATGTGAGGTCGAAATGACAAGTGTAAGGGGGAACCAGGCAACCCCCACATGAACTTATGCTAGCTACCAGATGTAAATCATTCAGCTGCGGCGAGGATCCCCGAGCATGCTCTGGAAATCTCAAGTAACGAGTATATTCGCTCATCACTAATTATAATCATGTACTAGATGGTGGCCCGATTCTAACGCATCGGGTATTCTAGAATATGTATGTCCACGTAGTATATTGCCCAGCCACGTAGTATATTGCCCAGCCACGTAGTATATTGCCCAGTCACGTAGTATATTGCCCAGCCACGTAGTATATTGCCCAGCCACGTAGATATATTGCCCAGCCACGTAGTATATTGCCCAGCCACGTAGTATATTGCCCAGCCACGTAGTATATTGCCCAGCCACATAGTATATTGCACAGCCACGTAGTATATTGCACAGCCACGTAGTATATTGCCCAGTCACGTAGTATATTGCCCAGTCACGTAGTATATTGCCCAGCCACGTAGTATATTGCCCAGCCATGTAGTATATTGCCCAGTAACATAGTATATTGCCCAGCTACGCACAGAGCCACGTAGTATACAGCACAGAACCACGTAGTATACAGCGCAGAGCCACGTAGTATACAGCACAGAGCCACGTAGTATACAGCACAGAGCCACGTAGTATACAGCACAGAGCCACGTAGTATACAGCACAGAGCCACGTAGTATACAGCACAGAGCCACGTAGTATACAGCACAGAGCCACGTAGTATACAGGACAGAGCCACGTAGTATACAGGACAGAGCCACGTAGTATACAGCACAGAGCCACGTAGCATACAGCACAGAGCCACGTAGCATACAGCACAGAGCCACGTAGCATACAGCACAGAGCCACGTAGCATACAGCACAGAGCCACGTAGCATACAGCACAGAGCCACGTAGCATACAGCACAGAGCCACGTAGTATACAGCACAGAGCCACGTAGTATATTGCCCAGTCACGTAGTATACAGCACAGACAGTAGTATGCACCATATCCCTGTTAAAAAAAAATGTAAAATAAAAAATAGTTACATACTCACCTCCTGGAGTCTCCGGATCGAAGCGGCCGGCTCCCGATGCTTGGCGCGCGGTCCGGTCCCAAGAGTGCATTGCGGTCTCGCGCGATGATGACGTAGCGGTCTCGCGAGACCGTACGTCATCATCTCGCGAGACCGCAATGCATGCAGCGGTCACCGGGCCGTCGCGCGGGCGGAAAAGGCTGGTTCCTGATCCGGGGGGGCCACCGGAGGGTGAGTATGTAACTATTTTTTATTTTTTTATTATTTTTAACATGAGATATTTTTGCTATTCATGCTGCATAGGCAGCATGAATAGTAAAAAGGTGGTCACACAGGGTTAATAGCAGCGGTAACCGAGTGCGTTACACCGCGGTCAACGCTGCCATTAATCCTGTGTGAGCGCTGACCGGAGGGGAGAATGCGGACGCCGAGCACTGACTGCGGGGAGGAAGGAGCGGCCATTTTTTTCCGGACTGTGGCCGTCGCTGATTGGTCGCGGCAGCTATGACAGGCAGCTGCCGCGTCCAATCAGCGAATGAATAACCGTGACAGACAGACAGACGGAAGTGACCCATAGACAATTATATAGTATATACTCATTATATACCTGGCACTTTCACATGTTCACTGCTTGAGAAAGGTTCCTGTTGGGACCGAAACGTCACTTTCTGGGCTGATTAAATACCATTAAATCATTTAATACCATTAAATCATTATTAATGATTTGAATTGATGTCATGCCCTGAGGTGTTCCTTGCAAATGTGTCCTTGGCCTTGTTAAACATCCATCACGGATACCACCCCAGTTGGGGTAATGGGGACCCGCCAATAAATACCACTAAGAAAATGAATGGGATAATTCCAGTCTATTATTATGGACATCATCTTTACGAAATGAGGAATACGCTTACTACAGCGTGGATTTGTTGTACAGCGACTGGATTATCTCTCTTGTTTTTCTAATTATGTATTTGTTTATATGCGCGCTTTTTTTCATGTATGTGGTTCATGAGAATTATATTTGATGGGTCTCCAGCTTATCCATGGGGCGGCTTGTAGATTTAATAATAATTATGTGTCTATTTCCCATAAATTATACCCTTTCTCATTGGTGGCCGTGGGTGTTGCGCTGCGGTCTGTCATGCCTCGGTGTGAACTGGCGTCTTTAGGGCTCGTCCGCACGCCTGGGTTTTTCCCAGGGGTGCGCACTTGTCTTGACGCTGTGTGTCACTGCCGGGACCTGCCGGACGCAGTGCGCATGCGCCGACAGCGCCACTGTAATTGGCCGCCGGGTATCATGTGACCGGGGTCAGGGGCTATTTGAAGGTCCTTTTCGGCATAATACAGCTATCCCCTTGAGGAAGCGGCACCGTGCGGCCGCGAAACGCGCGTCGGGGACCACCTCCTGACTGTCTCCCCACCCTGCCTCGTACCTGGTAAGTCTCTGCCCCCATGTCAGCCACCACGACTTTTGGTGCCACTATGGAGTCCTAATATGGACATGTTTTTGCTGTATACATGGGTGTGTGCTTCTCAGGTTAGGCACACTAGTGCCTGTATCTGCCTGTAATCAGTGTCGGGCTATTTATTACTTTCCTCTCCCCCTTTTTGGAGGGGGTGGTGCAGGAGTCTCTTTTGAGCTCCCGTTTTGGCAGTTACACCTGTGGGGGGGGGGGGGGTGTTAAGGGGGCCTTTTTCACAGCATGTTTCAGGCATTCATTCTTATTACTAATTTACAATATTTAATATTAAATTATATGTCCTTGTACCATTTCTGGAATAAAATCTGTTTAATCGAAAATGGTCATCAATGCTCTGTATTTTTCTCCTTGTATCATCGTATATACTCGAGCATAAGCCGACCCGAGTATAAGCCGACCCCCCTTATTTTGCTGGGAAAACTTATTGACTCGAGTATAAGCCTAGGGTAGGAAATGCAGCAGCTACCAGTGAATTTAAAAAAAAAAAATAGATGCTCCATACCATTCATTATTGCCCCATAGATGCTCCATATAAAGCTGTGCCCCATATAATGCTCTGCACCATTCATTATGGCCCCATAGATGCTCCGTAGAAAGCTGTGCCATATATAATGCTCTGCACCATTCATTATGGCCCCATAGATGCTCCATAGAAAGCTGTGCCATATAGAATGCTCTGCACCGTTCATTATGGCCCCATAGATGCTCCATATAAAGCTGTGCCATATAGAATGCTCTGCACCGTTCATTATGGCCCCATAGATGCTCCATATAAAGCTGTGCCATATAGAATGCTCTGCACTGTTCAGTATGGCCCCATAGATGCTCCACATAATGCCGTGCCATATAGAATGCTCTGCACCGTTCAGTGTGGCCCCATAGATGCTCCATATAAAGCTGTGCCATATAGAATGCTCTGCACCGTTCATTATGGCCCCATAGATGCTCCATATAAAGCTGTGCCATATAGAATGCTCTGCACCGTTCATTATGGCCCCATAGATGCTCCACATAAAGCTGTGCCCCATATAGAATGCTCTGCACCGTTCATTATGGCCCCATAGATGCTCCATATAAAGCTGTGCCATATATAATGCTCTGCACAGTTCATTATGGCCCCATAGATGCTCCACATAAAGCTGTGCCCCACATATAATGCTCTGCACTGTTCATTATGGACCCATAGGTGCTCCACATAAAGCTGTGCCCCATATAGAATGCTCTGCACCGTTCATTATGGCCCCATAGATGCTCCACATAAAGCTGTGCCACATATAATGCTCTGCACCGTTCAGTATGGCCCCATATATGCTCCACATAAAGCTGTGCCATATGGAATGCTTTGCACTGTTCATTATGGCCACATAGATGCTCCACATAAAGCTGTGCCATATGGAATGCTCTGCACTGTTCATTATGGCCCCATAGATGCTCCATATAAAGCTGTGCCCCACATATAATGCTCTGCACCGTTCAGTATGGCTCCATAGATGCTCCACATAAAGCTGTGCCATATGGAATGCTCTGCACCGTTCATTATGGCCCCATAGATGCTCCACATAAAGCTGTGCCATATGGAATGCTCTGCACTGTTCATTATGGCCCCATAGATGCTCCATATAAAGCTGTGCCATATGGAATGCTCTGCACCGTTCAGTATGGCCCCATAGATGCTCCACACCATTCATTATGGCCCCATAGATGCTCCACATAAAGCTGTGCCATATAGAATGCTCTGCACCGTTCATTATGGCCCCATAGATGCTCCACATAAAGCTGTGCCATATATAATGCTCTGCACCGTTCATTATGGCCCCATAGATGCTCCACATAAAGCTGTGCCATATAGAATGCTCTGCACTGTTCATTATGGCCCCATAGATGCTCCATATAAAGCTGTCCAATATATAATGCTGCTGCTGCTGCAATAAAAAAATAATAAAAATCACATACTCACCTCTCTTCGTTCAGGACACCGGCGCTTTCAATATTTACCTGCTCCTTGTGCGTCTCCGTCTCCAGTACTGACGCTCAGCAGAGGGCGCGCACTGACTACGTCACCGCGCCCTCTGACCTGAGCGTCACTGCCAGAGGACATTGGAGACGGAGCAGCATCGGAGCGAGGAGCAGGTAAATATCACGCAGCACTCCCCTCCCCGTATACTTACCTGCTCCGGCGCGGTCCCTGCAGTCCTGGCTTCTTCCAGCGCTGCATCTTCTTCCTGTATTGAGCGGTCACAGTTACCGCTGATTTACAGCAATGAATATGCGGCTCCACCTCTATGGGACGTGGAGCCGCATATTCAAGACTGTAATGAGCGGTACCATGTGACCGCTCAATACAGGAAGAAGATGCAGCGATGGAAGAAGCAGGGACTGCAGGGACCGCGCCAGAGCAGGTAAGTATAACTACACAGCCCACGCTACCCCTCACCTGCCGACCCCGGGTATGACTCGAGTATAAGCCGAGAGGGGGACTTTCAGCCCAAAAAAATGGGCTGAAAATCTCGGCTTATACTCGAGTATATACGGTAGCTCCTTTTCACTACAAACGTTGTGCTGCCTCCAATTTTTCTGGATTTTTATAATTGAGGTTTGGTATTTGCCTGGGGGGCTCTGCATCCGGACTCTTTTTTTGTGCTGCTCTAATTTTCTTATTATCTATCATATCTATCGTATCTCTCTATTATCTATCTATCGATATATCTATCGATAGATAGATAAGAGATATATCTACAGATAGATAGATAGATAGATACAATAGATAGATAGATAAGATAGATAATAGATAGATAATAGATAGATCTATCGTATCTATCTATTATCTATCGTATCTATTATCTATCTATCATCTATCTGTTATCTATCATCTGTCTGTGGAGTATGTAAATGAAGAGGTTGGACAAGAAATGACATCACAATTCTTTTTTTTTGGTATATCTTTATTTAGCTTACAAAAACACACACAAATCCACATGAAAAAAATGCATGAAAAACGCTTCAAAAACGCAGGTGACCTGCCAGTGACCTCAGGTGCAGATTTTACCTGCGTCAAATCCTGAGCGAATCCTGATGCAATCCTGAACGTGGAAACATACCCTCATGATGACACTGGGCAGGAGCTTCTGTCATCGGGGCCATGAGGAGCATCCTAGGAAACACCACTCTTACGCCTAGTGTAGGGCCTGAGGGGGCAGTCAGATATTCCAAGAACACCAAGTTAACAGTTGTTCACTGCCCTCTCTGGCCCTAAAATTGTTTCAGTTTTGCGCCCATATAAGTGATCTTCTCATAAACAGGTCACAGGGACGGGTCTTACAATACGGCACCCGGGGGATCGGCTGGAAAGGTAAGTGATTCTTTATTAGACAGCTGTCACAAGCAGAGATGGAAGCAGAGATCTGTCCAGGATGACGATTCGCTTCAGTATCCCAACATGCACTGGTATTCTCCAACGAACCGTCATCACACAGGAAGTTGGTAAAAAACAGCAGTTAGATCGCTAAGGCTGGATTCACACTTGTGTACGGGGGCTTTGAGGAAGGCTGCGTACTTCCGTTAAGCTCCCCCCACTTCTGCCGTTTAGGTCCGACTACTTCTGCATGCGTCCTGCGTACCTATCTTTAACATTGGGTATGCAGGACATGCGATGTATGCGGTCGCCACACACATCAAATCGCCGCATGCGGACGCACCCGCATATGTCCGCATGTCCTGCGCACCCAACGTTAAAGATAGGTATGCAGGACGCATGCAGAAGTAGGCAGAGCGTAGGCGGGGCTTCACGGAGGAAGTAGACAGCCCTCCTCAACGCAAATGTGACCATAGCCTTAGTGAGGGGAAGCTGGGGACTTGTTAATTAAAGTACATTAGAAAATAATTAGATTGTGACATTAGAAAGATTTAAGTTTTGGACCTATTTTTCCTATGCCAAAAGCCATAGTATCTACTATATAATTGTCTAAGGGTCTCTTCCGTCTGTCTGTCTGTCTGTCACAGATAATCATTGGTCGAGATCTCTGTCTGTCATGGAAATCCAAGTCGCTGATTGGTCGTGGGCGTTTTGCCACGACCAATCAGCGACGGGCACAGTCTGGCTGAAAAATTGCCCCTCCTTCCTCCCCGCAGTCAGTGCCCACTCCATACTCCCCTCCAGTCAGCGCTCACACAGGGTTAATGGCAGCGGTAATGGACCGCGTTATGCCGCGGTGTAAAGCTCTCCATTAACGCAGCTATTAACCCTGTGTGACCAACTTTTTGCTGTTTATGCAGCATCAATAGTCAAAAGATCTAATGTTACTAATAATAATAATAATAAAAAAAAAAAAGGTTATTCTCACCCTCCGACGTGCGCCCTCTCCTCGGCAGTGCAAGCGGCAGGTTCCGGTAGCAGGGATGCTATGCGAGAAGGACCTTCCATGACGTCACGGTCATGTGACCGCGACGTCATCACAGGTCCTGCGCTCATACCAACCCTGGGACTGGAAGCTGCCGGGTGCACTGCACACAGGCGACGGGACTACAAGGGGCCCTCGGAACGTGAGTATATGTTTATCTTTTTTAACCTGTTACATACGTGGCTGGGCAATATACTACGTCACTGGGCAATATACTACGTCACTGGGCAATATACTACGTGACTGGCCAATATACTACGTCGCTGTGCAATATACTACGTCGCTGTGCAATATACTACGTCGCTGTGCAATATACTACGTGGCTGGGCAATATACTACGTGGCTGGGCAATATACTACGTGGCTGGGCAATATACTACGTGGCTGGGCAATATACTACGTGGCTGGGCAATATACTACGTGGCTGGGCAATATACTACGTGGCTCTGTGCTGTATACTACGTGGCTGGGCAATATACTACGTGGCTGGACAATATACTACGTGACTGGGCAATATACTACGTGGCTGGGCAATATACTACGTGGCTGGGCAATATACTACGTGACTGGGCAATATACTACGTGACTGGGCAATATACTACATGGCTGGGCAATATACTACGTGACTGGGCAATATACTACATGGCTGGGCAATATACTACGTGGCTGGGCAATATACTACGTGGCTGGACAATATACTACGTGACTGGGCAATATACTACGTGGCTGGGCAATATACTACGTGGCTGGGCAATATACTACGTGGCTGGGCAATATACTACGTGGCTGGGCAATATACTACGTGGCTGGGCAATATACTACGTGGCTGGGCAATATACTACGTGGCTGGGCAATATACTACGTGGCTGGGCAATATACTACGTGGCTGGGCAATATACTACATGGCTGGGCAATATACTACGTGGCTGGGCAATATACTACGTGGCTGGACAATATACTACGTGACTGGGCAATATACTATGTGGCTGGGCAATATACTACGTGGCTCTGTGCTGTATACTACGTGGCTGGGCAATATACTACGTGGCTGGACAATATACTACGTGACTGGGCAATATACTATGTGGCTGGGCAATATACTACGTGGCTGGGCAATATACTACGTGGCTGGGCAATATACTACGTGGCTGTGCAATATACTATGTGGCTGGACAATATACTACGTGACTGGGCAATATACTATGTGGCTGGGCAATATACTACGTGGCTGGGCAATATACTACGTGGCTGGGCAATATACTACGTGGCTGGGCAATATACTACGTGACTGGGCAATATACTACGTGACTGGGCAATATACTACATGGCTGGGCAATATACTACGTGGACATGCATATTCTAGAATACCCGATGCGTTAGAATCGGGCCACCATCTAGTAAATAATAAGGCAGGGGAGTTCTGAGTGGATATTTCTACATGTAAATGTCACTTTGTAATTAGCAGTTACCTGAAGCCTGAAGATGAGGCCCGCTCCCATCCAGGCCACGGCGTGTACGGTCGGTGAGGCACAGGAGTGAGGTTAGGGCTGTCGGGGCTTTGTGTAGAGAAGCGCTTTCACTTTCTATTTCTCCATTTCTTTCTACTAGAAAATCTCTTTATGGGAAAATAAATTAGTGAGAGCAAAATCCTATGTAGTTGATGTATATGTATGTAGTGTATGTTTGTGATCTCCCAGACTGCAGGGGCACCCAGTAACTGTACCCACTGCCCATCTCCGCTGCCACACTGTGCATTACATGAGCCATCACTGAGTGCTGCAGCAGTTACCACACTGCTCCTTCCAGCCAGGCACACAGGACAAGGATTACAGCTGTAATTGATGAGGACATTGTATAACATTACACTAGAAATAGAGCTGTACTCACAGCCGGCGCCGTGCACTACAGGCGGTCACTCACCCGGCAGCCGCTGACCATCCGACCGCGCCGATCACTGCACTATTGGCTCACTGTATCTGAGGAGTATCGCAGCGATGGGAACTAGTGCCCAGCGTCACGTGATCACCGCCCCAGCAAGTCTTTCCAGGACCGGGAGGGCGCGGTGCCGGGGCTTCTGCTGCGGAACCTCCGGAGCGTCCTCACGTCACAGTGCTCAGCGCTATACGGGGGACACTGTGCTGGAGACCCGCTCACACTATTCATTGTGGCCACAGTGCGGGTATCTGAGGGCTGGAGCACATACACTTGGCTTCCGCCTCACCGGGGTGTGATACTTTCCTGCACTCTTCTATCTGCCAGGAGCTGTGGGTTTTTTTTTTTATAAAGTAATCTATGACTGACGAATGTCACTGTGAGGGTACGTGCACACACTGCGGATAACTCTGCAGATTTTTCCAGACTGTTTTTGGTAAATCCGCAGGTAAACCGCACTGCGGATAAAAGAAATAGCATGTCACTTCTTTTTTGTGAATTTGCAGCGTTTTTGTACCCATTCCATTATAGAAATCCGCAGAGGTAAAAAAACCCAGCAAATCCGCAAGAAAACCGCAGCAAAAACGCACAAAAAATGCTGCGGAACCACACAAAAAACGCGACAAATCCGCAGGTGCGTTTTCTGCCAGGAGAGACAGAATCCGCACCAGAAATTCCTAAGCCTAATTCATAACGTGTGCACATAGCCTTAAACCACAGCGGATTTTCCGCAAAGTGTGCACAGCATTTTTTTTCTCATTGATTTACATTGTACTGTAAATCAATTGCAGATCTGCAGCGTTTCTGCACCTCAAAAAATGCTACGGATCCGCAGAGAATCCGCAACGTGTGCACATAGCCTCACCGCGATTTTTGTGCGGATTCCACCTGCGGTTTTACACCTGTGGATTCCTATTATGGAGCAGGTGTAAAATGCTGCGGAATCCGCACAAAGACGACATGCTGCGGAATAAACAAAGCTACGTTTCCGCACGTTTTTTTCCGCTGCATGTGCACTGCGGATTTTGTTTTCCATAGCTTTACAATGGTATTGTAATTGCATGGAAAACAGCTGCGAATCCACAGCTGCGGATCCGCTGCGTGTGCACATACATACCCTGAGGGCTCATACTCACCTGCGAGAAACTCGGATGAGTCTCGCATGTTAATACCCGTCACTCAGATCGGAGCGTGCGTCCGCATAGGAATACATGCAGCCGCACGCTCCGCTCCTGAGTGACGGGTGCAGCGTCGGGGATTGACGTGCGAGACTCATCCGAGTTTCTCGCAGGTATGAACCCTAAGGGCTCATACCCATTTGCGAGAAAAAAAACGGTCCATAATCTGGACCAAAAAAAATGGACGAGTGTCATGCGAGTAGAATGCGATTTTTCTCACATAGCATCCGTATGACATGCGTATGTAATGCGTTTTTTTTTCTCTGCTACTATTTTTCTACAATCATCTACAGGACCATTTACAGTGTTCTATGCCAAAGAATGGTAAGGTATCTGTAAAAAATGGACAGCATACGGATGGTCTGTATGCTGTGCGATTGTTTTTCTCGCACTCATTGACTTGCATTGGCAAGATTGCACTGTGCAGGCATGTACTACGGAGGACAGAGTATGAACTTCAATCCAATATTGCAGCCAGCATGCAGCCAGCGGGTAAGGAAAGGGTGAATCAAACACCCGAAAACCCCGCCCTTATGGCTGAAGATTGTTCCCTCCAAATTCAGGTGACATAGATCAATTAGCTATATTTAGCTTCATTTGCGGTGAGGCGACCTCTGCTGGCTGTTCCTAGATCGTGGGAACTTTCCTAGAAAGCTCCCTTGCTCGAGTTCATATGAGGACAGCCAGCAGAGGGCGCCTCACCGCAAATGAAGCTAAATATAGCTCATTGATCTATATTTAGCTTCATTCGCCGGGGTTTTGCAGAAATGAGCATCCTGCATTAGCGGAGCTCGTGTCTGCAAAGTATTTTAACCCCTTCAGATGGATCTACATCGTTGGACGTGCCAGATCCTCGGAAGGTATGTATATTGTTGGTTTATTATTTTTTTTTATTTACGGAGCGAGGGACTTCAGTGAGTGGATTGAGAGTAGAATAAATGAATACAACAGCCTTTGTGATTTTTTCAATAAATTAATTTTTAATAATGTGTGTGTGGTTTTTTATTTAACCCTTTACTAGTATTGGATTAATAATGGATAGGTGTCATAATTGACGCCTCTCCATTATTAATTTGGCTTAATGTCACCTTACAATAGCAAGGTGACATTAACCCTTCATTACCCCATATCCCACCGCTACACAGGAATGGGAAGAGAGTGGCCAAGTGCCAGAATAGGCGCATCTTACAGATGCGCCTTTTCTGGGGTGGCTGGGGGCAGATGTTTTTAGCCAGGGGGGGGGCCAATAACCGTGGACCCTCTCCAGGCTATTAATATCTGCCCTCAGTCACTGGCTTTACTACTCTGGCGGAGAAAATTGTGCGGGAGCCCACGCCAATTTTTTCCGCCATTTAACCCCTTATTTTACTAGCTAGAACGGCCAAATTTTGCATAGACACACTACTGACATTAGTAGTGTGGAATATGCAAAAAAAAAATGGGGATATGAGATGGTTTACTGTATGTAAACCAGGTCTCATATCATGTCGGGTTTAGGAAGGAGAAAGCAAAAGCCGGTAATTGAATTACCGGCTTTCTGCTATCTCGCGCTGTATGAAGTAATAATATATATATACATACAGTTAGGTCCATATATATTTGGACAGAGACACCATTTTTCTAATTTTGGTTAGAGACATTACCACAATGAATTTCAAACAAAACAATTCAGATGCAGTTGAAGTTCAAACTTTCAGCTTTCATTTGAGGGTATCCACATTAAAATTGGATGAAGGGCATAGGAGTTTCAGCTCCTTAACATGTGCCGTCCTGTTTTTAAAGGGACCAAAAGTAATTGGACAATTGACTCCAAGGCTATTTCATGGGCAGGTGTGGACAATCCCTTCATTATCTCATTCTCAATTAAGCAGATATAAGCCTGGAGTTGATTTGAGGTGTGGTGCTTGCATTTGGAAGGTTTTGCTGTGAAGTAAACATGCGGTCAAAGAAGCTCTCCATGCAGGTGAAACAAGCCATCCTTAAGCTGCGAACACAGAAAAAACCCATCCGAGAAATTGCTACAATATTAGGAGTGGCAAAATCTACAGTTTGGTACATCCTGAGATAGAAAGAAAGCACTGGTGAACTCATCAATGCAAAAAGACCTGGGTGCCCACGGAAGACAACAGTGGTGGATGATCGCAGAATAATCTCCATGGTGAAGAGAAACCCCTTCACAACAGCCAACCAAGTGAACAACACTCTCCAGGAGGTCGGCGTATCAATATCCAAATCTACCATCAAGAGAAGACTGCATGAAAGTAAATACAGAGGGTTCACTGCACGGTGCAAGCCACTCATAAGCATCAAGAATAAAAAGGCTAGACTGGACTTTGCTAAAAAAAAATCTAAAAAAGCCAGCACAGTTCTGGAAGAACATTCTTTGGACAGATGAAACCAAGATCAACCTCTACCAGAATGATGGAAAGAGAAAAGTATGGCGAAGGCGTGGTACAGCTTATGATCCAAAGCATACCACATCATCTGTAAAATACAGCGGAGGCAGTGTGATGGTTTGGGCATGCATGGCTGCCAGTGGCACTGGGTCACTAGTGTTTATTGATGATGTGACACAGGACGGAAGCAGCCGAATGAATTCTGAGGTATTCAGAGCCATACTTTGTGCTCAGATCCAGCCAAGTGCAGCAAAACTGGTCGTCGTTTCATACTACAGATGGACAATGACCCAAAAACATAAAACCAAAGCAACCCAGGAGTTATTAAAGCAAAGAAGTGGAATATTCTTGAATGGCCAAATCAGTCACCTGATCTCAACCCAATTGAGCATGCATTTCACTTGTTAAAGACTAAACTTCAGACAGAAAGGCCCACAAACAAGCAGCAACTGAAAACCACCACAGTGAAGGCCTGGCAGAGCATCAAAAAGGAGGAAACACAGCGTCTGGTGATGTCCATGAGTTCAAGACTTCAGGCAGTCATTGCCAACAAAGGGTTTTCAACCAAGTACTAAAAATGAACATTTTATTTAAAATTATTGAATATGTCCAATTACTTTTGGTCCCTTTAAAAACAGGGTGGCACATGTTAAGGAGCTGAAACTCCTAAACCCTTCATCCAATTTTAATGTGGATACCATCAAATGAAAGCTGAAAGTCTGAACTTCAACTGCATCTGAATTGTTTCGTTTAAAATTCATTGTGGTAATGTCTATAACCAAAATTAGAAAAATGGTGTCTCTGTCCAAATATATATGGACCTAACTGTATATGTGTCTACTGACATATATAGAGAGAGAGAGAGAGAGAGAGAGACAGTATATATGTTTTTTTCTTTTTAACACATGGATCCCTTGTATAGCGGTATGTCGGTTTTGCAAGCCTGCGCTAAAAACACGCATTACGGCTGCCATACGGATTACATACGGAGGATGCCATGCGCAAAAAACGGTGACACACCCTGCCTACGGAGGAGCTACGGACCACTATTTTCGGGACTTTTCAGCGTATTACGGCCGTAATATACGGACCGTATTTTCATACGCTGTGTGTGACGCCGGCCTAAAGCATAGCAATGTTCATGCATACAATGCTTCAGGGGCAGACATACCACCGGTGCAACAGGTACAGCTGTTCAGGAGCCCGTAAAGGGGCCCCTGCAGGGTGGCTAATAATGAGGGCAATCTGGCTGGTGTTTATCTGGCCTCGAGCCTCCTCAGACCCATGGCCTTATTGCCATCATGTGCGGCAGGCAAGGAACGATCCCTGCACTTCGCTGCCTGCACTAGAAAATGTCAGCGTAGCGGAGCTGCCGGGTTCCGTGCTCTGCTTCTTGCCCGTGCTTTCTGTCTGACACAGCCACACGACTGGATGAGGTCAGCATTCAGCGCGTGCCTGTTTCAGACAGAAAGTTGCCGGCGATGATGATGCTGCGGGGGAATGTGCAGATAGGTGAGTGGTGCTGTGTGTTTTTTTTTTTTTAACAATACATGTGGTGGAGGACAATGATGGGGGTGGTGGAGAGGGGAATGTTGGAGGTGTTGGAAAGAGCAATGATAGTGGTGGTGTAGAGGGCAATGCTGGAGGTGGTGGGGGACAACAATGATGGAGGTGGTGGAGTGGGCAATGATGGGGGTGGTAGGGGAGAACAATGGTGGAGGTGGATCAGAGGGCAATAATGGAGGTGGTGGAGGGCATGGCCCCAATCCCTATCCTGGTATGCAGGGACCCCATGTCCGTCCTGGTATGCATGGCCCCATAGTTATCTGTTGTGAATTCTGTGGCAGAGCTCCCTCCTGTGGTCACAAGTGGTACTTCGGCTGATTCTCTCTGGGAGCTTCCGTTTGTGGAGGAAAGTGGTACTGCGGCTTCTGAGGTTCCTCCCTCAGGTGATCTGGTGAGGTCGTTAGGTGCTTCTCTACTTAACTCCACCTAATGCTTTGATCCATGCTTCCTGTCAATGTTCCAGTGTTGGACTTGTTTTTCCCTGGATCATTCCTGTGGCCTGCTGCTCTGCATAGCTAAGTTCTTCTTTGCTATTTGTTTGCTATTTTTTCTGTCCAGCTTGTCTAATTGTTTTGCTGGAAGCTCTGGGACGCAAAGGGTGTACCTCCGTGCCGTTAGTTCGGTACGGAGGGTCTTTTTGCCCCCTTTGCGTGGTTTTCTTTAGGGTTTTGTGTAGACCGCAAAGTTATCTTTCCTATCCTCGCTCTGTTAAGAAAGTCGGGCCTCACTTTGCTGAATCTATTTCATCCCTACTTGTTAAATAACAAAAGATGCAGCACTCACCAGATTCTTGCTGAAGATAGTGTCCTTTATTCGCTTAAAGCGATGTGAGACATTATGCGGAGAGGCGGCAGGAAAGAGGATTGGGTGCGGGGGAGAGGAGAAGGACTACGGCCGTTTCATGCAAAATGCGCTTCCACGGGTCCAGGTGCCTGGACTTTATATGCTAAGCACCACCCGGCATCTGCAAATACATAGACTGGTGGCTTGAAGTTTATGCCGAGACTTCTCCTACACTGTTACTGCCTGTGAAGATTAACACATCGAGTGCCGCTCAGTTCCTTTTCTGCAGGTCAGTGATATTTCATCCCTACGTTTGTCTTTTCGTCTTAACTCACAGTCATTATATGTGGGGGGCTGCCTTTTCCTTTGGGGTATTTCTCTGAGGCAAGGTAGGCTTATTTTCTATCTTCAGGCTAGTTAGTTTCTCAGGCTGTGCCGAGTTGCATAGGTAGAGTTAGGCGCAATCCACGGCTGCCTCTAGTGTTGTTTGGAGAGGATTAGGGATTGCGGTCTGCAGAGTTCCCACGTCTCAGAGCTCGTTCTATTATTTTGGGTTATTGTCAGATCACTGTATGTGCTCTGACAGCTATGTCCATTGTGATACTGAATTGCCTATCACAACAGTTATCCTGGCATGGTTGGCCCCATCCTAATCCTGGTGTGCAGGGCTACCATCCCCATCCTGGTATGCATGGCCCAATCCTTATACTGGTATGATTAGCCCCCATCCTAGTATGCATGGCCCCATCCTTATCCTGGTATGGTTGGCCCCATCCTAATCCTGGTATGCAGGGCCACCATTCCCATCCTGGTATGCATGGCCCAGTCCTTATACTGGTATGATTGGCCCCCATCCTAGTATTCATGGCCCCATCCTTATCCTGGTATGGTTGGCCCCATCCTAATCCTGGTATGTAGGGCCATCATCTCCGTCCCGGTATGCATGGCCCTATTCTTATCCTGGTATGATTGGCCCCCGTCCCCATCATGGTTAGCATGGCCCCATCCTTATCCTGGTATGCGTGGTCCCAATCCTATCCTGGTATGCTGGACCCCCATCTCAGTTCTGGTATGCATTGCCCTAATCCCTATCCTGGTATGCATGACCCCTCATCTCCATCCTTATCCTGGTATGCATGGCTCCATCCTTATCCTGGTATTATTGGCCCCCATCTCCATCCTGGTATACAGGGACCTATCCTTATCCAGGTATGCAGGGCCCCCATCTCAGTCCTGGTATGTATGGCCCCAATCCCTATCCTGGTATGCAGGGACCCCATCTCCATCCTGGTACGCGTGGCCCCAATCCTTATCCTGGTATGCAGGATCACCCATCTACATCCTGGTATGCATGGCCCCAATCCCTATCCTGGTATGCATGGCCCCCCATCTCCGTCCTGGTATACATGGCCCCATCCTTATCCTAGTATGCAGGGACCCCATCTCCATCCTGGTATACATCATCCCATCCTTATCCTGGTATGCATGGCCCCATCCTTATCCTAGTAGGCAGGGACGCCATCTCCGTCCCGGTGTGCAGGGACCCCATCTCCGTTATGGTATGCATGGCCCCATCCTTATCCTGGTATGATTGGCCCCAATGCCCATCCTGGTATGCAGGGACCCCATCTCCATTCTGGTATGCATGGCCCCAATCCTTATGTGTGAAGTTTCCACAATCAGTGTTGGTTTGGGGAGCCATGTCATCCACTGGTGGGATAGTTATTGAGACTTAAATGGCTGTTCCAATAGAGACATTCCCTATATGATATTAGTCCAGCAATTCTGTATATTGAAGCTTTTGCTCATGAGATATAACTCCCCTCTTGAGTCAGAGCCTAAGGGTATCATAGACAATTATAATTGTACTAGCTATTGAACCCGTTCTATGCCTGGGTGGTGAGCATTTATATTGGTATATTGTCTCCATCCTGGTATGTGCTGCTTCCATCCTGCGCCCTAATCTTGTCGTGTGCTGCTACCATCCTGCGCCCTCATCCTGTGCCCTCATCATGTTTTGTGCGCCTCCATCTTGTCATGTGCTACTCTTCCTGAGCCTGAATCCTGTCATGTGGTGCTCCCATCCTCCACCCCCATCCTGTCATGTGGTGCTCCCATCCTCCACCCCCATCCTGTCATGTGGTGCTCCCATCCTGCACCCCCATGCTGTCATGTGCTGCTCCCATCCTGCGCCCCCATTCTGGTATGTGCTGCTCCCATTCTGCGCCTCCATCCTGTAATGTGCTACTCTTCCTGAGCCCTCATCCTGTGATGTGCCCCCATCCGGTGCCCCAATCCTGTCATGGGGTGCTCCCATACTGCGCCCCCATTCTGTCATGTGGTCTTCCCATCCTGCACCCCCATGCTGTCATGTGCTGCGCCCATCCTGTGCCCCCATTCTGTGATGTGCTGCACCCATCCTGCGCCCCCATTCTGTAATGTGCTGCACCCATTCTGTGCCCCATCCTGTCATGTGCTGCTACCATCCTGCGCCCCCATCCTGTCATGTGCTGCTACCATCCTGCACCCCCATTCTGTAATGTGCTGCTCCCATCCTGCGCCCCCATTCTGTAATGTGCTGCTCCCTCATCCTGTCATGTGCTGCTCCCATCCTGTGCCCTATTCTGTCATGTGCTGCTCCCATCCATATGCCCTGCACGCTGCTCCATAAAGGTTGATGGCCCCATAAGATGCTCCATAGCATAATATGCCCCGTATGCTGCTCCATAAAGGTAGATGGCCCCATAAGATGCTCCATAGTATAATATGCTGCTGCGATTAAAAAGAAAAATGACATAATCACCTCTTTTCGCTGGGCGCCGAGTGCCAGGGGCCTGAGCAGGCAGGGACACCGGCGCGCTATGGGTTCAGGTGCCGCAGTCGCTGCTGGCTCAGGCCCCTGACACTTGCTATATTCATCTGTCCCTGTTCCACTGCTGCGTGCTGCTCCGTCTTCCGGGTCCTCTGGCTGTGACTGTTCAGTGAGAGGGCGGGCACTAACCACGTCATCACGCCCTCTGACCTGAACGTTACAGGCAGAGGACGCGGAAGACAGAGCGGCGCGCAGCGGTGGAACAGGGACAGGTAAATATAGCATACTCACCCTCCTGGCACGTCCCTGCCTCTCCGTCGGAGATCACATTATGTGTTCAGTGCTTACGCGATTTCCTGGGCTCCCAGCGTTATATTATTGACTAGCTATTGAACCCGTTCTATGCCCGGGTGGCGAGCATTTATATCGGTATATGGTCTCCATCCTGGTATGTGCTGCTTCCATCCTGCGCCCTAATCTTGTCATGTGCTTCTACCATCCTGCGCCCTCATCCTGTTTTGTGCGCCTCCATCTTGTCATGTGCTACTCTCTTCCTGAGCCCTCATCCTGTCATGTGCTCTAATCCTGCACTCCAATCCTGTCATATTGTGCTCCCATCCTGCACCCCCATCCTGTCATGTGGTGCTCCCTTCCTGCACCCCAATGCTATCATGTTCTGCTCCTATCCTGCGCCCCCATTCTGGTATGTGCTGCTCCCATCCTACGCCCCCATCCTGTCATGTGCTACTCTTTTCCTGACCCCGCATCCTGTCATGTGCTCCCATCCTGCGCCCCAATCCTATCATGTCCTGGTCCCATCCTGCGCCCCCATCCTACCATGTGCTACTCTTTTCCTGAGCCCTCATCCTGTCATGTGCTGCTACCATCCTGCGCCTTTATCCTGTTTTGTGCGCCTCCATCTTGTCATGTGCTACTCTCTTCCTGAGCCCTCATCCTTCATGTGCTCCCATCCTGCACCCCAATCCTGTCATGTGGTGCTCCCATCCTGCGCCCCCCATTCTGTAATGTGCTGCCCCCATTCTGTAATGTGCTGCTCCCATCCTGCGCCCCCATTCTGTAATGTGCTGCTCCCATCCTGCGCCCCCATTCTGTAATGTGCTGCTCCCATCCTGCGCCCCATTCTGTAATGTGCTGTACCCATCCTGCGCCCCATTCTGTAATGTGCTGCTCCCATCCTGCGCCCCACCCTGTCATGTGCTGCTCCCATCCTGCGCCCCATTCTGTAATGTGCTGCACCCATTCTGCGCCCCCATCCTGTCATGTGCTGCTCCCATCCTGCACCCTCATTCTGTAATGTGCTGCTCCCATCCTGCGCCCCATTCTGTAATGTGCTGCACCCATTCTGCGCTCCCATCCTGTCATGTGCTGCTCCCATCCTGCGCCCCCATTCTGTAATGTGCTGCTCCCATCCTGCACCCCCATTCTGTAATGTGCTGCACCCATCGTGCGCCCCATTCTGTAATGTGCTGCTCCCATCCTGCGCCCCATTCTGTAATGTGCTGCACCCATCCTGCGCCCCATTCTGTAATGTGCTGCACCCATCCTGCGCCCCATTCTGTAATGTGCTGCTCCCATCCTGCGCCCCATCCTGTTATGTGCTGCTCCCATTCTGCGCCCCCATCCTGTCATGTGCTGCTCCCATCCTGCGCCCCCATTCCGTAATGTGCTGCTCCCATCCTGCGCCCCCATTCTGTAATGTGCTGCACCCATCCTGCGCCCCATTCTGTAATGTGCTGCACCCATCCTGCGCCCCATTCAGTAATGTGCTGCACCCATCCTGCGCCCCATTCTGTAATGTGCTGCACCCATCCTGCGCCCCATTCCGTAATGTGCTGCTCCCATCCTGCGCCCCCATTCTGTAATGTGCTGCACCCATCCTGCGCCCCATTCTGTAATGTGCTGCACCCATCCTGCGCCCCATTCTGTAATGTGCTGCACCCATCCTGCGCCCCATTCTGTAATGTGCTGCTCCCATCCTGCGCCCCATCCTGTTATGTGTTGCTCCCATTCTGCGCCCCCATCCTGTCATGTGCTGCTCCCATCCTGCGCCCCCATTCTGTAATGTGCTGCTCCCTCATCCTGTCATTGTCTGCTCCCATCCTGCGCCCCTATTCTGTAATGTGCTGCTCCCATCCTGCGCCCCCATTCTGTAATGTGCTGCTCCCTCATCCTGTCATTGTCTGCTCCCATCCATATGCCCTATACGCTGCTCCATAAAGGTTGATGGCCCCCATAAGATGCTCCATAATATAATATGCCCCGTAAGCTGCTGCGATTTAAAAAAAAAAAAGACATACCTCTCATCGCTGGGCGCCGAGTGCTTTTTTTTAGCTTTTATATCTTTTTCCTTGTTATTTAGGACCTTCGTATGGGTATGATGGATTGGGTGTTCATCTTCATCTGGAATCTGGAAGACTTTGAAGCTTGAAGTTTAAAGGACTGTCATCATATATGCCAATTCGTCGTATTGGGCTACTAAGGGTTATGGGGAGGGGGGGGGGGGGTATTTTGGTTATTCTAGATTGCTTATTTGTATACTGTACTTGGTTTGGTCTTTGTAACCATGTCTAATTCCAATAGTACTTTACATAGCCTTTACATCTGTTGTATATATTTGTTGCCTATAGAATATCCATCTGTCCTTTTATATATTGTCATATCGTTAGGCTCACTGTATGTTATACTGCACTATTTATTTATGGTATAGATAGTTTTCCGTAATGCACTTCTACATCTTTTTACACATTATATATACAGTGGGGCAAAAAAGTATTTAGTCAGTCAGCAATAGTGCAAGTTCCACCACTTAAAAAGATGAGAGGCGTCTCTAATTTACATCATAGGTAGACCTCAACTATGGGAGACAAACTGAGAAAAAAAATCCAGAAAATCACATTGTCTGTTTTTTTATCATTTTTTTTTGCATATTATGGTGGAAAATAAGTATTTGGTCAGAAACAAACAATCAAGATTTCTGGCTCTCACAGACCTGTAACTTCTTCTTTAAGAGTCTCCTCTTTCCTCCACTCATTACCTGTAGTAATGGCACCTGTTTAAACTTGTTATCAGTATAAAAAGACACCTGTGCACACCCTCAAACAGTCTGACTCCAAACTCCACTATGGTGAAGACCAAAGAGCTGTCAAAGGACACCAGAAACAAAATTGTAGCCCTGCACCAGGCTGGGAAGACTGAATCTGCAATAGTCAACCAGCTTAGAGTGAAGAAATCAACAGTGAGAGCAATAATTAGAAAATGGAAGACATACAAGACCACTGATAATCTCCCTCGATCTGGGGCTCCACGCAAAATCCCACCCCGTGGGGTCAGAATGATCACAAGAACGGTGAGCAAAAATCCCAGAACCACGCGGGGGGACCTAGTGAATGAACTGCAGAGAGCTGGGACCAATGTAACAAGGCCTACCATAAGTAACACACTACGCCACCATGGACTCAGATCCTGCAGTGCCAGACGTGTCCCACTACTTAAGCCAGTACATGTCCGGGCCCGTCTGAAGTTTGCTAGAGAGCATTTGGATGATCCAGAGGAGTTTTGGGAGAATGTTCTATGGTCTGATGAAACCAAACTGGAACTGTTTGGTAGAAACACAACTTGTCGTGTTTAGAGGAAAAAGAATACTGAGTTGCATCCATCAAACACCATACCTACTGTAAAGCATGGTGGTGGAAACATCATGCTTTGGGGCTATTTCTCTGCAAAGGGGCCAGGACGACTGATCCGGGTACATGAAAGAATGAATGGGGCCATGTATCGTGAGATTTTGAGTGCAAACCTCCTTCCATCAGCAAGGGCATTGAAGATGAAATGTGGCTGGGTCTTTCAACATGACAATGATCCAAAGCACACTGCTAGGGCAACGAAGGAGTGGCTTCGTAAGAAGCATTTCAAGGTCCTGGAGTTGCCTAGCCAGTCTCCAGATCTCAACCCTATAGAAAACCTTTGGAGGGAGTTGAAAGTCCGTGTTGCCAAGCGAAAAGCCAAAAACATCACTGCTCTAGAGGAGATCTGCATGGAGGAATGGGCCAACATACCAACAACAGTGTGTGGCAACCTTGTGAAGACTTACAGAAAACGTTTGACCTCTGTCATTGCCAACAAAAGATATATTACAAAGTTTTGAGATGAAATTTTGTTTCTGACCAAATACTTATTTTCCACCATAATATGCAAATAAAATGTTAAAAAAACTGACAATGTGATTTTCTGGATTTTTTTTCTCAGTTTGTCTCCCATAGTTGAGGTCTACCTATGATGTAAATTACAGACGCCTCTCATCTTTTTAAGTGGTGGAACTTGCACTATTGCTGACTGACTAAATACTTTTTTGCCCCACTGTATATATATATATATATATATATACATACATATATATTATAATACTTGATATCCCCGGATACCTACACCCTTTTTTTGTATATCTGTACTGGGGGTTTTAGCACATCTATCTCCCTTCCTGATTCTTGCGTCCTTATACCGCTTATATCATATAGTCTCTTCCTACGCCCCTCCATACTAATTCCGCTTTACTGCCCTTTTCTTTGCCCTCAATAGAGATGGCGTTGTTATACTTACACATTTCTGCGTGTGCGCCGCTTTGTCGTCGTTACGCCTGATTCCCAGTGACCGCGCACGTACTTCCTGATCACGTGGGGCCCCACGTGTTTCCGGTCGTCGTCTGCCCGGCTCGCTGGGACCGGGCGGAAGTGAGGCAATGCGGGCCTGCGCCGTGTTATTTACGGGTCCCTATTTATTTCCCCATTGCCCCTGTGTGTTCATGCGCCCCTTGAGGAAGGTACCAAACCGAAACACGCGTCGGGGTGGACAGGTGTCCCTGCGTTATTTACCATCTTCATCAGGTAATGTGCACGCTCTAACATTACCACAGCTATTGCATTTACAATTGGATTTTTTGGACGAGCTAGTGGTATTGGTTGTATTGTTTCTTGTTTCGGTGGTTGCCACCGCTATTACATGTTGCACTTTGCACTTTATAGTCTACCTGTATGAGTTTACATCTATTCAGGGATTACCCTACCTTGGGCTTAGCATGATGTTGGTGACATCCCTCGTCATCTTTTAGCCCTACTGTGCACTGTTTGTCCGGTTTTTATTTTGTTTAATATAATAAAACTGTTTTTGATTTTGGATTCCATGACTGCTTGGTGCTTCCTTTCCTGACTAAACTGTTTTTTGCAGCTATCCATATATCCATGCATAGGTGGTGGTTTGATAGATGGACATGCAGGTGTGTGTGTATATATATATATATATATATATATATATTACACATATAGGGTATAATCATTGTGCTAATTACTGTCCACCATCGATAATGCACATTGGAATTTTGATATATATTAATTTAACTGTGTTATGCACAGGTGTTTGTTCTGATGATATGGACTACAGAGCCAAAGAGAAAGCGTGGCTCAGCCAGATGGACCAGACCTTTGGTGCCAGTGGGGTTAATACACAGCAGTGTGGTGACCTAAGATTTGATGACAAATTAGCTACGGTGAAGGACTCCCTAATTAGGCGCTCCAGGTTATGGTAGAACCGCATTTTTTTTGGAAAAGTATATGACTAATAAAATGATCCCAAGGGGATTACGTGTTTGTGTTATTCCAACGTTTCCAATTAGTGATGATACATTCATTTAAGAAATGGGAAGAGGCGAGTAATGTGTGCTCATTTACTTTGATGCAGCTTCTTATTGATTTAAATACTATGAAAATTAATGAGCTGGATAAAAATATAGGTGAGATACAAACTGTACTTAAGATTGAATGCCCAAAAGAAAAGCTGCAGCAGTTTGATTTGGACTTGGAGAAATCACTAGATGCCTTGGCTAAAAAGATTCAAGAGAACCAATTATCTAAGCATAATAGGGATCTCAAAGATTATCAGACAAATAGGGTATACTTGTGGAGAAAAGTTAATCTACTACGGGTTCCATCCAACACATCAGTATCCTCTATGAGTGGACAATCTGATATATCCGCTTCCTCTGGATCTACACGCCTAGGGGATCATGCCTACCATCCCTACAGGAGACAGCCTAAATATCAGATGGAATCTGAGAGTAAAAACAATCAGGTAATTTGAGCCATTATACACTCTCTCCCGCTGAGCTGTCTCTTCTTGGTAAGGGCCTCTCCTTTTCACGTACTCCGGAATATGATAGGTTCACTGCTGTTAAGGATTTAAATCTCTTTGCCAGATCATTACTGTTGAGACATCATTTCTATGATAGCGAGAGTAATTTACTTTTCCCTACAGAGGAAGAACAGGCTACATTGAGAATATTGGAGGAGCTGGCGGTGGAACATAGCCACGATGGGGTAAGATTCCTCCCTCTATTCTTTCTTGGTCGACTAAGTTTCCCCCTCTATCTACATGCTCGAGTATTGATCTTTTCGTCCAGGTGGTGACCCTGGACTTGTGTCAAATTTTAAGGTTTTCACGGTCTGACAATTTGTCCAGGAAGGAGCGTAAAGGTACCTTCACACTGAGCAACTTTACAACGAGAACGACAACGATCCGTGACGTTGCAGCGTCCTGGATAGCGATCTCGTTGTGTTTGTGGTTGACACGCAGCAGAGATCAGGATCCTGCTGTGACATCGCTGGTCGTAGCTGAAAGTCCAGAACTTTATTTGGTCGTCAGGTCGGTGTGATTCGTCATGTTTGACAGCAAAAGCAACAATGCCTGCAATGTTTTTTCACGGAGCTAACAACCAGCGAGAACGATAAGTACGTCACTGGATCGCTCCTGCATCGTTCTGGAGTTGCTGTGTTTGACATCTCTACAGCGACTGAACAGCGACGCTCTAGCGATCTAGTTTAGGTCGGATCGTTGTCTATATCGCTGGAGCGTCGCTAAGCGACTGGACTATCTTAAAAATCTCCCTGACGTACTACTAAAACCTGCTGATAAGGGAGGGAATGTTGTTCTTTGGCCTGTGGGAATGTATGAAAAGGAGGCTTTCCGCCAATTAAATAACTCCGTTTGCTACAAAAAATTGACATACAATCCATTGAGTGCATACTCTGGTCAACTAGTGACTATCATTAAAGAAGCATTGGCGGGTGATGTTATCACAAAGGAGCTTGCTTCAGCTCTCCTTGTCAATGACCCCACTTTTTATCTCCTTCCGAAAATACACAAGAGCCTGGAGTCGCCACCCGGACGACCTATTGTATCAGGGAGGGGAAACTTCCTCGAGCACGTCAATTGTTGGATAAATTTCCACCTCCGGCCCCTGGTATCTGCTCTCCCTTCGTATCTAAAGGATACCGGTGAGCTGCTCCATAGGGTCGATGGCCTGAATTTTGAGGGTGAATCTCTACTGGTTTCAGCAGACGTGGAGTCCCTCTATACAAACATTAGACATAAAGACGGTATAGCTGAGGTCAAATTTTTTCTTGGTACATCCACATTGTCCACGGGTCTTAGGGTACTCCTTAGGGTAATTTCTTTGTTTTTAAGGGGTCCTTCTACCTACAGCTCCAGGGGACAGCCATGGGTGCGGCCTTTGCGCCGGCCTATGCTAATCTGTTCCTGGGGCTGTGTGAGAGGGTCCTCTTCCTGTCGGACAGGCTGTTATCGATGGACCGTATCCCCTTTTGGATACGGTACATCGATGACATCCTCTTTGTCTGGCAGGGTGAGGCCGTTGACCTGGAGCAGCTCATCGGGTATCTCAACAGGAATGATCTCATTATCAGCCTTACTTGTGAGTGGGATAGGTCTAAGATCAGCTTTTTGGATGTGATGATTGGCAAAGATGATGCGGGAAATGTCCATACGGACATCTTCCGTAAAGCAACGTCAACTAATATGGTGTTACACGCCTCTTCCTGCCATCCTCGCCATATGGTTTCATCGATACCTGTGGGACAGTTCCTCCGTCTCCGAAGGATCTGCTCTGATGTTGATTTTGTAAAGCTGGCTGTTGAGCTATCGGCACGCTTCACTGAACGGGGGTACAGCAGACGGATTATCAAAAAGGCCTACCATAGGGCCAAATATTCCACCCGTAACCATCTGCCGTATAAACCCCAGGAGAATGGGGCTAGGATTGGAGGGGACCAACTTAGGTTTATCACCACGTTCCATCCACAGGCGGATAGAGTTAGGCCAAGCCTTAGTGAGTGCTGATCTATCTTACAGGTTGATCCCATCATTAGTAAATTTCTCCCTAAAAGGCCACTACTGACCTTTAGACGGGCAAAAAATCTAAGAGATCATCTGACAAGAAGCCACTATATGGCACAGGGACCAAGGACATTTCTGGATGATATCCCATGTTTAGGAGGATGTACCCCATGCGGCCTTTGTCGCGTGCCCGAATGTGGATAGGTGTGGTACATTCATTAATTCGAGTGGTGCAAAAAACTATACCATCAAAAAACGTATTACATGTACCCAGGGCCGGACTGGCCATCTGGCAATTCTGGCAAATGCCAGAAGGGCCAGTGTTATGATCTGGTGGTTAGGAGCACCCGGAATGACCTGATAGTTAAACCTCATACAGGACGAGCTCTGGGATGTGGGAGCTCTGCTGACCGCAAACCCTAATCCTATCACGCACACTAGAAATATCCGTGGAGCGCTCCTGACCCGACCTAGGCGCCTCGTCACAGCCTAAGAACTATCTAGCCCTAGAGATAGAAAATAAAGCCTACCTTGCCTCAGAGAAATTCCCCAAAGGTAAAGGAAGCCCCCACATATATTGACTGTGAGTAAAGATGAAAGTCACAAACGCAGAAATGAAACAGGTTTCAGCAAAGGGAGGCCAGACTTACTAGATAGACAGAGGATAGGAAAGGTAACTTTGCGATCAAGACAAAAACCTACAAAAGACCACGCAGAGTGTGCAAAAAGGACCTCCGCACCGACTCACGGTGCGGAGGGGCCACTCTGCATCCCAGAGCTTCCAGCTAGCAAGACAAAATCATGATAACCAGCTGGACAAGAAAACAGTGAACAAATAATGACTATCAGGAACTTAGCTTCTGCAGGAGAAGGCAGGTCACCAGAGAGATCCAGAAGCGAACTGAACAAATGCAAAAACATTGACAGCTGGCATGGAGTAACGATCTGAGAAGAGTTAAATAGAACAGCCAACCAAAGGATAAACCACGTCACCTGTGTGAGGAACCTCAGAAGCAGCAGCTTCACTCATAGCCACCAGAGGAAGCCCATAGACAGAACTCGCCGAAGTACCATTCACAACCACAGGAGGGAGTTCGACAACAGAATTCACAACAGGCCAGTCCCTGTAGTGGGCCGCTTGATCACCTTCACTCCTCCTCAGCAGCGTGCAGGTCATGCAGCATTAGCTTGACTTGCACACTGAATCATGCTGCACAGCTGAAATCAGCACGACCAGGGGGCGGTGCTGTGCTGTTCTGTGCAGCCCCCTGGTCCTGCTGATTTCTGTTGTGCAGAGCGAGTGTGCAGGAGCAGCAGTTTTAGGCCTCCCGGCAGGCACTATGGTTTACGGTTGTCCAAGTGCTGGCCTGGCCATCCCAATATTGCAGAGATACAACCGCACTGCCTGATGTGAGAGTGAAAGTGTCTGCTGATCTCACATCACCTGCCAGCCGGCCGGGCTGATTCCATGGAGAGGTCAGCAGAGCAGGGGCCGGAACTCTCTGACAGGGTCGGATGTTTCCTTGTTGTGGTGTTTGCAGTCGTTCTGAGGCACGGTGAGCTGATTAATTGCCCAGCTTGAAGCTTAACATAGAGAGCAGTCAGTGGGGTCATCGGCTCCAGCGTCGCCCGATCTTTGTGCAAGTTTAAGGCTACTTTCACACTAGCGTTGTTTTCAATACATCGCAATGCATTGTTTAGGGGAAAAAACGCATCCTGCAAAGTTGTTTGCAGGATGCGTTTTTGCCCCATAGAGTAACATTACCGACGCATTGCGACGTATTGACACACGTCGCAACCGTCGTGCGACGGTTGCGCCGTGTTGTGGCGGACCGTCGGGAGCCAAAAACGTTAAATGTAACGTTTTTTGCTGCCGACGGACTGCTTTTTCCGACCGCGCATGCGCGGCCGGAACTCCGCCCCCACCTCCCCGCACCTCACAATGGGGCAGCAGATGCGCCGGAGAAATGCATCCGCTGCCTCCGTTGTGCAGCGCATCAAACGCTAGCGTCGGATTCTCGGCCCGACGCATTGCGACGGGCCGAATCCGACGCTAGTGTGAAAGTAGCCTAAGCTGCAGCCATAACTCACAGTCTCAGGGTGACTGCACAAAGCTGTATACAAGATCATAGGCTGATTGCTTCTGAGCCTGGCTGCAGGACATCATACACTGCATGTATATAAATACATATATAGTGCCATACATTATATTATGTGTGTCCTGTAGCCTGGTTCAAGAGTGAGCAATCAGTGCATATATCATAGTATACACAGTGTACAGGAGAATATGTCACTCATATATCCTATGCTATGTGCACAGCCATCGGATGTTATAATCGGTAATACGTGATGCTATAAAATCTGATGTCTGTAGTCATAGTGTAATATATAGCATGACACATTACCATGTATAGAACATCTGATGCCTGTACACATAGTATAGCATATAGCAGGGAGATGAGATGCTGTTTGCACAGACATCTGATATTATATACAGGGTAATATGTGACTGCTGTAATATCTGATTTCTGTAGTCACAGTATACAGTAGCGTACTCTAGAGGACAGCGTGGATGGTCGCCCCGAGCCCCGCGCTCAGAGTGGCCCACCCAGTGCTACACTGCCCTAATTAATCACCATGTATCATGCGCATATACAGTTGAGCCCTGCGGTAGAGCAGGGAGACTCGCTCTTCCCGCACTACTGCTCTCTGTTCTGTTGACCACAGAACGCTTTATGTCTGCAGTCTACAGAACAACTGAGGTGTCTACGCACGCACAGGACGTCAGAGTCCTGGCACAGTGACATCATTGTGCTGCTCCGGGACTCTTGGTGCGTGTGTCGGCGCTATGCAGCACGTTGCGTTGCCGCGTGACTCGTCAGGACCCTGGGTAAGGTGAGTACCGGTATATGATTTTTAAAAAATTAAAACTTGTGGTATGATGTCGGTGCATCATGAACAATCAGAGTCCCTTATACATATTGTGAAGGACCCTGAAAGAGTGTGGGGGCCCGCAGACATTTTAGGGACCAATTCAGCAGCCATTATACAGCTGGTGGACTAATGCAGGGGCCATTATACAGTTTCGAGACTAATGTGGGGGCCATTATACAGCTTGTGAATTAATTCAGAGGAATTGTAGAGCTGGTGGACTAATGCTAGGGCCATTATACACTTTGGGTACTAATGTCGGTGACAATTTGCAATCTGAGGACTAATGTGGGATTCATTATACTGTAATTTGGCATTGCAGTAGAGAAATCATGATATGTGCAGTGAAGCTGTGGGCACATTATATTGTGTATAGCGTAACTGTGAGACCACCATACTGTTTATAGCAGAGCTATGGGACCATCATATTGTGTATAACAGGGTTGTGGGACCACCATACTGTGTATAGAGGAGCTGTGGTTGCATCATAATGCTTATAGTGGAGCTGTGGGAACATTATGCAGTTGTGGGAGCATCATAATTTGTATAGAGGAACTGTGGCTGCATTATACTGTATATAGGGGAGCTATTTGCCCATTATAATGTATGGAGGATTTGTACGGCACTTAAGTGGGCACTTAAAAAGCATAATTGTTATAGGGGCTCTCAGAGTAATGTGGCCTTCAAATGTGCACACGGTGGGTGTTATTACTTTGCTGGGGCAAAATGTGGAAACTGTTCTCTAGGACAACATCTGCAAGGAGTTTGAATCTTCGCCCTGTATTTGCATGCGTTTCCTCAGGGTTCTCCAGTTTTCTCCAAAGACATACTGGTAGGGATTGTAGATTGTGAGCCCCAATGGGGACACTGATGATGATGATGCCTGTAAATTGCTGAGGAATAAATGGTGCTATATAAGTGAAATAAATAAATATTAGCTCAGTGGGTATCTGACTTTTTGCATTCCTGCCCATCAGCTATTTGAAAAGACTGCAGTGGCAAAATGCAGAGCCCGCATGTGACCCAGCTCTGTATGTAGAATAGCGGCTTTGCTCGGTCCTGAAACTATGAGCAATAAATAGGACTGAGCTGTAATACTGGGAACAGCTCTGATATTATGTTATATAGTCGTGTTACACTCCCCTCACTTCTTGTAGCCTACAGCTGCACAAATAAATTACCGTATATACTCGAGTATAAGCTGACCCGAGTATAAGCCGACCCCCTAATTTTGCCACAAAAAACTGGGAAAACTTATTGACTCGAGTATAAGCCTAGGGTGGAAAATGCAGCAGCTACCGGTGAATTTAAAAAATAAAAATAGATGCTCCATACCGTTCATTATGGCCCCATAGCTGTGCCATATAGTGCTCTGCACCGTTCATTATTGCCCCATAGCCGTGCCATATAGTGCTCTGCACCGTTCATTATTGCCCCATAGCTGTGCCATATAGTGCTCTGCACCGTTCATTATTGCCATATAGTGCTTTAGACCGTTCATTATTGCCCCATGGCTGTGCCATATAGTGCTCTGCACCGTTCATTGTTGCCCCATAGCTGTGCCATATAGTGCTCTGCACCGTTCATTGTTGCCCCATAGCTGTGCCATATAGTGCTCTGCACCATTCATTGTTGCCCCATAGCTGTGCCATATAGTGCTCTGCACCGTTCATTTTTGCCGCATAGCTGTGCCATATAGTGCTCTGCACCGTTCATTTTTGCCCCATAGATGCTCCGTATAAAGTTGTGCCATTGCTGCTGCTGCAATAAAAAAAATGCCATACTCCCCTCTCTTGCTTGCAGCTCCTCATGGTTCTGTCCTGGCGTCTCTGCGCACTGACTGATCAGGCAGAGGGCGGCGCGCACACTATATGCGTCATCGCGCCCCCTGACCTGAACAGTCAGTGCGCAGAGACGCCGGGAAGATGGAGCGGCGCTCGGCGTGTGGAACGCGGACAGGTAAATATGACATACTTGCCTGCTCCCGGCGTCCCGCTCCTTCTCCCGGACAGCTGGTCTTCGGTGCCGCAGCCTCTTCCTCTATCAGCGGTCACCGGCACCGCTAATTAGAGAAATGAATATGCAGCTCCACCCCTATGGGAGTGGAGTCCATATTCATTTCTCTAATGAGCGGTCCCACGTGACCGCTGAACAGGGGAAGAGCTGTGGCACCCGGAGACAGTGTGACAGGCAGGGGGAGCGTCAGGACCGCCGGGACTAGGTGAAAATTTGGGCTGAAAATCTTGGCTTATACTCGAGTATATACGGTACACATTCACAACGCGAAAAATGGGCCTGTATACCTTCACATGCCAGAGCTGACTTTTAGTCCCAGTCCGGCCCTGCATGTACCTCTAGGTACATCATCTACTATGCCACTTGTCCCTGTGGGCTAATTTACATCGGAATGACAACTAGGCAGCTGAAAGTGAGGATTAGGGAGCATGTCCTGGGGATTGAGGCGGCCGCCACTCAAAAGGATGTAACCTTGCTAAAGACAATCCCGAGGCATTTTAAGACCTTACATCAAAGTGACAGCTCCCTTTTTAGAGTGCGTGGCATTGATATACTAAATGTTAACATCCATGGTGGCAGTCTATTTAAACGCCTGGGCCAGTTGGAGACACGGTGGCTATGGTCCCTCAACACTGTGTATCCAATGGGACTAAGCGACAATATTAGCTATGCGCCCTTCCTTTAGTCGCCACACTGCTGTGTTGGGTTTGTGTATCCGCATTGTGTGTGTTTTTATTAGTTTTTAATTCTTTTTCCTTGTTATTTAGGACCTTCGTATGGGTATGATGGATTGGGTGTTCATCTTCATCTGGAATCTGGAAGACTTTGAAGCTTGAAGTTTAAAGGACTGTCATCATATATGCCAATTCGTCGTATTGGGCTATTAAGGGATATGGGGGATATTTTGGTTATTCTAGATTGCTTATTTGTATACTTGGTTTGGTCTTTGTAACCATGTTTGTCTCTGTCTCTGTCACCCCCTCCAGCCGTTAGAAACTAAAAGAGCCACCTTGTGCAGCCGTAATGCTGCATTCTGACAAGGTGGCTCTTTTAGTTATTGGTGCAGTCAAAGCAGAAATAAAGCGTTTTTTAATTTCGCAAAAATACCTGTCTTTAGTCGTGGAGGCAGGTCTTAACCCCCCTGCTGCACACGCCACACTGCCATCACTCAAGGCTTCTTCAGCGCCGGGCGCCGCCCCCTCCGTGCTGTTTTCAAATCAAATCCGGCGCCTGCGCTGTTTTGTTCTGCCTGGGGCAGGCGCAGTGAGCGCTGCCCGTCTGACCTCAGATGCAGTCTCGCAGACTGCGCCTGTGCGGCCACCCAGCTTGTGAATCCCAGCCCCGCAGTGTGTTATGCATTATGCACAGTGCGGGGCTGGGATTCACAAGCAGGGCGGCCGCACAGGCGCAGTCTGCAAGACTGCATCTGAGGTCAGACGGGCAGCGCTCAGTGCACCTGCCCCAGACAGAACAAAACAGCGCAGGTGCCGGATTTGATTTGAAAACAGCGCGGAGGGGGCGGCGCCCGGCGCCGAAGAAGCCTTGAGTGATGGCCGGGTGGCGTATTTAGCAGGGGGGTTAAGACCTGCCTCCAGGACTAAAGACAGATATTTTTGCGAAATTATAAAACGCTTTATTTCTGCTTTGACTGCACCAATAACTAAAAGAGCCACCTTGTCAGAATGCAGCATTACTGCTGCACAAGGTGGCTCTTTTAGTTTCTAACGGCTGGAGGGGTTGACAGAGTCCCTCTAATTCCAATAGTACTGCCTTTACATCTGTTGTATATATTTGTTGCCTATAGAATATCTATCTGTCCTTTTATATATTGTCATATCGTTAGGCTCACTGTATGTTATACTGCTCTATTTATTTATGGTATAGTTTTCCGTAATGCGGCTAGTAATGCACTTCTACATCTTTTTACATATATATACATATATATTATAATACTTGATATCCCCGGATACCTACCCCCTTTTTTTGTATATCTGTACTGGGGGTTTTAGCACATCTATCTCCCTTCCTGATTCTTGCATCCTTATACCGCTTATTTCATATAGTCTCTTCCTACGCCCCTCCACACTAATTCCGTTTTACTGCCCTTTTCTTTGCCCTCAATAGAGATGGCGTTGTTATACTTACACATTTCTGCGTGTGCGCCGCTTTGTCGTCGTTCCGCCTGATTCCCAGTGACCGCGCACGTACTTCCTGATCACGTGGGGCCCCACGTGTTTCCGGTCGTCGTCTGCCAGGCTCGCTGGGACCGGGCGGAAGTGAGGCAATGCGGGGCTGCGCCGTGTTATTTACGGGTCCCTATTTATTTCCCCATTGCCCCTGTGTGTTCATGCGCCCCTTGAGGAAGGTACCAAACCGAAACACGCATCGGGGTGGACAGGTGTCCCTGCGTTATTTACCATCTTCATCAGGTAATGTGCCCGCTCTAACATTACTACAGCCATTGCATTTACAATTGGATTTTTTGGATGAGCTAGTGGTATTGGTTGTATTGTTTCTTGTTTCGGTGGTTGCCACTGCTATTACATGTTGCACTTTGCACTTCATAGTCTACCTGTATGAGTTTACATCTATTCAGGGATTACCCTATCTTGGGCTTAGCATGATGTTGTTGACATCCCTTGTCATCTTTTAGCCCTGCTGTGCACTGTTTGTCCGGTTTTTATTCTGTTTTAATATAATAAAAGTGTTTTTGATTTTGGATTCCATGACTGCTTGGTGCTTCCTTTCCTGACTAGAGCATACATGTGCATACTATGCAAGTTCTCACCGGTGACATCTCGCTGATTGTTGTCGTTCATTTTCCCTTTTCCTTTGCATTTGGTCCAGACTGCTATAACTTCCTATTCCATCCATAACTTGTCACTGCAAAACGTAACACACACATCTTCACGTTACTGATTTTCCAGGACCCTGCTCACGTTCTACCACCTCTACACAAACCACAAGTTATGCTGCCTAATAATAACTCCCCTGGGCCTCTTTTAACCCCTTTCTGCCATCGGACGGAACAGTACATCCGATGGCAGATCCCACGCTTTGATGCGGGCTTCGGTGGTGAGCCCCCATCAAAAGCGGGCCATGTTTTGTACAGCTGACATGTGCCCGCAATAGCGGCGGGTGGAATCGCGATTAACTAGTTAAATGCCACTGTCAAACGCTGACAGCGGCATTGAACAAGCGCTTCCGGCCATCCAGTGTCTTCTGAAACACTGCGGGGTGGGATATCGGGCAGCGCGGCTGCACAGGCACAGTCAGCAAGACATCAAATGGTGTCAGAAGATGGGCAGCGCTAACTGCGCATACCAAAGGCATAAGATAACAGCGCAGGCGCCGGGACAGTTGAAAACAACGCTGAGGAGGCAGCGCCAGGCGCCAAGAGGGCATGAGTGACGGCGGTGCTGCGTCTGCATTGGGGGGGGGGGGGGGGGGGGGAAAGACCTGCCCCCAGGACTGTTTCAAGGTATTTTGGACAAATTGCAAAATTGATTATTTCTGCAGTTACAGCACCAAGAACTAAAAGAGCCACCTTGTCAGAATGCAGCATTAGTGCTGCAGAAAGTGGCTCTTTTAGTTACAAACGCCTGGGGGGGGGGGGAGGGGGGTGACAGGTTCCCTTTCAAAAATTAAAAATAGATACCATTAAAAGTAAAATTAATTGAGGCATCAGTAGGTTAAGTGTTTTTGAATATTCATATTGAATCAGGAACCCCATATAATGCTCCATACAGTTCATTATGTGCCTCATAAGATGCTCCATACAAAATATGCCCCATATAATGCTCCAAAAGTTCATGATGGGCCCCATAAGATGCTTCATATTAAAATACGCCCCATATAATGCTGCATAAAAGGTTAATGATGGCCCCATAAGATGTTTCATAGAATAATATGCCCCATATGCTGCTCCATAAAGGTTGATGGCCCCATAAGGTGCTCCATAGAATAATATAGCCCCATATGCTGCTCCATAAAAGTTGGTGGCCCCATAAGATGCTTCATAGAATAAGATGCCCCATATAATGCTCCATAAAAGTTGATGGCCCTATAAGACGCTCCATAGAATAATATGCCCCATATGCTGCTCCATAAAGGTTCATGGCCCCATAAGATGCTCCATAGAATAATGTAACCCCATATGCGGCTGCTGCTGCGATTAAAAAAAAAATGGCATACCTCTCGTCGCTGGGGGCCAGGTGCCGGTGTCCTAAGCAGGCGGGGACACCGGTGCGCTATAGCGGCCAGGTGCCAATGTCGCTGTTGGCTCAGGCCCCCAGCACTTGCGATATTCACTTGTCCCCATTCCAGTGCCACACGCCACTGTGTCTTCCGGGTCTCTGCAGTGACTGTTCAGGCAGAGGATGCGCACTAACACATCATCGCGCCCTCTGACCTGAACGTCACAGCCAGAGGACACAGAAGATACAGCCCGGCAGTGGAACAGGGACAGGTGAATATCGTGTGGCTCACCCTCCCCCTCATACTCGCCCCTCCTATCATGGTCTCTGCACATCCCTGCTTCTCATATGGTCTCGGCGCGGCAGCTCTTCCTGTGTTCAGCGGTCACATGGTACCGCTCAGTAAAGTAATGAATATGCGCTTCATGCCTATTGCAGTGGAGTCGTGTCCATATTCACTACTCTAATGAGCGGTACCACGTGACCGCTGAACACAGGAAGAGCTGCCGCGCCGAGGCCATCTGAGAAGCAGGGACCTGCAGAGACTATGCCGGGAGGGTGAGTATGATGTGATAGCCGCCATTCCTGCCACGCCCCCTCCCCCACTGACCCCCTGGGACAATGACTCGAGTATAAGCCGAGAGGGGCACTTCAGCCTAAAAAAATGGGCTGAAAATCTCGGCTTATACTCGAGTATATATGGTACATAGTTATTAAGATTGAAAAAAGACCTAGGTCCATAAAGGTCAACCTTTCTCCATCAATTGTATATTTGCCACTAATTTAACTATAATTCTGTGCCTCTTTATTGTAATAAGGCTCCAGGGCAGGGGCGTACATAGAAATTACAGGTCTCATACAAAGTCTTATGACATCAGTCAAAGAAGAGCATATCTTCAAACTTTCTATGAAACAGAGAAGGATATGTATTGCAGCACTTAGACAGTTATTTTACCCCTACTGAAGCCCCTAAGTGGTCTTACTATGATACCTCTTTCAGGACCCCCACAGAGTATTATGCCCCCACAAAGTATGATGTCCCCTAACAGTATGATTGCCCTACAAACCTTACATATGATGCAGGGCTGGACTGGGACTAAAATTCAGCCCTGGCATTTGAAGTTACACAGGCCCACATGTCACATGGTGACTGTATAATATATTTGTACACTTGTAGGCAGGGCCGATTTTAGGCAAAGTGGGGCCCTAGGCAAAGTTTAAAATGGGGCCCCAAATGCTAACATATTGCACATCACACAAAAGCATTTCGGTTGTGTTTACATGCGCTGAGTTCAGGCCGCTAAATGAGTTTGATCGTCAATACTGAAGTTGTTCAACGCTTGTTTCCCGGCCTCTTTCCACCGTCTGAGAAAGAATGATGGGACAGAACCATCACTAATAAATCACTAACAGATCACTATACAATATCATGTTATCAGTAGCATATCTACAGTTTACACCGGCGATGTGCTGCTGAGAACAAGGATTTTGTTCTGGCAAAAACAATCTGAATATGCAGCATTTTACTTGTTTAGTAAAATACACCCCATAGTCCTCCATATATTATAATGTGCACCACAGTCTTCCATATAGTATAATACACTCCCTATAATTCTCAATATATTAAAATACACTGCTCAGTCCTCCACATAGAATAATACACTCCTCATAGTGCTCCATTTAGTATAATGCACCGCCATAGTCATCCATGTAGTACAAGTCACTTCTCATAGTATAATACACCCCATAGTTCTTCATATAGTATAATGTATTCCCCATAGTCCTCAATACAGTAAAATGCAGCCCACATACAGTATAAAGCAGCCACACCCTACAGAGTATAATGTGGCCACCCCAGAGTATAATGCAGCCACCCCAGAGTATAATGCAGCCACCTCAGAGTATAATGCAGCCACCCCAGAGTATAATGCAGCTACCCCAGAGTATAATGTAACCCCCCCATAGAATATAATGCAGCCCCCCTCATAGTTTAATGCAGCCCCCTCATAGAGTATGATGCAATCACCCCTCATAGAATATAAATATAATACAGCCCCCCATAGAATACAGTGGGGCAAAAAAGTATTTAGTCAGTCAGCAATAGTGCAAGTTCCACCACTTAAAAAGATGAGAGGCGTCTGTAATTTACATCATAGGTAGACCTCAACTATGGGAGACAAACTGAGAAAAAAAAATCCAGAAAATCACATTTTCTGTTTTTTTAACATTTTATTTGCATATTATGGTGGAAAATAAGTATTTGGTCAGAAACAAACAATCAAGATTTCTGGCTCTCACAGAGCTGTAACTTCTTCTTTAAGAGTCTCCTCTTTCCTCCACTCATTACCTGTAGTATTGGCACCTGTTTAAACTTGTTATCAGTATAAAAAGACACCTGTGCACACCCTCAAACAGTCTGACTCCAAACTCCACTATGGTGAAGACCAAAGAGCTGTCAAAGGACACCAGAAACAAAATTGTAGCCCTGCACCAGGCTGGGAAGACTGAATCTGCAATAGCCAACCAGCTTGGAGTGAAGAAATCAACAGTGGGAGCAATAATTAGAAAACGGAAGACATACAAGACCACTGATAATCTCCCTCGATCTGGGGCTCCACGCAAAATCCCACCCCGTGGGGTCAGAATGATCACAAGAACGGTGAGCAAAAATCCCAGAACCACGCGGGGGGACCTAGTGAATGAACTGCAGAGAGCTGGGACCAATGTAACAAGGCCTACCATAAGTAACACACTACGCCACCATGGACTCAGATCCTGCAGTGCCAGACGTGTCCCACTGCTTAAGCCAGTACATGTCCGGGCCCGTCTGAAGTTTGCTAGAGAGCATTTGGATGATCCAGAGGAGTTTTGGGAGAATGTCCTATGGTCTGATGAAACCAAACTGGAACTGTTTGGTAGAAACACAACTTGTCGTGTTTGGAGGAAAAAGAATACTGAGTTGCATCCGTCAAGCACCATACCTACTGTAAAGCATGGTGGTGGAAACATCATGCTTTGGGGCTGTTTCTCTGCAAAGGGGCCAGGACGACTGATCCGGGTACATGAAAGAATGAATGGGGCCATGTATCGTGAGATTTTGAGTGCAAACCTCCTTCCATCAGCAAGGGCATTGAAGATGAAACGTGGCTGGGTCTTTCAACATGACAATGATCCAAAGCACACCGCCAGGGCAACGAAGGAGTGGCTTCATAAGAAGCATTTCAAGGTCCTGGAGTGGCCTAGCCAGTCTCCAGATCTCAACCCTATAGAAAACCTTTGGAGGGAGTTGAAAGTCCGTGTTGCCAAGCGAAAAGCCAAAAACATCACTGCTCTAGAGGAGATCTGCATGGAGGAATGGGCCAACATACCAACAACAGTGTGTGGCAACCTTGTGAAGACTTACAGAAAACGTTTGACCTCTGTCATTGCCAACAAAGGATATATTACAAAGTATTGAGATGAAATTTTGTTTCTGACCAAATACTTATTTTCCACCATAATATGCAAATAAAATGTTAAAAAAACAGACAATGTGATTTTCTGGATTTTTTTTTCTCAGTTTGTCTCCCATAGTTGAGGTCTACCTATGATGTAAATTACAGACGCCTCTCATCTTTTTAAGTGGTGGAACTTGCACTATTGCTGACTGACTAAATACTTTTTTGCCCCACTGTATAATGTAGCCCCGAATAGAATACAGCCCACCTCCCCATAGAATATAATGCAGCCCCGAATAGAATACAGCCCACCTCCCCACAGAATATAATGCAGCCCTATCAAAGAGTATGATGCAATCATCCCTCATAAAATCTAATACAGCGCCCCATAGAATATAATGCAGCCCCCATAGTAGATAAGACAGCCTGCTCCATAGAATATGATATACCCCCGCAATAGTATATAACACAGCCACATAGTATATAACACGGCCTCCCCCATAGAATATAATATACCCCCATAGTATATATCAAAGCCCGCATAGTATATAGCACAACCTGCATAGTATATAGCACAACCTGCATAATATAGCACAGCCCGCGTAGTAGTATACAGCACAGCCCAAGTGGTAGTATACAGCACAGCCCACATAGTAGTATACAGCACAGCTCGCGTAGTAGTATACAGCACAGCCCACAAAGTAGCATACAGCACAGCCCACGTAGTAGTATAGAGGACAGCCCGCTTAGTAGTATATACAGCACAGCCCACACAGTAGTATATACAGCACAGCCCACACAGTAGTATATACAGCACAGCCAACACAGTAGTATATACAGCACAGCCCACACAGTAGTATATACAGCACAGCCCACACAGTAGTATATACAGCACAGCCCACACAGTAGTATATACAGCACAGCCAACACAGTAGTATATACAGCACAGTCCACACAGTAGTATATACAGCACAGCCCACATAGTAGTATATACAGCACAGCCCACACAACTGTAACTGAGGCAATGTCAGACTAGCACAGCCCACATCTCTCCCCCCCCCCCCCCGAGAATGGCCACACAGTCCAGTAAAAAAAAAAAAAAACACTCCTCACCTCTAACTCTTGCCCACGCTGCTCCCTGCTCCTGTCTCGGTGGCTGCAGTCTGCCCGGGACACAGCAGGTGCGCGATGATATGACGTCATCGCACACCCGCAGTGTCAGAGGCAGAGTGGGGAATGATGGGAGAGGGAGCGTCTGCGGACGCTCTCTCCATCATTGCATTCAACTGTATCGGCGTCATAGACGCTGGTATAGTTGAATGCGGCGGTGGCACTGGCGGGGGGAGGGGGGAGTGTGCAGCGGCCCACTACTGGCACCGGCCCTTCTGGCATTTGCCAGAAGTGCCCGATGGCCAGTCCGGCCCAGGTATGATGCCCCACAGCACCCCACAGAGTACGATTGTCACCACAGCCTTCCATACAGTTCTGTATCCGCCACAGCCCAACAATATACAGTATGAGAGGAAACACAGACCACCACACACTATTATATCTCCCACAGGCAACTATTTAAAGTCTGATGTCCACCAAAACCCCAAGTAAAGTATGAGCCCACAGCCCCCATACAGTATGATGTCCCCGAAAACCATTCCATACAGTATGAGGGTCACCACAACCCCCAACATGGTATAGCGTACCCCATAATTCTCCACAAAGTATAATATCCACCACAGTGACCCCACACAGAATGATGTCCACCACAACCACACTACTCAGTAAGATTATCCCCCCACAGCCACCCCACACAGTATGATAGATCCCCCATATACTATGAAGATCCCTCATAACCCCAATACTGTATGACGGTCCCCCCACAGCCCCATATATAGTATGATGGTCCACGTCACAGCCCCTATATAGTATCATGGTCCAACTCACAGACCCCCATATAGCATGATAGTCCTGTCAACACCAAGCCATTTATTGTCAAAAAAACTGTTTTCTGTTTTCAAATCATAATGACAACCCAAAACATCCAAATGACCCTGCTCAAAAGTTCACATACCCTGGTGATTTTGGCCTGATAACATGCACAGAAGTTGACACAAATGGGTTTGAATGGCTACTAAAGGTAGCATCACAACTGTATACAACAGTTGTGTGAAAACGTGTTTGCACCATTCCTGATTTCCTAATCTTTTGCATTTTTCTCGCACTTAAATGTTTCAGATCACCAAACAAATTGAAATATTAAAGAAAGATAACACAGATAAATAAAACATGCAGTTTTTAAATTAATGTCTTTATTATTAAGGGAAAAATAAATCCAAACCTACAGGGCCCTCTGTGAAAAGTGATTGCCTCCACCCACCCCCACGTTAAAACATAAATTAACTGTGGTTTATTGCATCTTAGGGAAACTGTTGAACCCTTAGCAGCAACAACTGCAATATTTACGACTCTCCACACCCATGAGAGTGGAGAGCAGTGAATATTCATTTCTCTTTAATAGTGGGCAGAGTATGCGCAGCTGGCGGCTTCCTACAACAGACGGGCTATCATGTCTGCCCACTGCTAAAGAGAATGAATATTCACTGCTCTCCATGCCTATGGGAGTGGAGAGCACTGAATATTCATTCCCTTAAGTAGCGAGCACATGTGATCGCCTGGCTGCAGGAAGCCGGCTACTGTTCCCGCTATTAAAGAACAATGAATATTCACTGCTCCCCACTCCTATAATCCTAGGGTGGAGAGCAGTGAGTATTCCGGCAGCTGTCCTCTGCTTGTAAGCAGCGCATGATGTCACTGCCATGCACTGCTTATAAGCATAAATCAGCTGCTGTTATCACAACAAAATGTTGTGAGGGAGTAAAGAGAAGGTAAGTAGAATGGTTTATTTTTTTTTTATGGGGGCCATGCATACCAGGATAGGGATGGGGACCATGGATACCAGGATAGGGATGAGGGGGTCATGCAAACCAGGATGATGAGGGGACCATGCATACCAGGATAGGGAGAAGGAGGTCATGCATACCAGGATAGGAATGAGGGAACCATGCATAGCAGGATGGGGATGAGGGGACCCTGCATACCAGGATGGAGATGAGGGGACCATGCATACCAGGATAGGGATGAGGAAGCCATGCCTACCAGTATAGGGATGAGGGGACCATGCAAACAATAATAGGAATGAGGAAGCCATGTATACCACAATGGGGAAGAGGAGGCCATGCATACCAGGATGGGAATGAGGAGGCCATGCATACCAGGATGGGAATGAGGAGGCCATGCATACCAGGATGGGGATGAGGAGGCCATGTTATACCAGAATGGGGAAGAGGAGGCCATGCATGCCAGAATAGGGATAAGGGGGGATCATGCATACCAGGATAGGGATGAGGAGGCCATGCATACCAGGATGGGGATGAGGGGGCCATGCATACCAGGATAGGGATAAGGGGGGCCATGCATACCAGGATAGGGATGAGGAGGCCATGCATACCAGGATAAGGATGATGGGACCATGCATACCAGGATAGGAATGAGGGGGCCATGCATACCAGGATGGGGACGAGGGGACCATGCATACCAGGATAGGGATAAGGGGGGCCATGCATACCAGGATAGGGATGAGGGGGTAATGCATACAGGATGGGGATGAAGGGACCATGCATGCCAGCATAGGGATGAGGGGGCCATGCATACCAGGATAGGGATGAGGATGCCATGCATACAAGTATATGGATGAGGGGACCATGAATACAATGATAGAAATGAGGAGGCTATGCATACCACAGTGAGGATGAGGAGGCCATGCATACCAGGATGGGGATGAGAGGACTATGCATACCAGGATGAGGATGAGGGGACCATGCATACCACGATGGGGATGAGGGGACCATGCATACCAGGATGAGGGTGAGGAGGCCATAAATACTAGGATGGGGATGAGGAAGCGATGCATACCAGGAAAGGGATGAGGCCATGCATACCAAAATAGGGATAAGGGGGGCCATGCATACCAGGATAGGGATGAGGAGGCCATGTATACCAGGATAGGGATAAGGTGACCATGCATACCAGGATAGGCATGAGGGGGCCATGCATACCAGGATGGGGATGACGAGACCATGCATACCACGATAGGGATGAGGGGGCCATGCATACCAGGATGGGGATAAGGTGACCATGCATACCAGGATAGGCATGAGGGGGCCATGCATAGCAGGATGGGGATGACGAGACCATGCATACCACGATAGGGATGAGGAGGCCATGCATACCAGGATGGGGATGAGGAAGCGATGCATACCAGGAAAGGGATGAGGAGGCCATGCATACCAAAATAGGGATAAGGGTGGCCATGCATACCAGGATAGAGATGAGGAGGCCATGCATACCAAAATAGGGATAAGGGGGGCCATAAATACCAGGATAGGGATGAGGAGGCCATGCATACCAGGATAGGGATAAGGTCACCAAGCATACCAGGATAGGCATGAGGGGGCCATGCATACCAGGATGGGGATGAGGAGACCATGCATACCATGATAGGGATGAGGGGGCCATGCATACCAGGATAGTGATGGGGATGCCATGCATACCAAAATAGGGATAAGGGGGTCCATGCATAACAGGATAGGGATGAGGAGGCCATGCATACCAGGATAGGGATAAGGTGACCATGCATACCAGGATAGGCATGAGGGGGCCATGCATACCAGGATGGGGATGAGGAGTCCGGGCATACCAGGATAGGGATGAGGAGGCCATGAATACCAGAATAGGTATAAGGAGGGCCATGCATACCAAGATAGGGATGAGGTCACCAAGCATACCAGGATAGGCATGAGGGGGCCATGCATACCAGGATGGGGATGAGGAGACCATGCATACCATGATAGGGATGAGGGGGCCATGCATACCAGGATAGTGATGGGGATGCCATGCATACCAAAATAGGGATAAGGGGGTCCATGCATAACAGGATAGGGATGAGGAGGCCATGCATACCAGGATAGGGATAAGGTGACCATGCATACCAGGATAGGCATGAGGGGGCCATGCATACCAGGATGGGGATGAGGAGTCCGGGCATACCAGGATAGGGATGAGGAGGCCATGAATACCAGAATAGGTATAAGGAGGGCCATGCATACCAAGATAGGGATGAGGGGGCCATGCATACCAGGATGAGGATGAGGATGCCATGCATACAAGTATAGGGTTGAGGGGACCATGCATACCATGATAGGGATGAGGAGGCCAGGCATACCAGGATAGGGATGAGGAGGCCATGAATACCAGAATAGGTATAAGGAGGGCCATGCATACCAGGATAGTGATGAGGGGGCCATGCATACCAGGATGAGGATGCCATGCATACTAGTATAGGGTTGAGGGGACCATGCATTCCATGATAGGAATGAGGAGGCCATGCATACCAGGATGGGAATGAGGAGGCCATGCATACCAGGATGAGGATGAGGGGACCATGAATACCAGGATAGGGATGAGGGGAATTTGCATACCAGAATAGGGATGAGGAGGCCATGCATACCAGGATAGGAATGAGGAGGCCATGCATACGAGGATAGGGATGAGGGGACCATGTATACAATGATGAGGATGAAGAGGCCATGCATATGAGGATGGGGATGAGGAGGCCATGCATACCAGGATGGGGATGAGGAGGCCATGCATACCAGGATGGGGATGAGGGGACGATGCATACCAGGATGGGGATGAGGGGACCATGCATACCAGGATTGGGATGAGGAGGCCATGCATACCAGGATGGGGATAAGGTGACCATGCATACCAGGATAGGCATGAGGGGGCCATGCGTACCTGGATGGGGATGAGGAGGCCATGTATACCAGGATAGGGATGAGGAGGCCATGCATACCAGGATGGGGATGAGGGGACAATGCATACCAGGATAGGGGATAGGGGACCATACATACCAGGATAGGGATGAGGAGGCCATGCATACCAGGATGGGGATGAGGGGACCATGCATACCAGGATGGGGATGAGGGGACCATGCATACCAGGATTGGGATGAGATGGCCATGCATACCAGGATGGGGATAAGGTGACCATGCATACCAGGATAGGCATGAGGGGGCCATGCGTACCTGGATGGGGATGAGGAGGCCATGTATACCAGGATAGGGATGAGGAGGCCATGCATACCAGGATGGGGATGAGGGGACAATGCATACCAGGATAGGGGATAGGGGACCATACATACCAGGATAGGGATGAGGAGGCCATGCATACCAGGATGGGGATAAGGTGACCATTCATGCCAGGATAGGCATGAGGGGGCCATGCGTACCAGGATGGGGATGAGGAGGCCATGTATACCAGGATAGGGATGAGGAGGTCATGCATACCAGGATGGGGATGAGGGGACCATGCATACCAGGATGGGGATAGGGGACCATACATACCAGGATAGGGATGAGGAGGCCATGCATACCAGGATGGGGATAAGGTGACCATGCATACCAGGATAGGCATGAGGGGGCCATGCGTACCAGGATGGGGATGAGGAGGCCATGTATACCAGAATAGGGATAAGGAGGCCATGCATACCAGGATGGGGATGAGGAGACCATGCATACCATGATAGGGATGAGGGGGCCATGCATACCAGGATAGTGATGGGGATGCCATGCATACCAAAATAGGGATAAGGGGGTCCATGCATAACAGGATATGGATGAGGAGGCCATGCATACCAGGATAGGGATAAGGTGACCATGCATACCAGGATAGGCATGAGGGGGCCATGCATACCAGGATGGGGATGAGGAGTCCGGGCATACCAGGATAGGGATGAGGAGGCCATGAATACCAGAATAGGTATAAGGAGGGCCATGCATACCAAGATAGGGATGAGGGGGCCATGCATACCAGGATGAGGATGAGGATGCCATGCATACAAGTATAGGGTTGAGGGGACCATGCATACCATGATAGGGATGAGGAGGCCAGGCATACCAGGATAGGGATGAGGAGGCCATGAATACCAGAATAGGTATAAGGAGGGCCATGCATACCAGGATAGTGATGAGGGGGCCATGCATACCAGGATGAGGATGCCATGCATACTAGTATAGGGTTGAGGGGACCATGCATTCCATGATAGGAATGAGGAGGCCATGCATACCAGGATGGGAATGAGGAGGCCATGCATACCAGGATGAGGATGAGGGGACCATGAATACCAGGATAGGGATGAGGGGAATTTGCATACCAGAATAGGGATGAGGAGGCCATGCATACCAGGATAGGAATGAGGAGGCCATGCATACGAGGATAGGGATGAGGGGACCATGTATACAATGATGAGGATGAAGAGGCCATGCATATGAGGATGGGGATGAGGAGGCCATGCATACCAGGATGGGGATGAGGAGGCCATGCATACCAGGATGGGGATGAGGGGACCATGCATACCAGGATGGGGATGAGGGGACCATGCATACCAGGATTGGGATGAGGAGGCCATGCATACCAGGATGGGGATAAGGTGACCATGCATACCAGGATAGGCATGAGGGGGCCATGCGTACCTGGATGGGGATGAGGAGGCCATGTATACCAGGATAGGGATGAGGAGGCCATGCATACCAGGATGGGGATGAGGGGACAATGCATATCAGGATAGGGGATAGGGGACCATACATACCAGGATAGGGATGAGGAGGCCATGCATACCAGGATGGGGATGAGGGGACCATGCATACCAGGATGGGGATGAGGGGACCATGCATACCAGGATTGGGATGAGGAGGCCATGCATACCAGGATGGGGATAAGGTGACCATGCATACCAGGATAGGCATGAGGGGGCCATGCGTACCTGGATGGGGATGAGGAGGCCATGTATACCAGGATAGGGAAGAGGAGGCCATGCATACCAGGATGGGGATGAGGGGACAATGCATACCAGGATAGGGGATAGGGGACCATACATACCAGGATAGGGATGAGGAGGCCATGCATACCAGGATGGGGATAAGGTGACCATTCATGCCAGGATAGGCATGAGGGGGCCATGCGTACCAGGATGGGGATGAGGAGGCCATGTATACCAGGATAGGGATGAGGAGGTCATGCATACCAGGATGGGGATGAGGGGACCATGCATACCAGGATGGGGATAGGGGACCATACATACCAGGATAGGGATGAGGAGGCCATGCATACCAGGATGGGGATAAGGTGACCATGCATACCAGGATAGGCATGAGGGGGCCATGCGTACCAGGATGGGGATGAGGAGGCCATGTATACCAGAATAGGGATAAGGAGGCCATGCATACCAGGATGGGGATGAGGAGACCATGCATACCACGATAGGGATGAGGGGGCCATGCATACCAGGATAGTGATGGGGATGCCATGCATACCAAAATAGGGATAAGGGGGGCCATGCATACCAGGATAGGGATGAGGAGGCCATGCATACCAGGATAGGGATAAGGTGACCATGCATACCAGGATAGGCATGAGGGGGCAATGCATACCAGGATGGGGATGAGGAGGCCAGGCATACCAGGATAGGGATGAGGGGGCCATGCATATGAGGATGAGGATGCCATGCATACTAGTATAGGGTTGAGGGGACCATGCATACCATGATAGGGATGAGTAGGCCAGGCATACCAGGATAGGGATGAGGGGGCCATGCATACCAGGATGAGGATGAGGATGCCATGCATACTAGTATAGGGCTGAGGGGACCATGCATATAATGATAAGAATGATGAGGCCATGCATACCAGGATGGGAATGAGGAGGCCATGTATATCAGGATGGGGATGAGGGGACCATGAATACCAGGATAGGGATGAGGGGAATTTGCATACCAGAATAGGGATAAGGAGGCCATGCATACCAGGATAGGAATGAGGAGGCCATGCATACGAGGATAGGGATGAGGGGACCATGTATACAATGATGAGGATGAAGAGGCCATGCGTATGAGGATGGGGATGAGGAGGCCATGCGTACCAGGATGGGGATGAGGAGGCCATATATACCAGGATAGGGATGAGGAGGCCATGCATACCAGGATGGGGATGAGGGGACCATGCATACCAGGATGGGGATGAGGGGACCATGCATACCAGGATAGGGATGTGGAGGCCATGCATACCAGGATGGGGATAAGGTGACCATGCATACCAGGATAGGCATGAGGGGGCCATGCGTACCAGGATGGGGATGAGGAGGCCATGTATACCAGGATAGGGATGAGGAGGCAATGCATACCAGGATGGGGATGAGGGGACCATGCATACCAGGATGGGGATAGGGGACCATACATACCAGGATAGGGATGAGGAGGCCATGCCTACCAGAATGGGGATAAGGTGACCATGCATAACAGGATAGGCATGAGGGGGCCATGCGTACCAGGATGGGGATGAGGAGGCCATGTATACCAGAATAGGGATGAGGAGGCCATGCATACCAGGATGGGGATGAGGAAGCCATGCATACCAGGATAGGGATGAGGAAGCCATGCATACCAGGATTGGGATAAGGTGACCATGCATACCAGGATAGGCTTGAGGGGGCCATGCGTACCAGGATGGGGATGAGGAGGACATGTATACCAGGATAGGGATGAGGAGGCCATGAATACCAGAATAGGTATAAGGAGGGCCATGCATACCAGGATAGGGATGAGGGGGCCATGCATACCAGGATGGGGATGAGGAAGCCATGCATACCAGGATAGGGATGAGGAAGCCATGCATACCAGGATGGGGATAAGGTGACCATGCATACCAGGATAGGCATGAGGGGGCCATGCGTACCAGGATGGGGATGAGAAGGACATGTATACCAGGATAGGGATGAGGAGGCCATATATACCAGGATAGGGATGAGGAGGCCATGCATACCAGGATGGGGATGAGGGGACCATGCATACCAGGATGGGGATGAGGGGACCATGCATACCAGGATAGGGATGTGGAGGCCATGCATACCAGGATGGGGATAAGGTGACCATGCATACCAGGATAGGCATGAGGGGGCCATGCGTACCAGGATGGGGATGAGGAGGCCATGTATACCAGGATAGGGATGAGGAGGCAATGCATACCAGGATGGGGATGAGGGGACCATGCATACCAGGATGGGGATAGGGGACCATACATACCAGGATAGGGATGAGGAGGCCATGCCTACCAGAATGGGGATAAGGTGACCATGCATACCAGGATAGGCATGAGGGGGCCATGCGTACCAGGATGGGGATGAGGAGGCCATGTATACCAGAATAGGGATGAGGAGACCATGCATACCAGGATGGGGATGAGGAAGCCATGCATACCAGGATAGGGATGAGGAAGCCATGCATACCAGGATGGGGATAAGGTGACCATGCATACCAGGATAGGCATGAGGGGGCCATGCGTACCAGGATGGGGATGAGGAGGACATGTATACCAGGATAGGGATGAGGAGGCCATGAATACCAGAATAGGTATAAGGAGGGCCATGCATACCAGGATAGGGATGAGGGGGCCATGCATACCAGGATGAGGATGAGGATGCCATGCATACAAGTATAGGGTTGAGGGGACCATGCATACCATGATAGGGATGAGGAGGCCAGGCATACCAGGATAGGGATGAGGGGGCCATGCATACCAGGATGAGGATGCCATGCATACTAGTATAGGGTTGAGGGGACGATGCATTCCATGATAGGAATGAGGAGGCCATGCATACCAGGATGGGAATGAGGAGGCCATGCATACCAGGATGGGGATGAGGGGACCATGAATACAAGGATAGGGATGAGGGGAATTTGCATACCAGAATAGGGATGAGGAGGCCATGCATACCAGGATAGGAACGAGGAGGCCATGCATACGAGGATAGGGATGAGGGGACCATGTATACAATGATGAGGATGAAGAGGCCATGCATATGAGGATGGGGATGAGGAGGCCATGCGTACCAGGATGGGGATGAGGAGGCCATGAAATACCAGGATAGGGATGAGGAGGCCATGCATACCAGGATGGGGATGAGGGGACCATGCATACCAGGATGGGGATGAGGGGACCATGCATACCAGGATTGGGATGAGGAGGCCATGCATACCAGGATGGGGATAAGGTGACCATGCATACCAGGATAGGCATGAGGGGGCCATGCGTACCTGGATGGGGATGAGGAGGCCATGTATACCAGGATAGGGATGAGGAGGCCATGCATACCAGGATGGGGATGAGGGGACCATGCATACCAGGATAGGGGATAGGGGACCATACATACCAGGATAGGGATGAGGAGGCCATGCATACCAGGATGGGGATAAGGTGACCATTCATGCTAGGATAGGCATGAGTGGGCCATGCGTACCAGGATGGGGATGAGGAGGCCATGTATACCAGGATAGGGATGAGGAGGTCATGCATACCAGGATGGGGATGAGGGGACCATGCATACCAGGATGGGAATAGGGGACCATACATACCAGGATAGGGATGAGGAGGCCATGCATACCAGGATGGGGATAAGGTGACCATGCATACCAGGATAGGCATGAGAGGGCCATGCGTACCAGGATGGGGATGAGGAGGCCATGTATACCAAAATAGGGATAAGGAGGCCATGCATACCAGGATGGAGATGAGGAGACCATGCATACCACGATAGGGATGAGGGGGCCATGCATACCAGGATAGTGATGGGGATACCATGCATACCAAAATAGGGATAAGGGGGGCCATGCATACCAGGATAGGGATGAGGAGGCCATGCATACCAGGATAGGGATAAGGTGACCATGCATACCAGGATAGTGATGGGGATACCATGCATACCAAAATAGGGATAAGAGGGGCCATGCATACCAGGATAGGGATGAGGAGGCCATGCATACCAGGATGGGGATGAGGGGACCAAGCATACCAGGATGGGGATGAGGGGACCATGCATACCAGGATTGGGATGAGGAGGCCATGCATACCAGGATGGGGATAAGGTGACCATGCATACCAAAATAGGGATAAGGGGGGCCATGCATACCAGGATAGGGATGAGGAGGCCATGCATACCAGGATAGGGATAAGGTGACCATGCATACCAGGATAGGTATGAGGGGGCAATGCATACCAGGATGGGGATGAGGAGGCCAGGCATACCAGGATAGGGATGAGGGGCCAATGCATATGAGGATGAGGATGCCATGCATACTAGTATAGGGTTGAGGGGACCATGCATACCAGGATAGGGATGAGGAGGCCAGGCATACCAGGATAGGGATGAGGGGGCCATGCATACCAGGATGAGGATGAGGATGCCATGCATACTAGTATAGGGCTGAGGGGACCATGCATATAATGATAGGAATGAGGAGGCCATGCATACCAGGATGGGAATGAGGAGGCCATGCATATCAGGATGGGGATGAGGGGACCATGAATACCAGGATAGGGATGAGGGGAATTTGCATACCAGAATAGGGATAAGGAGGCCATGCATACCAGGATAGGAATGAGGAGGCCATGCATACGAGGATAGGGATGAGGGGACCATGCATACCAGGATGGGGATGAGGGGACCATGCATACCAGGATTGGGATGAGGAGGCCATGCATACCAGGATGGGGATAAGGTGACCATGCATACCAGGATAGGCATGAGGGGGCCATGCGTACCTGGATGGGGATGAGGAGGCCATGTATACCAGGATAGGGATGAGGAGGCCATGCATACCAGGATGGGGATGAGGGGACCATGCATACCAGGATAGGGGATAGGGGACCATACATACCAGGATAGGGATGAGGAGGCCATGCATACCAGGATGGGGATAAGGTGACCATTCATGCTAGGATAGGCATGAGGGGGCCATGCGTACCAGGATGGGGATGAGGAGGCCATGTATACCAGGATAGGGATGAGGAGGTCATGCATACCAGGATGGGGATGAGGGGACCATGCATACCAGGATGGGAATAGGGGACCATACATACCAGGATAGGGATGAGGAGGCCATGCATACCAGGATGGGGATAAGGTGACCATGCATACCAGGATAGGCATGAGAGGGCCATGCGTACCAGGATGGGGATGAGGAGGCCATGTATACCAAAATAGGGATAAGGAGGCCATGCATACCAGGATGGAGATGAGGAGACCATGCATACCACGATAGGGATGAGGGGGCCATGCATACCAGGATAGTGATGGGGATACCATGCATACCAAAATAGGGATAAGGGGGGCCATGCATACCAGGATAGGGATGAGGAGGCCATGCATACCAGGATAGGGATAAGGTGACCATGCATACCAGGATAGTGATGGGGATACCATGCATACCAAAATAGGGATAAGAGGGGCCATGCATACCAGGATAGGGATGAGGAGGCCATGCATACCAGGATGGGGATGAGGGGACCAAGCATACCAGGATGGGGATGAGGGGACCATGCATACCAGGATTGGGATGAGGAGGCCATGCATACCAGGATGGGGATAAGGTGACCATGCATACCAAAATAGGGATAAGGGGGGCCATGCATACCAGGATAGGGATGAGGAGGCCATGCATACCAGGATAGGGATAAGGTGACCATGCATACCAGGATAGGTATGAGGGGGCAATGCATACCAGGATGGGGATGAGGAGGCCAGGCATACCAGGATAGGGATGAGGGGCCAATGCATATGAGGATGAGGATGCCATGCATACTAGTATAGGGTTGAGGGGACCATGCATACCAGGATAGGGATGAGGAGGCCAGGCATACCAGGATAGGGATGAGGGGGCCATGCATACCAGGATGAGGATGAGGATGCCATGCATACTAGTATAGGGCTGAGGGGACCATGCATATAATGATAGGAATGAGGAGGCCATGCATACCAGGATGGGAATGAGGAGGCCATGCATATCAGGATGGGGATGAGGGGACCATGAATACCAGGATAGGGATGAGGGGAATTTGCATACCAGAATAGGGATAAGGAGGCCATGCATACCAGGATAGGAATGAGGAGGCCATGCATACGAGGATAGGGATGAGGGGACCATGTATACAATGATGAGGATGAAGAGGCCATGCGTATAAGGATGGGGATGAGGAGGCCATATATACCAGGATAGGGATGAGGAGGCCATGCATACCAGGATGCGGATGAGGGGACCTTGCATACCAGGATGGGGATGAGGGGACCATGCATACCAGGATAGGGATGAGGAGGCCAGGCATACCAGGATAGGGATGAGGGGGCCATGCATACCAGGATGAGGATGAGGATGCAATGCATACTAGTATAGGGCTGAGGGGACCATGCATATAATGATAGGAATGAGGAGGCCATGCATACCAGGATGGGAATGAGGAGGCCATGCATATCAGGATGGGGATGAGGGGACCATGAATACCAGGATAGGGATGAGGGGAATTTGCATACCAGAATAGGGATAAGGAGGCCATGCATACCAGGATAGGAATGAGGAGGCCATGCATACGAGGATAGGGATGAGGGGACCATGTATACAATGATGAGGATGAAGAGGCCATGCGTATGAGGATGGGGATGAAGAGGCCATATATACCAGGATAGGGATGAGGAGGCCATGCATACCAGGATGGGGATGAGGGGACCATGCATACCAGGATGGGGATGAGGGGACCATGCATACCAGGATAGGGATGTGGAGGCCATGCATACCAGGATGGGGATAAGGTGACCATGCATACCAGGATAGGCATGAGGGGGCCATGCGTACCAGGATGGGGATGAGGAGGCCATGTATACCAGGATAGGGATGAGGAGGCAATGCATACCAGGATGGGGATGAGGGGACCATGCATACCAGGATGGGGATAGGGGACCATACATACCAGGATAGGGATGAGGAGGCCATGCCTACCAGAATGGGGATAAGGTGACCATGCATACCAGGATAGGCATGAGGGGGCCATGCGTACCAGGATGGGGATGAGGAGGCCATGTATACCAGAATAGGGATGAGGATGCCATGCATACCAGGATGGGGATGAGGAAGCCATGCATACCAGGATAGGGATGAGGAAGCCATGCATACCAGGATGGGGATAAGGTGACCATGCATACCAGGATAGGCATGAGGGGGCCATGCGTACCAGGATGGGGATGAGGAGGCCATGTATACCAGAATAGGGATAAGGAGGCCATGCATACCAGGATGGGGATGAGGAGACCATGCATACCACGATAGGGATGAGGGGGCCATGCATACCAGGATAGTGATGGGGATACCATGCATACCAAAATAGGGATAAGGGGGGCCATGCATACCAGGATAGGGATGAGGAGGCCATGCATACCAGGATAGGGATAAGGTGACCATGCATACCAGGATAGGTATGAGGGGGCAATGCATACCAGGATGGGGATGAGGAGGCCAGGCATACCAGGATAGGGATGAGGGGGCCATGCATATGAGGATGAGGATGCCATGCATACTAGTATAGGGTTGAGGGGACCATGCATACCAAGATAGGGATGAGGAGGCCAGGCATACCAGGATAGGGATGAGGGGGCCATGCATACCAGGATGAGGATGAGGATGCCATGCATACTAGTATAGGGCTGAGGGGACCATGCATATAATGATAGGAATGAGGAGGCCATGCATACCAGGATGGGAATGAGGAGGCCATGCATATCAGGATGGGGATGAGGGGACCATGAATACCAGGATAGGGATGAGGGGAATTTGCATACCAGAATAGGGATAAGGAGGCCATGCATACCAGGATAGGAATGAGGAGGCCATGCATACGAGGATAGGGATGAGGGGACCATGTATACAATGATGAGGATGAAGAGGCCATGCGTATAAGGATGGGGATGAGGAGGCCATATATACCAGGATAGGGATGAGGAGGCCATGCATACCAGGATGGGGATGAGGGGACCATGCATACCAGGATGGGGATGAGGGGACCATGCATACCAGGATAGGGATGAGGAGGCCAGGCATACCAGGATAGGGATGAGGGGGCCATGCATACCAGGATGAGGATGAGGATGCCATGCATACTAGTATAGGGCTGAGGGGACCATGCATATAATGATAGGAATGAGGAGGCCATGCATACCAGGATGGGAATGAGGAGGCCATGCATATCAGGATGGGGATGAGGGGACCATGAATACCAGGATAGGGATGAGGGGAATTTGCATACCAGAATAGGGATAAGGAGGCCATGCATACCAGGATAGGAATGAGGAGGCCATGCATACGAGGATAGGGATGAGGGGACCATGTATACAATGATGAGGATGAAGAGGCCATGCGTATGAGGATGGGGATGAAGAGGCCATATATACCAGGATAGGGATGAGGAGGCCATGCATACCAGGATGGGGATGAGGGGACCATGCATACCAGGATGGGGATGAGGGGACCATGCATACCAGGATAGGGATGTGGAGGCCATGCATACCAGGATGGGGATAAGGTGACCATGCATACCAGGATAGGCATGAGGGGGCCATGCGTACCAGGATGGGGATGAGGAGGCCATGTATACCAGGATAGGGATGAGGAGGCAATGCATACCAGGATGGGGATGAGGGGACCATGCATACCAGGATGGGGATAGGGGACCATACATACCAGGATAGGGATGAGGAGGCCATGCCTACCAGAATGGGGATAAGGTGACCATGCATACCAGGATAGGCATGAGGGGGCCATGCGTACCAGGATGGGGATGAGGAGGCCATGTATACCAGAATAGGGATGAGGATGCCATGCATACCAGGATGGGGATGAGGAAGCCATGCATACCAGGATAGGGATGAGGAAGCCATGCATACCAGGATGGGGATAAGGTGACCATGCATACCAGGATAGGCATGAGGGGGCCATGCGTACCAGGATGGGGATGAGGAGGACATGTATACCAGGATAGGGATGAGGAGGCCATGCATACCAGGATGGGGATGAGGGGACCATGCATACCAGGATGGGGATAGGGGACCATACATACCAGGATAGGGATGAGGAGGCCATGCATACCAGGATGGGGGTAAGCTGACCATGCATACCAGGATAGGCATGAGGGGGCCATGCGTACCAGGATGGGGATGAGGAGGCCATGTATACCAGAATAGGGATGAGGAGGCCATGCATACCAGGATGGGGATGAGGGGACCATGCATACCAGGATAGGCATGAGGGGGCCATGCGTACCAGGATGCGGATGAGGGGGCCATGTATACTAGGATAGGGATGAGGAGGCAATGCATTCCAGGATGGGGATGAGGGGACCATGCATACCAGGATGGGGATAGGGGACCATACATACCAGGATAGGGATGAGGAGGCCATGCATACCAGGATGGGAATAAGGTGACCATCAGGGGCGGATTATCAGAGGGTCAATATGGGCAGTAGCCCAGGGCCCAGTGGTGTGGGGGGGCCCTGGGCTACCGCACAGATTGCCCGCCGGCCATCGCCATCATCAGGGCATTACTACTGGCAGTGCAGAGTCCAGACAGTCAGTGACAGTGTGCACCCACCGACCGCCCCTGTCAGACTGGTGGTGACGCGTTAGTTACCTCATAATGATCAAATTTATGTGCCGTGCCGTCACTGCCGTGCCGTGCCGGGCACCCTTCCCCGGACCCGGTGGGCAGGGAGAGGGGGCCCGCATCGGGCCCGTCTCATCTGCTCACTGGGCCCCTACCGGCGCTGCCTGCGGTGGTTTCCTATTGCCGTGCGGGCGCGCGCCCACACGGCAATAGTTAACAACAGCCACCAGCCAATTGGAGGCTGGCGGCCGAAGTCGGCCACAGGCGCAGCGCACACGTCGCCGGTGTCTGACGTCATTGTCAGTCGCTGGCGAGTGATCGCTGCTGGAGGGAGCTCGCCGCCTGGATCGCTGGGCAGGTGAGGAGAATTTTTTTTTTTATATATAACCTAACGGTGGAGGAGTCAGACACTGGGACAGATTGCTGCACACACTGGGGGCAATGCTGGGAGCAGGACACAGTCTGGGGCAGTCTGATTGCTGGACACACTGGGGCAATGCAGGAGACACTGGGGCAATGCTGGAGGACACAGTCTGGGGCAGATGAGATGATTGCTGGACACACTGGGGCAATGCAGGAGACACTGGGGCAATGCTGGAGGACACAGTCTGGGGCAGATGAGATGATTGCTGGACACACTGGGGCAATGCAGGAGACACTGGGGCAATGCTGGAGGACACAGTCTGGGGCAGATGAGATGATTGCTGGACACACTGGGACAATGCAGGAGACACTGGGGCAATGCTGGAGGACACAGTCTGGGGCAGATGAGATGATTGCTGGACACACTGGGGCAATGCAGGAGACACTGGGGCAATGCTGGAGGACACAGTCTGGGGACTGGGGCAGATGATTGCTTGACACACTGGGGCAATGCAGGAGACACTGGGGCACTGCTGGAGGACACAGTCTGGGGACTGGGGCAGATGATTGCTGGACACTGGGGCAATGCAGGAGACACAGGGGCAATGCTGGAGGACACAGTCTGGGCAGATGATTGCTGGACACACTGGGGCAATGCAGGAGACACTGGGGCAATGCCGGAGACACTGGGGCAATGCCGGAGGACACAGTCTGTGGCAGATGATTGCTGGAGACATTGGGGCAATGATGCTGGAGGACACAGTCTGGGGACTGGGGCAGTTGATTGCTGGACACACTGGGGCAATGCAGGAGACACTGGGGCAATGCTGGAGGACACAGTCTGGGGCAGATGAGATGATTGCTGGACACACTGGGGCAATGCAGGAGACACTGGGGCAATGCTGGAGGACACAGTCTGGGGCAGATGAGATGATTGCTGGACACACTGGGGCAATGCAGGAGACACTGGGGCAATGCTGGAGGACACAGTCTGGGGCAGATGAGATGATTGCTGGACACACTGGGGCAATGCAGGAGACACTGGGGCAATGCTGGAGGACACAGTCTGGGGCAGATGAGATGATTGCTGGACACACTGGGACAATGCAGGAGACACTGGGGCAATGCTGGAGGACACAGTCTGGGGCAGATGAGATGATTGCTGGACACACTGGGGCAATGCAGGAGACACTGGGGCAATGCTGGAGGACACAGTCTGGGGACTGGGGCAGATGATTGCTAGACACACTGGGGCAATGCAGGAGACACTGGGGCACTGCTGGAGGACACAGTCTGGGGACTGGGGCAGATGATTGCTGGACACTGGGGCAATGCAGGAGACACAGGGGCAATGCTGGAGGACACAGTCTGGGCAGATGATTGCTGGACACACTGGGGCAATGCAGGAGACACTGGGGCAATGCCGGAGACACTGGGGCAATGCCGGAGGACACAGTCTGTGGCAGATGATTGCTGGAGACATTGGGGCAATGATGCTGGAGGACACAGTCTGGGGACTGGGGCAGATGATTGCTGGACACACTGGGGCAATGCAGGAGACACTGGGGCAATGCTGGAGGACACAGTCTGGGGCAGATGAGATGATTGCTGGACACACTGGGGCAATGCAGGACACACTGGGGCAATGCTGGAGGACACAGTCTGGGGCAGATGAGATGATTGCTGGACACACTGGGGCAATGCAGGAGACACTGGGGCAATGCTGGAGGACACAGTCTGGGGACTGGGGCAGATGATTGCTAGACACACTGGGGCAATGCAGGAGACACTGGGTGTTATGAAAGATCACAATGGACATGGAGGTCAGAGCACATACAGTGCACTGACAATAACCCAAAATAATAGAACGTGGCAGAGTTCACTCCTGTGGTCACAAGTGGTACTTCGGCTGATTCTCTCTGAGATCTTCCGTTTGTGGAGGAAAGTGGTACTGCAGCTTCTTAGTTTCCTCCCTCAGGTGATCTGGTGAGCTCGTTAGCTTCTTCTCTACTTAACTCCACCTGATGCTTTGATCTATGCTTCCTGTCAATGTTTCAGTGTGGGACTTGTTTTTTCCCTGGATCATTCCTGTGGCCTGCTGCTCTGCAAAGCTAAGTTTTGCTTATGTTATTTTGTTGCTATTTTTCTGGCCAGCTTGCTTTATTGGTTTTTCTCGCCTGCTGGAAGCTCTGAGACGCAGAGGGACCACCTCCGTACCGTTAGTCGGTGCGGAGGGTCTTTTTGTCCCCTCTGCGTGGTTTTTTATAGGTTTTTGTGCTGACCGCAAAGTTATCTTCCCTATCCTCGTTCTGTTCAGCTAGTCGGGCCTCACTTTGCTAAATCTGTTTCATCTCTATGTTTGTGTTTTCATCTTACTCACAGTCATTATATGTGGGGGGCTGCCTTTTCCTTTGGGGAATTTCTCTGAGGCAAGGTAGGCTTATTTTTCTATCTTCAGGATTAGCTAGTTTCTCAGGCTGTGACGAGGCGCCTAGGTTCTGGTCAGGAGCGCTCCACGGCTACCTTTAGTGTGGTTTGATAGGCTTAGGGATTGCGGTCTGCAGAGTTCCCACGTCTCAGAGCTTGTTCTATTATTTTGGGTTATTGTCAGTTCACTGTATGTGCTCTGACCTCCATGTCCATTGTGATTCTGAATTGCCTTTCATAACAGTACAGGAAGCCAAAAGTGCTAATGATTCTCAATAGAGGGAAAAAAGAAGTTCTGAGACCATTTTTTTTTCTTTGCACTGTGTTTTGTCTTTTTTTTCCCCTAGACATTTGGGTGGTTCAGGACACAGGTGTAGCAATGGACATTAAAGGTCTGTCTTCATGTGTGGATCAGCTCACGGCAAGAGTTCAAAATATTCAAGATTTTGTGGTCCAGAATTCTTTGCTTGAACCGAGAATTCCTATTCCAGATTTGTTTTTTGGAGATAGAACTAAATTTCTGAGTTTCAAAAATAATTGTAAACTATTTCTGGCTTTGAAACCTCGCTCTTCTGGTGACCCAATTCAACAGGTTAGGATCGTCATTTCTTTTTTGCGCAGCGACCCTCAGGACTGGGCGTTTTCTCTTGCGTCAGGAGATCCTGCATTGAGTAATATCGATGCGTTTTTCCTGGCGCTTGGGTTGCTGTACGATGAGCCTAATTCAGTGGATCAGGCAGAAAAAAATTTGCTGGCTCTTTGTCAGGCTCAGGATGAGATAGAGGTATATTGTCAGAAATTTAGAAAGTGGTCAGTGCTCACTCAATGGAATGAATCTGCGCTGGCAGCAATATTCAGAAAGGGTCTCTCTGAAGCCCTTAAGGATGTCATGGTGGGATTTCCTATGCCTGCTGGTTTGAATGAGTCTATGTCTTTGGCCATTCAGATCGGTTGACGCTTGCGTGAGCGTAAACCTGTGCACCATTTGGCGGTATTACCTGAGCTTAAACCTGAGCCTATGCAGTGTGATAGGACCTTGACCAGCGTTGAACGGCAAGAACATAGACGTCTGAATGGTCTGTGTTTCTACTGTGGTGATTCCACTCATGCTATCTCTGATTGTCCTAAGCGCACTAAGCGGTTCGCTAGGTCTGCCACCATTGGTACTGTACAGTCAAAATTTCTTCTGTCCGTTACCTTGATCTGCTCTATGTCATCATATTCTGTCATGGCATTTGTGGATTCAGGCGCTGCCCTGAATTTGATGGACTTGGAATATGCTAAGCGTTGTGGGTTCTTCTTGGAGCCCTTGCAGTGTCCTATGCCATTGAGAGGAATTGATGCTACGCCTTTGGCCAAGAATAAGCCTCAATACTGGACCCAGCTGACCATGTGCATGGCTCCTGCACATCAGGAGGTTATTCGCTTTCTGGTGTTACATAATCTGCATGATGTGGTCGTGTTGGGGTTGCCATGGCTACAAGCCCATAATCCAGTATTAGATTGGAAATCCATGTCGGTGTCCAGCTGGGGTTGTCGGGGGGTACATGGTGATGTTCCATTTCTGTCAATTTCGTCATCCACTCCTTCTGAGGTCCCAGAGTTCTTGTCTGATTACCGGGATGTATTTGATGAGCCCAAGTCCAATACCCTACCTCCGCATAGGGATTGTGATTGTGCTATCAATTTGATTCCTGGTAGTAAATTCCCAAAAGGTCGATTGTCCGTGCCTGAGCACACCGCTATGCGCAGTTATGTGAAGGAATCCCTGGAGAAGGGGCATATTCGCCCGTCATCGTCGCCATTAGGAGCAGGGTTCTTTTTTGTAGCCAAGAAGGATGGTTCGCTGAGACCTTGTATAGATTACCGCCTTCTTAATAAGATCACGGTTAAATTTCAGTACCCCTTGCCATTGTTATCTGATCTGTTTGCTCGGATTAAGGGGGCTAGTTGGTTCACAAAGATAGATCTTCGTGGTGCGTATAATCTGGTGCGAATTAAGCAAGGTGATGAATGGAAAACTGCATTTAATACGCCCGAGGGTCATTTTGAGTATCTCGTGATGCCGTTCGGACTTGCCAATGCTCCATCAGTGTTTCAGTCCTTTATGCATGACATCTTCCGAGAGTACCTGGATAAATTCCTGATTGTGTACTTGGATGACATTTTGATCTTCTCGGATGATTGGGAGTCTCATGTGAAGCAGGTCAGAACGGTTTTTCAGGTCCTGCGTGCTAATTCTTTGTTTGTGAAGGGATCAAAGTGTCTCTTCGGTGTGCAGAAGGTTTCATTTTTGGGGTTCATCTTTTCCCCTTCTACTATCGAGATGGATCCTGTTAAGGTCCAGGCCATCCATGATTGGACTCAGCCGACATCTCTGAAAAGTCTGCAAAAGTTCCTGGGCTTTGCTAATTTTTATCGTCGCTTCATCTGCAATTTTTCTAGTATTGCTAAACCATTGACCGATTTGACCAAGAAGGGTGCTGATGTGGTCAATTGGTCTTCTGCTGCTGTGGAAGCTTTTCAAGAGTTGAAGCGTCGTTTTTCTTCTGCCCCTGTGTTGTGTCAACCAGATGTTTCTCTTCCGTTCCAGGTCGAGGTTGATGCTTCTGAGATTGGAGCAGGGGCTGTTTTGTCGCAGAGAGGTTCTGGTTGTTCAGTGATGAAACCATGCGCTTTCTTTTCCAGGAAGTTTTCGCCTGCTGAGCGTAATTATGATGTGGGCAACCGAGAGTTGCTGGCCATGAAGTGGGCATTCGAGGAGTGGCGTCATTGGCTTGAAGGAGCTAAGCATCGCGTGGTGGTATTGACTGATCATAAGAACTTGACTTATCTCGAGTCTGCCAAGCGCTTGAATCCTAGACAAGCTCGTTGGTCGTTGTTTTTTGCCCGTTTTGACTTTGTGATTTCGTACCTTCCGGGCTCTAAAAATGTGAAGGCGGATGCTCTGTCTAGGAGTTTTGTACCCGACTCTCCGGGTTTATCTGAGCCGGCGGGTATCCTCAAGGAAGGAGTAATTGTGTCTGCCATCTCCCCTGATTTGCGGCGGGTGCTGCAAAAATTTCAGGCTAATAAACCTGATCGTTGCCCAGCGGAGAAACTGTTTGTCCCTGATAGGTGGACGAATAGAGTTATCTCTGAACTTCATTGTTCGGTGTTGGCTGGTCATCCTGGAATCTTTGGTACCAGAGAGTTAGTGGCTAGATCCTTTTGGTGGCCCTCTCTGTCGTGGGATGTGCATGCTTTTGTGCAGTCCTGTGGGATTTGTGCTCGGGCTAAGCCCTGCTGTTCTCGTGCCAGTGGGTTGCTTTTGCCCTTGCCGGTCCCGAAGAGGCCTTGGACACATATCTCTATGGATTTTATTTCTGACCTTCCCGTTTCTCAAAAGATGTCAGTCATTTGGGTGGTCTGTGATCGCTTTTCTAAGATGGTCCATCTGGTACCCTTGTCTAAATTGCCTTCCTCCTCTGATTTGGTGCCTTTGTTCTTCCAGCATGTGGTTCGTTTGCATGGCATTCCAGAGAATATTGTTTCTGACAGAGGTTCCCAGTTTGTTTCGAGGTTTTGGCGAGCCTTTTGTGGTAGGATGGGCATTGACTTGTCTTTTTCCTCGGCTTTCCATCCTCAGACTAATGGCCAGACCGAGCGAACCAATCAGACCTAGGAAACATATCTGAGGTGCTTTGTTTCTGCTGATCAGGATGACTGGGTGTCCTTTTTGCCTTTGGCTGAGTTCGCCCTTAATAATCGGGCCAGCTCGGCTACCTTGGTTTCACCGTTTTTCTGCAATTCTGGGTTCCATCCTCGTTTCTCTTCTGGACAGGTTGAGTCTTCGGACTGTCCTGGTGTGGATACTGTGGTGGACAGGTTGCAGCAGATTTGGACTCAGGTAGTGGACAATTTGACCTTGTCCCAGGAGAAGGCTCAACTTTTCGCTAATCGCAGACGCCGTGTGGGTCCCCGAGTTCGTGTTGGGGATCTGGTTTGGTTATCTTCTCGTCATATTCCTATGAAGGTTTCCTCTCCTAAGTTTAAACCTCGTTTCATTGGTCCGTATAGGATTTCTGAGGTTCTTAATCCTGTGTCTTTTCGTCTGACCCTTCCAGATTCTTTTTCCATACATAACGTATTCCATAGGTCATTGTTGCGGAGATACGTGGCACCTATGGTTCCATCTGTTGAGCCTCCTGCCCCGGTTTTGGTGGAGGGGGAATTGGAGTATATTGTGGAGAAGATTTTGGATTCTCGTGTTTCAAGACGGAAACTCCAGTATCTGGTTAAATGGAAGGGTTATGCTCAGGAGGATAATTCCTGGGTTTTTGCCTCTGATGTCCATGCTCCCGATCTTGTTCGTGCCTTTCATGTGGCTCATCCTGGTCGGCCTGGGGGCTCTGGTGAGGGTTCGGTGACCCCTCCTCAAGGGGGGGGGGTACTGTTGTGAATTCTGTGGCAGATTTCACTCCTGTGGTCACAAGTGGTACTTCGGCTGATTCTCTCTGGGATCTTCCGTTTGTGGAGGAAAGTGGTACTGCAGCTTCTGAGTTTCCTCCCTCAGGTGATCTGGTGAGCTCGTTAGCTTCTTCTCTACTTAACTCCACCTGATGCTTTGATCTATGCTTCCTGTCAATGTTTCAGTGTGGGACTTGTTTTTTCCCTGGATCATTCCTGTGGCCTGCTGCTCTGCAAAGCTAAGTTTTGCTTATGTTATTTTGTTGCTATTTTTCTGTCCAGCTTGCTTTATTGGTTTTTCTCGCCTGCTGGAAGCTCTGAGACGCAGAGGGACCACCTCCGTACCGTTAGTCGGTGCGGAGGGTCTTTTTGTCCCCTCTGCGTGGTTTTTTATAGGTTTTTGTGCTGACCGCAAAGTTATCTTCCCTATCCTCGTTCTGTTCAGCTAGTCAGGCCTCACTTTGCTAAATCTGTTTCATCTCTATGTTTGTGTTTTCATCTTACTCACAGTCATTATATGTGGGGGGCTGCCTTTTCCTTTGGGGAATTTCTCTGAGGCAAGGTAGGCTTATTTTTCTATCTTCAGGATTAGCTAGTTTCTCAGGCTGTGACGAGGCGCCTAGGTTCTGGTCAGGAGCGCTCCACGGCTACCTTTAGTGTGGTTTGATAGGCTTAGGGATTGCGGTCTGCAGAGTTCCCACGTCTCAGAGCTCGTTCTATTATTTTGGGTTATTGTCAGTTCACTGTATTTGCTCTGACCTCCATGTCCATTGTGATTCTGAATTGCCTTTCATAACAGGCGACATTGTGGCAATGATGCTGGAGGACACAGTCTGGGGACTGGGGCAGATGATTGCTGGACACACTGGAGTAATGCAGGAGACACTGGAGCAATGCTGGAGGACACAGTCTGGGGCAGATGAGATGATTGAGGGACACACTGGGGCAATGCAGGAGATACTGGGGCAATGCTGGAGGACACAGTCTGGGGCAGATGAGATGATTGCTGGACACACTGGGGCAATGCAGGAGACACTGGGGCAATGCTGGAGGACACAGTCTGGGGACTGGGGCAGATGATTGCTAGACACACTGGGGCAATGCAGGAGACACTGGGGCAATGCTGGAGGACACAGTCTGGGGACTGGGGCAGATGATTGCTGGACACTGGGGCAATGCAGGAGACACTGGGGCAATGCTGGAGGACACAGTCTGGGGCAGATGATTGCTGGACACACTGGGGCAATGCAGGAGACACGGGCAATGCCGGAGACACTGGGGCAATGCCGGAGGACACAGTCTGTCGCAGATGATTGCTGGACACACTGGGGCAATGCTGGAGACACTGGGGCAATGCTGGAGGGCACAGTCTGGGGCAGATGATTGCTGGACACACTGGGGCAATGCAGGAGACACTGGGCAATGCTGGAGGACTGTTATGGACCTGGTGGTTAGGAGCACCCGGCACGACCTGATAGTTAAACTCACACAGGACAAGCTCTGGGATGTGGGAGCTCTGCTGACCGCAGGCCCTAATCCTATCACAACAACTAGAAATAGCCATGGAGCGTTCCTAACACTCCCTAGACGCCTCTTCACAGCCTAACAGCTAGCTAGCCCTAGAGAGAGAAAATAAAGCCTACCTTGCCTCAGAGAAATTCCCCAAAGGAAAAGGCAGCCCCCCACATATATTGACTGTGAGTAAAGATGAAAGGCACAAACGCAGAAATGAAACAGGTTTCAGCAAAGGGAGGCCAGACTTACTAAACAGACAGAGGATAGGAAAGGTATCTTTGTGGTCAGCAAAAAAAACTACAAAAGACCACACAGAGTGTGCAAAAAGACCTCCACACCGACTAACGGTGCGGAGATGCCACTCTGCATCCCAGAGCTTCCAGCTAGCAAGACAAAATCATGATAACCAACTGGACAAGGAAACAATGAACAAATAATAACTATCAGGAACTTAGCTTCTGCTGGAGAAGACAGGTCACCAGAAAGATCCAAAAGCGAACTGAACCAATGCAGGAACATTGACAGCTGGCATGGAGTAACGATCTGAGTGGAGTTAAATAGAGCAGCCAACCAAAGGATAAACCATGTCACCTGTGTAAGGAACCTCAGAAGCAGCAGCTTCACTCACAGCCACCAGAGGGAGTCCATGGACAGAACTCGCCGAAGTACCATTCACGACCACAGGAGGGAGTTCGACAACAGAATTCACAACAGAGGACACAGTCTGGGGACTGTGGCAGATGATTGCTGGACACACTGGGGCAATGCAGGAGACACTGGGGCAATGCTGGAGGACACAGTCTGGGGCAGATGATTGCTGGACACATTGGGGCAATGGAGGAGACACTGGGCAATGTTGGAGGACACAGTCTGGGGACTGGGGCAGATGATTGCTGGACACACTGGGGCAATGCAGGAGACACTGGGGCAATGCTGGAGGACACAGTCTGGGGCAGATGAGATGATTGCTGGACACACTGGGGCAATGCAGGAGACACTGGGGCAATGCTGGAGGACACAGTCTGGGGACTGGGGCAGATGATTGCTGGACACACTGGGGCAATGCAGGAGACACTGGGGCAATGCTGGAGGACACAGTCTGGGGCAGATTATTGCTGGACACACTGGGGCAATGCAGGAGACACTGGGGCAATGCTGGAGGACACAGTCTGGGGACTGGGGCAGATGATTGCTGGACACACTGGGGCAATGCTGGAGGACACAGTCTGGGGCAGATTATTGCTGGACACACTGGGGCAATGCTGGAGACACTGGGGCAATGCTGGAGGACACAGTCTGGGGCAGATGATTGCTGTAGACACTGGGGCAATGCTGGAGGACACAGTCTGGGGCAGATGAGATGATTGCTGGACACACTGGGGCAATGCAGGAGACACTGGGGCAATGCTGGAGGACACAGTCTGGGGACTGGGGCAGATGATTGCTGGACACACTGGGGCAATGCAGGAGACACTGGGGCAATACTGGAGGACACAGTCTGGGGACTGAGGCAGATGATTGCTGGACATTGGGGCAATGCAGGAGACACTGGTGGCAATGCTGGAGGACACAGTCTGGGGCAGATGAGATGATTGCTGGACACACTGGGGCAATGCAGGAGACACTGGGGCAATGCTGGAGGACACAGTCTGGGGACTGGGGCAGATGATTGCTGGACACACTGGGGCAATGCAGGAGACACTGGGGCAATGCTGGAGGACACAGTCTGGGGCAGATTATCGCTGGACACACTGGGGCAATGCAGGAGACACTGGGGCAATGCTGGAGGACACAGCCCGGGGACTGGGGCAGACGATTGCTGGACACACTGGGGCAATGCTGGAGGACACAGTCTGGGGCAGATTATTGCTGGACACACTGGGGCAATGCTGGAGACACTGGGGCAATGCTGGAGGACACAGTCTGGGGCAGATGATTGCTGAAGACAATGGGGTAATGCTGGAGGACACAGTCTGGGGCAGATGATTGCTGGACACACTGGGGCAGATTGCTGAACAAACTGTGGGCAATGCTGGACATTTGGACATACTGGGGCAGATTGCTCGACACACTGGTGGTAATATGCTGGACATACTGGGGCAGATTGCTGGACACACTGTGTGGGGGTAATATGCTGGACACACTGGGGGTAATATGCTGGACACACTGGGGATAATATGCTGGCCACACTGGGGCAGATTGTTGAACACACTTTCAAGGGACAGGATGGAGACAGATGGGGCAGGATGGGGAAATCATATGGGGTAGAATGGATACTCAAGAGGGCAGGATGCGAGAACATATGGCTGGAGCCAGGAATGAGATACACGGGGCCAGGATGGGGAATATTATTTCCGTAGGGGCTAATTAAGGGATATTATTACTGCAGTGATGTATTTATTTTATTTTTTGATTTTACTGTTTTAAATGGGGGGGCGGTCCTGTTACTGTGCAGACTCAGAATGACACTATATTGCCATTTTTTCTTCATGTGGTGTAATGTTTAAATTGGGAAAAATTAAGTAATGTGTTCTGCAAGTGGACCATGAGATAACTGTGTTATTTCCTGCAGAAACAACAAACGAGCCCTGGCTGGAAGAAATGATGGCGGTCTGTGCTGGATGACAGATGAAGGACTTCACCTAGAGACGTCACTGGTGAGTCAGTGTTACCTATACACTGACACTATACACTGTATACTATATACAGAGCTGCTGTATATAATACCACCAGTGATCTCTGTATTACCTCTAAACAGACACTGCATACTAATTACAGATCTCCTGTGAATACTGGCAGTTATGGTGACAGTATTTTGTTTTTTTATTTTTTTATTACTGTCAGTATTGTAGTAATCAGTCACTATGTGGTGGTAATATGTGGTCTGGAAATGGTGTTGCGGTATTTGTCCCTTGTATGTGCTGTTTGGTCACCAAGTGGTGGTAATATGTGGTCTTGACATGGTGCGGTGGTATTTGTTCCTTGTATGTGATATTATTCGATCACTGCGGTTGTAATTTGTGGTCTGGTCATGGTTCAGTGGTATTTGTTCCTTGTATGTGATATTATTGTTCAAAATATACCTAAATTGTATTGCAGATTTTAACAAATATTTAATAGGTTACAGTAGAGTAGGGCCCGGCCATTTTTCTGGAATAATCTTTGGGTTTATCATGACCCCCATCACATGACCCCCGTCACATGACCGGGGGGGCCCACAGTGTCTGAACAGCCCGGGGCCCTGGCTACCCTTAATCCACCCCTGGTGACCATGCATACCAGGATAGGCATGAGGGGGCCATGCGTACCAGGATGGGGATGAGGAGGCCATGTTTACCAGAATAGGGATAAGGAGGCCATGCATACCAGGATGGGGATGAGGGGACCATGCATACCAGGATAGGAATGAGGGGACCATGCATACCAGAATGGGGATAAGGTGACCATGCATACCAGGATGGGGATGAGGAGATCATGCACACCACGATAGGGGTGAAGGGGCCATGCATAGCAGGATAGGGATGGGGATGCCATGCATACCAGTATAGAGATGAGGGGACCACCCATAATACGATAGGAATAAGGAGGCCATGCATGCCAGGATGGGGATGAGGAGGCCATGCATACGAGGATGGGATGAGGAGGCCATGCATACCAGGATAATGAGGAGGCCATACATACCAGAATAGGGATGAGGGGGGCCATGCATACCAGGATGGGGATGAGGATGCATGCATACTAGTATAGGGTTGAGGGGACCTTGCATAACATGGTAGGAATGAGGAGGCCATGCATACCAGGATGGGGATGAGGGGACCATGCATACCAGCATAGGGATGAGGGGGAAATGCATACCAGGATAGGGATAAGAGGGGCCATGCATACCAGGATGGGGATGAGGGGACCATGCATACCAGGATAGGGATGATGGGGCCATGCATACCAGGATGGGGATGAGGGGCCCATGCATACCAGGATAGGGATGAGGGGGCCATGCATACCAGGATGGGGATGAGGGGACCATGCATAACGGCATAGGGATGAGGGGGCCATGCATACCAAGATAGGGATGAGGATGCTATGCATACCAGTATAGTGATGAGGGGACCATGAATACAATGATAGGAATGAGGAGACCATGCATACCACAGTGGGGATGAGGAGGCCATGCATACTCGGATGGGGATGAGGGAACCATGCATACCAGGATGGAGATGGGGGGACAATGCATGCCAGGATGAGGAAGAGGGGACCATGCATACCAGGATGGGGATGACGGAACCATGCATACCAGGAGGAGGATGAGGAGGCCATGCATACCAGGATGGGAATGAGGAGGCCATGTATACCAGGATGAGGATGAGGAGGCCATGCATACCCGGATGGGGATGAAGAAGCGATGCATACCAGAAAAGGGATGAGGAGGCCATGCATACCAAAATAGGGATAAGGGGGGCCATGCATACCAGGATAGGGATGAGGAGGCCATGTGTTCCAGGATAGGGATAAGGTAGGCATGAGGGGGCCATGCATACCAGGATGGGGATGAGGAGACCATGCATAACACGATAGGGATGAGAGGGCCATGCATACCAGTATAGAGATGAGGAAGCCATGCATACCAGGATGGGGATGAGGATGCCATACATTCTAGTATAGGGTTGAGGGGACCATGCATACCATGATAGGAATGAGGAGGCCATGCATACCATGATAGGGATGAGGAGGCCATGCATACCAGGATAGGGATGAGGAGGCCTTGCATACCAGAATAGGGATAAGGAGGGCCATGCATACCAGAATAGGGATAGGGGACCATGCATACCAGGATGGGGATGAGGATGCCATGAATACTAGTATAGGGTTGAGGGGACCATGCATACCAGGATAGCAATGGGGATGCCATGTGTTACAGAACCCCAACCACCAAGAATATGTTATGCTATATATATATTCTGTATAATAGTTTCCATGTGAAATGCATCAGTCCACAGGCTGCGCCCCTGGACAAGATATTCTCTTTCTGACCTCCCCCACCTTTGTAATTCCCACAGTAAATACCAGCAGGCTCCGGCCCCCTGCGGCTATTGTAATGTATGTCTGGCCTGTTTTTTCTATTGGCCCGCACTGTGTATCTGTGTTATATATTCTGTGTGTTGTAAATAAAGTGTGTTTTTTTTAGACTGGAAATACCTGGAGTAGCAGTCAGCTTTTATATGCTCCCATGTTGTCAAGAAATGCTAGTCAGTGTCCTTCATTCAGAATCCAGAAAAAGCAGAGTGGACCTCCTGAAACACGGGGGGTGCTGTAAGAGGTACTACAGCACAGTAGACCCCGTTACCCTGGTGGCAGACAGCGGGATGTGATACCCCTCCTACAGGAGGAAAGGAATGAATGGAAGACAACTACCAGAAGTTAAAGAGAACTACACTAAAAGATCTGGTGGAAACCCAAGGGTTAATCGCCAGCAACAAAACAAAAGCGGATTTGATAGCAGCCATCATGGAACACGACAGTGCAGCGCCCCCCAATGTGAACGTCGAGGAGACTAAATTCCAGAGGGAGGTAAAGAACAGACTGGTGTTCTATGGCCCAAACCCTGCAGTAGAGATCATACGAGAGGTGATGGCTGATGTGCGTACTGATCTGAAGGAAGAGATGGCCGAGCGGACCAGGATAGAGCTAACCAAGATGGAGATGGCAGAGCGGACCAAAGTGGAGCTGGCCAAGATGGAGATGGCAGAGCGGAGAGAGGAGAGTCAGCGAGCAAGGGAAGCTCTGGCCTCCGCCCAGGTACCTTCAACAGTAAGCCACAAAAAGATCCAGTATAATGCCTTCCGACAGTTGGGGGAGGCAGAGGAATAGATTGATGGCTTTCTGCAGGACTTTGAGCGGCAGTGTGCCCTTCATCAAGTGAAGCCGGAGGAACGGGTTCAAATTCTGGCCAGCAAGCTGACAAGCCGAGCAGCGGACTCCTATCGCACGGTACCTGATGAGGACTGTATGGACTATGAGTGGATCAAAGAAGTGATCTTGGCCCGGTATGCGCTGACACCAGAGGCATACCGCCAAAAGTTCCGCGGACTTATAAAACGAGTAACCGATACCCACGCTGAATGGGCCTGTAAATTACGGCAGTCACTGCTACAGTGGGTACAAGGGAGCCAAGCAACCACTAAGGATGACGTCCTCCAGCTCTTCTTGTTAGAACGATTCTTTAATAGACTAAACCCCGAGACACAGGAATGGCTTTGGGACAGGCGGCCAATGACTCTTGAGGAAGCCGCTCATCTGGCCGATGAACATCATGATGCCAGGAGGCCTCAGTTGTCCGAATCAAAGATGGTCACTAGGGGTCCGCCCATGGACCTGGAGGGCCCCAAACCACCAAAGATTGTAGGGGGACCAGCTAGAAACCCGGCCTACCACAGTTCCCCTGGGGCGCGATGCCACACCTGCCGTCAGCTGGGCCACCTGCAAAGACAATGTCCCAACCGGACTCAGCATACCCAGTGGCCAAAGGCGGGAACAGCTACCTTCCACCGGGCCGCTGTACACTGCTACCAAGGCGAAGCTGACCCGGCATAGGGGGCTACAGCTAACCAAGGGGTGGAAGCCATGGAGGAAGTGCTGCAAGAAGTAAACCCCGTGCAGGCAGCCTGGGCAGATAATCGACAACAGCATCGAGAGGTCGTGTGGGTTAATGGGAAACGCATGCAGGGACTAAGAGATTCCGGAGCAACTTTGACCCTTGTGAAGCCTCATCTCGTCCAGGACCAAGAGAAGATGGACCAGACAGTGGCAGTCCGTGTAGCAGGGGGAGCCATACATCGACTGCCCACTGCCAGGATTCACCTGAACTGGGGAGTTGGGGATGGCCTTGTTGAGGTCGGCTTGATGGAGGATTTGCCTGCAGACGTTTTGCTGGGAAATGACTTGGGGCCCATGTTGTCTGCCTTCTCAGTTGCCCCTCTGGCTGAGACATATCCTGTGACCACCCGGAGAAAAGCTCGAGCTGCGGAGGCGGAATCACAGTCAGAGGAGGTCCAGGTAAGACATCCCAGCCCTACACGTATTCCCATAGCCAGACACATTTCTTGGGCCACCCCAGATGAATTTAAGAGGGAGTTATGTTATGATCAGGTGGCCTTGGAGCAGCATGAAAACCTTCACTGGAGTAGGTGGTAACTTATACTGACCGCAAACCCTGATCTTATCACCGCAACTAGAAGTAGCCTTGGGGTGTGCCTAACAAAACCTAGACACCTCGACACAGCCGGAGGACTAAATACCCCTAAAGATGGAAATAGGAAAACTATCTTGCCTCAGAGTAGACCCCCAAAGGATAGGCAGCCCCCCACAAATAATGACTGTGAGTTGGAGAGGAAAAGACACACGCAGACAGAAAACAGGCTTAGCAAAGGAGGCCACTTCTAGCTAAATAGAAAAGGACAGGACAGGATACTAAGCGGTCAGCATAAAACATACTACAAAAATATCCACAGCAGAAAATACAAAACTCCACCACCTAACTAAAGATGTGAAGAGTATAACTGCAACTCCAGAGAATCCAACCAGACTGAGAAAAACAACTGACACAGTCTAAGCTGGACAAATAGAAACAAAAGATCAGCAATGAAAATAAGCACACAGCAAGTGTGCTTCAGAAAAACAGACACTTTTCTTTGCTGAACTGGCAGCTAAGCAGGTGAGGCCAGGCAGAGATCCAATACTTCCAAAGAAACATTGACAACTGGCAAGGGCTAATGAATCCTGCACACTTAAATATCCCAGTCAGAACAGCAATTAGCAGATACACCTGGCCAGGACTGTGACTCAGAGACAACTGCATTCCCACCTACAACCACTGGAGGGAACCCAAGAGCAGAATTCACAACAGAGTTACTTGAGGATCCTTCATTGGAGGGATATCGGGGGAAGGCACAGGAGGGGAGAGGGGTATTGGAAGGGGAACAGTTTATATGGAAGCAGGGACTCCTCTACCGGATCACAGAGCAGCACCACACAGGGACGAGCCCCACTATAAAATGACAGCTGGTAGTTCCCAAGAAGTATAGGCAGGAGTTACTGCGAATCTCTCATGACATACCCTTGGCCGGGCACTTCGGCGTCAGTCGCACCAGGCATCGTCTGACACAAAACTTCTTTTGGCCGGGGGTAACCTATGATGTTCGTCAATGCTGCCAGACCTGTGACAGTTGCCAGCGCATTGGCAAGAGGGGAGATCGATGCAAGGCCAAATTACGCCCCCTCCCCATTGTGGAGGAACCATTTAGCCGAGTAGCGGTTGATCTGATAGGGCCGTTAGCCAAACCCAGTCCATCAGGGAAAAGGTATATATTGACAGTGGTAGATTATGCCACACGGTATCCAGAGGCGGTTGCGTTACCTAACATACTGGCAGAGATGGTGGCGGCTGCCCTGCTCCAGGTTTTCTCACGGGTTGGATTTCCCTGGATGATTATCTCAGACCAGGGTACCCAGTTTACAGCAGAGGTGGCCAACCAACTGTGGAAGCTGTGCGGCGTAAAGTCCATTAGAAGCGCCCCGTACCACCTGCAAACCAATGGGTTGTGTGAACGCTTTAATGGGACGTTAAAACAACTCATTGGGACTTTTACCAGGACCTACAGGGACTGTGAGAAATTCTTGCCTCACCTCCTGTTTGCCTATCGAGGGGTGCCCCAAGAATCCACGGGGTTCTCCCCATTTGAACTGGTATACGGGAGACGGGTAAGGGGACCCTTAGACTTAGTGCTAGAACACTGGGAAGGGGAGGGCATCATAGAAGGGGTTCCTATTGTACCCTATGTGCTAGAATTCCGGAACTGCCTACAGGAGCTGACCCAGGCTGTACGTGGGAACATGCAGGTGGCCCAGCGGCGCCAGCGCATATGGTATGATTGGAGGGCCAGAGAGCGTACCTTGGAAATAGGGCAGAAGGTCCTGGTGTTAGAGCCCACTAGGCAGAACAAGTTCCAAGCTGCTTGGCAGGGACCCTACCAGGTAGTGGGGAAAATAGCCGACCACCTATAATGTCGCCGATTGTGACGACCCCAGGGTTATCCGCATGTTCCACGTGAATATGCTGAAGCCCTATCGGGAGCACCCTGAAGAGGTAGTGGCCATCTGTGCCACTGAAGCAGAGGATTTAGCTGGACTTCCCTTGCCTGATGTCTTAGGGGAGAGGATTCAGTCTAAAACATGGGACCAGGTACACTGGGGTGAAGACTTAGGTCCCCGGGAGAGACAGCAGGCAGAGGAATTGTTGAGGCAGCGACAGAGGATGTTTTCGGGGAAACCCGGGTACACTCACCTGGCACAACACAAGGTTGAGACCCAGGATCAGACCCCCCTGCGACAACCCCCCTTCCGCGTCCCTGAGTCTGTACGAGAAGGGATGCGACAAGAGATACAAGAGATGTTGCGTTTAGGGGTCATTGAAGAGTCAGATAGTCCCTGGGCATCCCCCGTAGTGTTAGTGCCCAAGAAGGATGGGACTACACGGTTTTGTGTAGACTATCGTAAGCTCAATGAGAAAACAGTGATGGATGCATATCCCATGCCGCGTGTGGATGAGTTGTTAGACCGGCTGGCAGGGGCAAAGTATTTGACCACCATCGATCTATGCAAAGGCTACTGGCAGATTCTCCTTAGTCCTGATGCTATTCCCAAGTCGGCATTTGTCACCCCGTTTGGCTTATTCCAGTTTCGAGTTATGCCATTCGGGATGAAGACTTCCCCGGCGACCTTCCAGAGGCTGGCTGACCAGCTTCTAGATGGTCTCCAGGACTATGCGTGTGCCTACCTGGATGACATCGCCATCTACAGCGCGACATGGGAAGAGCATCTAAATCACCTAGAGACAGTATTAGGCAGGATCCACAAGGCCGGAATCACCCTGAACCCAAACAAGTGTCACGTGGGCAAAGCAGAGGTTCAGTATTTAGGGCATTGGGTGGGAAGTGGGAAACAGAGACCAGAACCAGCCAAGATTGAGGCCATAGCCAAATGGCCCACCCCACGCACTAAAACCCAGGTCATGGCATTTCTAGGGACAGCGGGGTATTACAGGAAATTCGTTCCCAATTACAGCAGCGTGGCCAAGCCCCTCACTGATCTGACCCGTAAGAACCAACCCCACCAGGTAACCTGGACCCCAGAGTGTGAGGAAGCCTTCCGCCAGCTAAAGAACGCCCTCACCAATACCCCTGTACTGGCCGCACCCGATCCAACTAAACGTTTCCTGGTTCACACAGACGCTTCTATGTTTGGATTGGGGGCAGTACTAAGCCAAGTTGGGCCGGACGGCCAAGAACACCCGGTAGCTTACCTGAGTCAGAAACTACTGCCCCGTGAAGTAAGCTATGTGGCCATCGAGAAGGAGTGCCTGGCAATAGTATGGGCACTCAAAAAGTTACAACCATATTTGTATGGACGACAGTTTTCCCTCTTAATGGACCATAATCCCCTAGTCTGGCTTAATCGGGTCTCCGGAGACAACGCCAGATTACTGCGGTGGAGTTTAGCCCTACAACCTCTGGACTTCACCATCCACTACAGACCCGGCAAACAAAACGGTAATGCCGATGGACTAAGTCGACAAACGGAACTTGTACCAACTCCATAAACTTCGGTCATCCCCAAACCGATCCGTTAAGGATCAGACTGTGTATGCCGATCGCGTCCCTGAAATGGGGAGCCGTGTTACAGAGCCCCAAGCACCAAGAATATGTTATGCTATATATATATTCGGTATAATAGTTTCCATGTGAAATGCATCAGTCCACAGGCTGCGCCCCTGGACAAGATATTCTCTTTCTGACCTCCCCCCACCTTTGTAATTCCCACAGTAAATACCAGCAGGCTCCGGCCCCCTGCGGCTATTGTAATGTATGTCTGGCCTGTTTTTTCTATTGGCCCACCCTGTGTATCTGTGTTATATATTCTGTGTGTTGTAAATAAAGTGTGTTTTTTTAGACTGGAAATACCTGGAGTAGCAGTCAGCTTTTATATGCTCCCATGTAGTCAAGAAATGCTAGTCAGCGTCCTTCATTCAGAATCCAGAAAAAGCAGAGTGGACCTCCTGAAACAGAGGTACTATAGCACAGTAGACCCCGTTACACCATGCATACCAGTCTAGAGGTGAGGGGACCATGCATAATACTATAGGACTGTAGGACTGAGGAGGCCATGCATGCCAGGATAGTGATGAGGGGGCCATGCATACCAGGTTAGAGATGGGGAGGCCATGCATGCCAGGATAGGGATGAGGAGGCCATGCATACCAGGATGGGGATAAGGTGACCATGCATACCAGGATAGGAATGGGGGGGCCATGCATACCAGGTTGGGGATGAGGAGACCGTGCTATCAGGATAGGGATGAGGGGACCATGTAAACCAGGATAGGGATGGGGAGGCCATGCATGCCAGGATAGGGATGAGGAGAAAATGCATACCAGGATAGGGCTGAGGGGGTCATGCATACGAGAATAGAGATGAGGAGGCCATGCATGCCAGTATAGGGATGAGGAGGCCATGCACACCACGATGGGGATGAGGGAACTATGCATACCAGGATGGGGATGAGGGGACTATGCATACCAGGACAGGGATGAGGGGGCAATGCATACCAGGATAGGGATGAGGGGACCATGCATACAATGATAGGGATGAGGAGGCCATACATACCACGACGGGGATGAGGAGGCCATGCATACCAGGATGGGGATGAGGGAGAAATGCATACCACGATAGGGATGAGTGGGCTATGCATACCAGGATGGGGATGAGGAGACTATGCGTACCAGGATAGGGATAAGAGGACCATGTATACCAGGATGGGAATGAGGGGACCATGCATACCAGGATGGGGATGAGGGGACCATGCATACCAGGATAGGGATGAGGGGACAATTCATAGCAGGATAAGGATGAGGGGTTCATGCATGCCAGGATAGGGATGAGGAGGCCATACATACCAGTATAGGGATGAGGAGGCCATGCACACCACGATGGGGATGAGGGAACTATGCATACCTGGATGGGGATGAGGGGACTATGCATACCAGGACAGGGATTAGGGGGCAATGCATACAATGATAGGGATGAGGAGGCCATGCATACCAGGATGGGGATGAGGGAGAAATGCATACCACGATAGGGATGAGTGGGCTATGCATACCATGATGGGGATAAGGGGGTCATGTATACCAGGATAGAGATGAGGGGATCATGAATACAAGGATGGAATGAGGGGACCATGCCTTCCTGGATGGGGATAATGGAGCCATGCATACCAGGATAGGGCTGAGGGGACAATGCATACCAGGATTGGTAATATATATATATATATACAGTGGGGCAAAAAAGTATTTAGTCAGTCAGCAATAGTGCAAGTTCCACCACTTAAAAAGATGAGAGGCGTCTGTAATTTACATCATAGGTAGACCTCAACTATGGTTGACAAACTGAGAAAAAAAAATCCAGAAAATCACATTGTCTGTTTTTTTAACAATTTATTTGCATATTATGGTGGAAAATAAGTATTTGGTCAGAAACAAACAATCAAGATTTCTGGCTCTCACAGACCTGTAACTTCTTCTTTAAGAGTCTCCTCTTTCCTCCACTCATTACCTGTAGTAATGGCACCTGTTTAAACTTGTTATCAGTATAAAAAGACACCTGTGCACACCCTCAAACAGTCTGACTCCAAACTCCACTATGGTGAAGACCAAAGAGCTGTCAAAGGACACCAGAAACAAAATTGTAGCCCTGCACCAGGCTGGGAAGACTGAATCTGCAATAGCCAACCAGCTTGGAGTGAAGAAATCAACAGTGGGAGCAATAATTAGAAAATGGAAGACATACAAGACCACTGATAATCTCCCTCGATCTGGGGCTCCACGCAAAATCCCACCCCGTGGGGTCAGAATGATCACAAGAACGGTGAGCAAAAATCCCAGAACCACGCGGGGGGACCTAGTGAATGAACTGCAGAGAGCTGGGACCAATGTAACAAGGCCTACCATAAGTAACACACTACGCCACCATGGACTCAGATCCTGCAGTGCCAGACGTGTCCCACTGCTTAAGCCAGTACATGTCCGGGCCCGTCTGAAGTTTGCTAGAGAGCATTTGGATGATCCAGAGGAGTTTTGGGAGAATGTCCTATGGTCTGATGAAACCAAACTGGAACTGTTTGGTAGAAACACAACTTGTCGTGTTTGGAGGAAAAAGAATACTGAGTTGCATCCATCAAACACCATACCTACTGTAAAGCATGGTGGTAGAAACATCATGCTTTGGGGCTGTTTCTCTGCAAAGGGGCCAGGACGACTGATCCGGGTACATGAAAGAATGAATGGGGCCATGTATCGTGAGATTTTGAGTGCAAACCTCCTTCCATCAGCAAGGGCATTGAAGATGAAACGTGGCTGGGTCTTTCAACATGACAATGATCCAAAGCACACCGCCACGGCAACGAAGGAGTGGCTTCGTAAGAAGCATTTCAAGGTCCTGGAGTGGCCTAGCCAGTCTCCAGATCTCAACCCTATAGAAAACCTTTGGAGGGAGTTGAAAGTCCGTGTTGCCAAGCGAAAAGCCAAAAACATCACTGCTCTAGAGGAGATCTGCATGGAGGAATGGGCCTACATAGCAACAACAGTGTGTGGCAACCTTGTGAAGACTTACAGAAAACGTTTGACCTCTGTCATTGCCAACAAAGGATATATTACAAAGTATTGAGATGAAATTTTGTTTCTGACCAAATACTTATTTTCCACCATAATATGCAAATAAAATGTTAAAAAAACAGACAATGTGATTTTCTGGATTTTTTTTTCTCAGTTTGTCTCCCATAGTTGAGGTCTACCTATGATGTAAATTACAGACGCCTCTCATCTTTTTAAGTGGTGGAACTTGCACTATTGCTGACTGACTAAATACTTTTTTGCCCCACTGTATATATATGGTACAGACCAAAATATTGGACACACCCTCTCATTTAAATACATTTCTGTATTTTCATGACTATGAAAATTGTAAATTCACACTGAAGGCATCAAAACTATGAAGTAACTCATGTGGAATTATATACTTAACAAAAAAGTGTGAAACAACTGAAAATATGTCGTATAGTCTAGGTTCTTCAAAGTAGCCACCTTTTGCTTTGATGACTGCCACAATTCATAAGATTTTAATACTCTGACCTTTTTTTTATAATTTGACTAATAGAATGGGTTTTATGAGGTAATTTAATTGAGAGACATTTGTTACCAATAGATGATACCATTTTTTGCTTAAATCTTGTATAATCGTATACATTTCAATAGGCCAACATTTCAGATTTTAAAATCATTTTTCAAGCTGGTTTTATAAAGTATTCTAATTTACTGAGATAATGATTTTTGGGTTTTCATTTGATGTTAGCCATAATCATCAACATTAACAGAAATAAACACTTGAAATAGATCACTCTTTGTAATGACTCTATGTAATATATGAGTTTCATTTTTTGTATTGAACAACTAAAATAAATTAACTTTTTATTGATATTCTAATTTTGGAGAGAAGCACATGCATTTCTTTATGGATACAATGTATATATTTTATTATTATTATTATTATTTTGTGTTTTAAAAAAACTTGTTTTACAAGTTTTTTAAATTTTTTTAAACTTTTTTACTTAGTCACACTATGGGACTTTCACGGTTAAAGCTCTGATCGCAGTTATAAAACAGAAATACATTGCTATGCTTTAAAACCTGTCAGTGCTGAAGAGTTAATTAGATCATGCACTGCGCGTGATCTATTTAACCTGCTAGAGCTTGGTGACAAGGATGTCGTCATGACAATATTGGGTCACCACGGCAACGATCGGCCCCTTTCGATGACGTCGCGGGGCGCCGATTGGAGGGCAGAGGGAACTAACTCCCTCTGCCTACCTTCTAAATACTGCGATCAGTATCAATCGCAGCATTTAGGGTGTTAAACTGCCTGGCAGCGAGTGCAGGGTGTCAGCTGTCACCTGGCAGTGATCACACACGCAGAGCTACTGCGCATGCAAAATCGCCGTGAAGTATCCATACGCCGAAGGTCAGTAAGTACTTACCGACCTGAAAGTATTGATGCGTCCATGGTCATGAAGGGGTTAAACAAATAAAAATACATTACATATTTCAATATGCTAAACTAAAATAAATAAAAATAAGCAGTAAAATAAAAAAAATGGCAGAATCCATGGAGAGTGTAGTTTCGCTCTTTTGGTAACATTACTAAAAGAATCTTTTACAGCAAGTGGGAATTTAAAACATGCCTACAATCAGACGTTAATACATATGCTCACTAAACCAACGGTTGTACACTGGACACATCATTTACTGAGGGTATTTTTCTCCTTTTGTATGTTCTTAAATGTTTGGCAGGATTAATTAATAAGACCGAGATAGGTGAAAATAATAATAATTATTATTATTGGGTGAAAGGCCACACAGTGACTTTTACAATTTGATAGCATAGAGTTCTGCATGTTAAAGTCATGTACTTGTATTCCTATTAGTATCTAAATGGGTATTTCTGTATTGGGTTCATAATCTTGTATTCTCTTCCTTAAAGGGATATTCCGATCATAGCAGTGCAATCTAATATGAGAGCTATTATAAAATATTAACTTTTCAAATTACAGTTTTTTAATCTACCATCCGCTATCCTCAGTGTCCCTTATCCTCAGTATTCCTCAAATTGTTTTCCAGCCATCAATCCTGGTTACGATTTCTGCCATAGTGTAGCGGTCGTGGTTGAGATTCTGCTGTTGTAGCCATTGTTTTTATAGTGTGGATAGCCACTTCTGTGTGAACCCACATGCTGGAGCATACACTGCAGTTCAATTGTAGTCCACTAGGTGGCTTCAGACGAGCTCAGGGGCTATGGAGCCCTTCTATACAGCTGTTGATGGCACATGGCTACTGAGATGATATTAGAACGATTTGATCACGAAGATTATGAAATTGAGGATCGAGCAATGATTAAATTGGGAAAAATTAACATTAGGCATTATTTGGCTAGTGAGCAGGCATTCTAGGCTGCCAGTTCAAAATTGATGCTACAAGCAACTAAAAATGAAAGAATATAATTGAAAAAGGTGAGATATTTGCTATAAGGAAACCAACAAAGCCACATTTTCAGTCTAGCCCCATCATCACACATACAGCTAGAAGAGAGTAGTCCAACTTTGTTTTTAGTTTCTTCTCCGAAATAAGGCATATGCTACCATAGCGCCACATTTCTGTGACAAAGCCAAGTATTCAATGACTTTGCAGTAAGTAATAAAAATGCCTTAAATCATTCTCTCTCTCTCATTATTCTGGCATTTTGCAAATATTAATAATTATGATAATCCTAACACGGGAAAGGTTTATTCTGATTTTATGTCAGATATTGAGAAAAACATGCATATGTGTATTTTTATATAGTGTAAGTAAATGTCTAGTTTCCATCTACTATATAATTGTCTAAGGGTCACTTCCGTCTGTCTGTCTGTCACGGATATTCATTGGTCGCGGCCTCTGTCTGTCTTGGAAATCCAAGTCGATGATTGGTCGTGGCAAAACGCCCACGACCATTGCCACGACCAATTAGCGACGGGCACAGTCCGGCAGCAACATAGCCGCTCCTTCCTCCCCGCAGTCAGTGCCCGCTCCATACTCCCCTCCAGTCAGCCCTCACACAGGGTTAATGGCAGCGTTAATAGACCACGTTATACCGTGGTGTAACGCACTCCATTAACGCAGCTATTAACCCTGTGTGACCAACTTTTTACTATTGATGATGCGTATGCATCATCAATAGTAAAAAGATCTAATGTTACAAATAATAATAAAAAAAAATAAGTTATTCTCACCCTCCAATGTGTGCGGTGTCTTCGGCAGTGCAAGCGGCAGGCTCCGGTGCCAAGGATGCTATGCGAGAAGGACCTTCCATGATGTCACGGTCATGTGACCGCGATGTCATCACAGGTCCTGCGCTCATACCAACCCTGGGACCGGAAGCTGCCGCGTGCACCACACACATGCGCCAGGACTACAAAGGGCCCCTCAGAAGGTGAGTATATGTTTATTTTTTATTTTAAGTCTTTTTTAACCTGTTACATACGTGTCTGGGCAATATACTACGTGGCTGGGCAATATACTACGTGACTGGCCAATATACTACATGTCTGTGCTGTATACTACGTGTCTGTGCTGTATACTACGTGGCTCTGTGCTGTATACTACGTGGCTCTGTGCTGTATACTATGTCGCTGGGCAATATACTACGTGACTGGGCAATATACTACGTGGCTGGGCAATATACTACGTGGCTGGGCAATATACTATGCAGCTGGGCAATATAGTACGTGACTAGGCAATATACTACGTGGCTGGGCAATATACTGCGTGGCTGGGCAATATACTACGTGGCTGGGCAATATACTACGTGACTGGGCAATATACTACGTGGCTGGGCAATATACTACATGACTGGGCAATATACTATGTGGCTGGGCAATATACTACATCACTGGGCATTATACTACGTAGCTGGGCAATATAGTACGTGACTAGGCATTATACTACCTGGCTGGGCAATATACTACGTGGCTGGGCAATATACTACGTGGCTGGGCAATATACTACGTGACTGTGCAATATACTACGTGGCTGGGCAATATACTACATGGCTGGGCAATATACTACGTGGCTGGGCAATATACTACATGGTTGGGCAATATACTATGTGGCTGGGCAATATACTATGTCACTGGGCAATATACTACGTAGCTGGGCAATATAGTACGTGACTGGGCAATATACTACTTGGCTGGGCAATATACTACGTGACTGGGCAATATACTATGTGGCTGTGCAATATACTACGTGGCTGGGCAATATACTACGTGGCTGGGCAATATACTACGTGGACATGCATATTCTAGAATACCCGACGCGTTAGAATCGGGCCACCATCTAGTTGTGTAAATATACATATATCATTTTTTACATTTTAAAAATTACAACAGGGAAAAAACACCTAAAATTCAAAGTAGATGTGTCGTCTTTAACTTTAGGCCTGTTATAGATCATTGCATCTTCAACTTGCTTAATTGTCCACAATAACAGTCATTTTGACCAGGGGTGCCCAGACTTTTACATGTCATTGTATATTATAACCACAGGTTAGAGCTTGTGTCAGTAAATTGAACTCAAAACACCACAGGTCTTAAAAACATCATTTTATTGTTTTTGCTATTAATATATACAATACATAGATAAACATGGCTTTTTTGCTGCCCTGGTTGATAGAATGTTAACGGTTTAAAAAGATGTATATATTGCACTTAAAAATGTTATCCCGTACCGAAAACATTTTACCAACAGCAGTAAACATTATGTGTACATTATATATATATATTTATATATATTTATATATCTTCTATTGGAGCAAAAGAGAAACAAAGCATAAATTATACATGTCTAGGAGTTCTTTAATACCATAATACAAACGATGTTAATGAGTCAATGAAATTTGCTTTTCATACAGGCCCTGTTTCTAATAATGGTGGCTGGTTTATTGATAATACAATAAAAACAGTTACAGGTTATAGCAAAATTGTGTCCACATGATATGAAGAAAGCATATGTGAATGATTCCACAATGGCGTAGTATGAGTGCATGAGCCATACATAACTCTTTGTTTTGTAGTTTACACTATGAGATATGATTATTACTACCAATAGCAGAAGTGACCTCAAAACCAAATTATTTAGACACAAGTTGACATTTGGTTGCTGTAGGTTCGAGTATTTTGCTGCTATTTGCCTCATTGTCTATTTTGTATTTTTTTTTTAAACAAAATATTCAATTATAGCAAGAAATGAGAAAATTTTCAGCAGTTACATCACTTTGCAGCTTGTAAAGGTCAAGCTGAATTTTGCCAAATGTTGACTTCATCAAAAGTTAGGTGGGACATTAATTCATCACAATAATAGTATAAATGGCTTGTTATATTCGGTAGACTTTTTGGAAAATGTACTAAACTTCCATGCATTTTTTAGTTAACTCAACATAATCGCTGACTTCGATTTTAGATAGTCTCTCAAACTGAACTGGAAGAGGTTCACCCATTTCTTTGGCTGCGGAGCCCTCTAGTTACACATAGTATCATTGTTACATGCAGAATCTTTGAGATGTGAGTTGATTAGCAGCTTGACATGAACAGCCTGAATGCCGTTACTGGAAGGAAACGCATGACTGGTAGGAAGCAGCAACCCATGGGAATGCACTGCAGACCTTCACAACATAGCCTTCAGATAAAAATGAGCAGCATACCTCATATACAGTAGTCCTAAAAGTTCTAACTTTAACTGCCATATAAAACATGATGTTGCGTAAAAAATATTCCACTTTTTTTTAATGAGTTTATGCATTCATGCATTCAATATACTGTTTGGCACTAGGTAAGAGGAACATTGGAGAAGTAGACCTTTGTCTTTTCTGGAAGATGCGTTACGCAGTTTATATGTGTTCCTCGGTCGCGTTCTACTTATACTGCAAATGTATTTTACCCTTATCTCAAGGAGGTAAGGAGAGGTCCATACGTTTACTGTCCCCACTTTTCTTTACTTGCCCTAGATTCTCCATTCTTCACATATTGCTTTCTTCTTTGCTCAGAATCGTTCAAAAGGCTAACATCATCAGTAGACGTTTTTTCCACTGATTTGTGTCGTTTATACTGACTCTTTTGTCTGGGTAGAAAATAGCATTTCGATTCTGTCTCTCAGGTGGTACAATTTGGATATAAATGGCCATTTTAGAATTATGGGACTGATGACCCATAGCGGTCTGATTGAACCAAGATGAACCACAAGTTGTTGAGGGTCAGAATACAAACCAGTTTGGGCTGTGAGGCTACTGTGGGTATTTGCCCATTGTTCTAGTGAAAATAAGTCATTGCTTTCTTCTAATCAATTACTATATATATTTACATATATGCAGAAATATAATAGGTATATATCATTTTATTTGAAAACGTATACATTCATCCATTTTGTAGTTTAGCTTTCAGTTACACTTTAAGGCGATTTGGTTATTCATCCTTCAGAAATCAAACAATTTCCATCTTCTCGGTGTTCTCCTAACTAGTCAGTCTGAGACATCAAAAATCTGTGGTGAAACATGCGTATGTTTGCTTTCGCCATACTCGTCACATGCTAATTAAGTATTTGCTTTCCAGAAATTTCTTAGTATAAGAAATATTTAATTTAATATTACAACCTTTCTCTGTGTATTCAGGCATATGACAGGCTGGGTGGTAGGGTGACAGATAGATAAAGTGCTTAACAAGGTGGAAAAGATGTTTTGCTCCTTGTATAGGGATGACAATCAATATCTCGTGATCAATAATAATGAATTATACACTGGGTTGCATATAATGGGCATGTCAGGAAAAATACATATTTTATTACTAGGGTGATACAATCAAAGGTCTGTTTGGCACACCGACACATTTTAAATCAACATATTAATTTTGTCTTCTCATTTTTTAAAAAATATTAAATCGGTACATAGCTAGGTGTTTAATTGTTGTCAATCTCCTTTTCTTTGTCAACCAAAATATTATTGAAATTTAATTAAAAAAAATATATTTTTTAAAACATCTCTTCTAGTCTGTTTGCTCTATTGAAATCAGTGGATGTACGTTGCTCTGACACTGAAAGCTACAAAAATAGCAGAATCAAAGGACAGTTAGAGCTGGATAGGTCCAAGTGAATATACCCTTTCTTTACTGGGTTTGTTGACCCAATTCCTGGACATCCGCCAATTATTTTGTGGAACGGAAGTTATCAGAAGATGATCTGCTATTGAAATCAAGTGATTATGTACCGTATTTAAAAAATCTGCAATGTTTTTTTTCATATCACTATATGATCAAAAAGTAAAATTATTAATCCTGCAATTTTATCACTGGGCACTAGGGCTTTTTTAGACTCTCACTTTCTGCCCTTTCAGGAAAAGTTTACAGTTTTTTTTTTCCAGTAGAGGCAGAATTGGCAATGAGGTGTAACACCTCTATACACAGCTGATAAGACCAGAATCCACCAATCACAATAGGTGATGTCACAGGTGACTTTGCTTCCCCTCCCTCCACAATGAATTTTGTACAGGCTGCTTAGATATTTCAATACAAAACATAGGTTCAGGGTTTGACTACTATGGCTATGTACATGTGTTATTTCCTGAAACAAAAGTAAGTATGATTCTATGAAATACCCAGTGGCTAGTGTGATAATAGTCAGATTTTTATTCTTAATACAGATTGTGCTAAGTAAAAAAACAGCCAAAATAAAAAAAAAACATGTAACACCAAAACCTGATTTGATCAACAGGTCATTTTCTGATGATAGCTTCCCTTTAGTTAGAAACTGCTGAGTTCTCCAAGATTAGATTTGATAGCTCTGCTTCAAAATATATAGTTTAGCTCAGAACAAAAAAAAAATTATATTATTTTTCAAATGATCATTTAACACATTATCAAACGTTTGATTAAAGGGCCTTTCTGGCATTTTCTAAAAGTTAGCAATGAGTAGGGAAACTTCAAGGAAGTCAAGGGATAACTAATGCTTATTTCTTTATTTTAGAAAATTCTCTGCTTTTTGCCAACTTTTCAAAAATCCCAACAGCCCCTTTAAATTTAGCTACTTTTACTATGGAAGAATGGATATGATATTTCAAAAGCGGCAATGTCTTGTATTGTGTGTGCATTGGAATTTTGACTAATTGGTGGAAACAACATGCAGAGTTTCTAAGCTTTTTGGGGCTTTTTCAACATTTTTTACATTTAGTTACTCTCTTCCACCTCAACAGATAAAGTGGAATAATAGAAGGCATTAGATTCAGACTACCCTGAGTTTGTTTGTAGTCTGTTGCCCAGGAAACACGAAGGTCAATGTATTCCCAAGTATTAAGTAATATGTAAAAATCCACTTAACTTTTTCCAGTGTTTGAATATAATTTAACTTAATGCTTTTAGTTCTTCAGCTTAATTTCTTAGCTACAATGTTTTACTTTAGGCTTCACGTGGGGTTTATGGAAAAGTATATACAGGGTGGGCCATTTATATGGGTACACCTAAATAAAAAGGGAATGCTTGGTGATTTCAACTTCCTGTTTGTGGCACATTAGTATGTGGAAGGGGGAAACTTTTCGAGATGGGTGGTGACCATGGCAGCCATTTTAAATTTGGCCATTTTGGATCCAACTTTATTTTTTTCAATGGGAAGAGGGTCATGTGACACATCAAACTTATTGAGAATTTCACAAGAAAAACAATGATGTGCTTGGTTTTAATGTAACATTATTCTTTAATTAGTTATTTACAAGTTTATCTTTGTTTACAGCCATTGACATATCACAGAGGTTAACACGTGAGGAGCGGATAGAAATTGTGATGATGTCTGGTGAATGCAGTACCCGGGTCATTGCAGCAGATTTCAAAGCAAGACACCCTACGAGACCACCCATCTCCCATGCTACAGTTAGCAAACTGCTTGCCAAATTTCGTGAAACAGGTTGTGTTGGATTTGCCAAAATGTGGACGCAAGAAAACTGTCACTACTGCAGAAACATCAGTGGCTGTCCTAGCTTCATTCAGCAAGAGCCCACAGCGTAGCACTCACCGCATGTCACTGGAGAGTTGCATCAGTCGAACATCCCTTTGGCAGATATTAGCTACTCACAAATGGCACCCTTACAAAATCCAGCTGCTGCAGCATTTCAACGAGGATGACCCAGATCAGCTTTCTGAATTTGCAGAATGGGCAAAACAAAAATTGGAACAGGACCCTCAGTTTACACAGAACATTATGTTCAGTGATGAGGCAAACTTTTTTGAAACAACGGATACTGGAAGCCTGTGCTAGCATTTCTTCTGCGGTGTTGGTATCAGTGTGTCAAGAGTGGGAGAAGAGGGTTGCATTGACAATCCAACACAATGGGCAGCACTTTGAACACATTTTATAAGTGGTCATAAACTTGTAAATAACTCATGAAAGAATAAAGTTATGTTAAAACCAAGCACTCCGTTCTTTTTCTTGTGAAATTCTCAATAAGTTTGATGTGTCACATGACCCTCTTCCCATTGGAAAAAATAAAGTTGGATCCAAAATGGCCGCCATGGTCATGACCCATCTTGAAAAGTTTTCCCCCTCCCATATACTAATGTGCCACAAACAGGAAGTAGATATCACCAACCATTCCCATTATATTTAGGTGTATCCATATAAATTGACCACCCTGTATTATGTGACATATCACTCTTCAGAAAGCTCAATATCACAAAGGGCTCAGTGCTGCCAAAAAATTTTCTTAAAACCTTAAGATCAATTTACCGTAATTTTGAAAAAAAAAACCAGCACATATTTATCAATAGTTACACATTTCTGGACTACCTATTTAGGGTAATCTTACATGTTGCAGGTTTGTTGAAGGACGTTTGCAACTTGCTTGATACATGTGAATGTCTTTGTATATAATGCTGATGCATTGATTCTTACAAACTGCATTCCGATGAATAGGTCAGTTGCATAATTTTTACAAAAAAGTTGTCTTATATATTCATATATATACCCTTACTGAAAATTAACTACCTGTGACATATTAGACTGTGTGCGTTTTCTGTACAGTTTTCAAAAATTACATGTATCTTCTGTAAAATGTTGGAATACTATGCTGGGACTGTATGTTATTTTTTCGACAGCAGAAACTATGCTACATGGAAAACAATAGAAAATATTCTTTTTAATAGTGAAGAAAAGCCAACAACCTGTCCCATCGAAACCAAGCTTATAAGGCTTGCTTATTATATCTGGAAAACAACAGTTTGGTTTAGGATGGGTTTATCACTGTTCACCATAGTAAACAGTACATTGCTTTGTTAAGGGAGCTAGACCTAGATCTGATAAAGGTACCCACTTACTGTAAAGCATATACAGCTACAGTAAATCCTGCACATAACATCACAATAGTTTAAAAAATTAACACAAAAGGGAAGATCTACTAAAGAGGACCTATTACCAGTCAAAAGTGGACATTTTTTGCTCTTATTTTATTCCCCCTGCTTCCCTGAATCTCTCCACCAGCCCCCAAAAAACAGAATACTCAAAAGCAATGGTAATAAACTATGAGCAAAAATTGGTCACTTCTATCCTTGTGACAGGTCCTCTTTAAAGAAGCTTTCCCATAATTTTTTTATTCCTTAAATCTGTGTAAATGTTAGTGTAGTATACTTTAAGTGTATTAATATACTCACCGATTGCAGTCTTCACTGGTGCCCAGTGCTCCTCTAACCCTTTTCTGGGTCACATGATGGCTTTTCCGACTAATTGCCTCACACTGGCTCCACAGGCTTACATTGTAAAAGCGACTTACAGTTCACACATAGAGCCCAGTGTGATCCAGAGTGTCAGAACCGCCGTCACGTGATTCAGAAGACCAAAGTGGCACTAGATACCGGAGAAATGGCTATTGGTACATATATTAAATCACTCACACTACACGTATATACATTTATGGAATACAAAAAATAATGTGCGTACTTATTTAGGACTAGTATCAGTCTTTAACTGAATTTTGTTCTAGTAAAATGGTGCATGTCAATAGGTTTTGTGTATTTTGATGTGTCTTAAACCCAAAAAATAAAATCTATGCCTTCTATGAGAGGGGGAGTATTTGCTCTGCTTTTCATACCATATTCGGTCTTGAATTATACATTTTTTGGAGCACTGCTGGCTACAAAATTCCCACTAAGCTTTGTCCTCTCTTCTTACCACTATTGAAAAGCGGTTCTAGAAGAAAACTCTTAAATTTTTGAGCGAATATAGCGGGTGCCAAAATGTTTACTTATTGAATTATACATTTCCATTATTGTGCTGAAATGGAGCTCTAAATATGGTGGAGGGAACATTTATTCTAAGTCTTTGGAGCTTGCGAAAGGGCAAGCTAGGGTTTTCATCTAAATCAGATTATCCAAATATCAAAGCAATGGCAACAAAAATGTATGTACAGTATATACTCATTAATTAGCTAGGGTAGATACTGGCCTTATGGTAACATCCATGAGGTCTGAAGCATTGAAAGGGTTAATGTCAGTAATTCCTGTTAGCTTAGGACAGAGAAGTGGTAAAATCTGAAACGTTGGTGGTCTGGCACTATGAAGTGGTTAATGTCAATATTACAGGTGATCTAGGACAGAAAAAGGATTAATGTTGGATACTTGGTGTCTAGTGGGTTACTCATCCCTTCAGAATTGTCCCTATAGCAGGAAGGATAAGAACAGGCATCCCCCTCTCACAGATTGTTCATATGACCTATAATCTCTCAGTGACTACTATCTTTGCCCCATCTATGTTACACAGGCAACTCTTAGTCCCCCCTTTCACACAGACCAATTCCCATGGTGTTACCTTCATAAAGATTGCTCCATCATAAACTGCTCCTCCATCATAAACTGCTCCCTTCTCACAAGCAACTCTTCCCTACCGATGAACAGCTTGCCCTCCAGACTAATAACCCTGTTACACAGCATTTTCTCCCACGTTCAGTGGTCCCATCAGGGCTTACGTTCGAACCCCCTGCGAAATGGGATTTGGGAGTAATCATCAACGGGGACATTGACTATAATGGTAATAATGGAGTCACAGTGTGCTCTGTGGTGCATCATTTATAAATCTATCGGAGGTGGGTACCAAGATGTAGTCTACTGCAGAGGTGTCAAACTGCATTCCTCGAGGGCTGCAAACAGGTCATGTTTTCAGGATTTCCTTAGTATTGCACAGGTGATGGAATCATTCTGTGCAGGTGATTAAATTATCACCTGTGCAACACAAGGAAATCCTGAAAACATGACCTGTTTGCAGCCCTTGAGGAATGCAGTTTGACACCTCTGGTCTACTGTGTCTTGCTGTCCACTTCCACCATATAAGGTCGAAAATGATGAACGGTAGAGCACATTGCGACTTTGTCTGCACCATTAGAGTCATTGGCCCCGTCGCCACATACACCCAAATCAAGTTTTGAGGGAGAAAGGGTTTGGATGTGAACCCCAACTGGGCCAGTGATCATAAGAGAAAATACAGTTACACAACACAATTCTTTCTATGATCAGACAAAGCACTGCATCAATGCGCTTTCTAATCATTGTGAAGATTGCTCAGGGACCCTGCACAGGAGCAGATTATCTTTGAGCGGGAGGCAAGAGGTTAAAAACAATTTAAAGTGAACAGTGCTAACTAGTATGTAGCACTCCCTAAATCCCTTGATGTTATACTGTTTCTGATGGTGACGATATAAAAAGGTCAAAGACTCATGCATATGACTCTGCAGAGTGCATGGAGGTACACCTTGACACACAGACTTCAGGCCATGGGTTTCTGTATGGAGTCGCTATGCACCTCTGTAAGACATTGTATTCTTACCTAAAAGCAGTGTTATTCTAGGAGCTCTTCGTGTGGTATGAAACTTGAATACAGTATGAAGTCAGGGCACGAGGCCTTAAATGGGAAATGGCTAGAAAGTAAAATGTTACGTACACATAAAAATATATATATTCTATTGATTAAACATGCAAAGGATTGGAAGTACTAGTTTTTACAATGGATTCTGTTTAAATCTTGCGCATGCATTACTGTGGTCCATATCGACTAACTTTTTTAGCTTTTATTATGCTGCTTTTGAGGACTGCATTTTCTGGAGTATTATTCAATTGCAAATGGACCTTAATGAATTAACTTGAGACAAAATACACATACAGATTAAATGTTAGAACATTTCATTGTTTTCTGGTAGCAGTATTTTTTCATTTGTTCTATTATGTATATTAGCTTGGATTTGGACAGTGTTTTCTTTCTAAAAATTACATTTTTTTAGGCATTCCTTTATTCTTTAACCTTTTTAGGAGATTGTTATGTCATATTATTTTGAAGTCTATATTGAAAGATAAAATGTACAATATACTTTAGTTTGGCAGTATTTTTGGGCAGCATTTGTTACGTATGGCATTATTTTCCGGCATATTTCCAATAAGCAAATTAATAATTCAATTAAAAGTACTGTAAAAGATGCTTGCCACATTTAAAAAAGCATAGAATTTTAAAATGTGAGGTTTTAACGAAATTTAAAGATTTCGGGAAATAAGCCTTTGTGTGAAAGCCTACCTGTCTACTTCTACTATAGTTGTGTAAACTGCTGTATCATGGTCGCTTATTATTTGCTAGTTAGAGATTGACCCCCAGACGAAGCATTTCAGAGCGAAACGCGCGTCGGGTGTGGTGGGTCACCAGGAGCGCTCCATTTGGTAACTATACCTTGATTTAATTAATATGTTGTATTCACTGTTTACATTTTTTTATAATCTATTGTACATGATTATTTGCACATTGGCACATGTCTGGCTATGTTAAAGTTATGGCTTATTAATAGCTACGTTTGGAGCCTTTCTGGGCTACCCACCTTTTGTCTTATGCTTTAGGTGTTCCCTCACCAATCTACTTTTTAAATATTTTCTTTTCCATCAATAAAAGTTATATTTTATCTACTGGCCTTGATGTGAAGGTAGTTTTTTGGTGTATAGTTAATAGTTGATAGTTAGAGATGAAAATTTGAATGGAATTAAATTCTACTTGAATTTTACAAGAATCTGGAGTCACCAAAATGCTATGTGGCCAGCGTGAAGGGCTATCAGAAGGTTAAAAAAATCTTCATACTCACCTCTCCGGCAACTGCGCTACTCACCACCACCTGTGTTGTGACATCATGATATCATGATCTTCTCTGTGTTTTGGCAGGATTTTAGCTTGAATGGTGGGAATCAAAAGACGCTGCAAGGAACCGGACAGATAGCAGTGACTAGTGGGAGTGATAGCGTGAGTGGTAAGAGGTACGGTGAGTATAAGGATTATTTTATTTTTTTGCATATAAAGTTTATTATGGTTAGGGGTCTGGAGAGATGCTAGAATACAGTAAGAGACATTGAACTCGTAGAGAATTACTTCTCTGCAAATCGAATTTCCGAGGCAAGTTCGAATTTTGCCTGACCCACTCGTCTTTACGGATCTCTATCTATAATATATTTAGCTTGGAATAAACATAACAATTCCCTGAAGGCTTGCTAACACCTGATAATAAACTTATTTGTGTTTTCTATTATTTTATTTTAGAGCTAGGGAATTTAAAATATTTAGTGTCTTTTTATTTCTATTTTAGCTAAGCAGAAATTGGAAACGATCGCAGCTTGCCTTGTCTGTACATCTTGGTGCACGTCTTTTTTAAAGACTTCTAAACCTACAGTTGTGTGATTACTTTACCAAATGGAAAAAAGGCATTTGATTATTTCTATGAAGTCAATTACAATGTATGTAAAACTAAGGCTTAATTATATAATTCTCTATGCAAATCTTTTTTTAAAAAAGTTATAAAAATATTTTAAATATTACCTTATATAATTTAATGAATTATTACGCATTTGGCTATTTAGTTATCGATTATCTGTTTACTATGCATTAACCACATTATTTAATTACATCAAAGTTACAATATTTTTCTTCAGCCTGTCAATTCTTTAGTTAATGATGCCAAAAATTGAAAGCCGCACTCAGGAAAAAAATGACCAAATGATTGTCAGTTTTATTATAACGTTTTAAGCGGTTAGTGGCAGACATATGTTACTCTGTAGCATATGACTAGCCATACATTTACATTTATCAGAACCATTTTAAATGGTGACACCAAATCTGAACACTATGAATTTAGCCCAAGTAGTCTACTTTAGTAACACTTTTCCTTCTTCTTTTTAACCACTCCTGGCATTTATTGAAAAAAAAATGCATTAAAACTGCATGTGTTAATCTAGTCTCAAGCAATTGAAGATGTCAAAATAGAAAAATCACATCTTTGAATTCAGGTTAATCTAAGCAAGACAACTCTGTAGCTGAAAGTTTGACAAGTGGGATGATAAGTGATAAAATAAAGTAAGAAAAGAAAAACAAAACAATAAACTTATTTTATTTAGTATGTACAGTGTAGGCAGTCTATGAGTTAGTATTCTTACTTAATATTATATTAAGTAAAAATGTTTAATTATTGACTAACTTTTCCAAATTTCTGAAATGTTGTAATTTACTCTATTGTCTTCTTTTGCTTCCGTCTCTCAAAGACTTAATGCACAGAGTGATATTTTAACTTCCTAGTCCATGCTCCTTTAGAAGCTACTTTCAACTGCTGCCCTAAAAATCCATATTCAAACACTATTTACAAACATACTCCATGCGAGAGCTTCTAAGCTCCACTGCCCAATGTTCAAACAGTGAGAGTTTTGATAAATAGTGTTTGAGTGTGCATTCTTTATAGAGCAGCAGTTGAAAGCAGCTTCTAAAAGTGCATTAACTAGCCAGGTAATTTTCAGCATGGTTTTTGGAACAGAAGAAAGCAAAACAATGCAGTGGAATATATTATAAAGATTCATAACCTTGCAAATGGAAGAAAGAATAGCAACTTTGAAACTCATCAAAGAGAATGAAGACTTTCTAGACAGAACAGAAGCATCTCTACTGGTCACAGAAGGTGCAAAAAGTGTCAGAGAACCTCCAAAAGCAGATGAGTGGAAGCATGTGACCAAAAGAAGCAAGAAGACCATGGAGAAATCACCAACCACACAACTGAAGAACCGATATCAAATCTTTGTAGAGGATGAAGATGGCACACCTAAGAATGAAGCAATACCAGCAAGCAAAAAAGAAAAGGGCACACAGCAACAAGTGACAGCAAAAAGTACAGCCAAGAGGCAACGAAGAGTGGTGGTGGTGGGAGACTCACTACTGAGAGGCACCGAAGCAGCCATCTGCAGACCGGACATAACTGCAAGAGAAGTATGCTGCCTTCCAGGTGCGATGATCAAGGATGTGACCGATAGGATACCAAAGCTCTTCAGCTCCAAGGACGTCCACCCATTTCTTCTGATACATGTTGGCACCAATGACACGGCAAGGAAGGACCTACCGACAATCTGCAAGGACTTTGAAGAGTTGGGGAAGAAAGTAAAGGAACTGGATGCACAGGTAGTTTTTTCTTCTATCCTTCCAGTAGACGGGCATGGCACCAGGAGATGGAACAGGATCCTTGATGCAAACAACTGGCTAAGACGATGGTGCAGACAACAAGGATTTGGATTCCTGGACCACGGTGTGAATTACTGGTATGATGGACTCCTCGCCAGAGACGGACTACACCTCAACAAACCTGGGAAACACACATTCGCCAGAAGACTCGCTACACTCATCAGGAGGGCGTTAAACTAGAAGAAGAGGGGACGGGAAGAAAAACATTAGACTCGAACAAAGACGACCCAGGAAAACATACTCAGAAGGGAGGTAAGAACATTTCTAAAACAATCCACAGTGAGGAGATTGGAACAAAACAAAATCCTCTAAACTGCATGCTCGCAAACGCCAGAAGCCTGACAAACAAGATGGAAGAACTAGAAGCAGAAATATCTACAGGTAACTTTGACATAGTGGGAATAACCGAGACATGGTTAGATGAAAGCTATGACTGGGCAGTTAACTTACAGGGTTACAGTCTGTTTAGAAAGGATCGTAAAAATCGGAGAGGAGGAGGGGTTTGTCTCTATGTAAAGTCTTGTCTAAAGTCCACTTTAAGGGAGGATATTAGCGAAGGGAATGAGGATGTCGAGTCCATATGGGTTGAAATTCATGGAGGGAAAAATGGTAACAAAATTCTCATTGGGGTCTGTTACAAACCCCCAAATATAACAGAAAGCATGGAAAGTCTACTTCTAAAGCAGATAGATGAAGCTGCAACCCATAATGAGGTCCTGGTTATGGGGGACTTTAACTACCCGGATATTAACTGGGAAACAGAAACCTGTGAAACCCATAAAGGCAACAGGTTTCTGCTAATAACCAAGAAAAATTATCTTTCACAATTGGTGCAGAATCCAACCAGAGGAGCAGCACTTTTAGACCTAATACTATCTAATAGACCTGACAGAATAACAAATCTGCAGGTGGTTGGGCATTTAGGAAATAGCGACCACAATATTGTGCAGTTTCACCTGTCTTTCACTAGGGGGACTTGTCAGGGAGTCACAAAAACATTGAACTTTAGGAAGGCAAAGTTTGAACAGCTTAGAGATGCCCTTAATCTGGTAGACTGGGACAATATCCTCAGAAATGAGAATACAGATAATAAATGGGAAATGTTTAAGAACATCCTAAATAGGCAGTGTAAGCGGTTTATACCTTGTGGGAATAAAAGGACTAGAAATAGGAAAAACCCAATGTGGCTAAACAAAGAAGTAAGACAGGCAATTAACAGTAAAAAGAAAGCATTTGCACTACTAAAGCAGGATGGCACCATTGAAGCTCTAAAAAACTATAGGGAGAAAAATACTTTATCTAAAAAACTAATTAAAGCTGCCAAAAAGGAAACAGAGAAGCACATTGCTAAGGAGAGTAAAACTAATCCCAAACTGTTCTTCAACTATATCAATAGTAAAAGAATAAAAACTGAAAATGTAGGCCCCTTAAAAAATAGTGAGGAAAGAATGGTTGTAGATGACGAGGAAAAAGCTAACATATTAAACACCTTCTTCTCCACGGTATTCACGGTGGAAAATGAAATGCTAGGTGAAATCCCAAGAAACAATGAAAACCATATATTAAGGGTCACCAATCTAACCCAAGAAGAGGTGCGAAACCGGCTAAATAAGATTAAAATAGATAAATCTCCGGGTCCGGATGGCATACACCCACGAGTACTAAGAGAACTAAGTAATGTAATAGATAAACCATTATTTCTTATTTTTAGGGACTCTATAGCGACAGGGTCTGTTCCACAGGATTGGCGCATAGCAAATGTGGTGCCAATATTCAAAAAGGGCTCTAAAAGTGAACCTGGAAATTATAGGCCAGTAAGTCTAACCTCTATTGTTGGTAAAATATTTGAAGGGTTTCTGAGGGATGTTATTCTGGATTATCTCAATGAGAATAACTGTTTAACTCCATATCAGCATGGGTTTATGAGAAATCGCTCCTGTCAAACCAATCTAATCAGTTTTTATGAAGAGGTAAGCTATAGACTGGACCACGGTGAGTCATTGGACGTGGTATATCTCGATTTTTCCAAAGCGTTTGATACCGTGCCGCACAAGAGGTTGGTACACAAAATGAGAATGCTTGGTCTGGGGGAAAATGTGTGTAAATGGGTTAGTAACTGGCTTAGTGATAGAAAGCAGAGGGTGGTTATAAATGGTATAGTCTCTAACTGGGTCGCTGTGACCAGTGGGGTACCGCAGGGGTCAGTATTGGGACCTGTTCTCTTCAACATATTCATTAATGATCTGGTAGAAGGTTTACACAGTAAAATATCGATATTTGCAGATGATACAAAACTATGTAAAGCAGTTAATACAAGAGAAGATAGTATTCTGCTACAGATGGATCTGGATAAGTTGGAAACTTGGGCTGAAAGGTGGCAGATGAGGTTTAACAATGATAAATGTAAGGTTATACACATGGGAAGAGGGAATCAATATCACCATTACACACTGAACGGGAAACCACTGGGTAAATCTGACAGGGAGAAGGACTTGGGGATCCTAGTTAATGATAAACTTACCTGGAGCAGCCAGTGCCAGGCAGCAGCTGCCAAGGCAAACAGGATCATGGGGTGCATTAAAAGAGGTCTGGATACACATGATGAGAGCATTATACTGCCTCTGTACAAATCCCTAGTTAGACCGCACATGGAGTACTGTGTCCAGTTTTGGGCACCGGTGCTCAGGAAGGATATAATGGAACTAGAGAGAGTACAAAGGAGGGCAACAAAATTAATAAAGGGGATGGGAGAACTACAATACCCAGATAGATTAGCGAAATTAGGATTATTTAGTCTAGAAAAAAGACGACTGAGGGGCGATCTAATAACCATGTATAAGTATATAAGGGGACAATACAAATATCTCGCTGAGGATCTGTTTATACCAAGGAAGGTGACGGGCACAAGGGGGCATTCTTTGCGTCTGAAGGAGAGAAGGTTTTTCCACCAACATAGAAGAGGATTCTTTACTGTTAGGGCAGTGAGAATCTGGAATTGCTTGCCTGAGGAGGTTGTGATGGCGAACTCAGTCGAGGGGTTCAAGAGAGGCCTGGATGTCTTCCTGGAGCAGAACAATATTGTATCATACAATTATTAGGTTCTGTAGAAGGACGTAGATCTGGGTATTTATTATGATGGAATATAGGCTGAACTGGATGGACAAATGTCTTTTTTCGGCCTTACTAACTATGTTACTATGTTACTATGTTACTAAATGCTAATTAATAATTTTAAAAAAAGTTTAGGTAATGGTATTAATGATACATTTTTTTATTAAACTTCATTAAAAAGAAAAAAATACTAAAATGTTTAAGGCTTTTTATCACCAGATCTGAAGGTTTTAGTTTTGTCAATTTCCTTTTGCAACCATATAGAAATACTATCGTTGAAGGATATAGCAGCTACATTACATTAATAGTTATTTTATCCTGAAACTAAAAAAGCCCTTTCTGCTAGTTAGCCACACACATAAAGGGAAGCTTTATGATATATTGGACAAGAAAAACTGAACTGAAATTTGAGGTTACATGGTTCCTCTTTACGTCAACTGGAGATGTGAAAAATTGCTACATTCCCTTATTCCCTTACACTGTCGTATGTTGAGACAATCAAGGTTTTAATGAAATCTGGTAAGGAAGAAAAATAATTTATATAAAAATAAATTAATAAATTACAGGTGTAAACCACATATCACCATTACTATACCTTAAAATAACTATCAAAACGGAAAGATATCTACCACTTATAGTCATGATTTTAAAAATTATTACCACGTCACAACTGGCATTTTAAACAGCAAACATTCATATTTGTAAGGATGCCCTGTCAACATAGTAGTAGCTTTGAGTGTGTGTTAATATAGCATATACAACAATGTATTAAAAATAAAGACAAATGTAAACTGAAGTGTAGAGTCCATGGAAGGAAGTTTGACTATCCATTTCATATTGGGTTTCAAAACATCTTTTTGTTAAGGCATTCACTTTCTTTCCACAGATACACTCATGAAGTCTTCTTGCATTTCGAATACATGGTTGGATTGTAGAGTGCAAAGGGTTTACCCGACAAAGGGTTGTATATGAGCCAAACAGGTTCTTGGAGGTTCTATTTTTCCAAGCAACCAAGTGAAATATTAGAGATTGGTGGGTGATCTTTGGTTGCTCTATGCAACCTGCTAATGTGAATAGGAGCAGCATAGTTACCTATCTTGTCTGATCTAAATGAAATAAACAGGAGTTCAGAGAGTAATGCATTCATTTTCCCCTGCATTTCTAATGTGTAGCACCTTCTACTTGGATTAGCTAATGCCTCTAATGAGTGGCGAGATGTACCCATTTAGTTATTCTTGTTTCTCAAGATCGTGTAATTTATAAAAATAGAAATAACCAAGAATTTAGGCTGGGTTCCATCTTGGAGGTTTTTCTCGTTGTCCTCTGAGAACATGTTGGAGAAGTCAGGTCTCAACAAGCCCTATGCATGTAGCTGATCTCGAGTCAGACATGGGTAGCAAAACAAGGAGTTTTTGCAATGAGTTTAGCAAACTCGGAGGAAATGAAATAGCATTCCACTGCGCTTATGGCACAAAGAGCACAATGACAAGGGCATATATAAGTAGAGAGATTAACTAAAATGATCAGGTGTGCTACAAACTGTACAAATATGTTGTTTAAAAAAGACCAATACAGTGCTTTGTTCTTAAAGCCTAGTTTGGGCTTCCGGTATGTATATTTCGATGCTGTCTGCACGCTCACTGGCTGAATTTTGCCGGAATGAAGCCGCTCTCTTTGCCGCCATTAAGCGTCTTCTGGCTTCTTGTCTTTGACGGTCAGGTAGGTCCAGAGACCTTTCTCGAGTGACAGGGAATTTTCCCCTGGAAGTTTTCTTTGGTATTGCAGGTGGGAATTTCTTGTCATCCTAAAAATCATATAGAAATTATGTTATTTAATTTAAAAAGCGTGAAATATTTCTCATAGCAAGGAAACCTGCAGTAGGCTGTGAAACTCAGCTGGAATGCTCTGTTTCTAATTTGCTCAACCTTAAAGGGAACCGATCACAAGATTTTCCAAATATAAAGTACAACCATCAACTTTAAGGTCTATTTTACCTTTTACAGTTTTCTAGTAATCTGTATGTAAGTCCTCAATCCCCTCTGCATAGCACACAAAATACCTTGTTATTTAAGCCCATACGGTGTGGTCTGGTCTTATGGGCATCACTGGTCTTGATTCGGTGCCTCCTCTCGTTGCAATCACAGTTCTTCCACTTGCTTCATGTGGATGATACATCTCACGTCATCCACACAGTGTCTCCCTTTGCAGGCGCACTTCTCTCTAACCTGCTGAGGGCAGAGCAAGGTACTATAATGCGCATGTGCTGGGAGAGTCCAAAGAGTGCCAATGACCTGGAAGTGAAGACGGCGCATTGCAGTACTTTGCGCTTCCCTTAGCAGGGCACAGCAAAGTATACCTGTGCAGGAGGGTGATTAGGGGACACTGCGTGGATTATGTAGGATGTGTCATCCACATGAAGCTAACAGGAGTATAGTGAGTGCGACAAGAGATCAAGACCAGCGAGATGCCCCTTTTAGGGGTATAATAAAAGGTATCTTTGTGCTATGCAGAGGAGATTGGGGATTTACATACAGCTTAACAGAATACTGTAAAACAGGTCTTAAAGGGAACCTGTCACCTGATTTTGGCGGGACAGGTTTGCGGTCATATGGGCGGGGTTTTCGGGTGTTTGATTCACCCTTTCCTTACCCGCTGGCTGCATGCTGGCCGTAATATTGGGTTGAAATTCATGCTGTGTCCTCCGAAGCACACGCCTGTGCAAGGCAATCTTGCCTTGTGCACGCGCAGTATGCTTTGCCCAACTGCGGGCAAAGCCGAAAAGCATTAGTGCGCATGCAGCCAGCGGGTAAGGAAAGGGTAAATCAAACACCCGAAAACCCCACCCATATGACCGAAAACCTGTCCCGCCAAATTCAGGTGACAGGTTCCCTTTAAAGTTGGTGGCCATACTTTATATTGGGAAAACCTGGTGACAGGTTCCCTTTAACTTTACGTTCACACAAGGCGTTTCTTCAATGTTTTTCTTCTGCAGCAAAACCTGATCTCTTGGCAGGAAAGAAGCTGCAGAAAAAAAAATGTTTTCTATGGTTTTTTTTTGCTTTTTTTATGCGTTTTTTTTGCATTTTTTGCGGCAGTTTTGGAATGTTAGATTTGTGCCTTGTGAATGCTCATAAAGTTTAGAGTCAGGTTTTGGCACAAAAAACGCAGCAAAACCTGATACTTGCGTTTCTGGTGCATTTTTGCAGCATTTTTTCACCACCCATTTATTTCAATGGGTGAAAAAAAACGCTGAAAAAACGTTGAAAGAAGTGAGATGCTCTGTTGTGCAAAAAAACATGCATAGCACAAAATCCTGATGACAAAAAAACCAAGCTGTGTGCATGAGATTTCTTAAATCTCATAGACTTTGCTGGTACTGTAAAATGCAGCTGAAATTTTTCATAAAAAAACATAAAAAATGCTGCAAAAAAGCCTGGTGTGAACTTCGTCTTAGAGAAATAATTTTCTGGTGTCTTGCATGTGAGTATGCATTTAATACTATAAACTGTAACTTTGTGTGGTACAGAGATTTTTACAGTAAACCTATATATGGGATAGCAAAGTCTACAATGTTATTCCATACCATAAAAAGGTATGCCAACCTATATTGGCCTGGTATTTTCCAAAAGGATATTTTCTCATCAAAAGTCCTGCCAACACATGATATGAGCCGGCAGTATAGCAATAACACAGATATATATCATTATTTATAATTGAAATATATGTTAATTGAGCCGCTCTGAAAGATTCAATATCTGACAGGAATGCCTTGTCTAAAAGCTCCCTGCCATGCTTGGTCATCATTGGAGCTAAATAAATTAGAGTAAAATTGAATTCTACTCAAATAAAAAAAAAAAAAAAAAAAATTTGTGGATTTTTAAAAATTTTTTCTGAACAATAAGGCCATCAAAAGGTTAATAAAAACACTATTACTCACCTTACTCCTCACTTCTCCAGTCCATTTGCTCCTCACCATTACCTGTCCTTTCCTCGTTGCATCTTCTGATCCACACCAAGAGTGGTGATGAGGCTCTGGACATTTCTGCGTAAGCATGCGCAGTATCACAGCGCACGTTGCGACATCATGACGTCGTGACTTTGTGCAGGCTTGTGCAGAACCCTCCCAGACCTTATCAAAGTCGGAAGTCCCAGCCTGGTGGAAGAGGCCTGGGAATTTAGGTGTGAGAGGAGGAGATGAGAAGATATGACAAGGACTGAAGGGTGTCCATGAGGAACAGAGGAGTCAGAGAGGTGAGTGGTAAGGTGAGTACAAGGATTTCTCTTTATTTTTGACATGTTGCAGTTATTATGCTCCAAGACCAAATTAAGGGACATTGAATTTGTGGAGAATAACTTCCCAGTAAAATCTACGCACACAGGCAAATTCGAATGTTGCCTTATCCGCTCATTTCTGGTCTCAGAAGTTTTAACCCCTTAGATGAGGTTAGGTTAGAAACTTTGCATTCAAAGGGTTTGACTGAGGGTTTACCATGTTGGCTGTGGGGCCAACGAAGGCCTAGTCCCCCCAGGTCCCAGTCAGCGTAACACTGAACAACAACAATGCTTTGAAATACAAGTAGAATAAAAAATCTCAACTACAAATAAAACCTAACTCCTTTTTTAATTATATTATTTTACTAGCTGAAGAGCCTGGCGTTGCCTGGGCATAGTAAAATCTGTGGTTAGTTATAGCACCTCACTTCTCTTATTTTCCCATCACGCCTCTCATTTTCCCCTCACATCTTTCATTCTCCCCCTCACATCTCTCATTTTCTCCCTCACACCTCATTTTCCCCCTCACTCCTTATTTTCCCCCTCAGTCCTCTTATTTTCCCCTTCACTCCTCTCATTCCCCCCTAACACTTGTCATTTCGACCTCACATCTGTCATTTTCCGATCACTCCACTATTTTCCCTCACTCCTCTCATTTTGCACTCACATGTTTTCATTTTCACCTCACACCTCTCATTTTCCCCTCAATATATACATGTTTGTCATCTCCCTTATATATAGTATACACCTGTATGTCATCTCCTGTATATAGTATATAACTATGTCATCTCCCCTGTATATAGTATATACCTGCATGTCATCTCCCCTGTAAATAGTATATACCTGCTCTATGTCATCTCCTCCTGTATATTGTATATACCTATGTGTCATCTCCTCCTGTATATAGTATATACCTGTATGTCATCTCTTCTGTATATAGTATATACCTGTATGTCATCTCCTCCTATATATAGTATATACCTGTATGCCATCTCCCCTGTATATAGTATATACCTGCTGTATGTCATCTCCTCCTCTATATACCTATGTGTCATCTCCTCCTGTATATAGTATATACCTGTAAGTCATCTCTTCCTGTATATAGTATACACATGTGTGTCATCTGCTCCTGTATATAGTATATATCTGTGTGTCATCTCCCCTGTAGATATATGTACCTGTATGTCATCTCCTCCTGTATTAGACCTCGTTCACACGTTATTTGGTCAGTATTTTTACCTCAGTATTTGTAAGCTAAATTGGCAGCCTGATAAATCCCCAGCCAACAGGAAGCCCTTCCCCCTGGCAGTATATATTAGCTCACACATACACATAATAGGTCATGTGACTGACAGCTGCTGTATTTCCTATATGGTACATTTGTTGCTCTTGTAGTTTGCTGCTTATTAATCAGATTTTCATTTTTGAAGGATAATACCAGACTTGTGTGTGTTTTAGGGCGAGTTTCATGCGTCAAGTTGTGTGTGTTGAGTTGCGTGTGGCGACATGCTTAAAGCGACTTTTGTGAGATAAGTTTTGTGTGGCGACATGTGTGTAGAAACTTTTGTGTGTCGAGTTGCATGTGACAGGTTAGTGTAGCAAGTTCTGTGCAGCAAGTTTTGCGCATGGTGAGTTTTGCACGTGGTGAGTTTTATGTGTGGTGCGTTTTGAGTATGTGCAAGTTTTGTGTGAGGCAACTTTTGCATGTGTGGCAACTTTTTGTGCATGTGGCAATTTTTCCGCGTGTGCAAGTTTTGCATGTGGCGAGTTTTCCATGAGGTGAGTTTTACACGTGTGGCGAGTTTTCCATGAGGTGAGTTTTGCACGTGTGGCTAGTTTTGCGTGAGCCTAGTTTTGCCTGTGGCGAGTTTTGCATGTGGCGAATTTTGCGCGTGGCGAGTTTTGAGCGGTGACTTTTGTGTTTTGACTTTTATGTGGCGAGGTTGGTGTATGTGTGGTGAAATGTGTGCTGAGGGTGGTATATGTGTTGAAGCACGTGGTAGTGTGTGGCGCATTTTGTGTGTGTGTTCATATCCCCGTGTGTGGTGAGTATCCCATGACGGGGCCCCACCTTAGCAACTGTACGGTATATAGTCTTTGGCGCCATCGCTCTCACTCTAAGTCCCCCTTGTTCACATCTGGCAGCTGTCAATTTGCCTCCAACATTTTTCCTTTCACTTTTTCCCCATTATGTAGATGGGGGTAAAATTGTTTGGTGAATTCGAAAGCGCGGGGTTAAAATTTCGCCTCACAACATAGCCTATGATGCTCTCGGGGTCCAGATGTGTGACTGTGCAAAATTTTGTGGCTGTAGCTGCGACGGTGCAGATGCCAATCCCGGACATACACACATACATACACACACACACACACATTCAGCTTTCTATATTAGATATAGTCAACTTACTGATTTTCTTTCCTTTGTATTGAGATAAGCAAAAGAAAAAAAGATAAGCACATGACCTTATAAGTGTAAATCACATGTGTGTGTGTGTGTCATGTGATGACTGATGGAGCAGTGAAGTAGAGCAGAATCCTAATGGTGTGTACATTACATAATGTTCGGATTTCCCATTGATAAGATTTTTTAGACTCTGGGTCTAATTTTATACCTTGGCTTGAAAACCACTGTAAACACTGGTTGAAGAAACATGAACAACATTCACTATTATGAAAACACCAAACACAAATCTGAAAAAGACCTAAAGACTAGATTTACATTCTTTCACAATGCAAAAAATATATTGTTTGGCTTTTAAAAATGAAATTGATTTAATAATAAAAATGTTTGAAGACATGTATCCAGTACATTATGAGATGATTTTGTAAAAATATTACAGTTTACTAGAACACTGTGTTAGAATATGAGGAATAGGACGTGTTATTTGCTATGTATGCTCCCACCTTCTTTTCAGGAGAATCCATTGCTTTCCAATCATTGGCTTTCAAATGGTGCAACTTGTCAAACTTCAAGCTTACATCCTCAATGGATAATTGCAGGAGGTCCCAGAATCCTGCTAAGTCTTGTGAAGTAGGCCTAGGCATTGCACTTGGATCCTTAAAGTTAAAAAAGGTAGAACAAATCTTTAAATATTAGGGATGGAAAAAAATTACAAAGAAATGAAGTAATATATTTATTTTGATATAACAACTGTTTTCACATAATATTATAACTAAAGGACCATAATGACAAAGGTGAAAATACTGTTCTATCTAATCTCGTTCTTATCAGTTCTTGTTTATATCATCAACAGCAAAACTTTTTCACATTAAAACACTTTTTCACATTAAAGCTGACCCAGTATTCAGATGATTGACTTGGCTCCAGCTTCGTAGGGCTATAATCACACAACCCTGAGAGATTGTGAATTCATTTTTTCACAGGTGCCATCCTAGTTGTTTGTGATTTTTTTTTCTTCTAATCCGTTTTTCTTTTTCACTAAAGTAGGCAAACTGTCTAAATGGTTTTATCCATCGACTCTTAACAATATATCAGTTACAAACAGATGCTCATAGACTTTAATGGCAGAGCCTGATCTGCAAATTGTACATTCTGAGTGTCACAGATCAGACACACGGATCTGTGTTTAACCCCGGTTTGGTGCGGGCTCCGGCGATGAGCCCGCAACTTTTCCGGCACATAACAGCTTATCAGATCAGCTGACGTGCCCAAAACAGCCATGGGTGGAATCGCGATTCACCCACGGCTGTTAACATGTTAAATGCCGCTGTCAAGCGCTGACAGCGGCATTTAACATGCACGCGCAGGAAGAGCGTCATTACCTCCTCCCATCAAGCGCCTGTGTCACATGACCATGCGTCGTCGATGGGTTGGCATGACAACCCGGGGTCAGCAGGAGACTCCTGTGGTTGTCATAGCTGGATCGCTATGCGCACCGTCTGGTGGTCGTCACTCATAGCAAGTGAGTATCTCTGCTGTATACTGTAGAGCAGGGCTGCAGCCCTATTCTATATAGCAGATGCGATCAGACAACTGCAGCTTCTAGTCCCCCATGGATATTATTGAAGCAAGTAAAAAGTTAAAAAAAGTTTTAAAAAATAGTTAAAAAATTAAAAAAATATAAAAGTTCAAATCACCCCCCTTTCGCCCCATTCAAAATAAAACAATGAAAAAAATCAAATATACAAATACACATATTTGGTGTCAATGAGTTCAGATTCACCCAATCTATCAGTATATTAACCCCTTCATGACCCAGCCTATTTTGACCTTAAAGACCTTGCCGTTTTTTGCAATTCTGACCAGTGTCCATTTATGAGGTAATAACTCAGGAACGCTTCAACGGATCCTAGCAGTTCTGAGATTGTTTTTTCGTGACATATTGGGCTTCATGTTAGTGGTAAATTTAGGTCAATAAATTCTGCATTTATTTGTGATAAAAATGGAAATTTGGCGAAAATTTTGAAAATTTCGCAATTTTCACAATTTGAATTTTTATTCTGTTAAACCAGAGAGATATGTGACACAAAATAGTTAATAAATAACATTTCCCACATGTTTACTTTACATCAGCACAATTTTGGAAACAAAATTTTTTTTTGTTAGGAAGTTATAAGGGTTAAAATTTGACCAGCGATTTGTCATTTTTACAACGAAATTTACAAAACCATTTTTTTTAGGGACCACTTCACATTTGAAGTCAGTTTGAGGGGTCTATATGGCTGAAAATACCCAAAAGTGACACCATTCTAAAAACTGCACCCCTCAAGGTACTCAAAACCACATTCAAGAAGTTTATTAACCCTTCAGGTGCTTCACAGCAGCAGAAGCAACATGGAAGGAAAAAATGAACATTTAACTTTTTAGTCACAAAAATTATCTTTTAGCAACAATTTTTTTATTTTCCTAATGGTAAAAGGAGAAACTGAACCACGAAAGTTGTTGTCCAATTTGTCCTGAGTATGCTGATACCTCATATGTGGGGGAAAACCACTGTTTGGGCGCACGGCAGGGCTTGGAAGGGAAGGAGCGCCATTTGACTTTTTGAATCAAAAATTGGTTCCACTCTTTAGCGGACACCATGTCACGTTTGGAGAGCCCCCGTGTGCCTAAAAATTGGAGCTCCCCCACAAGTGACCCCATTTTGGAAACTAGACGCCCCAAGGAACTTATCTAGATGCATAGTGAGCACTTTGAACCCCCAGGTGCTTCACAAATTGATCCGTAAAAATGAAAAAGTACTTTTTTTTCACAAAAAAATTCTTTTAGCCTCATTTTTTTCATTTTCACATGGGCAACAGGATAAAATGGATCCTAAAATGTGTTGGGCAATTTCTCCTGAGTACGCCAATACCTCATATGTGGGGGTAAACCACTGTTTGGGCACATGGTAAGGCTCGGAAGGGAAGGAGCGCCATTTGACTTTTTGAATGAAAAATTATTTCCATCGTTAGCGGACACCATGTCGCGTTTGGAGAGCTCCTGTGTGCCTAAACATTGGCGCTCCCCCACAAGTGACCCCATTTTGGAAACTAGACCCCCCAAGGAACTTATTTAGATGCCTAGTGAGCACTTTAAACCCTCAGGTGCTTCACAAATTGATCTGTAAAAATGAAAAAGTACTTTTTTTTCACAAAAAAATTCTTTTCGCCTCAATTTTTTCATTTTCACATGGGCAGTAGGATAAAATGGATCATAAAATTTGTTGGGCAATTTCTCCCGAGTACGCCGATACCTCATATGTGGGGGTAAACCACTGTTTGGGCACATGGCAGGGCTCGGAAGGGAAGGCGCGCCATTTGACTTTTTGAATGGAAAATTAGCTCCAATTGTTAGCGGACACCATGTCGCATTTGGAGAGCCCCTGTGTGCCTATGCATTGGAGCTCCCCCACAAGTGACCCCATTTTGGAAACTAGACCCCCCAAGGAACTTATCTAGATGCATATTGAGCACTTTAAACCCCCAGGTGCTTCACAGAAGTTTATAACGCAGAGCCATGAAAATAAAAAATAATTTTTCTATCCTCAAAAATGATTTTTTTAGCCTGGAATTTCCTATTTTGCCAAAGATAATAGGAGAAATTGGACCCCAAATATTGTTGTCCAGTTTGTCCTGAGTACGCTGATACCCCATATGTGGGGGTAAACCACTGTTTGGGCGCACGGCAGGGCTCGGAAGGGATGGCACGCCATTTGGTTTTGTAAATGGAAAATTAGCTCCAATCATTAGCGGACACCATGTCACGTTTGGAGAGCCCCTGTGTGCCTAAACATTGGAGATCCCCCAGAAATGACCCCATTTTGGAAACTAGACCCCCAAAGGAACTAATCTAGATGTGTGGTGAGGACTTTGAACCCCCAAGTGCTTCACAGAAGTTTATAACGCAGAGCCATGAAAATAAAAAAAAAAAATTATTTTCTCAAAAATGATCTTTTAGCCTGCAATTTTTTATTTTACAAAGGGTAACAGGAGAAATTTGACCCCAAACGTTGTTGTCCAGTTTCTCCTGAGTACGCTGATACCCCATATGTGGGGGTAAACCACTGTTTGGGCACATGCCGAGGCTCGGAAGTGAAGTAGTGACATTTTGAAATGCAGACTTTGATGGAATGCTCTGTGGGCGTCACGTTGCGTTTGCAGAGCCCCTGATGTGGCTTAACAGTAGAAACCCCCCACAAGTGACCCCATTTTGGAAACTAGACCCCAAAAGGAACTTATCTAGATGTGTGGTGAGCACTTTGAACCCCGAAGTGCTTCACAGAAGTTTATAATGCAGAGCCGTGAAAATAATAAATACGTTTTCTTTCCTCAAAAATAATTATTTAGCCCAGAATTTTTTAATTTTCCCAAGGGTAACAGGAGAAATTTGACCCCAAAAGTTGTTGTCCAGTTTCTCCTGAGTACGGTGACACCCCATATGTGGGGGTAAACTACTGTTTGGGCACATGCCGGGGCTCGGAATTGAAGTAGTGACGTTTTGAAATGCAGACTTTGATGGAATGCTCTGCGGGTGTCACGTTGCGTTTGCAGAGCCCCTGATGTGCCTAAACAGTAGAAACCCCCCACAAGTGACCCCATTTTGGAAACTAAACCCAGAAAGGAACTTATCTTAGTGTCCACACATGATGTTCTATACCGTATAATGGCTACACATGATGCTCCATACTGTATAATGACCCCACATGATGCTCAATACTGTATAATGACCCCACATGATGCTCAGTACTGTATAATGACCCCACATGATGCTCAATACTGTATAATGGCCACACATGATGCTCCATACGGTATAATAGCCACACATGATGCTCCATAGTGTATAATGGCCACACATGATGCTCTATACTGTATAATGGACACACATGATGCTCCATACTGTATAATGGCCACACATGATGCTCCATACTGTATAATGACCCCACATGATGCTCAATACTGTATAATGGCCACACATGATGCTCTATACGGTATAATAGCCACACATGATGCTCCATAGTGTATAATGGCCACACATGATGCTCTATACTGTATAATGGACACACATGATGCTCCTTACTGTATAATGGCCACACATGATGCTCCATACTGTATTATGGCTACACATGATGCTCCATACTGTATAATGGCCACACATGATGCTCAATACTGTATAATGGCCACACATGATGCTCCATACTGTATAATGGCCACACATGATGCTCTATGCTTTATACTGACCCCACATGATGCTCAATACTGTATAATGGCCACACATGATGCTCCATACTGTATAATGGCCACACATGATGCTCCATACTGTATAATCACCACACATGATGCTCCATACTGTGTAATGGCAATACATGATGCTCCATACTGTATAGTGTCCACACATGATGTTCTATACCGTATAATGGCCACACATGATGCTCCATACTGTATAATGACCCCACATGATGCTCAATACTGTATAATGACCCCACATGATGCTCAGAACTGTATAATGACCCCACATGATGCTCATTACTGTATAATGGCCACACATGATGCTCCATACGGTATAATAGCCACACATGATGCTCCATAGTGTATAATGGCCACACATGATGCTCTATACTGTATAATGGACACACATGATGCTCCATACTGTATAATGGCCACGCATGATGCTCCATACTGTAAAATGACCCCACATGATGCTCAATACTGTATAATGACCCCACATGATGCTCAGTACTGTATAATGACCCCACATGATGCTCAATACTGTATAATGGCCACACATGATGCTCTATACGGTATAATAGCCACACATGATGCTCATAGTGTATAATGGCCACACATGATGCTCTATACTGTATAATGGACACACATGATGCTCCTTACTGTATAATGGCCACACATGATGCTCCATACTGTATTATGGCCACACATGATGCTCCATACTGTATAATGGCCACACATGATGCTCAATACTGTATAATGGCCACACATGATGCTCCATACTGTATAATGGCCACACATGATGCTCTATGCTTTATACTGACCTCACATGATGCTCAATACTGTATAATGGCCACATATGATGCTCCATACTGTATAATGACCCCACATGATGGTACACATGGCTCATCTCCCCCATCCTGTGTGCATGGCTCATATCCCCCTCCTGTATGCATGGCTCATCTCCCTCCCATCCCATCCTGTATGCATGGCTCATTTCCCCCCTCCTGTATGCATGGCTCATCTCACTCCCATCCCATATGCATGGTGATACCTTCCAATATCCAGAAGTATCGGTATCGGATTGGATCAGCTGATATCCAAAAAATATCGGATATCGCCGATACCGATACCCAATACCAATGGGACACAAATATCGGAATGTAAATAAGCCCTTTCTGTCCTTCTACATCCTGTTCTGGAGGGGGGAAGAGTGTGGGCGGTGCATGGGCGGACACTGTGCGTGTCTGTGTGTGGGCGGGGTCTGTGCAGGCCTGCCGGGAATCTGTACGGGCTTCTCTGGGGTCTGTGCGTGCCTGCCAGGGGTCTGTGCGGCATACCCCACGGTCACCCATGGACCCCACCCGCACACACATAAGCAGTCTCCGCCCACGCACCGCCCACACTCCATTATAGTGTATCATTGCACTATGGGAACTTCCGGTATCCGATATCGCAAAAGTATCAGAACTCGGTATCGGAATTCTGATACTGCGAATATCGGCCGATACCTGATATTTGCAGTATTAGAATGCTCAACACTATGCATGGCTCATATCCCAACCTGTATGCATGGCTCATTTCCCTCTCATCTCATCCCATATGCATGGCTCATATCCCCCCTCCTGTATGCATGGCTCATATCCCCCCTCTCATGTATGCATGGCTCATCTTCCTCCCATTCCATATGCATAGCTCATATCCCCGTTCCTGTATGCATGGCTCATCTCCCTCCCATCCCATACGCATGGCTCATATCCCCCCTCCTGTATGCATGGCTCATATCCCCCCTCTCCTGTATGCATGGCTCATCTCCCTCCCATTCCATATGCATAGCTCATATCCCCGTTCCTGTATGCATGGCTCATCTCCCTCCCATCCCATACGCATGGCTCATATCCCCCCTCTCCTGTATGCATGGCTCATTTCCCTCCCATCCCATACCATATGCATGGCTCATATCCCCCCTCCTGTATGCATGGCTCATCTACCTCCCATCCCATATGCATGGCTCATATCCCCCCTCCTATATGCATGGCTCATATCCCCCCTCTCCTGTATGCATGACTCATCTCCCTCCCATTCCATATGCATGGCTCATATCCCCCCTCTCCTATATGCATTGCTCATCTCTCTCCCATCCCATATGCATGGCTCATATCCCCCTCTCCTGTATGCATGGCTCATCTCCCTCCCATCCTGTATGCATGGCTCATATTCCCCCCTCCTGTATGCATGGCTCATCTCTTAACCCCCTGCTCCTGCTCCTGCTCCCATCTTGCATGGCTCAGCTCCCTTCATCCCCCCATCCCCTGTCCCCCATACCCCCGTCCCTCATACTCACCTTTCCCACACCGCACGGCCGCGCCGAACATCCCTCTATCTCTGTCCCGACTTCCGGCGCAGCACCTTCTTTCTGCGTGAGCGGTCATGTGGTACCGCTCATTAAGGTCATGAATATGCCCATATTCATGACCTTAATGAACGGTACCACGTGACCGCTCACTCAGGACGAGCTGCAGGCGCTGAGACCAGGCATTGCTGGAGCAGGGTATGACGTCTTCAAGGAGGGTGGGATGCAGGCAGGCAGGAGGGGGGCAGGCGGCTGGGGGGGACGGTCGGTCGGGAGGTGACCCCGGACTTAAATAAAAAAAAACTTGCTCAGGTGCCGCCCGCTCACATCGTCCCGCCCTAGACACGTGCTCTCAAGTGCCTAGTGGCAAATAAGGCCGTGGCCACACCTGTTCTCAATCAAAAAATTGCTTAAATAGGACCTCCCTGACAAAGTGAAGTAAGCCAAAAGACCCTCAAAAGCTAGACATCATACTATAATCCAAAGAAATTCTGGAACAAATCAGCAACAAAGTCACTGAGATCTATCAGTCTGGAAAAGATTATAAAGACATTTCTAAAGCTTTGAGACTCCAGCGAACCACAGTGAGAGCCATTATCCACAAATTGCAAAAACATGGAACAATGGTGAACCTTCCCAGGAGTGGCCAGCCGACCAAAATTATCCCAAGAGTGCAGTGACCACTCATCCAAGAGCTCACAAAAGACCTCACAACAACATCCAAACAACTCCAGGCCTCATTTGCTTCAGTTATGATCAGTGTTCATAACTCCACTATAAGAAAGAGACTGAGCAAAAATGGCCTGCATGGCAGAGTTTCAAGACAAAAAGCACTGCTGAGCAATAAGAACATGCCATGTTTTGCCAGGAAACATCTTGATAAGGAAGGGCATCAAATTGTGTGTGGTGGAGTACCCTGCAGCATCATACTGTGTGTGTGAGGGGTTACCGTGTTTGACATTATGTGTCAGTGGGGTGCTGCGAGGTCATCATGTGTGGAGGGCAATGTGGGTTGATCATGGTGGCTGATCCTAAGAAAAATCTGATGTTCATGCCGCAATACTTGTTCATCTTTCGTGTCTTTTAAAATTCGAAGATTTGGGAATTATCAAGCTCATAGAGATGATCGAATATTTTGAAATTTTAGATTTTTACCAAAATTAGATTTGCATTAAACTGAAGGTACTCCAATTGCCCTGAAAAGACGTATATAATACTCTAGGACTGTATAAAACCCCTTTCAAACGCTTTAATGCAAACACCGCCTTAGTAATGTTAAAGTGACCTCCACATTTATTACTATGGGTAAATGGGTGGTAACAGATCTTCACTGCTGTTTTGCCACACACACTATAGAATATTCAGAGTTGTATGGCTTTTTCTCCTATTTCTAATGTTAATCTGTAAAATGTGACATCCTTTCATTAATCAGACTCACACCAGAATGGCTGCTGCTGAGCTTCCCTGCCTCAGCTTTTATATAGGCTACGATCAGCTGCTCTATACTATGTGATGTGCTATGCAATGTGATAGCTACTAATCGTTATTGAGAAGTTAGTCGACAAAGTTTTGTGAGCTTTCTGACTACTGAAATCTCCTGCATTGTGCAAAATAGCAGTGGGTATTTTTGTTGGGTAACGCAAATCAAATTTTGTTTTCCAGGTCCTGTAAATTCGATTCACATGAGCTCACTCATCTCTATTAGATCCTTTAGAACGCCATATTGCAGACATTGAAATTTGCCATTATAGTAGGGATATATACAATTCTAAGGGAAACCATTGAGAATAGCAAATTACATATCCCACTGCACACTCTAAACTATATCACAATGTTAGGAGATACTGACATCTAGTGGATAATCTAAAGTTTACAGATGTCAAACATTTTGAAATAACAATTCAGCATGACAAAAAGCAAACAAACTATGTATCTATTGATTATAAAGGCAACTTAAGGCTCTTAAGATATCAAGTAAGCAGTGAGCTTACCCTGCCTTACAAGTGCTTGGAACTGCTACTCACTGTGCATTAAAGTGGCTCACTCACTGTACAGTGGGTGAAATAAGTAATGAACAAGTCACCAATTTTCTAAGTAAATATATTTCTAAAGGTGCTATTACCATGAAATTTTCACCACATGTTGGTAACAACCCATCCAATCCACACAGGCAAAGAAATTAAACAATAGATGTCCATAAATTAAGTTATGTGTAATAATGAAAAATGGCACTGGGGAAAAGTATTGAACATGCTTCCTGAAATTTATTCAATACTTCATACAAAAGCCTTTGGTGGAGATGATTGCCTTAAGATGCCTCTTTTATGAAAAAATTATTCACATGCATTGTTCAAGCGTGATTGTGTCCCATTCTTTCACACACTCTTCAAATTCTGAAGGTTCTATAAGCTCCTTCTATGAACCCTGAGCTTTAGTTCCATCTATAAATTTTCATGGTCGTGGCAAGTTTATGGTGAAATGATGTTCTTTCCACGTCTGATCCAAACGGTGCTCACTTGATCATTCAGTAGTTTAGAAATTCTTCTGTAACCAATATGTTTTGCAACAGTAAGGTTGTGAAGGTCTTGAGACAACTCACTGGTTTTACCCATCATGAGATGTTATTTTGTGTGGCACCTTGGAACTGAGACACCTTTTTATAGGCCATCAGTTGAACCAGTTGATATTATTTTTCACTAAGTGGCAGGATTGCTTTCTAATTAGTGATAGATTCCAGTTGGTGCCATGATGTTCTATGACTTTTTGAATTTCTCCTTTTTCATGTGTTCAATACTTTTTCCCTGTGTCATTTTACATTATCAAAAATAACAATTTGTGGACATCTATGGTTTGATTTATTTGCCTGTGTGGATTGGATGGGTTGTTACCTACATTGAATTTCATGTCAATAGCACCTTTAGAAATATATTTACATAGAAAGCTGGTGATGTGTTCAATACTTATTTCACCCGCTGTGTATGCCTTTCTTTGAGCATATGTGTGTCATACAGAGGAGTAACCTCCATAGAACCTACTGTTGTGCTCAAAAGTTTACATACCCCAGCAGAATTTTTGCTTTCTTGGCCTTTTTTCAGAGAATATGAATGATAACGCCAAAACTTTTTCTCCACTCATGGTTAGTGGTTGGGTGAAGCCATTTATTATGAAACTACTGTGTTTTATCTTTTTAAATCATAATGACAACCCAAAACATCCAAATGACCCTGATCAAAAGTTCACATACCATGGTGATTTTGGTCTTATAATATGCACAGACATTGACACAAATGGGGTTGAATGGCTACTAAAGTTAACATCCTCAGCTGTGACCTGTTTGCTTGTAATCAGTGTGTGTGCATAAAAGCTGAGTGAGTTTCTGGGATCCAGACAGACTCTTGCATCTTTCATCCAGTCACTGACATTTCTGGATTGTGAGTCATGGAGAAAGCAAAACTTCTGCAGGGGTATGTAAACTTTTGAGCACAACTCTATATAAGCCAGAGCAGTTACTGCAAACACCTTCATGCTGCTTTCAGACCCATCCTAGTGCTGTCCCTTATTTCTCAGCAAGTATATTAACCCATAAAGTTTAATTGATCCAAACACACAGCAGTTTTATCCCTTTAACAACCAGAGGTATTTTTGGTTTTGCATTTTTGTTTTTTGCTCCCCTTCTTCCTAGAATCATATCTTTTTTATTTTTTAGTCAAAATGGCCGTGTGAGGGCTTGTTTTTTGTGGGACGAGTTGTACTTTTGAACGACACCATTGGTTTTACCATGTCTTGTAACAGAAAACAGGAAAACAATTCCAAGTGCAGTGAAATTGCAAGAAAAAGTGCAATCCCACACTTGTTTTTTGTTTGTTTTTTTTTTACTAGGTTCACTAAATGCTAAAACTGACCTGCCATTATGATTCCCCAAATCATTACAAGTTCGTAGACACCAAACATGTTTTTTATCCAAGTGGAGAAAAAAATTCCAAAGTTTGTAAAGGAAAAAAAAAAGTTGCTATTTTCCGAGACCTGTAGCGTCTCCATTTTTCAGGATCCAAGGCTGGGTGAGGGCTTAATTTTTGTGCGCAGATCTGATATTTTTACTGATACCATTTTGGTGTAGATACGATCTTTTGATGGCTACTTATTGCATTTTATTTCAGTTGCAGTGACAAAAAACACATAATTCTGGCGTTTTGATTTTTTTTCGCTATGCCGTTTACCGATTGGATTGTTTGGATTGTTTCTTTTAACCCCTTCCCGACCTTTGACGCATACGCTGCGTCATGAAAGTCGGTGCCATTCCGACCCATGACGCAGCATATGCGTCATGGAAAGATCGCATCCCTGCAGATCGGGTGAAAGGGTTAACTCCCATTTCACCCAATCTGCAGGGACAGGGGGAGTGGTAGTTTAGCCCAGGGGGGATGGCTTCACCCCCTCGTGGCTACGATCGCTCTGATTGGCTGTTGAAAGTGAAACTGCCAATCAGAGCGATTTGTAATATTTCACCTAAAAAAATGGTGAAATATTACAATCCAGCCATGGCCGATGCTGCAATATCATCGGCCATGGCTGGACACACTAATGTGCACCCACCCCACTCCTCCGATCGCCCCCCCAGCCCCCCGATCTGTGGTCTGCTCCCCTCGGTCCTGTGCTCTGCTCCGTCCTCCTGCCCGCTCCCCCCGTGCTCCAATCACACCCCCCGTGCTCCAATCAAACCCCCCCGCACTCCGATTTCCCCCCCCACACAGCGATCCCCCCCCGCACAGCGATTCCCCCCCCGTGCTCCGATCCACCCACCCGCACAGCGATCCCCCACTCCGTGCTCCAATCCACCCCCCGTGTTCCGATCCACCCCCCCGTGCTCCGACGCCCCCCCCCGTGCCCTGATCTCCCCCCCTTATACTTACCTGGCCTCCCGGGGACCGTCCATCTTCTTTCCTGGGCGCCGCCATCTTCCAAAATGGCAGGCGCATGTGCAGTGCGCCCGCCGAATCTGCCGGCCGGCAGATTCGTTCCAGAGTGAATTTTGATCACTGAGATAGGTTATATCTCAGTGATCAAAATAAAAAAAAAAGTAAATGACTCCCCCCCCCCCTTTGTCACCCCCATAGGTAGGGACAATAAAAAAAATAAAAAATTTTTTTTTTCCACTAAGGTTGGGGTAAGAACTAGGGTTAGGGTTAGGGGTAGGGTTAGGGTTAGGGTTAGGGGTAGGGGTAGGGTTAGGGGTAGGGTTAGGGTTAGGGTTTCGGTATGTGCACACGTATTCTGGTCCTCTGCGGATTTTTCCGCTGCGGATTTGATAAATCCGCAGTGCTAAACCGCTGCGGATTTATGGCGGATTTACCATGTTTTTTCTGCGCATTTCAATGCGGTTTTACAACAGCGATTTTCTATTTGAGCAGTTGTAAAACCGCTGCGGAATCCGCAGAAAGAAGTGACATGCTGCGGAATGTAAACCGCTGCTTTTCCGTGCAGTTTTTCTGCAGCATGTGTACAGCGATTTTTGTTTTCCATAGGTTTGCATTGAACTGTAAACTCATGGGAAACTGCTGCGGATCCGCAGCGTTTTCCGCAGCGTGTGCACGTACCTTTAGAATTAGGCTATGTGCACACGGTGCGGATTGGCCGCTGCGGATCCGCAGCAGAGTTCCATGAGGTTTACAGTACCATGTAAACATATGGAAAGCCAAATCCGCTGTGCCCATGGTGCGGAAAATACCACGCGGGAACGCTGCGTTGTATTTTCCGCAGCATGTCAATTCTTTGTGCAGATTCCGCAGCGTTTTACACCTGTTCCTCAATAGGAATCCGCAGTTGAAATCCGGACAAAAAACACTGGAAATCCGCGGTAAATCCGCAGGTAAAACGCAGTGCCTTTTACCCGCGGATTTTTCAAAAATGGTGCTGAAAAATCTCATACGAATCCGCAACGTTGGCACATAGCCTTAGGGCTAGGGTTGGGTTGGAATTAGGGTTGTGGTTAGGGTTAGGGGTGTGTTGGGGTTAGGGTTGTGATTAGGGTTACGGCTACAGTTGAGATAAGGGTTAGGGGTGTGTTGGAGTTAGAATTGAGGGGTTTCCACTGTTTAGGCACATCAGGGGGTCTCCAAACGCAACATGGCGCCACCATTGATTCCAGCCAATCTTGTATTCAAAAAGTCAAATGGTGCTCCCTCACTTCCGAGCCCCGACGTGCACCCAAACAGTGGTTTACCCCCACATATGGGGTACCAGCATACTCAGGACAAACTGCGCAACAATTACTGGGGTCCAATTTCTCCTGTATCGGTATCGGCGATATCCGATATTTTTTGGATATCAGCTGATCCAATCCGATACCGATACTTCTGGATATTGGAAGGTATCACCATGCATATGGGATGGGAGTGAGATGAGCCATGCATACAGGAGGGGGGAAATGAGCCATGCATACAGGATGGGATGGGAGGGAGATGAGCCATGCATACAGGAGGGGGATATGAGCCATGCACACAGGATGGGGGAGATGAGCCATGTGTACCATCATGTGGGGTCATTATACAGTATGGAGCATCATATGTGGCCATTATACAGTATTGAGCATCATGTGAGGTCAGTATAAAGCATAGAGCATCATGTGTGGCCATTATACAGTATGGAGCATCATGTGTGGCCATTATACAGTATTGAGCATCATGTGTGGCCATTATACAGTATGGAGCATCATGTGTGGCCATAATACAGTATGGAGCATCATGTGTGGCCATTATACAGTAAGGAGCATCATGTGTGGCCATTATACAGTATAGAGCATCATGTGTGGCCATTATACACTATGAGCATCATGTGTGGCTATTATACCGTATAGAGCATCATGTGTGGCCATTATACAGTATTGAGCATCATGTGGGGTCATTATACAGTACTGAGCATCATGTGGGGTCATTATACAGTATTGAGCATCATGTGGGGTCATTTTACAGTATGGAGCATCATGCGTGGCCATTATACAGTATGGAGCATCATGTGTGTCCATTATACAGTATAGAGCATCATGTGTGGCCATTATACACTATGGAGCATCATGTGTGGCTATTATACCGTATGGAGCATCATGTGTGGCCATTATACAGTATTGAGCATCATGTGGGGTCATTATACAGTTCTGAGCATCATGTGGGGTCATTATACAGTATTGAGCATCATGTGGGGTCATTATACAGTATGGAGCATCATGTGTGGCCATTATACGGTATAGAACATCATGTGTGGACACTATACAGTATGGAGCATCATGTATTGCCATTACACAGTATGGAGCATCATGTGTGGTGATTATACAGTATGGAGCATCATGTGTGGCCATTATACAGTATGGAGCATCATGTGTGGCCATTATACAGTATTGAGCATCATGTGGGGTCAGTATAAAGCATAGAGCATCATGTGTGGCCATTATACAGTATGGAGCATCATGTGTGGCCATTATACAGTATTGAGCATCATGTGTGGCCATTATACAGTATGGAGCATCATGTGTAGCCATAATACAGTATGGAGCATCATGTGTGGCCATTATACAGTAAGGAGCATCATGTGTGTCCATTATACAGTATAGAGCATCATGTGTGGCCATTATACACTATGGAGCATCATGTGTGGCTATTATACCGTATAGAGCATCATGTGTGGCCATTATACAGTATTGAGCATCATGTGGGGTCATTATACAGTATGGAGCATCATGTGTGGCCATTATACAGTATGGAGCATCATGTGTGTCCATTATACAGTATAGAGCATCATGTGTGGCCATTATACACTATGGAGCATCATGTGTGGCTATTATACCGTATGGAGCATCATGTGTGGCCATTATACAGTATTGAGCATCATGTGGGGTCATTATACAGTACTGAGCATCATGTGGGGTCATTATACAGTATTGAGCATCATGTGGGGTCATTATACAGTATGGAGCATCATGTGTAGCCATTATACGGTATAGAACATCATGTGTGGACACTATACAGTATGGAGCATCATGTATTGTCATTACACAGTATGGAGCATCATGTGTGGTGATTATACAGTATGGAGCATCATGTGTGGCCATTTTAGAGTATAGAGCATCATATGTGGCCATTATAGAGTATTGAGCATCATGTGTGGCCATTATACATTATGGATCATCATGTGTGGCCATTATACAGTATGGAGCATCATGTGTGGCCATTATACAGTATTAAGCATCATGTGGGGTCATTATACAGTATGGAGAACTGTGTGCGGCCATTATACAGTATGAAGCATCATGTGTGGCCATTATACAGTATTGAGCATCATGTGTGGCCATTATACAGTATTGAGCATCATGTGTGGCCATTATACAGTATTGAGCATCATGTGTGGCCGTTATACAGTATTGAGCATCATGTAGGGCCATTATACAGTATGTGGAGCACTGCATAGCCATTACACAGTATGGAGCATCATGTGTGGCTATTATACAGTATTAAGCATCATGTGTGGCCATTATACAGTATGGAGCACTGTGTGGCCATATTTTTTTGTTTATAATTATTGTTTATGAAAGTGTGATCAGCAGTGCTAAATGCGTGTGGTTGGGACGTGGATATGAGTATGACGAGTTGTGAAATGGGTGTGGTCAGAGGCGTGGCCTAAAATTTTCCGCCGCGCACTATGCGCACCGCAAACATTATACCTCATTCCCTTCTTTAAAAGTTTGGAGGTATGGTACCGCATTTGCCAGATCACGGCAAGTGCCACAAATCCCATAGGGAATGAATGAGGCTAAACACAGTGTTGCTGTAAGTGATCCGTCATGCGGCAGATGCAGAAAAAATGCCCGATCTGCTTCAAAAGGCTACTTTCACATCAGCGATTCTTGCCAAAGTCACTGCCGATAGTGTCATACTCACCAAAGGGGGAGGCAGCACTAAAAGTGCCTAGGGCAGCAGAAACTCTAAATACGGCCCTAGGTGTGGCAGTAATCAGGCCTGTGTGTGGCTTGGGAATTTGAACTCAGCTTCCCAAACATGTAATAAACTACAGTTATTTTATGTTTACAGGGGGAAGCAATCACTTTTCACACAGGGCCCGGTAGGTTTGGATTTCTTTTTCCCTTAATAATAAAGACCTTCATTGAAAAATTGCATTTTGTGATAACTTGTGTTATCTTTGTCTAATATTTAAATTTGTTCGGTGATCTGAAACAATTAAGTATGACAAACGCACAAGAATAGGAAATCAGGGAGGTTGCAAACACTTTTTCATACAACTGTAGTTATTTTAAATGAGAAAAACACATTGAATGGGGAAGAGGTTGTCCCAGTACTGAAAAACCACTTTGAATTAATACTAAATTTGCCAATTCTTCCAAAATGCACATAGAAGTTCCTATAAAAGAGAAGATCTCTGTGTCTATGGCAGCACTAACTATAAATACAGCCCTGACCCCTCCCTTTACTATATGGTGCCCCTCCACACAACTGTGCGCTTGCTAATTAAAAAATACTCACCTAGCCCAATTTTCACGATGAACAGACCAGAACTACTCCAGGCCTGCTTCGATCTTTGATGTGAAAGGCTCAGTGCAGCAGGCACGATCTTCACTGCTCCACCATTGTATCAAACTGTAATTGTTGATCCCACAGTCCCCTGTCACACAGTATAATGCCCCAGGAGGCCTCTCATGCAGTATTGTGCCCTTTCCACAGTACAACACCAAATGTTGACCATACTCAGAGTAGTGCCGTGCCTAAAAAAAATACATGGCCCTATTCCCACAAGCAAGTCGTAATGGCATCTGCTGTGCATGACTCTTCACAGCAGGTGTGATCAAGTAGTGACATCCTCAACATGCTATGCCAAGTCTCAGATAACATAGGCTGAATAGTGGAGCAAGGAGCTGAGGATGCAAATACAGTTAAAATTGGGACATACTGCCAACCTCCAAAAACAGCAGGATAGTCTTCCAATTTCAGGACTGTGCCACAAAAAATAAGGAATACTTTCCTAAACAAAACTTTACAAAATACTTTCTGCATGGTACCAGATTATATCCTATTCTTGACAATATATTACTTTGTACCAAGCATTTTTAAAGTACCCATACAGCAAATTTAATTGAACAGCCTTCGGCTTGATCTCGAGCAATGATGACTTGATAGATGAACGCTCTGTAGGAACATCGATCTTGTGCAAGCCTAGAGAGGTCCACCAGGGTTTTCTCTGCTGCTATCTTGACAGTATCAAGCCATCGGGTTGCTGGTATTCTTCAGCTTGTTTTTTCTATTCTTCCGACCATAATGTCCTCCAGAGATTGCTGTCTTGATATGATGTGTCCAATGTAGGCAAGTCACAGCTTGGTGGTCCTTGGTTCGCGTGACATGTTTGGTTTGGCATTTATGGTATTTATAGCATCCTTTTCCAGCACCAGGTTTCAAAGGCATCAATTCTTGTTCTGCTTTGTTTCTTTGTCGTCCAGGTTTCAAATCTGTATGTTACCACAGAAAGAAACAAACTATGTATGACTCATATTGTCTTCATCGCAATTGAAATGTTCCTCAATTTGAAGATCTTGTCCAGTGACTTCACTGTTGATTTGCCCATAGCTATTCTTGTATTGACTTCTGGCGTCGTCACTACATCTTGAGTGATCATCGATCTGAGTAAGTTGAAGTCCTTTATAACCTAGTTTGTCACTGACCAAATCAAATGTGTCCTGGTTGTACCTGGTAATAGTCATTATCTTTGTCTTCTTTATGTTAAGTAGCAGCAGTCCTATGTTCAAGCTCTCCATCTTGACATTCGGTAATAAGTCCTTCATCCCATCATCACTTGTTGCTATCTACGCTACAGCTATCTCTCCTGTTACATAAAATGGGTATTGTCAAAGCAAAAGTGTAATTAAAACAGTGATGTCAAGGTTGAAAAGTCTAACACCCACAATGAAGTCATAACAAATAAATAATAAGCACAGCATGGGAAGAATAAATAACACATCGCTGCCACAGTGCAGAGAAAACACTCTTTTCACACTGGTTTTTTTTCAGTATACATTGAAGGTATATGTCCTGATGTACAGTATGTTTAAATGTGTAAGTTATATAGTGGCAATACTGGATGCACATTAACATACTGTAGCTTTATAAACATTGGCATTCCATTAAAGGAATCTGTCACCAGGTATTGGTTTATAATCTGAGAAATTACATAGGAAAAACCTGCTGACAGATTGCCTTTAAGGCCTGTTTCACACGTCAGTGGCTCCGGTACATGTGGTGACAGATTCCTCACGTACCGAGAACACTGACTCACGTAGACACATCAAAATAAATGTGTATCTGCACATGTCAGCGTGTTTTCACGGACCGTGTGCAAAACACGGAGACAAGTCCGCGTTTCCCTGGCAGCACAGTCCGCAAAGCGTCCCGCACACGTGCACATGGAGAACAGTGTGCACTCTCCTCCGTGTGCACGTACCGCCGCAGGAGAAACAGCGCTACAGTTAAGCGCTGTCCCCTGCTTTTGGTGCTGAAGCCGGCATTCCTTCCTTCTCCCCAGCAGCAAAGAAATGAAAAATCAAATTTTTTTTTTGTTAAAAATAAAGTTTGGGGTCACCTGCCGCCTCCCACCCCCCGTGCGCCTGCCCGCTTGCAGAGAAATACTCACCCAGCTCCCGCGATGCCTCCTCTCAGCGCCGGCAGCCTGTCCTGTGTGAGCAGTCACGTGGTACTGCTCATTACAGTGATGAATATGCGGCTCCACCTCCCATTGGGGGTGCTCAGTTTCAAACTTGAATCCCTGCCTCGCATGCTTGGGGCCTGTGACACAGCCAGTAAGCATGCGGGGATTGCCTTTGAGTCACTGTAATGCAGTAGCCATCTTGGTAGTTGCATTACTGTGATTGACTGGTCATGTAACATCATCAGGAGTTATAAAAGGACAGGCGCCGGCAGGCTCGACGCACTGTAGCCATTGCTCTGTAGACGTTGTTATTGGAGGGAGAGAGTGCTTGTCCAGGCATGTGTGTGCACAGTTTAACAAATCAGAGTCCTGTAGTGTTGATACTGGTGGTGAAGCTCAACCATCATACTAACAGCCCATCTAAGGGCAAATCTCGTTTGTATCAGATACATTCTGCATTTAGCCTAGGGAGGGAGAGAGAGTTGCAGGAGCAGAAAGAGTGTCTGAATACAGTCTCTAGGCAGAGATTAGGCTTTTGCAGTCCATTGCTAAATATATAGCTGCAGCAGTTGACCACATTTTATTTTTTGGGTTAAAAAATTGACTACCGTATATACTCGAGTATAAGCCAATCTGAGTATAAGCCGAGGCACCTAATTTTGCCATAGAAAATTGTGTAAGCTTATTGACTCAAGTATAAACCAGGTATGAATTGTCCCCTTATCACTGTCCTGCTATGCGTGGCTCCCCGTCCTGTCCTGTTATGTGTGGCTCCTCCTGTTGTATGCATGGCTCCCCGATCCTGCATCGTTCGGCTCCCCCGGTCCCGTATGGCTCACACCCCCGTCCTACTCACCCTCCTCGCACCGTCATTGCATCTCCATAGTCTTGGTGCGGCAGCTCTTTCTGTGCTCAGCGGTCACATAGTACCGCTCATTAAGGTATTGAATATGCACTCCACGCCTATGGAAGTGGGATGCGTGCATATTCATTACCTTAATGAGCGGTACCACATGACTACTAAGCACAGGAAGAGCTGCCAGCGTTGAGACAGAGATGCAGCGATGGAGATGCAGCGTCAGCGCGAGGAGGGTGAGTATGGTGTCTTCCGTTAGCCAGAAGCTGCAGCTGTAACTGGGCCACAGCCGCCTGCTACTGCCGCTGCTCTGCCATTCCCCCTCCCCCGCCGGCTTTCTGGACAGTGACTTGTGTATAAGCCGAGGGGGTCGTTTTCAGCACAAAAAATGTGCTGAAAATCTCAGCTTATACACGAATATATACGGTATACTGTCATCCTTAGAGTATTAGGTGCATTGTGTTACATTTTTGCATTATATAACACTCCAAAAAAGCGTTGAAACATTTTTCTATATTCAATTACTGATCTATATACTATTACGTGGTCTATAGTACATTTTGGCTTTATATAACAGTCAAAAAAGCATTGAAAAATGTTTCTGTATTCAATTACTCATGCATATACTATTACATGCTATGTGGTACATTTCGGTGGCATATAACACTCCAAAAAAGCATTGAAACATTTTTCTATATTCAATTACTCATCCATATACTATTACGCTTTTGGCGCTATATAACAGTCCAAAAAAGCATTGAAAAATGTTTGTGTATTCAATTAATCATCCATACAGTGGGGTAAATAAGTATTTGATCCCTTGCTAATTTTGTAAGTTTGCCCACTGACAAAGGCATGAGGAGTCTATAATTTTAAGGGTAGGTTAATTTTAACATTGAGAGATAGAATATAAAAAAATAAAATCACATTATATAAATTATATAAATGTTTGCATTCAGTTAGTCATCCACAACGTATTAGGTGCTTTCTGTTACATTTCGGTGGTATATAAGACTCCAAAAAAGCATTGAAAAATTTGTCGGTATTTAACCCCTTTCTGCCAGCTGGCGGAATAGCATTTAACAAGTGCTTCCAGCCACTGGGCTGGAAATACGCGCACCGCTGACCCCTGTCACATGATCGGGGGTCATCGGTGCATTACCATTACAACCACGGGTCTCCTCGAGATCTCTATGGTTGTTGATGATGGATTGCTATGAACACCACTCTGAGGTCTGTGCATCACCTCTATGTAGCAGAGGCGATCGAGTTGTGGCAGCTTCTAGCCTCCCATGGAGGCTATTGAAGCATGCCAAAAGTAAAAAAAAAAAAAAGTGTTTAAAAATATGAAGAAAATAAAAAAAACATAAAAGTTCAAATCACCCCCCTTTCGCCCCAACCAAAATAAAATAATAAAAAAAATCAAACCTACACATTTTTGGTATCGCCGGGTTCAGAATAGCCAGATCTATCAATAAAAAAAGGATTAACCTGATTGCTAAATGACGGAATGTGAGAAAAAATCAAAATGCCAGAATTACGTTTTTTTTGGTCAACGCGACTTTGCATTAAAAGGCATTAACGGACGATCAAAAGAATGTATCTGCACAAAATGGTATCATTAAAAACATCAGCTCACACGCAAAAAATAAGCCCTCACCCAACCCGAGAACACGAAAAATGGAGACGCTACGGGTAACAGAAAACATCCGAAAGTCTTAAATTGGAAAAATGAACTGATGTATCACTATTTGTAAATTTTTATCACTATGTTTGTGTATTGTGTTGTGCATGTATATTTTTAATAGTGTGCAGTATAAGTGCTTTAGAAATGCCCAATGAAATCTAATGGGGGTGGGTCTGGTATTCATTACCAGGTGGATTAATTAACCATGTAAGAACAGAAGTAACACTATATAAAAAGACTCACAGATGAGGGTGAGTTCAAGCTGTGAAAAAGATCATATCTGATCGAAACGCGTTGCTTGTTTATTTGTATCCACTGTATCAACATCCACGCTGTACAAGGACTTTGCATTTTTAATGGATTAATAAAGAATTTGAAATTTTTAAAGGAGCTGGAACTACAAATTTTCTTTCATACTCTGGATTAACAGAAAATTGCGCAATGCTTTTTTTTTTAGCAAATTTTGGAATTTTTTTCACCACTGAGATAAAAGATTATCTCTCTGAACCCTGCTTATACAGGTACTATACAGAGGATCAGGTTTTTAAATACATCAGATAGGGATTATATACATTAGGTAGGACTGCTCTATATTGGTATACCTTGACAATTGGTGGAGCAGCTTAGTATACATTTTTTTGCAAAAAAGTATCAACTAAATACCCTGTTTTTTCCATCTTTTGACTAGCACTTGCTTATTACTGTGCTTTTTTTTTACAACAGAGTATTTTTGACCTCACTGTGCTCTTTTGTGTCTTCAAGTTTCTTGGTGGTGTGTGAACAGGTTCCTACAGACTTGTTCATTGTGCAAGTAGCCCATGTGTTTCTGGTTCTGTAATTGTTCTCTTGTTTCTACAAGACTAGAGAGTCCACCACTCCTTATGGGTCATTTGCATCAAAGCTGTTCCATCCAGCATGTCCACATGAAAATTCTCTCTCTGAACCCTGCTTATACAGGTACTATACAGAGGACCAGGTTTTTAAATGCATCAGATAGGGATTATATACATTAGGTAGGACTGCTCTATATTGGTATACCTTGACAATTGGTGGAGCAGCTTAGTATACATTTTTTTGCAAAAAAGTATCAACTAAATACCCTGTTTTTTCCATCTTTTGACTAGCACTTGCTTATTACTGTGCTTTTTTTTTACAACAGAGTATTTTTGACCTCACTGTGCTCTTTTGTGTCTTCAAGTTTCTTGGTGGTGTGTGAACAGGTTCCTACAGACTTGTTCATTGTGCAAGTAGCCCATGTGTTTCTGGTTCTGACAATTAAACATGAAGCTTTGCATGTGGACGAGGTAGAGATGGAGAAATACATGAAACTTGGAGATACTACCAGTGCTCAGCGCAGATTGGGTATCAATGACGATGTGGAGGCAGAGGAGGAAGATCAGAAGCAGACACAACAGAGACTAGTACCCACACAAGCTTCTTCCCGTCTCTCCTACATGGATGGGCTGATGAAGGGAATGAGGAGGAAAAGATGGAGGAGGAAATGGAGAGTAATCATCATGGAGAAGATAGTTAAGTGTTGGCTCTAGAGACCTTGGCACATATGGCAGACTCTATATACCACTGCCTTTCTGATGACCTATGAGTTATATTCATCCTGGCCAAAAAAGAGTACCGGTTGTTCACTCTGTTAGACCCACGCTAGAAGGAGAACCTTGCATCTCTCCTTCCTGAGGCTGAGAGTTCTAATAAAATGGTGCAATAGAAAAAATGTCATTGTGGAAATTATGTTGGAAAAATTCCCATCAGACAATCTCAAATTGCAGACACAAGTTCTGGTTTGGCTTTTATCCTAAAGGTACCGTCACACATAGCGACGCTGCAGCGATACCGACAACGATCCGGATCGCTGCAGCGTCGCTGTTTGGTCGCTGGAGAGCTGTCACACAGACAGCTCTCCAGCGACCAACGATCCCGAGGCCCCCGGTAACCAGGGTAAACACCGGGTAACTAAGCGCAGGGCCGCGCTTAGTAACCCGATGTTTACCCTGGTTACCATCCTAAAAAGTAAAAAAACAAACGCTACATACTTACCTTCCGCTGTCTGTCCTCGGCGCTCTGCTTCTCTGGTCTGGCTGTGAGCGCCGGGCAGCCAGAAAGCAGAGCGGTGACGTCACCTCTCTGGTTTTTGGCTGACCGACGCTCACAGCCAGAGCAGGAGGAGAGCAGAGCACAGCGCTGGAGGACAGACGGCTGTAGGTAAGTATGTAGCGTTTGTTTTTTTACTTTTAGGATGGTAACCAGGGTAAACATCGGGTTACTAAGCGCGGCCCTGCGCTTAGTTACCCGATGTTTACCCTGGTTACCAGCGAAGACATCGCTGGATCAGTGTCACACACGCCGATTCAGCGATGTCTACGGGGAGTCCAGCGACGAAATAAAGTTCTGGACTTTCTTCCCCGACCAGCGATCTCCCAGCAGGGGCCTGATCGCTGCTGCCTGTCACACTGGACGATATCGCTAGCGAGGACGCTGCAACGTCACGGATCGCTAGCGATATCGTCTAGTGTGACAGTACCTTAAGTCATGTGACAAGGCTCGTTAAAGAGTCAACATTGACTTTTATATAGGATTGCTACTTCCAATAGGTGGCACTAGAGTTCTAGTCCTCTTCCTCGGTGAAGAGACAATTTGCATATTTCTCAGAGGAGCATTGCGGATTTAAGTCTCCTCATCTCGGCATGCTTAGCATGTCACTCTCCGCAAGGAGAAATGATACTTCTTGTATACTGCACACAAGTAATAGCAATGTTTCCACTAGAAATAAATAGTGCATAAATATTAGTTTATTTTGAGATACTGACTTAAAATAACTCGAAAAAAAACATTAAAAGGATTTTCCAGGGAAAATGTATACTTAAATCAGCTTAAACTAGCGTGGTATTATAAGTAGCCAAACCCCAAAATGCAATAGCTTGTTTGGGGGTTGAAACAGACTGTCGCTAAGCTATCTTACAAGAGACAGTTGATGACATTATAGTTGTGAAATTTTATCCCTCATTGTTTGTGCATTTTATTGTTTCTCTCATGGTGGGAGTACCGTCCATTTTTTTTTAATGTGATATCAATTGTAACCATTTGCTTACATACTGGGCAAAAGTTTTAGGCAGGTGTGGGAAGAAATGCAGCAAAGTAAAATTGCTTTAAAAAATGTACAGTAAGTGTTAATAGTTTATTTTAACAATTAAAATCAAAGTGAATGAACAAGTGAGAAATCTAAATGAAATCAATATTTGGTGTGACTAGCCTTTGCTTTAACCCCTTCACCCCAAATACTGTTTTCACCTTCCCGACATGGCCAAGATTGTTTTCTCATGACATATTGTACTTTATGATAATGGTAAAATTTGTTCGATATTTTTTGTACATAGCCATAATCCTCTAAGGGGTACACCACGCAGAGGATAAAAAGTGAAATGAACAATGGGTAAAGTTAAAATAACTGTTTATTAATACATATTAAAAAGGCAAGGGGGAAGGGGGAGGGGAAGTGGACCAAAAAATTATAAAAAAGACACAAAATGGGACTTCCAAGTGGTAAAGGGAGAGAGAGGCCAGCAAAGATGGATCTATTTATAGCATGATATATGTGCCGCATGAACAAATGCCCCCTCCAACACAAAAGATATATATCAGAGGTCTATACATCACGAGTGTGGCTACCAGAGTCTAGCTTAATAGACCTTCCACATAAAGCAGGCATACACTACCACCTAAATATATTATCACAATAATGGCACATGTGACCAAAACGCGGGCCAGAGATAAAGTAACTGTGAGGGATATTTCAAAGTACTAAAACCGCAGAGGCTGAATAGTAAACAGCTACTCCTAAGGCTAATGAGAAAAAAATCCCTATGTAGTGACTGAATAAATGGCTAAGAAGATGGCGTTGGTAAGGTGGATTTTTTACCTGTACGAAGAAGCATCCTTGCGAAACGGCGCTCGTCGGGCGTCGGGAGAGCGCAGCCACCCTCAGCTATACGCCTCTGTATGCCTGCCTGACCCCCCGGCACTTGTCTTCATCTCCTTCACTACATCGTACAGGTAAAAAATCCACCTTACCAACGCCATCTTCTTAGCCATTTATTCAGTCACTACATAGGGATTTTTTTCTCATTAGCCTTAGGAGTAGCTGTTTACTATTCAGCCTCTGCGGTTTTAGTACTTTGAAATATCCCTCACAGTTACTTTATCTCTGGCCCGCGTTTTGGTCACATGTGCCATTATTGTGATAATATATTTAGGTGGTAGTGTATGCCTGCTTTATGTGGAAGGTCTATTAAGCTAGACTCTGGTAGCCACACTCGTGCTGTATAGACCTCTGATATATATCTTTTGTGTTGGAGGGGGCATTTGTTCATGCGGCACATATATCATGCTATAAATAGATCCATCTTTGCTGGCCTCTCTCTCCCTTTACCACTTGGAAGTCCCATTTTGTGTCTTTTTTATAATTTTTTGGTCCACTTCCCCTCCCCCTTCCCCTTTGCCTTTTTAATATGTATTAATAAACAGTTATTTTAACTTTACCCATTGTTCATTTCACTTTTTATCCTCTGCGTGGTGTACCCCTTAGAGGATTATGGCTATGTATACTTGTTGAAGTGACTTATGAGCCACTATTTATCAGGACTATGGTAATGTGTGTCGATATTTTTTGTGTCTATTTGTAAAAATATCTGAAATTAGGTGACAATATTGAAAATTTTGCGATTTTCAAAATAGCAAATGCGGTGAGCACCTTGAATCCACAGAAATTTGTAATTTTGAGCAGTGAAAATAAACAATCATGTTTTTTGCACAAAAATGTTTTATAGTTCTATTTTTTTTTATTTTCAGAAGGGTAACAGGAGAACGTGGACCCCAAAATTCGTTGTGCAATTTCTCCTCAGTATGCGAATATCCAATATGTGCAGGGATAACCACTGTTTGGGTGCATGGCAGGGCTCGGAATGGAAGGAGCACCATTTGACTTTTTGAATGCAAAATTGGCTAGAATCGAGAGCGGATGCCATGTAGTGGAAAACCCTAACAAGTAACCCTATTTTGAAAAGTAGATCCTGCAAGGAACTTTTCTAGATGTGTGGTGAGCACCTTGAACCCCCAGGTGCTTCACAGAAATGTATAACCTTGAAAATTAAAAATTTAATTTTTTCCACAAATATGTTTTGCAGCCACACTTTATTTTCACAAGGGTAACAGGAAAAAAATGGACCCCAAAAATTGATGTGCAATTTCCCCTGAGTACGTTGATACCCCATATGTGGTGGAAAACCACTGTTTGGGCACATGGCAGGGCTCAGAAGGGAAGGAGTGATGGTTTGGAAATCCACCACAAGTAACCCCATTTTGTAAACTGTACTTCTCTTGGAATTATCTACAGGCATAGTTTTAGTAAGGATAATGCTTTTGGTGTTACTGGTGTATGAGTTTATAATGTAGTGATATGTGTAAGTTGTGCGGAGTACATCAGTTTATAAAAATGTGCTGTGTCAACAGGGTAAAAATAAATTTTATTAATCTGTGGACTTGTGGTATGCTTTGAAGCAATCCTTAATGTTAAGATTGTGCACGGACAATTTGCACGGATACAATGTGCACGGACAATTTTTTTGTACCATACTTTAGTTATTCTCATGGCATTTTATGGTTTCCGGACCTGATCTGAGAGATCTACACCCTCCATGTGTTTATTATGATCCAAGATACAATCTGAATTTGGGACTTGTGTTGTGGTACCTCGGACAGGGACAAGGGAGCTGTTGTCACGGTGTATGTGTTTTGTCCTATGTATTAAAATAATGGTTATTATCACCTGTTTAGAATAATTGGTTACTCGCACACCTGATTTTAATCCTACAAAATCTCTGACTTTGTTAAAGTACAGACCAAAGGTTTGGACACACCTTCTCATTTAAAGATTTTTCTGTATTTTCATGACTATGAAAATTGTACATTCACACTGAAGGCATCAAAACTATGAATTAACATGTGGAATTATATACTCAACAAAAAAGTGTGAAACAACTGAAATTATGTCTTATATTCTAGGTTCTTCAAAGTAGCCACCTTTTGCTTTGATGACTGCTTTGCACTCTTGGCATTCCCTTGATGAGCTTCGAGAGGTAGTCACTGGGAATGGTTTTCACTTCACAGGTGTGCCCTGTCAGGTTTAATAAGTTGGATTTCTTGCCTTATAAATAGAGGTTGGGACCATAAGTTGTGTTGTGCAGAAGTCTGGTGGATTCACAGCTGATATACCTACTGAATAGACTGTTAGAATTTGTATTATGGCAAGAAAAAAGCAGCTAAGTAAAGAAAAACGAGTCGCCATCATTACTTTAAGAAATGAAGGTCAGTCTGTCTGAAAAATTGGGAAAACTTTGAAAGTGTCCCCAAGTGCAGTGGCAAAAACCATCAAGCGCTACAAAGAAACTGGCTCACATGAGGACCGCCCCAGGAAAGGAAGACCAAGAGTCTCCTTTGCTTCTGAGGATAAGTTTATCCGAGTCACCAGCCTCAGAAATCGCAGGTTAACAGCAGCTCAGATTAGAGACCAGGTCAATGCCACACAGTTCTAGCAGCAGACACATCTCTACATTAACTGTTAAGAGGAGACTTTGTACAGCAGGCCTTCATGGTAAAACAGCTGCTAGGATACCACTGCTAAGGACAGGCAACAAGCAGAAGAGACTTGTTTGGGCTAAAGAACACAAGGAATGGACATTAGACCAGTGGAAATCTGTGCTTTGGTCTGATGAGCCAAAATTTGAGATCTTTGGTTCCAACCACCATGTCTTTGTGAGACGCAGAAAAGGTGAACGGATGGACTCTACATGCCTGGTTCCCACCGTGAAGCATGGAGGAGGAGGCGTTATGGTGTGGGGGTGCTTTTCTGGTGACACTGTTGGGGATTTATTCAAAATTGAAGGCATACTGAACCAGCATGACTACCACAGCATCTTGCAGCGGCATGCTATTCTATCCGGTTTGCGTTTATTTGCACCATCATTTATTTTTCAGCAGGACAATGACCCCAAACACACCTCCAGGCTGTGTAAGGGCTATTTGACCAAGAAGGAGAGTGATGGGGTGCTACGCCAGCTGACCTGGCCTCCACAGTCACCAGACCTGAACCCAATCAAGATGGTTTGGGGTGAGCTGGACCGCAGGGTGAAGGCAAAAGGGCCAACAAGTGCTAAGCATCTCTGGGAACTCCTTCAAGATTGTTGGAAGAAAACTCCCGGTGACTACAAAAGGTGGCTACTTTGAAGAACCTAGAATATAAGACATAATTTCAGCTGTTTCATAGTTTTTTGTTAAGTACATAATTCCACATGTTAATTCGTAGTTTTGATGCCTTCAGTGTGAATGTACAATTTTCATTGTCATGAAAATACCGAAAAATCTTTAAATGAGAAGGTGTGTCCAAACTTTTGGTCTGCACTGTACCCAGAAGAAATGATGCTGTTTTGAGAGCAAAGGGTGGTCACACCAAATATTGATTTGAGATATATGTTATTTATTCACTTTGTATTTTGATATTTGGTAAAAATAAACTATTAAGGCTACGTCCCTATGGTCAGTATTGGAGCGGACATGTGCTGCGTCCAAAATGCTGCCGGCTTTTAAACGCAGGTGATTCCGCATGTGTCCATTGAACCGTGCTGCATCACCACATTCAATACATTGGACTGATGATATTTTTCTTGCAGAGACTGAGCGTCTCCGCAAGATAAATAGACATGCTGCGGTCTGGAAAGACGCTCCACATGTCTTTCTTCGCAGGAAAGGCGGAGGCGTTCGTGCACGCATAGTGGAGTTGGGTCCACTATACTGTAACATCTGGGTGCTGCATAGCACTCTTAATATGTTTTTTTTCTTTGATAGGAAGGAAGCTTTTGACTAATGGCCTGAAAGATGCTAAATGTACTCTGACATTTAAGGCTTTTCAGCATCATTGATTTATGAACTGTCTTCTGTTTCGATCTATCGAGTGACATTATCATGTGAATGTTCTTCTAGACACCGTCATATATTACAAATCTGAATTACACAAAGCTGAAAACAAGATAACTCAGTAGTCATGTAACTTAACATAATAATGAATAATGAATTAATTCATTATAAATAGGAAATAATTTTGCAAACAGTCTTGATAAGTTTTGATATCCGTTTGTCTAACTTCAATGCATACCTATTAGAAATGAGCAAAATGATTATATGTAAATCAACAAACATGTACAATTTCATTAAATTCGCCGTCCAAAATGAATTTAAACAGTTTGCAATTCGATCAGCACAATTTACCAAAAAGATTGCCTTACGTCATTTTACATATTATTGAAGTTTGCATCAGCCGCAGATGTTTACTCAGATATTTAGTTTACATCAGATTATGTTTGTGGTGTGTTTCTGTATGTAAATTTGCATTATTACGTCCTTCTCTGCTAAGCTCAGGAGTAGATGATAAAGCGACTGGTGTTGGTGAAGAATACTCAACAGTGCATAAAGGCTCTGGTGGTAGTCATGGTCGTGGCATGTCCTATGTATTGGCAGCTATGCTGTGGCATTTATTTTCCATGTTGACGGAGGACAAACTTATTGCAGTGTGTAGGCTTGACAGTAGTGAATTAAAGGGACACTGTCACCTGAATTTGGAGGGAACAATCTTTAGCCATGGAGGCGGGGTTTTTGGGTGTTTGATTCACCCTTTCCTTACCCGCTGGCTGCATGCTGGCTGCAATATTGGATTGAAGTTCATTCTCTGTCCTCCATAGTACACGCCTGCGCAAGGCAAGATTGCCTTGTGCAGGCGTGTACTACGGAGGACAGAGAATGAACTTCAATCCAATATTGCAGCCAGCATGCAGCCAGCGGGTAAGGAAAGGGTGAATCAAACACCCAAAAACCCCGCCTCCATGGCTGAAGATTGTTCCCTCCAAATTCAGGTGACAGTGTCCCTTTAAGATGTATGATGTCCCTACACAAATCAGTTAGTAAGTATGGCTTTCCTCTAGCGCATGACGTAGAATAACCTGCTCTATTTAGAAAAGAAAATTCACCAGCAATGTGAGCAAGGCTCAAGCCGTCCTTCCCATTTTCTTGAATGTCTTTTTGGTAGCAAGGCTACATTCTAAAATAGTGCCTGGGTGATGTCATCTTCATCACTGTCATCATCCTCATATACCGCTTTCCGTACACTTCCTCCTCTACTTCGATTGCATTCCTAGTTAGCCACATGTTTGCCAAAGAAATGTGTGTCCAATTATATGTTTATGTGGAAACTCAACTCCCACATGTCCAAGTTCACCACTATTAGTGTCATTCCACCTGGATTGTTCTGCCTTTTTCAAGATGGTAGAATACTCTTAGCCTCAATGGAAGATACCTAGCCACCACTATTTTTTGAAGCACACCATACTTGCTTCGCCATAATTTTTAGTGAAAATAAGAGGTTTTTGGTTATTATAGTGCCTTGCAAAAGTATTCGGCTCCCTAAAACTTTTCAACCTTTTCCCACATATCATGCTTCAAACATTAAGATACCAAGTGTAAATTTTTGGTGACGAATCAACAATTGTGAAGTTGAACGAAATGTATTGGTTATTTTAATTTTTTGTGGAAAATGAAAACTGAAAAGTGGGGCGTGCAATATTATTCAGCCCCTTTAACTTAATACTGTATTGCGCCACCTTTAGCTGCGATTACAGCTGCAAGTCGCTTGGGGTATGTCTCTATCAGTTTTGTACATCGAGAGACTGAAATTCTTGCCCATTCTTCCCTGGCAAACAGCTCGAGCTCAGTGAGGTTTGATACAGATCATTTGTGAACAGCAGTTTTCAGCTCTTTCCACAGATTCTCGATTGGATTGAGGTCTGGACTTTGACTTTGCCATTCTAACACCTGGATACGTTTATTTGTGAACCATTCCATTGTAGATTTTGCTTTATGTTTGGGATCATTGTCTTGTTGGAAGACAAATCTCCGTCCCAGTCTCAGGTCTTTTGCAGACTCCAACAGGTTTTCTTCAAGAATGGGTCCTGTATTTTTCTACATCCATCTTCCCATCAATTTTAACCATCTTCCCTGTCCCTGCTGAAGAAAAGCAGGCCCAAACAATGATTCTGCCACCACCATGTTTGACAGTGGGGATGGTGTGTTCAGGGTGATGAGCTGTGTTGCCTTTACGCCAAACATATCGTTTGACATTGTTGCCAAAAAGTTTGATTTTGGTTTCATCTAACCAGAGCACCTTCTTCCACATGTTTGGTGTGTCTCCAAGGTGGCTTGTTGCAAACTTTAAACAACGATTTTTATGGATATCTTTGAGAAATGGCTTTCTTCTTGCCACTCTTCCATAAAGGCCAGATTTGTGCAGTGTACGACTGATTGTTGTCCTATGGACAGACTGTCCCACCTCAGCTGTAGATCTCTGCAGTTCATCCAGAGTAATCATGGGCCTCTTGGCTGCATCTCTGATCAGTCTTCTCCTTGTTTGAGATGAAAGGTTAGAGGGTCGGCCGGGTCTAGGTAGATTGGCAGTGGTATGATACTCCTTCCATTTCAATATGATCGCTTGCACAGTGCTCCTTGGGATGTTTAAAGTTTTGAAAATCATTTTGTATCCAAATCCAGCTTTAAACTTCTTCACAACAGTATCACTGACCTTCCTGTTGTGTTCCTTAGTCTTCATGATGCTCTCTGTGCTTCAAACAGAACCCTGAAACTATCACAGAGCATGTGCATTTATACGGAGACTTGATTACACACAGGTGGATTATATTCATCATCATTAGGAATTTAGGACAACATTGGATCATTCAGAGATCCACAATGAACTTCTGGAGTGAGTTTGCTGCACTAAATGTAAAGGGGCCGAATAATAATGCATGCCCAACTTTTCAATTTTTGATTTTCCGCAAAAATTTAAAATAACCAATACATTTCGTTCAACTTCACAATTGTGGTCCACTTGTTGTTCATTCTTCACCAAAATGCTAGATTTGGTATCTTTATGTTTGAAGCATGATATGTGGGAAAAGGTTGAAAAGTTCAAGGGAGCTGAATACTTTCGCATGGCACTGTAACTGTGGCAAATTCCTTCAGTAAGACCCTGTCCATGATTAGGTGATTGCCCAAGGCTGAGCAGAACATAGTAACATAGTAACATAGTTAGTAAGGCCGAAAAAAGACATTTGTCCATCCAGTTCAGCCTATATTCCATCATAATAAATACCCAGATCTACGTCCTTCTACAGAACCTAATAATTGTATGATACAATATTGTTCTGCTCCAGGAAGACATCCAGGCCTCTCTTGAACCCCTCGACTGAGTTCGCCATCACCACCTCCTCAGGCAAGCAATTCCAGATTCTCACTGCCCTAACAGTAAAGAATCCTCTTCTATGTTGGTGGAAAAACCTTCTCTCCTCCAGACGCAAAGAATGCCCCCTTGTGCCCGTCACCTTCCTTGGTATAAACAGATCCTCAGCGAGATATTTGTAGTGTCCCCTTATATACTTATACATGGTTATTAGATCGCCCCTCAGTCGTCTTTTTTCTAGACTAAATAATCCTAATTTCGCTAATCTATCTGGGTATTGTAGTTCTCCCATCCCCTTTATTAATTTTGTTGCCCTCCTTTGTACTCTCTCTAGTTCCATTATATCCTTCCTGAGCACCGGTGCCCAAAACTGGACACAGTACTCCATGTGCGGTCTAACTAGGGATTTGTACAGAGGCAGTATAATGCTCTCATCATGTGTATCCAGACCTCTTTTAATGCACCCCATGATCCTGTTTGCCTTGGCAGCTGCTGCCTGGCACTGGCTGCTCCAGGTAAGTTTATCATTAACTAGGATCCCCAAGTCCTTCTCCCTGTCAGATTTACCCAGTGGTTTCCCATTCAGTGTGTAATGGTGATATTGATTCCTTCTTCCCATGTGTATAACCTTACATTTATCATTGTTAAACCTCATCTGCCACCTTTCAGCCCAAGTTTCCAACTTATCCAGATCCATCTGTAGCAGAATACTATCTTCTCTTGTATTAACTGCTTTACATAGTTTTGTATCATCTGCAAATATCGATATTTTACTGTGTAAACCTTCTACCAGATCATTAATGAATATGTTGAAGAGAACAGGTCCCAATACTGACCCCTGCGGTACCCCACTGGTCACAGCGACCCAGTTAGAGACTATACCATTTATAACCACCCTCTGCTTTCTATCACTAAGCCAGTTACTAACCCATTTACACACATTTTCCCCCAGACCAAGCATTCTCATTTTGTGTACCAACCTCTTGTGCGGCACGGTATCAAACGCTTTGGAAAAATCGAGATATACCACGTCCAATGACTCACCGTGGTCCAGTCTATAGCTTACCTCTTCATAAAAACTGATTAGATTGGTTTGACAGGAGCGATTTCTCATAAACCCATGCTGATATGGAGTTAAACAGTTATTCTCATTGAGATAATCCAGAATAACATCCCTCAGAAACCCTTCAAATATTTTACCAACAATAGAGGTTAGACTTACTGGCCTATAATTTCCAGGTTCACTTTTAGAGCCCTTTTTGAATATTGGCACCACATTTGCTATGCGCCAGTCCTGCGGAACAGACCCTGTCGCTATAGAGTCACTAAAAATAAGAAATAATGGTTTATCTATTACATTACTTAGTTCTCTTAGTACTCGTGGGTGTATGCCATCCGGACCCGGAGATTTATCTATTTTAATCTTATTTAGCCGGTTTCGCACCTCTTCTTGGGTTAGATTGGTGACCCTTAATATAGGGTTTTCATTGTTTCTTGGGATTTCACCTAGCATTTCATTTTCCACCGTGAATACCGTGGAGAAGAAGGTGTTTAATATGTTAGCTTTTTCCTCGTCATCTACAACCATTCTTTCCTCACTATTTTTTAAGGGGCCTACATTTTCAGTTTTTATTCTTTTACTATTGATATAGTTGAAGAACAGTTTGGGATTAGTTTTACTCTCCTTAGCAATGTGCTTCTCTGTTTCCTTTTTGGCAGCTTTAATTAGTTTTTTAGATAAAGTATTTTTCTCCCTATAGTTTTTTAGAGCTTCAATGGTGCCATCCTGCTTTAGTAGTGCAAATGCTTTCTTTTTACTGTTAATTGCCTGTCTTACTTCTTTGTTTAGCCACATTGGTTACAATTTTTCAGAAACAAAATGTCATGAGCTTTTACATAAATACAACTTTTTTGTAAATATATTTTCGGCATCAGGTACGAGGCTGGCAACAAAAGGCAAACATTTTTTCACAAACAAAAATTCAAGGGCTTCTGAGACTGCAATTTTCTTGAATTTTTCTTTAGTTTTTTTTTGTGTTTTGACTGGTGAAGTTCCCCAGAAAGTCCCTGCACAGGATTTCGACCCTGCCCAGAACTGGGAACATAAAGGCTGCTGTAGTTTTATTTCTTACCTCACATGGTTGGAGAGGCAGATCAAGCCAAGAAATGAACCCTGACTATATGTTTCCTGTTTTAGCACCATGTTAGGCACAGAAAGTAACATACAAAGCTGATAGATAACACAGTGTCAGTGACACAAGAATGGATCATAGCTAAAATCCAGGACCTTGCGTACATTGTTCATAAAATGAAAGAGAGGGGTAGGAATACCAAAAACAACCGAAAAGTCCATTGCAGGTAAAAAAGTAACAACTTTATTAGAAAGAGTACAAATAACAGATATGGGAAAACAGCAGGACAATTACACATGGGACCTGGTTTACACACAGAAGGGCGCACAGAGGCAGGTAAGCCAATGAATCCCTCAATTTTGACATAATTGCATCAATAATTAGTAAAAGATATTTACCGTAACCAAAGATATAAATAAAGGTGGGAAAGCTTGTCCTGTGTCAATACTTAAGGGTAGACTAAGATTAGATATTGTGTACTGTGTACCAATGCATACAGGTAGGTGACCTGTGTAAGGCTACGTTCACATTAGCGTTCCGCTAATGTGCGTCGCTGTTGCGTCGGCGACGCAGCGGCGACGCAGCGGCGACGCGCCCCTATGTTTAACATAGGGGACGCGTGCGTTTTTTTGGTAGCGTTTTTCGACACGTGCGTCGTTTCCGACGCTAGCGTCGGACGCAAGAAAATGCAACAAGTTGCATTTTTCGTGCGTCCGATTTTCGTCAAAAAACGACGCACGCGTCGCAAAACGCAGCGTTTTTGCGCGTGTTTTGCGCGCGTTTTTTGTGCGTCGTGCGTTGCGTCGCCGACGCACCGGCGCGCAACGCTAATGTGAACGTAGCCTAAACGGTTAAGCTCAAAAGGTATTAAATAGTACCTGTGTTTCGGTAGGTAGGCAGGGGCTCATCGGGTCCGTGGGTCCACCCCAATGCGCGTTTTGGATGTTTTTCCTTCGTTTTTTACCTGCAATGGAATTTTCAGTATTCCTACCCCTCTCTTTCTCTCTATGTTTGACGACTTGTCCGCACTTTTATCCATCACCTATGTCAGCAGAACTTGAGCTATGTCCTAGGCATAAAAGTATAGATTGATATTCCTAATATGTTGCAATCGCTCATGAGTTCCTTCTATTATCTACTATATAATTGTCTAAGGGTCACTTCCGTCTGTCTGTCCTTCTGTCTGTCAGGGTTATTCATTCGCTGATTGGTCGCGGCAGCTGCCTGTCATGGCTGCCGCGACCAATCAGGGACGGGCACAGTCCGGAAGAAAATGGCCGCTCCTTACTCCCCGCAGTCAGTGCCTGTCGCCCGCATAGTCCCCGCTAACACAGGGTTAATGCTGGCGGTAACGGAACGCGTTATGCCGCGGGTAACGCACTCCGTTACCGCCGCTATTAACCCTGTGTGTCCCCAACTTTTTACTATTGATGCTGCGTATGCAGCATCAATAGTAAAACGATCTAATGTTAAAAATAATAATAATAAAAAAAACCTTATTCTCACCTTCCGCCGTCGCCTCCTCTCCTCGGCACTGCAAGCGGCAGGTTCTACTTCCAAAGATGCTATGGGAGAAGGACCTTCCATGACGTCACGGTCATGTGACCACGACGTCACGGTCATGTGACCGTGACGTCATGGAAGGTCCTGCGCTCATACCAATCCTGGGACCGGACACCGCACACAAGCGCCGGATCTACAACGGGCTCTTCGGATGGTGAGTATGTTTCTTTTTTTATTTTTTAACCTGTTACATACGTGACTGGGCAATATACTACGTGGCTCTGTGCTGTATACTATGTCGCTGTGCAATATACTACGTCGCTGTGTAATATACTATGTGGCTGGGCAATATACTACGTGGCTCTGTGCTGTATATTACGGGGCTGTGCAATATACTATGCGACTGGGCAATATACTACGTGACTGGGCAATATACTACGTGGCTGGGCAATATACTACGTGGCTGGGCAATATACTACGTCGCTGTGCAATATACTACGTGGCTGGGCAATATACTACGTGGCTCTGTGCTGTATATTACGTGGCTGTGCAATATACTACGTGACTGGGCAATATACTACGTGACTGGGCAATATACTATGTGTCTGGGCAATATACTACGTGGCTGGGCAATATACTACGCGACTGGGCAATATACTACGTGACTGGGCAATATACTACGTGGCTGGGCAATATACTACGTGGCTGGGCAACATACTACGTTGCTGTGCAATATACTACGTGGCTGGGCAATATACTACGTGGCTCTGTGCTGTATATTACGTGGCTGTGCAATATACTACGTGACTGAGCAATATACTACGTGACTGGGCAATATACTATGTGTCTGGGCAATATACTACGTGGCTGGGCAATTTACTACGTGACTGGCCAATATACTACGTGATTGGCCAATATACTACGTGGCTGGGCAATATACTACATGGCTGGGAAATATACTACGTGGCTGGCCAATATACTACGTGACTGGGCAATATACTACGTGGCTGGGCAATATACTACGTGGCTGGGCAATATACTACGTGGCTGGGCAATATACTACGTCGCTGTGCAATATACTACGTGGCTGGGCAATATACTACGTGGCTCTGTGCTGTATATTACGTGGCTGTGCAATATACTACGTGACTGGGCAATATACTACGTGACTGGGCAATATACTATGTGTCTGGGCAATATGCTACGTGGCTGGGCAATATACTACGCGACTGGGCAATATACTACGTGACTGGGCAATATACTACGTGGCTGGGCAATATACTACGTGGCTGGGCAATATACTACGTCGCTGTGCAATATACTACGTGGCTGGGCAATATACTACGTGGCTCTGTGCTGTATATTACGTGGCTGTGCAATATACTACGTGACTGGGCAATATACTACGTGACTGGGCAATATACTATGTGTCTGGGCAATATACTACGTGGCTGGGCAATTTACTACGTGACTGGCCAATATACTACGTGATTGGCCAATATACTACGTGGCTGGGCAATATACTACATGGCTGGGAAATATACTACGTGGCTGGCCAATATACAACGTGACTGGGCAATATACTACGTGGCTGGCCAATATACTACGTGGCTGGGCAATATAGTACGTGGCTGGGCAATATAGTACGTGGCTGGGCAATATAGTACGTGGCTGGGCAATATAGCACGTGGCTGGGCAATATACTATGTGACTGGGCAATATACTACGCGGACATGCATATTCTAGAATACCCGATGCGTTAGATTCGGGCCACCATCTAGTTGATCATAAAAGGCAAGGTCAACCAGGTTTGGTGTGTACCACCAGCCTAAGCAGATGAACTCTTAGTTGGCCCTTGTGCGGGGAAATGTCACTCGTATTTGTAGATGTACAGTTAGTGACAGAATGGTCTACTCTCTAAAATAAGACTAAAAGGGATACTTTTTTGACCGTTCCTTCATTTTTTAAAAGCATGAAAAGTCCATCAGTGCACTGTGTTATTAAATAGACTTATTTACCCCCAGTTACCACCCCTTTATATGTTGTGATCATTTTAACATTACTAAGGCTATGTTAGTGTCCACTGCTCAAAATGTGTTCATTACAGTCTTATGTGACCTCAGAATGTTACACATGGCTTTTCTAGGCAATTCGAGGCTTTGAAGTACTGCAATTCACAGTTAATCAAATATAAAAAAATGACAAAGCTGGTGAATTTTAATTTTTAAACATTTGCTCATCTCGAATACCTATGTGTCTCCATAGCAACAAACTATAAATAAAACATGAGTTTCATACTCCCTTCCATCTGTACCGTATTTTTGCAAACATGGCACACATGGATGGCATAACTGTAGGATCTAATTAAACAGATTAGCAATCCAAAATCATGGAGATGTGCAAAATACAAGATTTATTATGAAAGTTTTTTTTAGCCATTTATGTACTAGGATTGCTTGGTTAGTATGCACCTGGACTACCACTACATCCTACTATTTAGTTAGATCATGTGGGCAGCACGGTGGCGCAGTGGTTAGCACTACAGCCTTGCAGCGCTGGGGTCCTGGGTTCTAATCCCACCCAGGACAACATCTGCAAAGAGTTTGTATGTTCTCTCCGTGTTTGCGTGGGTTTCCTCCGGGCACTCCGGTTTCCTCCCACATTCCAAAGACATACTGATAGGAATTCTAGATTGTGAGCCCAATCGGGGACAGTGATGCAAACAGTAAAGCGCTGCAGAATATGTTAGCGCTATATAAAAATAAAGATTATTATTATCATGTTCCTGGTATGTGTTTTAGACCTCACTGCTGTTACAACCATATAGCAAACATCCTGAGGTGGTCTGGTTTCCGTTCTGTAGAACCAATCGCTTGGCACCAAACAAGTTGATAATAGATGGTGCTTTGGGTAATTTGTTTTCTCTGTGAGTATGGTGAGTACCAGGTCTCTGAACTATCCATTCTGTAAGCATAAATGATGGTCATCATGATCACTCTGAGTGCCGTCACTATCAACAACAGATCACAAGGCTCACAGCAGGGGAAAAGATTTTACAAAATTTATAAAGAATGATATTATAAGGCTCACACATTTTTCATATGAATTCCTAAAAACCCTTGGATCGTTTTTTATAATTTTATTATACTAAATGAGGATTTAATAATAATGCACAATATAAAGAGATTACAGTGTTTGCAGCTACCGCCTTCATGTTGGAATTACAGTATGAGCTGTAGATTGAGATCACTGATAATCACAATAATTTATTATGGTTTTCCAATGTGTCCTTAAAAATAATTGTCTGTCTGATTTTATAATAAGCTGTACAGAGAAAATAAAAAGTCAAGTTGGCAACTTTGATCCAATTCTGTCCAGACAAGTGTCAGAAAATCCACAAAAGTGACACTATTTTAAAAATTGCACCCCTCAAGGTGCTCAAAATCACATTCAAGAAGTATATTAACCCTTTAGATTCATCACAGGAATTAAAACAATGTGAAATAAAAAAATGAACATTTTAAATTTTTCTCCCAAAAAATGTTACTTTAGCCTCAAATGTTTCATTTTTACAATGGTAACAAATGAACCATACAATTTGTTGTCCAAATTCTCCTGAGTATACCGATACCCCATATGTAGAGGAAAACTACTGTTTGGGGGCACGGCAGGACTTTGAAAGGAAGGAGCGCAAAATTAGCTGCAATTGATAGCGGATTTAATGTCGCTTCTGGAGAGCCCCTGATGTGCTTAAACAGTGGAAACCCCCAAAAGTGACCCCTCAAGAAATATATCTAGAGGTGTGGAGAGTACCTTGAACCCCCAGGTGCATCACAGAATTTTAAAACATTGAGCTGTGAAAATGGAAAAATACATTTTTCCCATAGTAATTTTCCTTTAGCTGAAAGCTTTCCTTTTCACAAGGGTAACGGGAGGAAATTGAACATACAATTTGTTGGGCAATTTCTCCTGAGTACACAGATACCCCATATGTGATGGAAAACTACTGTTTGGGCACATGGTAAGGCTTGGAAAGGAAGGAGCGCCATTTGACTTTTGGAGTACAAAATGGGCTGGAATAGCTAGCGAACCCCATGTTGCGTTTGCAGAGCCCCTGAAGTGCCTAAACAGTGGAAACCCCCCATAACTGACCCCATTTTGGAAACTACACCCCCCCAAGGAACTTATCTAGAGATGTAGAGAGCACCTTGAAACCCCCAGGTGCTTCACAGAATTTTAAAACATTGGACCGTGAAAATTAAAAATGATGTTTTTTCCCCAGAAATGATGTTTTAGCCTCAAAAGTTACATTTTTTACAAAATTAACAGGAGAAAATGGACCACATAATATGTCGTGCAATTTTTGCTGAGTACAAATATACCCCATATGTGCTCAGAAACTCTTGCTTAGGCAAACAGCAGGGCTTGCGAGAGAAGGAGCACTGCTTGATTTTTGGAGTGCAAACTTTTCTGGAATAGATTGTGGACACCATGTCGTATTTGGAGAGCCGCCAAGGTTCCAAAACAGCAGAATCCCCTACAAGTGACCCCATTTTGGAAACTCTAGAAGAATTACTCTAGGAGTGTAGTGAGTATATTAAACATTAAACCCAGAGGTATTTCACAGAATTGTGTAACATTGGGCTGCGAAAATGAAAAGTTACATCCTCTGGTGTAGTGATAATTTTGTTAGCAATAGATGTTGCTAAGTGAAATGAAAATATGTCATTGAAGTGCCCAGTATGTTGTTGTGTCCATTACATTGTACCCAATGCTCGTTCTCCTGGAGACGTGCACCACATAAATGTAGTGGTATCTTCTCTCTATAGTAATGCCAAACATGTGGATACTAAATGTGGATTAGGCACACTGCGAGGCTCAGGAAGAGGGGGATTTGGGAGCGCAAATTTTGTTTGATTTTTTTTGGTGGGACCCACACTAATTTTCCAGAGCATTTACGGAATGTGGAAGTCTCCTATATTTCTGTTATCAGATCACGACCCTGAGTGTGGATTTGTTTTTTGTTGGTTGAGTAGAAGCTTTTATTGGTGGCATTTTTGGGTACAGAACATTTTGGATCACATATATCCTGTGCTCTACATTGGGGTTTCAATCTAAATATACAAAATATGTGACTCGGATGAAACCCCGAGGGATCCATTCACTAATTAGGCAGCAGAGGTACTCTATGTGGCTTCTATTTTATGGGATCTGGCTTTTCATAGGTGCACCAACTGTGGTTGACTGCGCTTTTGCGAACGCTTAAAAAAATGGGCACGGCCGGATTACAGGCCGAAGGGCCCCCATAGTGCTTCCAACTGCCTCATTAAAAGGAATCTTCCATCGGGGGTTCTGTCTGAATCACGTTTTTCAGAGATTCACACAAAAATCCTGGTGTAAACTCTTAGCTCATGATAAATGTAAGCCGAACCTTACTGTGATCTTTGGGAGGCAGAACAAACAAATTAACATCACGTCAAGATTTTTTTTTTAAACGCCGTTCCTTGTGCGATTTAAGTGATTAGACGACTTCATACTTCATTCCTTAGGTTGGTGCTTTTACAGCGATAACAGATTTGTATCGTTTTTTGTTTGGCTGCTGTCACACATCAAAAACTGCTTTTTTTTAATAAACAAGTTTTTTGCATAGCTATATTTTGAAAGATATTATTTTTCTGTATTTCTGCCAACAGTGTCAGGTAAGGGTTTGCTTTTTGCTGGACGAGTTGATGTTTTTATTGATAACATTATCGGGCATATAACATTTTTTGATCGCTTTCTATTTCGATTATCGGGAGGCTGAATGAACAAAAACCAGTAATTCAGAATTTTTTTTTATGATGTTCACCTTGTGGTAAAATTGATTAGCAGCTTTATTCTTTGGGTTAACATTGATTACAGCGACGTCACATTTATATAATTTTTTTATTCTTTGTCCCTTCTTCAAAATAAGAATTATTTTATGGAAAAAATATTGTTTTTGCATTGCTATATTCTGAAAGCTATAACTTTTTATTTTTCCACTGATGGAGCTCTATGGTGGCTTGTTTTTTGCAGAACAAGATGACATTTTTGAGATATGCCATTTTTATTTACATTTGCCTATTCTATCGCATTTTATTCAACTTTTTCCAGTGGTATGACGAAAAAAGTATAGTTTTTTTGCCACTTTTTTTTACGACGCTTACTGTAGGGGTTAACTAGTGCAACAATTTTATAGATCGGGTCATTCCGGAAGTGGCGATACCAAATATGTGTACTTTTATTGTTTATTTTTGTTTTTACATAAATATGTATATTGGTGCAATATTTTGTATTTTTTATTTTGTGTTTTTTTGTGTTTTCTTAATCATTTTTTCTATAATTTTTTTAATTTTTTTTTTTTACTTCTTTTTACTTAGTCCCTCCGTGGTACATTAACTTTTCTTTTTGTGATCACTGGTCTCATGCTTTACAATACATATGTACTGCAATGCATGAGATCTGTTTTATTACATAGGCAAATCGCCTGTTACACCCTGCCTATGGCTGGGTCTAACGGGCCACTGTATGTGGCACACCAGGAGGTCATTGTTTGATCTACAAGTGCCATGACAACGGTCGGCTCCCTGTGATTTGGTCATGGGGGTTCCGATGTGGGTGAGAGAGAGCTCACTCCCTCTCACAACCTTCTAAACGCAGCAATCGCTATCGATTGCGTTATCTGGAGGGTTAATCAGCCAGGGGTGCTGGGAGCACTGTCCCTAGCTGTTACTGCAGGAGCTCAGCTGTCATCTGCCCTGAGGTCCCGTGGTGATCATGCGGGGAAGTGCTGATATTTCAGCACTTCCCGGCAATCACATGCTGTGATTGGTTAGTCAGATTGACTGACCGATTACAGCAATCAGAGAATGGGAACCGCTGAAATGGATCCCTGCATCTCTGCCCGTGCAGCTCAACTGTCAGTGACCACTGTCGGCACCGGGCTGTCACTGTGTTTTCATGACTTACATAGCACGTCAAGATGCCGGAAGTGACACCTGCTCATGACGTACTATTTAAGTTATTGGTCGTTAAAAAATTATATCTAAATCTATTATGAGTAGGTACAGATTTATAGCAAAATTTGCAACATTATCTTGCACAGACCTAATTAAATCTTTTGAAACATTTGTTGACCACACTCCCTCCTACTATACTATATCCCTTTTTACAACTTTGGGTGCATCTGATAGAAAAATCATACACTTTGCATAATTTGCAAATTTTTTCAAGATATTGAGTGAAAGAAAATAGCAAAAACCAAAGAAGAAAGGCACCTGCTCTCCCAGGGTTCACGTGACACTGTTGCATCACACAAGGTTTGCGGCCAATTAGCAGCCACTTCACTCTCATTTCCTTCACATGAAACTGACACTCAGAAGAAGTGAGAGCTGCTACTGCTCTCTGACTTCTGGAGGTCAGTTACACCTGCAGGAGGTGAGGGTAAAACAAGACAGGTGATTGTAGCCATCATAAACAATACCTTTTGCCCAAGAGCAGGTGTTAACATAGCTGGAATGGAGCCCTAACTAGAAGTGAGTATAGCGGTTATTATTTTACATGGAGGAAATAATGTCGATGGTAAACAAGACTTTTATTTAAAGTCTTCACATTAATTTGTGTTGCACTTCTTATTTAAGAAAAATCATAAGTGGATCAAGAAGGAAAGAGAAGACTTTCTTTCATATTTTCTATCCATCCACTTCTGCATCTGTGTACCAGATAGAGTTGAAAGAACAGATCCTTTTTCTAATCTCAAATTCTTTTTAATTTAGATCCTTATATAAATCTAATGCACAAGCACATATTTTCTTGTTTTCTATTTGAGAGGCTGGTGGAGACAGCAATTCAGGAAGATGTCATGTAGGTGTTAACTCAACCCAACCTGACGTGTCTCACCTTATATGATTGAAGATCATAATTATACACCACAAACGTCTTTGTGGCCAGTTTTATTTTCTTAAAGAGATTGCCCACTACTTTTACATTGATGACCTATCCTAAGGATCTCTGATCAGTTGGGTTCCGACACCTGGCACCCCTGCCGATCAGCTGTTTAGTGTCAATGGCAGCAGCTGCCAGCTGGAAGTCACTTGTGGAGCTGGCCGTCTTCTGATAGTGGAGGTGGATGTGCAGTACCAAGCCTTGCCAACCACCAGAAAACGGAGCAGCTTGGCAAGTGAGTACTTCAGGTCACGGCTGATTGGTGGAGGTGCTGGATGTCGGACCCCGGCCGATGTGACATTGATAAGCTATCCTAAGGATATGTCATCAATGTAAAAGTAGTGGACAACCTCTTTAAGTTTTGGAATCACCTCTTGCAGCATAAGCATGAAATCTAATAGACTATTAATACAATGTTAAAATCTCCAAATAAATGTATATCGATTTACCATTAATCAAAATCATAAAATTACAAAATATTTAGGCATATCTCCCATCATTAAACACAAAAATAAAGTAATGTCAAATATTTTAACTTTCACTTACCAAATTTTGCTGACAAAGCCAATAAAACTGCTGAAACTTTTGGGACATAAGCAACTGTGCGCTTCCAACTGCACTTCGGATTTTCCCTAGATCTGAAAATACAAAAAAAACATTAATTTCATATTAACAGTATGAAGAAAAACCAACAATAAAAGGCTGCAGCAAAAAAAAAAACAAAGGGAAAAAAATTAAGCTAATATGAACAGTTACACATATGCATGGCTACTACATTATCCTGACACATTAAAATAAAAGTAGATAGACTGAAGACATTATGATTCGCACTGGCTCTGTCCCATCCATGGATAACTCAAATGCTGTGAAGCCAGAGAGAAACCAAGTGCTGAGATGATCTGCAAGGTCTATGTTGTTGGATTGAAGGTCTTCTTTAAATACTGGAGAAGGGATATACAAACTTGTTACGAGTGTTTCAAGAAAGCTCTGTTGGGACTACTGTTGAGGAGAGATGCAAACATGTTTTCAAATATTTTTATTGATTTATATTACAATTGGAAAAGGGAAAGTGAGAATGGGGCAACATAGAAGATGCAGACTTGCAAAGATGGCCATAAACATGAGGCAGCAGGTCATTCAGTCGACAGCTATCTATCTCTTCCAACCAGAACAGCCATCAGGGCATTACTGCCCTTACTGGCGTATGGGGCCCGGTGAGCAAAGGGGGCCCCGCAGCGGGCCTCTTCTCTTCTGCTCACCGGGCCCCAGCAGCAGGACGCTGCCGCTTCAGTAACTGATCGTGAGTCCTCAGACGGAACGAAGGTCTGTGCCTCAGATGAATCCTAGCAGAGAACACCGCTGGACCTCGGTCAGGTATGGAGAAGCTTTTTATTTGTAAAGCCGCAGTATGGGGCATATTATACTACTATTGTGGTGCATTATACTACTAAGGGGGTGCATTATACTGCTATATATGCCTGTGGGGTACATTATGCTCCTATGGGGTTGCATTCTACTACTATGGGGTGAATTATCCTACAATTGTAGTGCATTATACTACTACTATGAGGGCTCATTATACTACTATGGAGGTGCATTATACTACTATGGGGCTGCATTATACTGCTATGGGGGTGCATTATACTCCTATGGGGGTGCACTATACTGCTTTGGGGCTGCACTATACTATATATGACTATGGGGTGCATAATACTACTATGGGGTGCATTATACTATGTGGGTGCATTATACTGCTATGGGGTGCATTATAATACTATGGGGGTGCATTATACTACTATGGGAGTGCATTATACTGCTATATATGACTATGGGGGTGCATTATACTTTATGTATGACAATGGAGGTGCATTATACTACTATGGGGGTGCATTATACTACTATGGAGGTGTATTATACTACTATATATGACTATGGGATGCATTATACTATTATGGATGACTATGGGAGCAATATGTAGAGACATGGGGACAGTAGGGAAAGACATGAGCCAGAATGGGAGGGAAAGTAGGGTCCAGAATGGGAGGACACGTGGGGTCCAGAATGTGGGATATTATTACTGTAGGGGCTAATTAAAGGATATTATTTTGGGGGATACTGTTTTCAGTGTGGGGGAGGATAGGTCCTGTTACTGTTAAGGGCAACACAGTTGCCTTTTTTTTTTCATCTGGCGTAGTGTAGAGGTTGGGGAAAAATTGTGGGTTGTGCTCTAGATAACTGTGTTATTTTCTACAGAGACAGATCCTGGCTGGAAGAAGCGATGGCGGTGTAGATGAAGATATAAAGCGAAGATGAAGTATTTCAACCTGTACACTGACACTATACAGTGTATACTATATACAGAGCAGTTGTGTATGTGATACATTCCTTTAAAGAAACATAAATAAAAATATACCTAAAAAGAGTATTGGATATTTTAACAAATATTTAATAGGTTAGAGTAGAGTAGGGCCCGGCCAAAAGAGCATACCTAGTCGTGGTGGCAGCTTAAAAAAAGTATTTTAGCTAAAACAAAAGCTCCTGGCTATTTTTGTGATCTGGTGTTAGATGGGAACTGATAATGTGTGACTGATGAGGACGTGGTACACATGTAGAGTTTTTCTATGAGTGGTTGGTGGGGATGTGGAAGGTTTGAGGGTTGGAGGCGGAGCTGGGATGGAGCTTGGGCAGAGTCTCAAGGGGGCAAGAAAATTTTGCCAGTATGGGGCCCCGAAATTCCTGGTGGTAGCCCGGCTTCCAACTCTCAAATATGTGAGTGCCTGCCTAAGGGTATGTGCACACGATCAGTAAATGCTGTGGGTTGGATGCTGCATACTTGTGCAGCGTTCAACTCGCAGGGTCTACATGTTACAGCATATTGGATGGGATTTCATGAAATCCTATGCCCACTATGCATCCAGAGACACCCGCGGCTCACCCACGGAGACTGACATGCGGCATGTCTCTCCAGACCGCAGCATGTCTATTTATTTTGCGGAGACGCGAGCCTCTGCAAGTTAAATTTCACCCGTACAATGTATTGGATGCTGTGAATCCGCATGGTTCAATGAACACATGCAGAATCACCTACGCTTCCAATTCCTGATCATGTTCACATACCATAATAGTTCATCTATTTTCAATGAGAAGAAGAAAGAAACTTGCAGTAGATTATCTCCCCCGAAAACAAAATTACAACTGTCCAATCCTTTTGTCCCCGTAGATCACTTGTCGGGGAGGAGTTGGGACCGATACACATCAGATGGTCGGCTGGTCATGAAGATTTCATGTACATAATGTAAACATTCAGGTGATCCAGCTGATTTTTTATTTTTTTTATTTTAACTGAACAGATCTTTTTGTCAGATCCATTCCCAGGATCCATTAAGGTCATGGAGTGGCCTAGCCAGTCTCCAGACCTTAATCCCATAGAAAACTTATGGAGGGAGTTGAAGCTCCGAGCTGCCAAGCGACAGCATCAAAATCTTAATGATTTAGAGATGATCTGCAAAGATGAGTGTGTTAGAATCAGTTTAGTTTTTGACCATCTGCCATCTTGTTGTGGTTTTCTGGCTGCTGGTCATTTTCCCTTGGTGTTGGGTTGTCTTAGGTCAGGTGATTGTATCACCCTTTATTACCCAGCACCTGCCTCCCAGTCCTTGCTGGACAACAGTGTTAATCTGCTAGTTTTCTGGCTAGGTGCTTTGATAGCTTTCTTTGTTTGATATTGTGCAGTTCTGGGACCCCTGGTTCTGCTATCCTTAGTTTCTGTTTTCTGTTGGTTTCTGCAGCCTTCTCTGTATTTTCTATTAGGAGGTGACCTGTTTTTATACCCAGTCCTTAGATCTTTTGGGGACCTCCTTCCCCCTATCTATAGGTCTTCGCTTGAGATTAACCTAGGATCGTTGGTGGGTCTATTCGCAAGGAATGGGTCACCCACCTCATCATTAACTCCAAAAATCATCTGACTGCTGTGCTTGCCAACAAGGGTTTTGCCACCAAGTATTAAGTATTGTTTGCCAGAGGAATAAAATAGTTATTTCTCACTGTAAAATGCATATAAATTTATATAATTTATACAATGATTTTCTGGATTTTATTTTTGATATTCTATCTCTCAATCTTAAAATTTACCTAACCTTAAAATTATATACTGTTCTTGTCTTTGTCAGTGGGCAAACTTACAAAATCAGCAAGGGATCAAATACTTATTTCCTTCACTGTATCCTAATTTAGACCTAATACCTTGCTGGTGAATACACCCTCTGACCCTCATTGCAAACTAGGAAATAAGATCTCCATATATCTTTCACATCTAAACAGAGGATATAACAGGGGATATGCTTTACTTACATGTCCATGAGTCATCTATATCTAACAGGAGAAAGAAGTGGGGTTTAAGACCCTCACCTGATGGCATATAGTTCACTATATACTCTATGCACTAATGCTCACAGTCTTCCTCTCCGTTAGAGACATGGAGCAGAAAGTGCTACATTGATCTATATATTGTGAGAATGTCATATCTTGGCCTCTCTCATACTGGAATTTAGAATCATTACCTCCAAATACATTGATCACTCGCTCCCTGCTTTACCTGCCTTTTACTACCTTCATTTCTATGATGGATCTCATCTATTCAAGGATCTGATCACATAAGACACTGGTGGTCTGAAATGTAACATATGCATCCTGAGCATGTATCACTGCCCTCGGGCTTCAGACAAACAAACCGACTATTTCTCAATGGTTCTACTGAATACAGGAGATGATGTGAATGGAGAATCTTACCGATATAAATTTAACAGGACAATGTGGCACTGGATTATCATTCAGAATTCCACAGGATACAATGCGCTTTTTTGAGTGTAACAAGCCCTGAAGCAATTGAACCAAAGTGATCAATGCTCTTTCATTTGCTTGGTCAATTCTTTTCTCCCCTACTCCCGCTCTCTTTTTTGTATCCTTATCCCTCTTTCTTTTTGTGTCCCATTGGAGCTTTAACCCCTTAGTGACAGAGTCAATTTGGTACTTAATGACCGAGCCAATTTTTACAATTCTGACCACTGTCACTTTATGAGGTTATAACTCTGGAACGCTTTAACAGATCCCGCTGATTCAGATATTGTTTTTTCGTGACATATTGTACTTCATGTTAGTGGTAACATTTCTTCGATATTATTTGCGATTACTTATGAAAAAAATGGAAATATGGCGAAAATTTTTTAAATTTTGCAATTTTCAAACTTTGTATTTTTATGCCATTAAATCAGAGAGATATGTCACAAAAAATAGTTAATAAATAACATTTCCCACATGTCTACTTTACATCAGCACAATTTTGGAAACAACATTTTTTTTGTTAGGGAGTTATAAGGGTTAAAAGTTGACCAGCAATTTCTCATTTTTACAACACAATTTTTTTAGGGACCACATCACATTTGAAGTCATTTTGAGGGGTCAGTATGATAGAAAATAACCAAGTGTGACACCATTCTAAAAACTACACCCCTCAAGGTGCTCAAAACCACATTCAAGAAGTTTATTAACCCTTTACGTGCTTCACAGGAACTGAAACAATGTGGAAGGAAAAAATGAACATTTAACTTTTTTTTGCAAACATTTTAATTCAGAACCATTTTTTTTATTTTCACAAGTGTAAAAACAGAAATTTAACCATATATTTTGTTGTGCAATTTCTCCGGAATACGTTGATACCCCATATGTGGGGGTAAACCACTGTTTGGTGGGCGCACCGCAGAACTTAGAAGTGAAGGAGCGCCATTTGACTTTTTCAATGCAGAATTGGCTGGAATTGAGATCGGATGCCATGTCAGGTTTAGAGAGCCCCTGATGTGCCTAAACAGTGGAAACACTCCACAAGTGACACCATTTTGGAAACTAGACCCCTTAAGGAACTTATCTAAATGTGTGGTGAGCACTTTGAACCCCAAAGTGCTTCACAGAAGTTTATAACGTAGAGCCGTGAAAATAAAAAATTGCATTTGTTTACACAAAAATGATCTTTTTGCCCACAAATTCTTATTCTTAAAAGGGTAACAAGAGAAATTAGACTATAAAAAAATGTTGTGCAATTTCTCCTGAGTACGTCGATACCCCATATGTGGGGGTAAACCACTGTTTGGGCGCACCGCAGAGCTTGGAAGAGAAGGAGTGCCGTTTTACTTTTTCAATGTAGAATTGGCTGGAATTGAGATTGGACGCCATGTTGTGTTTGCAGAGCCCCTGATGTGCCTAAACAGTGGAAACCCCCACAAGTGACATCATTTTAGAAACTAGACCCCTTAAGGAACTTATCTAGATGTGTGGTGAGCACTTTAAATCCCCATGTGCTTCACAGAAGTTTATAACGTAGAGCCGTGAAAATAAAAATTCGCATTTTTTCTACAAAAATGATCGTTTTGCCCCAAAATTTATATTTTCACAAGGGTAACAGGAGAAATTAGACCACAAAAGTTGTTGTGCAATTTCTCCTGAGTACGGCAATACCCCATATGTGGGGGTAAACCACTGTTTGGGCGCATCGCAGAGCTTGGAACAGAAGGAGCGTCGTTTTACTTTTTCAATGTAGAATTGTCTGGAATTGAGATCGGATGCCATGTCGCGTTTGGAGAGCCCCTGATGTGCCTAAACAGTAGAAACCCCCCACAAGTGACCCATTTTGGAAACTAGACCCCTTGAGGAACTTATCTAGATGTGTGGTGAGAACTTTAAACCCCCAAGTGCTTCACAGAAATTTATAAAGTAGAGCCGTGAAAATAAAAAATCCTTTTTTTTCCTCAAAAATGATTTTTTAGCCTGCATTTTTTTATTTTCACAAGGGTAACAGGAGACATTGGACCCCAAAATCTGTTGACCAGTTTGTCCTGAGTATGCTGGTACCCCATATGTGGGGGGGCACTGTTTGGGCACCCATCGGGGCTCAGAAGGGAAGGAGCGCCGCTTGGAATGCAGACTTTGATAGAATGGTCTGCGGGCGTTATGTTGCATTTGCAGAGCCCCTGATGTACCTAAACAGTAGAAACCCCCCACAAGTGACCCCATTTTGGAAACTAGACCCCCAAGGAACTTATCTAGATGTGTGGTGAGAACCTTGAATGCCCAAGTGCTTCACAGAAGTTTATAATGCAGAGTCATGAAAATAAAAAATATTTTTTTTTCACAAAAAAGATTTTTAAGCCCCCAAGGTTTTATTTTCACAAGGGTAACAAGAGAAATTGGACCTCAAAAGTTGTTGTCCAATTTGTCCTGAGTATGTTGCTACCCCATGTGTGGGGGGGACCACTGTTTGGGCGCACGGCAGAGCTCGGAATGGAAGGAGCGCCATTTTGGAATGCAGACTTTGATAGAATTGTCTGCGGGCGTTATGTTGTGTTTGCAGAGCCCCTGATGTACTTAAACAGTAGAAACCCCCCACAAGTGACCCCATTTTGGAACCTAGACCCCCCAAGGAACTTATCTAGATGTGTGGTGAGAACTTTGAATGCCCAAATGCTTCACAGAAGTTTATAATGCAGAGTCGTGAAAATAAAAAATATTTTTTTTTTCCTCAAAAATGATTTTTTTTAGCCTGCAATTTTTTATTTTCTCAAGGGTAACAGGAGACATTGGACCCCAAAATCTGTTGACCAGTTTGCAACCCCTGGCAGCCGAGACCCCAAAGATTTTCCGGGAGCAGGCCGGCGGGCACGCTGCGCATGCGCCCTCCATTTTTTGGCCGGAACAAGATGGCGGCGCCCATCGGGAGCCTCGAGGAGCACCGGGGGAGACAGTTGAGTATCAGGGGGCTATCGGGGACCCCATTTCTCTGTCCTCTGATGTGCAATCTCTTCGGAGGACAGAGAAATTAAATAAGAAATTGCGTTGGTTTTTTTTTGCGAAGGCCGGTAAACGGTTAATTACCGGCGATCGCAACCCCGGGGTCGGTAAAAAACCCCGAATGATGTTCTCTGGGATCTCGGCTACTCCCGGCAACTGATACCCCAGAGAAAATCCAACTCTGGGGGGCGCTATTCACTTTTTCCACAGCGCCGTTAATTAACGGCGCTGTGGTTTAAGTTCCCTTCACTGCCGCCGTTAAAAGGCGTATCGGTGGTCGTTAAGGGGTTAAAGAATACATTAATGCAAAAGTTCATTCTTTACTCTGTGCTACAATATTTTTATTGTTCATGAAAAGTGTTGTCCAGGACTTTTATATTGAAGGCCTATCCTTAATACAGGTAATCAATATCTGATCTTGGGCGTGCGACAACTATCAAACCCACTGATCCCGATACTGGCGGAGGCCGGATGTGCATAGCACAGCTCTGTCAACTGTATAGTGGCCAGGAATGGGTACTGCATATCCGCCTTCTATCCAAAGCAATAGAGGCGGATTTGCAGTACCTGGCCGCAGCCAATATGCAGCTGACGGAGCTGTGTAGTTTTACTCCGCAACTGACCTAAGGCTGGCCCCGGAAATAGCTGGGCAGCAAGAATGCCGGGTGTTGCATTCCCACCGATCAGGTACTGATGACCTATCCTAAGTCCCGGATAACCCCTTTAATGATACAGTATATAAAGTCTTGACATCTTGCAATTACCCTGGATGCTCATCTAATGCTCATAGACCTGTTTATGATCTCTTTTTCACTGTCTATATTCAATTTTGTTCATTTATATATACAATTGATATCATCTTACATTCAGAATGCATGCTCTTCTAGTACTCAGGGATCTACCCATACATCTACACTTTTTCCTTAAAGAAAAGTTTAAAAATAAAGAATTAAAAAAACATTGTACAAATGTTTAGTAAACATCAGCAATGTTTTTATCAGTCATTGTAAATCGCTTTATTAATTTACAGGGGCACTAATTAAAAGATTTTGGTAATAGTTTGATTCTGAACAATAGTCAGCTTTGTAACATAGGCCCATGGAACTTTTAGCAAACGTAAAACAAATCAGCCATCACAACGGAGTCTGAATAAATCCCGCTAAATGGGAATGTGAAGGAACCGTGAAACAGATTGATGAAGCCATTCAAAAGGATGTGTAATTATGTCTCTTAATAGCTCCATGTACATTTCCAACCACAGGCGTGACAGCACAATGCATTACTTTATATCAGGTGTTCATTATACTGAGTCACAGCAAGCCTTGCATGTTATGTTACACCAGCACTACTGACATAACAAATCCATGAAGAATAGGGTACAGCATAGCAGACATAGAACTGTTTATGCAGCTTTGATTTTTCATACTCCTTATCTATCTATCTATCTACCCCATATCTATCTACCTGCCTATCTTATCTCTGTACCCCATATATATATCTATTTATCTATCCAGGTTTGGACTGGCCCATAGGAGGACAGGAGAATGTTTCAGTGGGCCCCTGTGCAAGAGTGGGCCCGCGTCCTGTTATACAAGCAGTACTTGGCACTATATACTTGAATCACTATGTACAGACAAAGACAGCATCTACCCAGATCATTGTTTATAAAATTTTGATTGACGATATTGTGACATTTGCGTGTAGCTGAAAAGTGGGACCCTGAAGTTGGTTACTGGTGGGCCCTTGGAATTCCAGTCCAACGCTCTATCTATCTATCTATCTATCTATCTATCTATCTATCTATCTATCTATCTATCTATCTATCCATCTATCGTGAAGAACACAATCTTCTAAGAACCTAATAGAATCTTCTAAGAAGGAATGAGAGCCCTTTATACTCACTATACACAATCAGTTAGTATCTAAAGCCTTATTCAGATGTCCATGTTTCACCCTCGTATTCTTTGTTTTTTTCTCACTATAGTGTATGGGTATGTTCACATCTTGTTTTTTTGGGAGGGAGTTTTGCAGACCTATTGTCTGTAAAAAAAGACGTTTCTTTTTCGATCCAACTTGCTGATGAAACTCGCCAATTCAAATGAACGGGTCCATGAAAATGCAACATATAGCACTTGGATGCCTTTATAATGGGTAGTAGAAGCTTTCAAAGATTTTTTGCATGCAAGAAAGACATGCCACACTGATGGTAAAAACAGACAGAGGAACCAAAAATTAATTAATATTGGACCCACTGGGGTAGACAAAGATGGGTCCTTGGAATTTTAATAGGTGGCCTATTTTCACAATAGATATAAGTGACTTTTTCCTGTCTGCCTTTAGAAAGCACATGAATACTCGGCCGAGCTGAGCCTTCATCTATATGAGTGAATCAAGAAAGATAGCAGACAGTTATCTCGTGTACAGACAACTTTAAAATTGGTTCATTAACATATCTCAAGACATTTATTAATTTACTTATTAATAACCAAAATGATGCCCCCATGTCCATGTTTGTTTACACCATAACTGGCATCTTCATATAGTTCCATTCAAAAGGTACAAAGCACTGAAGTCAGGAGTTGGCCCCTACCATCCAGTTGCCAATAACGTGATGTGCAGTAAGGCAGCTCAAGTAAAAATGGCCAAATAGTAATGCTATAAACCGAATTAGATCTAAAAATGATAAGTAGCAGAAAGCCACCACCTCGTTTATCAATAGGCTACTTCAATGCTTGCCTACTCATCACCGGAGAGTAGTAAAATAAGAATGTGCCACCTGGAACAGCCCTGAGCATTCCTAAAATAACATAACATTTCTTACTATATCAGAAATATTAGTTGATGCTTTTATTTATTATGTTGTTTTTTTGATTTTCAATATGAATCAGTGAACTAAAAACGCACTAGCAGATTCATCCGACAATGTAAAATAAGGCTTGCAAACGCAAACCAATGTCACTTAACGTTATCATCCAAAGACAAATCAGTTTAGATGCATCCAACAAAACTCAATTACAGCTCTTCAGAATGTCATGGAACACAGGACAGAAGGCAGTTTTTATGCCCTGCAGTTTTGTTTATTAGCTTTATAGGCTCCGATGAAACATAGCCTGCATTGTCTTTTTGTAGAAGAAATATTGATTTATGCCTCTGAGGCTGTTCACATTGCAAGGATCTGCAAGAACTGAAATGCTACAGACAGGACAACCTTTCTTATTAGTTACCATAATTTTACCCTCTTTATTTGTGGAACCAAAAATTAAACTCATTTATTAAAAGGATTGTCCGGTTCCACCATATTGATGACTTATCCATAGAATAGGTCATCAATATGAGATATAATCTATTATCCTGGACATTTTATGCCCACAAAGGCCGGGTCTTCTCCCATCTTACTATTAAACATGTAGACTCTTCTTCAGTATGTTTTGCATTATAAAGCATAGTAATGAGAGGTTACTAAGTTACCATATTTTGTGTACATTAGGAAACATAATATGTGTCAGCCGTCAGCGGGAAAGATTTATCAAGAGAACAAACAGTGAAATTTATTATACTAAATGAATAGAAAATAAGCAATATGTACACCACTAGACGTAATCCTGTAATTGTGGTATGCAGCACAAACATGAGTGGTTAACACCAGCGACAGCTCTTAGACAGATACCACTAAATGCAATTACATTTTACTAACTAGGTAATTCTTTCCATTTATTTATTAGATCATTCGTTCTTTTGCACGTTTTGAACATTTATTTTTGTATTCATAGAAAGGGATGGTGAAATTATTAACTATAGTATATTCTAAATACATACAGTGGGGAAAATAAGTATTTGATACACTGCAGATTTTGCAAGTTTTCCCACCTACAAAGAATGGAGAGGTTTGGAATTTTTATTGTAGGTACACTTCAACTATGAAAGACAGAATATTAAAAAAAATCCAGAAAATCACATCGTTTTATTTTTACATAATTACTCAACATTTTATTGCATGAAATAAGTATTTGATAAAATAGAGAAACAGAACTTAATATTTGGTTCAGAAACCTTTGTTTGCAAAGGTCAGACATTTCCGATAGTTCTTGACCAAGTTTGCACACACTGCAACAGGGATTTTGGCCCGCTCCTCCATGCAGATCTTCTCCAGATCTTTCAGATTTCGGAGCTGTCGCTGGGCAACAGTAAGTTTCAGTTCCCTCTATAGATTTTCTTTTGGATTTAGGTCTAGAAAATGGCTACAAGAGGAGAAATGATCCAGCTGAAGGCGGAGGCATTTCAAGCTTTTTGAAACTTTATTGGACAACTAAAACAATATAGCATTCTTCAGAAAAATCTATACATAGCGAACACCTAGGCAAACCAGTGAGGACGATCAACGCGTTTCAACTATGGAGTCTTACTCATGTATTATGAGTATCATGTATCACGAGTAAGACTCCATAGTTGAAACGCGGTGATCGTCCTCACTCTGGTGTGCCTAGGTGTTCGCTATGTATAGATTTTTCTGAAGAATGCTATATTGTTTTAGTTGTCCAATAAAGTTTCACAAAGCTTGAATCACCCCTCGCCTTCAGCTGGATCATTTCTCCTCTTGTCTCCATTTGGTGTGGGCGCTCACCCCGATCCATGCTGGGCGTTGGCAGGTCTGGGGATTTCTCTGAAGACCCGTAAGCTGACTACATTTTTTTTTCTAGAAAATGGCTAGACCACTCGAGGACCTTGAAATGCCACTCCTTAGTTGACCTGGCAGTGTGTTTTGGGTTACCGTCATGCTGGAAGACCCATCCATGACCCATCTTCAATGATTTTACTGAGGGAAGCAGGTTGTTGGCCAAAATTTCACGATACATGACCCCATCCATAATCCCTTCAATACGGTGCAGTCGTCCTGTCCCCTTTTCAGAAAAGCACCCCCAAAGTATGATGTTTCCCCCACCATGCCTCACGCTTGGAACAGTGTTCTTGGTATTGTTCTCATCCTTCTTCCTCCACACAGGGCGAGTGGAGTTGATACCCAAAAAGTTCTATTTATGTCTCATTTGATCACATGACCTTCTCCCATGCCTCCTCTGGATTATCCAGATGGTCAGTAGCAAACTTCAGATGTGGACCTATGGTAGCATGAACAGGGGGACCTGGGTTTCCTTACTGGATTTTAATCCATGATGATGTAGTGGGTTACTAATGATAAAGTTTGAGACTTTTGAACAAAACAAAATCCTCTAAACTGCATGCTCGCAAACGCCAGAAGCCTGACAAACAAGATGGAAGAACTAGAAGCAGAAATATCTACAGGTAACTTTGACATAGTGGGAATAACCGAGACATGGTTAGATGAAAGCTATGACTGGGCAGTTAACTTACAGGGTTACAGTCTGTTTAGAAAGGATCGTAAAAATCGGAGAGGAGGAGGGGTTTGTCTCTATGTAAAGTCTTGTCTAAAGTCCACTTTAAGGGAGGATATTAGCGAAGGAAATGAGGATGTCGAGTCCATATGGGTCGAAATTCATGGAGGGAAAAATGGTAACAAAATTCTCATTGGGGTCTGTTACAAACCCCCAAATATAACAGAAACCATGGAAAGTCTACTTCTAAAGCAGATAGATGAAGCTGCAACCCATAATGAGGTCCTGGTTATGGGGGACTTTAACTACCCGGATATTAACTGGGAAACAGAAACCTGTGAAACCCATAAAGGCAACAGGTTTCTGCTAATAACCAAGAAAAATTATCTTTCACAATTGGTGCAGAATCCAACCAGAGGAGCAGCACTTTTAGACCTAATACTATCTAATAGACCTGACAGAATAACAAATCTGCAGGTGGTTGGGCATCTAGGAAATAGCGACCACAATATTGTACAGTTTCACCTGTCTTTCACTAGGGGCACTTGTCAGGGAGTCACAAAAACACTGAACTTTAGGAAGGCAAAGTTTGACCAGCTTAGAGATGCCCTTAATCTGGTAGACTGGGACAATATCCTCAGAAATAAGAATACAGATAATAAATGGGAAATGTTTAAGAACATCCTAAATAGGCAGTGTAAGCGGTTTATACCTTGTGGGAATAAAAGGACTAGAAATAGGAAAAACCCAATGTGGCTAAACAAAGAAGTAAGACAGGCAATTAACAGTAAAAAGAAAGCATTTGCACTACTAAAGCAGGATGGCACCATTGAAGCTCTAAAAAACTATAGGGAGAAAAATACTTTATCTAAAAAACTAATTAAAGCTGCCAAAAAGGAAACAGAGAAGCACATTGCTAAGGAGAGTAAAACTAATCCCAAACTGTTCTTCAACTATATCAATAGTAAAAGAACAAAAACTGAAAATGTAGGCCCCTTAAAAAATAGTGAGGAAAGAATGGTTGTAGATGACGAGGAAAAAGCTAACATATTAAACACCTTCTTCTCCACGGTATTCACGGTGGAAAATGAAATGCTAGGTGAAATCCCAAGAAACAATGAAAACCCTATATTAAGGGTCACCAATCTAACCCAAGAAGAGGTGCGAAATCGGCTAAATAAGATTAAAATAGATAAATCTCCGGGTCCGGACGGCATACACCCACGAGTACTAAGGGAACTAAGTAATGTAATAGATAAACCATTATTTCTTATTTTTAGGGACTCTATAGCGACAGGATCTGTTCCGCAGGATTGGCGCATAGCAAATGTGGTGCCAATATTCAAAAAGGGCTCTAAAAGTGAACCTGGAAATTATAGGCCAGTAAGTCTAACCTCTATTGTTGGTAAAATATTTGAAGGGTTTCTGAGGGATGTTATTCTGGATTATCTCAATGAGAATAACTGTTTAACTCCATATCAGCATGGGTTTATGAGAAATCGCTCCTGTCAAACCAATCTAATCAGTTTTTATGAAGAGGTAAGCTATAGGCTGGACCACGGTGAGTCATTGGACGTGGTATATCTCGATTTTTCCAAAGCGTTTGATACCGTGCCGCACAAGAGGTTGGTACACAAAATGAGAATGCTTGGTCTGGGGGAAAATGTGTGTAAATGGGTTAGTAACTGGCTTAGTGATAGAAAGCAGAGGGTGGTTATAAATGGTATAGTCTCTAACTGGGTCGCTGTGACCAGTGGGGTACCGCAGGGGTCGGTATTGGGACCTGTTCTCTTCAACATATTCATTAATGATCTGGTAGAAGGTTTACACAGTAAAATATCGATATTTGCAGATGATACAAAACAATGTAAAGCAGTTAATACAAGAGAAGATAGTATTCTGCTACAGATGGATCTGGATAAGTTGGAAACTTGGGCTGAAAGGTGGCAGATGAGGTTTAACAATGATAAATGTAAGGTTATACACATGGGAAGAAGGAATCAATATCACCATTACACACTGAATGGGAAACCACTGGGTAAATCTGACAGGGAGAAGGACTTGGGGATCCTAGTTAATGATAAACTTACCTGGAGCAGCCAGTGCCAGGCAGCAGCTGCCAAGGCAAACAGGATCATGGGGTGCATTAAAAGAGGTCTGGATACACATGATGAGAGCATTATACTGCCTCTGTACAAATCCCTAGTTAGACCGCACATGGAGTACTGTGTCCAGTTTTGGGCACCGGGGCTCATGAAGGATATAATGGAACTAGAGAGAGTACAAAGGAGGGCAACAAAATTAATAAAGGGGATGGGAGAACTACAATACCCAGACAGATTAGCGAAATTAGGAATATTTAGTCTAGAAAAAAGACGACTGAGGGGCGATCTAATAACCATGTATAAGTATATAAGGGGACAATACAAATATCTCGCTGAGGATCTGTTTATACCAAGGAAGGTGACGGGCACAAGGGGGCATTCTTTGCATCTGGAGGAGAGAAGGTTTTTCCACCAACATAGAAGAGGATTCTTTACTGTTAGGGCAGTGAGAATCTGGAATTGCTTGCCTGAGGAGGTGGTGATGGCGAACTCAGTCGAGGGGTTCAAGAGAGGCTTGGATGTCTTCCTGGAGCAGAACAATATTGTATCATACAATTATTAGGTTCTGTAGAAGGACGTAGATCTGGGGATTTATTATGATGGAATATAGGCTGAACTGGATGGACAAATGTCTTTTTTCGGCCTTACTAACTATGTTACTATGTTACTGTGGTCCCATGTCTGTTCAGGTCATTGACCAAATCCTCCCATATAGATCTGGGCTGATTCCTGACCTTTTTCAGAATCATCCTTACCCCACGAGGCGAGATCTTGCATGGAGCCCCAGACCAAGGAAGATTGACATTTATCTTGTGTTTATTCTATTTTCTAATAATTGTGCCAACACTTGTTGCCTTCCCTGTTGTCCTGTAGCCCATCCAAGTCTTGTGCTGGTCTGCAATGTTGTCCCTAGTGTCCTTAGACAGCTCTTTGGTCTTGGTTGAGAGGTTAGAGTGCGATTGATTGTGTGGACAGGTGTCTTTTATACAGGTAACGAGTTCAAACAGGGGCAATTAGTCCAGGGAATGAATGCAGAGTAGGAGGGCTTCTTAAAGAAAAACTAACAAATCTATGAGAGCCAGAATTATTGCTGTTTGGTAGGTGATCAAATACTTATTTCATATAATAAAACAAAATTTAATTATTTAAATATCATACAATGTGATTTTCTGGATTTTATTTTTATATTCTGTCGCAGTTGAACTGTACCTACGATAAAAATTACACACCTCTCCATTCTTTGTAGGTGGTTAAACATGCAAAATCGGCAGTGTATCAAAGACTTATTTTCCTCACTGTATTTTGCAAATAATAATGGACTAGAAAGTAAAATAAACAGAAAGATTTCTTACTTTCTTCGGAAAGGTCATTCTCCTCTGCTTCCCTCTCCATGTCCTTACACCAATCTTCCATTCTTTTTGTTTCAGAATGAAGCAACTTCATGAACCATGTTCCATCTTGTCGACTGGGTGATATTCTGCCTGAGTCCACTACATTATGAGCAGGCTCTAGCCAAGGATCTGGTGGGGGTAAATTTGAAGTGTCTACAGGTGACCTGTAATCTTCCCTGTAACTAAACAAACCCTGAGTCCGTACTGTTCTTACTGCACCATACTGAGTTGGAGTACTTGGTTCAGAATGTCTTTGAAATGAGGATCCAAACTGGAGGCCTTTATCTTCCATTGTGATATGACCTGGAAAACCTTCTAATTCTAAGTCCGCTTGTACAGCTGCTGTTACGCTGTTTGACCTCTTGAAACGTCCTTGGCTATAGATATGAGAAATGAAGAAAGTATGACATCTTAAAATAAGCTGTAGATAGTTTGGAGCATAGTAGACATGCTTAGGCTCTATTTACATGTCTAGTTGTCATCCAATTGTAACAGGTCCAGTAACAGGTGGACACGAACTCTAAAGGGCCCCTATGCAAAAACAATATATGGGCTCTTTGGAGCCCAAGAGCTCATCATAATGCACAATTCCACCTGCTTTGGAGGTAAAAATGGGCCTTTTTACCTCTTGGGCCCTACTGTGGTCGCACAGGCTGCACCAATGATATGTCCGCCCAGTGTACAAAAAAAAAGAACATGTTGCAAAATGTGTTAAAACCTAATGCATACTTTGGTTTTCATTTTGCATGTGTTTTTGATCTGTTTATAACAGATTTGCTTCTACTAGAGGAGACTCTGAATACCTTAACTGTATGATTTTCTTTCTGTTTTTGTCATCCCAAAATTAATACAAAAACCAAAGTAACTACTGGACATGTGAACAGAGCCTTAGGGTGAATTCACACCATGAAAAGTGAGCAGGAAATTGGGAACTTAAAACTTAACATTTAATGTTAGCATTAAAATATTCCGATACAACACACATAGAAATCAGAACTCCCAGCAGGGCTAAACAACCATATATGCCACCAAAACTGGTGACTGATTATGATACAAAAAATCTAACGGTACAACTGGAATTGCAATGCAAAAAACACAATCAGACATGGGGGACCTAGCAAAACCTACAGTGCAACAGGTACATTTACCCCTCTATGTCTCAAAACACATAAGGAGATCCATATATCAGAATTTGGAACAATCTCATCAGTTCCGTAGAAAATGGATTCTCCAGTGATGCAGAAAGAACCTCCAATAGATAGAATGTCCTTTCTGCAACATTGGAGAATCCATTTTCTGCCGAAAGAACCTCCTATAGTTAGGAGATTCTTTCTGCAACATTGGAGAATCCATTTTCTACGGATCTGGTGAGATCTTTGCAAACTGAGGGAATTGTATTTTATTTTTCCACTATTTCACCATAATTGGATTTTTTCTCCCATTTTCCAGTATATTGCATGAAAATTAGAATGGTGTAATTCAAAACTAGATAGTCGTCAGCAAAATTGGCCTCACATTGCTATGTCAACAGAAAAAAAAGCTATTACTCTTGAAAAAAGGGAAGGAAAAAACATAAAAGCAAAAACAAAAATTGGCAATGGTGGGGATTATGATACTATAATTCACTGTTTGTATGCAGCTTTATTTCTTTGGTGTAACAATTAAGCTATTTGTGTTGTACCATTAAAATTGTATCCGCTCAAACAAAATGGAATTGATCTGTCTGCTCGATGATTTGTAGATTTCCTTCAGATTGGCAAAACATGTTTCTGAGAAATGTAAAATATATATTTTATGTATGCCTTTTACTTACAGTACATAATATAATGCAGACAAATGATATAACTGTGTGCCCAAATAAAATAGGTGCTAGTTGTCAAAATAACAGAACCTAATCAAATAACTCAGAAGTGTAACTGCATCTCATGTCTCTGCATTTCTATAGAATAAAAGTATGAGACAGGAGGCACAAGCTCCAGATGCCTAGGCCAGTGGCACCCCCTTCAATATACTGAACAAATTTTAATAACCTTACATGTTGGTGTAAATGGGAGCAAAACATTTTGTATCTGCTGAAGGTGTCACGTTGGGTCATTTCTTAAGCCTACAGATTCTGTACTGCATTTAACAGTCTATATTTCACTTGGAAGGTAAAATTGTTAAACGCCTTTGGTGATACCTCTGAATTTCAAATATGGCTGATCTTACCGTTTTTCATCTTCTACCTGCACCCCCACGGAATGATATTCCCTTCCTTTGCTTTCTGTATCCGAGTCAGCAGCTTCCACCTACATAAAGAAACAAATGGAAATATTCTTATAGAATTAATTATTTGTATGATAATATAATTAGCTTGGATCTTATCTATTATGATGACATGTCTACATAAATAACGACAGAGAAAATTTTATAATATTTTCCAACACAGTATTCATTTAAAGGGGTTGTCCAGTCTTCTGATAAAAGCTCGCAGTCACTCTATGTGACTCAAGACTTTTGAATCCTTACAACTTGTGCACTGCGTTTACTGCATGATTCTCCAGAATTGCCAGAGTATGAATGATCTTTGAACAAATTATTAAACAGCAATACAGATTACAGTAATTAACCAGAGCTAGAATGGGTTTGTAGCAAACAAGTCATGCCAGACTAATTTAGTTTCCTTCCACTGACCTGGTGGATCAGGGAAATGCGGTAGATATAGTATATCTTGACTTCAGCAAAGCATTTGATAAAGTATCTCATACTATCCTTATTGAAAAAATTATTAACAAGGCTATGGTTCGGTGGATTCCTAACTGGCTCAGTGATCTGACTCAAAGAGTGGTGATAAATGATTGCACATCCGATTTTTAAGTTAAGTTAAGTTTAAGTCCTCTTTTTCTCAGAAGAGGCAATTTGCATATTTAATTTCCCAGAGGAGCGTTGCATGGCGAATAAGCCTCCTTACCTTGACAAGCCAGAGATGGTATGTCACTCTCCACAAGGAGAAAAGATACCCCTTAGACCCCAGTCCAGAGCCTCTCACCTAGCCAAATCAGTTCTCATGCTTCGCACTGACGAGGGCCAACAGCCCGAAACACCGTGTCTGCGACTGAGATACTGATTTGGCTTTAATCCTAAGTCACATTGCACGACTCGTTAAAGAGTTGATTGTGACTTGTAGGATCGCTACTTCCAATAGAGTTTAAGTCCTCTTTTTCTCAGAACAGGCAATTTGCATATGCACATCCGATTGGAAGAGTGTTTCAAGTGGGGTACCACAAGGCTCTGTCCTGGCCCCAATGTTGTTCAATATTTTATATATGATCTAGATAAGGGAACTGAAGGTAAACTAATCAAATTTGCAGATGATACAAAGCTTGGAGGTATATATAACACTAGAGAAGACAGAGAAATGATCCAGAAGGATCTGGATAAGCTTGAACAATTGGCAGCAACTAACAGAATGGTATTTAACAGAGAGAAATGCAAACCAAAAATTACATCTATGGATTAGGAGGAAAAAAACTAAGCAACAACGTGTGTGAAAAAAGACTTGTGTATACTAATAGTTCACAGACTGCACATGAGTCAACAGTGTGATGCAGCAGCAAAAAAGGCAAACACAGTTCTAGGGTGTATTAAAAGAAGCATAGAGTCTAGGTCATGTGAAGTAATTATCCCCATTCTCCTCCTTGGTCAGACCTCATCTGGAATACTGTGTCCAGTTCTGGGCACCAAATTTTTAAAAGGACATTGAAAAATTGATTAAAATTCAGAGAAGAGCTACCAGGATGGTGAGTGGACTGCACAGTATGTCCTATGTGGAACTGGGAATGGATCTGGGAATGGTTTGCTTGCAAACAAGAGAGCTAAGAGGAGACTTAATAGCTGTTTACAAATATCTGAAGGGATATCACAGTGTAGAGGGATCATCCTTATTCTCATTTGCACATAGAAACACAAGAAGCAATGGAATTAAACTGAAAGGGAGGAGATGCAGATTAGATGTGAGTAAAAAACTTTTTGACAATGAGGGTGATCAATGAGTGGAACTGGTTCCCACCAGAGTTGGTGAATTCTTCCTTAATGGAAGTCTTCAAACAAAGGCTGGACAGACAACTGTCTGAGATGGTTTAGTGAATCCTGCATTGAGCAGGGGGTTGGACATGATGACCCTTGAGGTCCCTTCCAACTTTAACATTCTATGATTTGCACACTTCCAGGCAAACTCTGACTAGTTTTACTCAACTCCAATCAATACAATCAACCCATACATCTTCATTACATAAAAATTACTTGAAAAATTACAGCTGAAATTTACTTAAAAGAATGATAATAACACGGAAAGAGTACCAAAAGTGCTTAAAAATGTTTCTAAAGCTTTACCCAGGTTCAGAAAGTTAGACAAACACACATCTAGTGTGGGATTCCCAGTACAAGATTTTCCCAATTTTGTGATGTTGATCCACCTTCCCTTTTCAGTGGTCAATGAAGGAAATAGTGATAGAGACTGGTTAAATCCTGCAGTCAATCTCTGACAGTGGGATTTAACATGCTGCACCCAGAAGCCCATCAGAAATCTCGCCTATCGGCTCCCCGACATGTGAATCTGGGGTCGCAGATGTTAGAATCTGTTTAGTTTGTGACTATCCACCATTTTCTTGTGGAGTTCTGGCTGCTGGTCTTTTTCCTCTGGTGCTGGGTTTTTCTTGGGTCAGATGCTTGTATCAATCTTTATTAACCAGCACCTGCCTTTCAGTCCTTGCTGTACAACAGTGTTAATTTGCTTGCGTTCTAGCTTGGTGCTTTGCTTTGTCTTCCATGTGTATAATTTCTGCAGTTCTGGGACCTCTGGTTCTGCTAGTCTAGTTTTTGTTTTCAGTTGGTTTCTGCAACCTTCTCTGTGCCTTCTATTAGAAGGTGACCCGTTTTTGTACCCAGTCCTTATATCTTTCAGGGATCCCCTTGCCCCTATCTATAGATCTTCACTTGAGATTAACCTAGGATCGTCGGTGGGTCTATTCGCTAGGAATGAGTCGCCTACTCCATCGTAGGGTATCAGCCTAGTCATAGTGAAGGGTCAGTTTTCCCCCTTCTACCCTAGTCCTGTGTTGCAGTTCTGTAACAGCTGATGAGTTGTCATGACAGCCAATGGTCTATAGAAGACCCCCGTGCCTGGTATTGCAATACTCCTGTAAACATTGGCTTGTGGCCAGCGTTCATAGGAGATTGTCATTTTTCATAAATCCCCTATTTCTAAGGGGACTATTAAAGTCAGTAAAAAGTGAGAAAAAAAACATTTTTAGAAATATGAAACAAGAAACAAAAAAAGCACAAGTTCAAATCACCCGTCTTTTGCCCCATTGTAAGTAAAACAATTAAAAAAACATATTTGGTATTGCTGCATTCAGAAATGTCTGATCTATAAAAATATAAAGAAAATTAATCAGATCATAAATGGTGTAATGAGAAAAGAAAATTGAATGACAGAATTCCTTTTTTTTTGGTTGCCGCAACACTGCACTAAGAGGCAATACAAATATTGTATCTACCACAAAATTATATCAATAAAAACATCAGCTTAGTGCGTAAAAAATAAGCCATCACCCAGCCCCAGATCTAAAAAATATTAAAACGCTACGAGTCTCGGAAAATAGCTACAAACGCAAAAACTTTTTTTTCGTACAAATGTCAGATTTTTTTTCTTTCACCATTTAAATAAAAAGTAAGCTATACATGTTTGATATCTGCATACTTGTACTGACCTGGGGAATCATATTGCCAGCAAAAAAAAATAGACCCCTAATATAGAACTTTTGTTCAACATACCGGTAATTAAAAACTCCCATCATAAAACAAGAAGTTTATATACTAAAAGTCTTAGAGTACCGTCACACAGTGCCATTTTGATCGCTACGACGGTACGATTCGTGACGTTCCAGCGATATCCATACGATATCGCTGTGTCTGACACGCAGCAGCGATCAGGGATCCTACTGAGAATCGTACGTCGTAGCAGATCGTTTGGAACATTCTTTCGTCGCTGGATCTCCCGCTGTCATCGCTGGAGCGGTGTGTGTGACACCGATCCAGCGATGCGTTCGCTTGTAACCAGGGTAAACATCGGGTTACTAAGCGCAGAACCGCGCTTAGTAACCCGATGTTTATCCTGGTTACCATCGTAAATGTAAAAAAAAAAAAACATAATAAACCAACAATATACTTACCCTCCGCAGATCTGTAACGTCCAACGATGTAAATCCTTCTGAAGGGGTTAAAACATTTTGCAGCAAGGAGCTGTGCTAATGCAGGCTGCTCCTCGCTGCAAAACCCCAGGGAATGGGGCTAAAAATAGATCAATGATCTATATTTAGCTTCATTTGCGGTGAGGCGCCCTCTGCTGGCTGTTCATAGATCGTGGGAAATTACCTAGAAACCTCCCTGGACGTTACAGATCTGCGGAGGGTAAGTATATTGTTGGTTTATTATGTTTTTTTACTCACAGAACGAGGGTCTTCAGTGACTGGATTGGGCGTTGAATAAAATACTCCAACAACCATTGTTTTTATTTCATTAAAATAATTTTAAATAATGTGTTTGTGTTTTATTTAACCCTTCACTACAATTGGATTAATAATGGATAGGTGTCATAATTGACGCCTCTCCATTATTAATTAGGCTTAATGTCACCTTACAATAGCAAGGTGGCATTAACCCTTCATTACCCCATATCCCACCGCTACACGGGAATGGGAAGAGAGTGGCCAAGTGCCAGAATAGGCGCATCTTCCAGATGTGCCTTTTCTGGGGTGGCTGGGGGCAGATATTTTTAGCCAGGGGGGGGGCCAATAACCGTGGACCCTCTCCAGGCTATTAATATCTGCCCTCAGTCACTGGCTTTACTACTCTGGCGGAGAAAATTGCGCGGGAGCCCACGCCAATTTTTTCCGCCATTTAACCCTTTATTTTAAGAGCTAGAACGGCCAAATTTTGCAGATACACACTACTGACATTAGTAGTGTGGAATCTGCAAAAAAAATGGAGAGAAGACATGGTTTACTGTATGTAAACCATGTCTCAAATCATGTCGGGTTTTAGGAAGGAGAAAGAAAAAGCCGGTAATTGAATTACCGGCTTTCAAGCTGTATAGCGCTGGAATAAATATTAATATATATACATATATGTGTCTACTGACATACATATATATATATATATATATATATATATATATATATAGACAGTATATATATATTTTCTTTTCTTTTTGGGACACATGGATCACTTCTATAGCGGTATGTTCGTTTTGCTAGCCTGCGAGAAAACCACGCAGTACGGATGCCATACGGATTACATACGGAGGATGCCATGCGCAAAAAACGCTGACACACCCTGCCTACGGAGGAGCTACGGACCACTTTTTTCGGGACTTTTCAGCGTATTACGGCCGTAATATACGGACCGTATTATTTTACGCTGTGTGTGACGCCGGCCTAAAAATCATGGTTATTCCACATAATATTAATTCCTGAACTCTTCCTGAGTTAAAACATTAGTATTGTTACATAGTTACATAGTTACATAGTTATTAAGGTTGAAGGAAGACTATATGTCCATCTAGTTCAACCCATAGCCTAACCTAACATGCCCTAACATGTTGATCCAGAGGAAGGCAAAAAAACCCCATGTGCAAAGAGTAAGCTCCACATTGGGGAAAAAAATTCCTTCCCGACTCCACATACGGCAATCAGACTAGTTCCCTGGATCAACGCCCTATCAAGGAATCTAGTGTATATACCCTGTAACATTATACTTTTCCAGAAAGGTATCCAGTCCCCTCTTAAATTTAAGTAATGAATCACTCATTACAACATCATACGGCAGAGAGTTCCATAGTCTCACTGCTCTTACAGTAAAGAATCCGTGTCTGTTATTATGCTTAAACCTTTTTTCCTCCAACCGCAGAGGATGCCCCCTTGTCCCTGTTTCAGGTCTATGATTAAAAAGATCATCAGAAAGGTCTTTGTACTGTCCCCTCATATATTTATACATTAAAATGAGATCACCCCTTAGTCTTCGTTTTTCCAAACTAAATAGCCCCAAGTGTAATAACCTATCTTGGTATTGCAGACCCCCCAGTCCTCTAATAACCTTGGTCGCTCTTCTCTGCACCCGCTCCAGTTCAGCTATGTCTTTCTTATACACCGGAGACCAGAACTGTGCACAGTATTCTAAGTGTGGTCGAACTAGTGACTTGTATAGAGGTAAAATTATATTCTCCTCATGAGCATCTATGCCTCTTTTAATGCATCCCATTATTTTATTTGCCTTTGTAGCAGCTGCCTGACACTGGCCACTGAATTTAAGTTTGTCATCCACCCATACACCCAGGTCTTTTTCATTGACGGTTTTGCCCAGAGTTTTAGAATTAAGCACATAAGTATACATCTTATTACTTCTACCCAAGTGCATGACCTTACATTTATCCCCATTAAAGCTCATTTGCCATTTATCAGCCCAAGCTTCTAGTTTACATAAATCATCCTGTAATATAAAATTGTCCTCCTCTGTATTGATTACCCTGCAGAGTTTAGTGTCATCTGCAAATATTGAAATTCTACTCTGAATGCCCCCTACAAGGTCATTAATAAATATGTTAAAAAGAAGAGGGCCCAATACTGACCCCTGTGGTACCCCACTGCTAACCGCTACCCAGTCCGAGTGTGCTCCATTAATAACCACCCTTTGTTTCCTATCCCTGAGCCAGCTCTCAACCCACTTGCACATATTTTCCCCTATCCCCATTATTCTCATTTTATGTATCAACCTTTTGTGTGGCACCGTATCAAAAGCTTTTGAAAAGTCCATATACACTACATCCACTGGGTTCCCTTGGTCCAATCCGGAACTTACCTCTTCATAGAAACTGATCAAATTAGTCTGACATGAACGGTCCCTAGTAAACCCGTGCTGATACTGGGTCATGAGGTTATTCCTCTTCAGATACTCCAGTATAGCGTCCCTTAGAATGCCCTCCAGGATTTTACCCACAGTAGAGGTTAAGCTTACTGGCCTATAGTTTCCGAGTTCAGTTTTTGTTCCCTTTTTGAATATTGGCACCACATTTGCTATACGCCAGTCCTGTGGCACAGACCCTGTTATTATGGAGTCTTTAAATATTAAAAATAATGGTCTATCAATGACTGTACTTAATTCCTGCAGTACTCGAGGGTGTATCCCATCCGGGCCCGGAGATTTGTCAATTTTAGTGATTTTTAGACGCCGCCGCACTTCCTGCTGGGTTAAGCAGGTGACATTTAATTGGGAATTTTTATCACTAGACATTTTGTCTGCCATGGGATTTTCTTGTGTAAATACTGATGAAAAAAAGTCATTTAGCATATTGGCTTTTTCCTCATCCTCATCCACCATCTCACCCAGACTATTTTTAAGGGGGCCAACACTATCATTTTTTAGTTTCTTACTATTTATGTAGTTAAAGAATATTTTAGGATTATTTTTACTCTCTCTGGCAATGAGTCTCTCTGTCTCAATCTTTGCTGCCTTGATTTGCTTTTTACAGAATTTATTTAATTTTCTGTATTTATTTAATGCCTCCTCACTACCTACTTCCTTTAATTCTCTAAATGCTTTCTTTTTGTCCCTTATTGCGCCCCTTACAGCTCTATTTAGCCATATTGGTTTCCTCCTATTTCTAGTATGTTTATTCCCATACGGTATATACTGTGCACAGGTCCTATCCAGGATGCTAATAAACGTCTCCCATTTTCTCTGTGTATTTTTGTGTCTCAGGATATCGTCCCAGTTAATTGCACCAAGATCCTCTCTCATCCGTTGGAAATTTGCCCTCCTGAAGTTTAGTGTCCTTGTAACCCCTCTACTACACATCTTTTTAAAGGATACATGAAAACTTATTATTTTGTGATCGCTATTTCCCAAGTAACCCCCAACCCTTATATTTGATATGCGGTCTGGCCTGTTGGTTAATATTAGGTCTAGCAGTGCCCCCCTTCTTGTTGGGTCCTGAACCAGTTGTGAAAAGTAATTGTCTCTCATAATTGTCAAAAACCGATTACCTTTGCTGGAACTGCAGGTTTCTGTTCCCCAATCTATTTCAGGGTAGTTGAAGTCCCCCATAATAATGACTTCTCCTTGAGTCGCAGCTTCATCTATTTGCTTTACGAGGATATTCTCCATTGCTTCCATTATTTTTGGAGATTTATAACAAACCCCTATCAGTAATTTATTATTTTTTCCCCCTCCCCTTATCTCCACCCACAGGGATTCTACATTTTCATTAAATTCACCTATATTATCGCGCAGGATGGGTTTTAAGGATGATTTTACATACAGACACACCCCTCCCCCTCGCTTATCTTATTGTTGTTTCTAAATGATTACGAACTTGCTTTCTTTGCATTCTTTGAGGTCTGAAATCATTGTTTTTTTTTTAAATTTTGAACATTTTTCTTTGTAAGAAAAAAATACAAAAATTATTGCTTGGAAACATGTTGTCAGAAGTTTATAGACTAAAAGAACAATTTGCATTTTACTCAAAAATATACCTATAAAGAGAAAAATCAGACTAACTGAACATTTTGCAGTGGTCTCTTAATTTTTGCCAGAGCTGAATTCATATAAATATCGAAGAAAAAATTCTTAATCCCTGAAAAAATTATTCTAGCACCCCTATGAGATGATCAGGGAATGTGGGCTAACAGAATACTGTCAGAATCCTAGCAACAGTCAGGAAACACAATGATAATATGTCACTTACACTACCGTTTAAAAGTTTAGGGTCACTTAGAAATTTCCTTATTTTTTAAAGAAAAGCACAGTTTTTTCCAATGAGGCTAACATTAAATAATTCAGAAATACACTCTATACATCGTTAATGTAGTAAATGACTATTCTAGCTGCAAATGTCTGGTTTGTAATGCAATATCTTCATAGGTGTATAGAGGCCCATTTCCAACAAGCGTCACTCCAGTATTCTTATGGTACTTTGTGTTTGCTAACTGTGTAAGAAGGCTAATGGATGGTTAGAATACCCTTGAAAACCCTTGTGCAAGTATGTTAGCATAGCTGAAAACAGTTTGGCTGATCAGAGAACCTATAAACCTTCCTTTGATCTAGTTGAGAATCGGGAGCATTACATTTGTTGGTTCCATTAAACTCTCAAAATGGCCAGAAAAAAAGAACTTTCATGTGAAACTCGAGAGTGTATTCTTTCTTAGAAATGAAGGCTATTCCATGCGAGAAATTGCCAAGAAACTGAAGATTTCCTACAACGGTGTGTACTACTCCCTTCAGAGGAGAGCACAAACATGCTCTAACCAGAGTAGAATGAGAAGTGGGAGGCCCCGCTGCACAACTGAGCAACAAGACAAGTACATTAGAGTCTGTAGTTTGAGAAATCGACGCTCACAGGTCCTCAACTGGCAGCTTCATTAAATAGTATACACAAAACGCCAGTGTCAACGTCTATAGTAAAGAGGCGACTCTGGGATGCCATATCTGAGACTGTCTAATAAAAGGAAAAAGATTAATATGGGCAAAAGAACACAGACATTGGACAAAGAAAGATAGGAAAAAAGTGTTATGGACAGACGAATCCAAGTTTGTGGTGTTTGGATCACACAGAAGAACATTTGTGAGACGCAGAACAATTGAAAAGATGATGGAAGAGTGTCTGATGCCATCTGTCAAGCATGGTGGAGCTAATGTGATGGTCTGGGGTTGCTTTGGTGCTGGTAAAGTGGTATATTTATACAAGGTAAAAGGGATATTGAATAAGGAAGGCTATCACTCCATTTTGCAACGCCATGCCATACCCTGTGGACAGCGCTTGATTGGAGCCAATTTCATCCTACAACAGGACAATGACCCAAAGCACACCTCCAAATTATGCAAGAACTATTTAGGGAAGAGGCAGGCAGCTGGTATTCTATCTGTAATGGAGTGGCCAGCGCAGTGACCAGATCTCAACCCCATTGAGCTGTTGTGGGAGCAGCTTGACCGTATGGTACACAAAAAGTGTCCATCAAGCCAAGCCAACTTGTGTGAGGGGCTTCTGGAAGCATGGGGTGAAATTTCTCCAGATTACCTCACCAAATTAACTGATAGAATGCCAAAGGTCTGCAATGCTGTAATTGCTGCAAAGGGAGCATTCTTTGACGAAAGCAAAGTTTGAAGGAGAAAATTATTATTTCAAATAAAAAAATGTTTTCGAACCTTGTCAATGTCTGGACTAGATTTTCAATTCATTTGGCAACTCATTTAATTAATAAAAGTATGAGTTTTCATGGAAAACACTAAATTGTCTGGGTGACCCTAAACTTTTGAATGGTAGTGTGTGTAGAGGAGAAGCCAAAATATACATACTGTGGGTACGGAAAGTATTCCGACCCCTTTAAATTTTTCACTCTTTGTTTCATTGTTTCATTGCAGCCATTTGGTAAATTCAAAAAAGTTCATTTTTGCTCATTAATGTGCACTCTGCACCCCATCTTGAGTGAAAAAAACAGAAATGTTGTAATTTTTTCAAATTTATTAAATAAGAAAAACTGAAATATCACATGGTCATAAGTATTCAGACAATTTACTAAGTATTGAGTAGACGCACCCTTTTGAGCTACTACAGCCATGAGTCTTCTTGGGAATAATGCAACAAGTTTTTCACACCTGGATTTGGGGATCCTCTGCCATTCTTTCTTGCAGATTATCTCCAGTTCTGTCAGGTTGGATGGTAAACATTGGTGGACAGCCATTTTCAGGTCTCTCCAGAGATTCTCAATTGGGTTTAGGTCAGGGCTCTGGCTGAGCCAGTCAAGTATGGTCACAAAGTTGTTCTGAAGCCACTCATTTGTTATTTTAGCTGTGTGCTTAGGTTCATTGGAAGAGGTTTTCATCCAGGATATCTCTGTACTTGGTCGCATTCATGTTTCCTTCAATGACAAAGTCATCCTATCTGTGCAGCTCAAAAACACCCCCATAGCATGATGCTGCCACCACCATGTTTCACTGTTGGGATTGTATTGGGCAGGTGATGAGCAGTGCCTGGTTTTCTCCACACATACTACTTAGAATTATTACAAAAAAAGTCTATCTTCATCTCATCAGACCAGGGAATCTTATTTCTCATAGTCTGGGAGTCATTTTTGTGTTTTTTAGCAAACTCTATGCGGGCTTTCATATGTCTTGCACTGAGGAGAGGCTTCCATCAGGCTACTCTGCCATAAATGCCCGACTGGTGGAGGGCTGCAGTGATAGTTGACTTTGTGGAACTTTCACCCATCTCACTACTGCATCTCTGGAGCTCAGTCACAGTGATCTTGGGGTTCTTCGTTATCTCTCTCACTAAGGCTTTTCTCCCACGATTGCTCAGTTTGGCTGGATGGCCAGGTCTAGGAAGACTTCTGGTGGTCCCAATCTTCTTCCATTTAAGGATTATGGAGTCCACTGTGCTCGTAGGAACCTCAAGTACTGCAGAAATTCTGTTGTAACCTTGGACAGATCTGTGCCTTACCACAATTCTGTCTCCGAGCTCCTTGGCCAGTTTCTTTGACCTCATGATTCTCATTTGGTCTGACATGCACTGTGAGCTGTGAGGTCTTACACAGACAAGTGTATGCCTTTCCAAATCAAATCATATCAGTTTAGTTAACCACGCCTGGCCGCCAATGAAGGAGTAGAACCATCTCAAGGAGGATCACAAGGAAATGGACAACATGTGACTTAAATATGAGAGTCTGAGCAAAGGGTCTGAATACTTATGACCATGTGATATTTCAGTTTTTCTTTTTTATTAAATTTGCAAAAATGTCTACATTTCTCATTTTTTTTCATTCAAGATGGGGTGCAGAGTGTATAGTAATGAGAAAAAAATGAATTTTTTTGAATTTACCGAATGGCTGCAATGAAACAAAGAGTGAATAATTTAAAGGGATCTGAATACTTTCCGTAACCACTGTATCTTGAAGCACGATATCCATATCTCATATCCTGATGCGTTTCCCCTCAGGGGGCTGGGGTTCATCAGGTGATTGGCAACTATGGCATGCCATCAATGCAGCATGATTCCCTGGCCACAGAGCATGATGTATACCACGGATGACAGGTAGGGGCCAAATTAGGGAATACTAGGGTTGGATAGGTTCCCTATTCCCCTGTATCCTATTCTGTCAAACACTTGTGCAGACCTTCGTAGATTAGTATATCTGTTAGTACACATACCTCTTGTTTTTTTATATGAGTTTTTAACTATATTGAATAAAAGTTATATTTTAGGGGTCGTTTTGAATCATATTGCCAAGTCAGTTTTACCATATAGTAAACATAGTAAATAAAAAACCCAAAAAACAATTGTGGAATTTCACCGCACTTGGAATTTTTCCCCGTTTTCCAGTACGCTATATGGTAAAATCAATGATGCCATTCAAACGTACAACATGTCCCGCAAAAAAACAAGTCCTCATAAGGCTATAATGATGTAAAAATAAAAAAAAATGGCTCTTGGAAAAAAGGGAGAAAAAAAAACGGAAAATGACCATTTCGTCAAGGTGTTAACTGCTCCAGGTTTCCTAAGATATCAAGCAGATAAAAGAAGTGAGCTGACAATTCTTCAGGTGTTTTCCCTCTCGGAAGATGCTCTATACGGGCATATTTTTAAAATATTGGCAAAATTTTTGTTTCAAAACCATTTGTTGTTGCAATCAAAAACATTGAAAAAGTGCTGAGGAATCAACCCAAGAAAACGCTAACAAAGATACCTCAGGAAAGAAAAATGTCAGCGTTTCCTAAGGCTTCTTTCTCTTGAAAAGCTCATTGAGTTCACCTGCCTGAGAAAGATGCTTTTGCACATGCACTAAGTGGGCTGTCACTGCAATAGTTGCATTAATAAAAGCTTTGCTGCAGCTCTTTCATGCTTTTCGAAAAGGAGCAGAGGGCAAAAGCTAAGTAGGGCTGGTTTCACATTTTAGTTTTTTGGTACGTTTGCTATTTTTGAAGACAGATCATGGACCCGTTATAATAAATATGCATTTTCACATTTTCTTTATTTTTGTCGACCAAATAAAAAAAGGGATGTCCAACCTTGATCCGTGTTACGGATCAAACTTACCAATAGTCCAGTATTTAAAAAAGGATAGCACACCCATGTCATCAGCGAGCTGTACGTAGTTTACTGTCTAAATAGTAGGAGAAGCTAATAATAATAAAACATTTTATTTCTATAGCGCCAACATATTTTGCAGCACTTTACATTTCAGACAGGATTTGTACAGGCAATAAAGACATAACAGAGTAAACACATAATTCAAGAGACACCAAGAGGAGTGAGGAGCCTTCTCACAAGCTTAAAATCTATGAGGAATTAGGGGAGCTTGTATTGTGTGGCCCAGCCATCAGTATAACAAATAGGGTATTCACATAACGCTGCATGAACCGGTCACCAGCCAGTATGTGTATGTGTACAAGCACAGACACAGAGGGCTATTAAGTGCATGGAGGGTGTATGAACAGATGCTATGAGGGACCAGATTTGTCCTGGGTAGTGCATTCCAGAAAATTGGCGCAGCACGTGAGAAGTCTTGGAGACAGGAGTGGGAGGTTCAGATTATTGAGGATGTTAGTCTTGGGTCATTAGCATAACGGAGAGCATGAGTAATAGACAGAGATGACGGAGATGTAGGGTGGTGCAGAACTATGGATACCTTTGTAAGTGAGAATGATAAGTTTATATTGCATTCTGTAGCGGATAGGCACTAGGTAGAGTTATAAAAAAAAAATTGGCACTAAGTTTGAGAATTCATTTAAATAATTAATTGAGATAAAATAATACCTGCTGACAGAATATCCTTACTTATGTTTTACACTACATACTGTAGATGAAGGTCTGATATAGGCACAAACATCTGTACGTACAATTTTGGACTGTGATTAAAATTTATAACAATGATTTAAATTAATTCTCAAACTGAGCGCCAAGAAAATGAATATTAGCAATCAGTCCAAGTACATAGAGAATAATAATTGAAATTTAAAATTTAAACCATAGTAAATACGGTATGTACCCACCACTATAGGACTGATATATATGGTTCTGCACCATGAGAATAGCAGATCAGGATAAAAAAATGTGTATCTGAACCAGTAATAGGATTAACACAAAATGCATTAACCAAATTTTGGTAAAATACAATTTATTGAAAAATGCTAATTAAAATATAAATATATCAATTAGGCAGTAGATGGCACACGTAACAAAAAATAAATAGGTAAAGGCATTATGAGCATATATAAATTACCATAACAAGGCCACGTTCACACGCTTGGTATTTGGTCAATGTTTCACATCAGTATTTGTAACCAAAAATCAGGAGTGGATCAATCAGAGGAAAAGTATAATAGAAACACATGCACCACTTCTGTATTTATCACCCACTCCTGGGTTTGATTTAGAAATACGGATCTGAAATACTGACCAAATACTGAACGTGTGAACGTGGCCTAACCCTTATTGGAATATTCATCAAATGATAAGACCTACAACATCCAACACGTATATGAGAAATACATGTGCTATCAGAAATTGTAGGCCTCATCATTTGATGAATTATTCATTGTTACGTGGTGCCATCTACTGGATAGTTGATATATTTGAATTGGCATTTTTCAATAAATTATATTTCAATATATTATAAAATGATATTATATCTACATTTTGTTAATACATTTTCTTTTGGGCATGTCTGTTTTCCTTGATGAAAGGTCCTGCTGTATTCTGCATTGAAAAAGACATAATCATAAATGATATGAAGCTGGGAATAAATTATAAAGGTATATCTTTATTACTTGTATCAAATATCAAAAAAGGTTAAAAATAAGAGCAGTACTTTAGAATTTATTCATGGCTGTTCCTCATTTGTGAATACCGTAGATTTGATGAGCTTTTTACATGTATACCAGCAGAGTAACTGCCTTGCTTGGACACTTTTTTACTGATTCTGCCTTTCTTGGTGAATAGACGTCCACCATTTACTGTGGGAAATGTTGAGTGTTTTGTTAGAGAATAAATGTGGATTCTTGCTCATTAAAAATATAAAACATTCCCTGAAAATAAGCCCCAGAGCATCTTTTGGAGCAAAAGGTAATATAAGTCCCTCCCGTGGTATAAGGGTGGAGAGTAGTTGGGGCGGTGCTAGAAATTTTTTCTATCTCTATATGATTATGTATGATTTTTGTCTATCCATGAACTCGGTGTGAGAGAGGAGGGTGAACAGCAATGGAGGCAGCTGAATAGTCAGCGCCGACATTACACCAGGGGGAGCTTGGCCACTAAATAAACTTATAGAGACATTATAGGGGGACGCTCACACGTCCAAGTGCCCTCCGATGTGCTAGCACTCAGTTAATGTTATACTATGGAACAGTGCAAGTCTGCAATATTTTTCTTGTGCCGTTTTGCAGCATGCTGTGAGTGGCTTCACAAATAGGATCACTCGCACCCATGCAAGTCTGTGGGTGCATGTAAAACATCGGACTGCACTCAGATATCATCCGAGTGCAGTCCAATGTACGCAGACAGAGGCAATGGAGAAGATACAGAGATTATGTTCTCCGTCAGCTCTGCACCTGTGAAGCGATTCTCTCATACGAGAGAATCGGATCACACTGAGGTGACACTGACAGAGTTTGATCCGAGTGTCATTAACAATTGTCTCCCATGAGAGAATCTACGCTACTGTGAGCATACCGTAATACACTTTTACTGAGACTGTCGAAATTCAGCATCACAGGAAGATACAAAGGGGATGAAATGTCCCCAAATGTGCGCTATATCTAATACACAGCTACAGCTGCCTACAAAGTTATTCTGTTTTTTTCTTTTGGTAGGTAAAATTCCTAAGAGTCTTCATCTATTCCAGTCTCCTGCTTTACTGCACCTCGGGCACGGAAGAATAAATATATTTGTGTTTAAGGGCCCTGTAAATGAGCCATTTGATTATGAGTGATCTTATTTGCTTTCATTTTTCTGGCTATAAGTAGAGCTGCTGTAATGATGGATTATTATACTGTATATGGTAATAGCTGAGCCCTGAGGTATTACAATTTACATAAGGAAGCTTGGTTATTTTGGAGATATCGATACGCTGAGGCAAAATGATATAACGGGCTGCTAATGAATTCTACTTTCCTCTCCAATGATAGAAACCAGAATTGAAAAATACACAATAATTGTGTTCTTCTTTTGGAAATCATCTATCACAAAGTCTCTAAATCTTGAGAAATGTCAGAAGACAAATTGCCTGTATACTGCAGCAAACAGTGTGATGGCCTCAGTGTCAGTGGATGTAGTACACGCTGTAGTCTTCTAGTGATGGTTAGGTGCGCCGTCCTAAAAGCAACACCCAAGTAATGCTGGTGTCAATAGCAAACTGCAGCTCAAACGCTCAATAGTACAAAATAAAGCTCCCCAGCATCTCCAGAAATATCAGCGCAGCATGTAACACCATGTTTTGGCCGCTACAGAGACATTTCTCGAGCTCAAATGCACAATTCTTTAAAAATGATAATGGCCAGGGCTGTTCACTACAACACCAGGATCTTTCAAGGGCGGTTCTTACATATATAACTTCTCCTGCCCTTTAGGCCAGTCTCACACGTCCAGATAATTCCGGTACCGGAGAAAACGGTAACGGAGTTATCCATGTCCGTGTGCTCACGTAGGCCATCCGTGTGGGATCTGTGTGATGTCCGTGAGTACGTTTTTAAGGTCCGTGTGCTGTACATGTGCTGTACGTGTGTCCGTGTCATGTATTGCAACAATTTTTACAATTTTAACCCTATGACAGGAAAAACGCACACGGACAGCACACGGACAGCATCCGTGTGCGGTACGTGTTTACACGGACCCATTGACTTTAATGGGTCCGTGTAATCCGTGCGTTCCCACGAACACTGACATGTCTCCGTGTTTTGCACACAGACACACGGTCCGCGAAAAATCACTGACGTGCAGAGACACATTGATTTTAATGTGTCTACGTGAGTCAGTGTCTCCGGTACGTGAGGAAACTGTCACCACACGTACCGGAGCCACTGTGTGAAACCGGCCTTATACAGCACCGTTAATCAGTAATACGTCTCCCTCCTACTATACCAACACCACATTGTTGATCCTCTGATGCGAGACAATTGTTAATGACACTCGGATCAAACTCTGTCAGTGTCACCTCAGTGTGATCCGATTCTCTCGCATGAAAGAATCATTTCACAGGTGCAGAGCTGACGGAGAACATAATCTCTCGACCTTCTCCATTGTCTCTGTCCACATACATCAGACTCCACGTAGAATAAGGTTATGCAGTAGTTTTTCTTATCGGCAGCATCCCAATTCTGTTGTGAATTCGGCACGGATTTTCAGTGCAGATTTTACCCTAAACAATGTACAGGGTGGACTCTCCACCATAATCTGCATCCTAATCCACATATATGTAGATTTAGGGAAGCTACCATCAATAAATGACCTAATGTTTTCATCAGGATTTTGAGTTACATCTATTTTTCTTACATTTTCAGCAATGTGTCTTTTCATATTATGATTTTTAGTAAGAAACAAAATTAATAAACTTACAATTTTCACACTGACCACTGGGAATTTGTAAGATTTGTTTCAAGCAAAGCTCCTTATGATCAGAGGCAGGATTACAATAGCAGGTAATGACAGCTGATAACACAGGATCCAATAATCACAATAGACAGTGTCACAGCTGACCCTGCTCCCAGTGCCTTCACAATGACCTTTGACCCTATCTTCCCCATTGAAGCATCTAATGAGTGTGTGCAGAGTCTCTTCATTGTGGCTAATGTATACGTAGAAAAAAAAACCAGGAAGCTAGAGTCCAAAAAGGCCCCAAAATCCAGAGTAAAAATTGCAATATTGCAATATTGTTTAATTTTGATGTACGGTAGATTGTGATGTGGAAAAAAAACCCTTAAAAAATAAATTAATACATTTAACACAAAAATCTGATTTAAAAAAATAAGCAATTTTTCGATGACAGCTTCCCTTTAAATATGATGCTAAATCCATGACAAAGAAAGTTAGTACCATGTGGACCTATTGTTACAAAAAGGTGTCAGGGTGAGAAAGGGAACCGACCGTCTGCTGGAAGGTGAGGAAAATGCCCGTCTCCTTTATTATAGGAAATGTCATAGTATATGTTAACACATACTACTAAATAATGAAATACATATGCATATATATAGGTGTATTTAGTTTACACATAATTGGTGCTTTTGAATAGTGTCTTTAGTATTGCTGCATTTCGATAAAAATACCACTGCACCCGAAACAGAGCTAAAGCCGCAATGTTTTGGCCTTTTTTGTACTAGATTATTATACTCCCCAAAAGCATTTATCTAAATTATTTCCGAGCTTTTAGAGATCAAAAATAAAGTTACTTCATCAGTAAAATAGTACATAAAGAGTATCATTTCACATTGTCTAATTCTTTAATGCTATTGCATGCAATTTGCTGCATATTGGACAAGAAAACAATGCAAACAGATGACTAGAACCTTAGTACTGCGGTATTGCCGAAACACTAGACATTGACCATGAAACAATGCCAAAGTTACTGCACAATCTAACAGAAAATGACACAACACGCTCATTCATAGTCTCCTATAAATAAGAAGGGTATGTGATCAGGAGGAATTGTGCTCTGTGCTTACATCTTTTCTTAACAGGAAGCAATGAGGTTGTTTAAATGCATGGACAATGGCTTGTAGATCATCATAGATAGGCAAACAACAAATTATGATAAAATACCGTTTGGAATAAATATGCATATACTTAAAGTGTGTAATGGGACAATGCACAAATAAAAACAATAGTTATAGTATGCACACGTTTTGACATTTCTAAGTTGTACATTTTTTGTTCGCATTGTGTCACTTATCAATGCAAATAAAGAATCTTTCACTTTCAGCTAAAAAATGTAATGTATGTATCATTACAATGCGTGTTGTTTTGGATTACAAGTCTATTGTGTATTTTCTATGATCAAATGCATGTAAAATGCAGATCCATTTTTTAGAGCAGCAATTATTAATAATTTACATAATGTGTATAGTTTGCTATGTTACCGAATTGCAATGTAAAATTGGATGCTATACTCTGGCTACTTATGGCATCCAATTTTTGTTGCGAATCCATAGACTTGAAAGGCCAAGTCTCATCCGAAACTAGTGCATGCTGCGATATTTTCACATGCAGACTCGGTGAGTGAAAAAAACCGCTCATCTGTACTGCCCCATGGAATAACATTGGTCTGAGTGCTGTCTGTTTCTTTCATGGACAAACTGGTAGTTCATGGTTGTCGGACCAGTGCTCTGTCAAGTGACCACAGCCCGGTTACTCAGGGAGGCTGGATCCTGCCTCGGTGATGCCAGGTCAACTTCAAATTGCAGAAGATAATGTGACATCACCGGACATGAGAGGCAACTGCAGCCGGGGGTCACGTGATGGGAATGAGCGAACAGAGATAGCGCCGCTGACAGGCACATTTGGGAACGCAAGGCATTTGACGACAGCCATATTTCTAAGGTTTAGATCAATCTGCCCACCACACATTGTAGTGGACAACCTCTGTAATTGCCCGTTAATACTGGCCAGATGCAATTCAATGCATACACAGCAATCTGCAATATGATCATTTTGGCGCATAGGACATCATGTTCTCACCAGCACAAGGCATAATGTGCTGCTGAGCATAATGATTTTTTAAGCCTGCTCATTGATCTGGTGTTAGTCGGCCTGTTTAGACAATTCACAATTATAAAGCTATCTAAATGGATCCATAGCTGCCACCTGAAATTCTCACCCTACCATCTTTGGACAGTGCGCCTTTGTTCACACAACATCATAATAAATAAATATAGAGAGACAGTAAGGGGAATCATATGTGAGGGTCGTTACGTGTCCCCCAGGATGTGCATAGAGGCATACTAAACCCGCTGGAGAGCATTGTAATCACAGTCGCACCTGTGGTTGCAATGTAAAATAAAAGAGAGCGTGGATTTGGTCAATCTATTTGACTAATTCAGATTTAAGAAAACCTGACATGAGCTTTTGTTTTTGTAGAGATCTGCAGGATGGTAATGGGGCGGATCTCTCACTCCACTCTGGGCTTTGCGAGTGGCCCATGTCCACGATTCACATTGAAACTTCGAGTTGAGGTTTGGGTGTGTCAGTGTTTTGTCTGCAAGCTTCAGAGCAGGAGGCAGCAGCAAGTCAGGTCTGTGTGAGACTAAACTCAGGCCAGAGAATGCAAAGCTACTGACGTATCCTCGAGGGATACAGTGGTGTGGTCGCCCACGGCAACAGGCAGGTACAGACGTTCCAGATGCAAGCCGGAGGACAAAAGTTCTGGCTATATTTTGTGAGTTTGAAAATAAAGTCTTTCACGTTGGACTAACCTGGGTCACTGCCTCTTTACCGCACTGTGTGAATGCCGCTGCATTACAATAAATATATATCTAAATATCTCCTAAAGAGACTTTTGTGCTGCAGTACACAGAGGTTACAGGTTACACAGAAAAACAGCAGATATGTTGCATGAAGAACAACAGGCTCTAGGACATATGAGACAAATGGTTTCCAATATGTTATTAAATGAATAAATTAATTAAGTTTCTTAATTGTCAATTTATGCAAAGTTTATTGAAACAAAAGTGCCCTTTCCGAAGTAAAATACCATAATCATTACACATTCATACACCACACAGAATAACCTTATATGTAATAAGCCATAGATTTATATATGTTTTTAAAAATAAAAAAATTAGTACCGCAGGTACGGTGGCAGATGTTGATGTCATAGCTCACAGAATTCAAGTTTAAGGGATTTTTCATGGAATTCAGTCCTATTTGATAACCTGACTGTATTTATACAATCAATTTCACATAAAGTGTGAACATGAAAAATGTATTTTATCTTGAAGCCAACAGATGGCAGTCATGATGCATTAGAGAGAGATTGTTCTCAATGGCATTTCAAACAGTTGTGTATGGATAGTATATACTGAAAGCATACTTTAAATTATTGGTCAGATTACTTAAAGGGGTGGTCTGAAGTCCAAGTTAATTTTCATCCTAAATGCTGTTTTTTTAATGACATAATTTAAACTATTTTCTAATATACTAGAATTAAAAACTCCGTATCATTCCCTAATGACACTATTTAACTGCTTTTAATTTTTTTCTATTTTCTTTTTGTGATGCTTTGTTTAAGGATCCCAGTGCATTCTAGGATACTCAAATGAATCATCATCAGAGGCCTGCAGCCTCTGCCTCCTACCTAAAATGAACAGTAATCAGCGATGCTTGCTTCAGGGGCTGGGGCTAGTCCTTGCGTGATGGGCACCATAACTGCACATGCTCTGTTGTTTGCTTAGATCAACGGTGAGGCTATGTGCACACGTTGCGGATTTGTCTGCGGATTCGCAGCAGTTTTCCATGCGTTGTGCAGTACCATGTAAACCTATGGAAAACCAAATCCGCAGTGAACATGCTGCGGAAAATACAGCGCGGAAATACTGCGGTTTATTTTCCACAGCATGTCAATTCTTTGTGCGGATTACACAGCGTTTTATACCTGCTCCATAATTGGAATCTGCAGGTGTAAAAAAGCAGGTGAAAAACGCACAAAAACTGTGATAAATCCGCACGTATAATGCAGGGCGTTTTACATGCAGATTTTTTAGAATCTGCGCGGAAAAATCCGCACACGAATCCGCAACGTGGGCACATACCCTAATGAGTCAGCAGCAGAGCGCATTTTCAGAATACCCGAGGCCAGCGCCACACCCACAAATGTTTGAACTGTTGTCATTTTCTTGTAGAGTAAGGAATCTGATATCTCCAATCCTGGCAGTTGCTGCTGTTAGCTGTTTGCTACATCTGACACCAGCTGGTGATGGCATAGCCTGGACTCCTGGGCAGTGTGGGCACCATCAAAATTATGACAATGCGAATTGAGGTCCATCATCCCAAGATAAATGTACGTCATGGTACACTAAGTGTTTCATGGGTTGTCCAAGAGTTAAAGAAACTAATTTAGCTGCAGAAAAACGTTACTAAAAAATAAAATCAAAATCCCTATTCACACATATAAACATGTGCTTTACCGGTTGGTGAATTACAAATTCCATGGAATCGAAGCGATGCTGCTGAAAGGAGAGAGCGCTGCATTTTAAGTGCAGGTCTGCAGATAAGTGCATAGTTAAACACAATATTATTGTCACGGTACCTGGATATCTATGCTGCAGGGGAAGCTGCACACAGCAGCTGAGCAAAATGCCAAGTTACTAACCTGAACCCACAGGACCTTTGACATGAAACAGAGTGTACAGGTAACGAACAGGACCTAGACCATGTGACAGAGTGGGAGGAGGAAAAGGGGGCGGAGCCAGACGCCAGGGAAACAGAGAAGGGACAAGCACTAAAGAATTATCAAACAAGCAGAAGTCGTAGCCAGGAGATTACGAGGTACCAAAACAGAGAGACAGAGGATCGTCAGAAGCAAAGCCAGAGTTCAGTAGCCAGGAACACAAACAGGGTAAAGCACAGAAAGCAAGACAACGCTATGCAAACCAGGCACACAATCCAGGAGTCACGCATACAGACAGAAACAGAATCTATAGCTGACAGAGAAACCAGGCTAGGAGCGAGTATAAATACCCCTCCCAATATAGAAAAGAGGCTAGCAAAAATTAACCCTGACAGGACATTAACCATGTCCTGACCATGACAGTACCCCCCCCTTAACGGGGGGCCACTGGACCCCCAGGCTTCTCAGGGTATCTTACATGAAAAGCCCGCACCAGTCGATCAGCATGCACAGAACTGGCCGGAACCCATGACCTATCCTCAATAGAAAACCCCTTCCAATGTACAAGGTACTGAAGCCTACGACGCACCCACCGTGAATCAATGATGCGCCCTACCTCGTACTCCAGCTGACCCTCTACCAATACTGGCGGAACAAATGAAGAATCTTCTCTAACCGTCCCCACAGGTTTTAATAGGGACCTGTGGAAGACATTAGAAATTTTGAAAGAGGTGGGCAACTGTAACCTATAGGCCACCGGGTTGATCACCTCAATAATCTTGTATGGACCTATAAACCTGGGGCCCAACTTCATGGAGGGAATCTTAAGTTTGATGTTACGAGTAGACAACCATACCTTCTCCCCCACCGTCAGTGTAGTAGCTGACCCCCTCCTCCTGTCTGCAAAATGTTTGTACCTCTTTTGGGCTTTGGAGATGTTCGCCTGAACCTCCCTCCAAAGGGTTCTTAACTGTTGCACCAGACCCTCAGCACCAGGGCAACCAGAATCCATGCGGGAAAATTCTCCAAACTGTGGAACAAATCCACAATTGACTTCAAAGGGAGATTTGCCAGTAGACTGATTAATACGACAATTGAACGCAAACTCAGCCATGGGTAAAACCTCACACCAGTCCTCCTGTCTGGAAGAGGCCAGGCATCTCAAAATCTGTTCCAACGACTGGTTGGTGCATTCAGTCTGTCCGTTGGATTCCGGGTGATAAGCAGAGGAAAATGACAACGTAACCCCCAACTTCTTACAAAAAGCTCTCCAAAACCTGGCCACAAACTGCACACCCCTGTCAGACACCACATTCACAGGGACCCCATGCAACCGAACTATATGCTGAATAAACAAGCGAGCCAAGGTTTCAGCAGAAGGCAACGCAGGTAGCGGCACAAAATGGGCTTGCTTTGAAAACCTATCAACCACAACCCAAACTACAGAGTTGCCCTTGGAAGACGGAAGATTAGTGATAAAATCCATGGAGTGGTGTGTCCAGGGTTTATCCGGAATTGGCAAAGGTACCAATTCCCCGGCCGGCCGGACCAGAGAGCTCTTAGAACGAGCAGACACCCCACAAGAATTCACAAACTTTTTGATATCCGAACCCATAGAAGGCCACCAAAAGTTCCTAGCTACTGCCCCCCGGGTAGCTGCAATCCCAGGGTGTGCACTCAACACAGAATCATGAAATTCTTGCAGAAGTGTGAAACGGAAGTGATCGGGTACAAACAGTTTACCTTGGGGTTTATTCCTGTGAGCTTGTGCTTGTGCATTCAAAATCTCCCTCTATAACTCAGATGAGACTTCAGCCACAACCACTCCAGGTTGAAGAATGGAGGAAGGAGGTTCTGGAGGGGACACAGAATCAAAACTACGGGATAAGGCATCCGCCTTCACATTTTTAGACCCTGGTCGGAATGTAATGGTAAAATGAAACCGAGAAAAAAAAAGTGCCCACCGAACCTGTCTGGGGGTTAATCTTTTAGCGGACTCGATATAGGCCAAATTTTTATGATCAGTGATGACCGTAACGGGAAAAACAGCCCCCTCCAGAAAATGCCTCCATTCTTCGAAGGCCAATTTAATTGCCAAAAATTCTCTGTTGCCGACATCATAATTTCTGTCGGCCGAAGAGAATTTTTTAGAGAAAAAAGCACAGGGTTTAAGGTTAGTAAGGGTGGACGGACCCTGAGACAACACTGCCCCCACCCCCACCTCCGAGGCGTCAACCTCCACGATAAAAGGTTTCGATGGATCGGGTTGTATCAACACGGGTGCTGAAGTGAAACATTTCTTCAGTGTCAGAAAGGAATTTTTTGCGGCCATGGACCAATTTTTTACATCCGCCCCTTTGAGTGTGAGGTCCGTCAAGGGTTTCACTACCTGCGAAAACCCTTTAATGAACTTCCTATAATAATTAGCGAAGCCCAGAAATCGTTGCAACCCCTTCAGGTCCTGAGGTTGCACCCAATCAGAAATGGCCTGAACCTTCCCAGGATCCATGCGGAATCCCTCCCCAGATACAATTAACCCCAGAAAAGACAGTTCTTGCAAAAAGAACGAGCACTTCTCCAGCTTAGCATATAAATGGTTCTCCCTGAGTCTTACAAGAACCGAGTGAAGATGGTGTAAGTGTGACTGACTGTCCTCTGAGTATATCAAGATGTCATCCAGGTAAATGACAACATAACGCCCAATCAGGTCAGAAAACACAACATTAATAAAACTCTGGAAAACAGCAGGAGCGTTGGTGAGACCGAAGGGCATGACCAAATTTTCAAACAAGCCCTCGGTCGTCAGAAATGCTGTTTTCCATTCATCCCCCTCTCGGATCCTTATCAGATTATAAGCCCCTCGTAAGTCAAGCTTGGAAAACCACTTGGCCCCAGTGAGTTGATTACATAAATCAGGAATCAGAGGAAGAGGATACGTGTTTTTAACAGTAATCTTATTTAGTTCTCGAAAGTCGAGGCACGGTCGCAAACCACCATCTTTTTTCTTGACAAAGAAAAACCCCGCAGCAACGGGTGAGACAGAGGGCCGAATATGCCCCTTGCGGAGACTCTCTGTGATGTACTCTTTCATAGATTGGCGCTCAGGCCCAGACAAATTGTACAGACGAGCCTTGGGTAATTTGGCTCCCGGGATCAAATCAATTGCACAATCACCGGGTCGATGTGGTGGAAGCGCCTCAGCCTCACTTTCGGAAAACACGTCTTCGAAGTCCTTCAGGTACTCCGGAATACCCTCCAGACCGACAGACGACACAGATACAGACTTAATAGGGTTAACAAGAGGTCCCAGGTTACAACACGGACCATTACCCTTACATCTCCATTGAGTGATTTCCCCTGCCACCCAATCAATGACAGGATTGTGGCGTTGCAGCCAAGGCATACCCAGTACCAGTCCTGCAGGTAGATTATTCATTACAAAGCAACTTAATTTTTCCACATGAGTGGAACCCACCTTCAGAGAAAAAACATCAGTCCCGAAACAAATTCCATCCCGGGTAAGAGGGGATGAATCAACAGCCACAACTTTAACAGGGTTTTTCAGCCTGACTGTCCCTATCTTATGACGAGTCACAACTTGGGCATCAATCAAATTAATAGAAGAGCCACAGTCAACAAAGGCGGTGGTCACCACAGGACCGCCAGCAAGTTCCAATTCCACTTGAAGCAATATTTTGGCAAGTGAAAAAACATGTACCTGGGAGTCTGGACAACCTCCTCGATTGTTGCCCAGACTCAGTCGTTTCTCAGACGGTTTCACAGAAGAAGGGCAGAGTGGACAGTTGCTTTTCCAATGTCCAGAGGCTCCACAGTAAAAGCACAATTGATTGTCTCTCCGGCGCCTCCTTTCTTTCTCCATAACCGAAACTGACCCAATCTCCATGGGTTCAGATACAGGAGCAGCGTCACGCAATTTGGAAAACAAGGAAGTCTCTTGCTGCATCACTCCTTGAGCACGGAGTCTCCGGTCCATTCGAACTGCCTGTGTCATGGCATCCTCCAGGGTATTAGGAGGAGGATGAAGTGCCAGAGCGTCCTTCAGACGGTCAGACAGACCCATGCGGAACAACCCCCTCAGGGCTGCATCATTCCAAGAAATTTCAGCTGCCCAGCGCCTAAACTCTGAGCAGAACCATTCAGCAGAGTGCTTCCCTTGTGTCAAACTCATCACCATTTCCTCCGCCAGATGTACTCTATCTGGTTCATCATAAATGAGCCCCAGGGACTCAAAAAACAGGTTCACAGACATGCGTTCAGGAGCAGAGGGAGAGAGGGAGAAGGCCCATGCTTGAGGGGACCCCCTTAATAAAGACATAACTACCCCCACCCTCTGTCTTTCATTTCCCGAGGCCCGGGGACGCAACTCAAAAAACAACCTGCATCCCTCCCTAAAGACCCTGAATAACTTTTTATCCCCAGAAAAAGAATCGGGTAACTTTACAGGTGGTTCGGGGTCCACCAGGGATACATCAGTGGTGCCCCCCTCCCGGGACCGCAAGGAAGCAGACATCTGTAAAGCACCTGCCACATCTCTCTGCACCTGCTGGTGCGAGTGGACCAGGGCTTGCTGTTCCACAGACAGCTTCTGCAACAACTGGGAGAGCTCGTTAATCTGTCCCGTGAGAACTTGTACAGGATCCATGGCATACCAAGAACCCCCCACCAGGGAAAAAGACTGTAAGGTCAGCTATAATGTCACAGTGCCTGGATATCTATGCTGCAGGGGAAGCTGCACACAGCAGCTGAGCAAAATGCCAAGTTACTAACCTGAACCCACAGGACCTTTGACATGAAACAGAGTGTACAGGTAACGAACAGGACCTAGACCATGTGACAGAGTGGGAGGAGGAAAAGGGGGCGGAGCCAGACGCCAGGGAAACAGAGAAGGGACAAGCACTAAAGAATTATCAAACAAGCAGAAGTCGTAGCCAGGAGATTACGAGGTACCAAAACAGAGAGACAGAGGATCGTCAGAAGCAAAGCCAGAGTTCAGTAGCCAGGAACACAAACAGGGTAAAGCACAGAAAGCAAGACAACGCTATGCAAACCAGGCACACAATCCAGGAGTCACGCATACAGACAGAAACAGAATCTATAGCTGACAGAGAAACCAGGCTAGGAGCGAGTATAAATACCCCTCCCAATATAGAAAAGAGGCTAGCAAAAATTAACCCTGACAGGACATTAACCATGTCCTGACCATGACAGTACCCCCCCTTAACGGGGGGCCACTGGACCCCCAGGCTTCTCAGGGTATCTTACATGAAAAGCCCGCACCAGTCGATCAGCATGCACAGAACTGGCCGGAACCCATGACCTATCCTCAATAGAAAACCCCTTCCAATGTACAAGGTACTGAAGCCTACGACGCACCCACCGTGAATCAATGATGCGCCCTACCTCGTACTCCAGCTGACCCTCTACCAATACTGGCGGAACAAATGAAGAATCTTCTCTAACCGTCCCCACAGGTTTTAATAGGGACCTGTGGAAGACATTAGAAATTTTGAAAGAGGTGGGCAACTGTAACCTATAGGCCACCGGGTTGATCACCTCAATAATCTTGTATGGACCTATAAACCTGGGGCCCAACTTCATGGAGGGAATCTTAAGTTTGATGTTACGAGTAGACAACCATACCTTCTCCCCCACCGTCAGTGTAGTAGCTGACCCCCTCCTCCTGTCTGCAAAATGTTTGTACCTCTTTTGGGCTTTGGAGATGTTCGCCTGAACCTCCCTCCAAAGGGTTCTTAACTGTTGCACCAGACCCTCAGCACCAGGGCAACCAGAATCCATGCGGGAAAATTCTCCAAACTGTGGAAGAAATCCACAATTGACTTCAAAGGGAGATTTGCCAGTAGACTGATTAATACGACAATTGAACGCAAACTCAGCCATGGGTAAAACCTCACACCAGTCCTCCTGTCTGGAAGAGGCCAGGCATCTCAAAATCTGTTCCAACGACTGGTTGGTGCATTCAGTCTGTCCGTTGGATTCCGGGTGATAAGCAGAGGAAAATGACAACGTAACCCCCAACTTCTTACAAAAAGCTCTCCAAAACCTGGCCACAAACTGCACACCCCTGTCAGACACCACATTCACAGGGACCCCATGCAACCGAACTATATGCTGAATAAACAAGCGAGCCAAGGTTTCAGCAGAAGGCAACGCAGGTAGCGGCACAAAATGGGCTTGCTTTGAAAACCTATCAACCACAACCAAAACTACAGAGTTGCCCTTGGAAGACGGAAGATTAGTGATAAAATCCATGGAGTGGTGTGTCCAGGGTTTATCCGGAATTGGCAAAGGTACCAATTCCCCGGCCGGCCGGACCAGAGAGCTCTTAGAACGAGCACACACCCCACAAGAATTCACAAACTTTTTGATATCCGAACCCATAGAAGGCCACCAAAAGTTCCTAGCTACTGCCCCCCGGGTAGCTGCAATCCCAGGGTGTGCACTCAACACAGAATCATGAAATTCTTGCAGAAGTGTGAAACGGAAGTGATCGGGTACAAACAGTTTACCTTGGGGTTTATTCCTGGGAGCTTGTGCTTGTGCATTCAAAATCTCCCTCTGTAACTCAGATGAGACTTCAGCCACAACCACTCCAGGTTGAAGAATGGAGGAAGGAGGTTCTGGAGGGGACACAAAATCAAAACTACGGGATAAGGCATCCGCCTTCACATTTTTAGACCCTGGTCGGAATGTAATGGTAAAATGAAACCGAGAAAAAAAAAGTGCCCACCGAGCCTGTCTGGGGGTTAATCTTTTAGCGGACTCGATATAGGCCAAATTTTTATGATCAGTGATGACCGTAACGGGAAAAACAGCCCCCTCCAGAAAATGCCTCCATTCTTCGAAGGCCAATTTAATTGCCAAAAATTCTCTGTTGCCGACATCATAATTTCTGTCGGCCGAAGAGAATTTTTTAGAGAAAAAGGCACAGGGTTTAAGGTTAGTAAGGGTGGACGGACCCTGAGACAACACTGCCCCCACCCCCACCTCCGAGGCGTCAACCTCCACGATAAAAGGTTTCGATGGATCGGGTTGTATCAACACGGGTGCTGAAGTGAAACATTTCTTCAGTGTCAGAAAGGAATTTTTTGCGGCCATGGACCAATTTTTTACATTCGCCCCTTTGAGTGTGAGGTCCGTCAAGGGTTTCACTACCTGCGAAAACCCTTTAATGAACTTCCTATAATAATTAGCGAAGCCCAGAAATCGTTGCAACCCCTTCAGGTCCTGAGGTTGCACCCAATCAGAAATGGCCTGAACCTTCCCAGGATCCATGCGGAATCCCTCCCCAGATACAATTAACCCCAGAAAAGACAGTTCTTGCAAAAAGAACGAGCACTTCTCCAGCTTAGCATATAAATGGTTCTCCCTGTGTCTTACAAGAACCGAGTGAAGATGGTGTAAGTGTGACTGACTGTCCTCTGAGTATATCAAGATGTCATCCAGGTAAATGACAACATAACGCCCAATCAGGTCAGAAAACACAACATTAATAAAACTCTGGAAAACAGCAGGAGCGTTGGTGAGACCGAAGGGCATGACCAAATTTTCAAACAAGCCCTCGGTCGTCAGAAATGCTGTTTTCCATTCATCCCCCTCTCGGATCCTTATCAGATTATAAGCCCCTCGTAAGTCAAGCTTGGAAAACCACTTGGCCCCAGTGAGTTGATTACATAAATCAGGAATCAGAGGAAGAGGATACGTGTTTTTAACAGTAATCTTATTTAGTTCTCGAAAGTCGAGGCACGGTCGCAAACCACCATCTTTTTTCTTGACAAAGAAAAACCCCGCAGCAACGGGTGAGACAGAGGGCCGAATATGCCCCTTGCGGAGACTCTCTGTGATGTACTCTTTCATAGATTGGCGCTCAGGCCCAGACAAATTGTACAGACGAGCCTTGGGTAATTTGGCTCCCGGGATCAAATCAATTGCACAATCACCGGGTCGATGTGGTGGAAGCGCCTCAGCCTCACTTTCGGAAAACACGTCTTCGAAGTCCTTCAGGTACTCCGGAATACCCTCCAGACCGACAGACGACACAGATACAGACTTAATAGGGTTAACAAGAGGTCCCAGGTTACAACACGGACCATTACCCTTACATCTCCATTGAGTGATTTCCCCTGCCACCCAATCAATGACAGGATTGTGGCGTTGCAGCCAAGGCATACCCAGTACCAGTCCTGCAGGTAGATTATTCATTATAAAGCAACTTAATTTTTCCACATGAGTGGAACCCACCTTCAGAGAAAAAACATCAGTCCCGAAACAAATTCCATCCCGGGTAAGAGGGGATGAATCAACAGCCACAACTTTAACAGGGTTTTTCAGCCTGACTGTCCCTATCTTATGACGAGTCACAACTTGGGCATCAATCAAATTAATAGAAGAGCCACAGTCAACAAAGGCGGTGGTCACCACAGGACCGCCAGCAAGTTCCAATTCCACTTGAAGCAATATTTTGGCAAGTGAAAAAACATGTACCTGGGAGTCTGGACAACCTCCTCGATTGTTGCCCAGACTCAGTCGTTTCTCAGACGGTTTCACAGAAGAAGGGCAGAGTGGACAGTTGCTTTTCCAATGTCCAGAGGCTCCACAGTAAAAGCACAATTGATTGTCTCTCCGGCGCCTCCTTTCTTTCTCCATAACCGAAACTGACCCAATCTCCATGGGTTCAGATACAGGAGCAGCGTCACGCAATTTGGAAAACAAGGAAGTCTCTTGCTGCATCACTCCTCGAGCACGGAGTCTCCGGTCCATTCGAACTGCCTGTGTCATGGCATCCTCCAGGGTATTAGGAGGAGGATGAAGTGCCAGAGCGTCCTTCAGACGGTCAGACAGACCCATGCGGAACAACCCCCTCAGGGCTGCATCATTCCAAGAAATTTCAGCTGCCCAGCGCCTAAACTCTGAGCAGAACCATTCAGCAGAGTGCTTCCCTTGTGTCAAACTCATCACCATTTCCTCCGCCAGATGTACTCTATCTGGTTCATCATAAATGAGCCCCAGGGACTCAAAAAACAGGTTCACAGACATGCGTTCAGGAGCAGAGGGAGAGAGGGAGAAGGCCCATGCTTGAGGGGACCCCCTTAATAAAGACATAACTACCCCCACCCTCTGTCTTTCATTTCCCGAGGCCCGGGGACGCAACTCAAAAAACAACCTGCATCCCTCCCTAAAGACCCTGAATAACTTTTTATCCCCAGAAAAAGAATCGGGTAACTTTACAGGTGGTTCGGGGTCCACCAGGGATACATCAGTGGTGCCCCCCTCCCGGGACCGCAAGGAAGCAGACATCTGTAAAGCACCTGCCACATCTCTCTGCACCTGCTGGTGCGAGTGGACCAGGGCTTGCTGTTCCACAGACAGCTTCTGCAACAACTGGGAGAGCTCGTTAATCTGCCCCGTGAGAACCTGTACAGGATCCATGGCATACCAAGATCCCCCCACCAGGGAAAAAGACTGTAAGGTCAGCTATAATGTCACAGTGCCTGGATATCTATGCTGCAGGGGAAGCTGCACACAGCAGCTGAGCAAAATGCCAAGTTACTAACCTGAACCCACAGGACCTTTGACATGAAACAGAGTGTACAGGTAACGAACAGGACCTAGACCATGTGACAGAGTGGGAGGAGGAAAAGGGGGCGGAGCCAGATGCCAGGGAAACAGAGAAGGGACAAGCACTAAAGAATTATCAAACAAGCAGAAGTCGTAGCCAGGAGATTACGAGGTACCAAAACAGAGAGACAGAGGATCGTCAGAAGCAAAGCCAGAGTTCAGTAGCCAGGAACACAAACAGGGTAAAGCACAGAAAGCAAGACAATGCTATGCAAACCAGGCACACAATCCAGGAGTCACGCATACAGACAGAAACAGAATCTATAGCTGACAGAGAAACCAGGCTAGGAGCGAGTATAAATACCCCTCCCAATATAGAAAAGAGGCTAGCAAAAATTAACCCTGACAGGACATTAACCATGTCCTGACCATGACAATTATAGTTTAACACAAATGCATAGTTTGGTGTTTTCCTTACTAGTTTTCCATTTTTTTTCTGCTTTTATCTGTACTGTTTATCCCAATTTAGTATGTGCTCCATGGACAATGCTACCAGGTGTACATCTTGTGAGATGTATGCCTGCCTTGAACAGCCGTTTGAAGGTGAATATATCTGCGCTCAATGTCAGCGAGTTACATGTTTAGAAGCTGAAGTAATGGATCGAAATGTGCAGCTTGCAACACTCAGGAGCAACCTGGAGAGGACTTTTGAGCTCACTGAACATGCGCTGACTGGGGTCATAGATGTGGAGTTGGGGAAGATAAGGACCTAGAAGTAGGTAGCTGGGTAACAGAAGAAGGGTTAGAGGGAAAAGGGCCAGGGAGCCTAGTCCTGATCTAGCACAACCTAGTAAATAAGCCTGTTTGGCTGATATTAGGAATGCAAGCCCAGGGCTATGATCAGTACAGCAGGTTGTTGATCCTAGCTACCTAAAAATGAGTACTGTAGGAAGGAGGGAGATAGGAGTGCAGCAAAGGCCAGACAGATGTTGATGGTTGGAGACTCTATAATTAGGTGGACAGGCAGGGTCATCTGCAGCCAAGACTGTGAATGCCGGACAGTGTGTTGTCTGCCAGGTGCTCAAGTTCGTCATTTTGCGAATCAGATAGACAGATTGCTAGGTGGGGCTGGGTCAGAGTATATATTGGTACGAATTACAACATTAGAGGGAGGTGGAAGGTCCTTAAAAATGATTTCAGGGAACTAGGAGAGAAGCTGAAGGCCCGGACCTTCAAGGTGGTGTTTCCAGAAATACGGCCAGTGTCACGAGAATCACTAGAAAGACAGCAAGAACTTAGGGCGATAAATAAGTGGCTTCAAAATTGATGCAGGAAGGAATGGTTTGGGTTCATGGAGAACTAGGCCAACATCTCTGTCGGCTTGAGGCTCCATAGTAGGAACGGACTGCACCTCAATGGGGAGGGTACAGCAGTATTTGGAGGGAAAAAATGGTCATGGGATGGAGGAGCTTTTAAGCTAGGATCTGGGGGGAAGGAGAGTAAATGTCATAACAAGTGAATAGTGTAGACAGAGAGACAATAGCAGTTAATAAGGATTTAGGGTTTAGGCTGAGAGATGCAAAGTAGGGAGTGGAGTAGGACTAATAAATGTGCTAATAGTATTAAATGTCTGCTGGCAAATGCAAATGCGACAATGTAGAGTCAGTATGAGTAAATATACATCGGGATGGCAATAATGGAAAGCTGCTAATTGGAGTTTGTTACAAGCCTCCTAATATAGCTAAACAGGTAGAGGATGAAATGCTGCAATAGATTAAAAAGGCAGCAAATTAAAAAAGGGCCCTAATTGTGGGATTTTTAATTATCCAGACATTCAATGGGACATAGAATCTTTTGGTTGTGCTAAAAGTTGCAATTTCTTATCCGCAATTCAGGACAATTACCTCTCTGTTGGTAGATGAAACAACCAGGGGAGGTAATCTGCTGGATCTGTTTGGGTATGTGCACACGTCAGGATTTCTTGCAGAAATTTTCCTGACAAAAACCGGAGATTTCTGCCAGAAATCCGCATGCGTTTTTACCGCGATTTTACCACGTTTTTGAAGCGTTTTTGACACGTTTTTGGTGCGTTTTTGAGCATTTTTACCCAAATGCATAGAATTGCGGGAAAAAGGCAGAAAATCCGCAAAAATAATGAACATGCTCATTTTTTTACCGCAATGCGTTTTTTTCGCGGAAAAAAACGCATCCATGTGCACAAAGCATGCAGAATGCATTCTAAATGATAGAATGCATAATGTATGCGTTTTTAATGAGTTTTTATAGTGTTTTTAGCGCGAAAAAACGCGAAAAAACCTGTACGTGTGCACATAGCTTTTCTGTCAAATAGACCAGATTCAATTTCAGATCTACAGGTCAGGGAGCATTTGGGATGCAGTGACCAAAATATGGTAACTTTCAATGTAATTTCCAATTAAACTCTCAAATGCAAAAACCTGGAACTTTAGGAAAGCTGATTTCCGCAAACTAAGGGAAGAGATTAATACTGTAGACTGGGACCATGTAATGGTTACTGGGGATACCAAAATAAATGGGGCATATTTAAGGATATACTACTAAAATCCTGTAGAAAACTTATATCCTCTGGTAATGAAACGTTCAGGAATAAAAACAAACTATTCTGGATAAATAAAACAGTACAAAGTTTAATAAAAAACAAAAACAAAGGGCATTCAAAATCTTAAAGGCTGAGAATACAGTAGTAGCATTTCGGGAGTATAAAGATCTCAATAAAAAATGTAAGAAAATAAAACAAGTTAGTAAAGTTGTCTACAGAGAAACAAATTGCCAGCGACATTAACCACTTTATGACCTTGGATGCATGTATCCATACGTCCAGGTCGCCTGGTACTTAATGACCTTTGAAGGAAGGATATGTCAAATCTGAACAGCCAATCACAGTGCTTCTCAGTCTTTCAGGCAATCTGATTACCTGAAACACTGATATCCAGCCTATGAATGCACCGATCATATGATGCTGCCTAGCAATGCCAGCCTCACCAGGGCCAGCTTTGATTGGTGAGATCGACGATGACATCAACAGCACCAGAGTGCACAGACTGTGACCTGGAAGTGAATGCCCTGTACTTCCTCATTCTAGCTGTGCATTTGTATAGGGTGGTCAACTTGTCCCTGTTTGCACCATGCTGGGCCTTGTGACTCACAACAATTGCTGCTGCCTGTGCTTCTGCTGCTGCTGCTGAAAAAAAGAAAGAAGAGTTCTTGATCCTTCCCTGATCCTTGCCTTATCTTTCCTAATCCACCCTAATCCCCCTCTCCTCCACTCACCTTCTGCCACCAAGAGTTAATCAGTAGTTGATCGCTCAATTTTTGGAAGCTTTTCTTTTTTTTGTGCGCCTGCAGTCACCAAGCATTGATCAGAGATGCAAATCACTGATCAACGTCCGTGCTCGCTGTTTTCCAGCACTTCCTCTTTACACCACTTATGTGTGTTCCTAAGGAAGCTGTGGATTGTTGATCAGTGACACAAATCACTGATCTGCACTCGTGTTCGCTGTTGCCCATGACTTTTTTTTCCCACAAACTATTTACTCCCCCATTGCACGACTCCATGTGTATGTCCTACACATACTGAGTCACTGATCAAACATACACCACTGACGAGCATTTGAGTTCGTTTTCGCAAGGACTTTTTTTCCTGTCTATTATCTTTATCCCCTTTTTGCACCACCTCTGTTCGCTGGTCCTACAGTCGTCAAGCGCTGGTCGGTGACAATCATCACTGACTGGCCTCCAGTTGTTTTTTTTGGAGGTCAAATAAAAATGGAGTAAAAAATAATATATATATATACATATATATATATATGTATATATATATATTATTTTTTACTCCATTTTTATTTGACCTCCAAAAAAAACAACATATATATATATACATATATATATATACAGTATATATATACCATAGCAGTTGTCATATACTACTGCGGCACCCCAGGGTCCTGGTCGTCGCAGTGGTATTGATTTCTTCTCGGGGAGAGTGATGCTCCATTTGGAGGCAAAGAAGGATAACTGCATCCAGGTATCACAAACATGCAACACATTTCACACTCCAGGCCACCAGGGGGAGCTTCTGCGCCTATTTATTAGGTCACTCCCTATATATATATATATATATATATATATATATATATATATATATATATACTAGACTGTGGCCCGATTCTAACGCATCGGGTATTCTAGAATATGCATGTCCCCGTAGTATATGGACAATGATGATTCCAGAATTCGCGGCAGACTGTGCCCGTCGCTGATTGGTCGAGGCAACCCTTATGACATCATCGTCGCCATGGCAACCATTATGACATCTATGTCGATACTGTGCCCGTCGCTGAATCAGAAACGTGGGATGTCTACGTCCTTTATGACATCATCGTCGCTGTGCCCGTTGCTGATTGGTCGAGACCTGGCGGCCTCGACCAATCAGACGCGGGATGTCTACGTCCTTTATGACATGATCGTCGCTGTGCTCGTCGCTGATTGGTCGAGGCCTGGCGGCCTCGACCAATCAGAGACGCGGGATTTCTACGTCGATGCTGTGCCGGTCTCTGATCTCTGAGAGCCGGGATTTCCAGGACAGACAGACAGACAGACAGACAGAAAGACAGACAGACAGAAAGACAGACAGACAGACAGACGGAAAAACCCTTAGACAATTATATATATAGATATAACTGGTAGTCAGTAAGGAAAGTTAGAAAGTACCAGACAGGAGCCAGTTTCTGACAGAGCTCCAGACAGGAGTTCTGGAGGGAGTTCCAGACCCCAGAGTCTGGGGAGGACAGAAGGTTAAAGGAGCTGTGCATGCCCTCAGAGCTGCAGCTGCCAGAAAGAGACATTGAAAGGCAGAATTGTATTGCAGCGAGCATGAAGGAAGTCAAAGCAAAGGAGAGGATACCAGAAGGGGACCAGCCCCACTCAGGCTGCCTCCTTCTGAGGCACAAAATCCCGGTAGCCGGAACACCGAGGGAGTAAGGACCTCTGTGCCTTATTTCAGAGAACGGCAGGACAGCTAATTGCAGGTTACCTGTCCGCACCTACACCCAGGAGGCACTGTGACACCTACAGATCCAGGTTATCTAACATACCCTATAAACAGGCTCAAGTCACCAGTCATACGGGTTTTGTCCTATCCTATACGGGGGACAGAGAGAGTGAAACATCCCATCTGTGAGACCCTTATGTTAAGCCATAGGCAGTAAGGGACTACACCACCGCAGCGCAAAGGAAGGCTACTGAGTTCCACCTGGACAAGGGAACTCTGAACTTGCCTCCAAACGGCAGGACTCTGCCTGCCCTGTGATCTGGTACCCTGGACTGTGGATGCTGAAGTCTTCAGTAAAGGTAAAGAGACTGCAACCCTGTGTCCTCGTTCTTCTCTGCACCTCTCACCATACCACCATCTACACACCAGACAGATAGCCCTGGGGACATACTTCACCTGTGGGAAGGTAGACCATCTAGCTTCCATAACATCACCCCAGCGGACCACTTAAAGCAGCATCGGTCACCCTGACCAAATATCAAAGGTGGCATCACGAACATAAACTTTATCTCTTTAACACCTTCATGAACCAGCCTATTTTGACCTTAATGACCTGACCGTTTTTTGCAATTCTGACCAGTGTCCCTTTATGAGGTAATAACTCAGGAATTCTTCAAGAGATCCTAGCGGTTCTGAGAAAGTTTTTTCATGACATATTGGGCTTCATGTTAGTTGTAAATTTAGGTTGATAATTTTTGCGTTTATTTGTGAAAAAAATGGAAATTTGGCTAAAATTTTGAAAATTTTGCAATTTTCAAATTTTGATTTTTTATTCTTTTAAATGAGAGTTATGTGACACAAAATAGTTAATAAATAACATTATACACATGTCTACTTTCCATCAGCACAATTTTTGCAAACAAATTTTTTTGTGCTAGGAAGTTATGAGGGTTAAAATTTGATCAGCGATTTCTCATTTTTACAACGAAATTTACAAAACCATTTTTTTAGGGACCACCTCACATTTGAAGTCAGTTTGAGGGGTCTATATGGCTGAAAATACCCAAAAGTGACACCATTCTAAAAACTGCACCCCTCAAGGTGCTCAAAACCACATTGAAAAAGTTTATTAACCCTTCAGGTGCTTCACAGCAGCAGAAGCAACATGGAAGGAAAAATGAACATTTAACTTTTAAGTCACAAAAATGATATTTAGCAACATTTGTTTTTATTTTCCCAAGGGTAAAAGGAGAAACTGGACCCCAAAAGTTATTGTACAATTTGTCCTAAGTATGCCGATACCCCATATGTTGGGGGAAACCCAAGGAGCGCCATTTGACTTTTTCAATGAAAAATTGGCTCCAATCTTTAGCGGACACCATGTCGCGTTTGGAGAGCCCCTGTGTGCCTAACCATTGGAGATCCCCGATAAGTGACCCCATTTTGGAAACGAGACCCCCCAAGGAATTTATCTAGATGCATAGTGAGCACTTTAAACCCCCAGGTGCTTCACAAAATTGATCCGTATAAATGAAAAAGTACTTTTTTTTCACTAAAAATTTCTTTTAGCCTCAATTTGTTCATTTCCACATGGGCAACAGGATAAATTGGATCCTAAAATTTATTGTGCAATTCCTCCTGAGTACATCGATACCTCACATATATAAGAGTAAACCACTGTTTGGGCACACGTCGGGGCTCGGAAGGGAAGTAGTGATGTTTTGGAATGCAGACTTTGATGGAATGGTCTGCGGGCATCATGTTACGTTTCCAGAGCCCCTGATGTGCCTAAACAGTAGAAACTCCCCATAAGTGACCCCATTTAGGAAACTAGACCCCCCAAGGAACTTATCTAGATATGTGGTGTGCACTTTGAACCCCCAAGTGCTTCTCAGAAGTTTACAATGCAGAGCTGTGAAAATAAAATAAAAAATTTCTTTCCACAAACATTATGTTTTAGCAAGCAATTTTTTATTTTCAGAAGGGTAACAGGAGAAATTGGACCACAATAGTTGTTGCCCAGTTTGTCCTGAGTATGCTGATACCCCATATATGGGAGTAAACCACTGTTTGGGCACAAGTCGGGGCTTGGAAGGGAAGTAGTGACGTTTTGAAATGCAGACTTTGATGTAATGGTCTGCGGGCATCACGTTGCGTTTGCAGAGCCCCTGATGTGCCTAAACAGTGGAACCCCCCCATAAGTGACCCCATTTTGGAAACTAGACCCCCCAAGGAACTTATCTAGATGTGTGGTGAGCACTTTGAACCCCCAAGTGCTTCACATAATTTTATAACGCAGAGCCGTGAAAATAAAAAATCATTTTTTTCCCACAAAAATAATTTGTTAGCCCCCATTTTGTTATTTTCCAAACGGTAACAGGAGAAATGAGACCACCTAAGTTGTTGTGCAATTTTTCCTGAGTACGCCGATACCCCATATGTTTGGGTAAACCACTGTTTGGGTGCACTTCGGGGCTCGGAAGGGAGGGAGCACCATTTGACTTTTTGAATGCAAGATTGGCTGGAATCAATGGTGGCGCCATGTTGTGTTTGGAGACCCCTGATGTGCCTAAACAGTGAAAACCCCTCAATTCTAACTCCAACACTAACCCCAACACACCCCTAACCCTAATCCCAACTCTAGCCATAACCCTAATCACAAGCCTAACCTCAACACACCCCTAACTACAACCCTAACCCCAACACACCCCTAACCCTAATCCCAACCCAAACCCTAATCCCAACCCTAACCCAAATCCCAACCCTAACCACAACCCTAACCCCAACACACCCCTAACCCTAATCATAACAATAAACCTAACCACAAGCCTAGTCTTAACCCTATTTCCAACCCTAACCCTAATTCCAACCCTAACCCTAAGGCTATGTGCCCACGTTGCGGATTTGTGTGAGATTTTTCCTCACCATTTTTGAAAAATCCACAGGTAAAAGGCACTGCGTTTTACCTGCGGATTTACTGTGGATTTCCAGTGTTTTTTGTGCGGATTTCACCTGCGGATACCTATTGAGGAACAGGTGTAAAACGCTGCGGAATCCACACAAAGAATTGACATGCTGCGGAAAATACAATGCAGTGTTTCTGCACGGTATTTTCCGCACCATGGGCACAGTGTACTTCCATAGGTTTACATGGTACTGTAAACCTGATGGAAAACTGCTACGAATCCGCAGTGGCCAATCCGCTGCGGATCCGCAGCCAAATCCACACTGTGTGTACATAGCCTAATTCTAACCCTAATTCTAACCCTAATTCTAACCCTAACCCTAGTTCTAACCCTAGTTCTAACCCTAGTTCTAACCCTAACCCTAATTCTAACCCTAGTTCTAACCCTAACCCTAGTTCTAACCCTAACACTAGTTCTAACCTTAATTCTAACCCTAACCCTAGTTCAAACATTAATTCTAACCCTAACACTAGCCCTAACCTTAGCCCTAACCCTAGTTCTAGCCCTAACCCTAACCCCCGCCCTAACCCTAACCCTAGTGGAAAAATAAAAGTAAATATATTTTCTTTATTTTATTATTGTTTCTATCTATGGGGGTGATAAAGGGGGGTTCATTTACTTTTTTTATTTTGATCACTCTGATAGGTTTTATCACAGTGATTAAAATTTACCTGTAATGAATCTGCCGGCCGGCAGATTCGGCGGGCGCACTGAGCAGGCGCCCACCATTTTGGAAGATGGCGGCGCCGATGGAGAAATCGAACGGACACCGGGAGGGACACCGGAGCTCAGTAAGTATGGAGGGGTGGGATCGGAGCATGGGGGGAGCAGACAGGAGGACGGGGGAGTGGACAGGAGGACAGATGGGAGCGGAGCACATTACAGGACAGGACGGAGGATTGGGGAGGAGATCGGTGACGGTGGCGGGGGCAGATCAGGGTTTCCAGCCATGGCCAATAATATTGCAGCATCGGCCATGGCTGGATTGTAATAATTCACCATGTTTCATAGGTGAAATATTACAAATTGCTCTGATTGGCTGTTTCACTTTCAACAGCCAATCAGAGCGATCGTAGCCATGGGGGGGGGGAAGGGGGCGAAGACACCCCCCTGGGCTGAAGTACCACTCCCCCTGTCCCTGTAGGTCGGGTGAAATTACAGTTACCTCTTTCACCCGACCTGCAGGGACGCGATCATTCTGTGACACAGCATATGCATCACAGGTCGGAATGGCACCGACTTTCATGATCCATACGCTGTGTCACAGGCCGGGAAGGTGTTAAAGACATTTCCCTTTTTTGCACGGACGTCCCAGGGCCATGGACCGGGTCAGCCACCGTGACAAAATTAATAAAGGGGATGGGAGAACTGCAATACCCAGATAGATTAGCGAAATTAGGATTATTTAGTCTAGAAAAAAGACGACTGAGGGGCGATCTAATAACCCTGTATAAGTATATAAGGGGACAATACAAATATCTCGCTGAGGATCTGTTTATACCAAGGAAGGTGACGGGCACAAAAGGGCATTCTTTGCGTCTGGAGGAGAGAAGGTTTTTCCACCAATATAGAGGAGGATTCTTTACTGTTAGGGCAGTGAGAATCTGGAATTGCTTGCCTGAGGAGGTGGTGATGGCGAACTCAGTCGAGGGGTTCAAGAGAGGCCTGGATGTCTTCCTGGAGCAGAACAATATTGTATCATACAATTATTAGGTTCCGTAGAAGGACGTAGATCTGGGGATTTATTATGATGGAATATAGGCTGAACTGGATGGACAAATGTCTTTTTTCGGCCTTACTAACTATGTTACTATGTTACTATGTTACTATGACATCCCCCTGTGAACCGAAGGACCCGGTACCGAGTACCCCACTGCCCTTGGGGGGCGATCCACTACAGTATTAATTACTGAACTGAGTTAGGGTTAGTGTCAGATAGTAAAGAGTAAAAATACACCATAGTTATTGTAGTTTACTATGGTATTTTTTACTGAATTGAGTTGGTTAGTGTCAGAAAAAGAGTAAAGATATACCTTAGTAATCGCAGTATACTATGGTACTTTTTACTGAATTGAGTTAGTTAGTGTCAGATAAAAAAGAGTAAAAATATGCCGTAGTTATCATTGTCAATTATGGAATTTTTTACTGAATTGCGTTAGTGTCAGAGAGGAAAAAAATCATCTGTTCGTCCTACAGCTGTAGAGCGGTGATCACTGAAGCACATCTGTGATCAACCTCAGGTTGTTGGTATTTTTGTGAAAAGAGAATAAAAAAAAATTTAGATTAGGGACAGTAAAGTATACTGTAGTAATCGTTGTCTGCTACAGTATTTTTTACTGAATCAAGTTCGTGCCAGTGTGGAAAAAAATCATCCATGTGTCCGTCATACAGCCGTCAAGCGCTGATCACTGACATACATCAGAGATTAACTTTCGGTTGTTGCTTTTCGTGGAGACACGGGGGTTGGTGGGCACCCACGTCCGCTAGCTGGAACCGCATGGACCAGGGATCATCTCACCAAATGCTCGCTCTCCTTTTAACGTGGGCATAACGCTACTCAGACAACACAGGGTGAGAGTAAGACAGTGTGGCAATACTTTATTGAACCACAAAACAGGCAGATAACACATACAGTACTGTAGAACAGTCCCAGAAAAATACCCCAAGATGGTGCACATTACAGTGTATCACCCTTCCGCTGACTCACCGGGATAATAGCACCTGTTACTCAGATCTTCCAGGGTCGACTACCCCAGCTGTGGCACACACACAGAAGGTAACGACAAGCGTATGAAGATCATAGCCCATTCAGGTACAAGGTCAGTTGACCAGAGGGTCACAAGTTTAACCTGGCTTCTGAAAATATCTCCATGGAGCCAGGCGACCAGCAGGTCCCAATCCTGGCTTTCTCCAAACATATCCATAGGTGCCAGGTGGCCGGATGGTACCAACCTGGGTTTCACAAATATATCCATAGCTCAGTGATGATCAATGGAACAGATCTGTATTCTTCCAGCCAGGGCCGAAGTCCCCTAGGCATCCGGTATAATAATAAATCTGTGTCTCGCGTGATGGAGCCATGATGTATTGGCTGCTGTTCTGTCTCTGGTCCTTTGGATGTTTTGATGTATTGGCTGAATCTCTGTGTCTCAGTCTCTCTGTCTCTCTCTATAGAGGCATGTCACCTCTTTTCATACTTAATAGGTGTCCTTCATTCGGTGTTGACATAGTGTAAGAATGGAGATGAGATCAAGTAGCATTACTTGATTATTTAATCTACCGTATATACTCGAGTATAAGCCAAGAATTTCAGCCCATTTTTTTAGGCTGAAATTGCCCCTCTCGGCTTATACTCGAGTCATTCCCAGGGGTCGGCAGGGGAGGGGGATTGGCAGCTGTCTAATAATACTCAGCTGCTCCTGGCACAGTCCCTGCAGGTCTCTGGTTCTCCGGGCGCTGACAGCTTCTTCCTGTATTGAGCGGTCACATGGTACCGCTCATTACAGTAATGAATATGGACCCGACTCCACTCCCATTGGGGTGGGGCATATTTTAATATGGAGCATCTTATGGGGCCCATCATAAACTGTATGGAGCAATATATGGGGTGTATTTTGTATGGAGCATTATATGGGGCCCATCATGAACTATATGGAGCATTATATGGGGCTCCTGATGCAATATAGATATTCAAAAACACTTAACCTACTGATGTCTAAATTAATTTTACTTTTATTGGTACCTATTTTTATTTTTGACATTTACCAGTAGCTGCTGCATTTTTACCCTATGGTTATACTTGAGTCATTAAGTTTTCCCAGTTTTTTGTGGCAAAATTAGGGGTCTCGGCTTATACTCGGGTCGGCTTATACTCGAGTATATATGGTATTTGCATAGTTTTACCTCATCTGTTTTTGAAGTCACCAAACTATCTGGCCTACACAATGCATATTTAGAATATCAGTAAACACCACTAGTCATCAAGGATAAGAGCACAATAAGATATATGAAATGTCAAAATTACAGGATTACACAAGCAAAAGTCTGTTTTCTTGACCAACATATAAATTCAAACAGTCTATTCCTCTTGTTTTGCTAAAAATAGTCATCTGGTTAATTCAGATAAAATGCGGTGTCGCAACATTTTTTTCTTTTATCTTTTTCTTTTCTAAATAAAAAAGTTTACACCAAGCAGTCATACACCTGAATAAAATTTAGTACCTACACAAACACCACATTCATAAAAAATGCCCCGCTCATCCCACACCTGGTATTCAGCAGAGGAGGCATATTCCTTCCTTGCCTCTGACACTGCTAGTGAGGGCGAGGATCCCACCTTCCTTTATTTTTTTCTCCCCTTCTCATCCTCTTCCTCAAGTGATGCTGAACTTCCACGCAGATGCCCAGGGCAGAAACTGAACCATCGTACACTGTACTGACCCCATATGGACCTCACCCCTCCAAAGATTATGAGCCACTGATTCCTGATTTTGTGGCTCAGTCAGGAATCAAATTTGACACCACCGGCCTCACAGAAATTGACTTTTTCAAAGTCGTTTTCTCAGACAATTTTGTAAACCTCATGATAGCTGAAACAAATTTGTATTCCCAGCATTTTTTGGCACAAAACCGCTCTTAAATATTTTTTAACTGGACTCCTTAAGACACAGTAGAAATGATAACATTTTGGGGCCTGGTCCTTCACATGGGGATAGTGAAGAAGCCAGAACTTCAGCAATATTGGAGTGTTGATGTTTTATACAACTCTCCATTATTCAGCATGGCCATGACCTGCAAATGTTTTGAGGCCAATCATTTTTGCGTTACAATGATAATGCACAATATCTTCCCTGAGATGATCCCAACTTTGACCGTCTTTTCAAAGTTCATAGAATCGTAGAATTATAGAATGATAGAGTTGGAAGGGGCCTCCTTGGTCATCTGGTCCAACCCCCTGCTCAAAGCAGGATTCACTAAATCATCCCAGACAGATGTCTGTCCAGCCTCTGTTTGAAAACTTCCATGGAAGGAGAACTCACCACCTCTCTTAGCAGACTGTTCCACTCATCCATCACCCCAACTGTCAAAACGTTTTTTCTAATATCTAATCTGTGTCTCCTCCCTTTCAGTTTCATCCCATTACTTCTAGTCTTTCCTTGTGCAAATGAGAAAAAAGATGATCCTTCTACAATGTGACAGCCCTTGAGATATTTGTAGACAGCTATTAAGTCTCCTCTCAGTCTTTTTTTTCTTTTTGCAAGCTAAACATTCCCAAATCCTGCAACCGTTCCTCATAGGACATGGTTTGCAGACTGGTCACCATTCTGGTCGCTCTTCTCTGAACTTGCTCCAGTTTGTCTTTTTTAAAATGTGGTGCCCAAAACACAGTATTCCAGGTGAGGTCTGACCAAAGAGGAGTAGAGGGCAATAATGACTTTGCGTGATCTAGACTGTATGCTTCTGTTCAGGGTCGGATTTAAGAGGTGGGTGGCCAGGGGCCAATTTTGGAGGGAGGCCCATTTTTCAAGGTGTTGCAATATGTAATGCAAAAGCACAAAATGAAACGAACGCAAGTTTATTTACAAAAAACATTTACGCAGAGTAATTCAGGTAAAATCATTCATTTTTTACAATCCAGGCACTTTCCTTGATTTTTGTGCTGCAAAATCACTAACGATGTCACTAAAATCCAATTCACGCAGTAGATCTGACTCGATGCTCATGATAGCCAAATTTACAAGTTGTTCCTTCTTCATGGATGTCCTTAATCGGTTCTCAACTAATTTGAGTTTTGAGAAGAAACACTTACCACTGCAGTTTGTTACCATCAAATTATTATTCGGCTCCTTTAACTTAATACTTTATGGCGCCACCTTTTGCTGCGATTACAGCTGCAAGTCGCTTGGGGTATGTCTCTATCAGTTTTGTACATCGAGAGACTGAAATTCTTGCCAATTCTTCCTTGGCAAACAGCTCGAGCTCAGTGAGGTTGGATGGAGATCGTTTGTGAACAGCAGTTTTCAGCTCTTTCCACAGATTCTCGATTGGATTGAGGTCTGGACTCTGACTTGGCCATTCTAACACCTGGATACGTTTATTTGTGAACGATTCCATTGTAGATTTTGCTTCATGCTTGGGATCATTGTCTTGTTGGAAGAAAAATCTCTGTCCCAGTGTCAGGTCTTATGCAGACTCCAACAGGTTTTCTTCAAGAATGGTCCTGTATTTGGCTCCATCCATCTTCCCATCAATTTTAACCATCTTCCCTGTCCCTGCTGAAGAAACGCAGGCCCAAACCATGATGTTGCCACCACCATGTTTGACAGTGGGCGTGGTGTGTTCAGGGTGATCAGCTGTGTTGCCTTTATGCCAAACATATCGTTTGGCATTGTTGCCAAAAAATTTGATTTTGGTTTCATCTGACCAGAGCACCTTCTTCGACATGTTTGGTGTGTCTCCCAGGTGGCTTGTTGCAAACTTTAAATTACACTTTTTATGAATATCTTTGAGAAATGACTTTCTTCTTGCCACTCTTCCATAAAGGCCAGATTTGTGCAGTGTTACACTGCTTGTTGTCCTATGGACAAACTTTACCACCTCAGCTGTAGATCTCTGCAGTTCATCCAGAGTGATCATGGGCCTCTTGGCTGCATCTCTGATCAGTCTTCTCCTTGTTTGAGATAATAATAATAATCTTTATTTATATAGCGCCAACATATTCCGCAGCGCTTTACAGTTTAACAGTTTCAAACACAAAAGTCATAAGTAACAACGTTAACAATACAATAATTAAAGCAAAATAAGACGACCCTGCTCGTGAGAGCTTACAATCTACAATGAGGTGGGGGAGATGCAAAGTACAGGTGTGTATTTACAATGATGTATTTACAATTATGGTCCAGCCATCTTCAGGGGGTGAAAGATAGATGGAGATAGTGAATGGGCTACACACACACACACACAAAAATGACTTTGATTAGTGAACGTGATAGGCCGCTCTGAACAAATGTGTTTTGAGCGAGCGCCTAAAACTATGCAAATTATGGATGGTCCTAATATCTTGGGGTAGAGCATTCCAGAGGATTGGCACAGCACGGGAGAAGTCTTGGAGTCGGGAGTGGGAGGTACGGATTAGTGCAGAGGTTAATCGAAAGTCATTTGCAGAGCGCAGTGGTCTGTTAGGTTGATAGACAGAAATGAGGGAGGAGATGTAAGGGGGTGCCGCACTGTGGAGAGCTTTGTGGGTGAGAACAAGTACTTTGAATTGTATCCTGTAATGAATGGGTAGCCAGTGTAACAACTGGCAAAGAGCGGACGCGTCCGAGTAACGATTAGCCAGATGGACGACCCTGGCTGCTGCATTAAGGATGGACTGGAGAGGGGAAAGTCGAGTGAGGGGGAGGCCAATTAATAGAGCGTTACAGTAGTCCAGGCGGGAGTGGATCAGGGCGACAGTGAGGGTTTTAGCTGTCTCCATGGTGAGAAAAGGGCGGATTCTAGAGATGTTCTTTAGGTGTAAGCGACATGAGCGGGCAAGAGATTGTATATGGGAGGTGAAGGAGAGATCGGAGTCAAACATAACACCCAGACAGCGCGCCTGCTGCCGGGGTGTTATTATGGTGCCACCCACGGAGAGGGAAATGTCAGATTTAGGGAGGTTAGTAGATGGTGGGAGCAGAAGAAGTTCAGTTTTGGAGAGGTTGAGTTTCAGATAGAGAGCGGACATGATGTTGGAGACTGCAGACAGACAGTCAGTGGCGTTCTGTAGTACAGCGGGGGTAAGTTTAGAGGGACGGCCGGGGTCTTGGTAGATTTGCAGTGGTATGATACTCCTTCCATTTCAGCATGATCGCTTGCACAGTGCTCCTTGGGATGTTTAAAGTTTTGAAAATCATTTTGTATCCAAATCCGGCTTTAAACTTCTCCACAACAGTATCACGGACCTGCCTGTTGTGTTCCTTGGTCTTCATGATGCTCTCTGTGCTTCACACAGAACCCTGAGACTATCACAGAGCAAGTGCATTTATACGGAGACTTGATTACACACAGGTGGATTATATTTATTATCATTAGACATTTAGGACAACACTGGATCATTCAGAGATCCACAATGAACTTCTGGACTGAGTTTGCTGCACTGAAAGTAAAGGGGTCGAATAATATTGCACGCCCCATTTTTCAGTTTTTGAATTTCCACAAAAATGTAAAATAACCAATAAATTTTGTTCAACTTCACAATTGTGTTCCACTTGTTCTTCACCAAAAATTTACATTTGGTATCTTTATGTTTGAAGCATGATATGTGAGAAAAGGTTGAAAAGTTCCAGGGGGCTGAATACTTTCACAAGGCACTGTACACATAGTATACACAGTGTAGCGTTTCCCTTACTTCGGGTCTTGGGGGACACTCGCTTTACACGGGAATAACGCATACAGGCACGATTTTTCACAAAAACAGTCTATTCCGGTTTATTAAACATCATAAACCATAACACAAACAGTTCATCATTTATATCAACGGAACATGTTAACCACCAGCATTCTGTTCCAATGGCAGATACGTCTCTGCCGTATATTACAGGTTTTATCCCATACCAGGGATTACCTCAGGAGCTGCGGCTCCACACACTCACTCCTGCCAGTGTTAGTTCACAGGGAAACTGCCTCACTGGGATCACCGTCCTTGTGACCAGGGCACCTCGGATAGTCCAGACCCACAGTAGGAAACTGTAGCTTCCCCAACACAGAAACCGTCTCAGGCTCTGTAGATGCAGCCTTTCCATGCGTTTCCAGAAAGTCCAATCACAGGCACTTCCAACACACAGGCCATCAGTCCATGATCTAACCAAGTGCTTACTGGACTCCAGTCCATCTGCGGACAATCCAACACTCTGTCTATTCCAGGACTCACATTCTTACCAGGTGCTTGCAGGACTCCAGTCCATCCCAGGACAATCCAACACCCTCGAGCATTCAGTCCATAGCCTCAGCAGTGCTTCCAGGACTCCAGCCCACTTCAGGACAATCCAACACACAGGCTATTGCAGGACTCACGGTCTCAGTGCTTCCAGGACTCCAGCCCATACCAGGACAATCCAACACTGACCGTTCTTCAGGTCCAGGGTCTCAGGTGCTTGAAGGACTTCTCCAAAACCAGGAGAATCCAACACCGACCCTCCAGGACCTTGCACATGGACCCAACAGATCCATACACAGGAACCACACAGGAACATGTGACCCACACCCTGGTCACATTACATACCTGTAACCACTCCCCTGGGTGGGAGTGTGGGTGTGTGTGGCTAGTCTGACCCTCCCATCTCTCATGCTAGCCCTGCCAATCTCCCATTAGGATTACACAACTACTTGTGGGACTACAGGTCCCAGCACACCAACCAAACTTCAGACTGACAGCACAGAGTGTCTTCCTCTGCAACACACACACCGGTCATTCACACTCCTGCCGGACTTTGTCTCATCACATTTATTATACACACAGCGTCCCCTGGCTGTAACGTGGGTCACCGCACCACAACAGACACACTGTAATGCAGGATATAGTGTTGACCTGTATATACAGTATGGTACTGTGTAGGAGAGAAGCTGCAAGAAAGATACACAGATAGACAGACACACACAGGCAGACAGAGATCATACTCACCCACCGCGACACTGAAGACTGAACCACTTCACTTCTGGATCTTGAGTGACTGAAGATCCAGAGTGAAGCCCTGCTGCGCTCCACAGTGGAGAAACCTCTTCTCGCACCGACATCGTGTGCTCTGCCTCCTTCCTCGAAGGTAGCTGAACAAACTCTCATCTGATCTAATCCGAGGGAGCGATCATATAGCTGAATAGGTAGCGCCTAGAAGCTTCTGTTGGGATCGGAGAAGGCTGCCGCATGCCATAGGCTAAGCATTAGGTACAGGGAGGGTACTAAAGAAGTCTGGCTAGGCTAGCCAGGTCAGTGGATGCTGACGCAGGTCAGGTGCCATGACTCTGCCGCTCTGTGCTAGCCACTGAGATGTAGGACCGTAGCCAGGTCCCTACACTTTCAATAGTTTCTCTTTTGTTAAATGTTTATCATTAGAAATGGTTCACAGCAAAGAGACGTGTATTTTACATGTTTTGAGATATTTATCCCTATATTGGTGGGAGGCCCCCGCTTGGTGGGTGGCCCAGGGCCCGGGTCCCTTGGGCCCCCCCCCCCCTTAATCTGGGCCTGCTTCTGTTAATACATCCCAGAATTACGTTTGCCTTTTTTGCTGCAGCATCACACTGTTGACTCATGTTCAGTTTATGATCTATTAGTATACCCAAGTCTTTTTCACATGTGCTGTTGCTTAGCCCTATGCCTCCCATTCTGTAAATGCTTTTTTCATTTTTATTGCCCAGATGTAGTACTTTGCATTTTTCCTTATTAAAAACCATCCACATATTGGGTATCATTGTACTATGGAGCAATTGCATAACAACTTTTGGGGTCCAATTTCTCCTGTTACTCTTGTGAAAATAAAAAAATTGGGGCTAAAATATCATTTCTGTGGAAAAAATTTGATTTTTTTTTTAATTATCATGGCTCTATGTTATAAATTTCTGTAAAGCACTTGTGAGTTCAAAGTGTTCACCACACAACTAGATAAGTTCCTTAAGGGGTACAGTTTCCAAAATGGGGTGACTTGTTGGGGGTTTCCACTGTTTAGGCACATCAGGAGCTTTCCAAACGCGACAGGACGTACGCTAATGTTTACAGCAAATTTTGCATTCAAAAAGCCAAATTGGCATGTTCAGGAGAAATTGCTCTACAAATTTTGGGATCCACTTTTTACTGTTACCTTGAGAAAATAAATAATTTGGGCCTAAACTGAAACTTTAGTGAAAAAAAGCTGAAAGTTATTTTTTCATTCCACATTGCTTCAGTTCCTGTGAATCATCTGAAGGGTTAATAAACTTCTTGAATGTGGTTTTGAGCACTTCGAGGTATGCAGTTTTTAAACTAGTGTCACTTTTGGGTATTTTCTGTCATATAGACCCCTCAAAGTCACTTCAAATGTGGTGTGGTCTCTAAAAAAATGGTTTTGTAAATTTTGATGGAAAAATGAGAAATCGGTGGTCAACTTTTAACCATTATAACTTTCTAACAAAAAAATATTCTTTCAAAAATTTTGCTAATGTAAAGTAGACATGTGGAAAATGTTATTTATTAACTTTTTTGTGTGACATATCTCTCTGATTTAAGGGCATGAGAATTCAAAATTAAAAAAAATGCAAATTCCCAAATTTCCATTTTTTTCAAAAATAAACCAAGTCATATAGAATTAATTTTACCACTATAATGAAGTACAATATGTCTTTGAAGAACAATGTCAGAATCAGTGTGATTTGTTGAAGGATTGCAAAGTTATTACCTCCTAAAGTGACAGTGGTCATAATTGTAAAATGTGTCCTGGTCATTAAGGTGCAAACAGCCCTGGGGGTAAATGGTTTAAAATAAATCCCCAAAATGTTTATAAATACATCAATGCCAAAAGAAAAAAAAAACAGATAGTATTGGTCCCTTAAAAGACGATAATAACAAGATAAGAGATGGCCTGCAGAGATATACTGTATTGCAGAGAATAATATAATTACTGACAACCAGCATGGATTCATGAAAGATAAGTGGTGTCTAACCAATATGCTTGGTTTCTTTGAGGAGGTAAGTACAAATTGAGACATAGGTAATGCAGATGATGTGATTTATCTGTAGTTTGGAAAGGCATTTGATACTGTACCACATAACAGCCTTATAATGAAACTACAGAAGTAGGGACTGGGGGAACCTATATGCAGATGGGTAAGGAATTGGCTAAAAGACAGGAAACACAGAGTAGTTGTAAATGGTACGTTCTCTAAATCGGATATAGTCAGCAGTGGGGTACCACAGGGATCTGTACTAGGACCAATTTTTTTAACTACTTTATTAATGACCCTGAGGATGGGATTGAGATAAAAGTGTCAGTCTTTGCTGACGACACCAATCTTTGTATGATATTAATATCTGACCTAGTCACTACAATATTGCAAAACGATCTGGATAACATATTTGAACAGGCAAACATTTGGCAAATGAAATTTAATGTTGATAAATATAGAGTAATGCACCTAAGACGGAGTAATCCTAATGCTCCATATACAATAAATTGGAGTATACTCGGAACTACAGAACAGGAGAGTGACTTGGGTATTCTGGTTATAAGTAAGCTGAGCAGCTGTCACAGGTTTACTGCGTCAAAGAGGAGCCAGAAGACTGCAGCATCTGATTTCTCCTACTCCTTCATGGATTAGAAGCACTTCATCTTCATATTAAATGGTGTAAATTTCTTTTAGCAGTGCAGGGGCTAATCTGCTCAGTTGGGAGCTCCTGGAAGCTTTCCTGCGTTAAGGCTCTCAGGTGTGCACTGTTAGCCACTCTCATCTCCTATATAATCTGGGCCCTGGCTATCACTCATTGTCAGAGTTAGCTTTTGCTGCAAGGCTGAAGGTTGTTGGTGGTTGTTGTTGGAGAAGGCATTTTGGTAGATTTATCTGTAACTGTTGCTAGGTTTTGAATGTGTGATAACTCCCTTTCTTCTCCCACTTTAACCCCATCCTCCACTCCCCGGTGTTTACCTCTGTTGTTTTTGTGTCTATATTTGTATGATTAGCATTTTTCGTTATCCCTGTTCGGATTACCTTGTTACTTTGGTTGGTCTATTACGGTACTCCCCTTTTCCCTGGGTGGGAGAAGGGTACAGACTGAGGGTGGATTCAGGAGCTAAGGCAAGGTACGTGGCCCCAGTCTGTTCACCATCAGAAGTGATCCAGGGAACAGGACGAGCAAGGGCGCCCAACAACAAAGTCGTGACAGTAGTAGTTAATAATCAGTGCTCAATGTCAAGCAGCAGCCACAAAAGCAAACAAGATTTTAGGGTGTATAAAAAGAGAGATACAGGAAAGATATATATCTTGGTACCATGTTAGCTAGTAGATAGAAAAATATTTAGAATTGAGAGTCCTCAGTGGTTGATACCAGTTAGCCATTAAAAGGTATCAACCACTGAGGACTCTCAATTTTAAATATTTTTTTAAAAAAAAGAGAGATAAAATCCTGTGATCACAAAGTATTATTACCCCTCTGTAAATCACTTGTGAGGCCACAACAAGAATATGGGACCCAGTTTTGGGCTCCACATTTTAAAAAGGATATTTGAAAGTTAGAGTAGGATGATAGGTTGGAAAAGTTGAGCTTGTTTAGCCTAGAAAAAAAAGACATGTGTGGTGAGTACAAGGGACTGGCACATGACTTATTCCTTCCAAAGACCATACTAAGGACCAAGTGGCACTGATTAATGGTGGAAGAAAGGCGATTCTGGCAGCTACAGTTAGAACAGTTAGACTATGCAATGCTCTACCACTAGCGGTAGTAATGACAGACACAATAACAGCCTTTAAAAAAGGCTGGATAATTTCCTTAATACTCATAACATTGGGGTTTCTAGTTAATTCAGTGAAAAAATGTACAATTGGTGGAGAAAGTTTGAACTTGATGGACTTAAGTCTTTTTTTCAACCTATGTAACATATATTTAAATATTTACTGTTCAAAAACATTTTACTTGTCCCTAAAATTACATTTGTCTTATTTCAGGTTCATGTAAATAGTTTGTTGCAGTATGAGGTTTGTGGTCATCAGTGAAATGACCTATCTATTCTTGATGTATTAATCAATTTGCTAATTTTTGAGCAGAATAATAGGCAAATTGATATTGCTAATTATGAGAAAGACGAAGCAAACAAATCACATGAAGTCCACCTGCAAATTGAGTCCTCCAAAGTCAGTCCATTTTTTAATGGAAAAAAACCTTGTGCTAAAATATGAGATGAGTCTACTCTAGAAGATCGCCTTTTGTTCCTTTTTTGGTTACTACACAAGAATCATATTCAACATTAACAAATTTTAATTTACAGAGACAAAGGGTAGTAAGGTAGTTTCAGCACGGGTGTCCAACGCCCGGGTCAAAGCAACCTGTGAACTACAGTGCCTTGTGAAAGTATTTGGCTCCCTGGAACTTTTCAACCTTTTCCCACATATCATACTTCAAAACACTTTTCAGCTTTTGATTTTCCACAAAAATTTAAAATAAACAATACATTTCGTTCAACTTCACATTTGTGTTCCACTTATTTTGATTCTTCACGAAAAATGTACATTTGGTATCTTTATGTTTGAAGCATGATATGTGGGAAAAGGTGGAAAAGTTCTAGGGAGCCGAATACTTTTGCAAGGCACTGTATTAGCACTCTAAGTCCCTTTTCACCAGTCCAGAATTCAACCCCTATATTAACTGATGAAATTATAGTTTACACTTTGACTATTTAGTTTTTTCTACTTTTTTTAACTCAACTTGAAATTTGAAAAATAAAAAATTTGTATGTAGTTTTTTATATATTTTTATTACTATTTTTATGCAGCAATATTATTACACTAGCCCTATTCCTAAGCCTAACCTTACTCTTAAGCCTTACCCTAGACTCCAACCGTAATGCTAAACCTTACTCTAAACCAATCCTCAGTCCTAACCCTAACTCTAATTAGGGTTGGAAAAAGTGTAAAAATGTGAAAGGAGGTTAGTAATGAATTAAGACAAATTATTCAATACCATCTTCATTCATTAGCTGCTCATCTTCTGTTATCTCAGTTGCTGCTTATATACAGCAGTCATGATGAGTCTTTTACAGGCTGCTGCACTCTACACATGCAGCAACCGAGAAACCAATGTTCTGTTCATTATAATGATCTTTGTCATTTTTTTTTGTTGCCTTTGCAGACAAACTAAGAAAATAAAACCGCACTCTGAAATGTCTTAAAAATAGCAAATTTAGAAAATAGAAACTGCATTACTGCAGTGGAATATAAGTAAATGTTACTTAATGTACATATGGAATATTGGAAAAATGCTAAAAACAGTTTGAGGTGGTTTTAATGAGCTAGATCCGTCCTGCCCTATAAATTGTATGCTTTTCAGCCCAGGTGACTTATCAGGTTAGGGTCCCAACAATAAGGTACGCCTTGTCGATGGCTGTTGGGCTTCAATGAATTGGCCAATTTATGTGTGAAATACCTGTACCTTCTTTCATTTTTCTGTAATTTTCTTATAGAAATATTTTAGCTCTATTTTTCCAATATTCTATTGAACATTAAATAGCATTTACCCATTTTCCACGGTAGAAATTCAGTTCCTATTTTCTAAATTTGCTACATTTGACATTTCAAAGTGCAGCTTTATTTTCTTAGTTTTAGTGACTTTGTTAGTTTGCACCTATACACACTGGTTTGTATTGGTTGGCGAGTTTTTGTATGCAGTATGCATAAAGTTAAAAACACCCATCAATTTGTGACCTAAACATGGGCAGCACATGTGGCACGCAGATTCACAATGGTAGCTAAAAGGGACTGTCACCTCAATTTGGAGGGAACAATTTTCAGCCATAGGGGCGGGGTTTTTGGGTGTTTGATTCACCCTTTCCTTACCTGCTGGCTGCATGCTGGCTGCAATATTGGATTGAAGTTCATTCTCTGTCCTCCGTAGTACACACCTGCGCAAGGCAAGATTGAAGGAAGTCTCTCTCTTCAAGGGACAATGCACAACCCCAGAATTGGAGGCATCTGTGCTTCCCCGCATGTCACTGCACTGCACTAAACAGAAGCAACATTTGCAGGAACAGCTCATTTGACAGTAGATAGGTGTGTGGTGACTTTTACATCCAATGACCAATTTGATAAAGAGGCATACATATTTATTTCTGTCAGATTTGAACCCAGTGGGATTCTCCTCTACAAAACATCTGACTGATATGGCACACGGCACCCATGATTCACAGCCTCAAGGGACTTTGTGTGAAACCCTGCAGCCTCCGGTGCATATATGGTCTGAATTAAGCAAATTCTAAAGTCTGACAAAGTTATTCTAGTACAATTTTATATGATTTTGAATTAAATCAGTTTTGAGAAAATTCATAATGTCTTTAACTTACTTTGACCAAGTGCTGGATTCTGCCAATGTAATGTGACAGATAATAAGTACTGTCACCGGAGCATTGTTAAATGGCTCCAAATCTACATGCGTTTTCTACATTGGCCTCTGACTGGCAAACAGGAATTTAAGTAATTTCTTTTTAAGTGCTAGTTAACAAGTTTGGCCCCTTTAAACAATCCAATTTAATGCGTGAGTGGTAATTGTTCAGTTTTGTTTTCTCCTTACATTTCGTAGAGCTTAAATGCTATGGCCTGTCCACAAATCTTACCCTCAATAAACAGTTTTATCTCTATCCCGTAAGTCATATTAGAGAAATTCTAAACCTTTAACCACGTCAAGACTTTGGGGTTTTCCATTTTAGCATTTTCGTTTTTTGTTCTCTGTCTTCCCAGAGCCATAACTTTTGCATTTTTTGGTCAAAATGGCCATGTGAGGGTTTATTTTTTTGCGAGACGAGTTGTACTGTTGAACAACACCATTGGTTTTAACCATGTCGTGTAAAATGGGAGTGCCGTAAAATTGTAAAAAAAGTGAACTTCCACAATTGTTTTTTGACCTGCCATTATGATTCTTCAGGTCATTACGAGTTCACAGATACCAAACATGTAAGGGTTCATTTTTTCCGAGACCTGTAGATTTTCCTTTTTTTGACCTGTGGCTGGGTGAGGGCTTATTTTTTACGTGCTGAGCTGATGTTTTTTTTATACCATTTTGGGGGAGATATGATCTTTTGATCACCTGTTATTGCAATGTTGCAGCAACCAAAAAAACATAATTCTGGTATGATTTTTATCTCATTATGCTGTATACCGTTTGGATTCATTCTTTTTATACTTTGATAGGTTGGGTGTTTCTAAACACAGCAATATTAAATGTGTGTTTTTTATTGTTTTAGTTTGAATGGGGTAAAAGGAAAGTGATTTGAACTTTTATATTTTTTGAATTTTTTAAAAAAACTTTTTTTTAACTTTTCACTTGCTTCAGTAGTCTCCATAGGAGACTAGAAGCTGCGATCATCCAATCGCCTGTGTTACACATAGCAGGGCTAAAATGATCATTTGCTTAGAGCCACAGCCACAGGGTGGCGCTCATAGCAGATTGGCAATGACAACCACAGGGGTCTCCTACAGACCCCGGGATGTCATGCTAATCCATTGGCGCCCTGTGGTCATGTAACACGGGCTCCGATAGGCGGGATTAGTGATGTGCTTCCGGCGCGGCCATGTTAAATGCTGCTGTAGGAAATTGACAGTGGCATTCAACATGTTAATAGCTGCGGGTGGATCATGATTCTATCCCCGGCTGTTAGGAGCACATGTCTCCTGATGAAGTCAGCTGGCTTGTCCCGGAAAACAAGGGACTGTTATTATCTGCAGTGTTGACGTCACATTGACAGAGCTGCAGCCAATTACCGAGCTGTGTTTGAGTTGACAGCACCAGCTGCTCAGAGTCGATTAACTCACTAATTGGAGCAGTTTGTGAATTGTGACGTCAGTGCTGCAGACCTCCCGAGCATCGGTGGAGGTCAAACGCCGGACCTGAGGTGGGTGACTAAAGCAAAATTAGCTTTTTTTTCCAAAGCAAGCTGCAGTTAGGGAAGAAGGGTTTTCTCGAACGTGAAAAGTCCTTTAACACCTCCTACAATAGCTCTTCTGTTCTAGTGCTGACCATGTGATGATTATTGTCATGTCATATAAGCCTATAAAACATACCTCATATGCTTTTTTCTAATACAATCTGTTCATTTATTTTTTTTATGTCACAGCCTTCTTATTGCCAATAGCTATGCACACATGTATGTAGGTCAGCCAAGTTAATAACTAAGTGTTTAAAACATTTCTTCTCTTTAAGACAGACCTCTTTTTAAAACATGACAAATCCGTTGACATTAAAGAGGATGTTGTTCACAAGAAGAATATTATTTTCCAGAATCTTCACTTTGAAAACTTCAATATATCTACAGTACAGTGTAAGTGAGGTTTAAATGAGATTATCTTTCTGAAACCAATCCACTCTTTGAAGTTATCCTTGACTTGTATAGAACTGGAATATCCTTATGAATCAAATCTAAATAAGCAATTGTCGGGGTTTTTTACTACAAATATTAAATTTATAAAATTACATAAATAAATTTTAATCATACCGTACAGCCAATATTTACTATTATGTTTTATGAATTACAACCATCCAAAAAATATTTATTTTTGACTGGAATTAATATTTTTCTTTAATTGGAAAAAGGCACTTGAGGGATAGGACAGGATAATGGTAATGAGTTATTGGTACAACCATAATATATGAGCGAGTCTGGAAAAAACAAAAACAAAACATTTTTCCTCTTTCATCTCAAATATAAATTGACAGGATCAACACTCAGAACAACAATTTACGGTGTATTGAAGAAGTATTCATATCCAGTGAACTTTTCCACATCTTTTTGTGTTATTTCCACAAACTTAAATGCATATTATGGAGATTTTATGTGAATTACCAACCCAAAGTAGCAAGAATTTTTGAAGTGTAAAGTAAAAAATACATGGTTTTCTAATTATTTTAAAAATATAAACGTGGAAATTGTGACATAGTGGATGCTTTCCTGAAACGGAAAGTACTTGCAAGCAGCATAATACAAAGAATAGCAGGTTTACCCAGAATCCTTTGCAGTAGGCGGAGCTATGCAAATCATCTCTTTCCACCCCTGTCTAATCCACAGCGCTTGGAACCGCCAAGCGTGCAATGCTGCGGATTAGTTTCTAAATTTACATAGCCAACCAATTCCTACCTGTGGACACGTGTTTCGGGCTTTAGGCCCTCATCAGCACAGGGCTGGAATTGGTTGGCTGTATGGAGTGGGGCTCGGTGAGCAAGCGATACATACATGCTAGCCACCTTAGGGAGAGACCCAAGTTGGGCTAAATGTAGCGGGACGAAAAAGAGACCGAAAAGCCCTCTACTTAAAGGAAATACATAGTGGATGCTTTCCTGAAACGGAAAGTACTTGCAAGCAGCATAATACAAAGAATAGCAGGTTTACCCAGAATCCTTTGCAGTAGGCGGAGCTATGCAAATCATCTCTTTCCACCCCTGTCTAATCCACAGCGCTTGGAACCGCCAAGCGTGCAATGCTGCGGATTAGTTTCTAAATTTACACAGCCAACCAATTCCTACCTGTGGACACGTGTTTCGGGCTTTAGGCCCTCATCAGCACCGGGCTGGAATTGGTTGGCTGTATGGAGTGGGGCTCGGTGAGCAAGCGATACATACATGCTAGCCACCTTAGGGAGAGACCCAAGTTGGGCTAAATGTAGCGGGACGAAAGAGACCGAAAAGCCCTCTACTTAAAGGAAATACATAGTGGATGCTTTCCTGAAACGGAAAGTACTTGCAAGCAGCATAATACAAAGAATAGCAGGTTTACCCAGAATCCTTTGCAGTAGGCAGAAATTGTGACATGCATTTGTATTCAGCCCACTGTAGTCTGATAGCCCTAAATAAAATCCTGAGTGACCAATCGGCTACAGGCATCACAAAATTAGTAAACTGAGTCCACCTAACTGTAATTTATTCTCAGTATAAGTACAGCTGTTCCATGAAAGCCTCAAAGGTTTGTTTGAGAACATTAGGGATCAAACAGCATCATGAAAAACAAGGAACTCGCCAGACAGGTCAGGGATAAAGTTGTGGAAAAAAATACTGTAGGGTTATGTTATAAAAAAAATCTCTGAACATCTCATGGAGTACTGTTTATTCCAACATCTGACAATGGAAGGAATATGGCACAACTGCAAACCTAATCTTACATCCCAAGCAAGGAGAGCACTATTTAGGCTGGTTTCACATTTGGGTTGGGCAGAGCTGCAGAGGGCTGCATAGTTCCTCCATTAAGCCCCGCCCACTGCCGCACCTCTTCCATTCAGCTCTGCCTACATCAGCATGCGTTCTGTGTACCTATCTTTAACATTGATTACACAGGACATGCGAATTTATGCGGATGCCTCCACATGCGTTGTTTTGATGCTGTGCTGAACTGTGCCGAACACAACATGTTGCATTTTGTTTCAGTCCGCATACATCCAAATGCCCTGTATACCCAATGTTAAAGATAGGTATGCAGGATGCATGCCGATGTAGGTGGAGCTGAATGGAAGAGGTTCAGCAGTGGGCGTGGCTTAGTGGAGGAACCATGCAGCCCTCCGCAGCTCTGCCCAATGCAAATGTGAAACCAGCCTTAGAGAATCAGCCAAGAGGGCCATGGTCACTCTGGAGAAGCTGCAGACATCCACAACTCAGGTGGGAAAATCTGTCCACAGGACAACTATTGGTAGTATACTCCACAAAACTGGTCTTTATGGAAGAGTTACAACAAGAAAAAATACATTTTTGAAAGCAAGTCATAAAAAGTCCAGTTTGCAAAAAGTCAAGCAGGGGACACAGCTAGCATTTGGAAGAAGGTGCTCTGGTCATATGAGACCAAAGTGGAACTTTTTTGGATAATTGCAAAAGGCTACTTGTGGTGGAAAACTAGCACTACATGTCACCCTGGAAACATTGTCCTCACCATCAAACATGCTGGTGACAGTATCATACTGTGGGTATGGTTTCTTTCAACAGGAGCAGGAAAGCTGGGTTGAGTTGATGGGAAGATGGATGGACGTAAATACAGGGCAATCTTTGAGGAAAGGCTGCAAAATACATGAGACTGGGCTGTAGGTTCACCTTCCAACAGACCAATGATCCTAAACATACTGCCAGAACTACAATGGAATGGTTTAGATCAAAACATATTCATGTGTTTGAATGGCCCAGTCAAAGTCCAGAGCTAAATCCAATTGGGAATCTGTGGAAAAGATTTGAAAATTGCTGTTCACAGAAGCTCTCCATCCAATCTCAAAGAGTTAGAGCTAGTTTACAAGGAAAAATGTATAAAAAGTGCAGCTTCTAGAAGTGCAAAGCTGGCAGAGACATACCCTATCAGACTTACAGCAGTAATTGCAGTGAAAGGAGGTTCTACAAAGTAGTGATTCAGCAGGGCTGAATACAAACGCACGTCACAATTTTTAGATTTATATTTTAAAATATTTAGAAAACCATATAGTATTCATTTTACACTTCACAAATACTTGCTACTTTGTGTTCTTATGTATATATAAAATTGTCTAAGGGGTACTTCCGTCTGTCTGTCTTTCTGTTTGCAACTTCCGTAATGGAAATCCTGCATCGCTGATTGGTCTCGCCAGCTGCCTGTCATGGCTGCCGCGACCAATAAGCAACGTGCACAGTCTGATTAGTCCCTCCCTACTCCCTTGCAGTCAGTGCCCGGCGCCCGCATACTCCCCTCCACTCGCATCCAAGGCTCCATCACTGAATGACGGCACATCGCTAGCACATGCAGATTATGGCATGCGTTGGCGATGTGCCCGATAATAGGGGTTAATGGCAGCATTAACAGACTGCGTTACACCGCATTATGCCGCGGTGTAACGCAGTCCGTCTAACCGACTGCCATAACGCAGTGTGATACCAGCCTAATGCTGAGTTTCGATTAAAGAGATGGAAAGGGGTTGAATACACTACTAGGAGACCTCAGTCTTATAGACATCTTTTCAGGTAAACTGGAATACCTGCAATTTATGGCAAATTGAAACCAAATTGAAGTTTTCACAAAAATTAGTTTAACCTGGTGAATATGAATTTCAAAAGATTTGATCATCTCTACCTCTTACCTTTAAAGATTGAATCTTTTTTTCCTCCAGGTCCATAGAATACTTCCTTGCCTTTTGAGGGGGTTTTAAATAAAACAACTTTTGCTATATTTTTGTATGGGCCATTTATTTACTTGCACAGGTTAAAGGGGGTTGTTCACTTCTTGGACAATACCTTCTCGATCACTATATTCTCCCATGTAAACTAATAACATGCGTGCTGTTTCAGCAATGTTGATGCCTAGTTTCCCAAGGACTCGCGTGACATTCTTATGTCACATGAGCCCTGCAGCCAATTAGTGGCCACATCACTCACTTCTTTTAGATTAAACTGCTGCTCACTAACTCCCTCCGGATGTCAGTTACAAGGAGGTAAGAGTGAAGTGGCCACTGAATGGTTGCAGAGTACATGTCACATAATGTCATGCGAGTCCAGTGAGACAAGACGCTAGTGCTAGAACGGTGACGGCACCAGACACAATTATAGTGAATATTATTTTACATGGGCTAATATAGTATTGAGGAGTAGTTCAAGTAGGGGATAATCTCATTAATCATACCCCGTTTAGATGTCTCTCCACTCTCTCCTCAAGACTAAATTTAAGTAATAATGTTAATCTTTCCATATAGCTAAGATCCTCTATCAATTTTCTGGATCTTCTTAGTACCTTTTCTAACTCTAAGACATCCTTTTTAACTTCAGAGCTTATTGCAGATCAAGTCATACTAATACTTTGTAAATTGTTGTTATCACATCCCTGTATCACAAGTCCATGCCTCTTTTAATCCACAACAGTATCCTGGTGGCTCTTGAAGCCCCTGATTGACATTGTAGACTTATTTATTATGTGATCTACAAATACACCCAGATCCTTCTCTACCAATGACTCTTCTAGTTTTACTCCCGCTAGAACATATCATGCCCACATATTATTATTACTCAGTATTCAGTTTCTGCAAATCAGATTATAACTTATGAACATTTTCCATGGACTGCATTATACTGCAAAGCATAGGGTTACCTGCTAAACCAATACTGTTAACCACATCTTCTATATCATTAATACATAAATTGAATGATAGCAAGCCCACCACTGAACCTTGAGGTATAACACTTATAACTGGGGAGGATTTAGAGTTGCAGTCATTCAACACAAAACTCTAGGGATGGTCTATGAGCTAGTTAGTGATGAGCGAGTATACTCAGTACTCGAGATTTCCCGAGCATGCTCGGGTGTCCTCCGAGTATTTGTAAGTACTCGGAGATTTCGTTTTCTGCACCGCAGCTGAATGATTTACATCTGTTAGCCAGCATAAGTACATGTGGGGATTCCCTAGCAACCAGGAAACCCCCACATGTACTTATGCTGGCTAACAGATGTAAATCATCCAGCTGCGGCGCAGAAAACTAAATCTCCGAGTACTTACAAATACTCGGAGGACACCCGAGCATGCTCGGGAATTCTCGAGTATCGAGTATACTTGCTCATCACTAGAGCTAGTGTTTGATTGATTTACAATCAATACATTCTAAGTTTAGAGACCTTAATTTACCTATTAGACATCTATGGATGATAGTGGCAAGTCAAATAGCTGTGTAGAGTCCAAAAGCACTATATCTATGGCTATTCCTCTGTCCGGGTTTCTACTCACCTCTTCGTTAAAACAAATCAGGTTGGTTTGACAAAAAATAATATATATGGTCCCCCCAAAAAATATTGTCCAGATATTGGGACATTCTGCATGTTTCAACATATTTTCTTAACATTACTGCTTTTTTAAGGGCAATATTTGCTTCTGTACACATACAGTACCTTGCATTTTGGGTATTTTTTAGCCTTTTTTTTACTTTGTCTATATTGCACTTTATTAATTCTCAGGACTTCTGTTTTCCTTCTGGGGAAAATGATCCCCTCTCCTTAATAGGTATACAGGTCCTTCTCAAAAAATTAGCATATAGTGTTAAATTTCATTATTTACCATAATGTAATGATTACAATTAAACTTTCATATATTATAGATTCATTATCCACCAACTGAAATTTGTCAGGTCTTTTATTGTTTTAATACTGATGATTTTGGCATACAACTCCTGATAACCCAAAAAACCTGTCTCAATAAATTAGCATATTTCACCCATCCAATCAAATAAAAGTGTTTTTTAATAACAAACAAAAAAAACAACAAATAATAATGTTCAGTTATGCACTCAATACTTGGTCGGGAATCCTTTGGCAGAAATGACTGCTTCAATGCGGCGTGGCATGGAGGCAATCAGCCTGTGACACTGCTGAGATGTTATGGAGGCCCAGGATGCTTCAATAGCGGCCTTAAGCTCATCCAGAGTGTTGGGTCTTGCGTCTCTCAACTTTCTCTTCACAATATCCCACAGATTCTCTATGGGGTTCAGGTCAGGAGAGTTGGCAGGCCAATTGAGCACAGTAATACCATGGTCAGTAAACCATTTACCAGTGGTTTTGGCACTGTGAGCAGGTGCCAGGTCATGCTGAAAAATGAAATCTTCATCTCCATAAAGCATTTCAGCCGATGGAAGCATGAAGTGCTCCAAAATCTCCTGATAGCTAGCTGCATTGACCCTGCCCTTGAGGAAACACAGTGGACCAACACCAGCAGCTGACATGGCACCCCACACCATCACTGACTGTGGGTACTTGACACTGGACTTCAGGCATTTTGGCATTTCCTTCTCCCCAGTCTTCCTCCAGACTCTGGCACCTTGATTTCCGAATGACATGCAAAATTTGCTTTCATCAGAAAAAAGTACTTGGGACCACTTAGCAACAGTCCAGTGCTGCTTCTCTGTAGCTCAAAAGTGGCTTTACCTGGGGAATGCGGCACCTGTAGCCCATTTCCTGCACACGCCTGTGCACGGTGGCTCTGGATGTTTCCACACCAGACTCAGTCCACTGCTTCCTCAGGTTCCCCAAGGTCTGGAATCGGTCCTTCTCCACAATCTTCCTCAGGGTCCGGTCTCCTCTTCTCGTTGTACAGCGTTTTCTGCCACATTGTTTCCTTCCAACAGACTTACCATTGAGGTGCCTTGATACAGCACTCTGGGAACAGCCTATTTGTTGAGAAATTTCTTTCTGGGTCTTACCCTCTTGCTTGAGGGTGTCAATGATGGCCTTCTTGACATCTGTCAGGTCGCTAGTCTTACCCATGATGGGGGTTTTGAGTAATGAACCAGGCAGGGAGTTTATAAAAGCCTCAGGTATCTTTTGCATGTGTTTAGAGTTAATTAGTTGATTCAGAAGATTAGGGTAATAGGTCGTTTAGAGAACCTTTTCTTGATATGCTAATTTATTGAGACAGGTTTTTTGGGTTATCAAGAGTTGTATGCCAAAATCATCAGTATTAAAACAATAAAAGACCTGACAAATTTCAGTTGGTGGATAATGAATCTATAATATATGAAAGTTTAATTGTAATCATTACATTATGGTAAATAATGAAATTTAACACTATATGCTAATTTTTTGAGAAGGACCTGTATGTATGCTTTAACGATTAGGAATTCTGCAATTGAGTCCTGCATTTTTACTGCTATTTATACAGTGGTTTAATGTTGTACATGTTGCTAAATGCCTCACTTACATATAGAGTCTGAAATATAATTAATGGAATTAAGATCAATATACAATCATGAGAAAAACTAAGCACACCTTTGAATTCTATGGTTTTACTATCAAGACATGATAAAAAAAAATTCTGTTTAAAATTTGGTAAATTCAATCCCAGAGGAACATCAACACATGCTAAATTACACCATGTCATTATTTAGTTGACAAAAATTAGGCAAAAAATGCAGAAGCAGTGTGTGAAAAATTAAGAACACCCTTACTGATTCAATAAGAATTAAAAGAGTAAGTAGTAGCTAGGTACTACTAATAAAATGCCATTGATTTACTGACGAATGACTCAGCACTCCAATGAAGTAATGCAAAATGTAATTCTTAAGCTATGCAAAAAAACATGTATGTGACGTTCAGGACCACAATCTCAAACCATTGTCAGACAGGTAGCTAAGAGAGCGCTGGCATAGCAGTGATATGACAAATTGATAAGGTCACACAGAAAACAATTACTGCAGCTTATTGATGCTAAAGGTGTTTCAAAAAGCTATTGATTTATGGGGTGTACTTACCTTTCTACAAACTCCTTCTGCATTTAGGCAATGTTTTGGATAAATGAATAATGACACAGTGTAATTTGCCATGTGCTGCTGTTTGACATTGTATTCGCCTAATTTTAAGCCTTTCTAAGACCCATATTTTTATTCTGTTCTTATTTAAAGAAAACATAGAATTCAAACAGGGTATACTTAGTTTTTCACATTTTTACAATGGATCCTAAACAAACCATTTTTATTACACAAATACTGTATCCTTCTTTTCCCAAAGTAACTCATTTTGTTTTTTGAAGTTAATGGGATTATCCTAACTTGAGTAGAGGGATTTATTGAAATGTAGTGGTGGTCTCACATGCACATTCATTGTCTATGCATGCACTGCTACCACTCCATTCTACTGGACTGTTTCATCACCATGTTCTTGGGATTGGTCATGGTCCCAGCAGTCTGGCCAATAGCAATCAGTATGCTATTACCTATTCAATTGGTGATAATTTTCTGAGATGGGACAACCTCATTAAACATCAAACAGTAATGTATTTTTTTCCTTAAGACAATACTTATCTTTTTAATAAAAAATATCTAACTAAATTTCAATCAAGAGAATCCAAGTAAATTTTATTAGTTAAGTATTTTACCTATTCAATAAAATGTATTTTACAGACCAATAAAGTAATTTTGAAAAGCAACATATCAAAGTAAAACCATACCTGGATCCCTATTGAGGCACGCCGTTTCTTGAGGAACTCATCCGACTTGGTAACTGAAACAGCCTTGTCACTGGTGCTCCTAACAGAGCTGCTTTTGCTCTCAGAGGCATGACGCTGTGCTGCAGCTGATTCCAAGGCAAGATTCATGGCCTTGTTACTATCCAGACTGTCTGTGGAGTTGTAAAGGCCCCGGCCATCATGGGGCCATGGGGATATCCTTTGAGTCCGGCTATCGTGATAGGCATCCTGGGTTGACTCTGTGCTGCTTTGTGCTGTCACTGAGATAAGCGGCTTGGAGGTTGTTCGTGGAGGAACTGGAGGAGGTGTCTTCTTATAATTTGGGTATGACACAGCTGTAAATAATATAGGGAACATGTTATTTATTATAAGTAAAAAGCAAAAATAACCATATTAATTGTCAATTTTTCAAAAATTTCCATAATTAAATTAGAAAATCTTTCAAATATGTCCATAAATAAAATAATACCAACAACCAATTGTTTTATCTAGAGATGAGAGAATCGATTTGCAGGAGTCTTGGTCTATTGGCCAGGTCAGTAATCTGTAACCGATGGATGGGGGCCCTGTGAACCTCTTTTATGTTTGGCATGTTTTTTGACTAATTGGGCTAGCATGAAGTCATCATTGCGGTGTGACGCACACACGACATTACTGCTGCCCGGCAAGTCAACAATGTAGTGACCCGGTCCAGATTATGTCTGTCCCTTTAAGTACCCTGGACCGTGAATGACCCTTTACACTACAGCTCACATTCTAGCTACCCCTTCACTGTTTTCAGATATGTGCTTTCATTTGATCTATGTATTTTTCCAGGTATTTTCTCATTTGTTGCGTTCCAGCAACATCTGCTGATTTATACTATTTATACTATGATACAATGGGAAGTTTTTACATGAGAACTGCGGTTTCAATAGGAGGAGCTATTCTAGTTTCCACCTAGTTTAGATCAGGAAGTGCTGGGAAATCCCCAGTCTGGGACAAGCTGCCACAGGGAGCAGAGCACATGTGGAGGCTCCCTTACCCCAAGATCTCCGGGCATGCCCAAAGCCTGTGACTCTTGTCTGGCTTCCACAGGCAGTCTATTAAAAGCTTTCTACCCTGGGTCCTCACAGTTCGGACCTAGATGTGCTTCACTAAACGTATTTTTGCAGATGACGCCAGACACTGAGAAAATTACTCCAGGACTCCCAAGTTGGTGAGATACCCTGGCAATATATAAATATATAATCTGCAGCATAAAACTACAAAAAGACTCTGTACCCCTTTATAATAATTTAAAAGCACTACATCTAAAGAAGCTGGTTCTTAAAGCTCCGAAGCCTCTATTTCATGTTAGAATTTAACTCCGAACTGTATTTGCTGTGGTCTACCCACGTGAACTGTGAAGAATTTACTCCATGTCTTCCTTCCCCGTTCCTGTGAAAGTAAACACAACTGTTATCCCCGAGACCTGTGTCTGTGGTCATTATCGTGGATGCTGCATGGGGGTGGATAGCAGTGAAGGAATGCCCCATTGTTAGGGCTTTACAAACAACAGAAGGTTAGGAATGCCAGATGGTAAGGAAATTCAGGCCTCCTGTCCAGTGATCACAGATTACTGGCTTGGCCAATGGACTGTAGTCCTGCAATCAATTCTCCCATCAGAAGTTTTAACCCATCATTGTTTTAACCCATCATTCTCTAACACATGACTTCATGTACATTGAAATTAAATACATAAATAAGCTATGTCTGTCAAATCTCCAAAAAGAAGAAAAACCACAAACAACACCTGTGCACTTTAGGTATAACGTTTGAGAAAAGGTAAAGTAGTAAAATGAAATCAAGCTACTGACTTGGAGCAGCGTGTACAACAATTTGGAGGACTTAAGGCTACGTCTTAAGATGAAGAATTATTATTAAGACAATACAATCTGTTTTTGTGGTGCAACCATTTCCCGCCTTGTAGTGATTATCTCATAAGGACAAATTCCACATATTCCCAGCTCGCATCAATCCATACAAATTAACAAAGATTCCAAACTCCAAGGGAATTGATCTTGTTGTTTATTGCTATATGAGTATAAAAACTATATGATTCAGAGCCAGACCGTCTCTTTTATAAGACATATACAGTGGCATGTAAAAGTTTGGCCTGAGATATATCCAATCTACACTCACTCTTTGAATCCCTCCTCCCTCTCACAGACATAAGTTCCCTACACAATGCAGATGACGCTGCTGCTCTATATAACACCACGATAGCTGTAGCTTTGGAATCTCTTGCCTCTCTCACACATACCAAAGCTCGCAAAATCAACAGACAGCCCTGGCACACCAGCCTGACCAAAGAAAAGAGCCCACTCCAACGAGCACTTCTTCGCATTCAAACAGTCCCTCACTACTTTCAAGACCACACTCACTTCAGCAAAACAAACCTACTTCTCATCTCTCATATCCTCCCTGTCTCACAACCCTAAACAGTTATTCAACACCTTAAATTCTCTCCTCTATCCCCCAGTACCTCCTCCCTCCCCACTCATCTCAGCTGAAGACTTTGCCTCATGTTTCAAGCAGAAGATTGAGAACATCAGAGACAGTTTTAGTGGACAACCCCAGAGCCCTTCCTCCCAACTACCCAGCCCTACACCTCCAAAACCAACTTCTCCACCATTACAGAAGATCGACTCTCCACTCTACTTTCAAGATTGCATCTCACCACCTGTGCACTTGACCCGATACCATCCCACTTGATCCCAAACCTCGCCACAGTCTTCATCCCAACCCTAACCCATCTCTGCAACCTATCACTAACAACTGGTGTTTTCCCCTCAAGCTTTAAACATGCCTCAATCATACCTATCCTCAAAAAACCCTCTCTTGACCCATCCTCTGTATCTAGCTATTGCCCTATATCACTTCTCCCCTATGCCTCAAAACTACTGGAACAACACGTCCATCTTGAACTGTCCCCCCATCTATCTTCCTGCTCCCTCTTCGACCGCTTACAATTAGGCTTCCGGTCACACTGCTCCACTGAAACTGCCTTAACTAAGGTCACCAATGACCTATTAACCACCAAGAGCAAGCAACACAACTCTATTCTCCTCCTCCTGGACCTGTCCTCTGCCTTTGACACAGTGGACCATTCCCTGTTGCTGTGAACCCTCTCATCCCTTTGCATTACAGACTTGGTCCTATCCTGGATCTCGTCATAACTAACTGACCAGACATTCAGTGTCTCCTACACACATCACCTCCTCACCTTGCCCCCTATCATTCGGAGTTCTGCAAGGTTCAGTTCTAGGGCCCCTGCTCTTCTCCATCTACACCTTTGGACTGGGACAGATCATAGAATCTCACGACTTTCGGTATCATCTCTATGCTGATGACACACAGATGTACATCTCTGGACCAGATATCACCACCCTACTAACCAGAGTCCCTCAATGTCTGTCGGCTATTTCATCCTTCTTCTCCACTAGATTTCTAAAACTTAACATGGACAAAAAAGAATTCATAGTCATTCCCCCATCTCACGCGACCCACCCAACTAACCTATCCATTACAGTAAACGGCTGCACACTCTCCCTTGTCCCACAAGCTCGCTATCTTGGGGTAATCCTTGACACTGATCTCTCCTTAAAACCACATATCCAAGGCCTTTCCACTTCCTGCCGCCTTCAACTCAAAAATATTTCACGGATCCGTACATGCCTAAACCAAGAATCTTCAAAAACCCTAGTCCATGCCCTCATCATCTCCCGTCTCGACTACTGTAACCTCCTGCTCTGTGGCCTCCCCTCTATCACTCTCGCACTCATTCCAATCTATTCTAAACTCTGCTGCCCTACTAATCCACCTGTCCCCCCGCTATTCCCCGGCCTCTCCCCTCTGTCAATCCCTTCACTGGCTCCCCATTAACCAGAGAATCCAGTACAAAAGCCTAACCATGACATACAAAGCCATCCACAACCTGTCTCCTCCATACGTCTCCCAGTACTTTCCTGCACGCAACCTCCGATCCTCATAAGATCTCCTTCTCTACTCCCCTCTTATCTCCTCTTCCCACAATCACATACAAGATTTCTCTCACGCATCACCCCTACTCTGGAACGCTCTACCACAACACATCAGACTCTCACCTACCATCGAAACCTTCAAAAAGAACCTGAAGACCAACCTCTTACCTCTTCCGACAAGCCTACTGTTAGGTCTCGAGATCCCGCTTCTGCACAGGGGGAATCTCGAGCCATCTCTGCTGCGGTCTCCCATTCTTATCCAGCCGCAGTGGAGTCTGCTCAGCAGGGACGTCGGTCCCAGCGTCTTGCTCAGTCTCACTCTGTACAGAGAGTTACTGCTGCTTCTTCAGCTTCTGCCATTAAAGCCAGTGCTGGTCAGCAGCGAGCGGACTTCTCTGGGACTAAGTCCTTGTCTGCACACACTGAGCATGCCCAGGGCAAGATCTCCCGTTGGAGATCGAGGGTCATGTGTTCAGGCTCTGCAGCACATTCCATTGGTCCTCTTGGCAGGTCTTGGAAGGGCAAAGTTTCTGTGGCCACTTCCTGTGCTGCAACTATATAAACTGCGCATGACCGCACGGCCATGCGCTAGTGTACATTTGCATACGTGTGTTTGTTGTGAGTGCAAGTCTTCCTTGGATACCCCTACCCTATTGAATGTCTGTTCGCGGAAGGTGTATGTTTGCTATCTAGCGCCCGACTTAGCCTACAGCACGAATCACACATTACAGCGTCCAGTTGCTGTGACCGCCAGTACGGCGCCGTGCACTTCCTCTGTGCTTTCCTTACCCAAGCCTGGGTGGTTAGTGGCGTTCGTCAGTGCGGCACCGCATGCACTCTTGTGCCTTAAGATTGTTAATTAGTTTCCTTGCACACCCAGTTGCAGTGTTGTGCCAGCAAGGGTTTAATCGGACTTCAATCCTAGTTGGGGTTGAGTTCGCTGACTACTTGCTCGCGCTCTATGTGCGGTACCGCGGTCCTGTGACGCAACAGGATCGCTTCCTTCACGCTGGGTGAAGTTTAGCCCACGTGTGTATACTTATGAGTACCGCCATATAGTCCGTCATTACTTGGCAGCAGGTTCCATCTCTGCACGGTGGACCCCGGGCTGCGAACGCGCCATACTCTATCTGTCTTATTATTTGGTGCGTTCCGCTAGCCCTAACATTACACTAGCGCCAGGGTCTGGCTAGTAATGATGGACAAACAGCAATCCTTGCGGTATATCCAGCAGCTGGAGGGTAGGTTGGCGGCTCTTGAGAGCGCAACCTCAGCTGTGGATGTTACCGCAGTTGCTGTACAGGCTGCTAGCGTGGCTGCAGCAACCCTGTCCATTGCCACCCCTGCTCCGACATTTTCTCGCCTCCCGCTGCCAGAAAAATTTTCTGGCGATAGCAAATTTTGTAGGGGATTTGTGAGTCAGTGCTCTATTCACCTCGAGCTCCTGGCTGCACGTTTTCCCACAGAGCGGGCTAAGGTGGGATTTATAGTGTCTCTCTTGTCGGACAGGGCGTTGGAATGGGCTACGCCGCTGAGGGAGCATGGCGATCATGTGGTGCAGAGTGCTCCGCTGTTTCTGAGCACTCTGAAACAGGTCTTTTTAGGACCTCAAGTCACCCATGATACTGCGCTCCAACTGCTGGCATTAACTCAGGGTGAGTCCTTGGTCAGTCATTTTGCCGTCCAATTCCGCACTTTAGCTTCTGAGCTGGATTGGTCGGATAAAGCTCTTATCCCCATATTTTGGAGGGGCCTGGCTGACCACGTTAAGGACGCTCTGGCCACTAGGGAGATTCCTGCCACACTGGAGGAGTTAATAACTGTCTCCACTCGAATTGACCTCCGTTTTAACGAGCGGAGGTTAGAGCGAGCCCAGTGTAGGCAGAGGTTTCGGCTGGCTCCTACCTTCGCCAAACCTCTGGAATCTCCGGTCCTGGTTCCTGAGTCACATGAGGCCAGGGAAGTGTCACAAGCAGGATCTAAGTCCCGGACCGCTTGTGCACTCAAGGTCTGTCATGTTTGCCAGCAGTCAGGACATCTAGCCACCAGATGTTCTCAGCGGTCGAGGAAACGTCAGCGTCTAGTGGTAGTAGGTGGAGGTACACTAGACACGGCGACGTTTGCCTCTAAATTGTCCTTTAAGGGGACAATTACTATAGGCTCATTCTCCCACTCGGTAGAGCTCTGCGTGGATTCTGGGGCGGAGGGCAATTTTATGTCTTCTGCCTTCGCCCAATGTCACGCAATACCCCTGGTTATGCTAGCTCAACCAGTAACGGTACGAGTGGTGAATGGGTCGACACTGCCCTCACAGATAACACACCAGACCATCCCTTTTACTCTGTCCATGTCGCCATCTCATCAGGAGATTATATCTCTGCTCGTCATTCCTGAGGGAATTGATGAGGTCCTGTTGGGAATACCTTGGCTACGGTACCACTCTCCTCATATCGAGTGGTCCTCTGGCAGAATCCTGGGATGGGGCGAATCTTGTGGGGGTAGGTGTCAGAGGGAGTGCGTTCAGGTTGCTACTACAGAGGTACCCGCAGATCTTTCCTCTCTCCCCAAGCAGTATTGGTCTTATGCAGATGTGTTCTCCAAAAAGGCGGCGGAGATCCTTCCGCCCCATCGCCCCTATGACTGTCCTATTGATCTCTTGCCTGGTGCTGAGCCTCCCCGGGGTAGAGTCTATCCGCTATCTCTCCCGGAGACGGAGGCCATGTCACAGTACATCCAGGAAAATCTGGCAAGAGGATTCATTAGGAAGTCAGTGTCACCTGCTGGGACAGGGTTCTTCTTCGTGCAGAAGAAGAATGGGGAACTACGTCCATGCATAGACTACAGGGGTCTTAACGCCATCACCGTTAAAAATAAGTATCCTTTGCCCTTGATATCTGAGCTCTTCGATAGGCTTCGGGGAGCAAGGGTATTTACTAAACTAGATCTGCGGGGTGCTTACAACCTGATTCGCATCCGTGAGGGGGACGAATGGAAGACGGCTTTTAACACCAGGGATGGGCACTATGAATATCTGGTGATGCCCTTCGGGCTCTGTAATGCCCCAGCCGTTTTCCAAGACTTTGTGAACGATATGTTCCGGGATATGCTTTCCACCTCGGTCGTAGTCTATCTGGATGATATTCTCATCTACTCTCCAGATATTGACTCCCACCGGAGAGATGTTTGCAAAGTCTTCAACCTCCTACGGGCAAACTCCCTCTATGCCAAGTTGGAGAAGTGTATGTTTGAGCAGGAGTCCTTACCTTTCCTAGGCTACATCATCTCTGCCCAGGGATTGGCTATGGATCCTGCCAAACTTCAGGCTGTGATGGACTGGCAGGAACCCCATTCTCTTAAAGCGGTGCAGTGCTTTATGGGGTTCATTAATTATTATCGCCAGTTCATTCCGCACTTCTCAACTTTGGTAGCTCCCTTGGTTGCCCTCACCAAGAAGGGGGCGAATCCCAAATTGTGGTCTGAGGAGGTCTCCAAGGCCTTTAACTCTATAAAGTCACACTTCGCTAGCGCTCCCATCCTACATCGCCCCGATGTTGATAAGCCATTTATCATGGAGGTGGATGCCTCTTCTGTTGGTGCTGGAGCAGTCCTCTTCCAAAAGGATGCTCAAGGTCGGAAGCATCCTTGCTTCTTTTTCTCCAAGACCTTCTCACCAGCAGAGAGGAATTATTCCATCGGGGACAGGGAGTTGCTAGCCATGAAGTTGGCTTTCTCGGAGTGGAGACATCTCTTGGAGGGAGCACGTTTTCCCTTCCAAGTCTTCACAGACCATAAAAATTTGGTGTACCTGCAGACAGCCCAGCGGTTGAATTCTCGCCAGGCCAGATGGTCCTTATTCTTCTCCCGGTTTCATTTCACCCTCCATTTTCTTTCTGGGGAGAAGAACATTCGGGCCGACGCTCTCTCTCGCTCCGTTGTGAAATCTGCGGAGGAGGAGGAGGAGCCTCGGCTTATTGTCCCCACCGAGAGCTTGAGAACTGTGGCCCCGGTTTCACTAGAGTCTGTGCCCCCGGGCAAGACTTTTGTTCCATCCAGTTTGCGACCGGAGGTTCTCTCTTGGGCACACTCGTCCAGGGTGGGTGGACATTTTGGTACCAAAAGGACATCTGAGTTACTGGTGAGGACATACTGGTGGCCGCATATGGCTCGTGATGTCGCAGAGTATGTTCGGGCGTGTGTCTCTTGCGCCAAGAACAAGACTCCTCGGCAACGGCCAGCTGGTTTGCTTTATCCTCTGCCGGTGGCGGACAGGCCCTGGGAGATGGTCGGGATGGACTTTGTGGTGGGCTTACCCAAGTCTCGTAACTGCACCATTATCTGGGTGATCACCGACCATTTTTCCAAAATGGTGCACTTGGTGCCTCTTCCACGGCTACCTTCTGCACGGGCGTTGGCTGTCTTGTTCGTCAAGCATATCTTTCGCCTACACGATATGCCAGACAAAATTGTTAGTGACCGGGGTCCCCAGTTTGCGTCTCGATTCTGGAGAGAGCTTTGTCGTCTGCTCAGTATTGAGTTGAATCTCTCTTTGGCATATCATCCCGAGACGAATGGGTTGGTAGAGAGGGCCAACCAGACCTTGGTCACATACTTACGACATTTTGTTTCTGCCAGGCAGGATGACTGGGCATCCTTGCTACCGTGGGCAGAGTTTGCACTTAACAATGCCGTAGCCGACTCCACAGGTCAGACTCCATTCCTCCTAAATTACGGCCAGCATCCGCGTGTTCCTGTGCCCATGCCTGTGTCTTCTGCTGACTCCAGTGTGGCAGACTGGGCTGTGGAGGCACGGGACATTTGGGACCGCACGCAGGATGCCATTCGGGCCTCCAAGGAGAGAATGAGGTCCTCCGCCGATGTTCATCGGCGCCCCGCTCCGACCTTTGCTCCTGGCGACTTGGTGTGGCTCTCCGCCCGTAACATCAGGCTGCGAGTTGAGTCCACTAAGTTTGCTCCTCGCTACTTGGGTCCCTTCAAGGTTCTCGAACGGGTTAATCCTGTGGTCTACCGTTTGGCTCTTCCTCCACGCCTGGGTATCACCGACACCTTTCATGTGTCCCTCATGAAACCCGTATACATGTCCCAGTTTTCCGAGTCATCCGCCGGGACATCGGGTTCGTCTACGGACGATTACGAGGTGAACGCTATTTTGGGGTGCAAGGTGGTACACGGCAAAAGGTTCTATCTGGTGGATTGGAAGGGTTATGGCCCAGAGGACAGGTCATGGGAGCCTGCTGAAAACATTCGGGCCCCACAGCTCATTGCTGCCTTCGAGTGTAGCGAGGCCCAAGGAGGGGGGGGCCCTAGGAGGGGGTAATGTTAGGTCTCGAGTTCCCGCTTCTGCACAGGGGGAATTTCGAGCCATCTCCGTTGCGGTCTCCCATTCTTATCCAGCCGCAGTGGAGTCTGCTCAGCAGGGACGTCGGTCTCAGCGTCTTGCTCAGTCTCACTCTGTACAGAGAGTTACTGCTGCTTCTTCAGCTTCTGCCATTAAAGCCAGTGCTGGTCAGCAGCGAGCGGACTTCTCTGGGACTAAGTCCTTGTCTGCACACACTGAGCATGCCCAGAGCAAGATCTCCTGTTGGAGATCGAGGATCATGTGTTCAGGCTCTGCAGCACATTCCATTGGTCCTCTTGGCAGGTCTTGGAAGGGCAAAGTTTCTGTGGCCACTTCCTGTGCTGCAACTATATAAACTGCGCATGACCGCACGGCCATGCGCTAGTGTACATTTGCATACGTGTGTTTGTTGTGAGTGCAAGTCTTCCTTGGATACCCCTACCCTATTGAATGTCTGTTCGCGGAAGGTGTATGTTTGCTATCTAGCGCCCGACTTAGCCTACAGCACGAATCACACATTACAGCGTCCAGTTGCTGTGACCGCCAGTACGGCGCCGTGCACTTCCTCTGTGCTTTCCTTACCCAAGCCTGGGTGGTTAGTGGCGTTCGTCAGTGCGGCACCACATGCACTCTTGTGCCTTAATATTGTTAATTAGTTTCCTTACACACCCAGTTGCGGTGTTGTGCCAGCAAGGGTCTAATCGGACTTCAATCCTAGTTGGGGTTGAGTTCGCTGACTACTTGCTCGCGCTCTATGTGCGGTACCGCGGTCCTGTGACGCAACAGGATCGCTTCCTTCACGCTGGGTGAAGTTTAGCCCACGTGTGTATACTTATGAGTACCGCCATATAGTCCGTCATTACTTGGCAGCAGGTTCCATCTCTGCACGGTGGACCCCGGGCTGCGAACGCGCCATACTCTATCTGTCTTATTATTTGGTGCATTCCGCTAGCCCTAACACCTACAACCTGCAGTAACCACCGATCGACCAAACCGCTGCACGACCAGCTGTACCCTCACCTACAGTATCCTCACCCATCCCTTGTAGATTGTGAGTCATCGTTGGCAGGGTCCTCTCTCCTCCTGTACCAGTTGTGACTTGTATTGTTCAAGATTATTGTACTTGTTTTTATTATGTATACCCCTCCTCACATGTAAAGCGCCATGGAATAAATGGCGCTATAATAATAAATAATAATAATAATATGTCCCTGTGACCTGGTCTTATTGACCTGGGATGCAAGGATACATCCCGGTGATTTTGCGCGCACGTGTGCTGTGTGCTCGCAATTGCCACCAGGTGTCAGCTGATTCTGACAGCTGACACCCGGCACTAAGTTCCAGGAGTGATCACACACCTCTCCAGCACTTTAATCTCCAAAATGCTATGATCAGACTTGATTGCAGCATTTTAGGAGCAGGCAGAGGGGTGACAGCCCTGTGGTCGGCGCTCATAGCAAGTGAGCATTTCTGCTACATACAGGCAATCTGATCATAGTCTGTATGTAGCAAGCCGATCAGACAACTGTAGCTTCTAGTCTCCCATGGAGACTATTGAAGCATGTAGAAATAAAAAAAAGTATTTAAAAATATTAAAAAAAATCTAAAAGTCAAAATCAACCCCCTTTCGTCCCATTCAAAATAAAACAAGAAAAAAATCAAATATACACATATTTGGTATTGCCGCGTTCAGAATCGCCTGTTCTATCAATATAAAATATAGACTTAGAATTAACCTGATCATTAAATGGCGTAATGAGAAAAAAAGTCAAAATGCCGAATTATTTTTTTTTGGTTGTTGCAACATTGCATTAAATGCAATAACGGGCGATCAAATGATTGTATCTGCATGAAAATGGTATAGTTAAAAATGCCAGCTCAGCACACACAAAATAAGCCCTCACCCAACCCCAAATCACGAATAATGGAGACGCTACGGGTATCGGAAAATGGCGCAAATTTGTTTTTTTGTTAACAAACTTTGGATTTTTTTTCAACACTTAAATAAAAAAGAACCTAAACATATTTGGTGTCTATAAACTCGAAGTGACCTGGAGAATCATAAAGGCAGGTCAGTTTTAGCATTCAGTGAACATGGTAAAGAAAAAAAACAAAAAACTGTGGGATTGCAGTTTTTTGCAATTCCACCGCACTTGGAATTTTTTTCCCCATTTTCCAGTACACAATATGTTAGAACCAATGGAGTCATTCAAAAAGTACAACTCGGCCTGCAAACAACAAGCCCTCACATGGCCATTTTGACAAACAAATAAAAGTTATGGCTCTGGGAAGAAGGGGAGCAAAAAAACAAAAATATAAAAAAATAAAAATACCTTTGGTTGCTAAGGGGTTAATCAGTTGAGATTAACTAAGAAAAAGACAAATAAAAGAGTTATAAACTTTTTATCAGAACTGAATCTGTCGTTGTTACTGTGCAACCCCACTGTGAGGTACCATGTTAGCCTCCAAGCGTTTAACATTTTTAAAATGCTACCATTAGGGAGGATAAGGGAGGATATTAGCGAAGGAAATGAGGATGTCGAGTCCATATGGGTCGAAATTCATGGAGGGAAAAATGGTAACAAAATTCTCATTGGGGTCTGTTACAAACCCCCAAATATAACAGAAATCATGGAAAGTCTACTTCTAAAGCAGATAGATGAAGCTGCAACCCATAATGAGGTCCTGGTTATGGGGGACTTTGACTACCCGGATATTAACTGGGAAACAGAAACCTGTGAAACCCATAAAGGCAACAGGTTTCTGCTAATAACCAAGAAAAATTATCTTTCACAATTGGTGCAGAATCCAACCAGAGGAGCAGCACTTTTAGACCTAATACTATCTAATAGACCTGACAGAATAACAAATCTGCAGGTGGTCGGGCATCTAGGAAATAGCGACCACAATATTGTGCAGTTTCACCTGTCTTTCACTAGGGGGACTTGTCAGGGAGTCACAAAAACATTGAACTTTAGGAAGGCAAAGTTTGAACAGCTTAGAGATGCCCTTAATCTGGTAGACTGGGACAATATCCTCAGAAATAAGAATACAGATAATAAATGGGAAATGTTTAAGAACATCCTAAATAGGCACTGTAAGCGGTTTATACCTTGTGGGAATAAAAGGACTAGAAATAGGAAAAACCCAATGTGGCTAAACAAAGAAGTAAGACAGGCAATTAATAGTAAAAAGAAAGCATTTGCACTACTAAAGCAGGATGGCACCATTGAAGCTCTACAAAACTATAGGGAGAAAAATACTTTATCTAAAAAACTAATTAAAGCTGCCAAAAAGGAAACAGAGAAGCACATTGCTAAGGAGAGTAAAACTAATCCCAAACTGTTCTTCAACTATATCAATAGTAAAAGAATAAAAACTGAAAATGTAGGCCCCTTAAAAAATAGTGAGGAAAGAATGGTTGTAGATGACGAGGAAAAAGCTAACATATTAAACACCTTCTTCTCCACGGTATTCACGGTGGAAAATGAAATGCTAGGTGAAATCCCAAGAAACAATGAAAACCCTATATTAAGGGTCACCAATCTAACCCAAGAAGAGGTGCGAAACCGGCTAAATAAGATTAAAATAGATAAATCTCCGGGTCCGGATGGCATACACCCACGAGTACTAAGAGAACTAAGTAATGTAATAGATAAACCATTATTTCTTATTTTTACGGACTCTATAGCGACAGGGTCTGTTCCGCAGGACTGGCGCATAGCAAATGTGGTGCCAATATTCAAAAAGGGCTCTAAAAGTGAACCTGGAAATTATACGCCAGTAAGTCTAACCTCTATTGTTGGTAAAATATTTGAAAGGTTTCTGAGGGATGTTATTCTGGATTATCTCAATGAGAATAACTGTTTAACTCCATATCAGCATGGGTTTATGAGAAATCGCTCCTGTCAAACCAATCTAATCAGTTTTTATGAAGAGGTAAGCTATAGGCTGGACCACGATGAGTCATTAGACGTGGTATATCTCGATTTTTCCAAAGCGTTTGATACCGTGCCGCACAAGAGGTTGGTACACAAAATGAGAATGCTTGGTCTGGGGGAAAATGTGTGTAAATGGGTTAGTAACTGGCTTAGTGATAGAAAGCAGAGGGTGGTTATAAATGGTATAGTCTCTAACTGGGTCGCTGTGACCAGTGGGGTACCGCAGGGGTCAGTATTGGGACCTGTTCTCTTCAACATATTCATTAATGATCTGGTAGAAGGTTTACACAGTAAAATATCGATATTTGCAGATGATACAAAACTATGTAAAGCAGTTAATACAAGAGAAGATAGTATTCTGCTACAGATGGATCTGGATAAGTTGGAAACTTGGGCTGAAAGGTGGCAGATGAGGTTTAACAATGATAAATGTAAGGTTATACACATGGGAAGAAGGAATCAATATCACCATTACACACTGAATGGGAAACCACTGGGTAAATCTGACAGGGAGAAGGACTTGGGGATCCTAGTTAATGATAAACTTACCTGGAGCAGCCAGTGCCAGGCAGCAGCTGCCAAGGCAAACAGGATCATGGGGTGCATTAAAAGAGGTCTGGATACACATGATGAGAGCATTATACTGCCTCTGTACAAATCCCTAGTTAGACCGCACATGGAGTACTGTGTCCAGTTTTGGGCACCGTTGCTCAGGAAGGATATAATGGAACTAGAGAGAGTACAAAGGAGGGCAACAAAATTAATAAAGGGGATGGGAGAACTACAATACCCAGATAGATTAGCGAAATTAGGATTATTTAGTCTAGAAAAAAGACGACTGAGGGGCGATCTAATAACCATGTATAAGTATATAAGGGGACAATACAAATATCTCGCTGAGGATCTGTTTATACCAAGGAAGGTGACGGGCACAAGGGGGCATTCTTTGCGTCTGGAGGAGAGAAGGTTTTTCCACCAACATAGAAGAGGATTCTTTACTGTTAGGGCAGTGAGAATCTGGAATTGCTTGCCTGAGGAGGTGGTGATGGCGAACTCAGTCGAGGGGTTCAAGAGAGGCCTGGATGTCTTCCTGGAGCAGAACAATATTGTATCATACAATTATTAGGTTCTGTAGAAGGACGTAGATCTGGGGATTTATTATGATGGAATATAGGCTGAACTGGATGGACAAATGTCTTTTTTCGGCCTTACTAACTATGTTACTATGTTACTATGTTACTATGTTACCACCTGCCGATAGGTAAGTGGCCATCTGAGGCAATGTGCACTCCCTGTCTCATAGAACACCTCTGGCCAGGCTTAAAGGGAATCGAATCTTTCAGCAGGTTTTTGCTATGTAATCTGAAGACAGCAGAATATAGAGGCTGAGACACAGAGTTCAACGATGTGTCATTTATAACCATGTATGGCGTTGCTTACTAATAATGATGGTTTTATCATCTTGTGATTAGCATTGTCAGACTACAATAGTCTGACTCCTACAATAGTCTGACTCCACCTACTCTCCCTGTGATAAGCAGCTCAGTGTTAATAGACATCCTATATAAAGAGCATGGTGTTGGCGGGGTTAGCTTTCTCTGCTCTGGTGCATTCTACATCTAAATGTTCTGATTGTGTTAGAACCCCTGCACCCTGCTCTCAGATTAAATTGGGAAAATCCACTGATATATTCCCTTTAATAATGCATTTTATGCAGTTTACAAGCGTAGAAGCTTGTAGCTAATCTACCATGCAAACTAGACAAGGTGCCACTTCAGAACAATACATCAGAGTCAGTTGTTGGACGCCTTAATTAACGCTTATTTGTTTTCATTTAAAAGATGTAAGATAAGTATTATTTGATATTCTGTTGCTCCACAAATGTGATAATAATCATGTTGGATCTAGGGCTGCTCGTACTGCATTATTACGAACTAAATATCATATTCAGAATAGGAAATCCTGTATTTATCGCATGAGATCTTAACTATCTTGGGACATTTGCGTACGACACATATCAATAACCCTCCAGTAACAGCCAGCAGTGCAGAAAAGATTCACATTTTTGATGTCTTGTTATGAGGGCTTCTAGTGAGTAGTAAAAGACTAAATTACCGTAGGGCTCGTTACATCATTTATCTAAATAAATTAATCCAGTTATGTAATTTTCAAGAGACGAACATGTAATTAATTCTTGCCATGGAACGTTTTAGGACTACGAAACCAGCAATGAAACATACCAATGAATTTCATCTACATTTAATTATCTATTGGCATATTAAAAGTGCTTGCGGAAGCAGACTTAATAATGAAAATGAGAATCCATTGAATCAAGTCCCATTACATATTCAATCATCTTTCCTTAACATTTTTAACAGTATAACCAACATGTAATTACCTCTATACTGATCTTCCATAAAGAACTAGTATTTAGACCATCAGGCCGACAGATGTGAATGTCATAAAGCTATTCATTGTATAAATGTGAAGCTTTTATGCAAATGTTTCATTGCAAATGTCATTGACATGTATGACCTCTCTGAATTAATAAGACTATCTAAATAAAATCAACAACAGTATCTATGCTCTTTCCTGATTTAAATGACCTTAGTATAATTTTTCATAAAGGGTAAGCTAATCTTTACATAAATCTTTTTTTCTGTGATGTATCTAAAATAAAAACTTATATGAATATTCTTGATCTTGCAATATTGCAGCTCCTTTACAAAGCTATTTGTTTCCGAAGTTACAGACTGCAATCAATCCATGTGTAGTCTGCTCTTGAAGACTAGATATGAATTACAGGAAATTGGATCCTGGGTGTTACTCACCTGATCAGCTTGAGCGATGTCCCTTGCTTGCTTAACCTCTAGCTGCCTCACTTTGCAATAGCCCACACCAAGTTTTTCAAGTAGTCCTGCAAACGGATGTGACATGATCCCCCCAGGCCTTTTAAAACTGAATCAGGAAAAGGTCAGGTGCTTGAGTATTAAGTAGCATTATCCAAAGTTGCTTCACATTTGTCAGACGTTTGCTCCTTATGACTTCCATGTTACAAATAAGCTCAGTCCTGCTTAATAGGCATAATCCAAAATCTACTTCTCAGCAAGCAAGTTACCAACTTCTATCAACTGCTTTCAGTGCTGTTCATAACTGGCCTTTGCAATCAAGGTAAGGCACCTCTTCAAGCAAGTTCCCAGTTTGTCGATATTACTCTGCAACACAGGGCTATCAATTTCCTCACTGTAAGTTGCAGTTTGCCTTCTTGCTGCTATTAATCATTTCCCTGCTGGAAAATACCTTCATGAATTTAATTCTCTGTTATAATTGCAATTAACTTTTGACCTACTGGAAGATACCAGACAACATGTCATGAAACTAGTCATTGTACGAACGTGAAGCTTTTATACAAATGTTTCAGTACAAATGTCATGAATTTATAAGACTCTCAAAATCATACCAACAATAGTTTATATGCTCTTCTCTGTTTTAAATTACCTTAGTATAATTTTTCTTAAATGGTAAGCCAATTTTTACTTAAATATTCTTTTCTAAAATAAAAACTCATGTGAATACTGTTGATTTAGCATCATCTTGTTTCTATAGCTGCATTACAAAGTTATATGTTTCCATATTTCTAGACTATATTAATCCATGTGTAGTTTGCACTTGAAGATGAGACCTGTATTACAGAAAATTGAAGCCTGGGTGTTACTCATCTTTTTGGCTTCTGCAATGGCCCTTGCTTCCTTATCCTATAGCTGCCTCACTTTGCAATAGCCAAAGCCAAGTTTTTCAGGTAACCCAGCAAACTCCTCTGACATCAATACCATAAAACCAAACCAGGGAGCGGTCAGGTGCTTGAGTATTAAGTAGTATTGTCCACAGCTGCATCATATTTGTCTGAAGTTTTCGTCTTATGACTTCCATGTTACAACCAGCTTTATTTCCAAGCTCAGTCTTGTTGCTTACTAGGTGTAATCCACATCTACTTCTCAGTAAGCAGGTTACCAAATTCTAGCATCTGTGTTCAGTGCTGTTCACATTTGGCCTAATTAATCAAGGTAATTCCTGTGAATAACTGCAATTCTGGCGGAAGATATCAGTTTTCTATACAGTTAATATTCCCATGTGTACCTGCACACCTCACTCTGCTTCATTTTTTTCTTACATTTGACTCTGCCAAAACTCTTACTGTAGCTCTTATTCATTCTCATCTGGACTACTGGAACTCTCTACTCAGTGGTCTTCCTCCATCTTATTAAACTCCCCCATTTCAAATTCATTCTGAATGCTGCAGCCAGGATCATATTTCTCTCTAACCTCTACACTGATCACTCTACCCTGTGCCAGTCATTGCACTGGTTGCCCATCTGCTACAAAGATTGCTATAAAGATATCACTCTCACCCACAAAGCTCTCCCCACAGTTTTACACCACCTGACATCTCCCTCATCTTTGTCTATCACGCTACCCATGCCTTCCATTCTCCGCTAGTGACCGAAAACTAAAATCCTCAATAATCTGAACCTCTCACTCCAGTCTCTAAGACTTCTCATGAGCTGAGCCACATCTCTCGATTGCACTACCCTGAACAATTCGATTAATTCCCAATACTCACTTCTTTAGACTGGCCTATCGCCTCACGTCACTTATGTAATTATTCAAGTTTTGACCTTCCCAAATTTTCTTCAAATTCTGGTCCCTTATAGCATCTCTTTACACACCCTCCATGGACTTAATAGCTTTCTATGTCTGTACTTGTACACATACTGGCTGGTGACTGGTTTATGCAGCATTATAGGAATACCCTATTTCTTATACTGATGGCTGCACCATACAATCCAAGCACTTTTTACCATTTACTTTTCCTAAACTTCACTCCCCTTGGTGTCTGTTGAATTATGTGTTTACTCTGTTATGTATTTATTGTCTGTACAAGTACCCTCTGTAATTTAAAATTCTACGGAATTTGTGAACACTATAGAAATAAAAATTGTTATTGTTTGTACTACCTGCTCCACTTGTTTGTCTACAATCTACTATATAATTGTCTAAGGGTAACTTCCGTCTTTCTGTCTGTCTGTCCTTCTGTCTGCCATGGATATTCATTGGTCGCGGGCTCTGTCTGTCATGGAATCCAAGTCGCTGATTGGTCGTGGCAAAACGCCCACGACCATTGCCACGACCAATCAGCGATGGGCGCAGTCCGGCGGCAACATGGCCGCTCCTTCCTCCCCGCAGTCAGTGCCCGCTCCATACTCCACTCCAGTTAGCGCTCACACAGGGTTAATGGGAGCGCTAATGGACCGCATTATGCTGCGGTGTAACGCACACCATTAACGCTGCTATTAACACTGTGTGACCAACTTTTTTACTATTGAGGCTGCCTATGCAGCCTCAATAGTAAAAAGATCTAATGTTAAAAATAATTTAAAAAAAATAAAAAATCATCATATACACACCTTACGGCGCCTTTCCCGCTCCTCGCGACGCTCCGGTAACCGGTCCATGCATTGCGATCTCGTCCAGACCACAGCATGTCAATTTATCTTGTGGAGATGCAAGTCTCTGAAAGATAAATGTCAGCCATACAATGTATTGGATGCAGTGATTCCTCATGGTTCAGTGGTCACATGCGGAATCTACTGTGTGCGCCAGCAGCGCTTTGGACGCGACGGTCATGTGCTGTGTCCAAAGCTGTGCCGACACCTGACTGTGGGCACATACCCTTCTCGCTTTTCCATTTCTACCAGTGTTACTGATACTTGACAGCCATTACAATACTTTTAATGGTGCACCTTGAACCTAATATTGCACATTTCAGAGGGAAATTTAATAAAAAGTGAGATAGGTACTCAAGTATCAATAACATACCCAAATACCTGAACATATGATTTTATTTCTATCTTGTGCATAAAATATAATTTTTTTAACAAAAATGTTTCTATCACTTAACTTTTTAGCACATTAATCTTTCTTCAGTCATCTACAAAATAAGTAATGCCCAATTTTCAAGTCTACGGTATAATTAGTTCCAAATTCTTTGTGGAGTTAGTCTCAAAGGTCAAAAATGAATAGAAGCAATTTACATGATTTTAGTCATCTGAAATGTGCTCTTGTAGAAGCAAGAATATGATGCATCAAATAAAACCTAATCACTGCATGTACTAACTAGTCACTTCTATGATCGTCTTGACGAAGACTAAATTTCAGAAATATAGGATTCTATCTAACAGAACTTGAAAAAAAAATAACTGGAACAATATCATGAACGGTCATTGACACCTACAATTCTATGTGGTTCCAGATCAATGGACATTACCTAGTCCTCAAGACCTTAAACTTATTTTTAAACTCACAAACTCAATGTGCTGCATCTCTTACAGGTATCTAGCTGAAAATAAGGTCAGTGGGTAAAGGAATTATCAATATCCATGTATACTTTACAAAGATGTATCCAAAAGTTGCACTGAAATATTGTCTTCTAGATTGGGGTCTATTCATGCTTCCAGATCAAGAAAAATCACAAATTGGTTTTATGCGTACATTTTTTCCTTTCGTTTGATCATGCAATAATGTGTTTTGAGCTGGGTACTTATTCTTAAGACTAATTGAGCAAGATCAGGTAGTCTGGAGAAGTGGCACCATTCCAGAAAAGTGTTGCTGTTTGATCAAATAAAAGCAATTTATTATATCCTCTTCAGTCAACTATGATTCTTCTTCATCTGAAGGTGCAGTCTGTTGGCTGTTTTGTAAAACACTGACATCTGGAGGAGTTTCACTGTATATCTGTGCCACCATTACAGTCAAAACATGACAAATACACTTAGCTAATAAGGTTAATGAGCTTTTTGAATTGTCTTCTAAAGTACATTTAACAACTGTCTGTGTAAAGATAGTAGGGGGGGGGGGAAGGGCAACGGACAATGGGAATAAGCACCCCATAATGACCAGAGAACAAGTAGGCTCACCAATAAGACACGGTCAGACACCACAACTTAAAAAAACAGCATAAATTTATTCAAAGGTATTCCAATACACAGTGACCGTAAACCTGCACCAAGGTGTGCATGCTTAATACCATCCAATCTGTTCAAAGCTTCACACAGGTCTCGGTGAGGCCTAATTCTCTCACATATGGTTTCTTCAGAGCTCACTATTACATCTCGTCTTCCAAGGAAGTCCATACAGACTTCCACCCATCTCACTCATTCTCAGGACAACCCTATTTGCATCCTTAATACCATCCAATCTGTTCAAAGCTTTACACAGGTCTCGGTGAGGCCTAATTCTCTCACATATAGTTTTTTCAGTGCTCACTATTACATCTCGTCTTCCAAAGAAGTCCATACAGACTCCCACCCACCTCACTCATTCTCAGGACAATCCTATTTTAGTAACTGTTTCCTGCTTATCCTAAGGATATATCATCAGTATCAACTCCTATAATGACCTTATTTATTTGTTTTTATTCCTCTTTGAATTAGGGAAGAGAGAACTTTTCTAATTTTTCTTAATGATACAAGTGTGAATGGCCTAATTTCATATGGCAGCAAATTGAATATATTTCATAGGTGTTTGAGGTGCATATGGTTATTGAGTAATTTATATAATATTTTTAGTGACATGGCTATAGAAAAAGCTGCTTTAAATATTTTATTCAATATCTATTATACAGTTCACATTTCACTCTGAATAAACGTTTAGATTAATTCTTCAGATTATTCAATGATCAGAATGGATACTTAATAAGTGTACTTTTTTTGTTTTTAGGAACTGTATGAACAAGAAAATGTACTCTGTATTATAAAAAACGAATTCTTTTGTACCTTTTCTGTTGGGCATTTATACTTTTTTAATTAACTTGATTATTTTTTTTATCCCATTAAAAAAATAATATTTAACATGGCTCTGTAGAATATGGTCCCTTAACAGTTACTGATGAATATGTATGGGCGGTCATGATTGGGTTAACTTAAGTGATTATTGTGAATAGCTGTCACATTGATCACATGGTCAGGTACTGAAGATTTTGGCTCACTGCTCTAAGAGCTGGAGACGTCAGTAATGGCTAGCTATTATAGCGTTCCTTGTAAAGTACCAACTACTCTCAAGGAGGGACAACAAAGAAGTTGCCTCAATCTAAGGACCTGCACTGCCTGTACATTCATCATTTTTTGTCATCAGTGGTTTGTGAAAATTTTGTGCATGAGTTATTTGTTTAAATTTTTCAGATAAGCACTGCTATCACTGCCAGTACTTAAAAGGGGTATTCCAATTTAAGAAAAGTGGCCCCCAAAGGATTGCATATTTCTAAAATAACCAAGCCATACAGTACTCCCCATCCCCAAGGTTAGCACTGGCTCTCTGACGCTGCTTCAGTCTGTGTGTTTTGGCTGCAGCATGGGATGTCATGTCGACAGAGCACATCACCACTGCAGACAGTCACTGATCTAGATGAATTATGCCATCAATATCAATAGAGTTGGTCAGCTAAGTGATTGGCTGCAATGTTGATGTTTGCTGTCAACATGATGTCAAGATGGCTACAACCAAAATAGTGAGATCGGAGTTGTGACTTAAAGTCAGCACTGGATCTGGGGAGGGTGAGTCCTATATGCGTTTGTTGTTTTACAAGTATACAATCCCTTAAGGATCACTTTTCATAAAGTAGAAAACTTCTTTATTATTATTTTAATATTTTACCCTCCATTACTAATACCGGTATCTCTTAATCTTGAAGAGAGGCCAGATTTCAGATACCTATCTTGTTTAGAAGCTTGCTGAGGCATTAACTTGTATTTGCTCAAGGAACTGCAAACTCTTCCATCATTGTGATCTTGTGGCTGTAACAGTCCATCACTATGTGGAAGGCAGTTTTGCCCCCAAGCATCTTGGAACTATATCAAGAGGTTTGCTAGTAGTTTTATCAGAAGTATAATCCTTTCAGGTAGAAGATTGTTTGGTTCAATAGTTGAGAAATTATCCATTACTTGAAACGGAGTACAGAAACAATTCTTGAGGAGCTTTTCGAGACATTGATGTTGATGGCCTGCCGTTGGGATAGGTAATCAATATCAGATCATGGGGGTCCAAGTCCCAGCTCTCCTATCAATCAGCGGACTGAAGGAGACCTCTATTGCTTATAAGGCACATTTACATTTTGTAGCAACTGTGTCTGTCATGGCAGATCTCTGCAGACCAGACCTATTCATGCGAGCATATAGAACTTGTACTACATTCTCAAACATCAATGTGGTACTCTTCAACATTTGGTAATTTTCTTTTTATTTTCTTTTTATTTTTTTGTTATTAAAAACCGTATTCTGTTGTTTTGCACACAATGATAGACATTCCAATGTTAACCCAATTCCCAAATTTTCTTAATAATTCATATCCTACAAAAAAAAACTAAATCAAAAGAGAATAAAAGCTTATTGGAAAAGCAGATGCTAGAAAGCTTTCCTAATCAATTTCCAAATGCATCCATTGATTGTGCTTCAGTGCTTTAGATTTAATTACTAGAGTACTTCTTCAAGTGACGGAAATAAAGCTCTTTATTCACTAAACAAATATGTAGCTAATTCAATGTAATCTGGGTAAATATATTGCATGTAATATACAAGCAGGAACATAATAATATGAAATTATAAGGCATAAAAGTACAGATTTTTGTTATAGAGTTGGTGCAAATTTATTCCCATGTCCCATTCCATCAGACTTGACAGTAGTATGTGGCCACTGCATGTAAGCTGAAGTGCAGCCTGTTACCTGCCAGCATCTGCGGCTCTTTTTTGATTAGCTGGCCTGGCACCATCATTGTTGAGACGTGATACCCCATCTGATCTCGTGCCAAGCCAGTTAATCAAAAGATGAGCCGCAGATGTTTCTGTGCAACGGCCATCTTGAATGATGGAATGGGACATGCACAAATCGATAAGGACCAACTTTATACCTAAATACTTTCAAGGTAAGCTAGTTTATAAAGTGGATAATTGGATCTCACTTGATTACACAGGTATTGTTTAAAGGCCCTTTTCTAATGAAAAGCACAAGTGCACATGAGAAGATAGCAGTAGATGTGATCTAAATGGCCTTGCTGACTAAAGGTACCGTCACACTAGACGATATCGCTAGCGATCCGTGACGTTGCAGCGTCCTGGCTAGCATTATCGTCCAGTGTGACACGTAGCAGCGATCAGGCCCCTGCTGTGCTGTCGCTGGTCGGGGAAGAAAGTCCAGAACTTTATTTCGTCGCTGGACTCCCCGCAGACATCGCTGAATCGGCGTGTGTGACACCGATTCAGCGATGTCTTCACTGGTAACCAGGGTAAACATCGGGTAACTAAGCGCAGGGCCGCGCTTAGTAACCCGATGTTTACCCTGGTTACCATCCTAAAAGTAAAAAAAACAAACACTACATACTTACCTACAGCCGTCTGTCCTCCAGCGCTGTGCTCTGCTCTCCTCCTGTACTGGCTGTGAGCGTCGGTCAGCCGGAAAGCAGAGCGGTGACGTCACCGCTCTGCTTTCCGGCCGCTGTGCTCACACAGACAGTACAGGAGGAGTGCAGAGCACAGCGCTGGAGGACAGACGTCTGTAGGTAAGTATGTAGTGTTTGTTTTTTTTACTTTTAGGATGGTAACTAGGGTAAACATCGGGTTACTAAGCGCGGCCCTGCGCTTAGTTACCCGATGTTTACCCTGGTTACCGGCATCGTTGGTCGCTGGAGAGCGGTCTGTGTGACAGCTCTCCAGCGACCAAACAGCGACGCTGCAGCGATCCGGATCGTTGTCGGTATCGCTGCAGCGTCGCTAAGTGTGAGGGTACCTTTACACTTGTAGCTGCGAGTAGGGTCACGTTACCCTATTAAGCAGCAAATACTTCACTAAAAGGCTGTTAACCCCTTTCTGACCTCGGACGGGATAGTACGTCCGAGGTCAGATCCCCTGCTTTGATGCAGGGCTCCGCGGTGAGCCCGCATCAAAGCCGGGACATGTCAGCTGTTTTGAACAGCTGACATGTGCCCGTAATAGGCGCGGGCAGAATCGCGATCTGCCTGCACCTATTAACTAAATTAACTAAACTAACTAAACTAACTAAACTAACTAAATTAAGTTAAATGCCGCTGTCAAATGCAGACAGCGGCATTTAACTACCGCTTCCAGCCGGGCGGCCGGAAATGACGTCATCGCCGACCCCCGTCACATGATCGGGGGTCGGCGATGCGTCAGGATGGTAACCATAGAGGTCCTAGAGACCTCTATGGTTACTGATCACCAGTGGCTGTGAGCGCCACCCTGTGGTCGGCGCTCACAGCACACCTCCATTTCTGCTACATAGCAGCGATCAGCAGATCGCTGCTATGTAGCAGAGGCGATCGAGTTGTGCCTGCTTCTAGCCTCCCATGGAGGCTATTGAAGCATTGCAAAAGTAAAAAAAAGTTTAAAAAAATGTGAAAAAAATAAAAAAAATATAAAAGTTTAAATCACCCCCCTTTCGCCACAATCAAAATACAGTGGGGCAAAAAAGTATTTAGTCAGTCAGCAATAGTGCAAGTTCCACCACTTAAAAAGATGAGAGGCGTCTGTAATTTACATCATAGGTAGACCTCAACTATGGGAGACAAACTGAGAAAAAAAAATCCAGAAAATCACATTGTCTGTTTTTTTAACATTTTATTTGCATATTATGGTGGAAAATAAGTATTTGGTCAGAAACAAACAATCAAGATTTCTGGCTCTCACAGACCTGTAACTTCTTCTTTAAGAGTCTCCTCTTTCCTCCACTCATTACCTGTAGTAATGGCACCTGTTTAAACTTGTTATCAGTATAAAAAGACACCTGTGCACACCCTCAAACAGTCTGACTCCAAACTCCACTATGGTGAAGACCAAAGAGCTGTCAAAGGACACCAGAAACAAAATTGTAGCCCTGCACCAGGCTGGGAAGACTGAATCTGCAATAGCCAACCAGCTTGGAGTGAAGAAATCAACAGTGGGAGCAATAATTAGAAAATGGAAGACATACAAGACTACTGATTAATCTCCCTCGATCTGGGGCTCCACACAAAATCCCACCCCGTGGGGTCAGAATGATCACAAGAACGGTGAGCAAAAATCCCAGAACCACGCGGGGGGGCCTAGTGAATGAACTGCAGAGAGCTGGGACCAATGTAACAAGGCCTACCATAAGTAACACACTACGCCACCATGGACTCAGATCCTGCAGTGCCAGACGTGTCCCACTGCTTAAGCCAGTACATGTCCGGGTCCGTCTGAAGTTTGCTAGAGAGCATTTGGATGATCCAGAGGAGTTTTGGGAGAATGTCCTATGGTCTGATGAAACCAAACTGGAACTGTTTGGTAGAAACACAACTTGTCGTGTTTGGAGGAAAAAGAATACTGAGTTGCATCCATCAAACACCATACCTACTGTAAAGCATGGTGGTGGAAACATCATGCTTTGGGGCTGTTTCTCTGCAAAGGGGCCAGGACGACTGATCCGGGTACATGAAAGAATGAATGGGGCCATGTATCGTGAGATTTTGAGTGCAAACCTCCTTCCATCAGCAAGGGCATTGAAGATGAAACGTGGCTGGGTCTTTCAACATGACAATGATCCAAAGCACACCGCCAGGGCAACGAAGGAGTGGCTTCGTAAGAAGCATTTCAAGGTCCTGGAGTGGCCTAGCCAGTCTTCAGATCTCAACCCTATAGAAAACCTTTGGAGGGAGTTGAAAGTCCGTGTTGCCAAGCGAAAAGCCAAAAACATCACTGCTCTAGAGGAGATCTGCATGGAGGAATGGGCCAACATACCAACAACAATGTGTGGCAACCTTGTGAAGACTTACAGAAAACGTTTGACCTCTGTCATTGCCAACAAAGGATATATTACAAAGTATTGAGATGAAATTTTGTTTCTGACCAAATACTTATTTTCCACCATAATATGCAAATAAAATGTTAAAAAAACAGACAATGTGATTTTCTGGATTTTTTTTTCTCAGTTTGTCTCCCATAGTTGAGGTCTACCTATGATGTAAATTACAGACGCCTCTCATCTTTTTAAGTGGTGGAACTTGCACTATTGCTGACTGACTAAATACTTTTTTGCCCCACTGTAAATCAATAAAAAAAAAATCAAATCTACACATATTTGGTATCGCCGCGCTCAGAATTGCCCGATCTATCAATTAAAAAAAGCATTAACCTGATCGCTAAACGGCGTAGCGATAAAAAAATTCGAAACGTCAGAATTACGTTTTTTAGGTCGCCGCGACATTGCATTAAAATGCAATAACGGGCGATCAAAAGAACGTATCTGCATCAAAATGATATCATTAAAAACGTCATCTCAGCATGCAAAAAATAAGCCCTCAACCGACCCCAGATCACGAAAAATGGAGACGCTACGAGTATCGGAAAATGGCGCAATTTTTTATTTTTTTTTTAGCAAAGTTTGGAATTTTTTTTCACCACTTAGATAAAAAATAACCTAGTCATGTTAGGTGTCTATGAACTCGTACTGACCTGGAGAATCATAATAGCAGGTCAGTTTTAGCATTTAGTGAACCTAGCAAAAAAGCCAAACAAAAAACAAGTGTGGGATTGCACTTTTTTTGCAATTTCACCGCACTTGGAATTTTTTTCCCGTTTTCTAGTACACAACATGCTAAAACCAATGATGTCGTTCAAAAGTACAACTCGTCCCGCAAAAAATTAGCCCTCACATGGCCAAATTGACGGAAAAATAAAAAAGTTATGGCTCTGGGAAGGAGGGGAGTGAAAAACGAACACGGAAAAACGAAAAATCCCAAGGTCATGAAGGGGTTAAAGTGAGGCCGATAGTCACCAGTCCGATGTTACATTGGTATAAACAGTCCTTATTATGGAAACATAATATTATGGAGACAATCACCACCTGCAGCTAGAAATCAAGACAAGTGGACCTGTAAAAAAGCGGTTTGTAGCACGAAACAACCAGCGTCCAGTTTCCCACACTCCCGCACACCCCCTGCCTACTGCTTTTTCTGATGTCTTTGTTGAAATAATGGACTATTTTACCAGAGCTTATGCTGAATGCAACCTTTCTTTTTCTCTTCACAAAATGGTACAAACATGGTACCTTTAGGGAACAGCATACTGTTAGACTTGTGGTAACATGCTGAACAGACTGCAAATGCGCATCCATACAGAATATTTTTTTTTTATCTCAATCCAAACCTGCAATTTTCATACAATTTGTTGTAACTCAAGCCAGAAGTGGATCATAAAAGCATTACATCTGCAGAAGAGACTTCCTTTCTTGTATCTATTATGAACTATTGAATATAAAAGTGCATGAAAAACTGTGTGATTCCAACTTTGGCCAATTTTAGAGGACTTATTATAGTAGCCATATCATGGACATAACACCTAGACACCTGCTAAAATGTGCTTGTAGTAATATTCCTGTGTGAAAGAGGCAGTAGGGTGGCCTTTTAGACTGTCATATATACAGTAGGAGACCATTTAATAAACCTGGCCTTCCTGCCCAAAACAACCAAACACAAAGCAGCTTTATTTTTCCAGAGCGGTTTAAGAAATGGATTGGTTCTTATGAAAAAAATGTTTTGCTTGTTCGACAGTTTCAATCATGGTCTCATTATTGTTTTTACATCTGGAGGAGGTTGATTCCAAACGTGTGCATTTTAAAATATTTTTTAATTGCTTTATTTTTAGTGGTGCAAAAGTGGGGTGATTTGAACTTTTGCATTTAAAAAAAAAATATTTTAAAAAATATATATTTTTTATTTTTCACCATATTTAATTGTCTCCTTAGGGGATTTATAGCTATGACTTTCTGATCGCTTGTGCTATGTATAGTGAAAATCGTAATCTCCTATGAACACCAGCTAAACGCTGGCTTTCACATGAGAATCGTCATGACAAGCACGGAGGTCTTCTGCAGATCCCCAGCTGTCATAGCAACACATTGAAGCCTTGTGATCACCGCCGATGGGCAAGTGGAGTGACACGCCCCCTCAGTGACGCGTGTTACGTGCCGTTGTCAGAGATTGACAGCGGCATTTAACAGGTTAATAGCTCCAATACACCTCCGGACGTTAAAGGCACGTGATGGCTTAGTAAAAGAGCCATCATCTGCCCGGAAAGATGCGCAATCGCGGTGTGTGAGCCCACATCAAAGTAAGGCACATGACATATGACATAAATGTACGTCATGTGCCGTGAAGGGGTAAATATGTGTGGGCCATACAAGTGCATTTCTACATCTCTCTATGAATGCACTGTATATTATACATCATACTTATAAGATAGGTGAAAGAGATCTTATTCAGTGTGAGAAAATAGCATATTTGGCAGCTTTCGCCTGTTCTCCGCTCACGCTGTCACTGTAATAGGAAAAACTGTCCAACTCATTTCCATGCAGAATAGATTATGACCAAACTATCTGTGTGGTGGGTAATTGACTTGACAAGCGTTGTCTTTCTACTGGTACTTCAGCCTTAGGTTTCACTCTAACTAGAAACTAAATCTTACTGGAGTCTTATTAGTACTTGTCTCCATTTCATAACCTAATTGATCTCATCTGCACTTTATTCTTCTCTTTTACTTCTCTATGCTTCAAGTTAGTGAAATGTAATTTTTTTGACTGGACATTTGGTTATAAAAAGTTTCTAACTTTAAAAGGAAAAATGGAATAGGGAGGATAGAAAGTGCCTTCCCCTAACAGAGTCCCTTCCTTGCAGCGGAGGTTGGCACCCTGGGAAATGATATGGCGTCCCCGCTCAACGTAGGCTGACCCTAGGAGGCCCTCCGAAGGTATCCCTACCAAAGCCACCACCAAACACGTAAGTAAAAAGTGCTGTTAGTGCTGATGTTGTTGATCTGTATGTGCTTATTAGAAAATACTTCGGAGCCGCTATATTAGAGACTCCATGGAATTAGCTGTAGATTAGCTACTCCCAAGCATAATATCTCATGATAGTGTTTTTATATAAGAGAGTAGAAAATACAGATCAACGGACATTACCAAAATTATCTAGTAGTTATACAGGAAAGAAATATATCTTGGTACCGTGTTAGCCAGTAGATAGAAAAATATTTAGAATTGAGAGTCCTCAGTGGTTGATACCTTTTAATGGCTAACTGAAAAGATGGTAACAAATTGCAAGCTTTCGAGACTACACAGGTCTCTTCATCAGGCAAAGACTAAAACAAATTCTGAAGAATCACATATTTATGCATAAATATGTGATTCTTCAGAATTTGTTTTAGTCTTTGCCTGATGAAGAGACCTGTGTAGTCTCGAAAGCTTGCAATTTGTTACCATCTTTTCAGTTAGCCATTAAAAGGTATCAACCACTGAGGACTCTCAATTCTAAATATTTTTCTAGTAGTTATAGACATTGATATAATGTTCTATCATCCTGATGGATCACCAAACTATATAGCAGTTCAATAGACATATAGTGCAAGTTTCCTGGATGATCAAATAGTTAATATATACAATGACAAAATACTATCCGCACTGTTATCTAGACATTTAACCTTCCTCTAGTGTTAGCTTTCTGTTACTCTTTCTTATGTTAACGGGTCGGTTTTGACCTGTGTCTTAAATCACCCCTAGGATACCCTAAAAACAGTTATTTATGATCCAATTTGTTTCTTACCTCTTAGTTACCTTGTTAGGGTTTCTCATCCATGGAAGGATTGATTTTAATATTTTTATTGTGGCCCCCTGGGCCTTTCATTTGAGTGCATACCCTTCATTTTCAATTGTCAAATGAACCTCAAGAGAATAATATAAACTATACTCTGCAAAGTACCAACTCTAAGCTGGTTTGGCCATACATGCCTGGACATGTCCCTAACTCAAGTTGTTGGAGGTAGAGCTGGCTGTGGGCTGTTGGTTTATATTGTGTTTATGAGTTCAGTTTTGGGACTTATTATTGTTTTTTTACTCTTACATTAGACCTGGGTCGAAATTGACCCCAACAACACAAATGTTATAATTTTAATAAGAGCATTTTACAATTTAGTAAAATAGTTTTATTTTATTGTATTTTGTTTAACAATAAGTTCCTGAAAAAGTCAAAAAGTCTTGATGCAATAAACAAATGTATGTAGAATTTATATGCATTTAAAACCTAAAACGGGTCGGTCACGACCCTAACACTAGAGGAAAGCTAATCAAAATGAGCTAGATACGCTCATATATAGGTAAAGAGGCATTCATTCCAAATATATATCTGATAGTCAAAACAACTCAACCTTAGTGTACACATTGAATCATCCAGATACAGGTAGTATATGATTAATAATCAAAGATCAATTTAGGTAGTCACAGGGTATGATTCTCACATTTAGTGAGACCCATTTTATGTCCCAAACGTCAGAAATTGCCTATTGATTTAGAAGAATAAAGCAGCTATATAGGTATAAGAATAAACACCCAGCCTAACAGCACATGACTGCAACCATAGTTAATACCAAAATGGAACTTATCTTTAGGGGATTAGTGTCCCATCCCGATACGTTTCCCCCCTCTAGACTACCAAGAGGGGTTCATCAGGGAAATGCCGATAGTAGGTGACGGGCAGCTATAGATAGCAGGACGCTGCACTATATGTATAATATCTAATATATAAAGCTGAATGTGTGTGTGTGTATGTATATGTGTATGTCCAGGATTGGCATCTGCACCATCGCAGCTACATCCACAAAATTTTGCAGTCACACGTCTGGACCCCAAGAGCAACATAGGCTATGTTGTGAGGCAAAATTTTAACCCCGTGCTTTCCAATTCACCAAACAATTTTGCCCCTATCTATATAATGGGGAAAAAGTGAAAGGGAAAGTGTTGGAGGCAAATTGACAGCTGCAAAATGTGAACAAGGGGGACTTAAAGAATGAGAGCGATGGCGCCAAAGAGTATATACAGTACAGATGCTAAGGTGGGGCCCCGACATGGGGTACTCACCAAACACGGGGATATGAACACACACACAAAATTCGCCACACACTACCACGTGCTTGAACACATATACCACCTTCAGCACAAATTTCACCATACATATACCAACCTCGCCACATAAAAATCGAAACACAAAAGTCACCGCTCAAAACTCGCCGCGTGCAAAACTGACCTCATGGAAAACTCGCCACACGCAAAACTTGCACACGCAGAAAAATTGCCACATGCAAAAGTTGCCTCACACAAAACTTGCACATACTCAAATCGCACCACACATAAAACTAGCCACGTGCAAAACTTGCCATGCGCAAAACTTGCTGCACACAACTTGCTACACTATCTTGTCACATGCAATTCAACACACAAAAAGTTGCTACACGCATGTCGCCACACGCAACTCAACACACACAACTTGACACATGAAACTCACCCTAAAACACACACAAATCTGGTATTATCCTTCAAAAATAAAAATCTAATTAATAGGCAGACAAACTACAAGAGCAAGAAATGTACCATATAGGAAATACGGCAGCTGTCAGTCACATGACCTGTCTAGTATGTGTGAGCTGATATATACTGCCAGGGGGAGGGCTTCCTTTTGGCTGGGGATTTATCAGGCTGCCAATTTAGCTTACACATACTGAGGTAAAAATACTGACCAAATAACATGTGAACGAGGTCTAATACAGGAGGAGATGACACACAGATATATACTATATACAGGAGGAGATGACACACAGGTACAGTATATACTATGTACAGAAGCAGATAACACACAGGTATATACTATATACAGGAGGAGATGACTTACAGGTATATACTATATACAGTACAGGAAGAAATGACATACAGGTATATACTATATATAGGAGGAGATGACATACAGGTATATACTATATACAGGAGGAGATGACACATGTATATACTATATACAGGAGGAGATGACATACAGGTATATACTATATAAAAGAGGAGATGACACATAGGTATATAGAGGAGGAGATGACATACAGCAGGAATATATTATTTACAGGGGAGATGACATACAGGTATATACTATATGCAGGAGATGACATACAGGTATATACTATATATAGGAGGAGATGACATACAGGTATATACTATATACAGAAGAGATGACACATAGGTATATACAATATACAGGAGGAGATGACATACAGCAGGTATATACTATTTACAGGGGAGATGACATACATGTATATACTATACACAGAGGAGATGACATACAGGTATATACTATATACAGGAGATGACATACAGGTGTATACTATATACAGTACAGACCAAAAGTTTGGACACACCTTCTCATTTAAAGATTTTTCTGTATTTTCATGACTATGAAAATTGTAAATTCACACTGAAGGCATCAAAACTATGAATTAACACATGTGGAATTATATACTTAACAAAAAAGTGTGAACCAACTGAAATTATGTCTTATATTCTAGGTTCTTCAAAGTAGCCATCTTTTGCTTTGATGACTGCTTTGCACACTCTTGGCATTCTCTTGATGAGCTTCAAGAGGTAGTCACCCAGAAGGAGTTCCCAGAGATACTTAGCACTTGTTGGCCCTTTTGCCTTCACTCTGCGGTCCAGCTCACCCCAAATCATCTCTATTGGGTTCAGGTCTGGTGACTTTGGAGGTCAGGTCATCTGGCGTAGCACCCCATTACTCTCCTTCTTGGTCAAATAGCCCTTACACAGCCTGGAGGTGTGTTTGGGGTCATTGTCCTGTTGAAAAATAAATGATGGTCCAACTAAACGCAAACCGGATGGAATAGCATGCCGCTGCAAGATGCTGTGGTAGCCATGCTGGTTCGGTATGCCTTCAATTTTGAATAAATCCCCAACAGTGTCACCAGCAAAGCACCCCCACACCATCACACCTCCTCCTCCATGCTTCACGGTGGGAACCAGGCATGTAGAGTCCATCCGTTCACCTTTTCTGCATCACACAAAGACACGGTGGTTGGAACTAAAGATCTCAAATTTGGACTCATCAGACCAAAGCACAGATTTCCACTGGTCTAATGTCCATTCCTTGTGTTCTTTAGCCCAAACAAGTCTCTTCTGCTTGTTGGCTGTCCTTAGCAGTGGTATCCTAGCAGCTGTTTTACCATGTAGGCCTGCTGCACAAAGTCTCCTCTTAATAGTTGTTGTAGAGATGTGCCTGCTGCTAGAACTCTGTGAGGCATTGACCTGGTCTCTAATCTCAGCTGCTGTTAATCTGCGATTTCTGAGGCTGGTGACTCAGATAAATTTATTCTCAGAAGCAGAGGTGACTCTTGGTCTTCCTTTCCTGGGGCGGTCCTCATGTGAGCCAGTTTCTTTGTAGCGCTTGATGGTTTTTGCAACTGCACTTGGGGACACTTTCAAAGTTTTCCCAATTTTTCGGACTGACTGACCTTCATTTCTTAAAGTAATGATGGCCACTCGTTTTTCTTTACTTAGCTGCTTTTTTCTTGCCATAATACAAATTCTAACAGTCTATTCAGTAGGACTATCAGCTGTGCATTCACCAGACTTCTGCTCACCACAACTGATGATCCCAACCCCATTTATAAGGCAAGAAATCCCATTTATTAAACCTGACAGGGCACACTTGTGAAGTGAAAACCATTTCCGGTGACTACCTCTTGAAGCTCATCAAGAGAATGCCAAGAGTGTGCAACGTAGTCATCAAAGCAAAAGGTGGCTACTTTGAAGAACCTAGAATATAAGACATAATTTCAGTTGTTTCACACTTTTTCGTTAAGTATATAATTCCACATGTGTTAATTCATAGTTTTGATGCCTTCAGTGTGAATTTACAATTTTCATAGTCATGAAAACACAGAAAAATCTTCAAATGAGAAGGTGTTTTTAAACTTTCAGTCTGTACTGTATAAGGGAGATGACAAACATGTATATACTGAGGGGAAAATGAGAGGTGTGAGGTGAAAATGAAAAGGTGTGAGTGCAAAATGAGAGGAGTGAGGGAAAATAGTGGAGTGATCGGAAAATGACAGATAATAACAATAATAATAATAATAATCTTTATTTATATAGCGCCAACATATTCCGCAGCGCTTTACAGTTTAACAGTTTCAAACACAAAAGTCATAAGTGACAACGTTAACAATACAATAATTAAAGCAAAATAAGACGACCCTGCTCGTGAAGTTGAAATGACAAGTGTTAGGGGGGAATGAGAGGAGTGAGGGGGGAATGAGGAGGGGAAAATAAGAGGAGTGAGGGGGAAAATGAGAGATGTGAGGGAGAAAATGAGAGATGTGAGGGGGAAAATGAAAGATGTGAGGGGGAAAATGAGAGGCGTGATGGGAAAATAAGAGAAGTGAGGTGCTATAACTAACCACAGATATTTACTAAGCCCAGGCAATGCCTGGCTCTTCAGCTAGTAAGAAATATTACTAGTAAGGGAACCTGTCAGGCCCAGGGAAATCTCACTCCAGCCCAACCTAAAAAGTTGTTGCACAGTGTGTAAAACATTTAAAAAAATAAACATTGTTCAAAAAAGCTAAATACTGTAATTTAAAAACGTTATTAACGCTGATTACAGTCACCGCTCTTAACCCCCCCCCCGATTGAAAAAAAAGTCTAATGTATAAATATAATTTCTATAAAAAAGAGGAACACATTTAAAATTCTTTTTAGAGATTCTTTGTGGTTGCAAAAATAAATAAATGTAAAAAATATGAAAAATAGACGTCATTTTTATCTTTATATTTTCCTCTGATAGAACAAGGCAGAAAAAGGAATAGAAAAATTAAGTAAAAGATAAAGTGTATTCCCATTTCCTTATCCTATCCCAACATGTAGTAAGTGTAACAAAAAAAATAATAATAATACTAATATTAACAATAACATTAGAAAAAAACCTGCAATTAGAAATGTAGCATAGTTCTTCTGATTCACTATGTCGCTTACCCCATCTGCAGGTCATTGCAATAGCTTAGGTATCTATGGTTATGATGACCACTCATATAGTGACAGTTAGTGATGTTATTATTATAGAGCACCACAAGAAGAGAGAGAGCGGCACAGCTCTTTAAACACAAGAAAAAAGGTGGCACACGACCAATGTGTATAGCAGTCTGAGGGATAGGAGTGGAGGTGCAATCCGCAGGAAAACAGTCCAAGAGAAATCCAACAAAAAAAGAAAAAAGGCAGATGCACTCACCAAATGCAGTTTCAAGCGTCCTTTATTTCACGGCACGGGGGAGAGGAAAGTGAACAAGGAGAGTGCGACAGGTGAGACGACGGCCGTTTCTCGCTACCTCAGAGCGCTTCTACGGGTCCATAGCCAGATGGGAAGTGACGCTAGGCTAAGTAGGCAAAAAGATACGAACTCCACCTGCGTCATCAACCCGCCAGGCAATAGAAAAAGTGCACGGTACATTAAAAACAATTAAAAACAAATACATAATACTGACATATAGAAGAGACATATGTATATAGTCCTACAATCAATATGAGATGTTAATATATAATGCCACAACTATGACATTTACTTACAACACGTACCCGCAATATCCATAGCGGGACTAACACCATAAACACACCTATCAATATTAATTATTCAACAAACTTGAAAGAACGGTATAACAACATCACAACACTAAATAGTATCCACAAAGGGTCAGATAAAGCAAAGAAATACGATAAAACAAAAAAATATATACAATAAGACCAGAGCTACAGAAATACGGACATGTCAACTCTGTCGTTAAGGCCAGCTGGACCAGTTGCTTTTGTTCGCAAAATCCATTTTGCCTCCTGTCTTAGGAGTATCTTATGGAGATCGCCACCCTGTACTGGTAAGACTATCTTTTCAACACCCGCAAAGGTTAAAACCTCCGGATTACCATCATGGTTCTCTTTTATATGATCAATTAATCTCGGAACACCCTTGCCAGAGATAACAGTTTAAAATGTTCTCTGAACCGCACGTATAATCTACGGATAGTCTTACCAATATAGAATCGTCCACAAGGACAGAAGATGACATACACCACAAACTCCGTTTTGCAGGAAATAAATTGTCGGACCTGATGTGTTACGGGTCCGATATGCAATGTCTGGCCCAATAAATGAAACCGGCAATAATGACACTGTCCACACCGATGATTACCTGTCGGAACAGCTCGCTCTAACCAGTTGGATCTATCTTTTGTCACCCGGTTGCGTATTAGGACATCTCTGATGCGGACACCCCGCCTGTTCGAGACCAGTGGTCCTCCTGTTGTTCTACCAATTAACCCTCTGTCCCTCTCCAAAACGTGCCAATGTTTGCGGAGAGTGGCTCCAATTTCTTTATCTAGGGGACTGTATTGGAAACAAAAAGAAAAATGCTGCAACGCTGGGCTTGAAGATCTCCCTCCAGAATCAGAGCGTGTCGCCTCTACCCGTTCTAACGCAGAATTCAAAAGTTCCTCCGGATATCCTCTTTCACGAAGCCTATCACAAAGCTCCCCTGACTGTCGTTTGAAGCCTTCCTGGGTATTATTTACTCGTCGTGTCCTCAACAACTGGCTGTAAGGTAGGGACTTTTTAGTGTGGTGAGGGTGGAAGCTATTAAAATGTAAGATGGAATTCACCGCAGAGGGCTTCCGAAATATGGAAGTACACACCTTCCCTTCTACCACCTCCACCCACACATCCAAGAATTCTAAAGCTAGACCTCCAAATTTGTGTGTGAAAGACATCCCCATCACATTACTACTATTTAGATACTCAACAAATAGTTGGAAATCCGTCTTGGTGCCGTCCCATACCAGGAACAGGTCATCCACATACCTCAACAGCAACTTAATATGCTTCAAAAAAACATTATGAGTAGAGTAAATATAATCTTCCTCAAATACCGCCATAAACAAATTGGCGAAAGTACATGCAGCCGGGGTCCCCATGGCAGTCCCGGTAGTCTGCCTATACCAGGCGTCTAAGAAGGTAAAAGCATTGTGGGTTAGAATAAAATCCAAACTACCACACACGAAATCAATATATGCCTGACTTTTGTCCGTAGTACTCAAGATACGTCTGATAGTCTCTACACCTAAAGTTTGTGGTATATTCGTGTACAAGCTGACCACATCGATGGACGTCAGGGAGAACCCCGGCTGCCAAACAATTTTCGGGAGATAATACCAGTGTGGTCTTATGGGGAAGTTGGGAAGCAGTCTCTCTGCCTTCCTCTGTGGAATTACCCCATTCTCTACAGCCTTTCTAAGAAAAGTGCATAGCTCTCCTTTAAATCTCTGAGTAGGATCACCCCGCAACTTCACGTAAACAGAAGTGTCTGACAGTTGTCAATTATCCTCAGCTATATACGACTCCCTCGGCAACAAGACCGGGCTATGGACCCGTAGAAGCGCTCTGAGGTAGCGCGAAACGGCCTTCGTCTCACCTGTCGCACTCTCCTTGTTCACTTTCCTCTCCCCCGTGCTGTGAAGTATGTACCGTTTGGTACTGAAATAAAGGACGCTTGAAACTGCATTTGGTGAGTGCATCTGCATTTTTTCTTTTTTTCTTTTTTTGTTGGATGTTATTATTATTATTACACCAATATCATATTGGGATAGTATCTTGGAGATGGGAATACCCATTTAAGTTCCAAGTATCTCAAAAAAGAGGCCAAAATTATTTTAAGATCTAAAGAAGATAAAATTTTATAGCCATTAAAAGCGCATGTATGATAAAACTTGAAAATGTGTTCAGTTAGGATCAGGGGGAAATGGCTCGGTCATTAACTGGTTAAAGAGTAAACATTGTTCCAATTTTTATTTCATCCATCATTAGCACACATGATAATAGCAACTTTGTAATATATTCTTTCACCTTCTGGATTATTTTTTCACTCTCAATTCAAGGGTAAAATCTGTATTCAGCAACTGTCATCCCCTATCTCAGAAATGAGAACATCTGTCTTTACTGAAAAGTTGGAAATAGTCCTACCGGTAATAGTGTTTCCAGGAGTCCATCATGACAGCACCACCAGGAGGCTGTCCTTCTTAGGCCTCTTTCACAGATCGGTCTTTTTAAAGACGTTGCAATGCGTCGTTCTGTGCAAAAAACAGATTCTGCAAAGTTGCCCACAGGATGCGTTTTTTGCACATAGACTTGTATTACCGACGCATCGTGACGTATGGACACACGTTCCATATGTCGTGCACTGGATGCGTCAGTAATTGGCGGACCGTCGTCACAAAAAATGTTCAATATAAAGTTTTTTTGTGTGACGGGTCCACCATTTTCGACCGCACATGCGCTGCCGAAACTCCGCCCCCTCCTCCCCGGAACTCATAATGGGCAGCGGATGCGTCTGAAAACTGCATCCGCTCCCCACGTTGTGCACTATTTGCACAACGTCCGTCGGTACGTCGGGCCGACGGAAATGTGAAAAAGGCCTTATCCTTGATAGTGACAAGAACACAGAAGAGGTTAAATAGCCCCTCCCCACCTCCACCCTTCAGTGATTTTCCCAAGTACCACACCAGGATGGATGCAACTCTATTTTATTGGAATTCCTTTCTACACATGTTTACATCACATATCGTACAGGAACTCAAGGGAGGGTATATAAGGGGTGCTGTCATGATGGACTCCTGGAAACACTATTACCGGTAGGACTAATTCCTACTTTCCAGGACGTCCATCCTGACAGCAACACCAGGAGAAATACCAAATAACTCCTATTTTAGGGCGGGATTACAGCTTGGAGGACTTTCCTCCCAAATGTAGTCTGTTGGTTCGCTGTAACATCTCATTTATAGTGCCTACAGAACGTATTTGATCTCGACCAAGTTGCAGCTCTGCATACTTGGTCCATAGAAGCCCCCGCGCTTTCTGCCCATGAGGCCGAGACTGCCCTCAACGAGTGCGCTTTGAGACATTCCGGCGGGGGTTTCCCTGCCGAGATATAGGCTTCCCTGATAGTTGACTTAATCCATCTAACTAGAGTAGCTTTGGACGCCTTCTTCCCTCTTTTTCCCGGCCATCTGGATGAATAGGTTAGAGTCCACTCTCCAACTGTTTGTGATCCCTAGGTAGTGTAGAATTGTCCTCTTAACATCTAAGGTGTGAAGAGAATGCTCCTTCTCATTACTTTAATTTTGGCAAAATGTGGGTAGAACAATCTGTTGACTTCTATGGAAGTCTGAAACGACCTTAGGGAGAAACCCGGGATCTAGTTTAAGGATTATACAATCATCCTGAATTTTTAGGTATGGATCTTTAATGGATAAGAATTGAATCTCGCCAATACGTCTCGCTGAAGTTATTGCAACAAGGAAGAGGGCTTTAAGGGTTACAGCTTTTAAGTCTGCTTGACTTAATGGTTTGTATGGTTCCTTACAAAGTTCATTCAAGACCAGGTTTAGATCCCAGGGAGGTACTGTACTGTGAATTGTAGGCCTAAGTCTCTGGATGTCCTTAACAAATCTCACTATCCATGGATGAGTAGCTAACTGAAAGTCATAGAAGGCACTAAGGGCTGAAATTTGAACTTTTAACGTACTAGGCCTTAGTCCTTTATCAAAGCCTGACTGGAGAAAGTCTAGCATCTTAGGGATATTTGGGCCCCGAGAGACCGACACAGGAGTTGCACTCTGTGAACAGAACTTTTTCCATACTTTCCCATATATTGCGGAAGTCACAGGCTTCCTGCTGCTCTGGATAGTGTATAAACCAAAACAAGAAAACAGAGATCCCTAAAAAATAACTTTTAATAATAATAAATCTAAAAAAGACTAAATTTACCCACAAAATTGATAAAACAGTATTAAATGTACCTAGTAGACCCTAGATTAAACTCCAATGAGTCCTACCTGGCAGTGGAGGTTGGCACCCTACTTTACTGCGGTTGGCGCCCCCACTCCTCGACGGCTCGCCCTAACAAGCCCTAAAAGGACCTATACCATAGGAAAGGCTAAGTAGACCCTACTCTCAATACCTAAAATAATAACCTGCCTATCAGTGGAGGTTGGCACCCTAATTTACTGCGGTAGGCGCCCCCACTCAACGACGGCTCACCCTAGGGTCCCTAACAATCCCTATAATACGGGATAGACAAGGAAATTTTTGTCCCACAAACACCACCGATACCCGTCGAAGAGAAAAAAACAAAACAAAAATAGAAAAATGAACCTAAACAAAATAATAATATAAGTAACGAAAAAAGTAACACTATACTACACTGATGTACAATATAAAGCAAACAAATGATGCTATAATAGATAGAATACTCTAACCCAAATACGGGTACACTGGGTGCAATAATATTTATGTCCACAAAATAGAGACCCAGCACTCAGATAAAGTCCACTCTTGTGACACTATATGATATACATATGCTTAATAACAAATAGTATATGTACATAAATATGGCACAGCAAAAAATCCTCAAGGCAGCCAATATAACCACAACCACCACTAGATGAACAGTAATAATAACTCCTCTTTTTCTGGGATTCCGGATTATTGTGCTTAGGTGTTTTCAGGTTTTTGTTTTGTGATGGCCAGTTTTCTTTCAGGACCATTGGACAATAAAAGATGGCTTGATGACGCTAGGGAAGTATTTTCTGACATTGAGGGTCAGAGTGGCTCTTTATCCACCCCTACTTTGAGGTCACTATTTTCAGATCTTTTGGCAGCATACAAGAATAATATTAAGTCTTGGTGGGAGGTCCAGTCCCTGGACAACTACATTAAACATAAAATTGTACCACGTGGTCTTAGAATACACTTGTTACCAGCCCCCAAGTGCGTGTCCCCCACATTATTAGCTAAGTGGGAGGAGGAATCAGTGGCCTCATCATTGAGGTTCATGCATATTCTTCTAGAGGAGGAGAAAAAGACTCTAGAAAATTCTTCAACTAAGTTAAAAGAACTTGTGGATAACATCTTGAAGTTCAAAAGTGACCCTGAATTTATTAATAAGGAGGAATCCCTTAAAAACTCTGTTGAGAAATTCCATCTTGAAATTAAGGAGAGGAAACATAAACGGCTTGTGAAGGATTGTTCGGAGTTTAAGGAGAAGAGGGCTTATCCCTCCTTACAGGTCACTACAGCAACAGGGGTGGACATCTCCTCCTCGGATATTGACTCTTCAGACTTAGATTCAGCACCAAGGGGGACAGTGTCCAGACAATTTTCTAGACAAAAGAGCCGTGGTCGAAGGGGTGGATGGAGATGGCAAAATTATGGATTGGACAGGGGTTATCAACCCTCTACCTCCTCGTCTTCCTCTTTTTTAGAGGATCGGGGGGGCCTTTGTACCATCTACGAAACCGGAATCCCATCAGCCACCAAAAGTAGTGACACAGTTCGAACAGGACGATAACCAGATTATCAATTTGTCGTCATATTCACTTACTATGTCTGAGGAACAAGTGCTTAAAAAGGGTCTCACCTTTGTTCCAACAATGCGTTTTGATCCGTTTACCTGGATCAAGGACCTCAACCTTTTCACTAGGAAGCTCAGGTGGAGGAATTTCTTTCATAAAAATGACCTACAGAAATGTCAACAGCTGGGTATTTCGGTTGAGGACCTGAGTGACTTTGAAATTCTGACGGAGCTTAGTGAGGAAGGTAGTAGGGTCGCGGGTGAGGGCCCTTTCTCGGATCTTAAACCTACTAGCAGTAGAATGCCACCGTCTTGTGATTTTGGCAGCATCGATGTGTTCCAGAAACTGGTATCGGAAGAGATTAATAATATCATTCCGAGCTTTGACTCGACTCATCCTAATTTGACCTATTCAGAGAGGAAATCTCTGAATGATCTCAGGAATAACACATCTTTAGTTATTAAGCCTTCCGATAAAGGCGGTAATAGTGTTATTATGGATCATGAGAATTATACTAAGATGTGCACGTCTATTCTATCTGATGTATCATCTTATGAGATATTAAAGGATGACCCCACGGCTGACTACACTGCTGAATTATCGAGGATGCTGACACGGGCCTTTGAGTCTAAACTTATATCTAAAAGTGAATTTGGTTTTCTTTTACCTAGGTTCCCTATGGTGTCAACCTTTTATGCTTTACCTAAAATCCATAAAGGGTACAGTCCCTTTAAGGGTCGGCCTATAGTATCAGGGGTAGATGCTCTATCCCAAAATTCGAGCATCTATCTGGACAGACTTTTAAGACCTTTGGTCAAGGCCCTGCCATCTTATATAAGGGATACGAGTGATCTATTGACAAAATTGGAGGGGGTCGTGGTTGAACCTGATACCATCATTGCCTTCATTGATGTGGAGGCATTGTACAGTAGTATTCGACACAGGGATGGACTTAGGGCAATTGAGTATTACATAAGTAGCAGGGGCGTTCATTGTGGACGTCATAATATTTTTCTTTTAGAGCTTTTGAATTTTGTGTTACAGCGGAACTACTTTCTTTTTGGAGGGAAGTACTACCACCAGCTCAGGGGCACAGCGATGGGGAGCCCTTGTGCCCCCACTTACGCTAATCTGCTCCTGGGCTGGTGGGAGGATACTTTGATTTTTAAGGATGAGGATGAGACATGGAGCCCCAGGATTATTTTCTGGGGCCGATTTATCGATGACATCCTGGTCCTTTGGAGGGGCGATGCCTGCTCTTTTTCCGACTTTGTAGCATATCTCAACACTACCATTGAAGGTTTATTTTTTACCTTTGAGATTGGGGGACAGAGCATAAACTTTTTGGATGTTAACATTTGTAGGCAAATGGATGGCTCTCTCAGTACAACCATTTTTCGGAAACCAACCTAAGGACATCAATTTTAGTAGAGGAAACCAGCTCCTTTTGGGCCAGTATGGAACTATTAGGATTACTGATGTCTGGCTCTCCTGGATCTTCTGCAGGACTCTCGGTATTAGAGTCAATGGAGGAAAAGCATATGCCAGATTCATGTCCCACTTCAGAGTCAGGGCGTCTATTCCTGACGGCTTGACTCCTGGATTTAGAGAAAAGAACCTTTCTGTCTTTGTATTTTTCTTTGAGGCGAATAGATCCACCTCCGGGAAACCCCAACGTTGGGTTAAGTGGAGGAAGATTTTCTGATTTAGGGACCATTCTGTGGGGCATAACTTTTGTTTGCTCAGAAAGTCAGCTACCTGGTTTTCGGTGCCTTTTAGGTGAACTGCCATTATTGATTTGACTGTGAGTTCTGCCCAAGAGAATATTGTATCTGACAGGTCCTGTAAATGGTGATGTTTTGGACCTCCTTGGTGCAGTAGGAAGGCTACTGTTGTTGAATTGTCGGAAAAAATACGGATGTGTTGGTCCTTTAACTTCTCCTGATATGTCTTTAAAGGGACTCTGTCACCTGAATTTGGCGGGACTGGTTTTGGGTCATATGGGCGGAGTTTTCGGGTGTTTTATTCACCCTTTCCTTACCCGCTGGCTGCATGCTGGCTGCAATATTGGATTGAAGTTCATTCTCTGTCCTCCATAGTACACGCCTGCACAAGGCAAGATTGCTTTGCGCAGGTGTGTACTATGGAGGACAGAGAATGAACTTTAATCCAATATTGCAGCCAGCATGCAGCCAGCGGGTAAGGAAAGGGTGAATAAAACACCCGAAAACTCCGCCCATATGACCCAAAACCAGTCCCGCCAAATTCAGGTGACAGAGTCCCTTTAAGGCTTCCCAGACTGCTCTGAGCTCTCTGTAATTTGAAGACCTGCTTCGTATTGACGCGGGCCAAGTTCCTTGAGAGTAGTCCTTCTCTATGTGGGCCTTGCTGCGAATTGAACTGATTCCGCCAAAGCTTCGGCCATAAAGTCTGTTGCCATCTTCAATAACGGTAAAGACTTTAGGATTTCCTCTCTGGGTGTTTTATTATTAATTTGGGTTTCTAATTTTTCTACCCACTGAGTCATTGACCTGGCCACTGAGGTAGCCGCGATATTAGTTTTATGATGGCTGATGATGCTTCCCAGGCCTTCTTGAGAAGATCTTCTGATCTTTTGTCCATGGGGTCTTTGAGACCAGAGGAATCTTCAAATGGTATAGTGGTCTTTTTTGAGACCTTGGCCACTGGTATATCCACTTTAGGTACAGATTCCCATACTTTGGTTTCAACTGGATCAAAAGCAAGCCGGTATCTAAAATCTTTCCGGACTCCTAGCTTCTTTCCAACATCCTCAATATCCTCCCATTCTTCCAAGATCATTTCTGTTATATGGTGATTCACTGGAAACACCCTGTTTCTGCATGCTCTGAACCCGCCAAACATCTCATCTTGGACCGTAAGGGGTTCTGTGGCCTCTTCCACCTTCATAGTGTTTCTGACGGCCTGCAGGAGTATGTCCGTGCTTTCAGATGAGAACAGATATCTCTTTCTCTCTTCTGGGAGGATGGCAGAAGAACATTCACCTTCCACGGAATCAGATATAGAGTAAGTGGAAAGCTCACCCTCTTCTGAGCTAGGATCCTGCTCCTACCTGGGTCTTTTATGAAAGGGGATTCGACCGGCATCAGGGCTCATACCGTGGACTGTACCTCCTCTCTAATGATAGTTTTAATACTATCCAGAAAGGAGGACTGCTCCTCTTTACGTAGTCCCGATATACAGCCGTCACACAATTTCTTAGAATGTCCATCTGGGAGTTTGTTAGAACATAGTGGGCATCTATTCGTCTTGCGTTTAGGAACTGCCGCTGAACGTTTGGGTGCTTCTTTATCCTGCAATATTGATATAAGAACGCCCTCTAGCTTGTGTGTGACTAGTGCTGTGAAAAAAAAGACCCCACTATGTATAACTTACATGTTCTGGGGCGGGCTCTGAGGACGGAATGTCTGCACAACCTGCACCTGCAGTGTGCAGGTGTTGGGCCTCTCTGACCTTTCCGGCGCCTGCGCACTGCAGTACTTTGTTCTGCCCTCAACAGGGCAGACAAAGTACGCCTGCGCCTGCGCCGCGGCATGAAGACCAGAAGAGGACATCTTGGAATGAAGATGGGAGGCGCCGGAGCGGACCTGAGACACCCATTTTACCAGACCGCAGCGGGACCGCCCCTGGGTGAGTATAATCTAACGTATTTTTCTCCTCTTTCAGGTAACATTGGTGGCTTATCTACAGCATTACGGAATGCTGTAGATAAGCCCCTGATGACGGTGAGCTTACCTCACCATTGATTTTGGGGGTGACAAGTTCCCTTTAAAGATTTCTTTCCATTTCCCTTTCAACATGCATCCCGCTAGCAAAATTCTCATCAAAGTATTTAAGATCTACACACTTGCTGTCAGTTAAACAATCTTGATCAACACACATGATGTACATGATGAAGGCACGAGAGCGACTGGATGCACATACCACATAAGAGACAGTATGAATAAAACCCTGGTAGGGTCGAAATGTTATTTAATTTTTTGTCGCTAAACTTCCTGCAACTTTTTCCATTTCAGTGCTTCTGTCTTATTCACTATATGTGAAATAAACCTTTAGCAAATGTTCATCAAGAGGGTGCAGTGATTCATTACCACTTGATTACGGGGGTTTTCATCCCATTTCACCAGCACCTCGAAGTTTTCACAGAGTGAACACCATTTTCTCTTCTTCACTCTATGACTGGTCATCATTTTATCACTTTATGACTGGTCATCATTGTATCCCTCTGTGACTGGTCATCATTGCATCACTCTATTACTGGACATCATTGTATCACTCTATGACTGGTCATCATTGTATCACTCTATGACTGGTCATCATTGTATCACTCTATGACTGGTCATCATTGTATCACTCTGTGACTGTCATCATTGTATCACTATGACTGAACATCATTGTATCACTCAATGACTGGTCATCATTGTATCACTCTGTGACTGTCATCATTGTATCACTATGACTGAACATCATTGTATCACTCAATGACTGGTCATCATTGTATCACTCTGTCACTGGTCATCATTGTATCACTCTGTGACTGGTCATCATTGTATCACTCTGTCACTGGTTATCATTGTATCACTCTGTGACTGGTCATCATTGTATCACTCTATGACTGGTCATCATTGTATCACTCTATGACTGGTCATCATTGTATCACTCTGTCACTGGTTATCATTGTATCACTCTGTGACTGGTCGTCATTGTATCACTCAGTGACTGGTCATCATTGTATCACTCTGTGACTGGTCATCATTGTATCACTCTGTGACTGGTCGTCATTGTATCACTCTATGACTGGTCATCATTGTATCACTCTGTCACTGGTTATCATTGTATCACTCTGTGACTGGTCATCATTGTATCACTCTATGACTGGTCATCATTGTATCACTCTATGACTGGTCATCATTGTATCACTCTATGACTGGTCATCATTGTATCACTCTATGACTGGTCATCATTGTATCACTCTGTGACTGTCATCATTGTATCACTATGACTGAACATCATTGTATCACTCAATGACTGGTCATCATTGTATCACTCTGTGACTGTCATCATTGTATCACTATGACTGAACATCATTGTATCACTCAATGACTGGTCATCATTGTATCACTCTGTCACTGGTCATCATTGTATCACTCTGTGACTGGTCATCATTGTATCACTCTGTCACTGGTTATCATTGTATCACTCTGTGACTGGTGATCATTGTATCACTCTATGACTGGTCATCATTGTATCACTCTGTCACTGGTTATCATTGTATCACTCTGTGACTGGTCATCATTGTATCACTCTATGACTGGTCATCATTGTATCACTCTATGACTGGTCATCATTGTATCACTCTGTCACTGGTTATCATTGTATCACTCTGTGACTGGTCGTCATTGTATCACTCAATGACTGGTCATCATTGTATCACTCTGTGACTGGTCATCATTGTATCACTCTGTGACTGGTCGTCATTGTATCACTCTATGACTGGTCATCATTGTATCACTCTGTCACTGGTTATCATTGTATCACTCTGTGACTGGTCATCATTGTATCACTCTATGACTGGTCATCATTGTATCACTATATGACTGGTCATCATTGTATCACTCTATGACTGGTCATCATTGTATCACTCTGTCACTGGTTATCATTGTATCACTCTGTGACTGGTCATCATTGTATCACTCTATGACTGGTCATCATTGTATCCCTCTGTGACTCGTCATCATTGTATCACTCTAAGAGAGAGTATGAATAAGACCCTGGTAGGGTCGAAATGTTATTTATTTTTTTGTCGCTAAACTTCCTGCAACTTTTTCCATTTCAGTGCCTCTGTCTTATTCACTATATGTGAAATAAACCTTTAGCAAATGTTCAACAAGAGGGTGCAGTGATTCATTACCACTTGATTACAGGGGTTTTCATCCCATTTCACCAGCACCTCAAAGTTTTCACAGAGTGAACACCATTTTCTCTTCTTCACTCTATGACTGGTCATTATTTTATCACTTTATGACAGGTCATCATTGTATTCCTCTGTGACTGGTCATCATTGCATCACTCTATTACTGGACATCATTGTATCACTCTATGACTGGTCATCATAGTATCACTATGACTGGTCATCATTGTATCACTCTATGACTGGTCATCATTGCATCACTCTGTGACTGTCATCACTGTATCACTATGACTGAACATCATTGCATCACTCTGTGACTGGTCATCATTGTATCACTCTATGACTGGTCATCATTGTATCACTCTATGACTGGTCATCATTGTATCACTCTGTGACTGGTCATCATTGTATCACTCTACTGTATCACTCTATGACTGGTCATCATTGTATCACTCTACTGTATCACTCTGTGACTGGTCATCATTGTATCACTCTATGACTGGTCATCATTGTATCACTCTATGACTGGTCATCATTGTATCACTCTACTGTATCACTCTATGACTGGTCATCATTGTATCACTCTATGACTGGTCATCATTGTATCACTCTACTGTATCATTCTATGACTGGTCATCATTGTATCACTCTATGACTGGTCATCATTGTATCACTCTACTGTATCACTCTATGACTGGTCATCATTGTATCACTCTACTGTATCACTCTGTGACTGGTCATCATTGTATCACTCTATGACTGGTCATCATTGTATCACTCTATGACTGGTCATCATTGTATCACTCTACTGTATCACTCTGTGACTGGTCATCATTGTATCACTCTATGACTGGTCATCATTGTATCACTCTATGACTGGTCATCATTGTATCACTCTACTGTATCACTCTATGACTGGTCATCATTGTATCACTCTATGACTGGTCATCATTGTATCACTCTACTGTATAATTCTATGACTGGTCATCATTGTATCACTCTATGACTGGTCATCATTGTATCACTCTACTGTATCACTCTATGACTGGTCATCATTGTATCACTCTATGACTGGTCATCATTGTATCACTCTACTGTATCACTCTATGACTGGTCATCATTGTATCACTCTATGACTGGTCATCACTGTATCATTCTATGACTGGTCATCATTGTATCACTCTATGACTGGTATCATTGTATCACTCTATGACTGGTCATCATTGTATCACTCTATGACTGGCCATCATTGTATCACTCTATGACTGGTCATCATAGTATCACTCTATGACTGGTCATCACTGTATCACTCTGTGACTGGTCATCATTGTATCCCTCTGTGACTGGACATCATTTTATCAATCTATGAGTAGTCATCATTGTTTCACTCTATGACTGGTCATCACTGTATCACTCTATGACAGTTACATACAATACAGGTGCAATTAAAGAAATTACTAAGATTGAACTTAGTAACAAAAGTATAGGGCCTGAGTCATCAAACAGTCTTCGCAACTTTTGGTGTTTTTTTTTACCACTCAGCCAACTTTTTGAAAATGGTGTGGGCAAGCACCCAACAAATTACTATCTAATGACTATTTACACCACTAAATTGGTGTAAATTATAAAAAGCAATGCAAGCAAATGCACAGCAGTTGATATATGCTCCAAATTCATTTAGAGGCGCATACCTCTCAAATAATTTAGCTCTCCCCTCACAGAGAATGGCATATACAACACGTCTTATTAAATAGTGATGCACAGTCAAGTACAATGTTATGCACAGTTGAAGTACCACAGTTCTACATAAAACTGATTATGTTATGGACTAAAGACAGCTGACATAAAATTGCTAACTTGGGCAACATGGAATTAGTTAATCCCCATGATATATGGTTGCATTAAAAAGTCTACAAATTTAAATTTTTATTTTCCCTCCCCCTCCATGAGCCCGCTTTCCTTCATCTTCCTTCCCAGCTTAAACTGTTTTTGTACTTAAAGTTCTTATCATTGTTTGTTAAACTGTAATATAACAATAAAAATGTAATGAAAAAAAATTCTACAAGTTTTCCACAAAAGAGTTAAAGAGATTTTCAGGTTTTAATTTAATATATTTTTTTAAAGACCAAACCTTCCCATATATAAAAATAACAAATAAAAATATTTTTCAGAAAAGTGATTGGTTGAGCAGTCACGACGTCATTGCTGCAGATACATCAACATAGATCCGGCGACGGACAACTAGCGGCTCTAAAGCAGTATGTGGTAAGTACAGCCAACAGTTATTTTTTCCATACAGGAAGCCTTTGCCATAGAAAAAAATAAACCCATACAACCTCATTAATTGCCCCTATTGATACTTGCACGCTTTACCTGTTGTTGACCTGGTTGTGGAAGTGACATTGGAAGAGGATATTACAGGGACACAATCATCATCCTGGGAATATCCGGCCTGAATAGCTCTCAAGTAACTGTGACTTCTAGTTCGGAAGCATCCCGGGAGGTCTAAAGCGTCCATTGCATGAGCGTCAACTTCACTGAAGACCGACTCACACACCGACTCATATTGCCCATTAATTTCTGTTTCACTCATCTGGAAGAAGAGAATACATGGAGTTGGTGCTGCAAATCATTGGGCTGATTGGCCTGTCCAATTACAACAAAAAAATGTTGCTTTATCAAAACACGGTGATAAAATGTGCTCTAATTAAAGGAGAATGGAACATGTGAGGAAATGTGTTCTCACTATGAGAGCAGCAGACTTTGCTGTAATGTCAGGTTTCAACATACTGAACCCGTCGTGCTGATTAGAATATGCGGGTTGTCTTCTTCGAATTGCCATTGTAATTATTTGCATTATTTGAAATGTAAATTAATATTAGGATTACATATAACATTTCTTGTCTCGTATTTTCTCATGGTTTAATTAGAAAATAAAACCGTATCATTATAACATCTAGAATTGTGCTATACCATGATTTTTTTTATTGAATGTAATTATATACCCGAAACCTGACAAAATGAAAAGCCTTGGGATATACTGTTTGGCTTGGTGTCAGATGAATATCTGAAATGTTGCAAATAGGCTACGTTCCCCCTATGAAGATTTTTGAGATTTTGACATTGTAGATTTCCTGCAGCATTTCTGCACCAAAAAGGTAGATTGGGTTACTTGCTTTTTTGAGCACATCTTAGTTTTTGACCCTGCTGTTTTTGTCTCTAAGGCCACATTCGCACTTTCAGTATTTGGTCAATATTTTACCTCAGTATTTGTAAGCCAGAACCAGGAGTGGGTGATAAATCCAGAAGTGGTGACGTGTTTCTATTATACTTTTCCTCTAATTGTTCCACTCATGGTGTTGGCTACAAATACTGAGGTAAAATACTAACCAAATACTGATAATGGGACCGTGGCCTAAGGCAATGTTCCCCTAATGAGCTTTTGGTGCATTTTTGACTGTGTGTATTTTTCCTGCATCAAAAATGCAGAATCTTAGGTCACATTCAGTATTTGGGGAGTTTTTTACCTCAGTATTTGTAAGGCAAAACCATAAGTGGAAAAATCAGAGGAAAAGTATAATAGAAACACGTCACCACTTCTGTATTTATCACCCACTCCTGGTTTTGGCTTACAAATACTGTTGTAAAATACTGACTAAATAAATACAGAACATGGGCACGAGGATTTATTGTTCCAGGAAAGTGGATGGGATTTATAGAAATTCCGTGCCCTCTATGCTTTTATTTTACTGTACATAAAAAGACTTGTGGTGCGTGTTTAATATCTGCAGTATGTAAATTTCACTTGTGGATACGTTGAGTTTTTTGTGTGGAATTTCATCATAGACTTGCATTAGATAGGGAAAAGTCACAGTAAAAACAACACACATGCGCTTTTAGTGCATTTCTGCAGCGAAAACGCATCAAAAACACATGTAAACCACACCCAAGTATAGCAAAACATTTTGTTAATGTCAAGTACCAGGAAGTATCAAAAACAAAGCAGCTTTATTTAAAGCATGACAAGAGTCAAAAATAACAGCATCAAAAATGTGATAAAAACGCATGTTGAAAAAATGAACACAAAAACACAATGAAAAAATCCAAGTGACCCAATTTAAATAAGAAACCTACAGAGAAAAAAAACTCTTACTGTATTTATTTACGTACCGTACCTTTGTTCCATGTCAGTTTCGATACCCTTTTGAAGTATTGTGCCTTGTTTGGCTATAAGGGATATGATTTTTCATTTATCTTTTGCCAGGCATCTATTCTTGTTTCGGTTTTATTAAAGGGAACCTGTCACCCCGTTTTTTCAGTAGGAGATAAAAATACCGTTAAATAGGGCCTGAGCTGTGCTTTACAATAGGGTATTTTTTGTCCCCTGATTCCCTACCTATGCTGCCGAAATACCTTACAAAAGTGTCCTTTTTCGCCTGTCAATCAGGCTGGTCAGGTCGGATGGGCGTGGTCACAGCGCTGTTTCTCCCCCACATCTTGCTTATGTTCCCGTTGGTGGCGTAGTGCTTCTCGCATGCGCAAGTGCCGAATGCACTGCGCAGCTGTAGAAAAAGAGTGCGCTCGCCGCTATTCAGCGGTTTCTCGGTGGGCGCGGCCATCTTCCTGAGGCCGCGCGTGCGCAGATGGAGTCTCCTGCTTCCCGGGGCTTCAGAAAAATGGCCACGGGATGACGCGCGTGCGCAGATGGACATCGCGGCGGCCATTTTCCACAAGCCGAGTTCGAATCTCGTCTTCAGGAAAATGGCCGCTGCGATGTCCATCTGCGCACGCGCGGCATCCCGCGGCCATTTTCCTGAAGCCCCGGGAAGCACGAGACTCCATCTGCACACGCACGGCCTCAGGAAGATGGCCGCGCCCACCGAGAAACCGCTGAATAGCGGCGAGCGCGCTCTTTTTCTACAGCTGCGCAGTGCATTCGGCACTTGCGCATGCGAGAAGCACTACGCCACCAACGGGAACATAAGCAAGATGTGGGGGAGAAACAGCACTGTGACCACGCCCATCTGACCTGACCAGCCTGATTGACAGGCGAAAAAGGACACTTTTGTAAGGTATTTCGCCAGCATAGGTAGGGAATCAGGGGACAAAAAATACCCTATTGTAAAGCACAGCTCAGGCCCTATTTAACGGTATTTTTATCTCCTACTGAAAAAACGGGGTGACAGGTTCCCTTTAATGTAAATAATAAGGGCCAAAAGCTCACCAAAAGCTCACCGTGGGAACGTAGCCTTTTGGGTCTGTCATGTTTTAAATAAAGCTGTTTTGTTTTTGATACTTCCTTGTATTTGGCTTTGAGAAAAAAATATTGATATAGTCATCGTTGGTCTACATGTGTTTTTAGTGCGTTTGCGCAGTGAAAATGCGCTAATAACAAATATGCATTTTTTTACCTGCAGATTTTTTGCATCTAGTGCAATGCTATGGGGAAATTCTGCACAGAAAAGTCAGATTACCCACAGAACAAATTGACATGTTGCGGATCTTAAACACGCACTGCGGGTTAGTTTAAACAGCTCAGTGGGCATGAGATTTCTATAAATTTCAACCATTTTGCTGGAGCTGTAAGACGCTGTGTTTTTCGTGCAGTGAAAATATGGAACATCAAAAGCTTGACAAAAACTCATCGTGGGAATTTAACTTTAGAAAGTAAATCTGATACAATAAAAATGACCTGATATGTCAGAGTAACATATCAGCAGCTGTCATTGGCAGGACCAACAGGGCTCAAAGCAATCTAAAGCCACCAGAAACCTCCAATAGTATCATATCGTAGTATATACGGTGACCAGACAGATTTCATCTTTCTGTAGAAGCCAAACAATAATAATGATAATGCTCCCGACAATTATATGAATAGAAAACAAAAGTGAGAAGCGCTGCAAAGTTTAGTATTAGTCACAGGGAAAGGTAAGTCCGTGAAGGCAATTAAAAGAGAAAAAAGGATAGTTAATGCATAGCTATGTCATGAGCCATGGACAGAAGTAGAATATTGTAGATGTAGATTATATTAATTATATTTTGAGCTGATTTTCCAGCATAACCGAATGATCTCATACTCTGTAATGAGTGTTTCCAATGTGCGGAAAAGTGGAATTTTACATAGATATTCCAATCTATGAACATCATCGGTCCTTTGTTTTTCATCAGATAATAAAAGGCATTGGTCCCAATAACTAGTGCTATCTGTGGGAAGGGCACAGTGGTAACGGGTATAGACGAAGAAAATTTCCATTGTAAATTTTTGTCATTTGGGACCCGTGCTTACCCTTGAGAGGCACATTTTTTGACAGGAAGCGCAGATGGGCACATGGCTAGTTACATAGCACTCTTCCCTTTAACAACTCTAAAGCTCAGAGCAAAGTGAAAAGAGCAAAGAAGATTACATACATCTATAATATAAAGCTTGGAGCGTCACTCTGTCCGAAGTTTATAGACTGCGCAGGCGCGACGCTCCTAGCGTTACATTATAGAGTGTCAGGAAAAAAAATGGCGCCGGAAGGCGCGGACTGCCGGGAGCAGGGGGTCAGGAGCAGGGGGACACCGTGCACATATTTGCGCCCTGATTATGCTGTGGCACTTCATGCCACAGCAATTTGTTACTTACACCAATCCTTTCCGCCCCGCCCATTTTCTTCATCCTCCTGCTGCCGGAATCGGCGCTTGCGCCGTCCGCGGCACCATTTTCTTGAAGACACACTGCAGGTGTGTCTTCAAGAAAATGGCGCCGGAAAGCGCGGACTGCGCAGGCGCCGATACCGGCAGCAGGAGGACGAAGAAAATGGGCGGAAAGGAATGGCGTAAGTAACAAATCGCCGTGGCATGAAGCTGTGGCACTTCATGCCACAGCAATTTGTTACTTACGCCGCCTGATTCCTTTGTCCTGCTGCCGGAATCGGCGCCTGCGCCCTGCAGTGTGTCATCAAGAAAATCGCGGACTGCGCAGGCGCCGATTCCTGCTGCCGGGATCGGCGCCTGCGCAGTCCGCGCTTTCCGGCGCCATCTTCTTGAAGACACATTGCAGTGTGTCTTCAAGAAGATGGCGCCGGAAAGCGCGGACTGCGCAGGCGCCGATTCCGGCAGCAGGAGGATGAAGAAAATGGACGGAAAGGAATGGCGTAAGTAACAAATTGCTGTGGCATGAAGCTGTGGCACTTCATGCCACAGCAATTTGTTACTTACGCCACCTGATTCCTTTCCGCCGCCATTTTCTTGGTCCTGCTGCCGGAATTGGCGCCTGCGCAGTCCGCGCTTTCCGGCGCTATTTTCTTGAAGACACACTGCAGGAGATGATTCCGCCAGCAGGAGGACCAAGAAAATGGCGGCGGAAAGGAATCATGTGGCGCAAGTAACAAATTGCTGTGGCATGAGGCTGTGGCACTTCATGCCACAGCTATTTGTTACTTACGCCACCTGATACGGGGCATATATTATGGAGCAGCGTATGGGGCATATGGATGGGAGCAGCAAATTAAAGAACGGTGGCGCAGGATGGGAGCAGCACATGACAGAACGGAGGTGCAGGATGGGAGCAGCACATGACAGAATAGGGCAGCACATGACAGAACGGGGATGCAGGATGGCAGCAGCACATGACAGAACGGAGGTGCAAGATGGAAGCAGCACATGACAGAACGGGGGCGCAGGATGGGAGCAGCACATGACAGAACGGGGGCGCAGGATGGGAGCAGCACATGACAGAACCGGTGCGCAGGATGGGAGCAGCACATGACAGGATGGAGGCGCAGGATGGGAGCAGCACATGACAGAACGGGGGCGCAGCATGGGAGCAGCACATGACAGAACGGGGCGCAGGATAGGAACAGCACATGACAGAACGGGGGCGCAGGATGGGAACAGCACATGACAGAATGGGGGCGCAGGATGGAGCAGCACATGACAGAATGGGGGTGCAGGATGGCAGCAGCACATGACAGAACGGGGGTGCAAGATGGAAGCAGCACATGACAGAACGGGGGCGCAGGATGGGAGCAGCACATGACAGAACGGTGGCGCAGGATGGGAGCAGCACATGATAGAACCGGGGCACAGGATGGGAGCAGCACATGACAGGATGGGAGCAGAAAATGACAGAATGGAGGCGCAGGATAGGAGCAGCACATGACAGAACGGGGGGCGCAGGATGGGAACAGCACATGACAGAATGGGGGCGCAGGATGGAGCAGCACATGTCAGAATGGGGGCGCAGGATGGCAGCAGCACATGACCGAATGGGGGCGCAGGATGGGAGCAGCACATAACAGGATGGGGACGCAGGATGGAGCAGCACATACCAGGATGGAGACCATATACCAATATAAATGCTCGCCACCCGGGCGTAGAACGGGTTCAATAGCTAGTGTATGTATAATGCCTCATTCCGACATCTGTGTAACACAAATTCCATCCGTTATGTATTTATGCATTTGATGTTATGTATAGCCCGTTATCATTATTGGATCACATTTGCTGATAAGTATCCGTGTAACACAGTCAGAGTACAGATCACGATACACAGACTGGCCACGGGTCTCCTAACCTAAACTTAACAGCCTCACATATGTCTCTTTGGTCTCCTTTTCACATCTGTATAAAACATGTACATGAAAAATAGTATCAGTGTCATCAGTGTTCTCCACCGGCATATCATCCGTGTGTACATTTTTACCATCAGTGCTTTTCCGGTATAGATAAAGAAAGAAATACATTGCAAAGCTTCTGCTATACTTTGTAATATTGACAACACACGGATGGCACACAAATGGCATCTGAGTGTAGTCCGTGTTTTTCGCAGACCCACAGATTTGTACTTGACCTTGTCAGCCCCGCTGTCATCAAAAAGAGGACATGTCTCCGTGTGCTTTGCAAGGATACATGGTCCTCATAAAAATACAGGCAGGTGAGCAGCCCTATCGGTTATAATGGGTACCTGAGGGATCCATCAAAACAATACCACATATATTGGAAATAATACAGATGTGTGAAGGAGCCTTAGGCTGTTGAGTTCGGATCAGGAGATCTGAGGTCGTCTGTGCATCACAGTTCATACATGGACTGTGTTTCATGGACATCTAAATTTGGCCTGAGAAATACGTGAAAATTAGTGCACACTTGGAATGGGAAGCTACAAGAAGTGAGAAAGGAGGGGGCTAAACAGCAACTTTTGCATTACACGGCCAAAGACCGCTATGTACTGCTGCTATAATGCAGTGCAACACAGGTGTATGGGGCCGAACTGCGACCCCCTATGGTTCCGCAACTGCGGCAAGCAACTTGAAAAAAATCATACGTGGTCTAACGGTTTCTGACTTGCTTCTTGCGGTACCCTACGGATGAAATTTTCCCCATTGATCTACATCATGTGGTGATGTAGCAAGGGTAAGTAGCGATCTATGGGTGCTTTATTTGTGTTATCGCCAAAGTCACCATGTAGCCCACTATGTGGATACCTGTCATATATGAAACATTCACATAAAATAATACTGAAAAATCAGCAATTGAGTTTTTTTCTATAATTTATGCAGTGACTTCCCAGTCGTTATCTTAGGTCGTCTGTTTAATGTATGCGATGGCATGTTTAAATAAGAACCATGGGAGAAACTAGAAAACACATATTTTTAAACCAGGCCTTGTACTGAAAAGAGAATAATAACATAAATGTAAATGACTTCACAGGCTTTGAAAGAAGAAGGGAATAGAAGTAACTGATCAATGCATAGACTGTTCTAAGTCAGAAGAAGGCAGAAGTCTAGCAATGGCAACTTGCCGACATTTTATTTAGGAATGTCAGTTCAAAATCATTATGGATTATATGATCTACTGAAGATCTATTATTATATTGTGAAGCAATTCCCTTTTTCATTCATTAGAGTACCCAAGATGGCAGTTGTTATGGCACTCCCAGAGAAGAAGAAGTCTTATGTCAACTACAACAATTCAGAGAAGTAATATATTCATGGAATCTGTTTTAGACCATAAAACCTGCTGTCTCATTGGTTTATGACTTTATGTCATAAAATCAATGTGATTTTAGATTGTTGCTTCTACCCCCACCACATATTAATATAATAAAAAGGATATGGACACCTTTGTGCGCATGAATGCATATATTTTGTAGAGGCTAAAAATATTTTTTGCAATTTGGTTTCACTAAAATTTTACACCGTTTGCTTTCCATAGTCTAGTGCTGGCTGCAGAATTAGATATCTCAGAATTTGTCAGTCAGACCATTTTTTTCTGTGTTTTTCTGAGCTTTTCTCTGATTTAAGAACACATGAAAGTTGAGGTGAATGTTGTAGTCATAAATCAGGAACTGAGTAAAAGGCATTTCAAAAGTTACAAACGCCCGTCAGAACCGACTCATTCATGGATTCTCCGTTAATTTGTTCTCTTTTCAACAATATACAGGGAAAAAGATAAGAGCTTGACAAATGATCACAGATGAGCAGATCTGATTAGACTCAAATTTGCTGGATTTTATTTGGAAATTTGATTTGCAGCAAATTTATTTTCTGCAACTTTTATGTTTTGTATTATGCTCTGGGTCTGGAGAAAAATGTAAGATGTATAGAAAAACAACTAAAAATAACCAAGACTCACCTCGTTGCTCACCTCCACTGCTCACTTTCCTCCGTACTGTCCTTGTTCCCTCTTCTTAGGCCGCGGTCACATAAGCAACAATTCTCTCATGCGAGAAAATTGGCTCGATTATGCTATTAACACTCCAATCAAATTCTGATCCCAGTTTGATCAAAGTTTCAGCTTAGTGTGATCCGATTCTCTCGCATGCAAGAATCACAGCACTGGTGAGAAGATGTAGAACTTAATCTCTTAATCTTCTCCATTGTCTGAGTCTGCGGATATCAGACTGCATCTAAGTGCAGTCTGATGTTTTACAAGCACACATAGACTTGAATGGGTGAATGCCATATGATTTGTGGCGCAAATTGCAGCATACTGTGATTTTTTTCCACCGACAGTTTCGGTCTGTTAAAAAAAATGGAGATCTGCACTGCCCCACACTAAAACATTGGTCCGACTGCTATCAGATAAAACATCGGAAAGCACTTATCCGAGTAATACGCTCGTGTGAGTGAGCCCTTACTACCGCTGTGTGCTGAAACCCTCAGCATCTTCAAGCTAGGCCAGGACTTACTGACAGATGTTGCTGCTCATGCGAAGGGACAACCCGGGCCTAGTTGTGACCAGAAAGTCGTGACTGAGAGAACAGATCATAAAGTCACAGCGCTTGTCCTGGTATCACAATGTTGCCATGACCTTATTACAAGCATGTGCAGGGTTGACCCAGGTGCGATCACGGCCGGCAGTACAGTGAAGAGGCCACAGGGTTCTGTCTGTGTGGATTAAGAGGCGGTGATAACGGTATGAAGGACAGCAAGCCATGGAGGTTTTTGGGAGGTAAGTGTTTTTTGGTTTTTTTTTACTTTTTGATGTCTCTATATGGGTCAGCAAAATGGGAGTCAGCTGGCTGCCATCGTACTGAATTTGCGCTGAGCAAATTGCAAACTAAAAAAATCTGCAATCTGGAGAATACGGATTTTTTTAAAATTCAAGTAGAATGCAATTCCACTCGAATTTGCCCATCTCTACCAATGGTACAAAACTTTTAATGAAACCCAATTACAAAAAAGGTGTTCAGCACAAAACACACGAATATCAGTAAAAATAAAAGTCTCCAGAGGTGTCAATGCCCTGTAAAATACTAATTGCAATGCTTAAAAAATACAAAATATTTTACACGGCTAAATACTGCATTATGGAGACATGAATCAAGTGTAAAGTGTCCGAACAATACAATGAATATAAATGACAAGGGATCAAGTATAAAGGCAATGTGATGAGAACTGGCTGTGATGCATACTTCATACACAGAATTCTGTCAGTGCAAATAACTTGCTGTTAATTGCAGCATGGATCATTACTGTACACCTTCCATTACTGATGATTGAGATTTATTTATGCCTGTTAGTGAACGATTTGATCAAAGAAGTGACATTTACCACCATGGAGGCTTGCATGCTACAAATAGACTGTCCCATTTTCCTCGTTCCCACTGCAAAGCAGTTCAATTTACCTCAGATATGGAAATCAATGTTGGTGGACCAAGAAATTTAAAGGGAACCTGTCACCCCAAAATTCGAGTATGAACTGTGGCCACTGGCATCAGGGGCTTATCTACAGCATTCTGTCATGCTGTAGATAAACCCGATATACCCTGAAAAATAAGAAAAACAAGTTATATTATTCTCACCCAGGTGCGGTCCAGGTTCGGCTCGGGTCCGATGGGTGTCGCGGTCCGGGTCCAGCACCTCCCATCTTCATGAAATGACATCCTCTTCTTTTCTTCCTGCTGTGGCTCATGCGCAGGCGTACTTTGTCTGTCCTGTTGAGGGCAGAGCAAAGTACTGCAGTGCGTTGGCGCCGGGAAAGGTCAGAGAGGCCCGGCGCCTGCGCACTGCAGTACTTGCTCTGCCCTCAACGGGGCAGACAAAGTATGCCTGCGCATGAGCCACAGCAGGAAGAAAAGAAGAGGATGTCATTGCATTAAGATGGGAAGCGCCAGACCCAGACCACAACACCCATCGGACTAGAACCGAACCGGGACTGCCCCTGGGTGAGTATAATCTAACTCGTTTTTCTTATCTTTCAGGGTACATTGGGAGCTTATCTACAGCATTACAGAATGCTGTAGATAAGCCCCTGATGTCAGTGGCCTCAGCTCATTCTCGAATTTTGGGGTGACAGGTTCCCTTTAATTTGTGCCCTTTAAAGTATGAGCATTAATTTGGGGATTTACATGATAAGGGAAACTATGTAAAGGATGTAACTATGGCTGATGAGCCCACAAATATTATTTGTATCTGCTGGAGAGGTATCTACTGTAACTGGTAGAACTTGAGTACTAATGTTAGGCCCTGGATAATTACAATGATTTCCAAGAAAATATACCATGTATGGGAAGTGCTTATATACAAAAATTGTCAAAGCTGCCATAAAAATGGCAAAATTCACAACATTTTTGCACAACTACTGTACATGTTTCACAAAAGTTTGTAACAGTGTTACACCAGTTTTCTGGTGTAAACTGACCCATCAGGCCTCTGTATTCCAACATGTGGATGATGCCGTAAGGAGTAGAGTTGAGCGAATATGTTTGGAATTGGTCGGTTTGCCATATTCGTTCCATATTGGTACCCTAATCATACAAATTTATGTTTGATGATCGGTACCGAACATGTTCGTTCATTTTTACTCCCATTGACTCCAATGATGTTCCGCTGTGTTCAGCAAATATTGCAAAAATAGTATTTGCCACCGATTATAATCGGAACCGAATTTTGAAAATTTGCACAACTCTACTAAGGAGGACCTGTCATATGTAAAAAAAGTGAGTTTATTACCTTGCCAAAATCCCTCTGCTGCCCTGAATCTACCAGTGCATTCTGTATTAATTAATTTATTTTTTTATCCCTTTGTTGTGGAGATTTGCCCTTTTTTCAATTTTGTCATCAAGTATGCTTGTGGTCCAAGAGGGCTTATCAGCAAGTTTTCTCTAGGGGCGTGTGGTCCTCTCCTGCTACACTCCCTGACAGAAGTTATGTTGCTTATCCATGTTATGTAAATAAAAGCTTATAACCTGACGTTAAATTCATCCATTGGTTGTATAAATTATTCTTTTGAAAGCTGAAACCCTCCGAAATGTGGTTTGGGTTAAGAAAATAAATTGGCATCAATGCAGAAATATTGATCAGTTAATGGACACTGAATGGTCAGATTTTGGCAAGACAAAAGTTTTGTCGCCCACAGAAAGTAATGTGATATTCAAACAAATAATTAACTTAAAATACAAATACCATATTTCCCGGTGTATAAGATGACTTTTTGACCCCTAAAAATTGTCCCAAAAGTCGAGGGTCGTCTTATACGCTGGGTACGGCGTGTGCAGGGAGTGATCCTGCATTTCGGCGTGTGGTTCCCAGGGTCTGGAGGAGAGGAGACTCTCCTTCAGGCCCTGGGATCCATATTCATGTAAAAAATAAAGAATAAAAATAAAAAACATGGATATACTCACCCTCGGACGGGCCCTGGCTGTCACCTGACCGCTCATGTGACCGCGACGTCATCGAAGGTCCTTCACTCACCGCATTCTAAGGAACGGAGGGAGACGCTAGCAGCGCTGTGAGCCAGGGCCCGTCCGAGGGTGAGTATATCCATGTTTTTTATTTTTATTTTTTATTTTTTACATGAATATGGATCCCAGGACCTGAAGGAGAGTCTCCTCTCCTCCAGACCATGGGAACCACACGCCGTATAAGGTGACTGGGCGTATAAGGTGACCCCGTCTTATACGGCAGGCATATCCCAAATTCCATATTTTAGATGGAAAAGTTGGGGGTCGTCTTATACGCCCAGTTGTCTTATATGCCAGAAAATACGGTATATGTTGCATAACATTGGCGAATGAAGTTGTGGTGCTATTAGAGTCATATTTAATATTTTGTGTGACTTCCATGAGCTTGAAGGACTGCATCCATGCGATTCAACAATGATTCATACAATTTATTATTGAAGTCATCAGGAATAGCAAAGAATGCAGTCTTACATGCCTCCCAGAGTTCATCTAGATTCTTTGGTTTTGTCTTTCAAGCTTCCTCTTTCACCCTACCCCAAACATGTTCTATGATGTTCATGTCTGGTGACTGGGCTGGCCAGTCCTTGAGCACCTTGATCTTTTTTGCCTGGAGGAACTTTGTTGTAGAGATGGATGTAAGAGAAGGAGCATCATCCTGCTGCAGAATTTGACCCCTTTTATGATTTGGAATATAAGAGGTAGCTAATACTTCTTGATATTTTAGGCTATTGATATTGCCTTCCATCTTGCAAATGTTTTGCACACCCCCTTACTGAATGTAACCCCAGACCATGATCTTTCCACCACCAAATGTAACTGTTTTCTGGGTGTATTTTGGATCCATACGGGCTCCAGTAGGTCTCCTGCAGTATTTGTGGCGACTGTGGTGTAATTCTTTTTTTGATTTAAATAGATTTTTCTTAACAATAAACAGCAAAGAGAAAACATCACTTTCTCATCCACATCTCAATATGTTACATACACCTTTTCTTAATTTTAAGAATCCCCAACATACCCACAACAACCCACCCCTCCCCCCCCCCCCCACAGGACAGCTCATCCCAGATCTAAACTCCCCTGAGGCCACCAGTGCCTCAAGAAGTTCTCGCCTATTTGAAGCCAATAACTCCCAGCTTCCATTACTCCTCATCCCAACTCAAGCCATGGAGACCATATTTTATTAAACATTCCTATTTTCCCCCGTCTCTTATAAACACCTTTTTCCAGCTTTAGACCATGTTGTACATATTGAAGAAATTCCCTCCTCGCAGGTGGTTCTGCCTTTATCCAGTTCCTTGCTATCACTTTCCGAGCCATATACAGTAACCTAGCAATTGCAATCTTCCAGGTGTTGTCCACTCCTATTTCATCCACATATCCCAACAAGCATATTATCGGATCTCTCAGGACTCTGCATTTATACGCTCCTTCCACCCGACTCAAGACTACTACCCAAAAAGCGGCCAATCTAGGACACGTCCACATCATATGATAAATTCCTGCATTCTTACTCCCACACCTCGGACACTCAGAATCAGCACGCAGCCCCGCTTTATGTAACACTTCCGGAGACTTATATACTCTGTGCAAAATATAGAGCTGCGACAACCTATACGGCTCACTCAATGACAATTGCGGAACCCACTCCAGTACTGATTCCCAGGTTTCATTCTCCACCGGGCCCAAGTCCCTCTCCCACTTAGCTCTAGCCTTTATGGGAAAATCCAACAGAAACGTGTGCATAAGGTCCTTATATAGGGTGGAAATAACTCCCTTTGTAGTCCCGTCGCCACATACATACTCCAATACTATGTCCTCCTGAATCCCGATGTCAGTACTCTTATTTTGAGCTCGAAAGTCATGTCTCATCTGTGCATACTGATATTCTCCTGTGGGCCTCAGACCAAACTCTGCTTGTAATTGGGAAAAGGACTTCAACACTCGTTGTTGGACTATTTGGTTTACAAAGCAAATTCCTTTAGACTGCCACTCTATCAGACCTCCCAGAGCCGCAAATTCCTTTAAATTACTGTTAGACCATATTGGTGTAAATTTGGTTAACCCTGTAACCCCCCGAATCTGCCTCAATCTATTCCATAATTTACGTATCAGAAACAGGGTTGGATATAGCTTCCCCAATGCTCCCAATGAGCCGTCCTCTAAGCATTGTATTGGCTGTGGTGTAATTCTACTGAAGATTCATCTTCATTTTGTTTAGTGCTGGCTTCTGTGCACTTATTTGACCATTGAGGCCATTTCGAGACAGAATCCTACAAACTGTTCTAGTTGACACAGTGACTTGAGGTGACAAGGCCTGTTGGAGCTCTGCTGCAGTGGAAGAGGGGTTTGCTTTGGATTTTCTAACCAACAAACATTCCTCCTGAGCAGTTGTCTTGTGGGGTCTGCTGGACCTGGGCTTGTCAAACACATCTCCAGCCTCTTCAAATCTTTTTTTAATTTCTTTGTACTTGATGTTGAGACACATTAAAGGTGCCAGCCACTTCTGTAGTGCATCTGGTCTTCAGCCTCTTGATAATCCAGGCTTTGGTTGCAGGGTAGATTTTTGACATGTTGTCAGAGCTCAAGTTGAAGTTCAAGTGAAGTTCTGGGGTGCTGGGTTTCTTTTTATAAACACACACTAATTAACCGATCATTTACTGAGCACAGGTGAGGATGTAAACTAGGATTGGGTGCATTATATGACCAGGCGACAAAACTTTTGTCTTGCCAAAATCTGACCATTCTGTGTCCATTAACTGATCAATATTTGTGCATTGATTCCAATTTATTTTCTTAACCTAAACCACATTTTGGAGGGTTTCAGCTTTCAAAAGAATAATTTATACAACCAATGGATGAATTTAACGTCAGGTTATAAGCTTTTATTTACATAACATGGATAAGCGACATAACTTCTGTCAGGGAGTGTATGACACTGGCAAATTGTCGTTCAGCAGCATCTGAAACTGGTTGAACAGCACGTTCTTGCAAGATCTCCTTGTCCTTGCGACACCATGCTGTAAGAATGCTATCCTGAGTGAACAAAATAGGCAAGTCACATTGATAACAATGAGATTTAATGATATCACACTCCCAAAGGTTTCAGATGCTGCCGAGGAGGATGACTACACGCCCTAAGAGAAAACTTTCTGAAACGCTCTTTTGTACAAGCATGATTGAAGGTAAAGATAGAAAAAAGGGCATATCTCTGCAATGGAGGAACAAAATTAAAAATAGAAAGCATCATCAAACTCAGGGCTACACAGGGATTTGGTCAAGGTGATAAACTAATTATTGACGTGACAGGTCCTCTTTGAGCATTACGCACATTTCAGAACACAGAGGGCCCGATGAATTAGTTCACATCAGAAAACTGGTGTAACACTGTTGCAAACTTTTGCTCAACATGTAGAGTAGTTGTGCATAAACGTTGTAATTTCTGGCATTTTTATCGCAACTTTACCAATTTTTTAAATAGTGGGTAGATCTTACTCCAGCAAAGTATGAAGTCCTATGAATACTCTTGAGTTGTTTTATATGGACGATATGCTGACCTTCCAAAAACAGTGTTTCTAATCATAGCATGCAATGCTTCATCTATGGCAGTGATTAGACTACTTCGCCCAACTCAATCAATCATATCTATATGGAAAGTCTTAAAAGGTGGCGTACAAGATTGATCAAGCTCGGCCTCTATCTTACACTGATCTATGAGCATAGCAAAGCCAAATTTAAAAATTGCATTTTATGCCATATAAAATATATTTCTGCTAATGCAAAGGTTTTATTGCTCGTGTGTATAAAATGGTACTTCGCTTGCATTTTTTAAATGACTTTATGTAGAGAATATATTTTCTAGGCTGACCTATTACCATAGTATTTTTGCGTGTAATCTGAATTACACTGGAGGCACAGTAGAGGCGTTACTTGCTTCTCTTGCATTGTTCAGAATTTGCCGTGTATTTTGGTATGATCTCGTATATAGCCATTGCTCTAGAGAAAGGTGCAATAGGCTATGCTACTTTCACACAGCAGTGAAATAAGGTCATCACAGCTGTAGAAAATGAACACGTGACTGTCTAGGTTTGAAACAGTGAAGTAAAGATTTCTCCTAGCCTGGGAATATACAGGGTACTGCCACCTTGATCTCAGGATAATCCTTTGAGGTAAAGCATTCTTGCAGACTTTCAATGAGGAAATCCTGCAAAAAAAAAGAAAAGAAAACATTCTCTTGTTAGATTTCACTGAGATCTTAATGGAATTACCATGTACAGTTCCTTCAAGACACTCCATCGTCCCCGCAGGATCACTTCAGTAACCCTGGCAACTTTAAAAATTACTTTGCACATAGTTGTAGATGTTCAAGTTATTTTCTAATTGGCAAATTGTTATATCTCAAAATAAAAAAATACAGTTAAATGACAATTTCTGTGATAGGCTTAGATCCCTACAGGATCATTTTATAGGCGCCTACAAAGCTTAAAGGGGTATTCCATCATCAAGATCCTATCCCAATATGTAGTAGGTGTGATAATAATATTAGCAAATACCTTCAAAAAGAAATGTATTATAGTTCTTCGGATCACCTACATCTATATCCTCATGTGCAGGCATTGAAAGACCTTAGGTATCCATGGTTATGGCCACTAATATAGTGACAGTTACTTAACTAGCTGCTAGTGGTCATATCCATGGATACCTAAGGTCCTGCAATGCCTGCACATGAGGAAAGAAACATAGAAAATCAGAGAAACTATACTGCATTTCTTATTGGAGGCATTTGCTAGTATTATTATATCTATTATATATTGTGATAGGATTTTGGAGATGGGAATACGCCTTTAACAAGGTAATCTTAAATGGTAACCGTCATTTTAATTGTTTCTAGTGTTGAGCGAACGTGCTCGTATAAGATGTTATTCGAGCATGCTCGTCTGCTAACAGAGTGTCTTTGGCGTATTCGAATGCTACGTCGAAGTTGCCGCGGCTGCATTATAGAGACTACCTAATATTCGAGCATGCCGAAGACACTCTCAGCAACCGAGTGTGCACGGATAACACCATATCGGAGGACATTCGCACAACACTATTCTTTTTTCATATATCAATAGCACACATGAAAATAAGAAGCTTTGAAATCTAACTGAAAAATGACAAAAAGCAATAAAAGGTTGCGGTTTACCCCAATGAAGGAGTTTGATCAACTCTGAAACACATAGATTAATAAAACTGCAGTAGAATTACCCGTATATCGCTTTCTGCTACTGCAAGCTTTGCAATATATCATGTCAGAGAAATTTGCTTCTTTCATTTCCTTGATTGATTTTTCCCTCTCAATTCGTGGGTTAAATCTGTCATCCAATGAAGACAGAGTTTCCCATTACAGAGATAGGAGATGGCGGTTGGTGCTTTTAAAATTCTATGGAGGAGCTAGAGGCAGACACAGACAGTCGGCTGCAAGTTCTCGTGAGACAGCAGTTACAGTTCTCCATAGACATTTATAAGCTCCAACAGCTGTTTCCTCTCTCGTTATTGGGAAAATCTGTGTTCACTGAAGACAGATTTTGCCCATGAATTGAGAATTTTGAGAATGAATGATCAATCCAGATAGAGAAAGAAGTTGGTAAACTTAAGAAAATATATTACCGTATATATTTTCTTATTTGCACATGTGCTATTGATTTATGAAAAACAAATAAAATGACACTTGATCTTTAAATATTTTTATATATCATTTACAATATATTCACACGCAGTCTTCATTAGTGTATTGGCTGGAGGCCTTTCATTCACATACTGTATTGTGCTGGTTAATAATAATAATAATAATAGTATTAATAACCCATGATTACTATTTTCGTGGAATGAATGCTATATAATATCATAGCAGTATAGGTGATGTATGTGCCATAATATTTCAGAATCATTTTAAAATATTCCCCACATCCTTCTAAAATACAAGCAAATGTGTTTAATACAAGATGTAGGCCTCATGCACATCTCAATATTAAAGATCTAGAATAGTACGGAATCCTTAATACGTTTCCCATAGAAATTCATCAGCCATTACCGCACCTTAATTTACACAAAGTATTATGACAACAGACCTGTATTCTCTCTCCATTCATTGCTTTTAAGGGAGAATATTGTGCTAAATGTAGATTATATTGTCCTCCATATGTCTGCTAACCACAACTTAATATTATCAAATATATAACTGCATTGCATATAATTTGCCTGGAGATTTCCTCTGGAAGCAGAACTGTCAAATTAGTGGTTTACAACTTTACATTTCTTGTCTGCAGTTCACTTCCCTGGTTCTGTTCCTTGGAAATTTCAGATTAACTGCAGTAAACCCTTCTATTCTGCACATAGTCCACCGCTCCACTGTATCTCTTCTGAACAATTACTTTTAATGCTAAATATTTGTCTTTTAGGTTGCTTTCAATAACGATTTCAAAAGGTCATATTGATTTTTTTTCAAGTGGAACGGTGTTCTCCACGTAAAGCTATACTATATGCAGGTAGCTGCGTCTTAGCATTTTAGGCTGACTATTGCTGTAACCTCAGAATCTTCCCTGGAGAGCAAAAAAATGGCATCGAAAAAATAAGATATGCCCATATGCAAAGAGTTGCTATACATATATATATATATATGTATATATATATATATACATATATATATATTTATATATATATATATATATATATAATGTGATATTTCAGTTTTTCTTTTTTAATAAATTTGCAAAAATTACTACATTTCTGGTTTTTTTTTTCCGTCAAGATGGGGTGCAGAGTGTACATTAATGAGAAAAAAAATGAACTTTTTTGAATTTACCAAATGGCTGCAATGAAACAAAGAGTGAAAAATGTAAAGGGGTCTGAATACTTTCTGTACCCACTGTATATACTTTCAATTTTATTTTCTTATTTCCCTCCAGCAATACCTTTAATGGAAAATTTGCCTTTCCGTTACCTTTTAGTAAGTAGTGTTAAATTGTCCAACACTCTTGGGTCTCTTCACAGCAAGTGATAATTGACCATTGATACATTTTTTATGGGGGTTTATAGAAAAATGTAAATGAGCATCAATGGAACCTACAGGAAGATGTTTACCCATAATCAATTAATATTACAGTATATTCTCCCGTCCAGTAATAAAAATAATACTTTTTTGTACAGATCCGATTTTCCAGTGCTGAGAATTCTAGCATTTAAGTCATATGCAAATTAAACACGAAATGCACTGCAAACAGGACACGGGTATCTACATGGCCCCCAGTGCACTTGCAGTCTAATTTGTATATGGCTTTAAAGGGACTCTGGCAGTCTATAAGCCGTCTATATAAGCATGTAGGTAATCAGAAGCTGAAAAAAATGATATCTTGATATCTGCGATCTGATGTCTTATTCAAAAATTATCCATTTTTTCTTATATGTAAATAAGTTGAAAATCTGCCTCCAGTGTGAGACATGTAACATATCGTAACAGAGTCTCATGCAGCTCGGCGTCCAGCCCATAGATCTTATCAGCTCATTTACATATAAGAAAAAAGCGGATCCCTCTGGAATAAGACATCAGATCATAGACATCAAGGTATCATTTCAACTTTCTATGACCTGCATTCCCAGATAGACCCCCTTAGGGGGTTGATCCTACAGACAGATTCCCTTCAGCCCCTCAGTGAGAGAGACAAGTTTGTGCTTAATGACCAAGCCAACTTTTACAATTCTGACCACTGTCAGTTTTCGAGGTTATAGCTCTGGAACACTTCAACATATCCCACTGATCCTGGTAAAAATTTCTTCAATATGACTTGCGTTTATTTATGAAAAAAATGGAAATTTGGCAAATTTTGAAAATTTTACAATTATCCCATTTTTTATTTTTGTGCCCTTAAATCTGAGTCATATCGCACAACATAACATGTATACTTTACATCAGCACAATTTTGGAAACACATATATTTTTTGTTAGAACGTTGTAAGGGTTAAAAGTTGACCTGGGATTTCTCATTTTTCCAACAAAATTTACAAAACCATTTTTTTAGGGACCACCTCAAATTTGAAGTGAGTTTGGGGGCTCAATATGGCAGAAAATACCCCAAAGTGACACCATTCTAAAACTGCACCCCTAATGATGCTCAAAACCACATTCAATAAGTTTATTAACCCTTCAGGAGCTTCACGAGAACTAAAGCAATGTGGAAGGAAAAAATGAACATTTTACTTTTTTCACAAAAAATTTACTTTGGAACCAAAACTTTTTTATTTTCACAAGTGTATCAGGAGAAAATTTATTGTGCAATTTCTCCTGAGTACATAGATACCCCGTATGTGAGGGGACAAGTGTTTGGGCTCATGGCAGGGCTCAGAAGGGAGGGAGCACCATTTGACATTTTGAGTGCAAAATTGGCTGGAATCAAAGGCAGGTGCTATGTCGCGTTTGGAGACCCCTGACCCTAATCCCAACCCTAACCCTACCACAACTCTAACCCCAACTCTAAAACCACCCTATCCCCAACACCCAAACCGTAACCCCAACACAACTGTAACCCCAAACACAACTGTATCCCCAACACAACCCTAACCCCAACACAACCCTAACTCCAACCCTAACCCCAACATCACAACTGTAGTCCCAACACCCCAACCATAACCCCAACACAAGCCTAACCCTAAATATAGCCCCAACTCTAACCCTAGCCCCATCTTTAACCCTAGCCCTACCCAATCCCAACCCTAGCCCTAGCTCTAACCCTAGCCTGACCCTAACCCTAGCTCTAACCCCAACCCTAGCCCCAACTCTAACCCCGGTAGTCAAGACCCTGGAGATTTTCCAATGGTCGTTAAGAGTTTAATGCTCAATTTTTCAGCATTAGGATATAAGATCTGACCCCCAAAAATATATTTTTTTATTGTTGGACAAGGACCAAAAAAGCTATACCACCATCTATACCACCAGTTTAAAGGGAACATGTCAGCAGGATAGTGCACAGTAACCTACAGACACTGTCAGGTTGGCACTGTTATACAGATTAAAATAATACCTTGGTTGATTAACTCAATCTTGTGGTTGTTGTTTAATCATTATTTTCAGTTTTCAGCTAATGATATGCTCGTGCTCTGGGGCGGCCTGTCTTCAGGTGGTGCTCTGATTAGGTATTCATTAGTATGGCTGATCCCTCAGTAACTTGCCCCCCCCAGTTTACATAATGAATATTATATATACCTTTAAAAAAAATCCCCTTCTGCAGGTAGATACCAGCGGTGGCACCTATACTTCAGCATAATCGCATATAGCTGCTACTGCGTGGGTCCCGGCAGCTCCATCTTAGTGGAGACAATTTTTTTTCTACTGTGCTACCACACAGGTGCTGCCGGCGCCATTTTCAAACTGATTTTTTTTTTCTAAAAATTTATGGATAACATGAAAGAAAAGGATTACATACACGTTATATATGCGATCATGCTGCAGCACAGTGCCTCCGCTGGCACCTGCCTGCAGAAGGGTATTTTTTTCTCAAGATATATATATAATATTCACAATATTCACTAGGGGCAGGTCACTCAGGGATCAGTGACCTGTCAGAACTCAGAAGCCATACAGATGAATACATAATCAGAGCATCACATGAAGTCCCCTCCACAGGCCGCCCCGGAACACGAGCATATCATAAACTCGAAACTGAAACTAAAGATTAACCCTTTAATGACAGCCAATATGTCTTTTAACTGACCTGAGATATAAGAGAATAGTATCCCCATACAGGTGACAATCCAGCAGCTGTCGGCTGTACACTATAGCTGACAACTTGCTGTATCAGCGACGATCAGTGTTGGCACCGTACATATCTGTTTAACCCCTTAGATGCTGCTGTCAATAGTGACTACATCATTATATATGATTAACAGAGTGTGGGGGCTCCCTCTTTATCCCAATTGGTGCCCTCAAATCATGATTGTGTGGGCATGTTTGCGATGGCAATTCACGACCAAATAGCGGCCTTAGGGTCTGTCGGCTGTTGTAACCTGTTCAGAAGTTACCGACATTTAGGTGGTAAAAATACACATTTTCATTTCTGTCATACCACTTTGTGTTAATTCCTGTAAAGCCTCTGAAGGGTTAATAAACTACCTGACAGCAGTTTTCAATATGTCAGGTGGTGCTGTTTTTAAAATGGTATCACTTTGGCGGGTTTTCCAATATATGAGACCCCTAAAGTCAATGCAAACATGGATAGTTCCCTAAAAAAATAAATGTTGTAAATTTCCTTGAAAAAATGAAAAATTGCTGCTACATTTTTAAACCTCCTAAAATGCTAACAAAATAAAAGAACATTTTACAAATGGTGCTGATGTAAAGCCGACATGAGGGAAATGTTATTTATTAATGTTTTACTGTGGTATGACCATCTGGATTAAAGGGATAATCATTCAAACTTTGAAAATTGCTAATTTTTTAACATTTTCTCAAATTTTTGATATTTTTTATAAATAAACACAAAACATATTGACCTAAATTTACCATTATCATAAAGTATAATGTGTCACGAAAAAACAGTCTCAAAATCACTGGGATTTGTTGAAGCATTCCAGAGTTATTACCACATAAAGTGACACTGGTCAGATTTCAAAAATTTGGCTCCGTCACTAAGGGGCAATCACAAGACAGATTTCATCAACCAAGGTATTATTTTAATCAATATAACAGTGCCAACCTGACACTGTCTGTTGGTTACTATGCACAATCCTGCTGACAGGTTCCCTTTAATTATTGCCACATCCTGAAAATATACTAAATGCATCATGGGCATGCACCTTATGATTTTGTATTTAATCTGTAGCCCTTTGTCTTTTAACCAGAGAGCCCTCCTTGAGGGTTGATGTCGTACATACTCACTCTTCAGAGTTACATCCTGATGCCATTAGCCAATTAGCAGGAGCCTGAGTTGGGATATGTGTCTATCATTAAAAGGAAACTGACAGGTCCCCCATGTACTCCGACACACCAACATTGATATATTTCTTTGCCAATACCGGCATCATTGCCTGATCTCAGCAAAATGCACGTGACTTTCTTGCCTACACATCCTTGCGATTCTGAAGCCAGGTGTATGCTTACGGGCTTCAGAGGCGCACTGTGCATGTCGGGAAGCGAAGAAACTGTGTTCCAGCTGCTGATCTCCGGCTTCTCCTTGAACATCAGCTGTCTTCCTCACTCCTGGACATGTGCAGTGTGCCTCTGAAGCCAGGGAGCTTACACCCAGCTTCCAAAGCGCAATTACATGGGGAAAGAAAGCAACAAGCATGTATGAGATTTGCAGAGAGCAAATAAAAAAACAGACTGTAAGAAGCCTATTTTTAAACATCTGATTAGATGAAAAAGAGTATAAAAGAGCTCGTTAGGCCGGATGTTTAGCAAGAAATACAGTTATATAAAAAAGTTTGGGCACCCCTATTAATCTTAAGCTTAATGTTTTATAAAAATTGTTTTTTTTGGCAACAGCTATTTCAGTTTCATATATCTAATAACTGTTGGACACAGTAATGTTTCTGCCTTGAAATGAGGTTTATTGTACTAACAGAAAATGTGCAATCTGCATTCAAACAAAATTTGACAGGTGCATAAGTCTGGGCACCCTTATCATTTTCTTGTTTTAAATACTCCTACCTACTTTTTACTGACTTACTAAAGCACTTTTTTTGGTTTTCTAACCTCTTTGAGCTTTGAACTTCATAGCTAGGTGTATGCAATCATGAGAAAAGCTACTTAAAGTGGCCACTTGCAACTTGTTCTCCTGTTTGAATCTCCTCTGAAGAGTGGCATCATGGGCTCCTCAAAACAACTGTCTAATGATCTGAAAACAAAGATTATTCAACATAGTTGTTCAGGGGAAGGATACAAAAAGCTGTCTCAGAGATTTAACCTGTCAATTTCCACTGTGAGGAACATATAAAGAACATATAAAGGAAATGGAAGAACACAGGTACAGTTCTTGTTAAGACCAGAAGTGGCAGGCCAAGAAAAACATCAGAAAGGCAGAGAAGAAGAATGGTGAGATTAGTCAAGGACAATCCTCAGACCACCTCCAGAGAGCTGCAGCATCAACTTGCTGCAGATGGTGTCACTGTGCATCGGTCAACTATACAACGCACTTTGCACAAGGAGAAGCTGTATGGGAGAGTGATGCGAAAGAAGCCGTTTCTGCAAGCACGCCACAAACAGAGTCGGCTGAGGTATGCAAAAGAACATTTGGAGAAGCCAATTTCTTTTTGGAAGAAGCTCCTGTGGACTGATGAAACCAAGATTGAGTTGTTTGGTCATACAAAAAGGCGTTATGTATGGCGGCCAAAAAACACAGCATTCCAAGAAAAACACTTGCTACCCACAGTAAGATTTGGTGGATGTGCCATCATGCTTTGGGGCTGTGTGGCCAATGCCGGCACCGGGAATCTTGTTAAAGTTGAGGGACGCATGGATTTCCTCTCAGTATCAGCAGATTCTTGACAATAATGTTCATGAATCAGTGACAAAGTTGAAGTTACGCAGGGGATGGATCTTTCAGCAAGACAATGATCCAAAACACCGCTCCAAATCTACTCAGGCATTCATGCAGAGGAACAATTACACTGCTCTGGAATGGCCATCCCAGTCCCCAGACCTGAATATCATTGAACATCTGTGGGATCATTTGAAGAGGGCTGTCCATGCTCGGCGACCATCAAACTTAACTGAACTAGAATTGTTTTGTAAAGAGGAATGGTCAAAATACCTTCATCCAGGATCCAGGAACTCATTAAAAGCTACAGGAAGCGACTAGAGGCTGTTATTTTTGCAAAAGGAGGATCTACTAAATATTAATATGCAAATTGCCTCTTCTAAGAAAAAAAGGACTTAAACTCTATAGTGCCACCTGTTGGAAGTAGCGATCCTACAAGTCACAATCAACCCTTTAATGAGTCGTGCAATATGACTTAGGATAAAAGCCAAATCAATATCTCAATTCGCAGACACGGTGTTTCGGGCTGTTGGCCCTCATCAGTGCGAAGCATGAGAACTGATTTGGCTAGGTGAGAGGCTCTGGACTGGGGTCTAAGGGGTATCGTTTCTCCTTATGGAAAGTGACATACCATCTCTGGCTTGTCAAGGTAAGGAGGCTTATTCGCCATGCAATGCTCCTCTGAGAAATATAATATGCAAATTGCCTCTTCTGAGAAAAAGAGGACTTAAACTCTATAGCGCCACCTGATGAAAGTAGCGATCCTACAAGTCACAATCAACCCTTTAGCATTTGCTAAATATTAATGTCACTTTTCTGGTGGGGTGCCCATACTTATGCACCTTTCAAATTCTGTTTGAAGGCAGATTGCACATGTTCTGTTAGTACAATAAACCTCATTTCAAGGCAGAAATATTACTGTGTCCAACAGTTATTAGATACATGAAACTGAAATAGCTGTTGCAAAAAATTTTTTTTTATAAAACATTAAGCTTAAGATTAATAGGGGTGCCCAAACTTTTTCATATAACTGTATAGAAATGCTGGTGGGCATGGGGGACCGGTCAGGTCAATGTGAGATCAGTTTGGGTCCAACATCCCCATTAAATATCTTAAAACCACTGTGGCATGAACCAGAACTAAGTGGTGTATGGTGCGGAACACAGTAGCCCCACACATATGGCCACTTTGCAGTACTGCTTTTTATTAATTATATATATATATATATATATATATAATTATTATTATTATTATTATTTATATTATTTATTTTTCATACACTTGAACAGGAAATAAAGAGAGGAGCGCTTTTCAGCTAATAATTGAGGTAGGCAAGTGTTGGACCCCTACTGAGCTATCAAATGGATAGGTCATCAGTGGTTCAGTCTTGGACAACCCCTTAAACTAAGGCCCATGAGTGAGCTATTTGTTCACAAATTATAAGACCAGTTACGGTAATTTAAACCAAGTGAATGGAAAGCACTCAGTTGGGGGCCACATGGAGCTTTTCTTCTAGGGTTTAGATCTAGTTCCTCACTGCAGTGCAATCTGTGTTGTCCTGATATTAAGAGTGGCTATCAATACAAGCTATACTAACCTTTAATTTTTAGCTATTGTATATATCACTACCTGCAGTCCTCACTATACTGCACAAATTGTCAGTAACAACAGAGTTTATGTTACTAGATTGTAAGACATAGTTTGAGGTTCATATTTAAAGGGTTTGTTCTATGTTTTCTTTGTTCTGCATCCTCCTGATTTCCTGATTACTTGAGGTCAGGCACTTCTGATTAGTTGATTGATTGACAGTTCAGGCCAACAACATAGTCATGCTGCTGGCCTGAACTGTGTGAATGTTGCTATATGGAGCAGTCTTCCCTCGGCAGCATCAGATGTACTGTCTGGTTGAATTGGGCCACACTAGTTCTTTTAAGCACTTTACATATTTAGCTTTCTAAGAAGTTATTTATTCTATTGGAATGACCAAAAGCATGATGTTGAGCAGTACATTACATAAATGTGAGCTAGAAGCAATCCAATGTGCTTGGGGACAGCTTCTTAATCTCCGAACATCAGTCATTCGAGGAAAGGATTGAGCATGTTGAAATTCATCATGCCTGGTATCTTGTCTCCAGGGAAATAAGCTAGAAGGAAAAGCCTCACCTTCTAACGTATTGAAATAACCACACATGTGTAATAATGATAGTCTGGTCTGCTGCATTCTTACACCTGAAGACAACAATTGCATTATGTACACAAGTATTATTCAGTTTCTCTATGTAAGGTGAATAGTGATGTGTGTCTTTGTTATTGCGTGCTGGTAATGTACAGCGTCTAAATAATGGAAAGTGTTAATGTACAATGTGAGAAGCTCCTAGTGCAGGGTATGCACAGGATTAGACTATGGATAAGATAAGTACTGCTCATATAGTAAATGGCTTAGCAATGGGATAGGACATAACATAAGGACAATAGAAGGATAAAATAAGTTAATGATAGAACTAGCCCAGTGGGTGGGGATTAGTGTTAATAAAAGGTGGTACTTTCTGGTAGTGACGGGAGATAGAGAAGTGCAGTAACAAGTCCAAGTTCAAGTCCAGTGGGCTGCTAGGGCCAGCATGTGTCTATGATTCGAGGCAGTGGGATGCCTGTTATGAAAGGCAATTCAGTACTACAATGGACATAGCGGTCAGAGCACATACAGTGATCTGACAATAACCCAAAATCATAGAACGAGCTCTGAGACGTGGGAACTCTGCAGACCGCAATCCCTAGTCCTCTCCAAACAACACTAGAGGCAGCCGTGGATTGCGCCTAACTCTGCCTATGCAACTCGGCACAGCCTGAGAAACTAACTAGCCTGAAGATAGAAAATAAGCCTACCTTGCCTCAGAGAAATACCCCAAAGGAAAAGGCAGCCCCCCACATATAATGACTGTGAGTTAAGATGAAAAGACAAACGTAGAGATGAAATAGATTCAGCAAAGTGAGGCCCGACTTTAACAGATCGAGGATAGAAAAGGTAACTTTGCGGTCTACACAAAACCCTAAAGAAAACCACGCAAAGGGGGCAAAAAGACCCTCCGTACCGAACTAACGGCACGGAGGTACACCCTTTGCGTCCCAGAGCTTCCAGCAAGAAATTAGACAAGCTGGACAGAAAAAATAGCAAACAAATAGCAAAGAAGAACTTAGCTATGCAGAGCAGCAGGCCACAGGAATGATCCAGGGAAAAGCAAGTCCAACACTGGAACATTGACAGGAAGCCAGGATCAAAGCATTAGGTGGAGTTAAGTAGAGAAGCACCTAACGACCTCACCAGATCACCTGAGGGAGGAAACTCAGAAGCCGCAGTACCACTTCCCTCCACCAACAGAAGCTCACAGAGAGAACCAGCCGAAGTACCACTTGTGACCACAGGAGGGAGCTCTGCCACAGAATTCACAACAGATGCCATACTGGAAACCAAAGTGGACTGTCCTGTCACACCCGGAGCCCAAGGTCTGGCAAAGGGGCTTCTGGGCAGATCATGTCCTTTGGCGTACAGGAGAAGATGGACAGGGACTCGACAAGGTAATGGATCCCAATGCATTGTCAAATGAGAAGGGAGATTCCTGGGGCTAACAGGGTAAGAGGGCAGAGGGATGCTCAAGGAGGAATTAATGGTAGGGTTGAAGATTTGCTATGCTAAGAAACTAAGGCATATGAAGTGCTGTGACCTATCCTACGTGTCACCACTTAATGAACTTGAACTGACTGGTAAACGCTTGCTTGTTGCAATAAATTTGGTGTCCAAAGAATCGTGTATGGCAGCTCCTGAGAATAGAGGCCTGGAGACAAAGGAGGCCTACGTGCTACAAGTGAGTGTGATGCAACCTACACCTGACAACACACTGAGCGCAATCTGACAGCAGCTCGGTCTTGACTACCACTCATGGCAACTTATACAAGCTCATCTGAACTATAATAGCTATATCTCCTACGTATGGCTAGCTTTACATTATACATTATAGATTTTCAGCTTTTCAATACAACCTGGAATATTTTTATTCACTGATGCAAATCTTGAAAATTAAGTTAAAATTGAATGGACAGTATACCCAAAAATTGCATTTTTATCAAGCTTCCTATTTACTGTATATAAGATTGGACAATCTCTTAGTTTATATGTACAAAGGTTGAAATCAAAGTTGAGTTTCAAAAAGGTTTTTTTGAATTTCTTATTTTGGAGGGCAGCTTTAATTCAACAGTAGAATCAGTGGGACGTAGTGTATTTTTTTATAACCAAAAGCTGTAAAACTAAAAACAATACAAATGAGGATGGTTGTTAGGTGTCAAGTTCCCGCCTCTGCACAGGGGGAATCTCGAACCATCTCCACTGCACTCTCCCATTCTTCTCCAGCCACAGTGGAGCCTGTTCAGCAGAGAAGTTGGTCCCAGGGTCTGACTCAGGCTGATACTGGGCGACTGGTTACTACTGTTCTTCCAGGCTCTGCCTTTGTAGCCAGCGCTGATCAGCAGCGACAGATCTTTCTGCGACTAAATCCTGCTTTTCCCATACTGGGCATGCCCATGGGACGAACTCCCATTGGAGGTCGGGGGTCACATGTGCAGGTCCTGTAGTGGTTCCTGTTGGACCACTAGGAAGGTTCTTGAGTGCTAAAACTATAAAAGGTTTGCATAAAAGGTTTGCATGGCCGCACGGCCATGCGATAGTATCAAACCAATGTTAAAGAGCTCAGCGCCAGTGTGTTCATGCTTGTATGTGGTCAGGGTTTGGCTGAAATAAGCCCCTAGAATACTGGCACCTCCGGTGTGGAGTTTGTATATTTGGATTCCGGGCCTTGGCTGAAATAAGCCCCTAGAATACTGGCACCTCCGGTGAGGAGTTGTTTGTCTGCTATTCTAACTGCATGACCACAGTTTTGCTCTGTTTGGTAGCTGTGTTTCTCTGTGAGGTTAACAGGGCACAGCATCTTGTTATTCTAGCGAATCTGTGAAGTAACAGAGTTCGCTAATACTGCCATATAGTACCGCCCCCGGGTTGCAAACGCACCAACTGTCTCATATATAAATATATATTCGGTGCGTTCCGCCAACCCTAACAGAGGTAAATAATTAGAAGGAATTATTTTAGAGTTATTTTGCAATATTTTCATTTTTTGGACAAAAACCAACATTCTTAATCGATTTTACTGTACCCAAATTTATTTTACATACGTATAAAATAGAATCTCTGTACTCTATCTTGAAATCAAAAGCATTTCCTTATCATTTATTTTCTAGACAACAATGTGACTAAATAAGGCCATAGTTTAAAATATAAAAGTAATGTCCTAGAAATCACCATATTATTACCATTCTCTGTACCCTTACAATTGGGAATAGCTATTTTAGCACATTTTGGAAAGGCCAGGAAACCCCATTATACTTTTGTGAAATACAGCCGGTGAAAAAAGTATTGAACACGTCAACAAGTTTATAAAAGTGCTATTCAAAGTATAACCCGGCACTCAACTTAGCGTTGAATTTTTAGAGTAGATTTATTGATCCCACAGTATAGCAAGACGTTTCGGTCCCAGGTCGGGACCTTCATCAATAATGTATGAGGGATATGTGGTGGTGAGAGACGGCTATGTAAGCCAGTAATGATAGTAAGAAATGAATAAGGAAAGGATTCCAATGGAGGGAGGGACGTAGCCTGTGTCCCAAGTGCTGCCCAGCGTCCACCGCTGTGATGGATGTGATCCATCACTGTGATGTGGGCCCTTTTTATGAACTCTGAGCTTTAGTTCCTTCCTTAAATTTTCTATTGGATTCAGGTCGAGTGATTGGCTGGGCCATTGTAGCAGCTTTATTTTCTTTCTCTGAAACCAATTGAGAGTTTCCTTGGCTGTGTTTTTGAGATAATTGTCTTGCTGAAATGTCCACCCAGCAGATTTTTTTCAAGAATGTCTCGGTACATTGGTATATTCATCCTTTCTTCAATTATATGAAATTTGCCAGTGCAGCATGCTAAAAAATGGCACCTCATAATGATGTTTCCACCTCCAAACATTACTGTTGGTATGGTGCCTTTTGACCTCCAAACATGGTGTGTATTATGGCATGCAAAGACTTCAGTTTTCGTCTTATCTGACCAGACTACATTTTCTCATTATTTCACAAACTGTATAAATGTTGTTGACCAAATTTTAAATGTGCTTGAACATGCTTTTTGTTCAGCAATGGAGTCTTGTGCAGTGAGTGTGCATACAGGCCATGGAGGTTGAATGCATTACTTAATGTGTTCTTTGAAACAATTGTACCTGCTCATTCCAGGTCTTTCTGTAGCTCTCCACTGGTGGTCATTGGCTCTTGGGCAAGTCTTTTGATAATTGTTATCACTCCTCTGTCTGAAATTTTGCGGGGAGCACCTGGGTGTTGCCAGATTCTGGTAAAATTATGTTTTTTTCCACTTCCGAATTATGGCCCCAACAGTGCTTACTAGAACCTTCAGTAGTTTAGAAATTGTTCTTTAACTAGTACGTTTTGCAACAATAAGGTTGCAAAGGTTTTGAGACAGCTCACTGGTTTTACCCATCATGAGATGTTTCTTGTGTGGCATCTTGGTAATGAGACACCTTTTTATAAGTCATCAGTTGAATCAGCTGGTATGTCACTAAGTTATAGGACTGCTTTATAATTACTGATAGATTTCAGCTGGTGTCATAACTTTCCATGGCTTTTGCACCTCTCTTTCTTCATGTTTTAAATTCTTTTTCTCTATGTCATTTCTCATTATTGCACATAACTTAATTCGTGGACGTCTATGGTTTGATTTCTTTAGCTGTGTGAATTGGATGCGTTGTTACAGACATCTGGTGAGAATATATGTCAATAGCACCTTTACAAACATATGTATTTAGAAAACTTGTGACGTTTTAATGCTGATTTCACTCGCTGTATAAAGTTTGACAGACACGTAATTGTCTTCAGTAAACATACATAAATATACACAAGCCTTTGGGTAGAAAAATATTCTGAACATTGGCAAAAAGTGTTTCACACACTTGCTACTAAAGTTTTCTGGGTGGTGGAGATTTTTTTGCAATTTTTTTCTTTTATCATTGTTTATGGCTGGAGGCAGGGACGTAACGATTGTGGTCACAAAGGGTGCGACAGCAACCAAGCACATGCGGGAGGTGAGACCACGACGCCTGTGCCCTTTTCAGTGAGGACACACATTCAGTTGAAACCTTTTTCTTATATTGATGATGTCAGATGCTCAAATTGCCACTCTCATTCATTCACTACACCAACTATTAGGATTGTCTTTTGTGTTAATCCTTATTCTTAAGGTACCTTCACACATAACGATATTGTTAACGATATCGTTGCTATTTGTGACGTAGCAACGATATCGTTAATGAAATCGTTATGTGTGACAGCGACCAAAGATCAGGCCCCTGCTTGGAGATCGTTGGTCGCTGAATAAAGTCCAGAACTTTATTTCGTCGCTGGACTCCTGCTGACATCGCTGGATCGGCGTGTGTGACACCGATCCAGCAATGCCTTCACTGGTAACCAGGGTAAACATCGGGTAACTAAGCGCAGGGCCGCGCTTAGTAACCCGATGTTTACCCTGGTTACCATGCTAAAAGTAAAAAAAAACAAACACTAGATACTTACCTAACGCTGTCTGTCCTCCAGCGCTGTGCTCTGCACTCCTCCTGTACTGGCTGTGAGCCGGAAAGCAGAGCGGTGACGTCACCGCTCTGCTTTCCGGCTCACAGCCAGTACAGGAGGAGAGCAGAGAAGCAGAGCACAGCGCTGGAGGACAGACAGCGGTAGGTAAGTATCTAGTGTTTGTTTTTTTTTATTTTTAGCATGGTAACCAGGGTAAACATCGGGTTACTAAGCGCGGACCTGCGCTTAGGCTACGTTCACATTGGCGTTCCGCCAATGTGCGTCGCTGTTGCGCCGGCGACGCGCCGGCGACGCAGCGGCGACGCAGCGGCGACGCAGCGGCGACGCGCCCCTATGTTTAACATAGGGGACGCGTGCGTCGTTTTGGTGGCGTTTTTCGCCACGTGCGTCGTTTCCGACGCTAGCGTCGGACGCAAGAAAACGCTACATTGTAGCATTTTCTGTGCGTCCGATTTTCGTCAAAAACGACGCACGCGTCGCAAAACGCGCGCGTTTTTGCGCGCGTTTGCGCGCGTTTTTACGTGCGTCGCGCGTTGCGTCGCCGACGCAGGGCGGCGCAACGCTAGTGTGAACCTAGCCTTAGTTACCCGATGTTTACCCTGGTTACCGGCATCGTTGGTCGCTGGAGAGCGGTCTGTGTGACAGCTCTCCAGCGACCAAACAGCGACACTGCAGCGATCCGGATCGTTGTCGGTATCGCTGCAGCGTCGCTTAGTGTGAAGGGGCCTTTACTGTTCTATCAACACCTCCGTAAGTCCAGCAATAATTAACTGCACAGACTGTTGATTTCCATTCCAGCAGGGGTAGAAATGATCCTAATTAATTGTGGAACAATCTTAAAATCTGCTTGAAATAATTACTTTTTAAAGAAACCTGACAGCTCATTCACTGTGCCCAAACCACAGGCAGCATGAATCAGAGATTGACTCCATTACTGCCGCCATGTATGATTTACTCTGAAATGCTGCGGCATTTCAAAGACAACATACGTTTAAGGTGTCCTGAGTTGATGCTACTAGGATGACGAGTTTAAGAGGCAGGTCTTCAGCGTCTTCTCCCTACACAGATCCCCTTGATTGAGTGGTCTACTTCTACACACACAAATAAGACAATGGGGACTTGCTTTGGCCTACCCATCTCAGTTTGCATAGTCCCCGATGGCTCTTCAAAATATGTTTTCTCTAAAAAGCCTGCAGCTTTTTAGAGTAAAACATACATGACTGCTATATTGCAGCCAATGTCTGTTTTAGGTGCCCGTGGTATAGACAACAGTAACCAGCTGTTGGGTTACTTTTATTGTACAATTGCATTCTTTCTTATCTTTTTCCTAAACTTGACATATTCTAAAATGTATGCTGTGAATATACATCCTACAGATGTATGGGTTCGTTTGTTAAAAAAACTGTATACGTTGACATACCTTTTTAGTGGATTAAAATTATGGATGCAACTGACAAATGTAATCCACATCCATATACTTAAAAAAAAACACATACGATAACATATATATTTTTTTATTTTTTGCAAATTGTATAATGTAATTTAATTCAATAAAAGTAAAAGGTGGATCCAGCTGTATAGCCTATACAGGTTTACCATAGGGATTATTATTTCTGTGGTATCTGCATCTTCATAAATTTTAGTCACTTGCACATAAAATTCCTAAGACGGTATCCGCTACACTTCAGTTAGTTTCCTAATTAAGAGAAGAATTTGGTAAAGGATTGGTAGGAATACTACTAGGAAGCTGCAATAAGAGAATTAATAACTGCATCATACAGGACATGGTCAATAACTTCATTCTCCATTTCGCTCAAATATAGTTGATAAAATAACAGGAGAATTATAGAAGTTGTGAGAAAGTCACAGTAGGCCATCATTACTGGAGTTGGGCACAAAGATATGCAGGACCCTGGTCTTATCAACAATGTCGCTAGTTCCCAGCCACCGGCACAGAGTTCTGTGAACCTTCTCCTAACCTCCAGGCAGGAGGAGTTTTGCAAGGCTCTGATCTAGTGGCCATGGACTACCATAATGGTAGTTGGACCAGGGTCCTGAACATCTTTTTGCTTAACTCTATCAGAATTGTAGAAAAAGGAAAGGTCTCTAACCTGACTGACACAGCTGGCTTGGCTTAGTGTGCTGACCGCCCTCATGTAGCTCTGGTTCCTTGAACGAAACTTTGGAGAATTATAATTCCCTGAAGGATCCAGAACTTGACCTGCCATCATTTCACTTGCTGCTTGTAGGTAGCTCTGGCTACACCGCAAGAAAGAGAAATAGAATGAAAATATTGTTCAAGTTTATGCAGATAAGACACAAATTTCATATCGAAAATTACATTTCTAAAAATGTATCAAAACAGTCATACAATTTCTTTCTATATTATTGAAGAATACCAGTTGCATTACCTGCAATGGTTAGTACATAAAGAAATAAGAGCTTTGATAGTAAGCACTGTAGAGAAATACTAACTACACTTTAAGGCAAATACTGAGATGATTTATGGGAACATTCGGTTTTATAGACATTTATTTTATGTAATATTACTGCCAGGACAAAAAAATAGCTTTTTCAGTTAGTGAAACAATGCATTAAAATAGTCACATAATCTCAAATTACTATTGTTTGCAATAGATTGATATTTACATGAAGAATATTTTTGGAAAAAAAGTATTTTTAAACATTTAAGGTAAAATCTATTTCAAAACTATTTCCATAAATTCCCCTAAAACACCTTTTTTCATTAAATATATTAAAAATTCCTGCAAAAACGTTGAATAGATAAAGTGCTAAAATTAAATTTTCCTTCAACTGGTGATCAATAAGAACAAATTAAATCAATAAATGATCACCACACCTCTATTTCTTAAGGGATTAGGCCATACCTGGACCCTGAAATTATGGATCTTTCCCTAGATGTGTTGCCTACCTAAGCCGCAGAGGTTGGCACCCTAAGAACACAAGCGTGGCTCCCTCGCTCGTCGCTAATGAACCCTATCTTATCAATCGGTCATGTACCAAGACAAATCAAAAAATATATACAAACTGATAAGATTAGTGTCATATTATGGATAAAAAGTATATATTTTTATCCTGCAATTGTAATATCAAATAATAAAAGTACAATAATATGACTTTTTAGAGAGGGATTTAATTATGGGGGTTTTCCCCTTTCTGCTACTAATACAAATATATCACTCCCAAGTCAGTATATTTTTTACACCATTTGTATTCTCCTAATACATTTACATAATTATCCAAATTAGGAACAAATTACTATTCTCTAATATTATACATGATCTCCAAAAATAGCCAGTGCTTGATTACTTACACAAAGCTGCACATAGTCAACTTTTTTGAAAATCTTCCTTTATTTGTGGTAAAATTATACCATTACCCTGGAATTAATATGAACCTTACCAGTGTTGGAAAACTATGTGTTATTTATCACTGAAACATTTCTCGCTCAGATGATGATGTATATATTGTCAGTAATGTAGAATGGGTGATGACCAAAAGAAGAGGACAAATAGGTTTACTGAGTGACTACTGGGATTCATGGAGCCTTCTAGCATTTAGTACACCCCACAACAATTTGCCAAAAAGGACATTCTGTTGTTGAATGTCCATCTCAACTTTTCAGGTACTTTATTCTTAGAGTTGAGCGAATATGTTCGGATTCGGTCGCCAAATCTGAATTTGCCATATTCGTGCCACATTGGTACACTATTGATAACGAACTTATGTTTGATGATTGGTTCCGAACATATTCCGTTACTTCTACTCCCATTGACTCCAATGGCGCTTAGCTATTTTTAGCGAATATTGCAAAAACAATATTCACCGCCAGGTATGCACTGGGCCAAAATTCAGCCCTGGCATTTGAAATCACACAGGCCTGTGCCGTCCCCATCCCCAAGCACCAGATGGGATATATTACTAATATTACCCTGGATGGAGGAAAGCAAGAATTACTACAAGACCAATATTTCTAATGATACCTGTGACCTGCTGGGGTAAGTGACGGAGTCAGCGACTTTGTGCTCCGTCACAACACTTAACAGTTTGGGTGTCATGAGAACACCCATTCTTTTCACAATGTATTAGACAAGGCAGCCCAGGACCAGACCGGCCCTTCTGGCGTTTGCCAGAATTGCCAGATGGCCAGTCCGGCCCTGTTCGCCGCTGATCGTAATCGGAACCGAATAATGAAAAACTTGCTCAACTCTATTTACTTGATGCCAATAATTTCATGCATTTTATCCAATCCTTGGAAAGAAATAATTTACTTTTTGTTATGCAGTCACAGTAGTCAGATTCTGACACTAAAACGCAAATCATTATTAAGATATTAGAAGCACATCGATATCACTTTATCATATCACATATACTTGAAATCAGAAGTGCAAATTTGTACGCGATAAACATAAATTTTGTACATATCCAGTATATATACATCTTCAACCGATTTCAAGACTCCAAAAAAGTCATTATTTATATAAATGCCTTGCCTTGGCTGCAATGATAATGAACCCTAATCAGAATCGTATTCAGTAATAATTGATTGAGGAAGAGGAAGTAGCGTGCTAGGCAGCTGCAAGATAAAGGATGAGAAATTGCTCTCTTCATACTGGTTAAAAAGCCATCGTTCATCAGATTGTAGAGTGAAGCAACAGCCTTGTCAAGGAATAATGCAGCATTAGAAAAATCCGTGCTGCAGAATTACACAGCATAATATATGAATGTTTAAATTCTGGGTAATTGATATTAAATGTTTAATTTTCAATTGTCACTCAGATCTAGTACCAAATTGTATATTAGATACAAATAACATGTGGTAATAATTAGGCTATTAAAGGGAATCGCTCACCAGGGTTTTTCTACCCTAACTGACAGCAGCATGATGTAGGGGCAGAAACCTTGATTTCGATGATGTACTGTGGCTTGTGAAAGTGCTCACCCCCTTTACATTTTCGTGTTCTGCTACCTTACTAGTTGGAATTTTACTTTTTTTATTGTGAAGAAACAATAATAGGACAAAATAACTAAAAACGTCAATGTACATAACTATTCACCTCTTTAAAATCAGTATTTTGAGGAGCCTCCTTTTGCAGGAATTACAGCTGCAAGTCTCTACTTGGTACTGACAGACTGAGCACAGCAGCTGTCTAGGCACCTGCAGCTGTAACCTATATTCAACGCTTTTTCTGAGCGCCGGTGTGCCTAACATTGTTCTCTTTGGATAAGTCTCTGTGAGCTCTCCAGATTTTGCCACTGGGATTTCTGACCATTCCTCAAAGCAAAACTGCTTCAAGTTAGTTGGTTTCCTCTGGTAAACAGCAATCTTCAAGTCTGACCACATATTCTCAATTGAATTAAGGTCTGGGCTTTGACTAGTGTTGCTTGAGCAGTGTGCTTTGGGTCATTGTCTTGTTGGAAAATGAACCTCAGTCCCAGTCTCAAATCTCTGACACACTGGAACAGGTTTTGCTCAAGAATATCCCTGTATTTCGCATCATCTTTCTTCCCCTCAACTTGGATCATTTTCCCAGTCCCTTCTGCCGCAAACATTCCCAGAGCACAATGCCGCAACCACCATGTTTCACTGTGGGGGTGGTATTCTTGAAATGATGAACTGTGCTGACTTAGTGTCAGAAATCGCATTTATCTTGGTGGCCAAACAGTTCAATATTTGTTTTTTTCTGACGATAGCACTTTCCTCCATACATTTGGAGAGTCTCCTACATGTTTTTTTGTCAAACTCAATAAGAGTCTTAGAATTTTTGTGTGTAAGTAAAGGCTTTTTTTCTGCCCACTCTTCCATAAAGGCCACCTCTGTAGAGTGTACAACTTACTGTTTTCAGATGGACAGATACTCCTGTCTCTGCTTGTGAACTCTTCAGCTCCTTGAGGGTTACCTTTGGTCTCTATGCTGACTCTCTGATTTATGTCCTCCTTGCCGGCTGAAAGATTTGGTGGGCAGCCCTCCCGTGGTAGGTTTGTTGTGTTATCATGTTATGTTCATGATAATGGATTTGTTGGTGCTCTGGGGGATCATCAGAGATTGGGATATTTTTTATAACCCAACTCTGATGGTGCTGCAGCCTCTGTGGCCTTTCAGAAAAGGTGTGTCTATACTGACAGACCATGTGACACTTAGATTGTGTAGTGCCGGCATCTTTGCACACTTCCCTCCTCCCCCGGGCAGGGATGCCATCGCTCACCACTGTGGCCTCCATCACACAATTCCTCCTCCTCCTGATGCTGCCCAAGGTCTGCCTGCACTTGCCGAGTCCACAGGTCCACCTGCCTGCACCTGCCAATGCCCATCTGTATATACCAGCTGCACTTGCTGTACGTGCCTGCACCTACCTGTATATCAGTCGTACCTGCCTGCACCTGTCAGTGACTGCCTGTGTATCAGTCATATCTGCATTCACCTGCCAGGGCCCACCTGTATACCAGCTGTTCCTGTCTGCACATGTCAGTGCCCGCTTGCATTCCAGCTGTCAGCACCTGCCGCTCCTGTGTTCCTGCCGTGCCTGCCTGGCCCAGCTGAACTTTCCCTTCTATGCCATTCCATATTCTTGCCCATTGGGGGGCAGCTGCCCTGCATCTGAGGTGGTTCTTATTTCACCAACTCAGACTATTTAATGCTGATGCACCACACACAAATCGCATTACAAAAATATTTAAACACAAGTTCTAAAGTAACAAAATGGGTAAAAGCCAAGGAGGGTTAATACATTTGCAAGCCACTGAATTACTTACATTACTGGGTGCTGGAATTTTGATTCAAACTGTTTTATCTGAGCCACTTCTAGCAGTTCTATGAATGCTGAGCCCTGTATTACCCCATCCACACCACTGATTGGCCGCTTGTTGCCTACATACAGCATACACAGAAAGCTGCCAATCAGTGGTGGGGGTGTGGTTGGACTACCTGGTATCTGGCCTATTTATTCTCTAGTGATAATTTCCTGCTAATAAAAGGGTCATTTTATGAAAATTGTACCAAGCAGCCCAGTAAGTGATGCATTACTGGAATCGGTATCTCTGCCCCTACATTATGCTGCTCTCAGAGTTGGTGTAAAAAATCTGGTGACAGAATCCATTTTAAAGTAAATGAAGCCATTTTTGTTAGCATAGGCCTATTGGAAACAAAATAATCATGGGAAAACATGTTATGTATGCTTTAAATGCCATTCTTGAGAGATGTGCACTACAAATTTATTTGTATCAGTGATTTATTAATTTTTATACATGGCCTCTTACCAACCAAGGCCTGTCTATGCTTCGCTGTCTGTTACAGTGACAGGTGTCTCACATTGATGTCTATAATGTATTTCTTGATTACCATGGCTAGCTGCTATGGATAATAAACATCCCTTTGGGTGAATTTGATTTTCCTGAGTGGTACATTATATTTTTTAGCATTTATGGCTTTATTAGGGAGATAAAAATAAGGAGATTCGAGGGTTATTCAGTATCTGAACATAAAGCCTGTTCTAATGTTGATGAGGAGAGACGCATATTACCATGCATAACTCCTAAATATCGCTATGGAACAGCTGGCTGTGCACAACGTAGTATAAATCTGCCAATGCTTGCATTTGCCTACAGAGAATGGGAATATTAGTTTTCATTTACTTCCATAGAAGATAAGCCATCATCGGAGTTCTGTAGCAATCAGAATTGCATGCGCCAACCCCAAGTAGATCCAAAAAATACATTGTTTCTGTGCTGCATTTATTGCACATACGGTAAGTTAGTTTGCTTCATAAGAGATATAATAAATTAAATATCTTCAATTTTACCTACCTTTACAATGCAACTAAATTGTTTCTTTTTTTGCTTGCTTTTTAGTCTTTTTTTTTTAGCAGGGATGATTACTTATATTCAATCTATAAAAATCTACCATCTATTTATGCTAGAAAGTATTTACTTCAATAATCTACTATATAATTGTCTAAGGGTCACTTCCGTCTTTCTGTCTTTCTGTCTGTCCTTCTTTCTGTCTGGATATTCATTGGTCGCGGCCTCTATCTGTCAAGGAAATCCAAGTCGCTGATTGGTCGCGTCAAAACAGCCACGACCAATCAGCGACAGGCACAGTCCGAAGGAAAATGGCCGCTCCTTACTCCCCGCAGTCACTGCCCGACGCCCGCATACTCCCGTCCAGCCACTGCTAACACAAGGTTAATGCCAGCGGTAACGGACCGCGTTATGCCGTGGGTAACGCACTCCATAACTGCCGCTATTAACCCTGCGTGTCCCCAACATTTTACTATTGATGCTGCCTACGCAGCATCAATAGTAAAAAAATGTAATGTTAACAATAATAAAAAACAAAAAAAACCTGCTATACTCACCCTCCGTAGTCCGCCGAGCCGCTCGCGCCTGCCGCCATCTTCTGTTCCCAGCGATGCATTGCAAAATTACCCAGAAGACTTAGCGGTCTCGCGAGACTGCTAAGTCTTCTGGGTAATTTCGCAATGCATCCTGGGAACGGAAAATGGCGGTAGCCACGCACCCATCGCCACAGCGCCGTTGGATCCCAGGGGTGAGTATGTAACTATTTTTTATTTTAATTCTTTTTTTTTTTAACAGGGATATATGCCCACACTGCTAAATACTGCGTGGGCTACATGGCTGCTATATACTACGTGGGCAGTACTATATACTACATGGCTGCTATATACTACATGGGCAGTACTATATACTACATGGCTGCTATATACTACGTGAACAGTACTATATACTACATGGCTGCTATATACTATGTGGGCAGTACTATATACTACATGGCTGCTATATACTATGTGGACAGTACTATATACTACATGGCTGCTATATACTACGTGGGCAGTACTATATACTACATGGCTGCTATATACTACGTGGGAAGTACTATATACTACATGGCTGCTATATACTACGTGGACAGTACTATATACTACATGGCTGCTATATACTACGTGGACAGTACTATACACTATATGGCTGCTATATACTACGTGGGCAGTACTATATACTACATGGCTGCTATATACTACGTGGACAGTACTATATACCACATGGCTGCTATATGCTACGTTGGCAGTACTATATACTACATGGCTGATATATGCTACGTGGGCAGTACTATATACTACATGGCTGCTATATACTACGTGGGCAGTACTATATACTACATGGCTGCTATATACTACGTGGGCAGTACTATATACTACATGGCTGTTATATACTACGTGGGCAGTACTATATACTACATGGCTGCTATATACTACGTGGGCAGTACTATATACTACATGGCTGCTATATACTACATGGGCAGTACTATATACTACATGACTGCTATATACTACGTGGACAGTACTATATACTACATGGCTGCTATATACTACTTGGGCAGTACTATATACTACATGGCTGCTATATACTACGTGGGACTGGCCAATATACTACGTGTCTGTGCTGTATACTATGTGGCTGTGCTGTATACTACGTGGCTATGTGCTGTATACTATGTCGCTGTGCACTATACTATGTGGCTGGGCAATATACTACGTGGCTGGGCAATATACTACGTGGCTGGGCAATATACTACGTGACTGGGCAATATACTACGTGACTGGGCAGTATACTATGTGGCTGGGCAATATACTACGTGGCTGGGCAATATACTACGTGGCTGGGCAATATAGTACATGACTGGGCAATATAGTACTGAAGATAGGAAAATGACAGCGCTCCATCCGGGTGTAATCCAAATATGAAAATTTATTTAAGCCATAAAACAGCAAACCGCAACGTTTCAACCCTGTGGGTCTTTATCAAGCATTTTCCTATCTTCAGTCTTCTACGGTCATAGTGGGTTCCCTGGACCTGGACAGGCGCTCCGGTCAAGTGAAGTGCGGTTAGCCATTTTGTTTGTTTTGGGCAATATAGTACGTGACTGGGCAATATACTATGTGGCTGGGCAATAAACTACATGGCTGGGCAATATACTACGTGGCTGGGCAATATACTATGTGGACATGCATATTCTAGAATACCCGATGCGTTAGAATCAGGCCACCATCTAGTAAATTATATAAAGATGAGTCATGCTCTGTACAACATTTCTCCCTCGTGCCTGACAAGAGAATATTAGGTAATAAGAAATCTTAGTAATATATGTGGGTACATACAGGTAATTCATGCAATGTTACAATTTGATGTTGATGTAAGTTGGCTGGACCATGATTGTAAATACATCATTGTAAATACACACCTGTACTTTGCATCTCCCCCTCCTCATTGTAGATTGTAAGCTCTCACGAGCAGGGTCGTCTTATTTTGCTTTAATTATTGTATTGTTAATGTTGTTACTTATGACTTTTGTGTTTGAAACTGTTAAACTGTAAAGCGCTGCGGAATATGTGGGCGCTATATAAATAAAGATTATTATTATTATTAAGTTTCTTTGACAATCCCACTGCGCACAGAGCTGAGATGGCTGACCTTATGCACCATAAAGATGCTTTTGGATTTCATTCTAAGAAATGTATGTTTTTGTGGTATTTTTATACATGATGTCTCAAAACACAAGTTTTTCTCGCCAGGTAGTGTCTTTCAAAGCCAATGGAATGGCATAATAATGACATTTCTAAGAGCTAAGAGAGGGAAGATAAGAGAGTTCTACCTACTATATCAGATCAATGGTCTACAACGGAGCCGCATTCAAGGGTGAGCTGTATCCGGTTACAGAGGGGCAAATACCCCCTTGGCCAATCCCCCAGTAGTTGTATAGGGCTGGTCGGTCGCCAACTGATTCACTGACTGAGTCGACACTGTCTTAAATGTGTAAGGTGTGCCGGCCCGGCCGCATCACAGTACAGCCGATATGGCTGAGTGCAGGATACTGTGCGCGTCCATGTCTGCTAAAATGAGGTCATGCAGCACACCCTGCATGGTTCCCTTCCCACCACGGGGAGGACACAATCTAGGAAGGAAGTGCTGTGATGCCGGCTTCCCTGGTCATTGGAAGTAAAGCATTCCCAATACTTGCGTATACATGTTTTTGTATAGCTATGTACAGTCATGGCCAAAAGTATTGACACCCCTGCAATTCTGTCAGATAATACTCATTTTCCTCCTGAAAATGATTGCAAAGACAAATTATTTGGTATTATTATCTTCATTTAATTTGTCTTAAATGAAAAAACACAAAAAGAATTGTCCTAAAGCCAAATTGGATATAATTCCACAGCAAACCTATATAAAAGGGGGTGGACAAAAGTATTGGCACTGTTCGAAAAATCATGTGATGCTTCTCTAATTTGTGTAATTAACAGCACCTGTAACTTACCTGTGGCACCTAACAGGTGTTGGCAATAACTAAATCACACTTGCAGCCAGTTGACATGGATTAAAGTTGACTCAACCCCTGTCCTGTGTCCTTGTGTGTACCACATTGAGCATGGAGAAAAGAAAGAAGACCAAAGAACTGTCTGAGGACTTGAGAAACCAAATTGTGAGGAAGCATGAGCAATCTCAAGGCTACAAGTCCATCTCCAAAGACTGAATGTTCCTGTGTCTACCGTGCACAGTGTCGTCAAGAAGTTTAAAGCCCATGGCACTATAGCTAACCTCCCTAGATGTTGACGGAAAAGAAAAATTGACAAGAGATTTCAACGCAAGATTGTGCGGATGTTGGATAAAGAACCTCGACTAACATCCAAACAAGTTCAAGCTGCCCTGCAGTCCGAGGGTACAACAGTGTCAACCCGTACTATCCGTCGGCATCTGAATGAAAAAGGACTGTATGGTAGGAGACCCAGGAAGACCCCACTTCTTACCCCGAGACATAAAAAAGCCAGGCTGGAGTTTGCCAAAACTTACCTGAAAAAGCCTAAAACGTTTTGGAAGAATGTTCTCTGGTCAGATGAGACAAAAGTAGAGCTTTTTGGGCAAAGGCATCAACATAGAGTTTACAGGAGAAAAAAAGAGGCATTCAAAGAAAAGAACACTGTCCCTACAGTCAAACATGGCGGAGGTTCCCTGATGTTTTGGGGTTGCTTTGCTGCCTCTGGCACTGGACTGCTTGACCGTGTGCATGACATTATGAAGTCTGAAGATTACCAACAAATTTTGCAGCATAATGTAGGGCCCAGTGTGAGAAAGCTGGGTCTCCCTCAGAGGTCATGGGGCTTCCAGCAGGACAATGACCCAAAACACACTTCAAAAAGCACTAGAAAATGGTTTGAGAGAAAGCACTGGAGACTTGTAAGGTGGCCCGCAATGAGTCCAGACCTGAATCCCATAGATCACCTGTGGAGAGATCTAAAAATGGCAGTTTGGAGAAGGCACCCTTCAAATATCAGGGACCTGGAGCAGTTTGCCAAAGAAGAATGGTCTAAAATTCCAGCAGAGCATTGTAAGAAACTCATTGATGGTTACCGGAAGTGGTTGGTTGCAGTTATTTTGGCTAAAGGTTGTGCAACCAAGTATTAGGCTGAGGGTGCCAATACTTTTGTCTGGCCCATTTTTGGAGTTTTGTGTGAAATGATCAATGTTTTACTTTTTGCTTCATTCTCTTTTGTGTTTTTTCATTTAAGACAAATTAAATGAAGATAATAATACCAAATAATTTGTGTTTGCAATCATTTTCAGGAAGAAACTGAGTATTATCTGACAGAATTGCAGGGGTGTCAATACTTTTGGCCATGACTGTATGTGTGTGTTTAAATATATATAACATGCATGGGTATATGTATATTTTTGTATTTGTAAATATCTGTGTACGTATCTGTATTTTTTTGTGTAGGTGGCTCTCTGCATATGTGTATATCTGAGTATACAGTGGGGCAAAAAAGTATTTAGTCAGTCAGCAATAGTGCAAGTTCCACCACTTAAAAAGATGAGAGGCGTCTGTAATTTACATCATAGGTAGACCTCAACTATGGGAGACAAACTGAGAAAAAAAAAATCCAGAAAATCACATTGTCTGTTTTTTTTAACATTTTATTTGCATATTATGGTGGAATATAAGTATTTGGTCAGAAACAAAATTTCATCTCAATACTTTGTAATATATCCTTTGTTGGCAATGACAGAGGTCAAACGTTTTCTGTAAGTCTTCACAAGGTTGCCACACACTGTTGTTGGTATGTTGGCCCATTCCTCCATGCAGATCTCCTCTAGAGCAGTGATGTTTTTGGCTTTTCACTTGGAAACACGGACTTTCAACTCCCTCCAAAGGTTTTCTATAGGGTTGAGATCTGGAGACTGGCTAGGCCACTCCAGGACCTTGAAATGCTTCTTACGAAGCCACTCCTTCGTTGCCCTGGCGGTGTGCTTTGGATCATTGTCATGTTGAAAGACCCAGCCACGTTTCATCTTCAATGCCCTTGCTGATGGAAGGAGGTTTGCACTCAAAATCTCACGATACATGGCCCCATTCATTCTTTCATGTACCCGGATCAGTCGTCCTGGCCCCTTTGCAGAGAAACAGCCCCAAAGCATGATGTTTCCACCACCATGCTTTACAGTAGGTATGGTGTTTGATGGATGCAACTCAGTATTCTTTTTCCTCCAAACACGACAAGTTGTGTTTCTACCAAACAGTTCCAGTTTGGTTTCATCAGACCATAGGACATTCTCCCAAAACTCCTCTGGATCATCCAAATGCTCTCTAGCAAACTTCAGACGGGCCCGGACATGTACTGGCTTAAGCAGTGGGACACGTCTGGCACTGTAGGATCTGAGTCCATGGTGGCGTAGTGTGTTACTTATGGTAGGCCTTGTTACATTGGTCCCAGCTCTCTGCAGTTCATTCACTAGGCCCCCCCGCGTGGTTCTGGGATTTTTGTTCACCGTTCTTGTGATCATTCTGACCCCACGGGGTGGGATTTTGCACGGAGCCCCAGATCGAGGGAGATTATCAGTGGTCTTGTATGTCTTCCATTTTCTAATTATTGCTCCCACTGTTGATTTCTTCACTCCAAGCTGGTTGGCTATTGCAGATTCAGTCTTCCCAGCCTGGTGCAGGGCTACAATTTTGTTTCTGGTGTCCTTTGACAGCTCTTTGGTCTTCACCATAGTGGAGTTTGGAGTCAGACTGTTTGAGGGTGTGCACAGGTGTCTTTTTATACTGATAACAAGTTTAAACAGGTGCCATTACTACAGGTAATGAGTGAGACTCTTAACCCCTTCCCGACCTGTGACACAGCGTATGCGTCATGAAAGTCGGTGCCAATCCGACCTGTGACGCATATGCTGTGTCACAGAATGATCGCGTCCCTGCAGATCGGGTGAAAGGGTTAACTCCCATTTCACCCGATCTGCAGGGACAGGGGGAGTGGTAGTTTAGCCCAGGGGGGGTGGCTTCACCCCCCCGTGGCTACGATCGCTCTGATTGGCTGTTGAAAGTGAAACTGCCAATCAGAGCGATTTGTAATATTTCACCTATTATAACTGGTGAAATATTACAATCCAGCCATGGCCGATGCTGCAATATCATCGGCCATGGCTGGAAATATTGATGTGCCCCCACCCCACCGATTGCCCCCTCAGCCCCCCGATCTCTCCTTTACACGGCTCCGCTCCCCTCCGTCCTCCTGTCCGCTCCCCCCGTGCTCTTGTCCGCTCACCCCCGTGCTCCAATCACCCCCCCGTGCTCCAACCACCCCCCCTGCACTCCGATTCACCCCCCCTGCAGTCCGATCCACCCCCCCCTGCAGTCCGATCCACCCCCCGATGCTCCAATGCACCCCCCCGTGCTCCGATCCACCCCCACGTGCTCCGATTTACCCCCCCATGTTCCGATCCACCCCCCCGTGCTCCCCCCCACCCCATCATACTTACCGGGCCTCCCGTGGTCCGTGGTCTTCTTTCCTGGGCGCCGCCATCTTCCAAAATGGCGGGCGCATGCGCAGTGCGCCCGCCGAATCTGCCGGCCGGCAGATTAGTTTCAAGTGCATTTTGATCACTGCGATAAAACCTATCGCAGTGATCAAAATAAAAAAAATACTGAATGCCCCCCCCCCCTTTGTCACCCCCATAGGTAGGGACAATAATAAAATAAAGATTTTTTTTTTCTTCCACTAAGATTGGGGTAAGAATTAGGGTTAGGGGTAGGGTTAGGGTTAGGGTTAGGGGTAGGGGTAGGGTTAGGGGTAGGGTTAGGTTTAGGGGTAGGGTTCGGGTTAGGGGTAGGGTTAGGGGTAGGGTTAGGGGTAGGGTTAGGGGTAGGGGTAGGGGTAGGGTTTCGGTATGTGCACACGTATTCTGGTCCTCTGTGGATTTGATAAATCCGCAGTGCTAAACCACTGCGGATTTATGGCAGATTTACCGCGGTTTTTCTGCGCATTTCACTGCGGTTTTACAACTGCGATTTTCTATTGTAGCAGTTGTAAAACCGCTGCGGAATCCGCAGAAAGAAGCGACATGCTGCGGAATGTAAACCGCTGCGTTTCTGTGCAGTTTTTCTGCAGCATGTGTACAGCGATTTTTGTTTTCCATAGGTTTACATTGAACTGTAAACTCATGGGAAGCTGCTGCGGATCCGCAGCGTTTTCCGCAGCGTGTGCACATACCTTTAGAATTAGGCCATGTGCACACAGTGCGGATTTGGCTGCGGATCCGCAGCGGATTGGCCGCTGCGGATTCGCTGCAGTGTTCCATCAGGTTTACAGTACCAAGTATACCTATGGAAAACCAAATCCGCTGTGCCCATGGTGCGGAAAATACCACGCGGAAACGCTGCGTTGTATTTTCCGCAGCATGTCAATTCTTTGTGCGGATTCCGCAGCGTTTTACACTTGTTCCTCAATAGGAATCCGCAGGTGAAATCCGCACAAAAAACACTGGAAATCCACAGTAAATCCGCAGGTAAAACGTAGTGCCTTTTACCCGCGGATTTTTCAAAAATGATGCTGAAAAATCTCACACGAATCCGCAACGTGGGCACATAGCCTTAGGGTTAGGGTTGGAATTAGGGTTGTGGTTAGGGTTAGGGTTGTGATTAGGGTTATGGCTACAGTTGGGATTAGAGTTAGGGGTGTGTTGGGGTTAGTGTTGGAGGTAGAATTGAGGGGTTTCCACTGTTTAGGCACATCAGGGGTCTCCAAACGCAACATGGTGCCACCATTGATTCCAGCCAATCTCGTATTCAAAAAGTCAAATGGTGCTCCCTCACTTCCGAGCCCCGACGTGTGCCCAAACAGTGGTTTACCCCCACATATGGGGTACCAGCATACTCAGGACAAACTGCGCAACAATTACTGCGGTCCAATTTCTCCTGTTACCCTTGTGAAAATAAAAAAATGTTTGCTAAAACATCATTTTTGAGGAAAGAAAAATGATTTTTTATTTTCACGGCTCTGCGTTGTAAACGTCTGTGAAGCACTTGGGGGTTCAAAGTGCTCACCACATATCTAGATAAGTTCCTTGGGGGGTCTAGTTTCTAAAATGGGTCACTTGTGGGGGGTTTCTACTGTTTAGGCACACCAGGGGCTCTGCAAACGCAACGTGACACCCGCAGACCATTCCATCAAAGTCTGCATTTCAAAAGTCACTACTTCACTTCCGAGCCCCGACGTGTGCCCAAACAGTGGTTTACCCCCACACATGGGGTATCAGCGTACTCAGGAGAAACTGGACAACAAATATTGGGGTCCAATTTCTCCTGTAACCCTTGGGAAAATAAAAAATTCTGGGCTAAATAATTATTTTTGAGGAAAGAAAACGTATTTATTATTTTCACGGCTCTGCGTTATAAACTTCTGTGAAGCACTTGGGGGTTCAAAGTGCTCACCACACATCTAGATAAGTTCCTTTCGGGGTCTAGTTTCCAAAATGGGGTCATTTGTGGGGGGTTTCTACTGTTTAGCCACATCAAGGGCTCTACAAACGCAACGTGATGCCCGCAGAGCATTCCATTAAAGTCTGCATTTCAAAACGTCACTACTTCATTTCCGAGCCCCGGCATGTGCCCAAACAGTAGTTTACCCCCACATATGGGGTATCAGCGTACTTAGGAGAAACTGTACAACAACTTTTGGGGTCAAATTTCTCCTGTTACCCTTGGGAAAATAAAAAATTGCAGGCTAAAAGATCATTTTTGAGAAAATAATTTTTTATTTTATTTTCATGGCTCTGCGTTATAAACTTCTGTGAAGCACTTGGGGGTTCAAAGTCCTCACCACACATCTAGATTAGTTCCTTTGGGGGTCTAGTTTCCAAAATGGGGTCATTTGTGGGGGATCTCCAATGTTTAGGCACACAAGGGCTCTCCAAACGTGACATGGTGTCCGCTAATGATTGGAGCTAATTTTCCATTTAAAAAGCCAAATGGCGTGCCTTTCCTTCCGAGCCCTGCCGTGCGCCCAAACAGTGGTTTACCCCCACATATGGGGTATCAGCGTACTCAGGACAAACTGGACAATAACATTTGGGGTCCAATTTCTCCTAATATAGTTAAATAAACAGGGCAGCACACTGCAGCGCCAAAACATGTAAACTTGAAAAAACGAAATTTGAACTGCATTACTGCACTAGAAATATGAAAAATGAGAGCTTTTAGCGCACAAAAATGGCCAATTTTATGTGTACCTCGTAGCCACGTTAAGGCATCTCTCTTATACGAGGTCCTAAGTTTGACCTACCTCACTGAGAATAAACGTCTCCATCTGAATGGGTACATGCAAAAACCTCTTCTTGGACTCAAATTCTCTCTCTATGTGGAGGGGTATTGGACCTACTATAATTAAAACACCTGAAGCTAGGAGGCGGGGAGTGCACGATCAGAAGGCTAAAGAATACATTTCAAAAACCTGACCTGCACATCCAAACATAGACTGAGTGTGAACAGGTGCTGAACCCAGAGTCGCCAACTCGTATATAGTTAAATAAACAGGGCAGCACACTGCAGCGCCAAAACATGTAAACTTGAAAAAACGAAATTTGAACTGCATTACTGCAGGGCAGTGTGCTGCCCTGTTTATTTAACTATATACGAGTTGGCGACTCTGGGTTCAGCACCTGTTCACACTCAGTCTATGTTTGGATGTGCAGGTCAGGTTTTTGAAATGTATTCTTTAGCCTTCTGATCGTGCACTCCCCGCCTCCTAGCTTCAGGTGTTTTAATTATAGTAGGTCCAATACCCCTCCACATAGAGAGAGAATTTGAGTCCAAGAAGAGGTTTTTGCATGTACCCATTCAGATGGAGACGTTTATTCTCAGTGAGGTAGGTCAAACTTAGGACCTCGTATAAGAGAGATGCCTTAACGTGGCTACGAGGTACACATAAAATTGGCCATTTTTGTGCGCTAAAAGCTCTCATTTTTCATATTTCTAGTGCAGTAATGCAGTTCAAATTTCGTTTTTTCAAGTTTACATGTTTTGGCGCTGCAGTGTGCTGCCCTGTTTATTTAACTATATACGAGTTGGCGACTCTGGGTTCAGCACCTGTTCACACTCAGTCTATGTTTGGATGTGCAGGTCAGGTTTTTGAAATGTATTCTTTAGCCTTCTGATCGTGCACTCCCCGCCTCCTAGCTTCAGGTGTTTTAATTATAGTAGGTCCAATACCCCTCCACATAGAGAGAGAATTTGAGTCCAAGAAGAGGTTTTTGCATGTACCCATTCAGATGGAGACGTTTATTCTCAGTGAGGTAGGTCAAACTTAGGACCTCGTATAAGAGAGATGCCTTAACGTGGCTACGAGGTACACATAAAATTGGCCATTTTTGTGCGCTAAAAGCTCTCATTTTTCATATTTCTAGTGCAGTAATGCAGTTCAAATTTCGTTTTTTCAAGTTTACATGTTTTGGCGCTGCAGTGTGCTGCCCTGTTTATTTAACTATATACGAGTTGGCGACTCTGGGTTCAGCACCTGTTCACACTCAGTCTATGTTTGGATGTGCAGGTCAGGTTTTTGAAATGTATTCTTTAGCCTTCTGATTGTGCACTCCCCGCCTCCTAGCTTCAGGTGTTTTAATTATAGTAGGTCCAATACCCCTCCACATAGAGAGAGAATTTGAGTCCAAGAAGAGGTTTTTGCATGTACCCATTCAGATGGAGACGTTTATTCTCAGTGAGGTAGGTCAAACTTAGGACCTCGTATAAGAGAGATGCCTTAACGTGGCTACGAGGTACACATAAAATTGGCCATTTTTGTGCGCTAAAAGCTCTCATTTTTCATATTTCTAGTGCAGTAATGCAGTTCAAATTTCGTTTTTTCAAGTTTACATGTTTTGGCGCTGCAGTGTGCTGCCCTGTTTATTTAACTATATACGAGTTGGCGACTCTGGGTTCAGCACCTGTTCACACTCAGTCTATGTTTGGATGTGCAGGTCAGGTTTTTGAAACAATTTCTCCTAATACCCTTGGCAAAATAGGAAATTCCAGGCTAAAAAATCATTTTTGAGGAAAGAAAAGTTATTTTTTATTTTCTTGGCTCTGCGTTATAAACTTCTGTGAAGCAGCTGGGGGTTTAAAGTGCTCAATATGCATCTAGATAAGTTCCTTGGGGGGTCTAGTGTCCAAAATGGGGTCACTTGTGGGGGAGCTCCAATGTTTAGGCACACAGGGGCTCTCCAAACGCGACATGGTGTCCGCCAACAATTGGAGCTAATTTTCCATTCAAAAAGTCAAATGGCGCGCCTTCCCTTCCGAGCCGTGCCGTGTGCCCAAACAGTGGTTTACCCCCACATATAAAGTATCGGCGTACTCGGGAGAAATTGCCCAACAAATTTTAGGATCCATTTTATCCTATTGCCCATGTGAAAATGAAAAAATTGAGGCGAAAAGAATTTTTTTGTGAAAAAAAAAGTACTTTTTCATTTTTACAGATCAATTTGTGAAGCACCTGAGGGTTTAAAGTGCTCACTAGGCATCTAGATAAGTTCCTTGGGGTGTCTAGTTTCCAAAATGGGGTCACTTGTGGGGGAGCTCCAATTTTTAGGCACACGGGGGCTCTCCAAACGTGACATGGTGTCCGCTAAAGAGTGGAGCCAATTTTTCATTCAAAAAGTCAAATGGCGCTCCTTCTCTTCCAAGCCCTGCCGTGCGCCCAAACAGTGGTTTACCCCTACATATGAGGTATCAGCGTATTCAGGACAAATTGGACAACAACTTTCGTGGTTCAGTTTCTCCTTTTACCTTTGTGAAATCAAAGAAATTGTTGCTAAAAGATAATTTTTGTGACTAAAAAGTTAAATGTTAATTTTTTCCTTCCATGTTGCTTCTGCTGCTGTGAAGCACCTGAAGGGTTAATAAACTTCTTGGGGTGCAGTTTTTAGAATGGTGTCACTTTTGGGTATTTTCAGCCATATAGACCCCGTAAACTGACTTCAAATGTGAGGTGGTCCCTAAAAAAAATGGTTTTGTAAATTTCACTGTAAAAATAAGAAATCGCTGGTCAACTTTTAACCCTTATAACTTCCTAGCAAAAAAAAATTTTGTTTCCAAAATTGTGCTGATGTAAAGTATACATGTGGGAAATGTTATTTATTAACTATTTTGTGTCACATATCTCTCTGGTTTAACAGAATAAAAATTCAAAATGTGAAAATTGCGAAATTTTCAAAATTTTTGCCAAATTTCCGTTTTTATCACAAATAAACGCATAATTTATTGACTTAAATTTACCACTACCATGAAGCCCAATATGTCACGAAAAAACAAGCTCAGAACCGCTAGGATCCGTTGAAGCGTTCCTGAGTTATTACCTCATAAAGGGACACTGGTCAGAATTGCAAAAAACGGCAAGGTCTTTAAGGTCAAAATAGGCTGGGTCATGAAGGGGTTAAAGAGGAGACTCTTAAAGAAGAAGTTACAGGTCTGTGAGAGCCAGAAATCTTGATTGTTTGTTTCTGACCAAATACTTATTTTCCACCATAATATGCAAAACAAATGATAAAAAAACAGACAATGTGATTTTCTGGATTTTTTTTTCTCAGTTTGTCTCCCATAGTTGAGGTCTACCTATGATGTAAATTACAGACGCCTCTCATCTTTTTAAGTGGTGGAACTTGCACTATTGCTGACTGACTAAATACTTTTTTGCCCCACTGTATGTCTGTATATCTGGATATGTATGTTTGAAAGATGTTCTTGTATTTCAGTATGTGCACTGTGTTGTGCATGTGTAAAAACAATCGTATCTTTAGAGCACATTTACTAATTCTATAAGGGTCTTTCACATCCTTGTTAGGGATTTCCATTTGTCTCTTCATGTTTAGGAGCAGACAAGTGAAATTAAATTATTTGCACACCTCAACATAACTGTGTCACCATAAGGGAGTGCTTGTATGGAGCAAGTATATGAGCTGAGCCCGCTTAATACCAGGCAGACGTTGGCTGTGAAACAAAGCCGGCATCTGCCTGTAACAGCAGCGATCAGAGCTCGATTCAAATGCTGCTGTTTAAGTATTTAAATGTCATTGTCAACTACTGACAGCGGCATTTAAATTGCGAGATGGCCGGTGCATGCACTCACCAGCTCCCATCGGCTTTCCCTATGATGGAATTCTGATGAGTTGCTGCCATGTTTATCCTCCCATGAAGCCCAGCCTGAGGCTGAAGCTTCTAAAAAGACGTCAATTTCACTATGTACTGCAGCATTTAGTACAATTGGAATTACAAGATTTAAAATAAGTCATAGAATCATAGAATGATAGAGTTGGAAGGGACCTCCTGGGTCATCTGATCCAACCCTCTGCTCTAAGCAGGATTCACTAAATCATCCCAGACAGATGTCTGTCCAGCCTCTGTTTGAAGACTTCCATGGAAGGAGAACACACCACCTCTCGTGGCAGCCTGTTCCACTCATTGATCACCCTAACTGTCAAAATAATTTTTCTCATATCTAATCTGTGTCTCCTCCCATTCAGTTTCCTCCCATTGCTTCTAGTCTTTCCTTGTGCAATAAATAAAAGACAAATGGATTTCCGCAAGAGAGATATCAGCATAGCCTGAAAGTGAATTTACGCTGCCCATTTATCCTAGGAACCATCTTTTTCCTCTAATTTTGCAGTGTAACAGGCTGACAATCAGTCAACAAACTAACAGGGTTTGTTGAGTTGTAAATTTTTTAAGCTTGCTTAAAAATGGTCACTCTTGGCAGCACATCGTCCTGTGTAAACAGTAATGTGCTGTTGAGAACAACGTTAGCCTATGCACATAGATCAACCTATTACTGATCGCTATGTGTTTATAGAAAAAGCAGTCAGCCTGTCTAAATAAACTATTAAATGAATGCCCATTGGTTTGCCTGTAGTTGATCGGAGGCTGTTTAATGCCGATGTCGTACAATGTAAGCCCACCTTTCTACTCACATTATGATCTTGTATTGGCCAGGCATGTACACATGAAGTCATACAAAAAACTGTTTAATGTACTGCTCTACAGAGCCATATACAGTAAGGGCCAGAGAGCACATCTACACATATGTTTGACTTTATTTATGCCGGGTATGACCTTTCTTTATAATAGTATAGTAAAGCGCACCATATACCACACTTATAAAAAAATTAACTGGAGTAAAGATACTGGGACAAAAGCGTATCTGTACAACCCGAGATTATAACAACGGCTCAGTATGGAAGATGGCTAACTTGGAATACGTTTTTGGTGGTTTTTCACATGTATTCGCTTGGCTGATGAGTATATTTGGAATGTAGGAACCCCCTATTCTAGATTAGTACCACATTTTTCTATGTATAAGGTTTCCTATATACAAGGGTATGCATTTTCAGTATACATTAAATGCAACTTATATGGATTTGTTTGTTCTGTTTCACATTGGCGGTAGCTACACATTGTTCTGACTGGACAACATTACAACTTTATGGGAACCTGTCACCTCTAGAAACCCTATTTACTTGTAGGTATAGGGATAATCTGCAGGTAAATGGTGTGTAATCCCTTTGTAGCTGGATTACTGGAAGACTAGAAAAATGAAGAAAATAAGGTTTTTTTTCTCACTGCCGCCACTTTCTTCCAGTCATCAGGGCAGTACAGGGAGCTGTTGCAGTCATTTCTCACTATACAGCAGGGGTCCCCAACTCCAGTCCTCAAGGCCCACCAAGGCTACGTTCAGACTAGCGTTGTGCGCCGCTGCGTCGGCGACGCGACGCACAATGCACCGAAAAACGCGGCAAAGCGCACGCAAAAACGCTGCGTTTTGCGACGCGTGCGTCGTTTTTTGCCGAAAATCGGATGCAAGAAAAATGCAACTTGTTGCGTTTTCTTGGTCCGACGCTTGCGGCAAAAAAGACGCATTTGTCGCAAAACGCAACAAGCAAAAACGCATGCGTCCCCCATGTTAAACATAGGGGCGCATGACGCGTGCGTCGCCGCTGCGTCGCCCGACGCGGTGCAGACGCACACTAGCACAACGCTAGTCTGAACGTACCCTAACAGGTCATGTTTTCAGGATTTCCTTTGCATTGCACAGGTGATGCAATTATTACCTGGGCAAGACTAAGGAAATCCTGAAAACATGACATGTTGGTGGGCCTTGAGGACTGGAGTTGGGGACCCCTGCTATACAGTGAGAGCAACTCTAATCACTGCCCGGCACAATGATTGATAGACATTAGTGATGAGCGAGTGTACTCATTGCTCGAGTGACCTCCAAGTATTTATGACTGCTCTGAGATTAAGTTTTCATTGTGGCACTTGAATGATTTACAGCTACTAGCCTGCTTGATTACATGTGGGGATTCCCTAGCAATCAGGCAACCCCCACATGTACTCAGGCTGGGTAGTAGCTGTAAATCATTCAGCTGAGGCGATGAAAACTAAATCTCCGATCAGTCATAAATACTCGGAGGTCACCCGAGCAACGAGTACACTCGCTCATCACTAATAGACAACCCTGATGGGTGTGTTTGCAGCTGTGTGTTATTTCAATGCAATCATGGTGTAGCTCCCTTTTACCACTTTATATGGTAATAACTCTACAACGCTTCAACAGATCCCGCTGATTCTGAGACTGTTTTTTTCATGACATATTGTACTTCATGATAGTGGTAACATTTCTGCAATATATCTTAAACTTATATGTAAACAATGAAAATTTGGCGAAAATTTGAAAAATTTTGCAATTTTCAAACTTTTAAGTTTTATGCCCTTAAATCAGAGACTTACACTTACACAAAATAGTTAATAAATAACATTCCCCACATGTCTACTTTACATCAGCAAAATTTTTGAAACATAATTTTTGTTAGGAAGTTAGAAGGGTTAAAAGTTGACCAGCGATTTCTCATTTTTCCCCACAAAGTTTGCAAAACCATTTTTTTTAGGGACATCATTTTTGAAGTGATTTTGAGGGGCCTATATGACAGAAAATACCCAAAAGTGACACCATTCTAAAAACTGCACTCCTCAAGATACTCAAAACCACATTCAAGAAGTTCGAGAAGTTTATTAACCCTTCAGATGCTTTACAGGAACTGAAGCAATGTGGAAGTAAAAAATTAACATTTATGGTAACTTTTTTTCACAAAAAACTTAATTTAAACCTAAACTTTTTTATTTTCACAAGGCTATCAAGAGAGAATTGACAGTACAATTTGTTGTGCAATTTCTCCTGAGTACGCTGATACCCCTTATGTGGGGAAAATCTACTGTTTGCATGCACGGCAGGGATTGGAAGGGAAGGAGCGCCATTTGACGTTTTGAACGCAAAATTGGCTGGAGTTGAGATCGGACACCATTTTACATTTGGAGAACCCCTGATGTGCCTAAATAGTGGAAACCCCCTCAAGGATTTTATCCAAGGGTATACTGAGCATTTTGAACCCACATTTAGGACAAATAATTTGATAACATTAGGTTGTCATGTTGAATATGTCTTCATAAATATTGAACACAAGTGCTCGATACTCCAGTTTGCATCAGGTGCTCATGTATGCACCGAATATTGTGGGTGCTCGAGTGACATGCTCGAGTCCCCATCCCACATGTTTCACAGCTATTAGACACCCAGAAAAAAGTTTGGTGAACCATGATACTCAGTGCATGCATGAGCACCCGATGCAAACTCAAGTAGTGAACACTTGCGCTCAACACTAGCCGTCAGATCGTCATCATTTTTATTTTTACATTTGAAAAAACCCCAATTCTAACTCTAACACAACCCTAACCCAAACCCTAACCTCAAGTCTAATTTTTTTAACTTTACTATTTTTATCTAACGAAGGCGACTACAAAAGGGGATGTGGTTTACTTTGTCTTTCTTTGGACCACAGTGATAGGGTCTATCACAGTACAGTGATCAAAAGGAACTACGGTAATTGGAAAAATTTGCTATTGTTGCTGGGTACTGGCCAGCAGGTCTTGGCGGGCACATGACTATTTTGTCCAGGAAGATGACGCGGGCCGGGGGAGGGAACAGGAGGGACAGAGGGTTGGATTACGTGCCGTGGCTGCTCGTGGGACCTCATTTCTCTCTTCTCTGACATGCTGGATCATATCAGAGGAGAGAGAAATTAATTTTAAATCAGACTTTTTTTTCTCGGGAATAACGGTGATCACATGGCAGGGGATCATAAAAATCGGTCTTGATCATGTTTTCACATATGTGGTATTGGTATTAGTGTACTCAGGAGAATTTGTATAACACAGTTTGGGGTCCATTTACCCCTGGTAACATTGTGAAAATAAAAAAAAAATTGGGGGGCAAAAAGAACATTTTTGTGGGAAAAAAATGTGATTTTGTTATTTTCATGGCTCAACGTTAACAACTTCTGTGTAGCACCTGAAGGTTAAAGGTGCTCACCACACATCTAAATAAATTCTTTGAGGGGTCTAGTTTCCAAAATGAAGCCACTTGTGGGAGGGTCATCTCTAGGCATATCAGGGGCTCTCCAAATGCGACATGACACCCGCAGAACATTCCATCAAAATCTGCCTTCCAAAATGTCACTCCATTCTTTTGGAGCCCTGCCATGCACCCAAACAATAGTTTCCCCCACATATGGGGTTTCTGTATAATCATGAGAAAGTTCTTGGGTACATTTTCTCCTGATATCATAGTGAAAATAAAAAAATTGGTGCTAACATTTTTGTGGGGAAAATGTGATTTTTTCTATCTTCATCGCTCAATATTATAAACTTTTTTTATGCACCAAGGTACTCACCACACATCTAGATAAGGTCCTTCAGGGGTTTAATATCTAAAATGGGCTCACTTGTGGGGGATTTCCACACTTTAGGCACCCCAGGGGTTATCCAAATGTGACATAGCATCCTATAATGATTCCAGCAAATTTTGCATTCAAAAAGTCAAATAGCGCTCTTTCCCTTCTGAGCCCTGCAGTGCACCAAAACATTAGTTTTCACCCATATATGGGGTATCGGCATAATCAGGAGAAATTGCACAACAAGTCATGTGGTGCAATTTCTCCTTTAACTTTGTGAAAATGCAAAATGTGCTGCTAAAATCATTTTTATGTGAAAAATGTGATTTGTTTCACTTTTCAAGGCTCAATGTTATAAACTTCTATAAAGCAACTGGGGGTTTAAGGTGCTCACTAAACATCTAGATAAGTTCCCTGATGGGTCTAGTTTCTAAAATCGTGTCACTTGTGGGAGGTTTCCCTGTTTAAGTACATAAGGGACTCTCCAAACACGACATGACATCCGCTAATTATTCCAGCAAATTTAACATTCAAAAAAGTAAAATGGCGCTCCTTCCCTTCCAAGCTCTGCTGTGTGCCAAAACAGTAGTTTTCCTCCACATATGGGGTATTGTCGTACTCAGGAGAAATTGTTCAACACATTTTGGGGTCCATTTTTTCTTCTTACCCTTGCAAAAATAAAAAATGTGGGTCTAAAATACATTTTTTGTGAAAAATGTTAAACATTCATTTTTTCCTTCCATATTTCATGAATTCCTGTGAAACCCGTGAAGGGTTAATAAACTTCTTGAATGTTGTTTTCAACACCTTGAGGGGTGCACTTTTTAGAATGTCAGTACTTTTGAGTATTTTCTGTCAATAGGCCCCTCAAAGTCACTTCAAATGGATGTGGTTCCTAAAAACATGATTTTGTAAATTTTGCTGGAAAAATTAGAAATTGCTGGTCAACTTTTAACCCTTGTAACTGCCTAACCCCAAAAAATTTCAATTGTGCTGATGTAAAGTAGACATGTTAGAAACGTTATTTATTTACTATTTTGTGTGACATAACTCTGATTTTAGGACATAAAAATTAAAAGTTTGAAAATTGCCAATATGTCACAGGGTAACCACAACAGAGAAGAACCAGAAGATCGTAGTGTCTGATTGCTCCTTCTTCTGTGCTGAAAAGAAGCACTTCACCTTCTTTTTAAACTGTGTAAATGTCTTTTGGCAGTACAGGGGTTAATCGGTCATGTTGGGAGCTCTGAAAGCTAGGGTTCTCAGCTGAGCATGGTTAGCCACTCCTATCCCCTATATAATCTGGGTCCTGACTGATACACATTGTCAGAGCTAGTGTTTGCTGCCTGGCTGGGAGGATAGGTGTTGGTGGTTATATGAGTGGTAATTTGGTGGGTTTATCTGTGACTGTTGCTTGGTTTAGTAAGTGTGATAATTCCCTTTCCTTCTCCTACTTTGGTTATACCCAGGGCAGGCTCCAGGTTTTCGTGGGCTCCAGGCGAAAGAGTCTCAGTGGGCCCCTTGAACACATACCACGATTCATGATGCACAGATACGGCAGAGAAATATAAGTATAGTACAATGCCAAAGAATAGCTCAGAAACCAGACAGTATAGTCCTAAATACAGTATTGCGGGCACCACATAGCGCTCAAAACAGAATAATGAGCCTCATATATTGCTCCATACAGAATACTGGATCCAATATAATGTTTCATACAATATAATAGGCCCCATATATTTCTCCATACCATATAATAAGCCCCATATATTGCTCCATACAGAATGAGCCACATATATTATTATTATTTATTAATATAGCACCATTAATTCCATGGTGCTGTACATGAGAAAGGGGTTACATACAGAGTTATAGATATCGTTTACTGTAAACAAGTTTACAGTGACAGACTGGTACAGAGGGGAGAGGACCCTGTCCTTGCAGACTTACATTCTATATATTGCTCAATAAAGAATAATGAGCCCCATATAAAACTCCAAACAGTATAATGAGCCTCATATAATGCTCGATACAGTATAATGGGCCCATATAATGCTCCGTAAAGAATACTGAGCCCCATATACAGTAATGCTCCATACATAATGGGTCCCATGCAATGTTCCATACAGTATAGGATGGCCCCATGCAGTATAATGAGCCCCATATATTGCTCCATACAGTATAATGAATCCCATATAATGCTTGATACAGAATAGGCCCCATATAATGATCCATACAGAATAGGCCCCATATAATGCTCCATGTATAATGGGCCCCATATGATGCTCCACATATAATGGATTTCAATTTGCTTATTGTATATGGACAGGCTAAGATGTAGCAAAATTATTAAAGGGAATCTGTCCGCAGGGTTTTTCCATATAATTTTAGAACAGTAAGAGGTAGGGGTTAAAACACTGAATTCAGCAATGTGCCACTTTTTTGGCTGTGTGCTACTGTTTTCTTACAATGAAGGTTTTATCACTAGGAGATAATCACTGCTGGACTACAGAAGCACATGAGCCCTCGTCCGATTACACCTTCTCCTCTACTAAGCAGCTCACTGTCTATAGACATTGTACATAGAGCGCTGCGTTGTGGGCGGGGTTAGCTTTCTGAGCTCTGCTACATGCTACATCAAAGAACTCTGACTGTGTCACATCTGCTGAACCCAGCAAAAAAAGTGACACATCGTTGGAATCAGGGTCTCTTTCCTACATTATGCTGCTCTCATTTGAGGTAGCAAAAATCTGGTGACAAATTCCCTTTAAGACATGAAGGCCACTTTGGAGCATCTTATTTTTATTCATAAGCTTTACCAATCTTGGTACAGTCTGGACATTATTCAATTTCAGACCGTCTAAACGAATCACACTTCATTCTGGTCACGTGTGTTTTTTCCTGAACACAATCACTAAGTTAATGCATTTAGTGCATTGTAAGGTTGATGTGTTTACTAATGATAAACAGCATTGGGTTACAATTAAATTCCAATCACACAGTTTTAATGCCTTTCCTTTCTTCTTCTGTCTAGGATGATTTAATAAAAAACATTCTCTACACATTAGTAACCTCTGTACTACAGAACTCTTGTTAATATCAGTTTAAGCTTCTTAATTAAAAGTAATGTTCCCAATTACGGTAACTTTTTTCTTAACATCAAAACATGTGCCTTATTTACTTTTGTCTAGGGTTAACTCGTAAAGGATTTTCCAAATGAGAGACATGGACATTATGGGAGTCTGGTTGACAATTGTATACAGCAGTCATTGCTTTGCGTGACTATCTACATCACTCTTAGGCTACTTTCACACTAGCGTCGGTACGGGCCCGTCGCAGTGCGTCGGGCCGACGTACCGACGCATGCTGTGAAGTAAAATCACAACGGGGGCAGCGGATGCAGTTTTACAATGCATCCGCTGCCCCATTGTAAGTCCGGGGAGGAGGGAGCGGAGTTCCGGCCGCGCATGCGCGGTTGGAAAAAGCGGACCCGACGGACAAAAAAACGTTGCAAGCAACGTTTTTTTGTCCCGACGAACTGCAAAAACACGTTGCATCCATCGCACGATGGATGCAACGTGTGGCAATCCGTCACAATGCGTCGCTAATGAAAGTCTATGGAGAGAAAACGCATCCTGCAGGCAACTTTGCAGGATGCGTTTTTTCTTCAAAACGACGCATTGTGACGTGCGTCGAATGACGCTAGTGTGAAAGTAGCCTTAGATAGGGGGCACCATGTGTTCATTGCTGCGGTAAACAGGTCAGGTTGCATTAAATGTATAGGCAGTGTCCCCTTCTTGGCAAATGTGATGCAACCTACTCCAATGGGTTTCTGGTTAAGACTGGAATATGAAAGACCATCTTAGCAAACTCCAGTCCCACCATAATCCATAATCCATAAGTCTGATGTATCCATGAGCAAGAGGATCCAAGCACTTCCCCTGATACCATTATCGACAGCTGTCCATACACAGGGCCGCCATCAGGGCATTACAGCCATCACTACAGTATGGGGCCGGATGAGCTGAAGCAAAAAGGGGGGCCCGCACACGCTGGCAGCCCGGTCTGGGCGGGCCCCCCTCTCTTTGCTAATGCTCATCGGGCCCCTGGGATATTTTGTTTAAAGCTGCCGCAGACCAGATACATAACAACACTGTGGTGATTTAAAGTTACACCTACAGCATTGTTAATGTATCCGGCAGAGAGAAATGGGCACTGTACCTTTAATTTGCGGGCCCTGGTGCATCATGGTCCTGACGTCACGTTACACACTGAACACTTCCTCATTCTGGAGTGTGGCGTGTGTTGTCGTCGGGCGGGCTGAGGCAGAGAGCAGGAGAAGTGAGGAGACTGCAGCCAGTGAGAAGAGGCTTCGGGTGGCTGCATGTGCCGGCGCTAACTCAGGTCTCTCCTCCTCCCCCCTGTCTGGCAGTTGTGCAGCTCTGTGCTCTTAGTCATAAAGAACTGTCACTCCAGTCCTGTTGGACACAGTGGGGGCAGAACGCTGGACACAGTGGGGGCAGAACGCTGGACACAGTGGGGGCAGAACGCTGGACACAGTGGGGGCAGAACGCTGGACACAGTGGGGGCAGAACGCTGGACACAGTGGGGGCAGAACGCTGGACACAGTGGGGGCAGAACGCTGGACACAGTGGGGGCAGAACGCTGGACACAGTGGGGGCAGAACGCTGGACACAGTGGGGGCAGAACGCTGGACACAGTGGGGGCAGAACGCTGGACACAGTGGGGGCAGAATGCTGGACACAGTGGGGGCAGAACGCTGGACACAGGGGGGACAGAACGCTGGACACAGTGGGGACAGAATGCTGGACACAGTGGGGGCAGAATGCTGGACACAGTGGGGGCAGAATGCTGGACACAGTGGGGCAGAATGCTGGACACAGTGGGGGCAGAAAGCTGGACACAGTGGGGGCAGAATGTTGGATACAGTGGGGGCAGAATGCTGGACAGAGTGGGGGCAGAATGCTGGACAGAATGGGGCAGAATGCTGGACACAGTGGGGGCAGTAAAGCTGGACACAGTGGGGGCAGAATGCTGGACACAGTGGGGGCAGAATGCTGGACAGAGTGGGGGCAGAATGCTGGACAGAATGGGGCAGAATGCTGGACACAGTGGGGCAGTAAAGCTGGACACAGTGGGGGCAGAACGCTGGACACAGTGGGGGCAGAACGCTGGACACAGTGGGGGCAGAATGCTGGACACAGTGGGGGCAGAATGCTGGACAGAGTGGGGGCAGAATGTTGGACACAGTGGGGGCAGAACGCTGGACACAGTGGGGGCAGAACGCTGGACACAGTGGGGGCAGAACGCTGGACACAGTGGGGGCAGAACGCTGGACACAGTGGGGGCAGAACGCTGGACACAGTGGGGGCAGAACGCTGGACACAGTGGGGGCAGAACGCTGGACACAGTGGGGGCAGAACGCTGGACACAGTGGGGGCAGAACGCTGGACACAGTGGGGGCAGAACGCTGGACACAGTGGGGGCAGAACGCTGGACACAGTGGGGGCAGAACGCTGGACACAGTGGGGGCAGAATGCTGGACACAGTGGGGGCAGAACGCTGGACACAGGGGGGACAGAACGCTGGACACAGTGGGGACAGAATGCTGGACACAGTGGGGGCAGAATGCTGGACACAGTGGGGGCAGAATGCTGGACACAGTGGGGCAGAATGCTGGACACAGTGGGGGCAGAAAGCTGGACACAGTGGGGGCAGAATGTTGGATACAGTGGGGGCAGAATGCTGGACAGAGTGGGGGCAGAATGCTGGACAGAATGGGGCAGAATGCTGGACACAGTGGGGGCAGTAAAGCTGGACACAGTGGGGGCAGAATGCTGGACACAGTGGGGGCAGAATGCTGGACAGAGTGGGGGCAGAATGCTGGACAGAATGGGGCAGAATGCTGGACACAGTGGGGCAGTAAAGCTGGACACAGTGGGGGCAGAACGCTGGACACAGTGGGGGCAGAACGCTGGACACAGTGGGGGCAGAATGCTGGACACAGTGGGGGCAGAATGCTGGACAGAGTGGGGGCAGAATGTTGGACACAGTGGGGGCAGAACGCTGGACACAGTGGGGGCAGAACGCTGGACACAGTGGGGGCAGAACGCTGGACACAGTGGGGGCAGAACGCTGGACACAGTGGGGACAGAACGCTGGACACAGTGGAGACAGAATGCTGGACACAGTGGGGCAGAAAGCTGGACACAGTGGGGGCAGAATGCTGGACACAGTGGGGCAGAATGCTGGACACAGTGGGGGCAGAAAGCTGGACACAGTGGGGGCAGAATGTTGGATACAGTGGGGGCAGAATGCTGGACACAGTGGGGGCAGAATGCTGGACAGAGTGGGGGAAGAATGCTGGACAGAATGGGGCAGAATGCTGGACACAGTGGGGGCAGTAAAGCTGGACACAGTGGGGGCAGAACGCTGGACACAGTGGGGGCAGAACGCTGGACACAGTGGGGGCAGAATGCTGGACACAGTGGGGGCAGAATGCTGGACAGAGTGGGGGCAGAATGCTGGACAGAATGGGGGCAGAACGCTGGACACAGTGGGGGCAGAACGCTGGACACAGTGGGGGCAGAACGCTGGACACAGTGGGGGCAGAACGCTGGACACAGTGGGGGCAGAACGTTGGACACAGTGGGGACAGAACGCTGGGCACAGGGGGGCAGAACGCTGGACACAGTGGGGCAGAAAGCTGGACACAGTGGGGGCAGAATGCTGGACACAGTGGGGGCAGAAAGCTGGACACAGTGGGGGCAGAATGTTGGATACAGTGGGGCAGAATGCTGGACACAGTGGGGGCAGAATGCTGGACACAGTGGGGGAAAATGCTGGACACAGTTGGGGCAGAATGCTGGACACAGTGGGGGCAGTAAAGCTGGACACAGTGGGGGCAGAACGCTGGACACAGTGGGGGCAGAACGCTGGACACAGTGGGGGCAGAATGCTGGACACAGTGGGGGCAGAATGCTGGACACAGTGGGGGCAGTAAAGCTGGACACAGTGGGGGCAGAACGCTGGACACAGTGGGGGCAGAATGCTGGACACAGTGGGGGCAGAACGCTGGACACAGTGGGGGCAGAACGCTGGACACAGTGGGGGCAGAACGCAGGACACAGTGGGGACAGAACGCTGGACACAGTGGGGACAGAATGCTGGACACAGTGGGGGCAGAATGCTGGACACAGTGGGGGCAGAATGCTGGACACAGTGGGGCAGAATGCTGGACACAGTGGGGGCAGAAAGCTGGACACAGTGGGGGCAGAATGTTGGATACAGTGGGGGCAGAATGCTGGACAGAGTGGGGGCAGAATGCTGGACAGAATGGGGCAGAATGCTGGACACAGTGGGGGCAGTAAAGCTGGACACAGTGGGGGCAGAATGCTGGACACAGTGGGGGCAGAATGCTGGACAGAGTGGGGGCAGAATGCTGGACAGAATGGGGCAGAATGCTGGACACAGTGGGGGCAGTAAAGCTGGACACAGTGGGGGCAGAACGCTGGACACAGTGGGGGCAGAACGCTGGACACAGTGGGGGCAGAATGCTGGACACAGTGGGGGCAGAATGCTGGACAGAGTGGGGGCAGAACGCTGGACACAGTGGGGGCAGAACGCTGGACACAGTGGGGGCAGAATGCTGGACACAGTGGGGGCAGAACGCTGGACACAGTGGGGGCAGAACGCTGGACACAGTGGGGACAGAACGCTGGACACAGTGGGGACAGAATGCTGGACACAGTGGGGCAGAAAGCTGGACACAGTGGGGGCAGAATGCTGGACACAGTGGGGCAGAATGCTGGACACAGTGGGGGCAGAAAGCTGGACACAGTGGGGGCAGAATGTTGGATACAGTGGGGGCAGAATGCTGGACACAGTGGGGGCAGAATGCTGGACAGAGTGGGGGAAGAATGCTGGACAGAATGGGGCAGAATGCTGGACACAGTGGGGGCAGTAAAGCTGGACACAGTGGGGGCAGAACGCTGGACACAGTGGGGGCAGAACGCTGGACACAGTGGGGGCAGAATGCTGGACAGAGTGGGGGCAGAATGCTGGACAGAGTGGGGGCAGAATGCTGGACAGAATGGGGGCAGAACGCTGGACACAGTGGGGGCAGAACGCTGGACACAGTGGGGGCAGAACGCTGGACACAGTGGGGGCAGAACGCTGGACACAGTGGGGACAGAACGCTGGGCACAGGGGGCAGAACGCTGGACACAGTGGGGCAGAAAGCTGGACACAGTGGGGGCAGAATGCTGGACACAGTGGGGGCAGAAAGCTAGACACAGTGGGGGCAGAATGTTGGATACAGTGGGCAGAATGCTGGACACAGTGGGGGCAGAATGCTGGACACAGTGGGGGCAGAATGCTGGACACAGTGGGGGCAGAATGCTGGACACAGTGGGGGCAGTAAAGCTGGACACAGTGGGGGCAGAACGCTGGACACAGTGGGGGCAGAACGCTGGACACAGTGGGGGCAGAATGCTGGACACAGTGGGGGCAGAATGCTGGACACAGTGGGGGCAGTAAAGCTGGACACAGTGGGGGCAGAACGCTGGACACAGTGGGGGCAGAACGCTGGACACAGTGGGGGCAAAATGCTGGACACAGTGGGGGCAGAATGCTGGACAGAGTGGGGGCAGAACGCTGGACAGAATGGGGGCAGAATGCTGGACACAGTGGGGGCAGAAGGCTGGACACAGTGGGGGCAGAACGCTGGACACAGTGGGGGCAGAACGCTGGACACAGTGGGGGCAGAACGCTGGACACAGTGGGGACAGAACGCTGGACACAGGGGGGCAGAATGCTGGACACAGTGGGGCAGAAAGCTGGACACAGTGGGGGCAGAATGCTGGACACAGTGGGGCAGAATGCTGGACACAGTGGGGGCAGAACGCTGGACACAGTGGGGGCAGAATGTTGGATACAGTGGGGGCAGAATGCTGGACACAGTGGGGGCAGAATGCTGGACACAGTGGGGGCAGAATGCTGGACACAGTGGGGGCAGAATGCTGGACAGAGTGGGGGCAGAATGCTGGACAGAATGGGGCAGAATGCTGGACACAGTGGGGGCAGTAAAGCTGGACACAGTGGGGGCAGAATGTTGGACACAGTGGGGGCAGAAAGCTGGACACAGTGGGGGCAGAATGCTGGACACAGTGGGGGCAGAATGCTGGACACAGTGGGGGCAGAATGCTGGACACAGGGGCAGACTGTGAGACCCGGGGGCAGAATGCTGGACACAGTGGGGGCAGAATGCTGGACACAGTGGGGGCAGAATGCTGGACACAGTGGCGGCAGAATGCTGGACACAGTGGGGCAGAATGCTGGACACAGTGGGGCAGAATGCTGGACAGAGTGGGGGCAGAATGCTGGACACAGGGGCAGACTGTGAGACCCGGGGGCAGAATGCTGGACACAGTGGGGGCAGAATGCTGGACACAGTGGGGGCAGAATGCTGGACACAGTGGGGCAGAATGCTGGACACAGTGGGGCAGAATGCTGGACAGAGTGGGGGTAGAATGCTGGACACAGGGGCGGCAGAATGCTGGACACAGTGGGGGCAGAATACTGGACACAGTGGGGGCAGAATGCTGGACACAGTGGGGGCAGAATGCTGGACACAGTGGGGGCAGAATGCTGGACACAGGGGCAGACTGTGAGACCTGGGGGCAGAATGCTGGACATGGGGGCATGGTTGGAGACATAGGGGACAGAATGGAGACATGGGGCATGACTGAAGACAAGTGGCAGGATTTCAGACATGGGGGCATGGTTGGAGACATAGGGGGCAGAATGGAGACATGGGGCATGATTGGAGACACTGGGGGCAGAATTGGAGACAGATCGTGCAGGATCATGGGGCAGGATGGATACGATGGAGACAGATGGGGCAGGATGGAGAGATCACATGGGGCGATCATATGGGGCAGGATGGGGAGATCATATGGGACAGAATGGATACTCATGAGGGCAGGATGGGAGAACATATGGCTGACGCCAGGAATGAGACACACGGTGGCCAGGATGGGGAATATTATTACCATAGGGGCTAATTTAGGGATATTATTACTGCAGTGATGTATTTTATTTTTTAAAGACACGGTTTTAAATGGGGGGGGTCCTGTTACTGTGTAGAGTGACACTATGTCGCCTCTTTTTCTTCATGTGGTGTAATGTAGAAGTTGGGAAAAATTAAGTAATGTATTCTACAAGCAGAGCTCGAGATAACTGTTATTTCCTGCAGAGATGAGTCCTGGCTGGATGAAGTGATGGCGGTCTGGGCTGGATGAAAGATGAAGGACTTCCCCTAGAGACGTCACTGGTGAGTCAGTGTGTTACCTATACACTGACACTATACACTGTATACAGAGCTCCTGTGTATAATTTCACTAGTGATCACTGTATTATCTGTACACAGACACTGCATACTAAGTACAGATTTCCTGTGTATAATGGCACTTATGGTGATAGTATGGTGCTTTTTTTTTAATTACTGATCAGAATTGTAGTATTCAGTCACTATGTGGTGGTAATATGTGGTCTGGACATGGTGTTGCGGTATTTGTTCCTTGTATGTGATATTATTCGATCACTGTGGTGGTAATATGCGGTCTGGACATGGTGTTGCGGTATTTGTTCCTTGTATGTGATATTATTAGATCACGGTGGTGGTAATATGCGGTCTGGTCATGGTGTAGCGGTATTTGTTCTTTGTATGTGATATTATTCGATCACTGTGGTGGTAATATACGGTCTGGTGATGGTGTAGCGGTATTTGTTCTTTGTATGTGATATTATTCGATCACTGTGGTGGTAATATGCGGTCTGGTCATGGTGTAGCGGTTTTTGTTCTTTGTATGTGATATTATTCGATCACTGTGGTGGTAATATGTCATCTGGTCATGGTGTAGCGGTATTTGTTCTTTTTATGTGATATTATTCGATCACTGTGGTGGTAATATGTCATCTGGTCATGGTGTAGCGGTATTTGTTCCTTGTATGTGATATTATTGGTCATTTTAAAAATTGAAAAATAAATAAAAATATACCTGAATTGTATTGCATATTTTAACAAATATTTAATAGGTTACAGCAGAGTAAGGCCCGACCAAAAGTGTCTACCGTGTTATGGTGGCGGCTTAAAAAATCTTTTGGCCAAAACAAAAGCTGCCGGCTATATGTGTGATCTGGTGATGGGAACTGTCAATGTGTGATAGGTGAGAAGTGGAGTTTTTCCAAGAGAGAGCAGTGGGACTGTGGACAGTTCGAGGGGTGGAGCCTAGAGGCGGGGCTGGGGTGGAGCCTGGGCGGAGTCTCAAGGGGGCCCCGAAAATTTTGCCAGTATGGGGCCCCGAAATTTCTAGTGGCAGCCCTGTCCATACACAGCAGCCTATCAATGACCACCATGAGAGGCGCAGAGCCGCTGGGACAGTATCAGGGGAGCAGATCTGTACCTATACTATGCTTCCTTTATCTAGTAGATGACATCAAATGTTGCTTTGTTTGATGTACTCAATGACCATGACCTGATATCAGAAACTGTAGTCGATACCCGGACTGGCAAATGCCAGATAGTTGGTTTTGAGACTTTCTGTACCCTTTAACAAAATGGAATTGTTATTTGAACATGATAGAATCAGGCTTTTTTAGTTTACAGGTACTTACTTCTGCATCTCTCCATGTGATCGCTGCATTATTGATTTCAATAAAGGTTCAGGTCTTGCTGACATTTTTGGAGATGTTTTTGGACTTGTATCAGAGTCTCCACTGTCTTCTTCCATGGCTTTTATATAGCTTCCACTTCTCATTCTTCGACATGGAATTTCCTCATCTTTACTCCCGGAGGGATACCCTCCCCATTCATCTTGAGGCACCTAGGGATGTGACAAACAATTACATTATGTATACTCTTATACAGATGATAAGCTATAAGCATTATATTATCTGACTTGTTTGTTGCAGAAATTTGTGTAATTCAGTTTGCAATTCATGCACTTTTTGGCCTCTGTCGGGTACATATCTTAAGGAGGCCACAGTGGGGATGGACGCCTAGTATCTGTCCACCACAGGTGCTCAAAACAAAGAAAGTATATTGCATGGTATATATTTTTTACTGTTACCCGGTTTAGGAAAGTGCAGTCTATGCAGATGAATGCTGGCCAGATGTAGGCAATACAACACATTTTGGCCTATATCTGGTAACTGTGAGTTCTAAAGTATAGGTAGGAAATAAATCCCATTGCATACGTTAGGCTCAAATGTTTAAAATGAGGAACCTAGTACATGTGAATACCCCCATAACTGCTTTAGCCTTTCATGCAGGGCCAGCATTATGGGCAGGCAGACCAGGTAGCTGCCTAGTGCCCTTGCTCCTCCAGGGGCCTCCACCCATGCAGCCCCTGTGATCCATAAGAGGGGACCAGCGCTGACCCCCCCATCGCTCATTCAACTTATTGGCATCATAGGCACCGATACAGTTGAAAGCAGTGATGAAGGAGAGAGCGTCAGATGACGCTCCCTCTCCCATCACTCCCCCTCTGCTTGTGACTCAGAGGGTGCATGATGATGTCACTTCATCTTGCGTCATGCTGTGCCAGCAGTTAAGTTGAGGTGACTGGAGCAAAGCCTTGAGCATCATGGAGGAACAAGGAGGAGGGGTGAGTATTGTGTGAGTGTGTATGCATTACTGTATGTGTGAATGGGTGGGCTGCATTATACTGTGTGTGTGTTCATGTCTGCATTATACAGTGTGTTGGGAGGGAGCTGCACTGTACTGTGTTTAGGGGGAGTTCCATTGTACTGTGTGTTGGGGAGGAGCTGCACTACACTGTGTGTTGGGGGAGCTGCATTGTACTGTGTGTTGGGGGAGATGCACTGTACTGTGTGTGGGGGGAAGAAGCACTATAGCGTGAGTGGGGGCTGCATCATACTGTGTGTTGGGGAGCTGCACTATACTGTGTGTTGCCGAAGAGCTGCACTATACTGTGCGTTGGGGAGAGATGCACTGTACTGTGTGTTGGGGGAGCTGCACTACACTGTTTGTTGGGGAGCTGCACTATACTGTGTGTTAGGAGAGCTGCACTATACTGTGCATTGGGGAGGTGCACTGTACTCTGTGTTGGGGAGCTGAACTATACTGTGTGTTGGGGAGCTGCACTATACTGTGTGTGGGGGATCTACACTACATTGTGTGTTGGGGAGCTGCACTATACTGTGTGTTGCAGGGAGCTGCACTATACTGTGTGTGGAGGGGGGTTACATTATACTGTGCATGGAAGGGGGCTGCATTATACTGTGTGTGTGGGTGGCTGCATTATACTGTGTGGGGGAGCAGCACTATACTGTCTTGGGGGGAACTGCACTATACTGTGAGTGGGGGGCTGCATTATACTGTGTGTAAGGGGGGCTGCATTATACTGATTATCCAAAGTAGCCAAAGCAGAAAAATATGCGGCACTCACCCCAATCTGGCAGTGGAAATCGTGAATTTTATTGGAGAAACTGAACACACTCCAACACCGCACCCTCCTGTGTACCTGATGTCCTGATGGATGTTTTTCTTTCAGTTTCTCCAATAAAATTCATGATTTCCACTGCCAGATTGGGGTGAGTGCCGCATATTTTTCTGCTTTGGCTACTTTGGACTATTTGTTCTTTCTTAGTATGCTGAGCACCGCAGCCCGCAAGCATTCGTGAATACCTGATTTTCATTTGTCCGCCATCAGTCCTGCCTGTCGGATTTCGTATTCGCTCTAGTGCTGTCCTTTCCGTTCTTGTTGATTAAATTATACTGATTATACTTTGTGTGGGGGCTGCACTATACTGTGAGTGGGGGGCTGCATTATACTGTGTGTAACAGGGGCTGCATTATACTGATTATAATGTGTGGGGGGCTGCATTATACTGTGAGTGGGGGGAGCTGCACTATACTGTGAGTGGGTGCCTGTGAGCAGGTCTCTTCTTGGTTTCTCTGGCCTAGAGCAGGAAGACAAGAGTCTGCCTATAAGTCCCGCCCCGGAGCACGGGCATCTTATTAACTGAAAAATTCTAACACTGATTGCACAAGAATTACAAGATGGATTTCATCACCCCAGGTATTATTTTAATCAGTGTAACAATGCCAACCTGACAATGCCTGTAAACTACTTAGCAAAATCCTGCTGACAGGTTTACTTTAAGTCCAACGTGACACTCACGTCATGCCAGAGGTTTTTCTCGGTGCCTTTTTAAGTAATGTAGTTCATAGATCAGATGATTCCATGATTCCTAGCAGCATCGCCTGCAGTTATGTCAGAAATTATAAAATGCCTCTAAAATACAATATACCTTAACACATACATTTCTTTTTAAGATGGAATCAAATAGTGAATGCCTGTGAGAGAAGACCTATGCAGGTCTTTGGGAAAACAAAACCATACCTAGAGCAATTTGCAATTTTTTAAAAAATACACTATTACACTTTGTTCACATGCTCATTTATCTTTTATGTTTATCTGATTCTGCGTTTAGGACTTTACTTTCCATTCGTAGTTTATTTTTAGTACACAAAAAGGTTCTACATGCAGAATAAAAAAGAAATGAAGACACACCCCATATAAATGAATATGCCCCTTCTGCTTCCTTTTGAAACAAGAATCAGTGTCACGATTCTGTTGTCAGGTATCTCAAGGCCAGGGGCTCCTTCTCTGTCCCTAACACTAGGGATGCCCTAGCTATTCCTGTTCCCCGGATTACTTCTAATGGTGACGATGCAAGGGCAACGTACCTTGCTGAGCTACTGAATCTGCCCTCAGTCAGTTCCCTCCCCCATCCAGGGAAGAGGGCAGTAGTAGTTTATGGCTTCACACCAACCAGACTAACAAGGTAATATGAACAGGGATAAATTAAAATGCCAATCATTCAAAAATGCATAAACAAACAACACAGGGAGACACCGGGGAGTGAAGGATGGGTAAAACCAAAGTAGGAGAAGGGGAGGATTTGCACACAACCTAAACCTAGCAACAGTGTTAGATAAATCCACTAAAAGCCTTCTCAAACAAGACACCACCAACTCCTGAACCATGCAGCAATGAAGCTAACTCTGTCATTTACTGATTGCCAGAGTCCAGTTTACATAGGAGAGGGGAGTGGCCAACAGTGAACAGCTGAGAGCCTTAAGACAGGTAAGCTTCCAGAAGTTCTCAAGTGAGTAGTTTAACTCCCTGCACTACTAAAAAAAACCTGCACTATTTAATATGAAGGTGAAGTGCTTCTAGTCAGTGCAGGAGTGGGAAAAACCAGACGGCACGGTCTTCTGGCTCCTCTCTGTCATGGCAATCCTTTGACAATCAGGATGCTAAATTTAATTTGCTTGTACAGTTTATCCTACAAAAAATTCAACTAAAATTAGAAAAATTCACAACAATATTTTAATATGTTTAATATTTTTGTAAAAATTCCACCACTCAGTGCTGAGCTGTATGTGCAGTCATTGACAACTCAGTTGCAGGGGCGTGCTGAGCTGTCTGTATTTTGATTGACAACTCACTCGTCCAATCTGAGACAGAGTGTTGATGAGCTATTGTCAGGTTCTCTAAATTTCCATAATTGCTCAGCTATTTAACTGAGCTGGCAGTCTCAAATAGCTGCCAGTGTGATTTGTAAGGGTATGTGCACACGTCAGGATTTTTTCCTGGCAAAATCCTGAGAATTCTGCCAGAAATCCGCGTGCTTTTTTCGCGCGGATTTGTCGCGGAATTTGCGCATTTTTTGCGGATTTTTAGCGTTTTTTTTTTTCCGGAATGACCTTTTTGATAGGAAATCCACAAAAAATCCGGAAAAAGATAGAGCATGTCCGGATTTTTTACGGTATGCGTTTTTTTTGCGGAAAAAACGCTAACATCTGCACAAAAAATGCGGAATGCATTCTAAAAGATAGGATGCATAATGTTAGCGTTTTTTAACCGGATTTATAGTGTTTTTATGGCAAAATTCTGCAAAAAAAACGCTAAAAATCCTGACGTGTGCACATACCCTTAGGTTATGTGTCCACTCTCAGGATGGCCGGCGGTATCGTCGGAGCGGCAAACCCGCTCTGCGGTAAGCCCCGCCCCCTTTCTGGGACACGATGATGCCGGATGTGTTCATAGCACACATCCGGGATCATCGCTCCCCACCATAGAGCCCTGTGCTATATCTTGCGGCGACGCAGCGTTGCCGCAAGATATAGGGACATGCTGCGATCTGAAAAGACGCGCAGCATGTCCGGAGTCGCAGGGCCGCCGCGTGCATGTTACCACGCATAGTGGAGACGGGATTTCATTAAATCCCCTCCACTATGCTGTAACATCTGGATGCTGCGTGTTTGACGCTGCGTCCCTATGCAGCGTCAAACACGCAGCGTTTACTGCACGTGGACACATACCCTTATTCTGTTCCTCGTATTTTGCTCCATGATCTATTGCTGCCTGATCTTTGACCTTGTTCTGGCCATCCGTCTGTTCAATCCCCTTGCTCTGATCTGCTATCCTTCTGGTATTTTGACCTCGGACCGTGACCTAACTATTTTTTTGTCTCTTTCTGTTTATTACGTACCTTCCTGACATTTGACTTGGGATGACTCGACTATCCTGATTCATAGCATGTCCGTGAGAAGTGACTCAGAGTCACATTTCTTTTTGACTTTCAGCAGAAAAATGTGTCATAAAACACCAATAAAGATGCTGAATTTGTTTTAACCCCTTAAGCCCCGGGGGTGGTTTGCACGTTAATGACCGGGCCAATTTTTACAATTCTGACCACTGTCCCATTATGAGGTTATAACTCTGGAACGCTTCAACGGATCTTGGCGATTCTGACATTGTTTTCTCGTGACATATTGTACTTCATGATAGTGCTAAAATTTCTTTGATATTACCTGCGTTTATTTGTGAAAAAAATGGAAATTTGGCGAAAATGTAGAAAATTTCGCAATTTTCCAACTTTGAATTTTTATGCCCTTAAATCACAGAGATATGTCACGCAAAAAACTTAATAATTAACATTTCCCACATGTCTACTTTACATCAGCACAATTTTGGAAACAAATTTTTTTTTTTGTTAGGGAGTTATAAGGGTTAAAAGTTGACCAGCAATTTCTCATTTTTACAACAAAATTTACAAAACCATTTTTTTAGGGACCACCTCATATTTGAAGTCACATTTAGGGGTCTATATAGCAAAAAATACCCAAAAGTGACACCATTCTAAAAACTGCACCCCTCAAGCTGATCAAAACCACATTCAAGAAGTTTATTAACCCTTCTGGTGCTTCATGAGAGCTAAAGCAATGTTGAAAGAAAAAATTAAAATGTAACTTTTTAGTCATGAAAACGATCTTTTAGCAACAATTTTTTTATTTTCCCAAAGGTAACAGGAGAAATTGGACTGCAAAAGTTGTTGTCCAATTTGTCCTGAGTACGCTGATACCCCATATGTGGGGGGAACCACTGTTTGGGCGCATGGCAGGGCTCAGAAGTGAAGGAGCGCCATTTGACTTTTTCAAGCTAAAATTAGCTGGAATTGAGATCGGACTCCATGTCGCGTTTGGTGAGCCCCTGATGTGCCTAAACAGTGGAAACCCCCCACAAGTGACCCCATTTTGGAAACTAGACCCCCTAAGGAACTTATCTAGATGTGTGGTGAGCACTTTTATCCCCCAAGTGCTTCACAGAAGTTTATACCGCCCGTGCGTAAAAATAAAAAAACGTATTTTTTCCACAAACATGATCGTTTAGTCCCCAATTTTTTATTTTCACAAGGGTAACTGAAGAAATTGGACCATAAAAGTTGTAGTCCAATTTGTCCTGAGTAAGACAATACCCCATATGTGGGGGGGAACCACTGTTTGGGCGCATGGCAGGGCTCAGAAGGGAAGGAGCGCCAAAAGACTTTTTCAAGCTAAAATTAGCTGAAATTGAGATCGGACGCCACGTCACGTTTGGTGAGCCCCTGATGTGCCTAAACAGTGGAAAACCCCCACAAGTGACCCCATTTTGGAAACTAGACCCCCTAAGGAACTTATCTAGATGTGTGGTGAGCACTTTTATCCCCCAAGTGCTTCACAGAAGTTTATACCGCCCGGGCGTGAAAATAAAAAATCCTATTTTTTGCCCACAAAAATGATCTTTTAGTCCCCAATTTTTTAATTTCCCAAGGGTAACAGGAGAAATTGGACTACAAAAGTTGTTGTCCAATTTGTCCTGAGTAGGATGGTACCCCATATGTGGGAGAAAACTACTGTTTGGGCACACGTCAGGGCTCGGAAGGGAAGTAGTGACGTTTTGGAATGCAGGCTTTGATGGAATCGTCTGCGGCCGTCACGTTCCGTTTGAGGAGCCCCTGATGTGCCTAAACAGTGGAAACCCCCCACAAGTGACCCTAATTTGGAAACTAGACCCCCTAAGGAACTTGTCTAGATGTGTGGTGACAACTTTGAACCCCCAAGTGTTTCACTAAAGTTTATAACGCCCGGGCGTGAAAATAAAAAATCCTATTTTTTGCCCACAAAAATGATCTTTTAGTCCCCAATTTTTTAATTTCCCAAGGGTAACAGGAGAAATTGGACCACAAAAGTTGTTGTCCAATTTGTCCTGAGTAGGCTGGTACCCCATATGTGGGAGAAAACTACTGTTTGGGCACACGTCAGGGCTCGGAAGGGACGTAGTGACGTTTTGGAATGCAGGCTTTGATGGAATCGTCTGCGGCCGTCACGTTCTGTTTGAGGAGCCCCTGATGTGCCTAAACAGTGGAAACCCCCCACAAGTGACCCCAATTTGGAAACTAGACCCCCTAAGGAACTTGTCTAGATGTGTGGTGACAACTTTGAACCCCCAAGTGTTTCACTAAAGTTTATAACGCCCGGGCGTGAAAATAAAAAATCCTATTTTTTGCCCACAAAAATGATCTTTTAGTCCCCAATTTTTTAATTTCCCAAGGGTAACAGGAGAAATTGGACCACAAAAGTTGTTGTCCAATTTGCCCTGAGTACGCTGGTACCCCACATGTGGGAAAAAACTGTTTGGGCACACGTTGGGGCTCGAAAGGGAAGTACTGACGTTTTTGAATGCAGACTTTGATGGAATCGTCTGCGGGCGTCATGTTCCGTTTGCAGAGCCCCTGATGTGCCTAAACAGGAAAAAAACCCACAAGTGACAACATTTTGGAAAGTAGACCCCCAGAGAACCTACGTAGATGTGCCAACTTTGGAATTATTCTATTTCCTGGAAAGTAAATTAGTAGTGCATGGAGGTGTGGTACAATTTAAAGCAATCCTTCATACACAGGCCAGGTTTGTCGGGGCAGGTGTCGCATTGATAGGTGGTGTCCCTTCGAATTCCTCTTTTGTAGCACACTCGGCACCTTTTTTGCGGCTTACCTTTTTTTTCAGTTGGCGGGACCACCCCAGGAAAATGCTGGCCTGGTACGATACGTGCACCTTCAGTTCCAGAAGTACTGGGGCCCGCTCCTTCCCTCGTGCCAAAACATCAGGGCCTTAACCACTACCTCTTGGAAATGAAGGTACGACGTATCGGTGTTGCGTGCACATCGTGACAGCAGGAAAGCGTTGAGCATTGCCATTTGTACGATGTGCACGGACAGCTTTTTGTACCACACCCTGGCCTTTCTCAAAGCACTGTACGGTTGGAGGAGTTGATCGGAGAGATCAACGCCCCCCATGTTTTTGTTGTACCCAAGTACACAGTCCGGTTTGAAGACCTGTGCAGAGGTACCCCGAACAGTGCTGAGGGCGCTGCCATCACCGTGTATGGTGGTCAACAGAAGGACATCCCTTTTGTCCTTGTGGCAAAAAAGAAAAAGTAGGCACGCACTTACCCTGTTGCGGTGAATATCACTTTATTAGGACATATAAACAAACGGATAGCAGGGAGGGATAGGGTCAGCCACGGACAACGATCGTTTCGTGCTCTACGGCACTTCAACGGGTCCTAATGCTGAGTGGAACAGGAAGGAGTTTTATAGACCCATCTGGATCCCAGACTCCTCCCCCTGGACTCCAAACATAAACAGTGTTACATTTAAAACAAAATGGTATTAAAAACAACAATAATAAAATAGCACATGCTGAGAACTACAAATAAACCGAATACAGCTTTTAGAAACCAAGATTGAGACACTTTTATAAGAAAACCGACATGTCGACTTTGTCATTTAAACCAGATGGTCCTGCTGCGTCTGCGCGCAGGATCCATCTGGCTTCTCTGCGCAGCAGGAGGCGGCGCAAATCCCCTCCTCCCTCAGGCAACGAGACCCGCTCCAAACCCGCAAATCTTAGTACTTGGGCATCTCCTGCATGGCAAGTGTGTAGATGGTCTATTAACCTTGGAGCTCCTTACCCTGTTCTAATGGAGTAAAAATGCTCCCTAATCCGAACAAACAGTGGGCGGAAGGTTTTGCCAATATAGAAGCGTCTGCACGGACAAAAAAGAACATAGACGACATGGGTAGTCCTGCAAGAAATAAAGTCCCGTACAGTGTGCTGGATATGACCTACTCTAATTCTATTACCCGTATGATGGTACTTGCAGAAGTTGCAACCCCCGCATGTGAAGTTGCCTTTAGGGATACTATCTGTGAGCCAATTATTTTTGGTAGTGACAAAGCGGTTGCGGACTATGCTGTCTCTAATGTTTGTACTGCGACGGCTAGCAAAGAGAGGTCCCCTATCTATTATTTCTTTGAGGTCAGTATCTTGACGTAAAATACACCAATTTTTACGTATGACGGTTCTGATGTGGTTGTCAAGAGGGCCAAACTTAAAACTGAAGACAAACTTTTTTTCTTCTTTTTGTCTTTTTTTGGAGGTGGTGGAAACATCCGTGGCTGCTGCTTTATCGTAGGCATTTTTTAAAATAGATGGGGGGTACCCACGTTTCTTAAATCTTCCAATCAAATCGACTGACTGCTGCGCAAAACCTGCAGGATCACTATTGATTCTCTTAACCCTAAGAAGTTGACTATAGGGCAGAGATCCCTTCATGTATGGCGGATGAGCACTGTTATAATGTAATAAAGAATTACATGCCGAGGGTTTACGATATACTCTAGTGGAGATCCCCCCGTCCTCAATGCATAACTGGACATCCAAAAAGACCAAGTTGGTGCCTCCAAATTGCGAGGTAAACCCCATGTTCATGGTATTGGATGTCCCCAGGTACCTCACGAACTCCGCGAAGGCATCCTGGTGCCCATCCCACACCATGAACATGTCATCCACATACCTAGCATATAGCTTGATATGTCGAAGAAATGGGTTTTTGTTGGAATAAATATATTCCTCCTCAAACCTCGCAAGAAAGAGGTTTGCCAGTGTACATGCGACGGGGGTACCCATAGCGGTACCCACCGTCTGCAGGTACCACTGGCCGTCAAAAGAAAAAGCATTGTGTTCTAAAATGAACGAGAGTCCATCACAAATGAACTCCACAGTGTCATGACCAGTGGGAGTATTCTCCAAAATGCTTCTAATTGTTTCCACCCCCAACTTTTGTGGAATACGTGTATAAAGACTTTCGACATCAATCGAAGTCAGAGCATATGACTCCTGCCATTCAAAATCCTTAATCACATTCAGAAAGTCTCCCGTGTCTTTAATAAACGAAGGGACATCCAACAGCAGGGGGCGCAGCAGCCAGTCGATGTAAGAGGAGATAGGCTCAGTTAACGAACCAACCCCTGACACTATGGGACGGCCAGGGGGGGCTTCCACTGATTTGTGTAATTTCGGTATGTGATACCAATGTGGGCGTCTCGGAAAATCCGGTAGTAGCTTTTCAGCCTGTTTACAAGAAAACACCTTTTTATCCACAAAATCTCTTAGCAACGAACGCAAGAGATTTTTAAATTTTACCGTAGGGTCCCCCTTAAGCTTCAAATACGTTGTATAAATTTGTCTCTTTTCCTTTGCTTTATCTCATTTTGCAAAATGAGATAAAGCAAAGGAAAAGAGACAAATTTATAAGAGACAAAATTGATTTTGAAACAGACAATATTTTTACTTGGAATAAAGGCAGCCTATCAGAAGGCCATCGCAGATCCCGCAACAAATGGAATCAGAACAAGGGACAAGGACGTAACAAGTCCCTGTTTAAAAAGAACAAAAATAAAAAAGATTACCTTACAACAGAATCAGACTCAAGTGCTACCGAGGATCCTTGTACATCTAAAAACCAAATGCCATTGCCACCAGCATCTATCTCAGGTGTTTCCCCTTTAGACGCAGGACGCGCCGAGGGGGTAGGAGAAATGGCAGAAGAAAATCAAAAAAAAGGCGGCAATTTTCGTGGCGGCCAACGAAGTAGCGGTTGTTAATTTAACCCCACGAACCTTGAGTGAAGCACATCTGTCGGTGTTGTCCAAAGGATTGAATTTTTGTATAGCAGAACCATTTAATCTGGTAGATTTTAAAATCGACGTTTTCAAGGCGGTTCGCAAGATCCATTTGTTTAAGTCGTTTTCTGCAGTTAGTAACCATGCCACCCCCCGTGAAGTGTTCCCAGGTGAGTCACCTTGCCATGTGGGTCCCCTGGGCTTTTTTGTCACAGAGGACCCATTTGGTGATGTGCGGGAAGAGACCCGTGACCTTTTGGATTCTATGAGCATTACTCCGGTTTCTGCAAGTCATAAAGATAAAGTAACTGCACCTTTTACTGGAGGTAATAAATCTACCTATATGCCCCCAGTAGCCCCAGGTAATCTTGTAGATGTTTTCCAATCGCAGGTTTTAAAAGACATGGAGGCTTTAATATATGAAAAGCCCATAGAAAACCTTCTTTTAAAGGAAAAACAAGCTTTGGGTGAAATACAGGGCTGGTCTGATGTGATTGTCCGTAGTGCGGATAAAGGTGGCAACGTGGTGCTGCTTACAAGAGAATACTACAAAACAGAGGCATTGAGACAGTTGTCAGATGATACAACGTATTTGAAGCTTAAGGGGGACCCTACGGTAAAATTTAAAAATCTCTTGCGTTCGTTGCTAAGAGATTTTGTGGATAAAAAGGTGTTTTCTTGTAAACAGGCTGAAAAGCTACTACCGGATTTTCCGAGACGCCCACATTGGTATCACATACCGAAATTACACAAATCAGTGGAAGCCCCCCCTGGCCGTCCCATAGTGTCAGGGGTTGGTTCGTTAACTGAGCCTATCTCCTCTTACATCGACTGGCTGCTGCGCCCCCTGCTGTTGGATGTCCCTTCGTTTATTAAAGACACGGGAGACTTTCTGAATGTGATTAAGGATTTTGAATGGCAGGAGTCATATGCTCTGACTTCGATTGATGTCGAAAGTCTTTATACACGTATTCCACAAAAGTTGGGGGTGGAAACAATTAGAAGCATTTTGGAGAATACTCCCACTGGTCATGACACTGTGGAGTTCATTTGTGATGGACTCTCGTTCATTTTAGAACACAATGCTTTTTCTTTTGACGGCCAGTGGTACCTGCAGACGGTGGGTACCGCTATGGGTACCCCCGTCGCATGTACCCTGGCAAACCTCTTTCTTGCGAGGTTTGAGGAGGAATATATTTATTCCAACAAAAACCCATTTCTTCGACATATCAAGCTATATGCTAGGTATGTGGATGACATGTTCATGGTGTGGGATGGGCACCAGGATGCCTTCGCGGAGTTCGTGAGGTACCTGGGGACATCCAATACCATGAACATGGGGTTTACCTCGCAATTTGGAGGCACCAACTTGGTCTTTTTGGATGTCCAGTTATGCATTGAGGACGGGGGGATCTCCACTAGAGTATATCGTAAACCCTCGGCATGTAATTCTTTATTACATTATAACAGTGCTCATCCGCCATACATGAAGGGATCTCTGCCCTATAGTCAACTTCTTAGGGTTAAGAGAATCAATAGTGATCCTGCAGGTTTTGCGCAGCAGTCAGTCGATTTGATTGGAAGATTTAAGAAACGTGGGTACCCCCCATCTATTTTAAAAAATGCCTACGATAAAGCAGCAGCCACGGATGTTTCCACCACCTCCAAAAAAAGACAAAAAGAAGAAAAAAAGTTTGTCTTCAGTTTTAAGTTTGGCCCTCTTGACAACCACATCAGAACCGTCATACGTAAAAATTGGTGTATTTTACGTCAAGATACTGACCTCAAAGAAATAATAGATAGGGGACCTCTCTTTGCTAGCCGTCGCAGTACAAACATTAGAGACAGCATAGTCCGCAACCGCTTTGTCACTACCAAAAATAATTGGCTCACAGATAGTATCCCTAAAGGCAACTTCACATGCGGGGGTTGCAACTTCTGCAAGTACCATCATACGGGTAATAGAATTAGAGTAGGTCATATCCAGCACACTGTACGGGACTTTATTTCTTGCAGGACTACCCATGTCGTCTATGTTCTTTTTTGTCCGTGCAGACGCTTCTATATTGGCAAAACCTTCCGCCCACTGTTTGTTCGGATTAGGGAGCATTTTTACTCCATTAGAACAGGGAAAGGAGCTCCAAGGTTAATAGACCATCTACACACTTGCCATGCAGGAGATGCCCAAGTACTAAGATTTGCGGGTTTGGAGCGGGTCTCGTTGCCTGAGGGAGGAGGGGATTTGCGCCGCCTCCTGCTGCGCAGAGAAGCCAGATGGATCCTGCGCGCAGACGCAGCAGGACCATCTGGTTTAAATGACAAAGTCGACATGTCGGTTTTCTTATAAAAGTGTCTCAATCTTGGTTTCTAAAAGCTGTATTCGGTTTATTTGTAGTTCTCAGCATGTGCTATTTTATTATTGTTGTTTTTAATACCATTTTGTTTTAAATGTAACACTGTTTATGTTTGGAGTCCAGGGGGAGGAGTCTGGGATCCAGATGGGTCTATAAAACTCCTTCCTGTTCCACTCAGCATTAGGACCCGTTGAAGTGCCGTAGAGCACGAAACGATCGTTGTCCGTGGCTGACCCTATCCCTCCCTGCTATCCGTTTGTTTATATGTCCTAATAAAGTGATATTCACCGCAACAGGGTAAGTGCGCGCCTACTTTTTCTTTTTTGCCATTTGGATTCTGCACACATTTTTCCTGGCAGCAGCACCCCGTTGATTCAGGTGTAAAGGATTCATACAGCCAGTATCACTTTCTGTGGTGCTAGACCGATATTATAATACGGTCACTGAGTTGGACCTTTGAGCAGTGCGGATGTGTGTTTTCTCTACTATTGCCCTTTTGTCCTTGTACTTGACAACCAGCAGGTGGTCGCTACATTGGGCTTTGCTCTCACCTTTTCTGAGAATCTGCCCAAGTAGCGTCTTTGGGAGGCCTCTCTGATTTTTGTGGACAGTACCGCAGGCTGCGGTACCTCACGCAAAGAGAGATTTGTAGAGTGGGATGCTGGAATAAAAGTTATCGGTATAGAGGTGATAACCTTTATCCAGCAGTGGGTGCACCAAATCCCACACTATTTTCCCACTCACTCCCAGGACAGGGGGACACTCAGGCGGTTCAATCCTGCTGTCCTTCCCCTCGTAGACTCTAAAGCTGTGGGTGTACCCTGAGGTACTCTCACACAGCTTGTAGAGTTTGATTCCGTACCTGGCCCTCTTGCTGGGCAGGTATTGACGGAATCCGAGCCGCCCCTTAAAATGAATTAAGGACTCATCCACGCAGATGTCCCTTTGAGGCACGTACACTTCTGCAAACTTTTTGTTGAAGTGTTCGATGACCGGCCGAACTTTGAACAGACGGTCAAAGTTGGGGTCATCTCGTGCTGGACACCGTGCATTATCGGAATAATGCAGGAATTTATGGATGGCCTCAAAACGCGTCCGGGTCATGACCATTCTGAATACTGGAGTGTTATATAAAATATCCACACTCCAATATTGCCGAAGTTCAGGCTTTTTCAGAATCCCCATATGGAGGACCAGGCCCCAAAACTGCATCATTTCAACTGCGTCTACAGGAGACCAGTTAGAATATGATGAACCCGAGTTTTGGTCCAAAAATTGCCGAGCATACAGATTAGTTTGCTCCACCATGAGGTTGACGAAAGCCTCAGAGAAAAAGACTTTGAAAAAGTCTAGTTCTGTGAGGCCGGTGGTGTCAAACTTGATTCCTGATTCTGCCACAAAATCAGGAATCAGTGGCTCGTAATTTTCGGGGGGCCTGGTCCATATGGGATCCGCAGTGGGGTGTGCTGGTTCGTCTTCAGCAATGGTGGGCCTAGCCTCATCTTCTGTCCTGCGGCGTCTGCGTGGCGGTTCCGCAGGGCCGGAGGAGGAAGATGAGGAGTGGGAAGAGGATGAGGAAGAATCAGAAAAATAAAGAAAAGTGGGATCCTCTCCCTCGCTATCAGTGTCGGAGGCAAGGAAAGCATATGCCTCCTCCACTGAATAGCGCTGTTGGGACGAACGGGACGAGCGGGACATTTTTTTTGTAAGTGTGGTGCTTGAGTGTACTTTATTGGTAACTATGTGTAAGTGTTGGGGGATAGTGCTTGGTGCAAACTACTCTGAAAAGAAAAAGCTAAAGGAAAAAAAAATACCTGTGAAAGAAAAGTATAAAACAGCAGGCCCTAGCTCTGATAAGTGAACCTCGTCACTTACCAAAGTTTGGCGGCTGCTGGGTGTGTGAACGGGGATGTGAAAAAAACCCCGCAGGCACGAGAGCTCTGATAAATGAACCGCGTCACTTACCAAAGTTCAGCAGCTGCTGGGTGCGTGCACAGGGATGTGTGAAAAATAAAAAAAAAAAAGGAAAGCACGGGTTAGATGCGGTGGGCTGAGCGCACGGAGATGTGGGGGAAAAAAAAGGAAAGCACGGGTTAGATGCGCGCGGGGTGAGCGCACGGAGATGTGAGAGAAAAAAAAAAAAAAAAGGAAAGCACGGGTTAGACGCGGTGGGGTGAGCGCACGGAGATGTGGGGGAAAAAAAAAGGAAAGCACGGGTTAGACGCGGTGGGGTGAGCGCACGGAGATGTGGGGGAAAAAAAGGAAAGCACGGGTTAGATGCGCGCGGGGTGAGCGCACGGAGATGTGGGAAAAAAAAAAAAAAAGGAAAGCACGGGTTAGACGCGGCGGGGTGAGCGCACGGAGATGTGGGGGAAAAAAAGGAAAGCACGGGTTAGATGCGCGCGGGGTGAGCGCACGGAGATGTGGGAGAAAAAAAAAGGAAAGCACGGGTTAGACGCGGTGGGGTGAGCGCACGGAGATGTGGGGGAAAAAAAAGGAAAGCACGGGTTAGACGCGGTGGGGTGAGCGCACGGAGATGTGGGGAAAAAAAAAAGGAAAGCACGGGTTAGATGCGCGCGGGGTGAGCGCACGGGTTAGATGCGGTGGGCTGAGCGCACGGAGATGTGGGGGGAAAAAAAAGGAAAGCACGGGTTAGATGCGCGCGGGGTGAGCGCACGGAGATGTGGGAAAAAAAAAAAGGAAAGCACGGGTTAGACGCGGTGCGGTGAGCGCACGGAGATGTGGGGGAAAAAAAAAGGAAAGCACGGGTTAGATGCGCGCGGGGTGAGCGCACGGAGATGTGGGAAAAAAAAAAAGGAAAGCACGGGTTAGACGCGGCGGGGTGAGCGCACGGAGATGTGGGGGAAAAAAAAGGAAAGCACGGGTTAGATGCGCGCGGGGTGAGCGCACGGAGATGTGGGAGAAAAAAAAAGGAAAGCACGGGTTAGACGCGGTGGGGTGAGCGCACGGAGATGTGGGGAAAAAAAAAAGGAAAGCACGGGTTAGATGCGCGCGGGGTGAGCGCACGGGTTAGATGCGGTGGGCTGAGCGCACGGAGATGTGGGGGGAAAAAAAAGGAAGGCACGGGTTAGATGCGCGCGGGGTGAGCGCACGGAGATGTGGGAAAAAAAAAGGAAATCACGGGTTAGACGCGGTGCGGTGAGCGCACGGAGATGTGGGGGAAAAAAAAAGGAAAGCACGGGTTAGATGCGTGCGGGGTGAGCGCACGGAGATGTGGGAAAAAAAAAAGGAAAGCACGGGTTAGACGCGGCGGGGTGAGCGCACGGAGATGTGGGGGAAAAAAAAGGAAAGCACAGGTTAGATGCGCGCGGGGTGAACGCACGGAGATGTGGGAAAAAAAAAAAGGAAAACGGCAGGCATAAGCTCTGATAAGTGAACTGCGTCACTTATCAAAGTTTGGCGGCTGCGGGATGGGTGTACGGAATTGGGCAAAGGGGGCTGCTGAAAAAAAGCGAGCTCGAGTGTTGATCGGTGAACTGCGTCACCAATCAACGCTCGGCGGCTGCTAAACGTGCGCACGGAGGCGGCGCAAAGAGGGACGGAGGGGGTAAAGAAGGGGGGAAGGGGGGGATGGGGGGATGGGTGGAAGGGGGGGATGGGGGGGGTGAAATGAGACCGGGTAGGGGCTGTTAGCACTTACCTTTTGTAGTCTCTCTTCTTTCTTTGGTTTTCTTTCTTTGGTTTTCTTTCTTCCGCTTTTTTGTATCGCAGGGGATTGTGGTGTTACAGGCTTCTGTAGCACCACAAGGCCCAGCAAGACAAGATCTGGCTGTGTGACCGCTCAGCAGGAGTCCCTCAGCTAGAGTGAGGACCCCTGCAGAGCGGTCACACAGGTCACCTGCAGGTGACAGACAGGTCACAGAGCGGTCACACCGCTGCTGTGAGCTGTCATTGGTGGGATCGAATGATAACATCGATCCCACCAATCCCTGCAGGGCTTGGTGACCATGGCAACTGCCTAGGATCCCTCCGATCCTAGGCAGGTCACTGCCAGGTCACCAGCAGGGCACACAGCGGTCACAACGTGACCGCCGCTGTGCCCTGTGATTGGCGCGATCGTTGATCGTGCCAATCAGCTCCTGCTGGGCCTGCACTAGTCACTGGCCTGTGATCGGTGCCATGGCAGCACCGATCCAGGCCGCTACAGCAGGGGGCAGGGGGTATGACAGCCGGCACGGGGCAGGGAAAAGCCGGGCACGGGGCAGGGAACAGCTGGGCACAGCGCGGTAACACCGCCGCTGTGCCCGGTGATTGGCGCGATCGTCGTTCGCATCGATCGCGCCAATCAGCCTCTGCAGGCCCTGCTGGGCCTGCACTAGGCTCTGGTCTACGATCGGTGCTATTGCAGCACCGATCCAGGCCAGTACAGCAGGGCACAGCGGCGGTAATACCGCCGCTGTGCCCTGCGATTGGCGCGATCGATACGATCGGCGATCGCGCCAATCCGGGGGGTTTTTGCCGGTGCCTGGTGTTGCCAGGCACCGGCCCTAGGATCGAGTACATCGGTACTCGATCCTAGCCTGCGACCTCATTGTTTCAGCCGCTCCGATTGGCTGAAACAATGAGGAACGCTGAGATTGGCTGTTCAGAATTGAACAGCCAATCACAGCGATCCAGAGGCCTGGGGGGCGAAGCCATGCCCGGGGATGTCGGCGCCATCTTCCTCCAGGTAAGATGGCGCCAGAAATTTAATGCGATCACCGCGATTTAAGTCGCGATGTCGCATTAAACACTATGACGTACTATCCCGTCACTGGGAATTAAGTCCCAGGTCACCTGGACGGGATAGTACGTCATATGGGATAAAGGGGTTAAACAATGTTATGTGCTAAAGTACTGTAAAGCTAAGTTTACATGTTGCGTTTTTGCTGCGTTTTACAGTACCAGCAAAAGCTATGAGATTTCAGAAATCTTATGCACACACATTGTTTTTTTTTTCCTGACTGAATTGGAAAACTGCTGCATTTTTTAAATTGCAGCATGTCACCTCTTTCAGCGTTTTTGCAGCATTTTTTCACCCATAAAAAGCAATGAGTAAGAGCAAAAATGCAGGTATAAGGCTATATTCACACTTAGTGGTTTTTACCGCGGAACCGCCGCGATTTTGATGCTGCGGGTCCGCAGCAGTTTCCATAGCGTTTACAGTAACATGTAAACCCTATGGAAACCGCAAACCGCTGTGCACATGCTGCGGGAAAAACCGCGCGGGAACGCAGCGGTTTACAACCCGCAGCATGTCACTTCTTTGTGCAGAATCGCTGCGATTCTGCACCCATAGGAATACATTGAACCGCTTACTTCCCGCATGGGGCTGTGCCCACGTTGCGGGAAGTAAGCGGATAATGTGCGGGTGGTACCCGGGGTGGAGGAGAGGAGACTCTCCTCCAGGCCCTGGGAACCATATTTGGGGTTAAAAAATAAAAAATCTGGTTATACTCACCCTCTGATGTCCGGAGCTCCTGGGCGCTGCACGCGGCTGTCCGGTCAGAGTTGCTGTGCGACCAGGACCTGCGGTGACGTCGCGGTCACATGACCGTGACGTCACGAAGGGTCCTTCTCCCACAGCATCTTAGGAACCGGACCGCTGGGTGCAGCGCCCAGGAGATCCGGACATCAGAGGGTGAGTATAACCAATTTTTATTATTTTTAACATTACTATTGATGCTGCATATTGCTGCATATGCAGCATCAATAGTATAGGCGGAAACCCGCAGCGGAAAACGCGGAACAAACCGCGATAAATCTGCAGGGAGAACCGCAGTTGTTTTGCCCTGCAGATTTATCAAATCCGCTGCGGGAGAACCCGCAGGGACCCGACGCAAGGTGTGAACATAGCCTAAAGGTTTAGCTGCGTTTTTGGTGCAGAAAACATAAGCACTAGACTTGGATGTGTTTCTGCAGATTTGATGCATTTTTGCTATGCAGATTTGTTAGCAAAGCTGAAGCTATCCTGATGCCAGCAAAGTGAATGAGAAACCTAAAGTGTCATGCACACATTGCTTATTTGTGACTTGCAGATTTGGTGCAGAAAATAATCTGCAGCATGTCAATGCTTTGCGAGTTTCTGCCCTATGTTTTTCACCAATGACTTCTCTCAAATCAGTCAAAAATGCAGGGCAGAAACACAAGGCAAAAACGTGTTTTTTCAGCTGCATTTTTTTGCCAATAGCTGAATTGTTCCTGGCAAGAGATGAAGAAACGGTGTAGAGATTTCTGCATCCATTTACTCAAAGTGTGCACATATCTGTAAGAAAAATGCAGCAAAACCTGCTGTTTTTAAGCAGCTTCTTTACTGCCAAGAGAGCAGGTTTTGACTGTATAAAAAAACACAGCAAAAACACAATGTGTGAACATAGACTACGGTTACATTCCCAAGGTGAGTTTTTGATGTTACAGATTGTTTGCAGCATTTCTGCACTTATTAGGTTACTTGTAATTTTTTTATTGCGCTTTTCAGAGCCCTTATTTACATGCGTTTTTATTGCATTTTTAATGTTGCAGCTCCTGTTTCTATTTCATATCTCATGCTTTTTAAAAAAAGCTGCTTTGTTCTTGATACTTCCTTGAATTTGGCTTTGACATACCGTAAGGCTGTGTGCCCATGCTGCGTTTTGTATACATTTTCGCCACGTGTTTGCCGCAGCGGAAACGCTTAAAAAACGCATTCCCATGCAATCCTATGGGATTCCGCGGTTGCTGTGCCCATGCTGCGAATTTTCCTGCTGCGGAATCGCAGCATGTTCATTATTTCTGTGGAATCGCAGCGATTACGACACTATAGGATTGCATTGAAATGCTCACTTTACGCATGTGGCTATGCTCACCATGCGTAAAGTGAGCGCTTCATGTGCGGATGGTACCCAGGGTCTGGAGGAGAGGAGACTCTCCTCCAGGCCCTGGGTACAATATTCCTGTAAAAAAAAGAATTAAAATAAAAAATAGGGATATACTTACCTTCTGATGGCCCTTGGAGTCCTCCCGACTCTCAGCGGTGCACGTGGCAGCTTCCGTTCCCAGGAATGCATTGCGTGAATCACCTGAGATGACATCGTGGTTACATGACCGTGATGTCACAAAGGTCCTTCGCTCAAAGCAACCCTGAGCGCACGGGTTAGATGCGGTGGGCTGAGCGCACGGAGATGTGGGGGGAAAAAAAAGGAAAGCACGGGTTAGATGCGCGCGGGGTGAGCGCACGGAGATGTGGGAAAAAAAAAAAGGAAAGCACGGGTTAGACGCGGTGCGGTGAGCGCACGGAGATGTGGGGGAAAAAAAAAGGAAAGCACGGGTTAGATGCGTGCGGGGTGAGCGCACGGAGATGTGGGAAAAAAAAAAGGAAAGCACGGGTTAGACGCGGCGGGGTGAGCGCACGGAGATGTGGGGGAAAAAAAAGGAAAGCACAGGTTAGATGCGCGCGGGGTGAACGCACGGAGATGTGGGAAAAAAAAAAAAGGAAAACGGCAGGCACAAGCTCTGATAAGTGAACTGCGTCACTTATCAAAGTTTGGCGGCTGCGGGATGGGTGTACGGAATTGGGCAAAGGGGGCTGCTGAAAAAAAGCGAGCACGAGTGTTGATCGGTGAACTGCGTCACCAATCAACGCTCGGCGGCTGCTAAACGTGCGCACGGAGGCGGCGCAAAGAGGGACGGAGGGGGTAAAGAAGGGGGGAAGGGGGGGATGGGGGGATGGGTGGAAGGGGGGGATGGGGGGGGTGAAATGAGACCGGGTAGGGGCTGTTAGCACTTACCTTTTGTAGTCTCTCTTCTTTCTTTGGTTTTCTTTCTTTGGTTTTCTTTCTTCCGCTTTTTTGTATCGCAGGGGATTGTGGTGTTACAGGCTTCTGTAGCACCACAAGGCCCAGCAAGACAAGATCTGGCTGTGTGACCGCTCAGCAGGAGTCCCTCAGCTAGAGTGAGGACCCCTGCAGAGCGGTCACACAGGTCACCTGCAGGTGACAGACAGGTCACAGAGCGGTCACACCGCTGCTGTGAGCTGTCATTGGTGGGATCGAATGATAACATCGATCCCACCAATCCCTGCAGGGCTTGGTGACCATGGCAACTGCCTAGGATCCCTCCGATCCTAGGCAGGTCACTGCCAGGTCACCAGCAGGGCACACAGCGGTCACAACGTGACCGCCGCTGTGCCCTGTGATTGGCGCGATCGTTGATCGTGCCAATCAGCTCCTGCTGGGCCTGCACTAGTCACTGGCCTGTGATCGGTGCCATGGCAGCACCGATCCAGGCCGCTACAGCAGGGGGCAGGGGGTATGACAGCCGGCACGGGGCAGGGAAAAGCCGGGCACGGGGCAGGGAACAGCTGGGCACAGCGCGGTAACACCGCCGCTGTGCCCGGTGATTGGCGCGATCGTCGTTCGCATCGATCGCGCCAATCAGCCTCTGCAGGCCCTGCTGGGCCTGCACTAGGCTCTGGTCTACGATCGGTGCTATTGCAGCACCGATCCAGGCCAGTACAGCAGGGCACAGCGGCGGTAATACCGCCGCTGTGCCCTGCGATTGGCGCGATCGATACGATCGGCGATCGCGCCAATCCGGGGGGTTTTTGCCGGTGCCTGGTGTTGCCAGGCACCGGCCCTAGGATCGAGTACATCGGTACTCGATCCTAGCCTGCGACCTCATTGTTTCAGCCGCTCCGATTGGCTGAAACAATGAGGAACGCTGAGATTGGCTGTTCAGAATTGAACAGCCAATCACAGCGATCCAGAGGCCTGGGGGGCGAAGCCATGCCCGGGGATGTCGGCGCCATCTTCCTCCAGGTAAGATGGCGCCAGAAATTTAATGCGATCACCGCGATTTAAGTCGCGATGTCGCATTAAACACTATGACGTACTATCCCGTCACTGGGAATTAAGTCCCAGGTCACCTGGACGGGATAGTACGTCATATGGGATAAAGGGGTTAAACAATGTTATGTGCTAAAGTACTGTAAAGCTAAGTTTACATGTTGCGTTTTTGCTGCGTTTTACAGTACCAGCAAAAGCTATGAGATTTCAGAAATCTTATGCACACACATTGTTTTTTTTTTCCTGACTGAATTGGAAAACTGCTGCATTTTTTAAATTGCAGCATGTCACCTCTTTCAGCGTTTTTGCAGCATTTTTTCACCCATAAAAAGCAATGAGTAAGAGCAAAAATGCAGGTATAAGGCTATATTCACACTTAGTGGTTTTTACCGCGGAACCGCCGCGATTTTGATGCTGCGGGTCCGCAGCAGTTTCCATAGCGTTTACAGTAACATGTAAACCCTATGGAAACCGCAAACCGCTGTGCACATGCTGCGGGAAAAACCGCGCGGGAACGCAGCGGTTTACAACCCGCAGCATGTCACTTCTTTGTGCAGAATCGCTGCGATTCTGCACCCATAGGAATACATTGAACCGCTTACTTCCCGCATGGGGCTGTGCCCACGTTGCGGGAAGTAAGCGGATAATGTGCGGGTGGTACCCGGGGTGGAGGAGAGGAGACTCTCCTCCAGGCCCTGGGAACCATATTTGGGGTTAAAAAATAAAAAATCTGGTTATACTCACCCTCTGATGTCCGGAGCTCCTGGGCGCTGCACGCGGCTGTCCGGTCAGAGTTGCTGTGCGACCAGGACCTGCGGTGACGTCGCGGTCACATGACCGTGACGTCACGAAGGGTCCTTCTCCCACAGCATCTTAGGAACCGGACCGCTGGGTGCAGCGCCCAGGAGATCCGGACATCAGAGGGTGAGTATAACCAATTTTTATTATTTTTAACATTACTATTGATGCTGCATATTGCTGCATATGCAGCATCAATAGTATAGGCGGAAACCCGCAGCGGAAAACGCGGAACAAACCGCGATAAATCTGCAGGGAGAACCGCAGTTGTTTTGCCCTGCAGATTTATCAAATCCGCTGCGGGAGAACCCGCAGGGACCCGACGCAAGGTGTGAACATAGCCTAAAGGTTTAGCTGCGTTTTTGGTGCAGAAAACATAAGCACTAGACTTGGATGTGTTTCTGCAGATTTGATGCATTTTTGCTATGCAGATTTGTTAGCAAAGCTGAAGCTATCCTGATGCCAGCAAAGTGAATGAGAAACCTAAAGTGTCATGCACACATTGCTTATTTGTGACTTGCAGATTTGGTGCAGAAAATAATCTGCAGCATGTCAATGCTTTGCGAGTTTCTGCCCTATGTTTTTCACCAATGACTTCTCTCAAATCAGTCAAAAATGCAGGGCAGAAACACAAGGCAAAAACGTGTTTTTTCAGCTGCATTTTTTTGCCAATAGCTGAATTGTTCCTGGCAAGAGATGAAGAAACGGTGTAGAGATTTCTGCATCCATTTACTCAAAGTGTGCACATATCTGTAAGAAAAATGCAGCAAAACCTGCTGTTTTTAAGCAGCTTCTTTACTGCCAAGAGAGCAGGTTTTGACTGTATAAAAAAACACAGCAAAAACACAATGTGTGAACATAGACTACGGTTACATTCCCAAGGTGAGTTTTTGATGTTACAGATTGTTTGCAGCATTTCTGCACTTATTAGGTTACTTGTAATTTTTTTATTGCGCTTTTCAGAGCCCTTATTTACATGCGTTTTTATTGCATTTTTAATGTTGCAGCTCCTGTTTCTATTTCATATCTCATGCTTTTTAAAAAAAGCTGCTTTGTTCTTGATACTTCCTTGAATTTGGCTTTGACATACCGTAAGGCTGTGTGCCCATGCTGCGTTTTGTATACATTTTCGCCACGTGTTTGCCGCAGCGGAAACGCTTAAAAAACGCATTCCCATGCAATCCTATGGGATTCCGCGGTTGCTGTGCCCATGCTGCGAATTTTCCTGCTGCGGAATCGCAGCATGTTCATTATTTCTGTGGAATCGCAGCGATTACGACACTATAGGATTGCATTGAAATGCTCACTTTACGCATGTGGCTATGCTCACCATGCGTAAAGTGAGCGCTTCATGTGCGGATGGTACCCAGGGTCTGGAGGAGAGGAGACTCTCCTCCAGGCCCTGGGTACAATATTCCTGTAAAAAAAAGAATTAAAATAAAAAATAGGGATATACTTACCTTCTGATGGCCCTTGGAGTCCTCCCGACTCTCAGCGGTGCACGTGGCAGCTTCCGTTCCCAGGAATGCATTGCGTGAATCACCTGAGATGACATCGTGGTTACATGACCGTGATGTCACAAAGGTCCTTCGCTCAAAGCAACCCTGAGCGCACGGGTTAGATGCGGTGGGCTGAGCGCACGGAGATGTGGGGGGAAAAAAAAGGAAAGCACGGGTTAGATGCGCGCGGGGTGAGCGCACGGAGATGTGGGAAAAAAAAAAAGGAAAGCACGGGTTAGACGCGGTGCGGTGAGCGCACGGAGATGTGGGGGAAAAAAAAAGGAAAGCACGGGTTAGATGCGTGCGGGGTGAGCGCACGGAGATGTGGGAAAAAAAAAAGGAAAGCACGGGTTAGACGCGGCGGGGTGAGCGCACGGAGATGTGGGGGAAAAAAAAGGAAAGCACAGGTTAGATGCGCGCGGGGTGAACGCACGGAGATGTGGGAAAAAAAAAAAAGGAAAACGGCAGGCACAAGCTCTGATAAGTGAACTGCGTCACTTATCAAAGTTTGGCGGCTGCGGGATGGGTGTACGGAATTGGGCAAAGGGGGCTGCTGAAAAAAAGCGAGCACGAGTGTTGATCGGTGAACTGCGTCACCAATCAACGCTCGGCGGCTGCTAAACGTGCGCACGGAGGCGGCGCAAAGAGGGACGGAGGGGGTAAAGAAGGGGGGAAGGGGGGGATGGGGGGATGGGTGGAAGGGGGGGATGGGGGGGGTGAAATGAGACCGGGTAGGGGCTGTTAGCACTTACCTTTTGTAGTCTCTCTTCTTTCTTTGGTTTTCTTTCTTTGGTTTTCTTTCTTCCGCTTTTTTGTATCGCAGGGGATTGTGGTGTTACAGGCTTCTGTAGCACCACAAGGCCCAGCAAGACAAGATCTGGCTGTGTGACCGCTCAGCAGGAGTCCCTCAGCTAGAGTGAGGACCCCTGCAGAGCGGTCACACAGGTCACCTGCAGGTGACAGACAGGTCACAGAGCGGTCACACCGCTGCTGTGAGCTGTCATTGGTGGGATCGAATGATAACATCGATCCCACCAATCCCTGCAGGGCTTGGTGACCATGGCAACTGCCTAGGATCCCTCCGATCCTAGGCAGGTCACTGCCAGGTCACCAGCAGGGCACACAGCGGTCACAACGTGACCGCCGCTGTGCCCTGTGATTGGCGCGATCGTTGATCGTGCCAATCAGCTCCTGCTGGGCCTGCACTAGTCACTGGCCTGTGATCGGTGCCATGGCAGCACCGATCCAGGCCGCTACAGCAGGGGGCAGGGGGTATGACAGCCGGCACGGGGCAGGGAAAAGCCGGGCACGGGGCAGGGAACAGCTGGGCACAGCGCGGTAACACCGCCGCTGTGCCCGGTGATTGGCGCGATCGTCGTTCGCATCGATCGCGCCAATCAGCCTCTGCAGGCCCTGCTGGGCCTGCACTAGGCTCTGGTCTACGATCGGTGCTATTGCAGCACCGATCCAGGCCAGTACAGCAGGGCACAGCGGCGGTAATACCGCCGCTGTGCCCTGCGATTGGCGCGATCGATACGATCGGCGATCGCGCCAATCCGGGGGGTTTTTGCCGGTGCCTGGTGTTGCCAGGCACCGGCCCTAGGATCGAGTACATCGGTACTCGATCCTAGCCTGCGACCTCATTGTTTCAGCCGCTCCGATTGGCTGAAACAATGAGGAACGCTGAGATTGGCTGTTCAGAATTGAACAGCCAATCACAGCGATCCAGAGGCCTGGGGGGCGAAGCCATGCCCGGGGATGTCGGCGCCATCTTCCTCCAGGTAAGATGGCGCCAGAAATTTAATGCGATCACCGCGATTTAAGTCGCGATGTCGCATTAAACACTATGACGTACTATCCCGTCACTGGGAATTAAGTCCCAGGTCACCTGGACGGGATAGTACGTCATATGGGATAAAGGGGTTAAACAATGTTATGTGCTAAAGTACTGTAAAGCTAAGTTTACATGTTGCGTTTTTGCTGCGTTTTACAGTACCAGCAAAAGCTATGAGATTTCAGAAATCTTATGCACACACATTGTTTTTTTTTTCCTGACTGAATTGGAAAACTGCTGCATTTTTTAAATTGCAGCATGTCACCTCTTTCAGCGTTTTTGCAGCATTTTTTCACCCATAAAAAGCAATGAGTAAGAGCAAAAATGCAGGTATAAGGCTATATTCACACTTAGTGGTTTTTACCGCGGAACCGCCGCGATTTTGATGCTGCGGGTCCGCAGCAGTTTCCATAGCGTTTACAGTAACATGTAAACCCTATGGAAACCGCAAACCGCTGTGCACATGCTGCGGGAAAAACCGCGCGGGAACGCAGCGGTTTACAACCCGCAGCATGTCACTTCTTTGTGCAGAATCGCTGCGATTCTGCACCCATAGGAATACATTGAACCGCTTACTTCCCGCATGGGGCTGTGCCCACGTTGCGGGAAGTAAGCGGATAATGTGCGGGTGGTACCCGGGGTGGAGGAGAGGAGACTCTCCTCCAGGCCCTGGGAACCATATTTGGGGTTAAAAAATAAAAAATCTGGTTATACTCACCCTCTGATGTCCGGAGCTCCTGGGCGCTGCACGCGGCTGTCCGGTCAGAGTTGCTGTGCGACCAGGACCTGCGGTGACGTCGCGGTCACATGACCGTGACGTCACGAAGGGTCCTTCTCCCACAGCATCTTAGGAACCGGACCGCTGGGTGCAGCGCCCAGGAGATCCGGACATCAGAGGGTGAGTATAACCAATTTTTATTATTTTTAACATTACTATTGATGCTGCATATTGCTGCATATGCAGCATCAATAGTATAGGCGGAAACCCGCAGCGGAAAACGCGGAACAAACCGCGATAAATCTGCAGGGAGAACCGCAGTTGTTTTGCCCTGCAGATTTATCAAATCCGCTGCGGGAGAACCCGCAGGGACCCGACGCAAGGTGTGAACATAGCCTAAAGGTTTAGCTGCGTTTTTGGTGCAGAAAACATAAGCACTAGACTTGGATGTGTTTCTGCAGATTTGATGCATTTTTGCTATGCAGATTTGTTAGCAAAGCTGAAGCTATCCTGATGCCAGCAAAGTGAATGAGAAACCTAAAGTGTCATGCACACATTGCTTATTTGTGACTTGCAGATTTGGTGCAGAAAATAATCTGCAGCATGTCAATGCTTTGCGAGTTTCTGCCCTATGTTTTTCACCAATGACTTCTCTCAAATCAGTCAAAAATGCAGGGCAGAAACACAAGGCAAAAACGTGTTTTTTCAGCTGCATTTTTTTGCCAATAGCTGAATTGTTCCTGGCAAGAGATGAAGAAACGGTGTAGAGATTTCTGCATCCATTTACTCAAAGTGTGCACATATCTGTAAGAAAAATGCAGCAAAACCTGCTGTTTTTAAGCAGCTTCTTTACTGCCAAGAGAGCAGGTTTTGACTGTATAAAAAAACACAGCAAAAACACAATGTGTGAACATAGACTACGGTTACATTCCCAAGGTGAGTTTTTGATGTTACAGATTGTTTGCAGCATTTCTGCACTTATTAGGTTACTTGTAATTTTTTTATTGCGCTTTTCAGAGCCCTTATTTACATGCGTTTTTATTGCATTTTTAATGTTGCAGCTCCTGTTTCTATTTCATATCTCATGCTTTTTAAAAAAAGCTGCTTTGTTCTTGATACTTCCTTGAATTTGGCTTTGACATACCGTAAGGCTGTGTGCCCATGCTGCGTTTTGTATACATTTTCGCCACGTGTTTGCCGCAGCGGAAACGCTTAAAAAACGCATTCCCATGCAATCCTATGGGATTCCGCGGTTGCTGTGCCCATGCTGCGAATTTTCCTGCTGCGGAATCGCAGCATGTTCATTATTTCTGTGGAATCGCAGCGATTACGACACTATAGGATTGCATTGAAATGCTCACTTTACGCATGTGGCTATGCTCACCATGCGTAAAGTGAGCGCTTCATGTGCGGATGGTACCCAGGGTCTGGAGGAGAGGAGACTCTCCTCCAGGCCCTGGGTACAATATTCCTGTAAAAAAAAGAATTAAAATAAAAAATAGGGATATACTTACCTTCTGATGGCCCTTGGAGTCCTCCCGACTCTCAGCGGTGCACGTGGCAGCTTCCGTTCCCAGGAATGCATTGCGTGAATCACCTGAGATGACATCGTGGTTACATGACCGTGATGTCACAAAGGTCCTTCGCTCAAAGCAACCCTGAGCGCACGGGTTAGATGCGGTGGGCTGAGCGCACGGAGATGTGGGGGGAAAAAAAAGGAAAGCACGGGTTAGATGCGCGCGGGGTGAGCGCACGGAGATGTGGGAAAAAAAAAAAGGAAAGCACGGGTTAGACGCGGTGCGGTGAGCGCACGGAGATGTGGGGGAAAAAAAAAGGAAAGCACGGGTTAGATGCGTGCGGGGTGAGCACACGGAGATGTGGGAAAAAAAAAAGGAAAGCACGGGTTAGACGCGGCGGGGTGAGCGCACGGAGATGTGGGGGAAAAAAAAGGAAAGCACAGGTTAGATGCGCGCGGGGTGAACGCACGGAGATGTGGGAAAAAAAAAAAAGGAAAACGGCAGGCACAAGCTCTGATAAGTGAACTGCGTCACTTATCAAAGTTTGGCGGCTGCGGGATGGGTGTACGGAATTGGGCAAAGGGGGCTGCTGAAAAAAAGCGAGCACGAGTGTTGATCGGTGAACTGCGTCACCAATCAACGCTCGGCGGCTGCTAAACGTGCGCACGGAGGCGGCGCAAAGAGGGACGGAGGGGGTAAAGAAGGGGGGAAGGGGGGGATGGGGGGATGGGTGGAAGGGGGGGATGGGGGGGGTGAAATGAGACCGGGTAGGGGCTGTTAGCACTTACCTTTTGTAGTCTCTCTTCTTTCTTTGGTTTTCTTTCTTTGGTTTTCTTTCTTCCGCTTTTTTGTATCGCAGGGGATTGTGGTGTTACAGGCTTCTGTAGCACCACAAGGCCCAGCAAGACAAGATCTGGCTGTGTGACCGCTCAGCAGGAGTCCCTCAGCTAGAGTGAGGACCCCTGCAGAGCGGTCACACAGGTCACCTGCAGGTGACAGACAGGTCACAGAGCGGTCACACCGCTGCTGTGAGCTGTCATTGGTGGGATCGAATGATAACATCGATCCCACCAATCCCTGCAGGGCTTGGTGACCATGGCAACTGCCTAGGATCCCTCCGATCCTAGGCAGGTCACTGCCAGGTCACCAGCAGGGCACACAGCGGTCACAACGTGACCGCCGCTGTGCCCTGTGATTGGCGCGATCGTTGATCGTGCCAATCAGCTCCTGCTGGGCCTGCACTAGTCACTGGCCTGTGATCGGTGCCATGGCAGCACCGATCCAGGCCGCTACAGCAGGGGGCAGGGGGTATGACAGCCGGCACGGGGCAGGGAAAAGCCGGGCACGGGGCAGGGAACAGCTGGGCACAGCGCGGTAACACCGCCGCTGTGCCCGGTGATTGGCGCGATCGTCGTTCGCATCGATCGCGCCAATCAGCCTCTGCAGGCCCTGCTGGGCCTGCACTAGGCTCTGGTCTACGATCGGTGCTATTGCAGCACCGATCCAGGCCAGTACAGCAGGGCACAGCGGCGGTAATACCGCCGCTGTGCCCTGCGATTGGCGCGATCGATACGATCGGCGATCGCGCCAATCCGGGGGGTTTTTGCCGGTGCCTGGTGTTGCCAGGCACCGGCCCTAGGATCGAGTACATCGGTACTCGATCCTAGCCTGCGACCTCATTGTTTCAGCCGCTCCGATTGGCTGAAACAATGAGGAACGCTGAGATTGGCTGTTCAGAATTGAACAGCCAATCACAGCGATCCAGAGGCCTGGGGGGCGAAGCCATGCCCGGGGATGTCGGCGCCATCTTCCTCCAGGTAAGATGGCGCCAGAAATTTAATGCGATCACCGCGATTTAAGTCGCGATGTCGCATTAAACACTATGACGTACTATCCCGTCACTGGGAATTAAGTCCCAGGTCACCTGGACGGGATAGTACGTCATATGGGATAAAGGGGTTAAACAATGTTATGTGCTAAAGTACTGTAAAGCTAAGTTTACATGTTGCGTTTTTGCTGCGTTTTACAGTACCAGCAAAAGCTATGAGATTTCAGAAATCTTATGCACACACATTGTTTTTTTTTTCCTGACTGAATTGGAAAACTGCTGCATTTTTTAAATTGCAGCATGTCACCTCTTTCAGCGTTTTTGCAGCATTTTTTCACCCATAAAAAGCAATGAGTAAGAGCAAAAATGCAGGTATAAGGCTATATTCACACTTAGTGGTTTTTACCGCGGAACCGCCGCGATTTTGATGCTGCGGGTCCGCAGCAGTTTCCATAGCGTTTACAGTAACATGTAAACCCTATGGAAACCGCAAACCGCTGTGCACATGCTGCGGGAAAAACCGCGCGGGAACGCAGCGGTTTACAACCCGCAGCATGTCACTTCTTTGTGCAGAATCGCTGCGATTCTGCACCCATAGGAATACATTGAACCGCTTACTTCCCGCATGGGGCTGTGCCCACGTTGCGGGAAGTAAGCGGATAATGTGCGGGTGGTACCCGGGGTGGAGGAGAGGAGACTCTCCTCCAGGCCCTGGGAACCATATTTGGGGTTAAAAAATAAAAAATCTGGTTATACTCACCCTCTGATGTCCGGAGCTCCTGGGCGCTGCACGCGGCTGTCCGGTCAGAGTTGCTGTGCGACCAGGACCTGCGGTGACGTCGCGGTCACATGACCGTGACGTCACGAAGGGTCCTTCTCCCACAGCATCTTAGGAACCGGACCGCTGGGTGCAGCGCCCAGGAGATCCGGACATCAGAGGGTGAGTATAACCAATTTTTATTATTTTTAACATTACTATTGATGCTGCATATTGCTGCATATGCAGCATCAATAGTATAGGCGGAAACCCGCAGCGGAAAACGCGGAACAAACCGCGATAAATCTGCAGGGAGAACCGCAGTTGTTTTGCCCTGCAGATTTATCAAATCCGCTGCGGGAGAACCCGCAGGGACCCGACGCAAGGTGTGAACATAGCCTAAAGGTTTAGCTGCGTTTTTGGTGCAGAAAACATAAGCACTAGACTTGGATGTGTTTCTGCAGATTTGATGCATTTTTGCTATGCAGATTTGTTAGCAAAGCTGAAGCTATCCTGATGCCAGCAAAGTGAATGAGAAACCTAAAGTGTCATGCACACATTGCTTATTTGTGACTTGCAGATTTGGTGCAGAAAATAATCTGCAGCATGTCAATGCTTTGCGAGTTTCTGCCCTATGTTTTTCACCAATGACTTCTCTCAAATCAGTCAAAAATGCAGGGCAGAAACACAAGGCAAAAACGTGTTTTTTCAGCTGCATTTTTTTGCCAATAGCTGAATTGTTCCTGGCAAGAGATGAAGAAACGGTGTAGAGATTTCTGCATCCATTTACTCAAAGTGTGCACATATCTGTAAGAAAAATGCAGCAAAACCTGCTGTTTTTAAGCAGCTTCTTTACTGCCAAGAGAGCAGGTTTTGACTGTATAAAAAAACACAGCAAAAACACAATGTGTGAACATAGACTACGGTTACATTCCCAAGGTGAGTTTTTGATGTTACAGATTGTTTGCAGCATTTCTGCACTTATTAGGTTACTTGTAATTTTTTTATTGCGCTTTTCAGAGCCCTTATTTACATGCGTTTTTATTGCATTTTTAATGTTGCAGCTCCTGTTTCTATTTCATATCTCATGCTTTTTAAAAAAAGCTGCTTTGTTCTTGATACTTCCTTGAATTTGGCTTTGACATACCGTAAGGCTGTGTGCCCATGCTGCGTTTTGTATACATTTTCGCCACGTGTTTGCCGCAGCGGAAACGCTTAAAAAACGCATTCCCATGCAATCCTATGGGATTCCGCGGTTGCTGTGCCCATGCTGCGAATTTTCCTGCTGCGGAATCGCAGCATGTTCATTATTTCTGTGGAATCGCAGCGATTACGACACTATAGGATTGCATTGAAATGCTCACTTTACGCATGTGGCTATGCTCACCATGCGTAAAGTGAGCGCTTCATGTGCGGATGGTACCCAGGGTCTGGAGGAGAGGAGACTCTCCTCCAGGCCCTGGGTACAATATTCCTGTAAAAAAAAGAATTAAAATAAAAAATAGGGATATACTTACCTTCTGATGGCCCTTGGAGTCCTCCCGACTCTCAGCGGTGCACGTGGCAGCTTCCGTTCCCAGGAATGCATTGCGTGAATCACCTGAGATGACATCGTGGTTACATGACCGTGATGTCACAAAGGTCCTTCGCTCAAAGCAACCCTGGGAACGGAATGTACCGGGAGCGCCGCTGAGGAGATCGGGGGCCGTCGGAAGGTGAGAATAACCATATATTTTTTAATTTTTTTTATTTTTAACATTCTATATTTTACTATTGATGCTGCATAGGCAGCATCAATAGTAAAAAGTTAGTCACACATGTCAAGCACTATGCTTGACAAGTGTGACCAACCTGTCAATCACTTTTCCAAGCGATGCTTCAAATTGCTTGCAAAAGCGCAAACATTGTGGGAGCTAAAAACGCTTGTGTTTTGCTTGAAAACGCATGCGAATTCCACATGCAATTTACAAGTGGCAGGGAGTTGTGGAAATGCTGTGGACATTTCTACAGCATTTCTGCAACGTGGGCACATAGCCTTACTGCTATAATAATTTGTGGATTTAACGCATTTTCAGTGCATTTATGCAGTGTAGGTGCACTAAAAATGTGTATGCAGTTTTACCTGTGGATTTTCTGTATTTAAAGTAATTCTAGGAGAAAAGGTTAGTTAACGCAGCATGATCTTCTTACAAACTATAATAACCAACAAGGGAAGAACAAAGGCTTACAAAAAAAACCCTGTAAAATTGTATAAACTTCATAAATATCAAATAAATATAAAATGAAAAACACACAATATATAAATACCCCTCGGTAGGATTGCCACCGTATAAAAAATGGGCTACACACCACTAACAGGGAGAACACTTCCCCAGTGTAGCTAGAGTGATATGTTCCTAGCCAGTAACGACCTCTAATTTAAAAAAAATATATAGTTAGAGGTAAGCCCATCCTAATATATAATAATGATTAGTAGTACCAGAACAAGGTGACAATATCGTGCTGACACATTTACACTCAGTAGATGTGCAGAAATGAGTGATCTTCCCCTAGACACCCACCTGTCTTGATGCCTACCTAGATGCGGAGGTTGACACCCTAAGAAATGCGAGAATGGCGCCCCCGCTCGTGCGATGGCTACCCCTGATTTCCTAAATCCACCATATAAGGTTTCAGTCAGAAACAGAGGGCCAGACGGCCTGTACTAGTCATGTGATTTATAAGCCGCAAAAGACATAATGTAGGAGACAAAGGGACCATCTATACCAATCATCACCCGTCCAGACCAGATGGTATATCACAGTGATGTTATATTAGGTCATCTATGGATTGATAGAACCGCACATGGTATAATGTGAGAGAACAGGGGACAGGCTATACCATTCATCGCCCATACACATGTACGATATCCGGTACATAAAAAGGTGTCTAGGTACTACAGCAGCACATTGATAAGTCTATATCACTAATCCCATCCAATTAATGGGGATTCACTGGTACTCACATAGAACAACAGACCCAACCAATAGCAGATAGAAACAAAGTTCAGATGTGATAATGTGCCAACAATATCACTTTAAGAGATTAATCAACAGGTACAGAATTTGCCCCAATGATACAACCGTTTTGATGATGCAACTATACTTATCTGTTGATATGTGGCATTGTACACAGGCAACTGAGGGTTCACGATGAGATGACTCCTCACATGTAAAGAATAGACTCTCAACGTGTTTCCCCCACAAACGGGTTAATCAGGAGAGATTCAGAATGTCATGGCAGTGGAGAGTTGTCCAAAAGATAAGGCTGCAATACATACCGTACAAGTCCCTCCTTAAATACCTAGTGAAGCACATGTGGTATGGTGGCTGCTTCCTGTTTAGTGGGTGTGCTCCAATGCGCATCCCAGACACTCTATAAAGTCTGTTACCAGAGCGCCCTACATTAGGATGACTGGATTTGTCACCATTACTGTGCAGACCTGTCTACACAATCCACACCGCACATATTCTGCCTACTGACCGACTCTAGATGTACTGATCACATGATCAGATGACATAATCGCGCGCCGCATACTGCGCCTGCGTCAGCAGCACAGACCAAGCTGTGATGATCAGCCCCACGATCAGCCAGCCATGGCAATCCACGATCATGCACAGTAATAACCCAGCCATATACTGGCGGAGCAGAATATGGCGCACGCGTATAGTGTCAGGTAATCATTTAGAAGCTCCATACTGCATATACATAGTATAGCGCAAAAAAACAACATTGTGCTATGGTACAGGCATTGCCCTCTAGATTCAATGTAGGTACACAGTCCATTATGTACCATATTTGTCACACACAATTTTATTACATAGAGAAAAGAGCACAAATACATACATAGCCATTTGGTTTCATTTTCACAATACTTCAATCAACACAGTGCCCCCATAATACTAGGTATACAAGACAGGGAGAGGGAAAATAAATAAAATAATCCAAATGAAAAACAAAAGATATAGGATATAATGACTGGATAAAATCCACCAGTCCTGGTTCTGGCTAGTGATAGTGGACATTGAGTCATATAAAACAGCAATAATTTTGCTGCTCATTCAGGCTATCCGGCATAAGAGTTCGTAGTCTAAATATCCATTGGCACTTCTTTTTGTAAAAGAAGCTTATTAACAGTACCACCACGTGGATTCCATCGCACTACCTCAAGGACACAAAATAACACCATCTTGGGGTTATTTTGATGAACAGATCTCACATGTTTAGCCAGAGGTGTCTCTCTTTTGTGTCTCTCTTTTGTGTCTAATATGGCCATGATGTTCACCGATTCGCTTGCGTAATTCCCTTTTAATTTTCCCAATATAATTAAGTGGACATGAACAAGTGGCCATGTACACTACCCCTTCCGTCTTACAGTTCACAAATTCTCTCATAAAATAGATCCTCTCTGATGTGGTGCCCTTGAAGGATTTCTCTCTTCTAATCCACGGACAGAACTTACAATCTCCACATCTAAACATACCACATGGTTTACGGTCTAACCACGTACCAGGTGGTTTTGGTTCTTCATAGAGACTATGGACCAGTCAGTCTCTGATGGATCTACCCTTCCTGTAAGTGATTTTAGGAGTTAACGGGATAAAGTCTCTTAATTTGGGATCCGCTCTCAGTATCCCCCAATGTCTTCTAAGGATACTCTGTACAGCATTCGATTTGTTGTCACACACCCCAATAATTCTAGGAACATCAGGCCTTTCACCCCTAGGTGGTGGATGCAACAGATCATGGCGATTACATCCTGCCACATGTCTCCATCCTCCATCAAGAACTTCCCCAGGATACCCCCTTTGATGGAATCTCCTTTTAAGATCATAAGCCCGTGCAACAAATTCCTGACTATCGGAACAATACCTCTTAATACGCAGGAATTGACCTTTAGGTATTCCCCTTCGTAGGGGGCCCGAAAGCTATTCCACCTGAGGAGACTATTAGTGGATGTCGGTTTCCTAAATGTCTTGGTGGTAGTTAACGCAGCATGAAAAAGCCACTTTGCTGGAACTGTAATGCTTTGTTCATACATTCTGTATTTTATATCAGTATTTGCAAGCCAAAACCAGGAGAGGGTGATAAATTCAGAAATTGTGACGTGTTTCTATTATACAGGTGTTTCTCACAAAATTAGAATATAATCAAAAAGTTTATTTATTTCAGTTCTTCAATACAAAAAGTGAAACTCATATATTATATAGAGTCATTACAAACAGAGTGATCTATTTCGAATGTTTATTTCAGTTAATGTTAATGATTATGGCTTACAGCCAATGAAAACCCAAAAGTCATTATCTCAGTAAATTGGAATACTTTATAACACCAGCTTGAAAAATGATTTTAAAATCCAAAATGTTGGCCTACTGAAACGTATGCTCAGCAAATGTACTCAATACTTGGTCAGGGCTCCTTTTGCATCAATTACTGCATCAATGTGGCGTGGCATGGAGGCGATCAGCCTGTGGCACTGCTGACGTGTTATGGAAGCCCAGGTTATGTTTGATAGCAGCCTTCAGCTCGTCTGCATTGGTGGGTCTGGTGTCTCTCATCTTTCTCAGGTGTGTTTGCTGGTCAATGAAGTACAGTGATACTGTTGTTTTTAAACCAGGTATTGGTACTTTTGGCAGTGTGGACAGGTGCCAAGTTCTGCTGGAGAATGACATTTCCATCTCCAAAAAGCTTGTGGGCAGAGGGAAGCATGAAGTGCTCTACAATTTCTTTGTAGATGGATCTGCTGGCTTTGGTCTTGATAAAACACAGTGGACCTACACCAGCAGATGACATGGCTCCTCAAACCATCACTGATTGTGGAAACTTTACACTAGATTTCAAGCAGCTTGGATTGTGTGCCTCTCCACTCTTCCTCCAGACTCCGGGACCTTGATTTCCAAATGAAATGCAAAATTTAATTTCATCTGAAAACAACTCCCTGGACAACTGAGCAACAGACCAGTTCTTTTTCTCCTTGGCCCATGTAAGACGCTTCTGGCGTTGTCTATTGGTCATGAGTGACTTGACACAAGGAATGTGACATTTGTAGCCCATGTCCTGGATACGTCTGTGTGTGGTGGCTCTTGAAACAATGACTCCAGCGGCAGTCTACTCCTTGTGAATCTCCCCCAAAATTTTGAATGGTCTTTTCTTAACAATCTCTTCAAGGCTGCGGTTATCCCGGTTGCTTGTGCACCTTTTTCTACCACACTTTTTCCTTCCACTCAACTTCCCATTAATATGCTTGGATACAGAACTCTTTGAACAGCCAGCTCCTTTATCAATGATCTTTGACACACTCCAGAAGGAGGGTGAGCCACCAATGACTGCCTTCTGGACATCTGTCAAGTCAGCAGTCTTCCCCCACGATTGTGGAGCCTACTGAAACAAACTAAGGGACCTTTTTAAACACTTAGGAAGCCTTTGCAGATGTTTTTTGCTAATTATTCTAGTTTACTGAGATAATGACTTGTGGGTTTTCATTGGCTATAAGCCATAATCATCAACATTAACAAAAATAAACACTTGAAATAGATACTGAAGTAAACTACTGACCAAATACTGAACGCGTGAACGTGACCTTAGACACAGCGATTTTTTTTTACTGTGAAAAAATGCATCAAAAACTCACTAAAAACTCATTGTGAGAACCTAATCTAAGGTTGAATATGTGTCAGAAAATACTGTGGCCAGTTCTTGGTCCTAAGCCAATAGAAAATATAAAACCCATTATAAACAGTAGTTCTTTGGGAGGTGTCTTCCCACTGCTAACCAGGTTTTCTTGTTAATTTTTTCCATTACAATAATATCATTTTTTACAAGCCGGAAAAATCATCCCCTAAAAGTGTGTGTCTAGAAGTAATGTTACATAAAGCATTTTTCTGTAAAAAAAATAAATGTGTTACAATTTTTCACCTAACTTTTTAAGATAAAGCGAGAATTGGATTCAGCTAAAATAAAAAGAATAAGTCCCTTATTTATAATTATTTTTGGTTTTGACAAGGTACTACCCCTCTTAGACTATATTCACACATCTATTTCCATTTTTACATCTATTTAAAATAGACCATTATTCTTTCATATGTCATCTACTGGGCTTCAATTTTGTGTTGCATCCTTTTTTTCACATGTTTTTAAAAACTAAAGCAGGCAGAGTGTCTGAACTTTTTTTTCCCAGTGATTCTTAACAATGGATCAGTTAAGGAAGGAAAACACAAATTGAATGCTAAATTAAAAAGTATGTATTCCATTTTTTATCCGAGTTTAACTGATTCCCAGATAATGACCAAGTCTGATTTGTAAAACAGATGAGAATAGGACCTGCTCTGAGTCTCACAGATCAGACGAAAGGGTCTATTTTTAAAATTGATGTGTGTATAGATAAATGAAATTCTACAGGTCAGTGTTCTGCCCATTTAAAAATCGAATAGCACACTGAAGTGAACAAAGCGTACAACGGATGTGTGAATATCCGATATAAAAATGTACACAAGAACAAAGTATAAAAAATACAAATTTTATTAAAGAAAAAACACAAAAAACAGTAACATACAAAACAACAAAATACTAAACCTGGTAGGTGTCACAGAGTGGGAAACCAAAAACGGCGCAGGAACCCACCATACTCAATAAAGAGGCACTTCACAGAAAACTAAATGGACCAAAATGGTGCACATGGTAGGTCTGTAAGCATGATATCAAAAAGAATCACTAATCATAGAGAACCTCCAAGAGCAGTTACCTATATCAATCTGTAAGTAGATACCTCCGGTGGGTGCCGACGCCTGCCCCTACGCACGTTTCGGCAATCAGCCTTCTTCTGACCCCCAGTAGAAGGCTGATTGCCGAAACGTGCGTAGGGGCAGGCGTCGGCACCCACCGGAGGTATCTACTTACAGATTGATATAGGTAACTGCTCTTGGAGGTTCTCTATGATTAGTGATTCTTTTTGATATCATGCTTACAGACCTACCATGTGCACCATTTTGGTCCATTTAGTTTTCTGTGAAGTGCCTCTTTATTGAGTATGGTGGGTTCCTGCGCCGTTTTTGGTTTCCCACTCTGTGACACCTACCAGGTTTAGTATTTTGTTGTTTTGTATGTTACTGTTTTTTGTGTTTTTTCTTTAATAAAATTTGTATTTTTTATACTTTGTTCTTGTGTACATTTTTTATCGGATTTTCATATTTTTCTGTACTGAACAGTTATTGTGTCCATCTAATGGGTAAAATAGGATTAGAACTAGGTTATTATCATGGTTTAATTAGATCTTTATTTGGTATGTGTATACCCCTATTTTTATTGACCCGATTCCTTCTGTTTTCAACGGATGTGTGAATGTAGTCATGGTCAGTACTTGAGATGAGTGGATTGCATCATCTTCAAGTTATATTTTTCAGATATTTGTATGACCCTGCACATTCGAACAGTTTGCAATTCAAATTGTGACAATCGGCAATAAAGAAATAAAAAAGGCACAGCACCATTTCATGCATTGTCCAAAAGTCAAAGTGGACTAATGTTCAGACTTGGTCATGCAGGCTTCGACATAATGCTTTGCAGCTATCATATCACATGACCTAACATAGCCAATTAGGGGAGACTATCACTGCCAACATAAAAGATGGGTCCGGCCAGGCGGCACCATTTTAGGCTTGTACACCCTATGGATATTAGGTCAGAGTGCACAGCTTCTTCCTCAAAGGGACAGATGAAAGGACTAAATTAGATTGTGCTATACTAGTGTTAAAGTAAATTAAATATTGGAGTAGTAGTCAGTCTGTGAATAATAATCCATTCAAATGAGATAAGGAAATGCTGCACCTGCACAGGTAGCGTGACTGTGAATGCATTGATATGTAATTTACTGCACTATCGGCAGGTAATTAACAGCATTATTTTTTTATTTTCACGCAGTGCAATTGCAAATGAGGAGGACAGTTTAATACCCTGTGTCCTAATTCTGCTAGTAAAGAAGAAGAATCTTGAAACCAAGACTTGTGTGTCACGGGCAGGGAAGCCATCACTTGTTATCTATTTATTTTTTAAATATAAATCACAAATCTCCAAAAGCCAGACATTTACAAGAGGTTGTCTACCTCAAAGTGTGCGTGTGTCCCAAGAAAAAAATAGAAATTTTTTAACAACTGTTTTGTTGTAATGGCCCATTACTAGACTGGGTCATGCCACTTACAACTAAATACAATCTGTTTTTCCCTGGCAACAGAGGTTGAGGTCACTGGAATATTCATAAGGCTGTGTTTTCATAAGAAAGCACAAAAGGAGTTCAATATAGGCCTAGTACATCACTGAGAGTTTTACACATATTTTCAGAGAACCTAGAGGTACTGCAGTTTTGAGATTCACCGCAAATCAAATTTTTGGGTAAAATTCAGCAAAGTGAATCCCAATAATAAATATTCTGCTGTCTGCAGTAATAAAACCAATCATAAAATAACTTGAGGCCATCACCCAAGAGGAATAGGATAAGATTCCTCAGGAATTTTGCCAGAAGCTGCTGCCTAGCTATGCATCAGATTTGCAGCAGATCACAACATCCAAAGGATGCTCTACTAAGTAATAAATACACTGGTCATGGAGGTGTTGAATTATTCTGAGACTGCAGTCATCTGTAAAAGCGGCATTATGTGTTGTATTTGGAGAACCCACTTGTTTTATTAGTAGTGTTGTCCACTACTCAGGCAACCTCTTTTCAATTCCTATATTCCCCCATGTAAAATAAAAACAGTCTATACTAACCTATGGTGCCTGCACCATTCTAGTGACACTGGTCTCTGGTTTCCCGAGGCTGGCGTGACATTATGTCATGTGAGCCCTGCAGCCAATCCATGTACGCTTCACTCTCATGTCCTTCACATGAAACTGACACTTGTAAGAAGTGAGAGCTGCTGCTGCTCTCTGGCTTCCTCCAATGTCAGTTACCTACAACAGAGGAAAGAGTGAAGTGGCCTCTTATTGGCTGCAGGGCTCACGTGACATAACAAGGCACCAAAGGTAAGTAAAGGCTGGTTTATTTTACAAGAGGAAATATAGGTATTGAGAAAGGGTTGTCTGCATGGACCCTCCCTTCAAATTTGTTCTTGTTTGGTTTACTGAAAACAGCAGAAAACTTTTAAATAATCAAAAACAGGATTCCAAGCCACCAAAACTCTTCTTGACAGCACAGTTTTTATTTTAACTGACCATAGAAGCAAACAGAAACTTAATATATCTTTCTTACAGAATACCGATTTATATTAACCCCTTTCTGCCATCGGACGTACTATCCCGTCGAGGTGGGGAGGACCCCTATGACCACCGACGGGATAGTACGTCATATGCGATCGGCAGCGCTCACGGGGGGAGCGCCGCCGATCGCGGCCGGGTGTCAGCTGTTTATGTGGCACTATGTGCCAGGAGCGGTCACGGACAGCCCCCTGCACATTATCCCCTGGCACACCGCGATCAAAGATGATCGCGATGTGCCGGCGGTATAGGGAAGCTTCCCACAGGGAGGGGGCTCCCTGCGGGCTTCCCTGAGCCCCCCGCAGCAACGCGATGTGATCGCATTGCTGCGAGGGTCTTACCTCCCTCGCTGCCTGCTCCAGCCCCGGATCCAAGATGGCCGCGGATCCGGGTCCTGCAGGGAGGGAGGTGGCTTCACAGAGCCTGCTCAGAGCAGTGCTATGCAAACTGTCAGATCATTGATCTGTGATGTCCCCCCGGGACAAAATAAAAAAGTAAAACAAATTTTTTCCAAATGTGTAAAAAAAAATAAAAAAAAATATTCCTAAATAATGAAAAAAAAAAAAATATTATTCCCATAAATACATTTCTTCATCTAAATAAAAAAAACAAAACAATAAAAGTACACATATTTAGTATCGCCGCGTCTGTAACGACCCAACCCATAAAACTGGCCCACTAGTTAACCCCTTCAGTAAACACCGTAAGAAAAAAAAAAAAACGAGGCAAAAAACAACGCTTTATTATCATACCGCCGAACAAAAAGTGGAATAACACGCGATCAAAAAGACAGATATAAATAACCATGGTACCGCTGAAAACGTCATCTTGTCCCACAAAAAATGAGCCGCCATACAGCATCATCAGCAAAAAAATAAAAAAGTTATAGTCCTGAGAATAAAGCGATGCCAAAATAATTATTTTTTCTGTAAAATAGTTTTTATTGTATAAAAGCGCCAAAACATAAAAAATCATATAAATGAGGTGACGCTGTAATCGTACTGACCCGAAGAATAAAACTGCTTTATCAATTTTACCAAACGTGGAACAGTATAAACGCCTCCCCCAAAAGAAATTCATGAATAGCTGGTTTTTGGTCATTCTTCCTCACAAAAATCGGAATAAAAAGCGATCAAAAAATGTCACGTGCCCGAAAATGTTACCAATAAAAACGTCAACTCGTCCCGCAAAAAACAAGACCTCACATGACTCTGTGGACCAAAATATGGAAAAATTATAGCTCTCAAAATGTGGTAACGCAAAAAATATTTTTTGCAATAAAAAGCGTCTTTCAGTGTGTGACGGCTGCCAATCATAAAAATCCGCTAAAAAACTCGCTATAAAAGTAAATCGAACCCCCCTTCATCACGCACTTAGTTAGGGAAAAATAATTTTTTTTTATTTATTTCCATTTTCCCATTAGGGCTAGGGTTAGGGCTAGGGTTAGGGTTAGGGCTAGGGTTAGGGCTAGGGTTAGGGCTAGGGTTAGGGTTAGTGTTAGGGCTAAGGCTAGGGTTAGGGCTAGGGTTAGGGCTAGGGTTAGGGCTAGGGTTAGGGCTAGGGTTAGGGTTAGGGCTAGGGTTAGGGTTAGGGTTGGGGCTACAGTTAAGGTTGGGGCTAAAGTTAGGGTTAGTGTTTAGATTACATTTACAGTTGGGAATAGGGTTGGGATTAGGGTTAGGGGTGTGTCAGGGTTAGAGGTGTGGTTAGGGTTACTGTTGGAATTAGGGTTAGGGGTGTGTTTGGATTAGGGTTTCAGTTATAATTGGGGGGTTTCCACTGTTTAGGCACATCAGGGCTCTCCAAACACGACATGGCGTCCGATCTGAATTCCAGCCAATTCTGCGTTGAAAAAGTAAAACAGTGCTCCTTCCCTTCCGAGCTCTCCCGTGTGGCCAAACATGGGTTAACCCCAATATATGGGGTATCAGCGTACTCAGGACAAATAGGACAACAACTTTTGGGGTCCAATTTCTCCTGTTACCTTTGGGAAAATACAAAACTGGGGGCTAAAAAATAATTTTTGTGGGAAAAAAAAGATTTTATATTTTCACGGCTCTGCGTTATAAACTGTAGTGAAACACTTGAGGGTTCAAAGTTCTCACAACACATCTAGATGAGTTCCCTGGGGGGTCTAGTTTCCAATATGGGGTCACTTGTGGGGGGTTTCTACTGTTTAGATACATTAGGGGTTCTGCAAACGCAATGTGACGCCTGCAGACTATTCCACCTAAGTCTGCATTCCAAATGGCACTCCTTCCCTTCCGAGCCCTCCCATGCGCCCAAACGGTGGTTCCCCCCACATATGGGGTATCAGCGTACTGAGGACAAATTGGACAACAACTTTTGGGGTCGAATTTCTCCTCTTACCCTCGGGAAAATGCAAAACTGGGGGCTAAAAAATAATTTTTTGGGGAAAGTTGGGGGTTCAAAGCTCTAACAACACATCTAGATGAGTTCCTTAGGGTGTCTAGTTTCCAAAATGGTGTCACTTGTGTGGGGTTTCTACTGTTTAGGTACATTTCTCCTGTTACCCTCGGGAAAATACAAAACTGGGGGCTAAAAAATAATTTTTGTGGGAAAAAATTTTTGTTTTATTTTTACGGCTCTGCATTATAAACTTCTGTGAAGCCCTTGGTGGGTCAAAGCTCTCACCACACATCTAGATAAGTTCCTTAGGGGGTCTACTTTCCAAAATGGTGTCACTTGTGGGGGGTTTCTACTGTTTAGGTACATTAGGGGCTCTGCAAACGCAATGTGACACCTGCAGACTATTCCAGCTAAGTCTGCATTCCAAATGGAGCTCCTTCCCTTCCGAGCCCTCCCATGCGCCCAAACAGTGGTTCCCCCCCACTTATGGGGTATCAGCGCACACAGGACAAATTGGACAACAAATTTTGGGGTCCAATTTCTCCTGTTACCCTCAGGAAAATACAAAACTGGGGGCTAAAAAATAATTTTTGTGGGAAAAAATGTTTGTTTTATTTTTACGGCTCTGCATTATAAACTTCTGTGAAGCCCTTGGTGGGTCAAAGCGCTCACCACACATCTAGATAAGTTCCTTAGGGGGTCTACTTTCCAAAATGGTGTCACTTGTGGGGGGTTTCTACTGTTTAGGTACATTAGGGGCTCTGCAAACGCAATGTGACACCTGCAGACCATTCCAGCTAAGTCTGCATTCCAAATGGCGCTCCTTCCCTTCTGAGCCCTCCTGTTGTGAATTCTGTGGCTGAATTCACTCCTGTGGTCACAAGTGGTACTGCAGCTTCTGAGCTTCCTTCCTCAGGTGTTCTGGTGAGCTCATTAGCTGCTTCGTTACTTAACTCCACCTGATGCTGCTATCCTTGCTCCTAGTCAATGTTCCAGTGTTGGATCTGAGCTTCTCCTGATTGTTCCTGTGACCTGCTGCTCTGTATAGCTAAGTGCTTTTTTGCTATTTTGTTGCCTTTTTTCTGTCCAGCTTGTCTTTTGTTTTGCTGGAAGCTCTGAGACGCAAAGGGTGTACCGCCGTGCCGTTAGTCCGGCACGGTGGGTCTTTTTTGCCCCCTTTGCGTGGTTTTGCTTTAGGGTTTTTTGTAGACTGCAAAGTTCGCTTTACTGTCCTCGCTCTGTCTAAGAATATCGGGCCCCACTTTGCTGAATCTATTTCATCCCTACGTTTTGTCTTTTCATCTTACTCACAGTCATTATATGTGGGGGGCTGCCTTTTCCTTTGGGGTATTTCTCTGGGGGCAAGTCAGGCCTATTTTTCTATCTTCAGGCTAGCTAGTTTCTTAGGCTGTGCCGAGTTGCATAGGTAGTGGTTAGGCGCAATCCACAGCCACTTTTAGTTGTGTTTAGGATAGGATCAGGTGTGCAGTCTACAGAGTTCCCACGTCTCAGAGCTCGTTCTTTTGTTTTTGGGTATTTGTCAGATCACTGTGTGCGCTCTGATCGCTAGGCACACTGTGTCTCTGGATTGCCTTCATTACACCTTTCATTAGCAGACATAACAGTACTAGGAGCCAACTAATGATTCTCAATAGAGGGAAAGAAAAAGTTCTGACATCATTTTTTTTTTCTTCTCTGCTCTGTGTTCACTTTTTTTTTTTTTTTCCCCTAGACATTTGGGTGTTTCTGGACACAGGTGTGGACATGGATTTTCAGGGTCTGTGCTCTTCAATGGATAATCTCGTTATAAATATACAAAAGATTCAAGATACTATTGATCAGAAATCTATGTTAGAACCAAGAATTCCTATTCCTGATTTGTTTTTTGGAGATAGAACTAAGTTTCCAAGTTTCAAAAATAATTGTAAGCTATTTCTGGCCTTGAAACCTCATTCTTCTGGTAATCCTATTCAACAGGTTTTGATTATTATTTCTTTTTTGCGCGGCGACCCTCAAGACTGGGCATTTTCTCTTGCGCCAGGAGACCCTGCATTGAGTAGTGTCGCTGCGTTTTTCCTGGCACTCGGATTACTGTACGATGAGCCTAATTCAGTGGATCAGGCTGAGAAAAATTTGCTGGCTTTGTGCCAGGGTCAGGATGATATAGAAGTATATTGTCAGAAATTTAGGAAATGGTCAGTACTCACTCAGTGGAATGAATCTGCGCTGGCAGCTTTGTTCAGAAAGGGTCTCTCTGAGGCTCTTAAGGATGTCATGGTGGGATTTCCTATGCCTGCTGGTTTGAATGAGTCTTTGCCTTTAGCCATTCAGATCGGTAGACGCTTGTGCGAGCGTAAATCTGTGCACCATTTGGCGGTATTGCCTGAGGTTAAACCTGAGCCTATGCAGTGCAATAGGACTATGACCAGAGTGGAACGGCAGGAATACAGACGTCTGAATGGGCTATGTTTCTACTGTGGTGATTCCACTCATGCTATTTCTGATTGTCCTAAGCGCACTAAGCGGTCCGCTAGGTCTGCCGTCATTGGTACTGTACAGTCCAAATTCCTTCTGTCCATTACCTTGATATGCTCTTTGTCGTCGTTTTCTGTCATGGCGTTTGTGGATTCAGGCGCTGCCCTAAATCTGATGGATTTGGATTATGCTAAACGTTGTGGGTTTTTCTTGGAGCCTTTGCGGTGTCCTATTCCATTGAGAGGAATTGATGCTACACCTTTGGCCAAGAATAAACCTCAGTACTGGGCCCAGCTGACCATGTGCATGGCTCCTGCACATCAGGAAGTTATTCACTTTCTGGTGTTGCATAATCTGCATGATGTGGTCGTGTTGGGGTTGCCATGGCTACAAACCCATAATCCAGTATTGGATTGGAATTCCATGTCGGTATCCAGCTGGGGTTGTCAGGGGGTACATGGTGATGTTCCATTTTTGTCGATTTCGTCATCCACCCCTTCTGAGGTCCCAGAGTTCTTGTCTGATTATCAGGATGTATTTGAAGAGCCCAAGTCCGATGCCCTACCTCCGCATAGGGATTGTGATTGTGCTATCAATTTGATTCCTGGTAGTAAATTCCCTAAAGGTCGATTATTTAATTTATCCGTGCCCGAACACGCCGCTATGCGCAGTTATGTGAAGGAATCCCTAGAGAAGGGACATATTCGCCCATCGTCATCACCACTGGGAGCAGGGTTCTTCTTTGTAGCTAAGAAGGATGGTTCGCTGAGACCGTATATTGATTACCGCCTTCTTAATAAGATCACTGTTAAATTTCAGTATCCCTTGCCATTGTTATCTGACTTGTTTGCTCGGATTAAGGGGGCTAGTTGGTTCACTAAGATAGATCTTCGTGGTGCGTATAATCTGGTGAGAATCAGGCAAGGAGATGAATGGAAAACTGCATTCAATACGCCCGAGGGTCATTTTGAGTATCTAGTGATGCCGTTCGGACTTGCCAATGCTCCATCAGTGTTTCAATCCTTTATGCATGACATCTTCCGTGAGTACCTGGATAAATTCCTGATTGTTTACTTGGATGACATTTTGATCTTCTCAGATGATTGGGAGTCTCATGTGAAGCAGGTCAGAATGGTTTTTCAGGTCCTGCGTGCTAACTCTTTGTTTGTGAAGGGATCAAAGTGTCTCTTCGGTGTGCAGAAAGTTTCATTTTTGGGATTCATCTTTTCCCCTTCTACTATCGAGATGGATCCAGTTAAGGTCCAAGCCATCCAGGATTGGATTCAGCCGACATCTCTGAAAAGTCTGCAAAAGTTCCTGGGCTTTGCTAATTTTTATCGTCGCTTCATCTGTAATTTTTCTAGCATTGCCAAACCATTGACCGATTTGACCAAGAAGGGTGCTGATTTGGTCAATTGGTCTTCTGCTGCTGTGGAAGCTTTTCAGGAGTTGAAGCGTCGTTTTTGTTCTGCCCCTGTGTTGTGTCAGCCAGATGTTTCTCTTCCGTTCCAGGTCGAGGTTGATGCTTCTGAGATTGGAGCAGGGGCGGTTTTGTCACAGAGAGGTTCTGATTGCTCAGTGATGAAACCATGTGCTTTCTTTTCCAGGAAGTTTTCGCCCGCTGAGCGTAATTATGATGTGGGCAACCGAGAGTTGCTGGCCATGAAGTGGGCATTCGAGGAGTGGCGTCATTGGCTTGAAGGAGCTAAGCATCGCGTGGTGGTATTGACTGATCATAAGAACTTGACTTATCTCGAGTCTGCCAAGCGCTTGAATCCTAGACAGGCCCGTTGGTCGTTATTTTTTGCCCGCTTCGACTTTGTGATTTCGTACCTTCCGGGCTCTAAAAATGTGAAGGCGGATGCTCTGTCTAGGAGTTTTGTGCCCGACTCTCCGGGTTTATCTGAGCCAGCGGGTATCCTCAAGGAAGGAGTCATTGTGTCTGCCATCTCCCCTGATTTGCGGCGGGTGCTGCAAAAATTTCAGGCGAATAAACCTGATCGTTGTCCAGCGGAGAAACTGTTCGTCCCTGATAGGTGGACTAATAAACTTATCTCTGAACTTCATTGTTCGGTGTTGGCTGGTCATCCTGGAATCTTTGGTACCAGAGAGTTAGTGGCTAGATCCTTCTGGTGGCCATCTCTGTCACGGGATGTACGTACTTTTGTGCAGTCCTGTGGGATTTGTGCTAGGGCTAAGCCCTCCTGTTCTCGTGCCAGTGGGTTGCTTTTGCCCTTGCCGGTCCCAAAGAGGCCTTGGACACATATTTCGATGGATTTAATTTCTGACCTTCCCGTTTCTCAAAAGATGTCAGTCATTTGGGTGGTCTGTGATCGCTTTTCTAAAATGGTCCATCTGGTGCCCTTGGCTAAATTGCCTTCCTCCTCTGATTTGGTACCTTTGTTCTTTCAGCATGTGGTTCGGTTGCATGGCATTCCTGAGAATATTGTTTCTGACAGAGGTTCCCAGTTTGTTTCAAGGTTCTGGCGAGCCTTTTGTGGTAGGATGGGCATTGACCTATCCTTTTCCTCGGCTTTCCATCCTCAGACTAATGGCCAGACTGAACGAACCAATCAGACCTTGGAAACATATCTGAGATGTTTTGTTTCTGCTGACCAGGATGATTGGGTGTCCTTTTTGCCGTTGGCTGAGTTCGCCCTTAATAATCGGGCCAGCTCGGCTACCTTGGTTTCTCCATTTTTCTGCAATTCTGGGTTCCATCCTCGTTTCTCTTCAGGACAGGTTGAGTCTTCGGACTGTCCTGGTGTGGATTCTGTGGTGGATAGGTTGCAGCAGATCTGGACTCAGGTAGTGGACAATTTGACCTTGTCCCAGGAGAAGGCTCAACTTTTCGCTAATCGCAGACGCCGTGTGGGTCCCCGACTTCGTGTTGGGGATCTGGTTTGGTTATCTTCTCGTCATATTCCTATGAAGGTTTCCTCTCCTAAGTTTAAACCTCGTTTTATTGGTCCGTATAGGATTTCTGAGGTTCTCAATCCTGTGTCTTTTCGTCTGACCCTCCCAGACTCCTTTTCCATACATAATGTATTCCATAGGTCATTGTTGCGGAGATACGTGGCACCTATGGTTCCATCTGTTGAGCCTCCTGCCCCGGTTTTGGTGGAGGGGGAATTGGAGTATATTGTGGAGAAGATTTTGGATTCTCGTGTTTCTAGACGGAAACTCCAGTATCTGGTTAAATGGAAGGGTTATGCTCAGGAAGATAATTCCTGGGTTTTTGCCTCTGATGTTCATGCTCCCGATCTTGTTCGTGCCTTTCATGCGGCTCATCCTGGTAGGCCTGGGGGCTCTGGTGAGGGTTCGGTGACCCCTCCTCAAGGGGGGGGTACTGTTGTGAATTCTGTGGCTGAATTCACTCCTGTGGTCACAAGTGGTACTGCAGCTTCTGAGCTTCCTTCCTCAGGTGTTCTGGTGAGCTCATTAGCTGCTTCGTTACTTAACTCCACCTGATGCTGCTATCCTTGCTCCTAGTCAATGTTCCAGTGTTGGATCTGAGCTTCTCCTGATTGTTCCTGTGACCTGCTGCTCTGTATAGCTAAGTGCTTTTTTGCTATTTTGTTGCCTTTTTTCTGTCCAGCTTGTCTTTTGTTTTGCTGGAAGCTCTGAGACGCAAAGGGTGTACCGCCGTGCCGTTAGTCCGGCACGGTGGGTCTTTTTTGCCCCCTTTGCGTGGGTTTTGCTTTAGGGTTTTTTGTAGACTGCAAAGTTCACTTTACTGTCCTCGCTCTGTCTAAGAATATCGGGCCCCACTTTGCTGAATCTATTTCATCCCTACGTTTTGTCTTTTCATCTTACTCACAGTCATTATATGTGGGGGGCTGCCTTTTCCTTTGGGGTATTTCTCTGGGGGCAAGTCAGGCCTATTTTTCTATCTTCAGGCTAGCTAGTTTCTTAGGCTGTGCCGAGTTGCATAGGTAGTGGTTAGGCGCAATCCACAGCCACTTTTAGTTGTGTTTAGGATAGGATCAGGTGTGCAGTCTACAGAGTTTCCACGTCTCAGAGCTCGTTCTTTTGTTTTTGGGTATTTGTCAGATCACTGTGTGCGCTCTGATCGCTAGGCACACTGTGTCTCTGGATTGCCTTCATTACACCTTTCATTAGCAGACATAACACCCTCCCATGCGCCCAAACAGTGGTTCCCCCCACATATTGTGTAAAATCGCACTCAGGACAAATTGGGCAACAAATTTTGGGGTCCAATTTCTCCTGCTATCCTCAGGAAAATACAAAACTGGGGGCTAAAAAAATATTTTTTGTGGGAAAAAATTTTTGTTTTATTTTTACGGTTCTGCATTATAAACTTCTGTGAAGCACTTGGTGGGTCAAAGTGCTCACTACACCTCTAGATAAGTTCCTTAGGGGGTCTACTTTCCAAAATGGTGTCACTTGTGGGGGGTTTCAATGTTTAGGCACATCAGTGGCTCTCCAAACGCAACATGGCGTCCCATCTCAATTCCTGTCAATTTTGCATTGAAAAGTCAAACAGCGCTCCTTCCCTTCCGAGCTCTCCCATGCGCCCAAATAGTGGTTTACCCCCACATATGGGGTATCAGCGTACTCAGGACAAATTGTACAAAAACTTTTGGGGTCCAATTTCTTCTCTTACCCTTGGGAAAAAAAATTGGGGGCAAAAAGATAATTTTTGTGAAAAAATATGATTTTTTATTTTTACGGTTCTGCATTATAAACTTCTGTGAAGCACTTGGTGGGTCAAAGTGCTCACCACACCTCTAGATAAGTTCCTTAGGGGGTCTACTTTCCAAAATGGTGTCACTTGTGGGGGGTTTCAATGTTTAGGCACATCAGTGGCTCTCCAAACGCAACATGGCGTCCCATCTCAATTCCTGTCAATTTTGCATTGAAAAGTCAAACGGCGCTCCTTCCCTTCCGAGCTCTCCCATGCGCCCAAACAGTGATTTACCCCCACATATGGGGTATCAGCGTACTCAGGACAAATTGTACAACAACTTTTGGGGTCCATTTTCTCCTGTTACCCTTGGTAAAATAAAACAAATTGGAGCTGAAGTAAATTTTTTGTGAAAAAAAGTTAAATGTTAATTTTTATTTAAACATTCCAAAAATTCCTGTGAAACACCTGAAGGGTTAATAAACTTCTTGAATGTGGTTTTGAGAACCTTGAGGGGTGCAGATTTTAGAATGGTGTCACACTTAGCTATTTTCTATTATATAGACCCCTCAAAATGACTTCAAATGAGATGTGGTCCCTAAAAAAAATCGTGTTGTAAAAATGAGAAATTGCTGGTCAACTTTTAACCCTCATAACTCCCTGTCCAAAAAAAATTTTGGTTCCAAAATTGTGCTGATGTAAAGTAGACATGTGGGAAATATTACTTATTAAGTATTTTGTGTGACATATCTCTGTGATTTAATTGCATAAAAATTCAAAGTTGGAAAATTGCAAAATTTTCATAATGTTCGCCAAATTTCCGGTTTTTTTTTACAAATAAACGCAGGTACTATCAAAGAATTTTTACCACTACCATGAAGTACAATATGTCACGAGAAAACAAAGTCAGAATCACTGGGATCCGTTGAAGCGTTCCAGAGTTATAACCTGATAAAGGGACAGTGGTCAGAATTGTAAAAATTGGCCCGGTCATTAACGTGCAAACCACCCTCGGGGGTAAAGGGGTTAAACATTTCTATTTCCATTATAAATTAATACAAACTACTGTAGATTATATACTGTGGAACACTTTTATGAAATGGATGAGCACTGTGAATTATATATTATGAAATTAAAAGCATTATGTGCAAGGAAATATAATTTAATGTATATTACAAGAAAAATAAGCTGGTAAATCATACACATGAATTTCATTTTGTATATCCTCAATGCAAACATTAAGCAGTTGTTACCTCACAAATGAATATAAGCCAACCAGACATCATAAATGGAGTTCATCGAGGGAAGCTATCTCGTTAACTCCAATAGACAGAGACTGTAAATGATAATTAAAGATAAACAGGCTACAGCAGGAAATGTTCCAGCCTCCGCAAATTTGATTTGTAGGAGCTAAATAAACTCAGTAAACCTCAGCCTGTGTTCTACTACAAATAAGACTGAGATTTTTTTTCATACAGTGGAACATTGAAGGACAAGGTAATGATTATAGTGAAACAGGGTTTAAATGTTTTGGCTTTTTTTAAGAAATATAGATTAACCCTTTCATGACCCAGCCTATTTTGACCTTAATGACCTGGCCGTTTTTTGCAATTCTGACCAGTGTCCCTTTATGAGGTAATAACTCAGGAACGCTTCAACGGATCCTAGCGTTTCTCAGACTGTTTTTTCATGACATATTGGGCTTCATGATAGTGGTAAATTTAGGTCAATAAATTATGCGTTTATTTGTGATAAAAACGGAAATTTGGCGAAAATTTTGAAAATTTCGCAATTTTCACAATTTGAATTTTTATTCTGTTAAACCAGAGAGTTATGTGACACAAAATAGTTAATAAATAACATTTCCCACATGTATACTTTACATCAGCACAATTTAGGAAGTTATAAGGGTTAAAATTTGACCAGCGATTTCTCATTTTTACAACGAAATTTACAAAACCATTTTTTTTAGGGACCACCTCACATTTGAAGTCAGTTTACGGGGTCTATATGGCTGAAAATACCCAAAAGTGACACCATTCTAAAAACTGCACCCCTCAAGGTGCACAAAACCACATTCAAGAAGTTTATTAACCCTTCAGGTGCTTCACAGCAGCAGAAGCAATATGGAAGGAAAAAATGAACATTTAACTTTTTAGTCACAAAAATTATCTTTTAGCAACAATTTTTTTGATTCCACAATGGTAAAAGGAGAAACTGAACCACGAAAGTTGTTGTCCAATTTGTCCTGAGTACGCTGATACCTCATATGTAGGGGTAAACCACTGTTTGGGCGCACGGCAGGGCATGGAAGGGAAGGAGCGCCATTTGACTTTTTGAATGAAAAATTGGCTCCACTCTTTAGCGGACACCATGTAACATTTGGAGAGCCCCCGTGTGCCTAAAAATTGGAGCTCCCCCACAAGTGACCCCATTTTGGAAACTAGACCCCCCAAGGAACTTATCTAGATATGTGGTGAGCACTTTGAACCCCCAAGTGCTTCACAGACGTTTACAACGCAGAGCCGTGAAAATAAAAAATAATTTTTCTTTCCTCAAAAATGATGTTTTAGCAAGCATTTTTTAATTTTCACAAGGGTAGCAGGAGAAATTGGACCCCAGTAATTGTTGCGCACTTTGTCCTGAGTATGCTGGTACCCCATATGTGGGGGTAAACCACTGTTTGGGCACACGTCGGGGCTCGGAAATGAGGGAGCACCATTTGACTTTTTGAATACAAGATTGGCTGGAATCAATGGTGGCGCCATGTTGCGTTTGGAGACCCCTGATGTAAGATGAAAAGACAAAACGTAGGGATGAAATAGATTCAGCAAAGTGGGGCCCGATATTCTAGGACAGAGCGAGGACAGTAAAGCGAACTTTGCAGTCTACAAAAAACCCTAAAGCAAAACCACGCAAAGGGGCAAAAAAAAACCACCGTGCCGAACTAACGGCACGGCGGTACACCCTTTGCGTCTCAGAGCTTCCAGCAAAACAAAAGACAAGCTGGACAGAAAAAAAGCAACAAAAAAGCAAAAAGCACTTAGCTATACAGAGCAGCAGGTCACAGGAACAATCAGGAGAAGCTCAGATCCAACACTGAAACATTGACAAGGAGCAAGGATAGCAGCATCAGGCGGAGTTAAGTAATGAAGCAGTTAACGAGCTCACCAGAACACCTGAGGGAGGAAGCTCAGAAGCTGCAGTACCACTTGTGACCACAGGAGTGAATTCAGCCACAGAATTCACAACAGTACCCCCCCTTGAGGTTGGGTCACCGAACCCTCACCAGAGCCCCCAGGCCGACCAGGATGAGCCGCATGAAAGGCACGAACAAGATCGGAAGCATGAACATCAGAGGCAAAAACCCAGGAATTATCTTCCTGAGCATAACCCTTCCATTTAACCAGATACTGGAGTTTCCGTCTAGAAACACGAGAATCCAAAATCTTCTCCACAATATACTCCAATTCCCCCTCCACCAAAACCGGGGCAGGAGGCTCAACAGATGGAACCATAGGTGCCACGTATCTCCGCAACAACGACCTATGGAATACATTATGTATGGAAAAGGAGTCTGGGAGGGTCAAACGAAAAGACACAGGATTGAGAACCTCAGAAATCCTATACGGACCAATAAAACGAGGTTTAAATTTAGGAGAGGAAACCTTCATAGGAATATGACGAGAAGATAACCAAACCAGATCCCCAACACGAAGTCGGGGACCCACACGGCGTCTGCGATTAGCGAAAAGTTGAGCTTTCTCCTGGGACAAGATCAAATTGTCCACTACCTGAGTCCAGATCTGCTGCAACCTATCCACCACAGAATCCACACCAGGACAGTCCGAAGACTGAACCTGTCCTGAAGAGAAACGAGGATGGAACCCAGAATTGCAAAAAAATGGAGAAACCAAGGTAGCCGAGCTGGCCCGATTATTAAGGGCGAACTCAGCCAACGGCAAAAAGGACACCCAATCATCCTGGTCTGCAGAAACAAAACATCTCAGATATGTTTCCAAGGTCTGATTGGTTCGTTCGGTCTGGCCATTAGTCTGAGGATGGAAAGCCGAGGAAAAGGATAGGTCAATGCCCATCCTACCACAAAAGGCTCGCCAAAACCTTGAAACAAACTGGGAACCTCTGTCAGAAACAATATTCTCAGGAATGCCATGCAACCGAACCACATGCTGAAAGAACAAAGGTACCAAATCAGAGGAGGAAGGCAATTTAGCCAAGGGCACCAGATGGACCATTTTAGAAAAGCGATCACAGACCACCCAAATGACTGACATCTTTTGAGAAACGGGAAGGTCAGAAATGAAATCCATCGAAATATGTGTCCAAGGCCTCTTTGGGACCGGCAAGGGCAAAAGCAACCCACTGGCACGAGAACAGCAGGGCTTAGCCCTAGCACAAATCCCACAGGACTGCACAAAAGTACGTACATCCCGTGACAGAGATGGCCACCAGAAGGATCTAGCCACTAACTCTCTGGTACCAAAGATTCCAGGATGACCAGCCAACACTGAACAATGAAGTTCAGAGATAAGTTTATTAGTCCACCTATCAGGGACGAACAGTTTCTCTGCTGGACAACGATCAGGTTTATTCGCCTGAAATTTTTGCAGCACCCGCCGCAAATCAGGGGAGATGGCAGACACAATGACTCCTTCCTTGAGGATACCCGCTGGCTCAGATAAACCCGGAGAGTCGGGCACAAAACTCCTAGACAGAGCATCCGCCTTCACATTTTTAGAGCCCGGAAGGTACGAAATCACAAAGTCGAAGCGGGCAAAAAATAACGACCAACGGGCCTGTCTAGGATTCAAGCGCTTGGCAGACTCGAGATAAGTCAAGTTCTTATGATCAGTCAATACCACCATGCGATGCTTAGCTCCTTCAAGCCAATGACGCCACTCCTCGAATGCCCACTTCATGGCCAGCAACTCTCGATTGCCCACATCATAATTACGCTCAGCGGGCGAAAACTTCCTGGAAAAGAAAGCACATGGTTTCATCACTGAGCAATCAGAACCTCTCTGTGACAAAACCGCCCCTGCTCCAATCTCAGAAGCATCAACCTCGACCTGGAACGGAAGAGAAACATCTGGCTGACACAACACAGGGGCAGAACAAAAACGACGCTTCAACTCCTGAAAAGCTTCCACAGCAGCAGAAGACCAATTAACCAAATCAGCACCCTTCTTGGTCAAATCGGTCAATGGTTTGGCAATGCTAGAAAAATTACAGATGAAGCGACGATAAAAATTAGCAAAGCCCAGGAACTTTTGCAGACTTTTCAGAGATGTCGGCTGAATCCAATCCTGGATGGCTTGGACCTTAACTGGATCCATCTCGATAGTAGAAGGGGTAAAGATGAACCCCAAAAATGAAACTTTCTGCACACCGAAGAGACACTTTGATCCCTTCACAAACAAAGAGTTAGCACGCAGGACCTGAAAAACCATTCTGACCTGCTTCACATGAGACTCCCAATCATCTGAGAAGATCAAAATGTCATCCAAGTAAACAATCAGGAATTTATCCAGATACTCACGGAAGATGTCATGCATAAAAGACTGAAACACAGATGGAGCATTGGCAAGTCCGAACGGCATCACTAGATACTCAAAATGACCCTCGGGCGTATTGAATGCAGTTTTCCATTCATCTCCTTGCCTGATTCTCACCAGATTATACGCACCACGAAGATCTATCTTAGTGAACCAACTAGCCCCCTTAATCCAAGCAAACAAGTCAGATAACAATGGCAAGGGATACTGAAATTTAACAGTGATCTTATTAAGAAGGCGGTAATCAATACACGGTCTCAGCAAACCATCCTTCTTGGCTACAAAGAAGAACCCTGCTCCCAGTGGTGATGACGATGGGCGAATATGTCCCTTCTCCAGGGATTCCTTCACATAACTGCGCATAGCGGCGTGTTCGGGCACGGATAAATTAAATAATCGACCTTTAGGGAATTTACTACCAGGAATCAAATTGATAGCACAATCACAATCCCTATGCGGAGGTAGAGCATCGGACTTGGGCTCTTCAAATACATCCTGATAATCAGACAAGAACTCTGGGACCTCAGAAGGGGTGGATGACGAAATCGACAAAAATGGAACATCACTATGTACCCCCTGACAACCCCAGCTGGATACCGACATGGAATTCCAATCCAATACTGGATTATGGGTTTGTAGCCATGGCAACCCCAACACGACCACATCATGCAGATTATGCAACACCAGAAAGCGAATAACTTCCTGATGTGCAGGAGCCATGCACATGGTCAGCTGGGCCCAGTATTGAGGTTTATTCTTGGCCAAAGGTGTAGCATCAATTCCTCTCAATGGAATAGGACACCGCAAAGGCTCCAAGAAAAACCCACAACGTTTAGCATAATCCAAATCCATCAGATTCAGGGCAGCGCCCGAATCCACAAACGCCATGACAGAAAACGACGACAAAGAGCATATCAAGGTAATGGACAGAAGGAATTTGGACTGTACAGTACCAATGACGGCAGACCTAGCGGACCGCTTAGTGCGCTTAGGACAATCAGAAATAGCATGAGTGGAATCACCACAGTAGAAACACAGACCATTCAGACGTCTGTATTCCTGCCGTTCAACTCTAGTCATAGTCCTATCGCACTGCATAGGCTCAGGTTTAACCTCAGGCAGTACCGCCAAATGGTGCACAGATTTACGCTCGCGCAAGCGTCGACCGATCTGAAAGGCCAAAGACAAAGACTCATTCAAACCAGCAGGCATAGGAAATCCCACCATGACATCCTTAAGAGCCTCAGAGAGACCCTTTCTGAACAAAGCTGCCAGCGCAGATTCATTCCACTGAGTGAGTACTGACCATTTCCTAAATTTCTGACAATATACTTCTATATCATCCTGACCCTGGCACAAAGCCAGCAAATTTTTCTCAGCCTGATCCACTGAATTAGGCTCATCGTACAGCAATCCGAGCGCCAGGAAAAACGCATCGACACTACTCAATGCAGGGTCTCCTGGCGCAAGAGAAAATGCCCAGTCTTGAGGGTCGCCGCGCAAAAAAGAAATAATAATCAAAACCTGTTGAATAGGATTACCAGAAGAATGAGGTTTCAAGGCCAGAAATAGCTTACAATTATTTTTGAAACTTAGAAACTTAGTTCTATCTCCAAAAAACAAATCAGGAATAGGAATTCTTGGTTCTAACATAGATTTCTGATCAATAGTATCTTGAATTTTTTGTACATTTATAACGAGATTATCCATTGAAGAGCACAGACCCTGAATATCCATGTCCACACCTGTGTCCAGAATCACCCAAATGTCTAGGGGAAAAAAAAAAAGTGAACACAGAGCAGAAAAAAAAAAAAAATGATGTCAGAACTTTTTCTTTCCCTCTATTGAGAATCATTAGTTTGGCTCCTTGTACTGTTATGTTTGCTAATGACAGGTGTTATGAAGGCAATCCAGAAACACACTGTGCTTAGCGATCAGAGCGCACACAGTGATCTGACAAATACCCAAAAATACAAGAACGAGCTCTGAGACGTGGAAACTCTGTAGACTGCACACCTGATCCTATCCTAAACACAACTAAAAGCGGCTGTGGATTGCGCCTAACAACTACCTAGGCAACTCGGCACAGCCTAAGAAACTAGCTAGCCTGAAGATAGAAAAATAGGCCTGACTTGCCCCAGAGAAATTCCCCAAAGGAAAAGGCAGCCCCCCACATATAATGACTGTGAGTAAGATGAAAAGACAAAACGTAGGGATGAAATAGATTCAGCAAAGTGGGGCCCGATATTCTAGGACAGAGCGAGGACAGTAAAGCGAACTTTGCAGTCTACAAAAAACCCTAAAGCAAAACCACGCAAAGGGGCAAAAAAAAACCACCGTGCCGAACTAACGGCACGGCGGTACACCCTTTGCGTCTCAGAGCTTCCAGCAAAACAAAAGACAAGCTGGACAGAAAAAAAGCAACAAAAAAGCAAAAAGCACTTAGCTATACAGAGCAGCAGGTCACAGGAACAATCAGGAGAAGCTCAGATCCAACACTGAAACATTGACAAGGAGCAAGGATAGCAGCATCAGGCGGAGTTAAGTAATGAAGCAGTTAACGAGCTCACCAGAACACCTGAGGGAGGAAGCTCAGAAGCTGCAGTACCACTTGTGACCACAGGAGTGAATTCAGCCACAGAATTCACAACAATGTGGGGGGCTGCCTTTTCCTTTGGGGTATTTCTCTGGGGGCAAGTCAGGCCTATTTTTCTCTCTTCAGGCTAGCTAGTTTCTTAGGCTGTGCCGAGTTGCATAGGTAGTGGTTAGGCGCAATCCACAGCCACTTTTAGTTGTGTTTAGGATAGGATCAGGTGTGCAGTCTACAGAGTTTCCACGTCTCAGAGCTCGTTCTTTTGTTTTTGGGTATTTGTCAGATCACTGTGTGCGCTCTGATCGCTAGGCACACTGTGTCTCTGGATTGCCTTCATTACACCTTTCATTAGCAGACATAACACCCTGATGTGCCGTAACAGTGGAAACCCCTCAATTCTACCTCCAACACTAACCCCAACACACCCCTAACCCTAATCCAAACTGTAGCCATAACCCTAATCACAACCCTAACCGCAAAACACCTCTAACCACAACCCTAACCCCAACACACCCCTAACCCTAACCACAACCCTAATTCCAACCCTAACCCTAAGGCTATGTGCCCACGTTGCGGATTCGTATGAGATTTTTCAGCATCATTTTTGAAAAATCCGCGGGTAAAAGGCACTGCGTTTTACCTGCGGATTTACCGTGGATTTCCAGTGTTTTTTGTGCGGATTTCACCTGCGGATTCCTATTGAGGAACAGGTGTAAAACGCCGCGGAATCCGCACAAAGAATTAAGATGCTGCGGAAAATACAACGCAGCATTTCCGCGTGGTATTTTCCGCACCATGGGCACAGCAGATTTGGTTTTCCATAGGTATACTTGGTACTGTAAACCTGATGGAACACTGCTGCGAATCTACAGCGGCCAATCCGCTGCGGATCCGCAGCCAAATCCGCACCGTGTGCACATGGCCTAATTCTAAAGGTATGTGCACACGCTGCGGAAAACGCTGCGGATCCGCAGCAGTTTCCCATGAGTTTACAATTCAATGTAAACCTATGGAAAACAAAAATCGCTGTACACATGCTGCAGAAAAACTGCACGGAAACGCAGCGGTTTACATTCCGCAGCATTCTTTCTGCGGATTCCACAGCAGTTTTACAACTGCTCCAATAGAAAATCGCAGTTGTAAAACTGCAGTAAAATGCGCAGAAAAACCGCGGTAAATCTGCCATAAATCCGCAGTGGTTTAGCACTGCGGATTTATCAAATCCGCAGCGGAAAAATCCGCAGAGGACCAGAATACGTGTGCACATACCGAAACCCTAACCCTAACCCTAGTTCTTACCCCAACCTTGGTGGAAGAAAAAAAAAATCTTTATTTTATTATTGTCCCTACCTATGGGGGTGACAAAGGTGGGGGTCATTCAGTATTTTTTTATGCACTTGAAACGAATCTGCCGGCCAGCAGATTCGGCGGGCGCGCTGCGCATGCGCCCGCCATTTTGGAAGATGGCGGCGCCCTGGAAAGAAGATGGACGGACCACGGGAGGCTCAGTAAGTATGATGGGGTGGGGGGAGCACGGGGGGGTGGATCGGAGCACGGGGGGGGTGCATTGGAGCATCGGGGGGTGGATCGGACTGCAGGGGGGGTGGATCGGACTGCAGGGGGGGTGGATCGGAGTGCAGGGGGGGTGGTTGGAGCACGGGGGGGTGATTGGAGCAGGGGGGTGAGCGGACAAGAGCACGGGGGGAGCGGACAGGAGGACGGAGGGGAGCGGAGCAGTGTAAAGGACAGATCGGAGGGCTAAAAAATAGTTAATAAATAACATTTCCCACGTGTCTACTTTAGATCAGCACAATTTTTTAAAATAGTTTTTTTGTTGTTAGGATGTTATAGTGGTTAAAAGTTGACCAATAATGTATAATTTTTCCAACAAAATTTGCAAAACCATTTTTTTAGAGACCACATCAAATTTGAAGTGACTTTGAGGGGCTATATAGCAGAAAATACCAAAAAGTGACACCATTCTAAAAGCTACCCTCAAAGTTCTCAAAGCATTCAAGAAGCTTATCAACCCTTCAGGTGCTTCACAGTAATTAATAGAATGTGCATGGAAAAAATGAACATTTAGGTTTAACAGAAATTTTACTTTAGACCCCATTTTTTTATTTTTACAAGAGTAACAGGAGAAAATGGACCCCACAAATTGTTGTGTAATTTTTCCTTAGTATGTAGATATCCCATATGTGAGGGAAAACTACTGTTTGGGTGCATGGCAGGGCTTAGAAGGAAAAATGCACCCTTTCACTTTTTGAATGCAAAATTGTCTGGAATCGAGAGCAGACCCCATGTTGCGTTTGGACAGCTTCTGATGTGTCTAAACAATGAAAACCCACTTAAGTGAACCCACTTTGGAAACTAGACCCCACAAGGATCATATCTAGATGGGTCGTAAACACCTTGAACCTCCAGGTGCTTCACAAAAATGTATAACGTATAACCGTGAAAATAAAAAAAAACACATTTTTTTCCACAAAACTTATCTTTTAGGTCCAATTTTTTATTTTAACAAGGGTAACAGGAGGAAATGGACCCCAAAAATTGTTGTTCAATTTCTACTGAGAACGCAGATACCCTATATGTGGGGGAAAATCACTGTTTGGGTGCACAGCAGGGCTTGGAAGGGAAGGAGCACCGTTTGACTTTTTGAAAGCAAAATTGTCTGGAATCAAGAGTGGACCGCATGTCGCATTTGGAGAGCCCCTGATGAGTTTAAACAGTGGAAACCCCCCACAAGTGACCCTATATTGGAATTGATCTAGTGAGTCCTGGTATGTGGATTTTAGAATGTGATAAAATGTAAATTGTGCATCAGGTTGGCATACGGCAGTTGTGTTGTGTACATCAGGTTGGCATATGTTAGTTGTGTAGTTTACTTTAGGTAAGCATAACTGAGTTGTGTAAGTCAGAAATTAATTTAGTAGTCCATGGATGTGTGATACATTTTTAAGGTCAGGTTTGTCGGGGCAGGTGTCACATTGATGTCTTTGTGTATTGCCCTTCTGACACACACTTGGCACCTCTCTTTATGCCTTGAGGGATTTCCTAATGAAATGTTGACCTGGTACGATACAATACAAACACCTTCAGTTTGGGCATTACTGGGACCCGCCTCTTCCTGATCTCCAAACATAAGGGTCTTGATTACATTCGCTTGGAACTAAAGGTACATACTAGTCTGCCCTGCATATTGTTGTAGCATGAAAGCATTGTAAATTGCCATCAGTACGATGTCCATGGCCAGCTTCTTGTATGACATCTTGGTTTTTCTCATGGCACTCTATGGCTCAAGGACTTGATCAGAGAGATCAACTCCCCCATGTTCTTGTTGAACCCCAGTACACAGTCTGGTGTGGTGACCTGTGTAGAGGTACCGTGTACAGCTGTGGGGGTGCTACCATCATCATGCATAGTGGTTAAGAAAAGGACATCCCTCTTGTCCTTGTATTTGACTACCAGCAAGTTGTCTCACAGAGAGAAACTTGATGAGTGGGATGCTGGCATAAAAGTTATCTACATAGAGGTGATAACCTTGATCCAGCAGTTGGTGCACCAAATCCCACTTACTCTCAGGACATGGGAGTGTTCAGGGGTTCAATCCCGGTGTACTTCCCTTTATCAAACCTCAACTTGTAGGTGTACCCTGAAGCCCTCTCACTCATTTTGAAGAGCTTAATTCCAAACCTGGCCCTCTTTCTGGGCAGGTACTACCAGAATGTGAGACTCCCCTTGAAATTGATTAAGGACTCATTCACGAAAATGTCCCTTTGGGGTATACACCTCAGCAACCTTGTTTTTGAAATGCTCAATGATCGTCCAAACTTTGAAAAGTCGCTCAAACTTGGGGTCATCTCAGGGAAGACATTGTGCATTATCGTTGTAATGCAAAAATTTGTGGATTGCTTCAAATCGTTTACGGGTCATAGCCATGCGAAATACTGGAGTGTTATACAAAACGTTGACACTCCAATATTTTTGAAGCTCTGGCTTCTTCACTATCCTCACTTTAAGGACCAGGCACCAAATTGTGATAATTTCTACTGCGTCTACAGGGGCTAGGTAAGAAAACGATGAAGGGCGGTTTTGTGCCAAAAATTGCTGGGCATACAAATTTGTTTTGTAGGTTTACAAAATCCTCAGAGAAAAAGACTTTGAAAAATTAAATTTCTGCGAGGCTGGTGGTGTCAAATTGGATTCCTGATTACGCCACAAAATTAGGAATCAATGGCTCATAATCTTTGGGGGGTGAGGTCTATAATGGGTCAGTAAAGGTGGGCACTGGTTCAGTTTCTGCCCTGGAGCATCTGCGTTATGATTCAGCATCACTTCAGGAAGAGGAAGATGAAAAATAAAGGAATGTGGCATCCTTTCACTTACTGTCAGTGTCAGAGGCAAGGAAATCGTAAGCCTGAATACAGTGTTTGTGATGAGCGGGATGAAACGTTTTCATGTATGCAGTGTTTGGGTGTATACCAAATTATATTCAAATGTGTTTGTATGTGTGTGTGTGTGTGTGTGTGAGTGTTTGGTGTACACTTTTTTTTATTTACAACAGATGTAGAACACACACACGGACGTGATTCTTTTTTTCTGCGCTGACACTAACTCAATTCAGTAAGAAATACTGTCATAGACAATAATTACTACAGTATAGTTTACTGTCCCTAATCTAAATTTTTTAAAACTTCTTTTTACACAAAAAAAACAAGAAACCAACAGCCCTATGTTGATCACTGATGTGCGTCAGAGATCAGCTCTGGATGGCTGTAGGACAGACGCATGGATGATTGTTTTTTTCTGCGCTGACTAGTGTTGAGCGATACCTTCCGATACCCAGAAGTATCGGTATCGGATTGTATCAGCTGATATCCAAAAAATATTGGATATTGCTGATACCGATACCCGATACCAATGCAAGTCAATGGGACACAAATATCGGAACGTAAATAAGCCCTTTCTGTCCTTCTATATGCTGTTCCGGAGGGGGGAAGAGTGTGGGCGGTGCGTGGGCGGACACTGTGAGTGTCTGTGTGTGCGGGCAGGGTCTATGCGGGCCTGCCAGGGATCTGTACTTGTCTATTGGGGCTCTGTGCAGGCCTGGCGGGGCTCTATGCGGGCTGCCCAGGCTCTATGTGGGCCTGCCGGGGCTCTATGCGGCGTGCCGGGGATCTATGCGGGCTGCCCGGGCTCTATGCGGTGTGCCGGGGCTGTATGTGGGCTGCCCGGGCTCTATGCGGTGTGCGGGGTCTATGCGGCGTGCTGGGGCTCTGTGCGTGTGTGCAGGCATCGTCCGATTGGACTACAAGTCCCATCGGACGATGCCTGCTACACTGACAGTGATTGACACATTAGCCAATGATGGGACAGTAGTAGTCCCATCATCCGGCTAATGTGTTGAATGTAAAAAAATACTCCATACATACTCCATACATACTCCATACATACTCCACACATACTCCATACATACTCCATTCAGTACATACATATAGACATACATTAAACATAGAGTTCATACTCACCATTACTTGTCACTTTGTTCCCCGAAGCCAGTGTCAACCTGTAAAAAAGATTAAAATAACAAAAAACCAATATACTCCCTGTCCGCAGAAATCCACGAGTGTCCCACAACGATCTCCCGTGGAGAACAGCAGCAACAGCTGTTGTGACCGCTCTCTAAGGGCCCCAGAAACACAATGATGGGAGGAAGGTATTCCTCCGCCGCTGTAAAAAAATAGTCCCTAGTCTGACTTATGGCATTGCTGGGTGAGACATTTTCCCATGCAGCAATTGCCATAAAGTAAGACTTTGAACTTTAGTAACTTCAGTGATGCACTGCAGGACCCATTGTCTCCTGTCAGTGTGTCACTGAGGGTCCTATAGAGCAGTGACATCACCCGATGTCACTGTTCTATAGGGGAGATCTTCGTGGGACACTTGTTATAAATTGGACTACCGCGGACAGATATTGTACGGTTTATTATTTTACATTTTTTGCAGGCGCTGAAGTATGGTAAGTATAGTTAAATGAAGAATATTAAAATACTTTTTCTTAATGTGTGCGTGTTTTATTAACCCTTTCTTACTATTGGATTAATAATGGATAGGCGTCTTATTGACGCCTCTCCGTTATTAACCCGGCTTAATGTCACCTTACAATAGCAAGGTGACATTAACCCCTTATTACCCCATATCCCACCGCTACACGGGAGTGGGAAGAGAGGGGCTAAGTGCCGGAATTGGCGCATCTTACCGATGCGCCATTTCTGGGGCGGCTGCAGACTGGTATTTGTAGCCGGGGGGGGGGGGGCAATATCCATGGCCCCTCTCTAGGCTATGAATATCAGCCCACAACTGTCTGCGTAGCCTTTCTGGCTATAAAATATAGGGGGACCCCACGTCATAGGGGGGTCCCCCTATTTTAATAGCCGGCAAAGCCTACGCAGACAGCTGCGGGCTGATATTCATAGCAGGCTACAAATATTAACCCCCGGGCATCGGCTTTATCCCTCTGGCACAGAAAATTGCGCGGGAGCCCACGCCGTTTTTTTCAAATTTTTATTTTTTTTAAATTCAACGCTCTTAAAGGTCTCTTTCACACTTACGTCGGTACGGGTCCGACGCTATGCGTCGGGCCGATGTACCGACGCACGTTGTGAAATTTGTGCATGACTTGGGCAGCGGATGCAGTTTTTCAACGCATCCGCTGCCCATTCTGGATTCTGGGGAGGAGGGGGCGGAGTTTCGGCCGCGCATGTGCGGTAGAAAATGGCGGATGCGACGGCCAAAAAACGTTCACTTGAAAGTTTTTCGTGCCGACGGTCCACCAAAACACGACGGATCCGTTGCACGTTGGACGCGACATGTGGCCATCTGTCGCAATCCGTCACTAATACAAGTCTATGGGTAAAAAACGCATCCTGCAAGAACATTTGCAGGATCCGTTTTTTTCCGCCAGATCCGTTTTTTTCTCATAGAGTTGTATTAGCACCGGATTGCGCCTGATGGCCACACGTTTCATCCATTTTTTGCATGATCCGTCAAAAAAGCAGATTTTTGATGCTGTTTTTGATGCTGTTTTTGATGCTGTTTTTGATGCTGGTTTTTGATGTGAAATTATGAATTCGGCCTCCGAATTCGTTTTTTTCATGCATGTTTCCATTCAAATCATGCACATTTTCCGTTTATGTATTTATTTCCAAAAACTGCATCAAAACTGCACCAAAAACTGCATCAAAAACAGCACCAAAAACCTGCATCAAAAAACTTCACCAAAAACTGCACTAAAAACTGCATCAAAAACAGCATCAAAAACTGCACCAACAACTGCATCAAAAACAGCACAAAAAACCTGCATCAAAAACTGCATCAAAACAGCATTAACTGCATACAGCATTCTGTTAACATCCAGCTCCTTTAGCAATGACCTTTTGTGGCTTAACCTTTTTGTGGAGTCTGTCAATGACTGCCTTCTGGACATGTTAAGTCAGCAGTCTTCCCTATGATTGTGGAGCATATTGAAACAGACTAAGGGACCTTTTTAAAAGCTTCAGAAGCCTTTCAGATGTTTTTTGTTACATATTCTAATTTACTGAGATGATTACTTTTGGGTTTTCATTGGCTGTAAGCCATAATCATCAACATTAACAGAAATAAACACATGAAATAAACGCTATATAATATGAGTTGCACTTTTTCTATTGAAGAACTGAATTAAATAAACTTTTTGATGATATTATAACTTTGTGAGCAGCACCTGTACTTTGACAAGTGGTACCCCAAACTTTGCCAATAGCTATGAATTAGGATTCTCATCCTATTTATTAATAACTAAATGGTTGCCCGATTCTAACGCATCGGGTATTCTAGAATATGTATGTAGTTTATGTATGAAGTTTTCAGAATAATGCAATTTATACACAGGATTCGGTTGGCCGGGCGCGATCAAAAAGCGAAGCGTGGTTCAAATTCCGCGCCAAGTCTCAGTGGGCCCCCTCTTTAACACATACCACGATTCATGATGCACAGATACAGCAGAGAAATATAGCACAGCCAAGTAGCGTATAACACAGCCCATGTACTATATAACACAGCCCTTGTAGTATATAACACAGCCCACATAGTATACAGCACAGCCACGTAGTATATTGCCCAGCCACATAGTATATTGCCCAGCCACATAGTATATAGCACAGCCACGTAGTAAATAGCACAGATACGTAGTATATTGCCCAGCCACGTAGTATATTGTCCAGCCACATAGTATATTTCCCAGCCACATAGTATATTACCCAGCCACGTAGTATATAGCCCAGCCACGTAGTATATAGCATAGCCCACGTAGTAAATAGCACAGACACGTAGTATATTGCCCAGCCATGTAGTATATTGCCCAGCCACGTAGAATATTGCCCAGCCACGTAGTATATAGCACAGCCACATAGTATATTGCCCAGCCACATAGTATATTGCCCAGCCACGTAGTATATTGCCCAGCCACGTAGTATATAGCACAGCCACGTAGTAAATAGCACAGATACATAGTATATTGCCCAGCCACGTAGTATATTGTCCAGCCACATAGTATATTTCCCAGCCACGCAGTATATTGCCCAGCCACGTAGTATATAGCCCAGCCACGTAGTATATAGCATAGCCCACATAGTAAATAGCACAGACACGTAGTATATTGTTCAGCCACATAGTATATTTCCCAGCCACGTAGTATATTGCCCAGCCACGTAGAATATTGCCCAGCCACGTAGAATATTGCCCAGCCACGTAGTATATAGCACAGCCACGTAGTAAATAGCACAGACATGTAGTATGTTGCCCAGCCACGTAGTATATAGCACAGCCACATAGTAAATAGCACAGACATGTAGTATATTGCCCAGCCAAATAGTATATTGTCCAGCCACATAGTATATTTCCCAGCCACGTAGTATATTGCCCAGCCACGTAGTATATAGCCCAGCCACGTAGTATATAGCATAGCCCATGTAGTAAATAGCACAGACATGTAGTATATTGCCCAGCCACGTAGTATATTGCCCAGCCACGTAGAATATTGCCCAGCCACATAGTATATAGCACAGCCACGTAGTAAATAGCACAGACACGTAGTATATTGCCCAGCCACGTAGTATATTGTCCAGCCACGTAGTATATTGCCCAGCCACGTAGTATAGAGCACAGCGATGTAGTATATTGCCCAGTCACGTAATATATACCACAGCCACGTAGTATATAGCACAGCCCACATAGTAGATAGCACAGAGATGTAGTATATAACACAGCCCATGCAGTATCTAACACAGCCCACGTAGTATATAGCAATGTGGGCACCATATCCCTGTTAAAAAAAGAATTAAAATAAAAAATAGTTATATACTCACCCTCCGTCGGCCTCCCGGATCCATCCCAGGCGTTTACCGATGCTCCTCGCGACGCTCCGGTCTCAAGAGTGCATTGTGATCATCTCACGAGACAGCAATGCATGGACCGGTCACCGGAGCGTTGCGAGGAGTGGGAAAGGCCTGGGCTGGATCCGGGGAGCCGACGGAGGGTGAGTATATAATGATTTTTTATTTTTTTTTAAATTATTTTTAACATTAGATCTTTTTACTATTGATGCTGCATAGACAGCATCAATAGTAAAAAGTTGGTCACACAGGGTTAATAGGGTTAACGGAGTGCGTTACACTGTAGTATAACGCGATGTAACGCAGCCATTAACCCTGTGTGAGAGCTGGCTAGAGGGGAGTATGGCGCAGGCACTGACGGCAGTCGAGTAGGGAGCGGCCATTTCACCACCACACTGTGTCCGTTGCTGATTGGTCATGGTCGCTTTGCCGCAACCAATCAGTGATTTGGGATTTCCGTGACAGACAGACAGAAAGACGGAAGTGACCCTTAGACAATGATATAGTAGATAATAATAGTAATAATAATAATTTTATGTGACTTGTACAGACATTAAAAGACATTACATAATAACAATAATCACATAAACTAACAGATACCAAGAGGAATGAGGGCCCTGCTCGAAAGTTTACAATCTATGGAGGAAATAGGGAAGACACAAAAGGTGGATGGTGACAATTGCTTGCATTGTGCAGTCCAGCCACAAATGTAATAAATAGAGTGATCATGAAATGCTACATGAACCAGTAACTAACCAGTATGTGTAAGAGTACAGACACAGAGGACTATTAATTGCATGAAGGGCTTGAGAACAGATAATACGAGAGTCCTGGTTTTGAAGAAAATTTTGCATGGGCAAAACTTGGATAGTTAGATAAATATGTTGAGGCGATAGGCCAGTATAAAGAAATGCATTCTTAGGGCACACATAAAACTGTGGGTATTGGGGTTTAGGCTGTGTGCACACGTTGCTGTTTTTTCGTGGTTTTTTTCGCGGTTTTTCCCGATAAAAACGCTATAAAGCCGCAAAAAAACAGCATACAATAAGCATCCCATCATTTAGAATGAATTCCGCATGTTTTGTGCACATGATGCGTTTTTTTCCACGAAAAAAACGCATCGCGGTAAAAAACGCAGCATGTTCATTAATTTCGCGTTTTTTTTTGCGGATTTCCCACTACAAAATGTATTGGGAAATGTCCAGAAAAAAATGCATCAAAAACACAGCAAAAACGCAGCAAAAACGCATGCAGATTTCTTGCAGAAAATTTCAGGTTTTTCTCAGGAATTTTCTGCGATAAAAATCATGAACGTGTGCACATAGCCTTAATCAAATTGTCCTGGGTAGTGCATTCCAAAGAATTTATGCAGCAAGCGAGAGGTCTTGGAAAAGGGAGTGGAAGGTTTGGATTATTGAGGATGTTAATCTTATGTCATTAGGAGAATGGAGGGCACGGGTAGGGTGGTAGACTGAGACGATGGAGGAGATGTCGAATGGTGCTGAAGTGTGGAGTGCTTTGTGGGTGAGAGTGACAACTTTATATTGGACTTTGTAGCAGATGGGTAACCTGTGCAATGACTGGCACAGGGTAGAGGCATCAATGTAAAGGTTAGCGAGGAATAGAATCCTGGCTACTGCATTCAGGACGGTTTGGAGAGCGGAGGGTTTAGTGACAGAGAGATCGATTAATAGTTGCAATAATCCAGGTGGGAATGAATAAGAACAACAGTAAGAGTTTTTGCAGAGTCGAAAGCAAGAAAAGGTTGAATTCTAGAAATGTTTTTGAGGTGACACAAACGAACCAGTGATCAGATATAGGGAGTGAATAAAAGATCTGAATCAAGTGTGACACCAAGACAGGGGGAATGTTGCTGGGTAGTAATGGTAGAACCAGATACGAAAATGGCAATGTCGGTCATACATAGGTTAGTGGAGGGAGGAAACACAAGGAGTTCAGTTTTTTAAAGGTTCAGTTTCAGATAGAGGGAAGACATGATGTTAGAGACAGATATAAGACAATCACTGGTGTTTTGTAATCATGCAGGCATGATGTCAGAGGTGTAAAATTGGGTGTCATCAGCATAGAGATGGTACTGGACCCCAAATCTACTGATTGTTTATCCAATAGGGGCAGTACACAAGGACTGATCCTTGAGGAACCCTGACATGAAGGGATTAAATATGAAGCTACCTATAGTAGTAATATAACATTACTATCATATAAAAGGTTCATAACCACTTCACTCAATAACAGATAAACGCAACATTAGCTAAATCTGCATTCACAGGGGTAACTTATGAATAAAATACTTACACATAGCAATTCACAATTATATGATAAATAATATTAGGCCAAATGTCTCTTAGTCATGGCTGCTTTATTTCTGTTCATTGTCTCATCTGGAGTTAATACATTTTTCCTTACTAGTTTATATTGCTGTGTAGTACATAGAAACAGTGTGACTAACTACCACTTTTCTTAATGATGATGTATTTCTGGACAAAGCATCAATTACAAGAGCTGACTCATGCATATGAAAGAATTCACTATAATCTGGGAATGGCTAACTTAGCAACAAAATTCAGAAAATGTACAAATATCTAGCAGGTTTTACAGAGCCAATCTCACTTGGGGTTAGATAATCACCAAAGACCACTAAAAGCTATATGGCTTGCAGAAGGTCAATAGCTTACTTTAATAATCTGTTTAATAGGCAAACTACCCATGAATGCGTATTTCTACAGGATAACATCTGGGATACTCCTCTGCTAGAAAATTGGATATCCCATGAAAACTGTATAGGTGTAGGAGCTGTCCAACCAAGAAATAAAACGTTCATAAGGGTTTGCTACAGGGCTCTCATGAGCAAATTGAACCAGATTCTGGTAAGGTTATTATAGATTATATATTTTATTTTGGCACACTGCAGCATTTCAGAGAAAACCTACTTTGAAAATACAAAATGCTATGTGTGGCAGAAAACTGACACTGTGCATCACCCTGAAATCGCCATCTCCAGCGTCAAACATGGTGTAGGAATACTTTTCTTTAGCAGGTACAGGGAAGCTGGTCGGAGCTGATGGGAGGATGGATGGAGCTACATACAAGGCAATCCTGAAGGAAAGCCTGGTACAGGCTAAAAAAAGACTTGAGGCTGGGGTGTAGATTCACCTTCCAGCAGGACAACAACCCTAACATACTGCCAGAGCTACAATGGAATGATTTAGATCAAAGTATATTCATGTGTTTGAATGGTTCTTTCAAAATCCAGACCAAAAGCCCGTTGAGAATTTGTGCCGAGACTTGAAAATTGCTGTTCACAAACGCTCTCCATCAAATCTCACTGAGCTAGAGCTAAATTGCAAAGAAGAATGAGCAAAAATTTCTGCTCTAGATATGCAAAGATGGTACCACAAAAGACTTGCAGAAGGAATTGCAAAGAAAGGTATGATCGTACAAAACATTGACTCACGAGGGCTGACTACAAATGCACGTCACAATTTTCAGATTTATATATTTTAAATATTTAGAAAACCATGTATCATTTCCTTTACACTTCACAAATACTTGTACTTTGTGTTGGTGTGTCACATAAAATCCAAATAAAATTGATTTACTTTTGTAGGCGTCATGTGAAAAAAAATGTGGAAAAGTTAAAGGAGTATGAATCCTTTTTCAAGGCACTGTATATTATGAGGAGTGCACTTCTTAGTAAGCTTGGTCCATTGTACTCCACCACACTTTAGTTTAATACTTAGGTATGATGCTGTAACAATATAACCACATACAATTGCAACCACATTAAACTTTCAAACATGGTTAGAATTAACTTTATGTACCTCACCTGAAGGTAATGGCATGGTCTCAAGGAAGATTTTATTTCCTGATGGACTAGAGGTTTATCCAAATTAAGGGATGATTTTCGATAGGCTTCTTTAGCTTGGCTAACGGTAAGTGTCGACCAGGAACTTCTTTTCATATATTTTCCTTCTGGGGTCATTGCAAGCCCTTCACATGCTGAACATTTCATGTCGTTGTTACTTTTAGAAGTCTTAAGGGAAAGATCTCCAAAGTGTCCCTGCAGAGATTCAGGATAACAATGAGATATATGGTCTACATGATGTCTATTCATTACACTAGGGGTTCTGTAAGTGCTATCACTGTCCAAATTATCATCCGAACTCCACCACCCTGTCATCCCAGTCTTATGCTTGCTGTCTGGTTTCCTTTCCTTACTTTTACTCCTTTTGCTATGCTTGGAATAGTGGCCATGGTGGTGATCATCTCCACGACTGTCTCCTTTTGTTCCATTTACATTGCCTTTTGATGATCCTTCTAGAGAATGAGATTTTGTAAAAAGTTTTTGTACAGAGTGAACAAGGTGACGTATTCTTCCTGGGCTTTCTGTTCTCTGTTCTGTAGCGGTGGATGTCTTCTGATATTGTAATGTGTGAAATCCATCTCGGTGCAGCGGAAGTTGTTTTTCAAATTGATCCAGTAAATTTGCAGGAATTCTGTTAATTTTACTACTACTAGTATGTGGGACAGCACAGTCATCGCGGGTTTCAAAATGGGAACTATAGTGCATTCTCGGAAAAGTGCTACTAGACATGTGATCACTCATCATCACAGGCATCATCATGCATTCGGAATGAATGGAACTCCGTGGGGAGCAACGGTGGTGGTCCATTTGACAGCTCTCTGTAGGACTAAGTAGATATGATTGCCTAGTTTCTTGCCCATGGTGCCCATGATCATGCACATGTTCACAATCCTCAGGAGATGCTAAGCCACAAGTATGACCAGAACATAACTGTGATTGATTCCTGCTACCAGATAATCCTTTCATGTTCCTAAGGGCGGGAGAATATTTTTCTTCATTGAAGTGCTGGGAAGGAGACCATGAGTATTGCTGTTGATCTGAAAAGAAGACAAAGTAAGATACTGTAAGTATTAAATTCTTATAATCATTATCACTTCTACAAAATTCGAGATATACTTTAGTAAGCTTTTTTTTCTATAAACATACATTTTATTTGATACACTGTATTATGGTCTTTCTGCTCATATTAGTCCGTATTGCAATGTTAAGAAAAATATAACTGAAAAGTAACAGCACATTCCAATCAATGCATGCTCAAACCTTGTAAAATTTTACAAGTCATTGTATGAAACCCTAACAGATCTGTATGTCTACAAGTTTACAGTAATTATACACCTTTTTAAGCTGTTCATCGCTTTGTAATTTAAAACCTCATAGTTATTAAAAATTTGTTGATGATTTATATGTTATATATCTTTATAGTAATCAGAATTATATTTTTCTGATCCATTAATTTTTTAATCCAGTGCATGGGCAGAACAAAATGATAAACTGTTTCTACTAGCGGGAGCGTAGGACGTATAAACACTATATACTAAGCTCCTATGTTTCCTCTGTTGATGATATCATGCAGACAGAATTTTATTATTTAATCCTAGGTGTATGCAGCTGTTTCCCGGAGCTCTACATTGCACAGCCAATGAATGAATACTGGTGCAGTCATGGTTTAGAGCCTTCATTCATAGTTACATAGTTACAAAGGTTGAAAAATGACCTAGATCCATCAAGTCCATCAGTTATCCATCTGCAATAACGAACAGGATTGAAATATGGGAATAAGGACATCCCTTTAACTGTTTTTCTGATACCACGAGTGACTGATCATAGTAATAAGTATGGTCATTTCAAATAAATCCTCACCTATTACATACCTAGATAACTGTATTACGATTGCACTAAACAATATACCATACAAAGATCCTGACTACAGCAATGACCACTGTACAAGGAACACAAATCAAACATTGAGAGTAAGACCTTCTATCTTCTAGAAGTCTGGTGTTTACTACAGTACAGATGTAGCATTTATCTGAAGCAATATGGCTACTCAGTTATCTTAGTGCACCTATACTACTTACGTAACACATGATTAATTTACTTTTTTATGAGAATGGTTGCACTATGCAAAAAGTTTTGAATATCACAATGCAATACTTATAAAGATTATGCAGGCACTCCTTTATGTAGATGGTTTCAATCTAGGGTCATTCATATAACATGACCGGTATATGCTTTTCTGACACCTAATACCATTAACATACATTGAGTGATTTCATTCATATCCTACATCGATACCACAAAAATTTCTCGGATGCTGCCGTGATCGGGTACTGCAGATTTACTCTTAATTCATCTGAATAGGGGGTTTATCTGCAGTACTTGGCCCCGTGACCTCTATAGAATAAGAGGGAAATCTGCAGTACCCACCTGTGACCACTATAAAATAGCAGGTAGATATGCTATACCTTTCCGTGGAACCTATAGAAGTTACAGAGCTGCTGTATTCTGGGAGCTTCCAAAAACTTTTGGCCAGTGTCGGTAACAGCTGATTCGTGGGGGTGCAACACCCCAGCCAATCAGATTTTTCTGGCGTAAAATATAGAAGCTGTATAGTGTTACTGATTGTTGGGAGTCAATATCCTAAGAACCCCACTGATTGATCAAAACACCAGTGTGAAATGAGCACCTTGAGCTCGGAGTGATGTACAGACTCCATGGTAAATCTATGGATCTGAAAAACCAGTGTATTCAGTGTATGGACCCATATAGTTTTTATTTAGCCTGTGGGAGCTTCCCACTTCATAGTGCAATTTTGAGCAATCATTGACGGCACTTTGCAGCCTAAAATATTCTTTTCTGTACAAAGTGCACAAATATAGTGCAAAATAAAGAGTGAACATTCCAACATTGGTATATCCAGACTTAAGTATATAATTAAAAGGATTTTTGTGTTCATCTGATAAATAAGGAATTCAGGTATACATAAATGACCTCTGAAATCGGTTTAAATATTATTGCTTTAAAGAGAACCCATCACTTGCTAAAAAAAATGTGTTAAAAACTTTGCAAAAATATCTAAGCTCCCCTGATTCTGCTGCTTTTTTCAATGTTGAACTGTGTTTGTCCATTGCAGAGATATTCACATTTGTAGCTTTTGGAGCACAATATGTGAAATCTTTGTTTTCTGTCCAACTAGGTGTTTCTTGCGAGTCTTCTCTGGGTTTGTGACTTTCACACCTCCCTCCCAGATTCTGCCAATCACAGCTTAGCAGCTGATCTAGCAGTCTCAGATGATGCTGAGCTGAGCTATGATTGGCAGGACCTGAGAGGGAAGAGTGACAGTGCACACCCCAATGAAGACTGTGAAGAAATCCCTAGTTGAGCTACAACATAATGCTCTTCTGAAGAAATAAATGTGACTGTCTCTGTTAAAGAGCAACATATCACAAAAAGGAAAAGAGTGGCAGAATCATGAGAATTCAGTTATTTTTTAAAGGTATTAAACACAATTCTTGTGAATACGTGACAGGTTCTCTTTAAGAGCAAATGTCACGATTTATGACTGTTTTTGTAAATGCTTGCATTTTCTGGAAAAAGGTATGATTAAGTTGACAACTGGGCAATACCATAACCCTTGTCAAAGGGGTGTGTCCCTACACTGTTATCAATGATTGGACATGATCAGTACGCAGGGACAAACACCAACTTGTAATCCCAAGTTATCGATCAATTTATAAATTGCTAGAAGAAATAACAAGGAGCAGTACAACACAGAGCTATAAGAAACAACACTTCTGATATATTATCCTATGAGGAGTGCAAATGTTTAATAAAACAGGCATACCAGGAGACTGACAGGCCACTTTAAGAAATGTCCTCTTAGCACTCGGGGTCAAAATTAAGTATTATCATGAAAAAATTTGACCAAAAGAAATTTAATCAAATGTCCTATCTTTGAAATGAAAATCAGTCCTTACCCTCCCCAGTTCCTCCATATACAAAACCTATGCAGGCAATAGAGTGGTAAGAACAGTCAACACAAAAAAATTCTTTAAATTTTAGGCCTCAACTAGACGTTTATTTTTTGCATACGAGGGCTATTCGTGTTTTTCACAGATAGCACTCGTACGTACAATAGTGAATGGGGTCATTTAAACGTCCGTGATTTTCTGTGGACAGAGTGGTTTGTACAAAATTATAGAGGCGTATCTGTTGGATCAGAATCGGCAAAGCAAGTACCGGTTGATGCGGACAGCACACAAATGCCATCCAAGTGCTGAATCGGCCAGACTGCTACATAAGAAAAGAATAGATAATTTTTTTAACTCATGACAGGGACCATACACGGATGAAACTCTGACAGAAAATCACTGAAGAACTTTTTTCTCGTAAGTGAAAAAAGTAGATGCCTAAATGAGGCCTACATCTAACTAGAAAATTCATTTCTTCCAGAAAAATGTCACTTTCTAATCATATTTTATTTCTGAGGGAAAATAAATTCTCTTTCGTAAAGTAATGAAAGCGGAGATTGACTGTCACAGCTACTTAACATAGAACCCATAAGTATTGTTGCATAACCTTCAAAATAACTGTCTACTTTTATAGCTGTATAATTATGGAATTATAGCTGGGAAGTTGTATATTTTAACCTTTCCAATATGTTTGTCTACTCTAAACCAGTAAATGATCTGTTATTTTTAAAATGATACTTAAAGCCCAGGGAAGAAAATTTGACAAGAAAAACATAGGCTGTGTTCACTCTTTTTTTTCAGAACTGCAGGACACAAATAAAATGAGATATAAGCAAAGCGAAAGAGTTGAAGTGCTGTATTAGCAACTACTGCTAACATCATTAACGTATCGGCCAAAGGTTTACATCCAGTGATTATAGATCATAGAATTAGTCGAGATAAACAACAGCAGCAATAACTATGTTATTTATTCATGACTTTAATCCCTTAGTGACCGAGACAATTCTAACCTCAATGACAGGCAAATTTTAGAAATCAGACCAGTGTAATAACTCTGGAACACTTCAGCGTATCCCACTGATTCTGAGATTGTTTTTTCATGACATATTGTAATTCATATGAAATGATAACCTTCAGCACACAATAAATCGAGTACAATTTTAATTCAAAAAGTTGCAGTTTAATTCACAGCCGACTTTTTAGCACATTTCGGCAACATTGCCGTTATCAAGGATATCTGTAGAAGAGTCCGTCGGCAAGGTCCCGATGCTTCAATGCACACGATACATGTGGTTTCTCCTGATGAAGAAGTAGCTCTGTACTTTAGTGATGAGCGAGCATACTCGTTGCTCGCGTTTTCCTGAGCACGCTCGGTTGATCTCCGGGTATTTGTTAGTGCTCGGAGATTTAGTTTTCGTCGCCGCAGCTGCATGATTTATGGCTGCTAGACAGGCTGAATACATGTGAGGAATGCCTGTTAGGGAATTCCCACATGTATTCAGGCTGTCCAGCAGCTGTAAATCATGCAGCTGAGGCGAGAAAACGAAATCTCCGAGAACAAACAAATACTCGGAGATCTCACGACCGTGCTCGGGGAGACGCGAGCAACAATGCTATTCGCTCATCACTACTGTACTTTAAAACGCGTTGAAATAAACCACCACCCTATTTTACCACACTGGAATATACGCCTCAAATCTGTTGGCAGAGCGGAAATTGTCCACTAACTCCTTTTACAGTCTGATGGTCACTTGCTGACCCGTGTATCTGATGCTGCCGACTCTCTACATTAAATGCTGTTTAAACAGATTGAACATGTGAGTTTAATCTGAGCGTAAGGCTATGTGCACACGTTAGGAAAGTGTGCAGTATTTTCCTGAACAAAACCGGACTTTTTCTGCAGGAAATCCACTTGCGTTTTTTTCCCCGCATTTTTTTTCAGAGCTTCCCAATGCAATAAATAGAGGCAAAAAACGCAAAAAATCTGCAAAATTAATGAACATGTTGCGTTTTTTACCACAATGCGTTTTTCGCGTAAAAAAATGCAGCATGTGCACAAAAATTGCCGAATGCATTAATAATGATGTGATGCTTATGCATCCTTTTTTTTTTTTAGCATTTTTTCAGCAGAAAACGGCTGAAAAACGCAAAAAGTAATGCGAAAAATCCTGCACATAGCCTAAAGCTTACAGTATTTCTCAGATAAGACCCTATTTGCATTCATCTTTCTTACAGCTTCCTGGTTATTTGAAAAATCGCAATTTTCAAACTTTCAATCTTTATACCCTTAAATCAGTTAGTCATGCTATACAAAATAATTAATAAATATTATTTCCCACATGTCTACTTGACATCTGCATAATTTTTCAAACATTATTTTATTTCGTTAGGAAGTTAGAGGGGTTAAGAGTTTAGTAGCAATTTCTAATTTTATCAGCAAGCTTCAAAATCTATTTCTTTAGGGACCTATTCAAATTTCAATGGACCTCGAGGAGCCTACATATAGTAAACTCCCCAAAAGTGATACCATGTAAAAACCGCACCCTGCAAATACTGCAAAACTGAAGTCTAGAAATATTTTAGTCCTTTGCGTGCTACACAGGAATTAATATAAAGTGGAAAGAAAAAAATAAATACAATTTCACTGTTGCTTTAGCCCCAATTATTTAACTTTTTTAAGAGTTAAAACCAAAAAGTGGACCCCAGTCTGTTACCCACTTTCTTTCAAGAGCCCACATGTAGAAAAAAAAAGTTCTGTTTGGAGAATCGGCAGGGTTCGGAACAGAAGGAGCAATATTTGAATTTTGGGACACAAATTGGCTGAAATAGATTGTGGGTGACATGTCACATTTGCAGGGCTCCTAAGGTGCTTGAACAGCAGAACCCCCACAACTGACCCCATTTTGGAAACTACACCGCTCAAGGATTTTATCTAGGAGTATAGTGAAGATTGTAAACCCAAAGGTACTACACAGAGTTATAACGGATAACACATTCAACATGAAGACCAAATGTTGTCATATCGTCATTTTTTTTTTACTTTTGAAAAAACCCAACCCTACGCCCCACCCAAACCCTAAGCCCAATCCTAACCCTAAAGTTAACCCTAACATTAAAAAAGGGGATGACACAGGGGTGGGTGCGAGTGATTTACTAATTATTGGGCTTTTGATAACTGTGATAGGGTCTATTACAGTGAAACAGAGGAAGTATCACGGCACTAGTAACTCCAGTATTTATGTATATATGCAACATCCAGATTAAAGAGACCTGGACCTGTAGAAGCATTGGACTGATGTGAACCGGCCGTCATTCTACCCTTTTCTCCCTGCACCCCCCATCTCCCTGCATATCCTTGCCCATGTCCCGAAGGATGGACTAAAGGAATCTACTTTTAATCGACTTGATGAGTGCTGCTCTCCTTACTCTTCTATTACAGTGATCAAAAGTCAGGAACTGACAAGAAAAATCCCTGCTGTTGATGGGTACACCATTTTTCTTCATGAGGTGGAGGGGGTGGGGATGGAGCAGGAATGACAGGGGATGATGGAGGTACTTACGGGGCCTTGGAGACATAATTTCTCTCTTTTCTGACATGTTATATCATTTCAGAAGAGAGAGGAATAATTTTAATAGCAGATCACACATTTTTTACATGATTACCATTTTTCCGTTATTCACTTAACGGAAATCAAGTGATCAGGGAGCGTAAAAAAGTCCCTAATCGTGTTCTCCAGAGCCTCAGCTACCCCCTGAGATTTTTGGACTCTGGGGTGCTATTCACCTATTCCAGATAGCCATTTTAAAACAGCGATGAGGAAATAAGACCCTTTAGCAGCCATCATTTTAATTCGTATCGGCGGTCGTTAAGGGATTGAAGAAACTTTATCATCATAAAATAACCTAAATCCAGTTTTTGTGTTACATGTATTTAAAAAAAACAACTTGGAATGTCTTTTCCATATCAAAAATCAAAATTAGCAATTTTGTAACTTTCACACTTGCCACTGGTGATATTCATGACTCCTGTCCTTTCCGTAAGACTTTACAGCAGGTTCCTTATAATCAGAGACAGGTTTTCAGTGGCTGATAACATAAGTTCTACCAATCACAATGAGGAATATCACAGCTGACTCTGCTCTCCCTTCGTTCACAATTACCTTAGCACACGCTCATTAGATGCTTCCATTTAAAATATAGGATCAGGATCTGGTCATTGTGTCTAATAAACATGTGAATTTCCTAAAACAACAAGAAGTTACAGTCTTTAAAAGCCCTAGTGGTCAGTGTAAAAACTGCAATATTTCTATTTTTTGTTTTCAATAAAGATTGTGATGTGACACATTGCCAAATGCTTAAAAAATACATTTAGGACAAAATGCTGATTTCAACAATAGTTCATTTTCTGATGCATTCTCTTTAAATAACTGTACCATATTATCCTTTAAACATAACCCAATATTAATATCCTATGAGAATCTACATAAGTTACATTTAACCCCGTAGTGACCGAGCCAATTTTGACCTTAATGACCAGGCCAATTTTTACAATTCCGACCACTGTTACTTTATGAGCTCTGGAATGCTTCAACGGACTCGAATGATCCTGAAATTGTTTTTTTGTGACATATTGTACTTCATGTTAGTGGTAAAATTTCTTCAGTATGACTGATATGGCAAAAATGTAGAAAATTTAACAATTTTCAAACTTTTAATTTTTATGCCCTTAAATCAGAGAGTCGTGTCACACAAAATAGTTAATAAATAACATTTCCCACATGTCAACTTTACATCAGTACAATTTTGAAAACATAATCTTTTTTGTTAGGACGTCATAAGGGTCAAAAGCTGACCAGCGATTTCTCATTTTTCCAACAAAATTTACAAAACCATTTTTTTCAGTTACCACATCACATTTGAAGTGACTTTGAGGGGGAGTCACTATGACAGAATATACCCCAAAGTGACACCATTCTTAAAACTGCACCCTTCAAGGTGTGCAAAACCACATGCAAGAAGTTTATTAACCCTTCAGGTGCTTCATGAGAACTAAAGCAAAGTGGATGGAAAAAAATTAACATTTAACTTTTGTCATAAAAAAAATACTTTAGAACCATTTTTTTTTATTTTCACAAGGGTATCAGAAGAAAATTGACCACAAAATTTGTTGTCCAATTTTTCCTGAATACGCTGATAGGAACACTGTTTGACTTTTTGAACAAGCTCGCGTTTAGAGTGCCCCTGATGTGCTAAAACAGTGGAAACCCCCCAATTCTAACCCTAACACAGCCCTAACCCCAACCTTAACACCCTTAACGCTAATTCCAACCATAACCATAACCCTAACCCCAACACAACCCTAACCCTATCCACAACCCTAACCCTCAGCCCTAACCATAACACAAAACTAACCCCAAAGTTACTCTAAACCCAATACCAGAACCCTAACCCAAATACCACAACCCTAGCCCCAGCACAACCCTAACCCCAACACAACCCTAACCTCAACCCTAACCCTAACTGCAAAGACTAGAAAAAAACTTAAACAAATATTTTATGATTTTTATCTAACTAAGGGGGCAACAAAGGGGGGTTTAATTTACTGAGTTTTTTAATTTGATCACTGTGATAGGGTCTATCACAGGGACCAAAATGAACCAATAGGAACAATCTCCTATTGTTGCCGGTAGATCTCGGCGGGAGTACGGCGCATGCAGTAAAATATTCTAATACAGATTCATTAATAGCAGAGGTGTAAATACGAGTTTCTATTTGCCATTTATTCTGTAACTGCATTGTTTTTATTTTAATTTTACAGCATAAAATTATGTGCTACTGGTATATGCTAGTACCATGTCACTTTATTAAAACATTTGACTCAACTCTGAAAAATTTTCAGCCTCAAAATGCCGAAAAAGTGTTGCAGAGTCGCAAGACAGGACACGGCAGGGGTGTGATGCCACAGCTCGATGACATATGATGTGTTATTAACACAAAGCAGAGCAGGCGGATGGCATCACAAGAAAGGAGGAGGTGCTGAAGCAAGACCAGCGACACCCATTGGACCCGACCACCCCGTAGGGGAGTATGATAAAAGCTCTTTTTCTTGTCTTGCAGGCTGGTTCGGGGGCATATATACAGCATATTAGAATGCTGTATATGGGGGCTTACAGGCACTGACCTCACCTCATGTGATCAGAATCACTTTGCAGTATTTCCTCTAGACTTAATATCTATAGGCATGCACAATTGTAGAGTCTTCCTGAAAGAAATGTTCTGCTTATTCTTTCTTCTTTTAACACATTGTTATACTGTATCTTTATTGTGTTATAACTAGTAAGACATTTCATTGTTATCTCACTTACAGTACAGAATGATTCGATTCTCAGCGTGAAGTAATTGCTTGAGACAAGAAGGCAAATGTTTACTATAGATATGTGTAACGCTGTCACAGATTTGGGGTGTTATGAATTAAACAATAACATAATTTTCATTATTATTCAAAATCTGTAGTAAATGAATTGTTTTTTGCTTATATTAATGTCTTACAAATTACAGAAACTGTTATTATTTGTAATTTTATACTTCAACAAGAAAACAATTGCGCTATTGAGATGTAAACTCCAACTCAACAGGATCTCAAAGATCAAGCACTCTGCTTGTGATTATTACAGTTTTGCATCTTAATGGCTGAACACAATTAAATGCTTTTATAGACTTGCTTGAAATTACATTAGTGAGATATGTCAGTGCATTTATTAATATACAGTTTTAAAGAATGTTATAAAGAAATTACTTAAATTCGGTTATTGGAGATTAAAAATTCTGTTGTTTTTTTTATACAGGCTGCTCCACTGTGGTCATTAGGTTGCATCAGTTATTATTTTTAATGCAATTGTAAATGAATTGCACTTCTCATCTTACCTCTCTGGCCCCTTCTGCTCCTCACCATCACCCGTTCGGCATTCGACGCATCTCCTTATGACCAGTGCTATGCTATTCCTATCTTCTGAACCATTTGTCATTTGTTCTGTGAAGGTTGTCAGCTTGGACCACAATTCCATAATGTAAACCGCTAAAACGCCAATCTATCTTTATCACGTAGCATAAACAACTTTTCATCAACAGCAAACACCAACAACAAAAATAATCCAACACGAAAAAGCCGCTTTTTAACGGATATCTGCTACTGATTGACATCTTTCATGCTTCTGCATATCACAAGGAAGAACCAATGGTCATCAGTAGTGTTGAGCATTCCGATACCGCAAGTATCGGGTATCGGCCGATACTTGCGGTATCGGAATTCCGATACCGAGATCCGATACTTTTGTGGTATCGGGTATCGGTATCGGATACATAGAGATGTGTAAAATAAAGAATTAAAATAAAAAATATTGATATATTTACCTCTCCGGCGGCCCCTGGTGAGTCCGCGGGTAACCGGCAGGCTTCGTTGTTCAAAATCAGCGCTTTTAGGACCTGAGAATCACGTCCCGGCTTCTGATTGGTCGCGGGCCGCCCATGTGACCGCCACGCGACCAATCACAAGCCGCGACGTCACCGCAAGCTATTAGCGCGCTCATTTTTGAAAAATGAGCGCGTTAATGGCTTTCAAAGACGTAGCGGGTTGTGATTGGTCGCGGCCGCGACCAATCACAAGCCGCGACGTCACCGCAAGCTATTGACGCGCTCATTTTTAAAAATGAGCGCGTTAATGGCTTTGAAAGACATAGCGACTTGTGATTGGTCGCGTGGCCGCGACCAATCACAAGCCGCGACGTCACCGCAAGCTATTGACGCGCTCAAGCTATTGACGCGCTCAATCACAAGCCGCTATGTCTTTCAAAGCCATTAACGCGCTCATTTTTAAAAATGAGCGCGTTAATAGCTTGCGGTGACGTCGCGGCTTGTGATTGGTCGCGGCCACGCGACCAATCACAAGCCGCTATGTCTTTCAAAGCCATTAACGCGCTCATTTTTAAAAATGAGCGCGTTAATAGCTTGCGGTGACGTCGCGGCTTGTGATTGGTCGCGGCCACGCGACCAATCACAAGCCGCTATGTCTTTCAAAGCCATTAACGCGCTCATTTTTAAAAATGAGCGCGTTAATAGCTTGCGGTGACGTCGCGGCTTGTGATTGGTCGCGTGGCCGCGACCAATCACAAGCCGCTACGTCTTTGAAAGTCATTAACGCGCTCATTTTTCAAAAATGAGCGCGCTAATAGCTTGCGGTGACGTCGCGGCTTGTGATTGGTCGCGTGGCGGTCACATGGGCGGCCCGCGACCAATCAGAAGCCGGGACGTGATTCTCAGGTCCTAAAAGCGCTGATTTTGAACAAGGAAGCCTGCCGGTTACCCGCGCTGAGTTCAGGGGCCGCCGGAGAGGTAAATATATCAATATTTTTTATTTTTATTCTTTATTTTACACCTCCCTATGGATCCCAGGGCCTGAAGGAGAGTTTCCTCTCCTTCAGACCCTGGGAACCATGAGAATACCTTCCGATACTTGATGTCCCATTGACTTGTATTGGTATCGGATATCGGTATCGGCGATATCCGATATTTTTCGGATATCGGCCGATACTATCCGATACCGATACTTTCAAGTATCGGACGGTATCGCTCAACACTAGTCATCAGTAAGGCTGGGTTCACATAAACGTATCTGTGGGCAGCGTATGCCCGCGTACAGAGCCACATAAATCCGCAAGCATCTTGCGTACCTATCTTTAACATTGTGTACGCAGGGACATGCGTTTGCATCAGTTTGGGTGCGGATGCGTCTGCATACGTTGTTTCGCCACTCCGGCCAAATGCGACATGCTGCATTTTTTGTTGCGAAAAATATGCGTAGGCAAGCGCATGAGTGCATCAAAACAACGCATTACTGTCTATGAGAATGCATTGGTACGCAAGGACATGCTTATGCATGCGTTTGATGCGCCTGCGTACTTAGGACTGAGCATGTCCAGGAAATGACTTCAGCACCTCCAAATTCCAGGGCCCCAAGCAGCACATAGGGTGCCAGGCATCGCACAGTGGCCCCAGGCAGCATACAGAGGCCCCAAGAAGCACACAGGGGCCCCAGGCAGTGCACAGGGCCCCAGGAAGCACACAGGTCCCAGGCAGTGCAAATGGCCCCAGGCAGCATATAGGGGCCCCAGGCAGCTCACAGGAGCCCCAGGCAGTGCACAGGACCTCAGGCAGCACACAGTGTCCCCTGGAAGCACATGGTGGGCAGAGAAAGGGAACTGGGTCCCAGGCAGCACACGGGGCCCCAGGCAGCACATGGGGGCTCCAGACATCCCTGTTTGCTGTCTCTGTCCCTCATGTGTTGCCTGGGGCCTCTGTGTGCTGCCTGGGGCCCCGTCTGCTGCCAGAGACCTCTGTATTCTGCCTGGGGCCCTGTGTGCTGCCTGGGACCCCGTTCGCTGTCTCTGCCCCCGTGTGCTGCCTGGGGCCCCTGTGTGCTGCCTGGGGCCCCGTGTGCTGCCAGGGACCCCATTTGCTGTCTTTGCCTCTCGTGTGCTGCCTGTGGCCCCCATGTGCTGCCTGGAGCGCCGTGTGCTGCCAGGGGCCTCTGTATGCCGCCTAGTGCCCCTGTGCACTGCCTGGGGTCCTTTGCGCTGCCTGGGGCCCGTGTGCTGCCTGGGGCCCCCATGCCCAGCCTGGGGCCCCCGTGTGCTGTCTTGGACCCCGTTCACTGTCTCTGACCCCATGTGCTGCATAGGGCCCTGTGTGCTGTGTTGGGCCCCGTGCACTGCCAGGGGCCTCTGTATGCTGCCTGGGGCCTCTGTGCACTGCCTGGGGCCCATGTGCTACCTAGGGCCCTGTGCACTGCTTGGGGCTTTGTGGCTGCCTGGGGCCCTGTGTGCTGCCTGGGGCCCTGTGTGCTGCCTGGGGCCCTGTTCAGTGCATCTGTCTGCCGTTGGGCTGCCTGGGGCCCTGTTTGCTGTATCTGCCCCATGTGTGCTGTCTGGGGCTCCGTGTGCTGCCTGGGACCCCGTTTGCTCGCTGTCTCTGCCCCCTGTACGCTGCCCGGGGCCTCGTTCTTGAGTATATCACTGAATCCTGTGCGATGTCTGGGGCCCCTGTGCAATGTCTGGGGCCCCTATGCAATGTCTGGGGCCCCTTGCGCTGTCTGGAACCCCATGCGCGGTTTCAGCTCCCCTGTGCGCTGCCTGGGGTCCCTGTGCACTGACTGGGGCCCCGTTATTAAGCATATCACTCAATGGTTCTCAAAAGCATGAAAAATCTGATCTACAGCAGCTGCGGTATATTCTGGCCCAGAGGGGTATAAACTGGCCTATGCCATTTTAGCCCAGGGTATATTCTGGGTGGGGGGATTAATCTGGCCTGTTACACCGGTTCTGTGCTGCCTGAATGCTGTGCAGTTGGACTATTGCCTGTAATGTAAGTATTGGCGTCCATTGTGTTTTTATTTTTGGCCTTTTTTTATTTATTTATTTTTCTTTGGCTACAGTGTTGCTGGCTTTTACAATTTAAATTTTTCTTATATGTTATTTTCTGTAGTGTTTTACTTGGCTGCTGCCTGCTTTTCCAACATGTCCTTCAGTGAAGACTCTGCTTCCAAGAGTGGACATGATACTGATTACGTAGTCACATTTGATATACTGATTGGTATGTTTTGACTGTAAATACTACACATGGGGTAAATCATGTATTTTCTTTACAGGAACCTTCCAGTGCGGAAGAGCAGGAGCAGTCGAGTGGAAATAAATCTTCCAAGGGTCGCTGTGCTTAAGTTCTTGAGGAGGAAAGATGGTGTGTAAGTAGTCTTATCATTATCAGAGTTGTAAATGAATTTCTTTTCAGTTTCAGTTGTGTATCTTTAAAACTATATGACTTACATATATAGATATTTTTATTTCTTCTATGTTCCATAACGTGAAGAAGACAAACTCAAGATTTACAATGATAAACTCATTCCTCTTGTGCAAGAGCTAGTAGTGTTGTGGGACACCCGTCATCGTCAGCATTCTGACTCACGATTGATTCGACGACTTTGGGAAGAAGAGGCCAGATTGCTGTTGGCTGATTAGGACCATACCACCCCACAAGACAGAAAGGATTTTCGTAAGTATTGCAATGTGGTCTGATGCATCTGTTTTCCTGTAAATGTAGGTGCCTATTTTTACAATTTATTTAAAAAAAAAATTTCCCCCTTTACAGTGAAGTGAGTAAAAGTCCGCTGGCGTTTGATGAAGGATCGCTTCAAATAGGATATAAGAGAGGGGAATCGGGTTTGAAGTGGTGCATCTCCAAAGCTCAAAAAATTGAAATACCACCATATGCTGTTTTTTCTGAGGCCTGTGGTTGCTCAGCGAACATGAGTATCTTTTGTGTTATCTTAGTATTATATAAAGTATTTAATTTTTTTGTAATGTTTTTCATTTATTTTCCCCACAGAACCTGGAGCAGCACAACACAACCTGGATCGTCTTGAGTTGGTGTGGCCCCTCATCGACCAGCCAACGAACAGTCCCAATAATCCACCAGCGATGAAGCAACCAGGCAGGCATCACAGGCTGGGGAAAAGGCAGATGGTCCATCAGGTTTTCCACTCTCCCAGCCCTCTGCCACTGGTTTTCTTGGGTCTTCTCATCAGCGGCAGAGGGCCTGGGAGAGGTCAATCATGCCTGAGTTTATTCACTTAAGCTTGATCTTCCAGGATGGGCTGAGGTCGATTGTAGAAAGACTGGATAGTGGGTTCACTCAGATGAACACACTTTTCCAGGAATTCCACAGACGCCTTGATCGCCTGGATGCCGATCTTCAGAGACCAGCACAACATTTTTTTCCCGCAATAGAGTGGGGCAGGTCGGAAAACCTGCAGCCTTATTTCCATCTCTTTGTAATGAAGGCCTGTCACACTGCTTACACCGAGGCCATGCAGCAGTCCCAAATGCAGTCAAGATATCACCAGCTGCCACACATTTCGTTTCCTGAAAACGCACACATGTGGGTATTGTATAACAGGTGTTACAGTGGAGGGGTTATTATTATTAAAGTCCGCAAACAATACAGGTACAGTTACAAGTAGTGTTGAGCATTCCGATACCGCAAGTATCGGGTATCGGCCGATACTTGCGGTATCGGAATTCCGATACCGAGATCCGATATTTTTGTGATATCGGGTATCGGTATCGGAAGTGTAAAATAAAGAATTAAAATAAAAAATATTGTTATATTCACCTCTCTGGCGGCCCCTGGACATCAGCGGGAGGATCCGGCGTCCGGCACGGCTTCTTTCTTCAAAATGCGCGCCTTCAGGACCTGTGGTATGACGTCCCGGCTTCTGATTGGTCGCGTGCCGCCCATGTGACCGCCACGCGACCAATCAGAAGCCGCGACGTCATTCCTCAGCTAAAGTCCTAGAATAAGCGCCTTTTAGGACCTGAGGAATGACGTCGCGGCTTCTGATTGGTCACGTGGCGGTCACATGGGCGGCACGCGACCAATCAGAAGCTGGGACGTCATTCCACAGGTCCTGAAGGCGCGCATTTTGAAGAAAGAAGCCGTGCCGGACGCCGGATCCTCCCGCTGATGTCCAGGGGCCGCCGGAGAGGTGAATATAACAATATTTTTTATTTTAATTCTTTATTTTACACTTTAATATGGATCCCAGGGCCTGAAGGAGAGTTTCCTCTCCTTCAGACCCTGGGATCCATGAGGATACATTCCGATACTTGATGTCCCATTGACTTGTATTGGTATCGGATATCGGTATCGGCGATATCCGATATTTTTCGGGTATCGGCCGATACTATCCGATACCGATACTTTCAAGTATCGGACGGTATCGCTCAACACTAGTTACAAGCGGATTAAACCATTTCATCTTGCCATGCCACACGTTCAATATCAGAAACAAGGTAAGCAGCAAAGTTATCTCTCATTTGGAGAACTTCCACTGTATTCCTCAGCGGGTGATCTTGTTAATCCCGCAATGTGCTAACAACAGGCTCCTCAAGTTCTAAATGGTGTCGCTCTTTTGCCAGGATGTAATTGTGCAGAACAACACATGCTTTGACAACCTTATCAATTGTTTTTAGATTGATGGCTGTTCCCAAAATGCTCCATTTAGATGCCAGCAAACCAAAGGCACACTCCACAGTTCTTCGTGCCCTTGTCAGTCGGTAGTTGTAAATCCTTTTGGCGTGATTCAAGTCCCGACTCGAGTACGGTTTTATGAGGTTGGCACACATTTGAAATGCCTCATCCCCAACCACAACAAACAGCATTGGCGGTCCTTCAGTGTTTGGAAGAGGTTGTGGTGTTGGAAAGATGGAATTACTCCCAAACGTTGGCCCCTCTCAGAGTCTTTGAAAGTCTGAGAGTCATTTCCTTGTCTAAATGAACCAATGTCAACGGCAACAAATCGACAGTCAGCATCTGCAATCGCCATGAGAACAATCAAAAAATATTTTTTGTAATTGAAATACTCGGATCCCCTTCCAGCAGGCTTATTAATCCGAATATGCTTGCCGTTCACAGCCCCCAAAAAGTTTGGAAAATTTCAAATGTCCTGGAATTATGCAGCATTTTCCAGCCAGAGTTCAGTTGTGGGTTTGGTGATGATTTCTTCATGCAGAACATCACATAAAGCATGGCAGGTGTCTGCAACTATTCCAGAAAGGCTGGACACTCCAATCCAGAATTGAAAATTGTAGAGATCTTAAGGTCTCTCCGGTAGCCGGAGTCTGCTGAACAGAAAATGGAAAAAAAAATCAGTACATAGCTTTTATAACAATAATACTAATGACATGTGTCTCTTTTTCCAAATTACGTACCCCAAGGTCTCCAACAGACGTTCCTCAGCAGGAATTGCTTGACATAGTTGTGTGTTCTGCCTGGTGATGGATCCTCTGACACGTAGCAGCAAGTCATTGAGGCTCTGTTCCGATATCCTTGTGTACTCGATTAACTTCTCTGGGTTCTCAAGAAGCTCAGTGTACAAAGAGTGGTAGGCTCCACGGCTCTCTCATAATTCAACGATGGGGTGTTGCCAATAGCGATGATGACGTCTTCTCCGTCTTTCTCTTCTTCTCTCTTCTTCACAAGCCACAGCAAAAGCAAAAGCCAATTTCAATGACAAATCAAGATTAAGATTAGTAACATAGTAACATAGTTAGTAAGGCCGAAAAAAGACATTTGTCCATCCAGTTCAGCCTATATTCCATCATAATAAATCCCCAGATCTACGTCCTTCTACAGAACCTAATAATTGTATGATACAATATTGTTCTGCTCCAGGAAGACATCCAGGCCTCTCTTGAACCCCTCGACTGAGTTCGCCATCACCACCTCCTCAGGCAAGCAATTCCAGATTCTCACTGCCCTAACAGCAAAGAATCCTCTTCTATGTTGGTGGAAAAACCTTCTCTCCTCCAGACGCAAAGAATGGCCCCTTGTGCCCGTCACCTTCCTTGGTATAAACAGATCCTCAGCGAGATATTTGTATTGTCCCCTTATATACTTATACATGGTTATTAGATCGCCCCTCAGTCGTCTTTTTTCTAGACTAAATAATCCTAATTTCGCTAATCTATCTGGGTATTGTAGTTCTCCCATCCCCTTTATTAATTTTGTTGCCCTCCTTTGTACTCTCTCTAGTTCCATTATATCCTTCCTGAGCACCGGTGCCCAATACTCTCCATGCTAAGATCTATCTTGCAGCTGGAAACAGTATCAAAAGACGAGGATTTAATCTGTGCAGTGTGTCTATACATAGAAATCTCATGAGACATGCCCATTGTGTATGTGTATTGTGTCAAGGAAATTATCCATATAACCATTTTCCCAGGGAAACATAGAACGCATGCGCATAAACAACACAAACGCATGCCAAAATGCATTTAAATGCATGCACACGCAGCGTTTCTTTGCGTCATGCGTAAGCTGATGCGGATAAAAAACGCAGTGTAAGCATGCATTTAAATGTGCTTTGGTATGCGTTTGTGCATGCAGATGATACGCTGCGTACAAACAGGCTAATGTGAACTTAGCCTAAGTCCACCTCTTTACTAGATGCAAAATCTCTGTTGTAGATCAGTTTCAACTTTATGTATTCTATGACTAACATACCTTGAATTTGCAGTGAAGCATAACAGCGACATTAGGACAGGGTTTAGTATTGGTAAAACTAATACATTTTTTTTTAATAGTGACCCTTTGGTCCAAGAGCTGTATCTGGTATTGCAACTTAGTGCCAGTCAGTTTCTTTAGCTACTTGTGGATTGCCCATCTAATATATAATTGCCTAGAATACTACTTCCTGCAATTTGTGCCAACTTCCGTGGCTTTGTCCGGAGCTAATGTGCGGAGCTAATGTGCGGAGCTAATGTCCGGAGCTAATGTCCGGAGATTAATTGCCTAGAATACTACTTCCTGCAATTTGTGCCAACTTCCGTGGCTTTGTCCGGAGCTAATGTCCGGAGCTAATGTGCGGATCTAATGTGCGGAGATAATGTCCGGAGCTAATGTCCGGAGCTAATGTCCGGAGCTAATGTCCGGAGATAAGTGACGTCAACAGTGTCCAGTGTCTGATTGGTTGCCGCCTGCTGCGAGCGACCAATCAGAAACGTGCCGTACTGTGACACACTCCGCCCGCCATTTTGGTGTGATTTTTGAATTTTTACCTCACAGCAAGTTTCTACTGCGTGGAGGCGGGCCCAGTGACGTTGCTCTTCAAGATCCTGCCGAATTTCGTCAAAAAAATGATAATACCATTTACCAAAACTATATATATTTAGTTGTGAAGTGGTTCAGTGACATTTTCACACCAATTTTGAACTTTCATTTGGTGTTTTCTCCATATACTGCCTATCATTCACTGACTGTTATACTGAGAGACTGCCGTTTATTAACCTCTTCTTTGCCACATTGGGTATATTGCTCTATTATTTGCCACATAAGGACATTGTCCATTATTGCCCAGCAATTTCTCTGCAATATAAACTGCCTATTTATTAATATCTGCATTCCTGCAAAGAACTATTGCCTATTATTAACTGGCTATTTTCCTACTACCTGACACTGCCTCTTATTAACCTGTTGTTTGCCACCACCACGCTTAAAGCTGTTTAGCTTAGCCAACATGAGCTCTAATAGTAAGGATACTAATGACACAGAGCCCAAAGCTGCTGATGGCGCACGTAAGATTAGGTCTGATAGAAAGTATACTAATAATGCAGAGCAAAAAGACGCCGATGCCGCACGTAAGCGCAAACAGCGTGCTAACAAGAGTACAGAGGATAGATGCAAGCGCATGGACACTGTTAAGTATACTAATGACACAGAGTCCAAAGCTTATGATGGCGCACGTAAGATCAGGTCTGATATAAAGTATGGTAATGATGCAGAGCGAAAAGCCGCCGATGCCGGACGTAAGCGCAAACAGCGTGTTAACAAGAGTACAGAGGATAGATGCAAGCGCCTGGATACTGTTAAGTATACTAATGACACAGAGCCCAAAGCTGCTGATGGCGCACGTAAGATCAGGTCTGATATAAAGTATGGTAATGATGCAGAGCGAAAAGCCGCCGATGCCGCACGTAAGCGCAAACAGCGTGCTAACAAGAGTACAGAGGAGAGATGCAAGCGCCTGGACACTGTTAAGTATACTAATGACACAGAGCCCAAAGCTGCTGATGGGGCACGTAACATCAGGTCTGATAATAAGTATACCAATGATGCTGAGCGAAAAGCCGCCGATGCCGCACGTAAGCACAAACAGCGTGCTAACGAGACTACAGAGGACAGACATAAGCGCCTGGACACTGTTAATGCTGCTTGCAATAAACGCATTACTAATGAGTCTTTTGAGGACAAAACTAATCGATTAAGTAATAAAGCTGCTGCTGCACGCTCTCAACGTTGCAAACATAATATTTCCACGTCCTCAGTCATAGATTCTGCCCACAATACAGCTTCTTTGTCTCCATTCATAGAATGTGTGCAGCTTGAAGCTCCTTTAACCGTTGGTAAATCTGCACGTAAGCGCAAACACTGTCCTACTTACACTCCAAATGATAAACGCCGTCGCCTGCACACTGTTAAGTCTGCTTATAAGACATGCTTCACACCTGACTCTTCTAAGGCAACAAACAAACCATTACCAAATGCAGCTGGTGCACGCCGTGAATGGTGCAAAAAAACCGCTTGCACCTCCATATTAATAAACTCTGACCACGATACACCTTCCAACTCCTCAGTGATTGAATCTGTGGACAGTGAAGATCCTCTACCAGGTCCACGCTTTATATATGTTGGCTTACAGAAACATTCCAATGCTCTGTTATCACAACCTGTACCTCAACATCCTACAGGTTTTACTAATGATGACAGTACCATAGTAGAACACTCCTGTGGTCCTATGAACTATTTATGTGAACATTGTCAAGCATTACATTTTAATGCTGAGATACCAGCAGATAAAAATTTTACTCTGTGTTGTCACAAGAGTAAAGTGCATATACCTATACCCCAATATCCCGAGGTCTTTAAACGATTGCTGACAGGGGAGAGTGAGTTCAGTAAGAATCTCATGGAAAATATTCGTAGTATTAACAGCTCATTTGCTTTCGCCTCTATGGGTGCCAATATATCCCCTCCACCTGGACATGGCCTTTACTGTTTCCGTATACATGGACAAATATATCATCGTACTGGAACTCTACATCCCAGTGATGATCAAGTTCCAGCTTATGCCCAACTGTATACCGCTACCGCGAATGAACAACGTTTAAACTGTGAACAAAATCAAAAATGTCATCCCACTTTGATGAGTATAATTGCTCTTCAGTTAGACAATGTGAATCCCTTTGTTGCTGCCTACAAAATGTTACGAGATGTGGAACATGAAGAACATCTTAAAGCTGAAGCTAATGGCACTCTCATGCCAAATATCATCATGGCCCTTAAACAAGATCGGAATCAAGACCCTCGCCGATATAATAATCCAACTGTCAATGAAGTTGCTGTCATATTTGAAAATGACAATGGAGAGCCACCATTTAATCGTGATATTTTAATACATTTACAACCGGACCCCAAAAATCCTTTGGCGCCAAGAACACAACAGGTCAGCATTCTACACAGTAATTTAGATGCTTTACTCTATCCTTTATTTTTCCCTTACGGAGACCAGGGCTGGCATGATGGCCTCAAGCAACAAGGGCAAAGTCCACGCAGAGTTACACAACTGCAATATTACTGCTATGTGCTGTCTGTCCGTAATCAGTTTAATCCACTCCTGAATGGTGGCAAACTCACTCAGCAGTACTTAGTGGATGCTTATGTGAAAATCGAGGCAAATCGCCTAAATTATATCCGTCAACACCAAAAGGATTTGAAAGTAGAGGATTATTGTGTACTCCAGGAACATCTCCAGAAAAAATCCATTGAGAAGGGCATCCCCATTGGAAAAACGGTCATTTTACCGTCTTCGTTTGAAGGCAGTCCCAGGAATATGCAGCAGCGGTACCAGGATGCCATGGCTATTGTGACTAAATATGGTCGTCCTGATCTATTCATCACCATGACCTGTAATCCGAAATGGAATGAGATTACTGAGAATTTGGAACCTTGGCAGCGTGTGGAACATAGACCTGATTTGGTGGCACGTGTTTTCAAAATAAAACTGGAAGCACTCTTAAAAGACATTAACAATGGATTATTTGGGAAAGTTTGCGCTATGGTTCATGTAATTGAATTTCAAAAACGTGGCCTTCCACATGCTCACATTTTGATTATTCTGGACAGCAACTCCAAATTAAGGACTGAGGAGGACATAGACAATACAGTGTGGGCTGAAATTCCCAATCCTACCCACTACCCTCAGCTCCATAAAATTGTTCTCCAACATTTGATTCATGGTCCGTGTGGAGAACACAACCCAAATTCTCCCTGTATGGATCTGGGGAAGTGTACAAAAGGTTTCCCTAAAGATTTGCAACCAAGAACCATCATAGCTAAGGACGCCTATCCTACTTACCGCAGACACTTTGGCCCATCTTTTCAACACCATTCTAACATGATTGATAATTCGTGGGTGGTTCCATATAATCCGTTCCTGCTATTAAAATACAAGTGCCATATAAATGTCGAAGTTTGTGGTTCCATTCAGGCTGTGAAATATTTATTTAAATACGTCTACAAAGGACATGATAAAGCCAATCTTGAAATCTGCCAGACTAACATCCAACATGATGAAACACACCAATTCATGGATTCAAGATATGACAGTGCACCAGAGGCAGCTTGGCGAATATTCTCATATCCAATGCATAAACAATCTCATAGCATCATTCGCCTTGCTGTACATCTACCACATTCTCAGCCACTCTATTTTCATGAGGATGACTCTATTGGAAACATCAAACAAAAGCTCCATCAAAATTCTACACTTATGGCCTACTTCAAGCTTAATCAGAACGACCATCATGCTCATATTTATTTATACCGTGAAATTCCCGAAAACTATGTTTGGAAAGAAGGTTCTTGGGAAGTTAGAAAGCGAGCAGGTGGTTCTGTGATTGGACGAATGTATACTGTCAGTGTGAAAGACCAAGAACGCTACTATTTAAGATTGTTATTGTTACATGTCAAAGGTGCAACCAGTTTTGACAGCATAAAAACTGTACACGGAGTCACACATGAAACCTTCAAAGATGCGGCATTAGCTCTTGGCTTACTATTTGATGATAGTCTGTGGAGAAATACATTACTTGATGCCAGTATTCTCAACATGCCAGCAGAGCTACGTGACATGTTTGCCTACATTTGTATTTTTGGTCCTCCAGCTAAACCTCGGGACTTATGGGATGAATTTAAGGAACACTTTGTAGAAGACTACTGCCATGCATACCACTCCGACACTCTGGAGTGTGTCAATTGTGAAGGCTATGCTATGACAGATGTCCAACATGTTCTTAAAGCTCATGGCAAAACTTATATTGATTTTAATTTGCCACGTCCAGTCAAGAAACAACACCTCCTCCCACAGTATGATAAAGATTATGAGTTATCAGCAGCTGCTGAAATGAAAGCTACTCTAAATGAGGACCAACTTTTTGCTTTTGATGCTATCACTCAAGCTTTAGAAGACACTAATTCTACAGCAAAGTGTTTTTTCCTTGATGGTCCTGGTGGCAGCGGAAAAACGTACCTATATCATCTACTCCTACATCAGCTAAGAGGACAAGGAGACATTGTGTCACCTGCTGCCACTACTGGAATTGCCGCCAACTTGCTACAAGGTGGACGAACCATTCATTCTCTTTATGGGATTCCAATTCCTGTGAATGAAACATCTGTTTCCAGGATTAAGAATGATACCGATGCAGCAAAAGATTTGCACAGCACTAAACTTTTTATTATTGATGAGTGCACAATGCTATCCAAATATGCATTGCATGTCATTGATAGAGTTTTACGTGATGTCATGACAACAAATGTAGCTCACAAAGAAAAAACACCGTTTGGAGGTAAAGTGATTGTTTTTGGAGGCGACTTTAGACAATGTCTTCCTGTCATCCCTCATGTGACAAGAACTGATGTTGTAGAGAGCTGTATAAAATATTCACAACACTGGCAACATTTTACTCGCCTGCCACTTATTAACAACATGCGCTCCATTGATCCTCACTACAGCAGTTGGTTGCTTCAACTGGGAAATGGTGAACTATCTAATGAACATAACCTTGGAGATGATGTAATTGAAATTCCTCCAGACATGGTATGTACTGGCTCTTTAATAATTGAAATTTTTGGAGATAATCTTTGTATTGATGTGAATGACACCGAAAGTATAAATACAGCTGCATCTCATGCAATTTTATGTCCAAAAATTGAGGACGTTGAGAAAGTCAATTCCCAAGTCATGGATTTATTGATAGGTGACTATACTGAATATATCAGTGATGATTCCATCGATCCTGATGAAGCTGATGACCTCGATCAATACCCACTTGAGTTTTTGAATTCACTAACACCAACTGGTATGCCTTCACATCGGCTGAAACTTAAAATTGGCACCATTGTCATGTTATTACGTAATGTGAACACGAACAAAGGTCTCTGCAATGGTACGCGGCTCATTGTCACTGCCTTACATGCCAATATCATACTGGCTAAAGTAATTAGTGGGTCAGCAGCAGGAAATGTGGTATTCATTCCACGAATTGATTTGTGTCCATCAGAGACTGGATTACCTTTTAAATTAAGACGGAGACAATTTCCCATCAAGCCCGCATTTGCAATGACCATAAATAAATCTCAAGGCCAGACCCTCCATCGAGTTGGCATTTATCTACCAGAACCTGCTTTTGCCCATGGTCAATTGTATGTTGCTTTTTCCAGGGTGAAGCAATGTTGCAATGTGAGGGTTAAAGTGGTTAATACACCACTTCAAGGACAATTATTGGCTGATAGTACTAAAGTCTTCACACGTAATATTGTGTACAAAAATATTTTAGTTTAAACTTAATTTTCTTTTTTTTCATTATTCAGTTTTTCTAATAACATAGACAGCAATAGGCAAATTCTATGCGTAGAGATAAGGAAAAAAATAAATAAAAAAAAATTAGTGTAGCCATAGACATATAGATTTTAAGTACTTATGTAGGAAATACGTATATAACATACGTACTCATTAGCATATAGGGTTAATAACTCTATATCATATCTACATAAATTTAGAAATATGATATATCAATACATATTTTTATAGGTAAGTAGAACACACATTAAGTACAAGATGTAAGATGTGTATCATTCAAATGCCTGTATTTGGTGATAGGAACCTGTATTTGAAGCTCCAGCAGTATAGCTGCTGAGAGATTTCATTTTGTTTTTAAAAAGGGTGAGGTTTTTGTGAACAGGTAAGAGACGGGTGGGATGGCTGTTCACACACATCTCTATCTTCAGGTGTGTTCTGTACATAGAAATAGATATATAGATAGGTACATTTTTAGATAGATAGGGAAAGAATAGAGATTTTGCTTTCACATCAACATTTTTCTGCTATTTCGAGAATTTATGGTGGAAAAAAGGCTATTTCTGCACTTCCTGCCTAAGGGCTGACCCACGCCACTCTTGCTGTAAGTTGCATGCAATGTATACGGAATTTGTACTTCACTTGCGGCAGGTGCGGCACATGTGGTTTCTGCTGTTTTCGCCACAAAATCTCCACTTACCAGTGTTTTTGTTGTGGCTGCATTTAATGCAATTGCCGAAGCCGCGTTTGCTGCATTTACTGCAAGTTAACTCCAAGCTTCATCTACATTGCATGGCACTTGCTGAAAGTGTGTTGTAGGTCAGTTCTTTGGTGCCAAGTGTGGAAGTTGTATTGTTTTTAACATTACTTCTGCAAATATCAGAAACATGCAGATGTGAAAGAGGTCTGAGTATTAAGAAATAGGAATCAGTTAGTTAGGACCCATCAGTTCAAAGGCTACCGTGATGTGGTTGATGGGCATGCTTATATTAGCCCATCGGTGTACTATGAACGTTGATTTCTTAAATTTTACACTTCTGTAAAAATAAACACAAAAAAATTTGGGTACACAAAAAGGCTTTTATTTCTGTTGTACCTATTAGAATTATTTAAAATGAAGGCTTAGCTAAGCCCAAGAGATGATTAAAAACGTTTCATACCAACCCATCAGATGTAAAATTACTGTGAAAATACCTGATGGGCACACAAGTATGCGCCAGTATGGGTACTAAGAGCCTTTCCACATAATAATGAAATATTTTAAAATGTCATAGAACATACCAATATACATAGTTATTGATACATATTATTTATTATTTACATTATTGTTCTTAAGCAAAGAACCATTGTTGTGGCATTTGCCACAACACGCAAAGTTGTCGTCTGATGTCTTTCATCCCTCCCCTCATAAGCATGTTCATGGATCCTGTGTAACTGTACCTTAAATAACAAGAATTGTCAAGAGCTGGTGAGTGCAGCCATTTTTTGTTCTTTCTTACTATTATTTATTAATTGTATTATTCTTACATTTGAATAAATAAAGTATATATGGATTCTAGACTCCCGATTCTTTAGAATCGGGCTGCCATCTAGTGTACTATAAATGTCCAATAAGTCCACACTTTTCTCTGTAGTGAAGTTCTAAAACTTGCAGCTTGCATGAGATCATTCATTTGTGGTGGGTGCCAGATGTCAATACTCCACACAAAGAAGATAAATATAATTTATCATCATGTTTACCTTCCTGATCACTGTATACACAGTGCTGAAGGATCAATGTGTATACAGACTAGGAAGTACTGAGTACACAAAGTACACTAAGTACACTAAGTGTAGTGTTTCCTACATTGGATGTGGAGGGGGAGCAGGAGTTGCTGGGTCCGGAAAAAGTTGCAGTCTGGAAGTTTAATTTCTCCTGTAATTGGGGCTATATACCAGCCAAAGTTACAGTGGAAATCCACACTAAACATAATGTTAAAGGGAAGCTGTCAGCAGGTTGGTGCTGTGTAATTTGACAGCAAAATGAAATAAGGACAGAAACCCTTATTCTAGCGATGTATCAATTAGTTTTCTCGTTGCAGCAATTATGATAGAGTCAAAGTGTTCTCTGCCGCAGTTCTATTAGAGCTCAGTTGTTGAGCTATGAATAATCCCATCCTCAAAACAGCTTTCTGTGTACATTGTACAGTGTCAGAAAGCTTATAATCAGTGCTGATGTAGTGGTTGGACTAGGATACACAAGATCACTTGTCCTGTAGAGATAATCTGCTGTTGATAAAACACTGATTCTGTTGAAACTACAAAGCACAGCTGAGTAAATGAGGCATTGCTGGAATCATGCTCTCTTCCACTACATCACGGTGCTCTCAGATTAAATTGCAAAAACCTAGTGACAGATTCCCTTTAAAAGTGCATATACGATAATACCCGAAAATGTGCCTGGCTAGAAACTGGGTAAAATGGCCCTTCCTGAACTGGATAAAATATCCTTTTATCTAATCCATATCTCGTGGGAATAAATAGAAACATACAAGTGCTTCTCCGTAAATTGACTTTTGGGTGTAAGCCATAATCATCAACATTAACAGAAATAAACACTAGAAATAGATCACTCTGTTTGTAGTAAGTCTATATAATATATGAGTTTCACTTTTTGTATTGAAGAACTGAAAGAAATTAACTTTTTGATGATATTCTATCTTTGTGATATGCACCTGTACATGTTCAGATTCATACTCTCCTACTACTTATATATTACATAGGACTCAACCTACTGTATGTTCATTAATGCAGTGTACAACAAGACAGACGCAGACAGACATGTAATACAATATGCAAGCATACATTAAACCTTATACAGGCCAAGCAAAATAATTAATTAGCTAGCAAGATTCAGCTGAGCACAATTATGTGATACAGTCCATATTAAGCATGAACTTGCTCAAAACAAGTCTTGTCAAAATTAATTACATCTTACTGTGGCAACACCTGATATCACAAAACCCATATGGCTTCAAGAACATTTGATTTGCTATGAATTCCTATCCAAGGACCATACTTGGATAAAACAAAAAATGAAGTAATGAATTAAATAGGTCTGTAATGTGCTTTACTTATTTAACAGACTGGTATCACCCCATGTAATCTTCTGTAACTGCGCCACACTGCAACATCTACAACATGAAAAATACTTTACTGCAGTGCTTATGTCCTATAATCCAGCCTGTAATAATTAGACCTGAGGTCCAGACGGCATTGAATGGATGGCTTCTACAACTGGATAATGATCCTAAACACACATCAAAACCCACAATTGTCTACCTCAAAAAGCACAATCTGAATTTTTTTACAGTGGCCCTCACTGTCCCCTGAGTGGTAGTGAGTAGTAGTGAGGCAGTGCTGTGGAGTTGTAGTTGAGATGAATCTGTGCTGCACTTTATGTACATGCTCAGTAGTGAGGCAGTGCTGTGGAGTTGTAGTTGAGATGAATCTGTGCTGCACTTTATGTACATGCTCAGTAGTGAGGCAGTGCTAGGGAGTTGTAGTTGAGATGAATCTGTGCTGCACTTTATGTACATGCTCAGTAGTGAGGCAGTGCTGTGGAGTTGTAGTTGAGATGAATCTGTGCTGCACTTTATGTACATGCTCAGTAGTGAGGCAGTGCTGTCGAGTTGTAGTTGAGATGAATTTGTGCTGTACTTTATGTACATGCTCAGTAGTGAGGCAGTGCTGTGGAGTTGTAGTTGAGATGAATCTGTGCTGCACTTTATGTACATGCTCAGTAGTGAGGCAGTGCTATGGAGTTGTAGTTGAGATGAATCTGTGCTGCACTTTATGTACATGCTTAGTAGTGAGGCAGTGCTGTGGAGTTGTAGTTGAGATGAATCTGTGCTGCACTTTATGTACATGCTCAGTAGTGAGGTAGTGCTGGGGAGTTGTAGTTGAGATGAATCTGTGCTGTACTTTATGTACATGCTCAGTAGTGCGGCAGTGCTGTGGAGTTGTAGTTGAGATGAATCTGTGCTGCACTTTATGTACATGCTCAGTAGTGAGGCAGTGCTGTGGAGTCAGAGTCAGCAGTCAAGGAAATTGAGCAGTTGGAGGTTTGGCTTACTGATACCACAGCCCTGGCGCTGAGAATAGCCATTGTCTACAATTCTGTATGTGCCCTAGAAACTTTTTATGCAGGCTTACTGAATTACTTTACTAAACTAATTTTAGCCCTTTCTACTATTTATGTATCAGAAACTTGTCTCTTCTTTAGTGATGAGCAAGTGTACTCGTTGCTCGGGTTTTCCTGAGCACGCTCGGGTGACCTCCGATTATTTGTTAGTGCTCGGAGATTTAGTTTTCATTGCGGCAGCTGAATGATTTACAGCTACTAGCCAGGCTGAGTATATGTGGGGGTTGCCTGGTTGCTAGGGAATTCCCACATGCATTCAAGCTGGCAAATAGCTGTAAATCATTTAGCTGCCGCAATGAAAACTAAATCTCCGAACACTAACAAATACTTAGAGGTCACCCGAGCGTGCTCGGGAAAACAGGAGCAACGAGTAGACTCGCTCATCACTACTCTTCTTTTTTCAGTTTTGCCCACACTCCATGCGCTCAGTAGCACGTTATATCTGTACATACACAGATACTGGCTGCTGTTGGGTTCATACTGCTATACATGTACTATCTTTTTTTTTACTATAAATGTTGATTTGACCATACAAAGCAATCACTTTTGTGTCACATTATTTCTTCATGGATCACTCCTCCTCTTGTTTAAAGTGGTGACTAATGTCCTGCTCTGTACATTCTCCCTATTCTAATTAATAGGCACTCTACTAAGCAAAATGCTATGGGAAGTATATCATTCTCAATATTTTTATGCTGACTACAAACGATGCTATGCAACTATGTACTGAAAAATTCATGCTGATTTAGAATATATGTTGATGTAATAGGAGTTTCTATCCTTTTGAAAAACTCTGTACAGGGTAGGCCATTTATATGGATACATCTAAATAAAATGGGAATGGTTGGTGATATCAACTTCCTGTTCGTGGCACATTAGTATATGGGAGGAGAAAACTTTTCAAGATGGGTGGTGACCATGGTGGCCATTTTGAAGTTAGCCATTTTGGATCCAACTTTATGTTTTCCATTGGGAAGAGGGTCATGTGACACACCAAACATATTGAGAATTTCACAAGAAAAAAAATGGTGTGCTTGGTTTTAATGTAACTTTATTCTTTCATGAGTTATTTTTATGAGTTTATGACCACTGTAGGGATTTCACTCACTCGGGTGCGACGTCTGAGACTCAGGAGGCACGTTTCTTGAAAAGTTCATAGGGTTTATTGCATCATAAACCACGTGGCGAAATAACAGAAAACAAATAGCCTTTGGCTCAGGAAAAGAAAAACAAATGTCCAGTCCTTCCGGCTCAATCCTGGAGCCTTGACACACTCAGGAGGGTTTCACCTCCTCACATATCTATCTGTGTTAAGCATTAGGCTTTCTTTTATATGTCTAACCACACCCAGAACCCATCACATGACCAGACATGTGGTTGTGACATCACCACAGGTCCTGAAACACATATAGGTAGCTATGGTTACATCACAGCAGCAAGCCATCTATAAGACACATATCTCCCATCGATTAGACATCCTTTAGCCACGCTACATACCTCCCCCCTCTGCCTAAAGCCGTGGGGCTTGGCACTTTCCCCCACTAGACAAGGGATTCTTGACAGGGCATCAGCATTACCGTGCAGCTTTCCGGCCCTATGTTCCACATGGAAACAGAAGTCCTGCAGGGCTAAGAACCAACGGGTGACCCTAGCATTTCTACCCTTCGTTTCCCTCATCCACCTAAGTGGGGCATGGTCGGATATCAGTCTAAATTTACGTCCCAGCAAATAGTACTGTAATGTGTCGACTGCCCATTTTATGGCCAAGCACTCCTTTTCAACGACTGAGTAGTTCTTTTCAGACGAGGACAGCTTCCTACTCAGATAGAGAACAGGATGCTCCTCTCCATGTAGTTCTTGGGAAAGGACTGCTCCCACCCCAACATCTGAGGCATCTGTCTGAAGAATAAACTCTTTCTTGAAGTTTGGGGCCATCAGAACGGGTTGCTTACATAAAGCCTCTTTCATTTCTTGGAAGGCTGAATCTGTTTCTTCGGACCACTTAACCATTACTGATTTTGTCCCTTTTAGCAGGTCAGTCAGAGGCGCCGCCATTGTGGCGAAGTTTGGGATGAACCTCCTGTAACATCCCACGATTCCCAGGAAGGCTTTAACTTGCTTCTTGGAAACTGGTTTTGGCCATGTTTGAATTGCCTCCACTTTACTGATTTGGGGTTTTATTTCTCCATGACCCACTATGTATCCAAGGTACTTAGCCTCTTCTTTACCCAATGCACACTTCTTCGGGTTTATTGTAAATCCGGCCTCTCTTATAGCATCAAACACCGCTTGGACTTTCTCCAGATGACTCTCCCAGTCCGTGCTAAAGATGACGATATCATCTAGGTACGCAGCAGCGTATGCCTTGTGGGGTGCAAGGACTCTATCCATAGCCCTTTGGAAGGTGGCCGGAGCTCCCTGTAGGCCAAATGGCATCCGGACATACTGGAAGCATCTGGTGTAGAAAATGCCGTCTTCTCCTTGGCTTCCTGTGCCATGGGGATCTGCCAATACCCCTTCGTCAAATCCAAGGTGGTTATGTACCTGGCGGGCCCAAGCCTTTCGATGAGCCCATCAACGCGGGGCATGGGATATGCGTCGAACTTGGAGACCTCATTCAACTTCCGATAGTCATTGCAAAATCTCCACTCCCCATCAGGTTTTGGGACCAGGACAATTGGGCTCGACCAACTGCTCTTGGATTCCTCAATGACTCCAAGCTTCAACATATGCTCCACTTCCTTGGAGACTATTTCTCGACGTGCCTCAGGAATTCTATAGGGCTTCACGTTCACGCGCACATGGGGCTCTGTCAGAACCTCATGCTCTATGACCTTCGTGTACCCAGGCAACTCGGAAAACAGGTCCCTGTTTTTCTGGAGTAACTCCCGGCATTGCTGTTTCTGGGACTCTGATAGCGTCTCCGCTATAGTAACCGCTCCAACCTCATCTTTTGGGTTGCTTAACAACGATGGAGTTACTGTCGGCTCTCTATCTTGCCACGGCTTGATAAGGTTGACATGGTATACTTGGAATGGTTTCCGTCTTCCTGGTTGGTGAATTTTATAGTTTACTTCACCAAGTTTCTCGATGACCTCATATGGCCCTTGCCATTTGGCCAAGAACTTACTTTCCACCGTCGGAACCAACACAAGAACTCGGTCTCCCGGATTGAACTGCCTCACTCTTGCAGACCGGTTGTAGATCCTGGCCTGAGCTTCTTGTGCCTGGAGGAGGTGCTCTTTCACGATAGGCATCACCTTTGCAATCCTCTGCTGCATCAGGGCCACATGCTCAATGACGCTTCTGTGGGGCGTGACTTCGGCTTCCCAGGTTTCCTTGGCTATATCCAGGAGTCCTCGCGGATGTCGGCCATATAGAAGCTCAAATGGTGAGAACCCTGTGGAGGCCTGTGGAACTTCACGAATGGAAAACATCAGATAGGGTAAGAGACAATCCCAGTCTCTACCGTCTTTCTCAATAGCTTTTCTCAGCATGCTCTTCAGAGTCTTGTTAAATCTCTCAACAAGGCCATCTGACTGGGGATGGTACACCGAGGTCCTCAACTGGGAGATTTTCAGGGCTTTGCATAACTCCCTCATCACCTTGCTCATGAAAGGTGTACCCTGGTCAGTCAGGATCTCCTTCGGCAGACCTGTCCGGGAAAAGACATGGACCAACTCGCGGGCTATGCTCTTTGAGGAAGAATTTCTCAAGGGAATTGCCTCAGGATAGCGTGTGGCATAGTCCAGGATGACTAATATATACTGATGGCCCCGAGCTGATTTAACTAAGGGACCGACCAAGTCCATGGCAATTCTCTCGAACGGTACCTCAATAATGGGCAGTGGCACAAGGGGGTTCCGGAAATGAGGAGTGGGAGCAGTTAGCTGACATGTAGGGCAGGACCTGCAATAGTTCACTATTTCCCGGTGACACCCAGGCCAATAGAACCTCTGCACAACCCGTTCCTGCGTTTTTTCCACCCCTAGGTGTCCACCCAAGATGTGTGAATGGGCCATGTCCAACACCTTCCGTCTATACGGACCCGGCACTACCAACTGCTCTACCAACTCCTCCCTTATTTTCGTGACTCGGTACAACAACTCCCCACTCATCAGAAAATGGGGAAATCTTGTGTCTGCCCCCGGCTCCTGTACCACCCCGTCAATAACTGTGACATTATTAAAGGCTTCCCTCAGAGTGGGGTCCCTATGTTGGGCAGTCCCAAAATTTTCACCGGATACCTCTAACTCCAGAATGTCAGATGCAGGGGACACTTCCTCCTCATCTCCAACCAGGACACAAAAAGGAAACCTGTCTGACTCTGGGTGTGGCGACACCTTTCCAGGGTTCATTGGTTCCCTACTCTTGCTAGGCAGCTCAGAACCTTTCCCCCACAAATCCCAAAACAAACAGAAATCCCGGCCAATAATTATAGGGTGCAACAAGTCCTGAACGACGCCGACTATGTGGGACTCAGTGCCACATGCCGTTTCAATGTCCACCCTGGCCATAGGGTAGTCCTTTGCATCACCATGTATGCATCGCACTCCGACCTTCTTTCCTGGGAGCAGGTGGAGAGGAAAAGTGGCCCTCACCAGGGTCACTAGGCTCCCCGAGTCTAACAGTGCCGTTACTGCTCGACCGTTCACCTTTACGGGACACGCTTGAGGTCCCTCGTTGGATGGAGAGTTCACACTACAGGCTGGATACGCATAGTATGAACAACGGCGTCCCATGCTGCAGTCCATCTGCTCAGTGGTCTGGGAACAACGGGCAGCTATATGTCCCGGCCCGTGGCACCTCCAACAAATAATATCACCGGTAGGGACCTTGGGCACCACCTCCCCCGCCCTTTGTGACCTTGGACGCACCACCCCTTTTTGGGACTCAGCTCCCTTCTGGGACCCCCAGTACGGCATGGGCTGCCTCCCGAAGGAGCCTTCCAACCCTTGGTATCTCTCAACCAGTCCGATCAGCTCGTCGGCATTCTGGGGATCACCCTGGGCAACCCAAGACTGTATAGGCCTTGGGAGGGAATGGACAAACCGATCCATCATCACCCGTTCTACCATCTGTGCAGGTGTAAATGACTCTGGCTGCAGCCATTTCTGGACCAGGTGCAACAGATCAAACATTTGGGAACGAGGTGGTTTGTCCCGGTGATAGGCCCAGCAGTGAACTCGCTTTGCCCTGACAGTCAGTGTCACCCCCAAACGTGCGAGAATCTCGGCTTTCAATTTGTGATACTCCTTGGCATCCTGCAAGGTCAAATCATAGTACGCCTTCTGGGGTTCTCCCGTCAGGTATGGCGCCAGTACCTCTGCCCACTGCTCTGGCGGAAGTTTTTCCTGCTCAGCGACCCTCTCAAACACCGTCAGGAAAGCCTCAACATCATCCCCGGGAGTCATTTTTTGCAACGCGCGTCTTACCGTCTTCCGAACGTGGGTGTCATCAGCCAGACCTGGGGTTGGGGCGCTCGTCTTGCCCTGGATGGCGGTTGCCAGAAGCTGCATCTGCTGCCGTGGCTCCTGCTGGCTCTGTTGTATCTGCTGCCGTTGCTCCTGCTGGCTCTGTTGTATCTGCTGCTGGTTCTGTTGAATCTGCTGCATCAACAGCCTGTTGCTCTCTTGCTGCGACTGGAGCAAGTGTTTCAGCAGGTCCTCCATTTTCTCCGGCAATGCTTGCTGGCTTACCACAGACTTGACCCAGGACATCCAATAACAGACTCTTCGTCTCCGCTGGGAACGCTGCCCGCACGTCTACCGCCAATTGTAGGGATTTCACTCACTCGGGTGCGACGTCTGAGACTCAGGAGGCACGTTTCTTGAAAAGTTCATAGGGTTTATTGCATCATAAACCACGTGGCGAAATAACAGAAAACAAACAGCCTTTGGCTCAGGAAAAGAAAAACAAATGTCCAGTCCTTCCGGCTCAATCCTGGAGCCTTGACACACTCAGGTGGGTTTCACCTCCTCACATATCTATCTGTGTTAAGCATTAGGCTTTCTTTTATATGTCTAACCACACCCAGAACCCATCACATGACCAGACATGTGGTTGTGACATCACCACAGGTCCTGAAACACATATAGGTAGCTATGGTTACATCACAGCAGCAAGCCATCTATAAGACACATATCTCCCATCGATTAGACATCCTTTAGCCACGCTACACCACATATAAAATGTGTTCAAAGTGCTGGCCATTGTGTTAGATTGTCAATGCAACCCTCTTCTCCCACTCTTGACACACTGATAGCAACACCGAAGAAGAAATGCTAGCACAGGCTTCCAGTGTCCGTTGTTTCAGATGCTGCACATCTCGTATCTTCACAGCATAGACAATTGCCTTCAGATGACCCCAGTATCTGAAACAACGGATAGTGGAAGCCTGTGCTAGCATTTCTTCTGCGGTGTTGCTATCAGTGTGTCAAGAGTGGGAGAAGAGGATTGCACTGACAATCCAACACAATGGGCAGCACTTTGAGCACATTTTATAAGTGGTCATAAACTTGTAAATACTTGTTAACTCATGAAAGATTAAAATTACGTTAAAACCAAGCACATCATTGTTTTCTTGTGAAATTCTCAATATGTTTGGTGTGTCACATGACCCTCTTCCCATTGGAAAAAATAAAGTTGGATCCAAAATGGCCGACTTCAAAATGGCCACCATGGTCACCACCCATCTTGAAAAGTTTTTCCCCTCCCATATACTAATGTGCCACAAACAGGAAGTTGATATCACCAACCATTCCCATTTTATTTAGGTGCATCCATATAAATGACCCACCCTGTATATGCGGCATATGGAAAAAGATAGTCATTACTGATGGACTCCGCTGATGTTACTGCTGCAGTCCTACCATACATATGATGGTCATTGATGCAGCCATGTAAGCAAAGACTGACAGAGGATCACACAACATTCCTACTCCCAAAACAGTTATGGAAAACATAAAAGGAGATGATTGAGGATTACATATCTCATATCCACTATCCATCACTTTATATTAGGACAGAATACAGTGCAGTGTAATGAAGAAATAGCAATGACCTCATATTCACTATGCAATACAGCTGTATGTGGAATATACCGCATCTACACTGTCTAATAAACATCTAACAAGCCTAAGAAATATTTCTATAGAAATGGCAGTAGCTATGGATTTTACAACAGCAGATCTGCATATTACAGCCTGCAACACTATTCATATGGAGACCGTGCCTAATAGAGAGATTGTGCTACCAATGAATTCTGCAAAGATAATATTAGTTACGTGCACAATACAGAATCTAGTTCCCAAGGCAACAGAAATACAGTTTCCAATGTAAACTTTGGGGTTTCCATACAAAGCTGATTTATTTACTAAGCAGTCCCTGAGTTACTATAGGGGTAGGTGCACACCACCGTTTTCTCTCCATCCGAGAAATACCTCTGACTACTCTGATCAGACTCAGAACAAAGGTTGATCAGAGTTTGATCAGAGTGGTATCAGTTTTTCTCAGAGATGGAGAGAAAGTAAAAGAAAATTCTCCACTCTCTCCATTTTGTCAGTATGTGAAAATCGGACCGTACTCGGATGTCATTGGATTTTTATTCACCATTCCATAGACTTACATTGCAAATTTTGATCCGACACTTGGATCAAAACTGGACATGTCTACAATTTTTTTCCTCGGACCACAAGGTCCATTGAAAAAAATCTAAGTGACTAGCACACTCCAAAAGTGTTGTGATGCAAAGTGGGGGTTTTATTTACATACAGTATTCACAAACGTTTCGGTCGTTACTGGACCTTCATCAGTGTGATAATATACTAGTATGCTTAGAGAAGCCCCGAGTAGCAAAGTTAGATTGCATCAATAAGAAGCCTGAAGACATATAGGTCGCGGGGGTAGACACAAGCCGCAGAGATACAATGGTGTGTCACAAGTGACACTAACTGCTGGATGGAGCAGGAGCCACGCGGAATGTACTGCCAGTATGGGCTGCAAAATAGTGCGCATGAGGTAGAAACAAGCTACTGAGATAGGGTAGTGTGTCACGGACTGACACTATCTGCGGAATGAAGCAGGAGGCACGTGGTATGTACCGCCAGTATGGGCTGCAAAATAATGCACAAGGGGTAGGCAGCCTGCACTTGCGGTGGACACCGCGTGCTTCCTGTTGCTGATGAGGCGGATAGTGCATACTATTCTTGCAGCCCAGACTGGCGGTATATACCATGTGGCCCCTGCTTCATTCAGCAGTTTGTGCCTACCCCTTGTGCACTATTTTGCAGCCCATACTAGCGGTACATACCACGTGCCTCCTGCTTCATTCCGCAGATAGTGTCAGTCCGTGACACACTACCCTATCTCAGTAGCTAGTTTCTACCTCATGCGCACTATTTTGCAGCCCATACTGGCAGTACATTCCGCGTGGCTCCTGCTCCATCCAGCAGTTAGTGTCACTTGTGACACACCATTGTATCTCTGCGGCTTGTGCCTACCCCGCGACCTATATGTCTTCAGGCTTCTTATTGATGGAATCTAACTTTGCTACTCGGGGCTTCTCTAAGCATACTAGTATATTAGCACACCGATGAAGGTCCAGTAACGACCAAAACGTTTGTGAATACTGTATGTAAATAAAACCCCCACTTTGCATCACAACACTTTTGGAGTGTGCTAGTCACTTGCATTTTTCATAAAGGCTTGGGAACCTATGACCGTGCACCTCCTCCTTTTGGCTGTGCTGAACATTTTCTATATAACCATTGAAAAAAATCTGACCTGTACACAGATTGTACAGAGATAGCCACCGATAGCACTCATCCGATTTAATCAGCTTTGTGCATGATTTCTATGTCTTTCAAATGTCTGAGCGAAGGAAAAACTGATAAGCTGCTTTGCAGTGGTTAGAACCAAAATAGTAAAAGGCATTGTAGGGGTGTAAGGATTTGTTTCTTAAAATAATGTTTCTTACATTTCTTATATATTTGAATGAGGTTTCTCAAAATCATTGACAGCAGAACCAACCCCATGGAGAAGTATGGAATGAATGTTTGCGTAGGCCGTGCTCTTCTCCATCCCATGAGAAGATTCCTACACCACTTACAGAATACTTCATGCATTGCACTACAGTTGTTTTGTGCTATTTCTTCTGTAATTTCCCTTGTGGAAAAGCAAATACCAGTAGTCCTCAGTAGTTTTGCCTGATGAAGAGACCTGTGTAGTCTCGAAAGCTTGCAATTTGTTACCATCTTTTCAGTTAGCCATTAAAAGGTATCAACCACTGAGGACTCTCAATTCTAAATACATTGAGCCATACATTTTAGAAAGGACAATAATTTAGGCCACTTTTACACAGCAGTATTTTGGTCATTATTTTGCATAAGTATTTGAAAGTGAAAACCAGGGGTGGGTCCAACACAAAAGTTTCTAGGATACATGTTCTATTTGTGGGTTCCGATCTTAGTTTAGGGCTTACAAATACTAATGTAATATAACCGATTACTGCCTAATGAATAAGGCCTAAGAGAGCTTGAACATTGGACAATTTAATGAAGTTTTTTTGTTTTGTTTTTCACATTTTTTTAAAACAAAGCTACAGAGTTAGCAAATGTGATCATAATGGTCAACTTATTACACTAACAAAGTTCTGCTTATATGCATAGTAGGGCTATTCACATCCATTTTGAATGATCCAAGTGCTACCCTACTACCATAGCATGGCATGGCTGTCATGTAGATGACCCAATGTGGCACCCCTAGGGGTATTTGCCACAAAAATAGTTACTGACAGTAAATGCAAATACTAAAATAGCAAGACTGCACTACCACCTCCGGCCAGAAGGGGGAGCTCCAGAGACTCCCCTTGATCCATTCTGGTCTGAGAGAAGAACTGGCAGTTGGGCTAAGGAGCTGAAAGTGAGAGGTCATACAGTTGAATCTCTAACAGCCCTGTGACTGTTACCAGGCCTAAATCACCGGCCTGAGGAGAAGAGGGATAGAGAAAAAGGACATTGTGAGAACCGGGTAGCATTAATCACTACCCAGAACAGGCGCAAAGATGGATACCGGATCCGTGGCTGTATTCATTACATATAATACAGCAACCGGAAAAACGTGAGGTGATATCAGCTTCACTAGGGTCGGACGCAGCAACAGACACAGAGTTCAGCGGTACTCCTGGAGGGGGTAAGCCGATAAAAGGACTCGGGTTGCCCGTCGAACCAGGACCCGGAGGGGACAGATTGGGCCGGCAGCCAGTTCACATACAGCAGCAGGGCCACACAGATATTGCGTACAATAAGAGGCGAAGACCCCGGCAGGGTCAAAGTAACTCAGAGTTCCCATACAGACTCCGGTGACAGGACTGGTTGTAAATCCTTTTTTGTTAAAGTAAACTGGTTAAACGTTTCAGTGCCTCAGTCTTTCATTTGGACAATAGCCATCTATCCAGGATTGGGATCATCACCGCTGGGAGAACCTGCTGCTGATCAAGTAAGTGCCTGTTCCCTCACGATACCCTTTACACTGTGCATTGCCTGAGGCCACAGCACCGGGTCAAGCCACCCGTGACACCCCCCTCAAGAGACAGACCCCATTGGTCCGGTGCTGGGTACCCCGGTCTCTTGGGCGTTACAATTGGCGTCACGAACAGGATCTAGCCAGCCCGTATACCGGGTATTGTGTGCCGTGATTGGAGCCCAAAACTGTGAAAACTTGGATGAAAAATCTTGAAAATTGACTTTATTAAAGAAAAATCCATTCCCCATTGAAAACTATTGAAAGTGACTTTTCCCCATTGGTTATAATGGAGTAAAGATGGCCGCCATCCCCTGAGGTAATCACTTCATAACCGTTAGGCACGAGACTGTTAATTGAGCTACGCCATCACCTGAGCCCCAGTCTAACTGAAAAACTTCAGAATCCGCCATTACAGAGCGCGGTGGGTGGGAGCAGCAGGGGGCGTGTCACTGTGGGCGGCACCAAGCTGAGCGCTCTGACATCAGAGCAAGGGGAAAAATCGATCCTGCAGCACAGCGGAACGAATCTACACTATCCCGACGGAAGCGGAGGACCGGAAGGGTCCGGATTAACTAAGGGGGCACAGTATGTCGCAGCACGGAGACGCCGCAGCACCCGGCGACGCTAATGCAGCTGAAAGACAGAGTGTCGATAGAGAGTCCGGTAGCGCAGCGGTGCAAGGAGTGGCGCCCATCATGCCGGTGCTGATGCCATATACCCCGGGTGGCCCATGGCTTCCAATGTATGAAGGTGAGCCTAATACCCTTGACGATTTCAGAGAAAAGATGCTGGCCCATTTTGACATGTTCCCTGTGGGTGAAGTTCAGCGTGTTAGTCTCCTGATGATGCAGTTAAGTGGCCATGCTAAGCGAGAAGTCACAGCATGGGCAGCTGATCTAAAAGGCACTGTTGAACGCATATTTGCTGGATTAAAAGCTACATTTGAAACCACTGCCAACAGCAAAGCTAAAGTACGATTCTTTAATTGCAAACAAAAAGTTAATGAGGGCGTGAGAGACTTTGCCTTAAACCTGCAGGAAGCCCTTAAATCACTTACACTGGCTGAACCCATTTTTAACACCGGAGCGGATAAACTGCTAAGAGATCAATTTATTGAGGGACTCTACACCCCTTCTCACCGGGGGCATGTGAGCATGCTTGTTTTTAAGAACCCTGAATTGACATTTGCCCAATTAAAGGAGAGCGTTATACGTCTCCAGCTGGCAGAGGCACCTCGGGATCAGGATCCTGCGCAACTCATGGCAAAGGCTCCTCAACAACATGGAGTACCAGTGACATCAGCTATGTCCGGGGCCATTGCTAAGCCCCTGGGGCCCAGTACTACTGAGGCTCTTCAACAAAAGCTTGACTCTTTAACTGATGTTGTTGCTTCAATGGCTAAAACCATGCAGGAGATGAGAGGACCCAAGATGGAGTTGTCAAACCGTAGAGAAGGTGTTCCATGGATGAGACCCCGGAGATACCCGACATGGAGAGGACGACCCCGCGACCGCTACCAACCGGATGGACAGCCCATTTGCCGCCGTTGCCAGCAGCCAGGCCACTTTGCACGAGATTGTGATTTAAACGGGAATCCCCTGGGAATGCGGGCCGCTTCGCAGGAATGAACTTTCAAGGCCCAACACCCTGGCACGACAGGTACATCGGAGGACGACCCATTATCCCTATCGTGCTGGACGGAATGCCCCTCAACGCTTTGCTGGACACAGGTTCCCAGATTTCATCTATACCGTATATCCTTTATAAGAGGTACTGGGCTGATGCAGATATTGATAAAGGGCCCTCTGATGTTGAACTAGATATATGGGCCAGTAATGGTAAGTTGGTACCGAAACTAGGATTCAGGGAGATGACCATAAAGATTGGTAAAGTAGAATTGAAGAAACAGGGTATAATTGTTGTTGATGTTGACCGGCGGAACTGTGAACCAACTGTATTGATAGGAATGAATGTGTTAGAGAACTGCTTTTCCGAAGTCATTTCTGTCTTACAGCAAATTGCTGAAACTGCCCAATCCTGCCAGCAGAGAGTTCTCCGGAGGGAAATAAAAGTATTGATGTTAAGGCAACAGGTAGAAGTTGCAGGTGGAGAAATCGGCAGTGTGAGGGTAAGTGATCCAACGTCTATTGTAATCCCACCAAAAACAGAAATGCTGGTATGGTGTAGAGCAGCCATTGGTACTAAGGGACGAAATTATCAAGCCTTAATAGAACCAGTGTACACCGACAGCAGGCCCACTATACTCACAGCACGAGGGATAGTCGAGGTACACCGGGGACGAGTGCCGGTACGACTTTTGAACTGTGGAGAGGAAGAGGTTACTTTGCCAAGGTATGCTACAATGGCAAAGCTATATACTGTTGACAACAATGCCATCACAACCATTGAGCCCTTAGAACCAACCTGTCAGGTGGAAGGCAATGGCTCAGATGGAGAAATGGAGGATTGGTGCCAACAGCTACACGTGGGCATAAATTCAACACCTACCCATCAAAAACAAGGGGTGTATAGGCTAGTGACGGAATATGAACAAGTCTTCAGTAAACACCCATTGGACTTCGGACGGATAGAAGGGGTAGAACACACAATCCCCACCAGTGACCATCCCCCAATAAAAGAAAGATATAGACCCATACCGCCCGCTCACTATCAATGTGCAAAAGATATGCTGAGGGAGATGAAACAGGCCGGGGTAATAAGAGACAGCTGTAGCCCCTGGGCGGCCCCTCTAGTGATTGTCAAAAAAAAGGACGGAACCATGAGAATGTGCGTAGACTACCGGAAGATTAATAACATCACCCATAAAGACGCCTACCCCTTGCCTAGGATAGAAGAGTCCTTAACTGCTTTGAAATCTGCTAATTATTTTTCCACCTTAGACTTAACAAGCGGGTATTGGCAAGTCCCTGTGGCTGAGCGAGATAAGGAAAAGACGGCATTCACCACACCAATGGGTCTATGTGAATTTAATCGCATGCCGTTCGGACTCTGCAACGCATCCGGTACCTTCCAGCGGTTGATGGAATGCTGCCTCGGACACAAGAACTTCGAGACCGTCCTCCTGTACCTAGATGATGTGATCGTCTACTCAAAGACTTACGAACAACACTTAATAGACCTGGCAGAAGTGTTCGAAGCCTTATCCAGGTATGGCATGAAAGTCAAGCCATCCAAATGTCACCTTCTCAAGCCAAAGGTACAGTTCCTGGGACACATCGTGAGTTCGGAGGGAGTAGCACCAGATCCCGAGAAAATAAGCGCCATAAGGGATTGGCCAAGACCTACCAGCGCAAAAGAAGTGAGACAATTCCTGGGATTGGTGGGTTACTATCGCAGATTTATAAAAGGATTTACCAAGTTGGCAGCACCCTTGCAAGACACCTTGGTAGGGCAGACGAAGAAACCTTCAAACCGAAACCCTCCTTTTCAGTGGAACGACGAAAGGGAAGACTCCTTTGAACAACTAAAGAAGGCACTAACCGGAGAAGAGGTTCTGGCATACCCAGATTACCATCAACCTTTCATCCTCTACACCGATGCCAGTAATGTGGGACTAGGAGCGGTGCTGTCACAAAAGCAAGAAGGTCGGGAGAAAGTCATCGCCTTTGCAAGTAGAAAGCTCCGGCCTACTGAAAGAAATTCAGAAAATTACAGCTCCTTCAAATTGGAACTACTGGCAGTAGTTTGGGCTGTGACTGAACGTTTCAAACACTATCTGGCCGCTGCAGAATTTATTGTCTATACTGACAACAATCCGTTGACCCACCTGGACACAGCCAAATTAGGTGCGTTAGAACAGCGATGGATAGCCCGGTTATCTAATTACAACTTCAAGATCAAGTATCGAGCAGGTCGCAAGAATGGAAATGCCGATGCCCTATCCCGGATGCCACACTTGAGAGATGTAGAAGAAGAAACGGGGGAGCTTGAAGAAATTGAACTACCAGCCTTCCATCATCCCAAGGCAAAACATCATCAGTCAAGTACCTATCAGAAACAACAAGAGGTGAATTTAAATCCGTTAGCACACCATAGATGGGCTGACACCCAAGACAGCAATCCGGCTGTGAAGTTGGTGAAGGAATTGTTAACTGAGCAAAGTGCATATCCCGATGAGGATGCCCCAGAAGAGACGCATCAACTCTGGAAAGAGAGAGGCAAAATGTTCCTGTATCAAGGGAAGCTCTGTAGAAGGTACACCAATCCGAAAACACATGAATTGGTTTGGCAGATTATCGTGCCTAAACAAGATGTCAAGATGGTCCTCGAAGCTTACCATAATGGTGCTGGTCACTTCGGTTGGAAAAAGTTAGAAGTACTTCTAAGAGAAAGATTTTATTGGGTCGGGATGAGAAAATCAATTGAACAGTGGTGCAGAAATTGTGGCCCGTGCAACCTCAGAAGAAACGATCAAAAGAACCAAAGAGCACCACTGCAGCCCATAATCACCAAACAACCACTTGAACTTGTAGCCATTGACCACGTGAAGTTGACACCAAGCCGGTCTGGCTATGTCTATGCCTTGACCATCGTGGACTATTATTCACGCTTCTTGGTAGTAGTACCCGTAAAAGATCTGACAGCAAAAACAGCAGCCAAAGCATTCCAAACGTACTTTTGTAGACCCCATGGATATCCGGAACAGGTTCTCACCGACCAAGGTACAGCCTTTGAATCAGAGATCTTCAGAGAATTCTGTAATATGTATGGTTGCAAAAAGATCCGGACGACGGCCTATCATCCACAAACAAACGGCTTATGCGAGAAGATGAACCATATTGTAATAGAACTACTAAAGACTTTACCTGAGGCAGAAAGGAATCAATGGCCAGAGAAATTGCCTGACTTGGTGGATCTGTATAATCATGTCCCGGTGAGTTCCACCAATTGCACCCCAGCTTACCTTATGCGTGCAAGACCCGGCCAATTACCAATCGATCTAGAAATGGGAATTCTGAAACCAGACGCAGAAGTCCAAGACTCCAATTGGGATATCATACGGCAAAAGCAGTATCGCCAAGTGCAAGAGAGTGTGGAAAGAAGCCTTCAGCAAACTAGAGAAAGACAAGAGCGAACTTTCAACCAGAATGCTCTAGCGACCCCATTAAGACCGGGTGACCAAGTGCTCAAGAGAAATCGTCGAACCAATAAACTGGACAATCAGTGGGAAGCCGTACCCTACACAGTTTTACCAACAAGAGTGGATAATCCTAAAATGTGTCTCATTAGCAAAAACGGAGGCTTAACATCTGTACTAGTGTCAAGAGACAATCTTAAATTATGTCCGGAAGCATTGAAAGAGACAGACGTTGTCCAGCCAGAACCAGAAGTTATTCAACCCATACAGGTTCAACCAGTAAAGGAAAAAGAAGAGGAAGTGTATCACACCTGTATAGGAGACTTTCCCAAAACCCTACTAACATACCATGGTGCAGTAGTGGTTCCCATGGTGGCCTTTTACCCAACACCGAACCCAATACCAGAAGTCCCAAGACAGGAAGAGGCTGGCCCCGTACTACAGGAGGTTCCAGGCCAGGAAGAACAGATTCCTGGTCAGAGTAATCCCATTCACGGTGGACTTGCCAACTCCATAGTCGTGGAATTATCTTTAGCAGAGCGGGCAGATACTACATCCGCAGTAGACAGTAGTACACCACATGAAGAGACACCGCTATTACGTAGATCACAGCGTAGTACCCAGGGTCAATTACCGGCCAGGTATGCAGATTACCAACTATAAAGCTCATAATGTGAATTGTATATATGTTATGCCGTCTATAGTTAAACAGAAAATGTAGTATAGTCATTGTTATCAGTCTGCAACGTTTAAGCCCAGTGCCTACAGAGACTTGTCTGTATGAACTTCTTGCATATTCTTGAACTTTTTATCAGCCCGGAGGCACTAAATCAAAGCTCCGGAAAGACTGCTTTTTGAACTTTGCTTTTTGCTCTTTTTGAACTTTCTTTAGACTTAATATTGATAACTCCGTTGGAAAAATGGAACTAAATTCCTGGACACTAAGTACAGTGCCTTTCCTAATACCTTCAAGGATAGAACTGTATTAATGGACGCTATTTGAAGTGACTTTTTACAGAACTATATTTTTGTTTCCTTGAGTGGTTTTTGTAACTTTTCATTTTTAAGACTCTGTAAATATTAATTGTTATTTCAAAATGTTATTGTCCCACAGTCCCGGAGTACTGTTCTTAACTAAGGGGGAATGTGGCACCCCTAGGGGTATTTGCCACAAAAATAGTTACTGACAGTAAATGCAAATACTAAAATAGCAAGACTGCACTACCACCTCCGGCCAGAAGGGGGAGCTCCAGAGACTCCCCTTGATCCATTCTGGTCTGAGAGAAGAACTGGCAGTTGGGCTAAGGAGCTGAAAGTGAGAGGTCATACAGTTGAATCTCTAACAGCCCTGTGACTGTTACCAGGCCTAAATCACCGGCCTGAGGAGAAGAGGGATAGAGAAAAAGGACATTGTGAGAACCGGGTAGCATTAATCACTACCCAGAACAGGCGCAAAGACGGATACCGGATCCGTGGCTGTATTCATTACATATAATACAGCAACCGGAAAAACGTGAGGTGATATCAGCTTCACTAGGGTCGGACGCAGCAACAGACACAGAGTTCAGCGGTACTCCTGGAGGGGGTAAGCCGATAAAAGGACTCGGGTTGCCCGTCGAACCAGGACCCGGAGGGGACAGATTGGGCCGGCAGCCAGTTCACATACAGCAGCAGGGCCACACAGATATTGCGTACAATAAGAGGCGAAGACCCCGGCAGGGTCAAAGTAACTCAGAGTTCCCATACAGACTCCGGTGACAGGACTGGTTGTAAATCCTTTTTTGTTAAAGTAAACTGGTTAAACGTTTCAGTGCCTCAGTCTTTCATTTGGACAATAGCCATCTATCCAGGATTGGGATCATCACCGCTGGGAGAACCTGCTGCTGATCAAGTAAGTGCCTGTTCCCTCACGATACCCTTTACACTGTGCATTGCCTGAGGCCACAGCACCGGGTCAAGCCACCCGTGACACCCCCCTCAAGAGACAGACCCCATTGGTCCGGTGCTGGGTACCCCGGTCTCTTGGGCGTTACACCTACTACCATAGCATGGCATGGCTGTCATGTGGATGACCCTACTACCATAGCATGGCATGGCTGTCATGTGGATGACCCTACTACCATAGCATGGCATGGCTTTCATATAGATGAGTAGATTGAAATCCAAGAGATAAGACTGAGTTGAGATTCATAAAGCATAGTCAGACTAATCCAAGCGCAGACAGAGTTCATTCAATGTGGAAGATAAGCAGAAGAAGCTGCAGACAAGAATAAAGCTACGATGGATGCTACATCAAAAATTGGAAGACATCATGGATCAACTTCGCACAAACAGAAACAAAAGGGATTTTCTTGAAGGACCCTGAAGAATATTGGGTCCTCTGGCCATAGCATAAATCCAGGACACAGCAGCCCTCTGAGAAACCAGGAGTCAGAAAGGGCACGCTATAGGCAGAAACAGAGGTCCCAGTGAAAGAAAAAATGTGGGTGGCCATATGACCGTAGTAGCAGAGCCGCAGCTGCAAGGCACCAAACTGCACACAATATCATGCCTTAAAACTGCACCCTTGTGGTGCAACTGTAGGTTTAAGCTTTTTTTTAATTGTTCTATTTGAAGAGCCAAATATATAATTATTATGGTAAACTATTTAACTCCTTCATGACCTGTTGGTTCTCCATTTTTGCACTTATGGTTTTTCCTCTGATTCTTCCAAGATTCATAGCTTATTTATTCTTCACTGATCATAGGTGTGTGAAATCTTATTTCTTTGTGAAATGTATTGTAGTTATTAATGATACCATTCATTTTACCATTCATTATTGCAAAATGGGAAACAAAATTAAAGTGAGATGAAAATATGAAGAAGAAAAAAACACAATTCTACAAAAGCTTTTTGGGCTGTCACTATATAAATAAAATTATTATTATTTGATTTTATTGTAAAAACTACTTGTAAACATTATTCGCCACATCAGTATGCTTTCAGACATACCAAACTAGTTGTTTTTGCTTCCCTTAAATAGTATAAGTAATTTGGAAATTAATTAATATAAAGATTTCCTTATCTCATCAGACACTCTCAGGGATTGATAGTGGCAATTAAGAGGTTAACAGAAGCAAGTGGAGCTCAGCTCTGTTAACTGCTGTTAGAGGCGGATGATGGCTGTATAACACAGCCATCGCGTGCCAGGAACCATGAAGTTCAGCTCGTGAACCTACATAAAGTATAGGGACACATCTTATGATTAAATAATTCATTACATTTTGGGATGAGGTTAAAAAATATTTTTTGTGGGGGGGGGACATTTTTATTATACTTTTAAAGGGATTTTCCACTCTTTTCTTGCAAAGTTGACCCAAAACACTTGCAGGCATGTAAATTAACAAACTCAGGTGGTACTCACACTCTTTCGCTCAAGCCATTGCTCTTGTCTCTATGTTTTTTCCTACAATGGTAACATCATGTCAACAGTGCGCATTACTTTAACAGCCAGCCAAAATGGTTCACTTTGTTGACAGTAAAAAATTCCTTAAAAAACTTGACTAATTTTAAATTTAGCTAATTATCCTCCCCTTCATCCAAGAGTAATAACGTTTTTATATTTCCACTATCGTAGCCACATTAAGGCGTGGTTTTGCAGGATAAATTGTAGTTTTGAAAGACACCATGTTACATTTACCATAAAATGTGCTGAAAAACAGGAACAAAATTCCAAGTAAAGAGCACAGGTGAAGAAAAGGTATTTCTAGCATTGTTCTTTGGGTTTCATTTTTACAAAGAACACTGTGCAGTAAAGAAAGACCTTGCAAAATTTACACAATGTATTTAATTATTTTATTGGCTAAAAAAAAAACAGAACTTTGCATAACAAATGTTGGTTTATATCAGTATTTTCCTAGTCTAATAACTTTTTTATTTTTTCCTGTCAACAGAGCTGTAGAAGGGTATTGTGCCTACGATCAGGAATTGCTGCAGGTTTGACGATGTGTATTTATGCTGCATTAAACCCGCAGCAGCCAGATGTTACAGGACAGTGGATGGGATTTCTAGAAATCTCATGTCCACTATGTGTGCATCTGTGTCTGCGTAACACCTGCGGACGTCATTCCTCAGATAAATTCCTAGAATGAGCGCCTTTAGGACCTGTGGAATGACGTCGCGGCTTCTGATTGGTCGCGTGGCGGTCACATGGGCGGCACGCGACCAATCAGAAGCCGCGACGTCATTCCGCAGGTCCTAAAGGCGCTCATTTTGAACAAAGAAGCCTGCCGGACGCCAGTTCCTCGCGGTGATGTTCCAGGGGCCGCCGGAGAGGTGACTATAACAATATTTTTTATTTTAATTCTTTATTTTACACCTCACTATGGATCCCAGGGCCTGAAGGAGAGTTTCCTCTCCTTCAGGCCCTGGGATCCATCAGGATACCTTCCGATACTTGATGTCCCATTGACTTGTATTGGTATCGGATATCGGTATCGGCGATATCCGATACTTTTCGGGTATCGGCCGATACTATCCGATACCGATACTTTCAAGTATCGGACGGTATCGCTCAACACTATTCATAGATAATGTGCCCCATACAATGCTGCATAGATTGATTATGGCCCCATAAGATACTCCATAGATAATGTGCCCCATACAACGCTGCATAGATTGATTATGGCCCCATAAGATGCTTCATAGATAATGTGCCCCATACAATGCTGCATAGATTGATTATGGCCCCATAAGATGCTCCATAAATAATGTGCCCCATACAATGCTGCATAGGTTTATTATTCCCCTATAAGATGCTTCATAGATAATGTGCCCCATACAATGCTGCATAGGTTGATTATGGCCCCATAAGATGCTTCATAGATAATGTGCCCCATACAATGCTGCATAGATTGATTATGGCCCCATAAGATGCTCCATAGATAATGTGCCCCATACAATGCTGCATAGATTGATTATGGCCCCATAAGATACTCCATAGATAATGTGCTCCATACAATGCTGCATAGATTGATTATGGCCCCATAAGATGCTTCATAGATAATGTGCCCCATACAATGCTGCATAGATTGATTATGGCCCCATAAGATGCTCCATAAATAATGTGCCCCATACAATGCTGCATAGGTTTATTATTCCCCTATAAGATGCTTCATAGATAATGTGCCCCATACAATGCTGCATAGGTTGATTATGGCCCCATAAGATGCTTCATAGAAACATTTGCCCCTTATGCTGCTGTGATTAAAAAAATAAATAAATCACATACTCACATCTTGTCCAGAGCAGGCCCCCGGAACTTGCAATATTCACCTGTCCGCGTTCCACCTTTGGGCCCTGCTGTGTCTTCCGCGTCCTCCGCACTGACTGTTCAAGCAGAGGGCGGCACACACTAATCGCGTCATTGCGCCCTCTGATCTGAACGTCACAGGCAGAGGACGCAGAAGACACAGCGGCGCCCAAAGGTGGAACGCGGACAGGTGAATATTGCGCAATACTCACCATCCAGTCCCCATTATACTCACCTGCTCCCGGTGCGGTCCATGACAGCTTCTCACTGACAGGTGATCTTTGGCGCCCGCAGCTTCTTCCTGTGTTCAGCGGTCACATCATACCGCTCATTAAAGTAATGAATATGTGTTCATATTCATTACTTTAATGAGTGGTACCACATGACCGCTGAACACAGGAAGAAGCTGCGGGCGCCAAAGAAGCAGGAACGTGCAGAGATGCGCCGGGAGCAGGTAAGTATGATTTGACAGCTGCCACTCCCCCTCCCCCACCGACCCCCTGGGACAATGACTTGAGTATACACCGAGAGGGGGACTTTCATCCCCCAAAAATGGGGTGAAAATCTCGGCTTATACTCGAGTATATACGGTACATCATATTTGTCTGTATTTTCTGGTGCTGATTTGGGGAATGGACGTGGAGAAGTAAGAATTATCCCTGTTCAATGAGTTTCTATCTTTAACCCCTTTCTGCCAGCTGACGGAATAGTACGTCAGCTGGCAGATCCCCTGCTTTGAGGTGGGCTCCGGCGGTGAGCCCACCTCAAAGCCGTGACATGTCAGCTGATTTGTACAGCTGACATGTGCGCCCATTAACTAGTTAAATGCCGCCGCCAAGTAGTGACAGCGGCATTTAACTAGCGCTCCCGGCTGCGCGGCCAGAAGTGCTCACACCGCTGACCCCCGTCACATGATCGGGGGTCAGCGGTGCATTGCCATAACAACCAGAGGTCTCCTTGAGACCTCTATGGTTGTTGATGGCCGATTGCTTTGATCGCCACCCTGTGGTCGGCGTTCAAAGTACACCTGCCTTTCTGCTACATAGAGGTGATCTGTATTTCACCTCTATGTAGCAGAGCCGATCGTGTAGTGCATGCTTCTAGCCTCCTATGGAGGTTATTGAAGCATGTCAAAATTTAAAAAAAAAGTGTTTAAAAATATAAAAAAAATAAAAAATATATAAAAGTTCAAATCACCCCCCTTTCGCCCCAATCAAAATAAAACAATAAAAAATTTTTTAAAAAAAACACATATTTGGTATCGCCGCGTTCAGAATCGCCCGATCTATCAATAAAAACAAAGGATTAACCTGATCGCTAAATGGCGTAACGAAAAAAAATCAAAACACCAAAATTACGTTTTTTTGGTCGCCGCAACATTGCATTAAAATGCAATAACGGGCGATCAAAAGAACGTATCTGCACTATAATGATACCATTTAAAACGTCAGCTCGGCACGCAAAAAATAAGCCCTCACCTGACCCCAGATCACGAAAATTGGAGACGCTGCGGGTATCAGAAAATCGCGCAATTTTTTTTTTTCAGCAAATTTTGGAATTTTTTTTCACCACTTAGATAAAAAATAACCTAGACTTGTTAGGTGTCTATGAACTCGTAATGACCTGGAGAATCATAATGGCAGGTCAGTTTTAGAATTTGGTGAACCTAGCAAAAAAGCCAAACAAAAAACAAGTGTGATATTGCACTTTTTTTGCAATTTCATCACACTTGGAATTTTTTTTCCCGTTTTCTGTTACACGGCATGGTAAAAACAATGAAGTCGTTCAAAAGAACATCTCGTCCCGCAAAAAATAAGCCCTCACATGGCCATATTGACGGAAAACTAAAAAAGTTATGGCTCTGGGAAGGAGGGGAGCGAAAAACTAAAACGAAAAAAGCTCCGGGGGTGAAGGGGTTAAATATAACAAAAAAAAATCTCAGCAGAAAATAAATGGCAATTTATAGAAGATTGCGGCCAAATAATACATTACACCAATAGTTTTCTTACAACTTCAAATTGTGGAAACAGAATATTCATGTAATATGCATTGTGCAAGTTAGGCTAGTTTCACACTAGCATTTTGAGGAGCTGCGGAGGGCTGCGGACTTCCTCCGTGAAGCCCCGCCCTCGGCCGCTAGCTCCGTCTACTTCTGCATGCGGCCTGCATACCTATCTTTAACATTAAAAAAGAGAATTAGAGCAGCACAAAGAAAAAAGTCCGGGTGCAGAGCCCCCCAGGCAAATACCAAATCTCAATTATAAGAAAGAAAAGATGGAGGCAGCACACCGTTTGTAATGAAAAAGAGCTTATTTAATCAGCCCAGAAAGCGACGTTTCGGTCCCAACAGGAACGTCACTTTCTGGGCTGAATAAGTAAGCTCTTTTTTTCATTATAAATGGTGTGCTGCCTCCATCTTTTCTTTTTTATCTTTAACATTAGGTACGCAGGTCGTGCCGCTGTATGCGGATGCTTCCGCATGCGTTGTTTTGACGGTGCGGAGAAAAAAAATTTGCTACAAGCTGCGTTCTACGCTGGTCGTTGAATCGTCAAAACGACGCATACAGAAGCATCCGCAGACAGCGGCACAACCTGCGTACCTAATGTTAAAGATAGGTACGCTGGCCGCATGCAGAAGTAGGCGGAGCTAGCGGCGGAGGTGCAGCCGAGGGTGGGGCTTCACGGAGTAAGTCCGCAGCCCTCCGCAATGCTAATGTGAAACCGGCCTAAAATATGCTGATTACATACAATGAATGCTGCAGTGGTTAACAAGAGCAAAATGTATTAGTGATAAACATTTACAGCAAGTAAAGGAAAAAGTGAAATGTGGCATAAAAACTAGCTGCGTAGTGCAGCACAGGTGATCTCAGAGGAAGGTGTTGAATTCAAAGAGAATCTTATTCTGTGTAACACAAGGTATGATTCATTTGGGAAATTCATTTTATTCTTACTACGTCTTCAATGAACCGTAAATAAAAATAATGGAGACATGAAATAATATAACTATAAAAGTGTAGAGCAGAGTGCAAAAGGGAGCACAAATCCTAATATATCTAACAATACAACATACTGAAATGGTCCCATGTTAACGCCTTCATGACCTTGGGATTTTCCGTGTTCGTTTTTCACTCCCCTCCTTCCCAGAGCCATAACTTTTTTATTTTTCCATCAATATGGCCATGTGAGGGCTTATGTTTTGCAAAACAAGTTGTACTTTTGAATGACATCATTGGTTTTACCATGTCGTGTACTAGAAAATAGGAAAAAAATTCCAAGTGCGGTGAAATTGCAAGAAAAGCGCAATCCCACACATGTTTTTGTTTGGCTTTTTTGGTACGTTCCCTAAATGCCAAAACTGACCTGACATTATGATTCTTCAGGTCAGTACGAGTTCATGGACATCTAACATGTCTAGGTTATTTCTTACCTAAGTGGTAAAAAAAATTCCAAACTTTGCAAAAAAAAATAAAATTGCTCCATTTCCCGATACCCATAGCGTCTCCATTTTTCATGATCTGGGGTCGGTTGAGGGCTTATTTTTTGCATGCCGAGCTGGCGTTTTTAATGGTACCATTTTGGTACAGATACGTTCTTTTGATCGCCCGTTATTGCATTTTCTTGCAATGTCATGGCGACAAAAAAAACTTATTTCTGGCGTTTTGAATTTTTTCTCTCTACGCCGTTTAGCGATGACGTTAACCTTTTTTTTTATTGATAACTCAGGCGATTCTGAACACGGCGGTACCAAATATGTGTAGGTTTGATTTTTTTTTATTGATTTATTTTGAATGCGGCGAAAGGGGGGTGATTTAAACTTTTATGTTTTTTTTATTTTTTTCACATTTTTTTTAACTTTTTTTTTTTTACTTTTGCCATGCTTCAATAGCCTCCATAGGAGGCTAGAAGCTGGCACAACTCGATTGCCTCTGCTACATAGCAGCGATTATCACATCGCTGCTATGTAGCTGAATTGCAGGTGTGCTATGAGCGCCGACCACAAGGTGGCGCTCACAGCTAGCTGGGATCAGTAACCATAGAGGTCTCAAGGACCTCTATGGTTACTATGCAGAAGCATCGCTGACCCCCGATCATGTGACAGGGGTCGGCGATGTGCTCATTTCCGGCTGGATGGCCGAAAGCGCCGGTTAAATGCCGCTGTCAGCATTTGACTGCGGCATTTAGCTAGTTAATAGCGGTGGGTGCTATTGTGGGCACATGTCAGCTGTTCAAAACGGATGTCAGCGGGGTATCTGACCTCGGACATACTGTCCCGTCTGAGGTCCGAAAGGGGTTTATTCATCTAGTAAATGCAGCAACATTTTCATTGGATCCATATTGCCGCTGCTTTTTACACGTGTTATTCTAGAATACTAGTTTAATTGAGTAAATTAAATTTCCTGGGATAGGTTTAACCTCTCATAAATGTCAATTCTGAAAATGCTTATATGTAATGAATATAGTTGAATTTTCCAGCTCCAAACATACATAGAAAAAAATAAAATAATTTTTTTGTGCAGCTAGAACTCTAAGCTCTGTGCCGTATATTACAGAATTTAATATATTCTTGTAACACCATTATAATCATGAATGTACCCAAACCTTTTGTTGGTTATGGAGTTATTTATTGTAATAAATTCTAAGTTCAACATACAGATCAAAAACTTGTTAAAGACCCTATGGCCATGTGCACACGTTGCGGCTTGGGGTGCAGAATTTTCCGCACAAAATCCGCATCTCCTGGCAGAAACCACCGGTGCGGATTTGCCATGGATTTTATGCGGATTTTGTGCGGTTTTGATGCGGATTTTCTGCATTTTTTACCTCTGCGGATTTCTATTATGGAAGGGGTCAGAAACGCTGCAGTTCCGCACAAAAGAAGTAGCACGCTACTTCTTTTGTTCCGCAGTGGTTTTCATGCAGAATTTTCTGCACCGTTAGCACAGCATTTTTTTTTCCAATTGATTTACATTGTACTGTAAATCACAGTGCGGAACTGCAGCGTTTCTGCGCGGAAAAATCCGCTGCGGATCCGCACCAATTCCGCTTCGTGTGCACACAGCCATAAAGAGGACCACAGCTGCCATGAGGTGACACAAGCATGTCACCTCAGGCATCAGTTTAAGTCCGGAGTTACACATGCGAGAAACACGTCCGTGTCTCGCATGTGAAAACCAAACTCTGGCACCAGCACTCCAGAGCAGAGCGTGCGGCGGCATAGCAACACATGCACGCTCCGCTCCCAAGTGCCGGCGCCAGAGCTTGGTTTTCACATGCGAGACACGGACGTAAAGGCTGAGTTTTTGATGCTGTGCCAAAAATGCAGCAAAGTGGATGGGATTTTTAGAAATTTCATCCCCACTGTGCTTTTTTTTAGTCAGTGTAAACTGACCTGCGATGCGTGTTTCAAATCCACAACATGTCAATTTCTTTTGTGGATTTTATGTGCAGATTTTTTCCAAAGGTTTGCATTATATGGGTAAATTCCAAAGGTAAAAATCGCATACACATTTTCAATGCATTCCACGGCGAAAACACATCAAAAACTCAAAAAAAAATCTGTAATCTGTACATGACTGTATCAATAAAGTTTTGTCAAAGTCAAATATCAGGAAGTATCAAAAATAAAGCAGTGATAACAACAAAATTATAAAAATGCATGTAAAAAAACACAAGAACCCTAATTTATCCCAGGCCATATGCACATGTAGAGCATTTGATGAGTTTTTTACCTCAGTATTTGCAAGCCAAAATGAGGAGTGGCCAAAAAGTGGCTCATGTGTTTCTATTAGGTCGGAATCACACACAGCGAGATACGGCCGAGTCTTGCAGGTTAAAACCAAGCTCTGGCACCGGCACTCTGGAGCGGAGCGTGCGGCCGCATAGCAATACATGGAGCTGCACGCTTTGCTCTGGAGTGCTGGTGCCGTATCTCTCTGTAGTGTGACTCCGGCCTTATACTTTTCTTCTAATGTTCCACTCCTTGTTTTGGCTTATTATGCTGAGGTAAAATATTGACTAAATACTCAACATGTGAATGTGGGATAATAGGTGCAGAAATGGTGCAAAAAATCTGCAACATCAAAAACTCACCAAAAGTTCATCGTGGACCATAGCTTAAATAATCTTTCAGGGGCAGCAGCGTCATGATTATGTACAGTATAGTTGTCTTGCTCCTGAGATGTATTAGGGTATGTTTCCTCGTTCAGGAAACGCTGCGTGTTTGACGCTGCATAGAGACGCAGCGTCCACATGTTACAGCATAGTGGAGGGGATTTCATGAAATCCCGTCTCCACTATGCATGGTAACACGCATTCCGGACATGCGGCGCGTCTTTTTAGATCGCAGCATGCCCGTTTACCTTGCGGCGCCGCTGCGCCACCGCAAGGTATAACACAGGGTCCTATGTGTGGGGTGTGATGATTCCGGATGTGTGCAATGAACACATCCGGCATCATCGTGTCTCCAGAAGGGGGCGGAGCGAGTTTGCAGCTCCGTCAAAACCGCCGGCCATCCTGAACGTGGACACGTATCCTTAGTCAACATCAGTACTTTCTGTGCAAGACTGTGTCAAGTACTCAGTCTCTCACTGTTGATGAGGAGAAGGGCCCAATCTCACTACATGGGACTTAGTGTCCATTCAAAATACACGATTATCATGTGCAAGTATACCTAATTATGTTTGATACACTGCAATCATGCAGTGTAGACAGGCTGCAGATCATCTGATGAACAAGCTTTTGGGCTGCCCAAAAAATCATGGTTTTCAACAGCACATTGTTCTGTGCAAACAGAATCTGTGATGACAAGAGCAATGACAGCTTTTGCGCACTGAACGATCTAATAGCCTGCGTTGACTGGATATTAAACACCCAATTTCAATGTTTGCCTCAGGTAGAAGAAAAACTAAAATTGGCCCTGACAACAAAGAACACAAAAAAGAACGGATATATCTTCCTGACAAGTGGAAATACATTAATCGTACCTGTTTAACTATATCTTTAAAAAAAAAGAATCTAGTCTTGTAGACTTAATTTTAGCATGTTCTTAAGAAATAAAATCGATAGGCTTGGCCTTAGACAACTCAACCCTACTCTGAAAAATTGCTAGCTGATATTGAATATTGCTAAAACATATTACTGGTGCAATGTGTCTGAGAGATTTGACTGGAGAAAGGGGGCTAGTAAGCACTGGGAATCAAACGTAGTGCAAGAGATACCCACGTTCTAGAAAATGCCTACAGTAGTCATTTCGGATGGCTTATATATTCTTCCAATCCTAACAAATTATCCAGTTAAACCATTTTTCAATCAACATAAGCACATGAGAGTTTGTTTTTTTTACGGGACAAGCTGCAGTATTGAATGACACCATTTATTTTACCAATGTACTAAAAAGCTTGACAAAAATTTGCAAATAGGGAGGGTGATACCTACCCCCTCACAATAGAGACACACAGAGCCACCATTACTGGTTTAATGACAGCCAATGCTTTTCCACAGAATCACAGCAAGGCAATATACCAGGATCCAGAGGTTACCACAATACTTTTATTCAGTATTCTCACACCAATCACTTCCACTACACTGTTACATCCGGCTTCAAACATATCCTCTGATAGTTAGCATCATCTGGTCCCCAGCTTACCATATTTACATTATCTCTAAACACCGAAGACCAGAATATGCACAATCAGATCTGCTCCTTGTGCAGGGTTACTCACAAAATTCACTATCTGGAGACCTGCTTGTCATAGTTGTTTGCTAGACCTGTGCTAATGCACCAAGCTGACAGGCTGGTTGATGAACCCTGTTGTAGACTGACCGGTCTCTCTATATGTGTGTATATAGGGAGAGACCTGTCAGTCTATGAGAGTGGGCAGGGAGAACCTGCTGAGGAGGGGCTTTGGACTAGTCACTTAAGACACAAAGTCCTTGGCAGGCTTTTAAAAGTATGTTTTTTCTGAAACTCATATCTTTTTAGAGTTTCAAAGATACAATAGTGCAGAAAAAGGCCCCTTTGTGATTCAAAAAAAGTAAATATCCAATGACTGGGTGTTCTAAAGGATAGAAATGTTCAAGAAGGATGGGAGATTTTGCTAAAAGAAATTCTCACTGAACAATCGGTAACAATCCCGAAAAGAAGGAAGAATTGGAAGCATTTAAAGAGACTAGGATGGATGAACACAGAACCTAGTCAGTTGTTCAAAAGGAAAAAAGAAATGTATATTAAATGGAAAGAGGGGGGCATATCTAAAGAAGAATATAATGAAGTTTGCATAATGTCAGTAATGAAGTGGGGCTTGCAAGGGAGACCAAAAGCATAAAAGAGGATTTTGGGGGTATGTAAAAAGCATATAGGATTTTTACAGGATGAAAAGGGTAAATTAGCCAAAAATGATGTTGAGAAGACTTTTAAAACTTTTCAATTCCTATTTTAATTTCTCTAACAAAGCAACTATAACATCAACTTATCTTCACGGTGTCATTGAAGGAATAAAATAATCCACACTATCTATAAACAAAGAGATGGTGAGGGAACACTTAGCTACTTTAAATTAATTTAAATCTACTGGCCCAAATTAATTACATCCTAGGGTACTGAAAGAGATAGCAAAGGAAATTGCAGAACCACTAGCAAGAATATTTGAAAAATTCTGCAGAACAGGAGAAATCCCAGAAGATTGAAGAATGGCAAATATTGTCCCTATCTTTGAACAAATTATTAAGCAGCATGTATTTAAGTACTTGGATAAGAATACAGTAATTAACCAGAGCCAGCATGGGTTTGTAGCAAACAAGTCATGACAGATTAATCTAATTTCCTTCTGTGATGGAATCAATGACCGGGTGGATCAGGGAAATGTGGTAGCTATGGTATATCTCAACCTCAGCAAAGCATTTGATAAAGTATCTCATTCTATCCTTATTGAAAAAATGACCAAGTATGGGATTAACAAGGCTATGGTTAGGTGTATTCATAACTGGCTCAGTGATCGTACTCAAAGAGTGGTAAGAAATGGTTGCACATCCAATTGGAAAAGTGTTACAAGTGGGGTACCACGAGGCTGTGTCCCAGCCCCAGTGTTATTCAACAATTTTATAAATGATCTAGAAAAGGGAACTGAACTAGCATCCTCAATAATCAGAACCTCCCACTTCCGTCTCCAAGACTTTACACGTGCTGCGCCGATTCTTTGGAATGCACTACCTAGGTTAATATGATTAATCCCCAATCCCCACAGTTTTAAGCTTGCCCTAAAAACTCATTTGTTCAGATTGGCCTACCGCCTCAACGCATTAACCTAACTATCCATGTGTGGCCCATTAAAAAAAAAAAACAAACATAATTGGGTTCCTCACATCATGTTCTCATACACTTTATGCAGTTAATAGCCCTCTGTGTCTGTACTGCTACATACTTAGGCAGTTAACTGGTTCATGCAGCTTTACATGAACACCTGAGCCTTACACTATGGCTGGTCCGACTAACTAAAGCAATTGTTACCATCCACCTCTCGTGTCTCCCCTTTTCCTCATAGTTTGTAAGCTTGCGAGCAGGGCCCTCATTCCTCTTGGTATCTATTTTGAACTGTGATTTCTGTTATGCTGTAATGTCTATTGTCTGTACAAGTCCCCTCTATAATTTGTAAAGCACTGTGGAATATGTTGGCGCTATATAAATAAAATTATTATTATTATTATTATTAACTGAACATAAACTAATCAAATTTGCAGGTGATGCACAGCTAGGAGGGATAGCTAACACTATAGAAGACAGAGACAGAGAAAGGATTCAGAAGGCTCTAGATAAGCTTGAACAATGGACAGTGACTAATAGAATGGTAGTTACCAGGGATAAATGCAAGATTCTACATCTGGCCAAGAAAAATGAAAATTACATCTGCAAAATGGGAGGAATAGAACTAAGCAACAGCATGTGTGAAAAAGACTTGGGTATACTAATAGATCACAGACTGCACATGAGTCAACAATGCAACAATGTGATGCAGCAGCAAAAAAGGCAACACAGTTCTAGGATGTATTAAGAGAAGCATAGAGCCTAGATCAGAGGTCTCAAACTGCATTCCTCGAGGGCTGCAAACAGGTCATGTTTTCAGGATTTCCTTGTATTGCACAGGTGATAATTTAATCACCTGCAGAGAATGATTCCAGCACCTTGTGCAATGCTAAGGAAACCTTGAAAACACGCATGGTTTGAGGCTATCTAGGAATGCAGTTTGAGACCCCTGGCCTAGATCATGTGAAGTATTTATCCCACTCTATGCCTCCTTGGTCAGGCCTCATCTGGAAATCTGTGTCCAGTTCTGGGCACCGCATTTTAAAAAAGACATTGAAAAACTGGAGCAAGTTCAGAGAATAGCTACCTGGATGGTGAACGGACTGCAAAGTATGTCCTTCGAGGAAAGATTAAATTATCTGGGAATGTTTAGCTTGAAAATAAGAAGGCTAAGAGTAGATTTAATAGCTGTGTACAACTATCTGTAGGGATGTTACAACATAAAGGGATCATCCTTATTCTCATTTGCATATGGAAACATGAAAATCAATGTAATGGAACTGAAAGAAAGAAGGTACAGATTAGATATTAGAAAACAAATTTAGAACAGTGAGGGTGATCATTGAGTGGAACAGGCTGCCACAAGAGGTAGTGAGTTCTTCTTCAATGGAAGTCTTCAGAGTCTGGACTGACATCTGTCTGAGATGGTTTAGTGAATTTGTGCATTGGGTAGGGGGTTGGACACAATGACCTTTGAGGTCCCTTACAATTCTAAAATGTTGTGATTCTATTAACTGGCTTGGGCAGCATGAGTCTCCTGCTGTGTTTCCTTTAATTAATGTGCCCTCCTGTTGAGACCTGTGCAAAATCAAATATTTCTGTAAGGGATGAGCCCAAGAACCTGTTAGGTTTATCATTAATTTATAAGGTCTGTCAATGTGCCCAACATTACTAAGACAGTGCAATCAAACGTCTGGGAGTGCCAATTTCCTGATCGATTCAAGTAACTTTTTGCCATCCTGGGAGTAGCTGCTTTCCAAAAATATTCTGATATTAATTTGTCTAGTGTAATTAAAAGGCATGACTATAATTTGATTAGATCTGCTAGAAGTAGAAAAAGTAGCTTTAGGCGGATAAACATCTTAATCAGGTGTGGGGTGTGACTGATGCCTGGACAGAGAGCTTAACATGATCATATTGCATCTGAGAAGAATAAGAAGTGCAGAATTTACAACTGTGAACAGATCATTCTGTTATTATATGTTTTTTTCTTTTATTTATAACTTTTCATTCAAGCTTAGGACTGCATTATGAGTGAAGGATTGAAAATACACAGAATGTGTCTGGCTATAATCCCTTGTGCCTCTCTATAATTCAAGCACACCGCAAAAAGTAAGCTTATGGTTCAAGAAGACAGCTCTCAAAGTGTAGAGATAGTGGTTATAGTCAGGAAGTAGTTAATGCACGACATCGCTATTTCCTTCCTTATTCTCTGCTCATATAAAATGTAAAATGGAATTAAATTAAATATCAAATTTAATGTTTCTGACAACAGGAGCCCAAGTATGCAGAAAGACCTTGATGCAAGGACATAGGAAGAAATATGTTTTTTATTATAATACTCTCAATAAAGCCATACCATCAGGTACTCACCCAGTTTACTTGGTTTAAAGCAACCGTATACAAGTTTTACTGTTAACAATTAGTAGAAGCTGGCTTTCATTTGTATTGTTACACAGGTTTTATAATCATGCACCAATTTAGGTAACATGCATATACACACATTAGTACATAATCAATCAAAAATTATTACCGTTTTTCTGATTTATGCAAATATAATTGTTAGGTGTCGAGTTCCCACCGTTGCACAGGGGGAATCTCAACCATGTCTACTGCTGTCTCTCATTCTCCTCCAGCCACAGTGGAATCTGCTCAGCAGAGACGTAGATCCCAGCGTCTGGCTCAAGCTAATACTGTGCGCTTGGTTACTGCTGGCTTTCCAGGCTCTGCCTTTCTAGCCAGCACTGATCAGCAGCGAGCAGGCATTTCTGGGACTAAGTCCAGCTTTTCCCATACTGAGCATGCCCACGGGATGACCTCCTTTTGGAGGTCAGGGATCACATGCTCAGGTCCTGTTGCGGCTCCTATTGGACCATCTGGAAGGTCCTGGAGCTCTACTTCTATAAAAGGTTCGTACGGCCGCTCGGCCAAGCACTAGTATAAACTTGATAACGTGTGTGTGTAGATGGATGTATGTCGATGGATGAAAGCTCCTTAATCATTCCCATTCCTTCTGTTGATGACTGCTCGTGAATGGTGGAAGCTACCTAGCGCCCGACAGTGCAACCTGCACACTTAGCACACGTTGCAGCATCTTTTCGCAGTGCTCGTTTATACATGCGCAATCAGTGTACTTTCCTGACAGCCGGTCAGTGTAGGGTGGGAACTCCCGTTTGGACACAGAATTTGACTAAGGGCATCCTCAGGCGTGGGCTCAAAAGCCACCAAGGGTCAGAGTGAGTCCAATTACCAGTTTAGTGGGAGTGATTCATAGGGATCCCACTAGTGTCTTTCAGCTGCACCCTGTGACTGCTAACAGGGCGCAGCGTATTTTGGCGACTCTGTGAAGCAACAGAGTTCGCTTCTATTCACACTGGGTGAGGTCTAACCCACGTGTGAGCAAGCGTCCATCCGCCAATACTCAGCAGCAGATGTCATCTCTGCACGGTTGACCCCGGACTGCGAACGCACCTCATATTCTATAATATTATTATTTGGTGCGTTCCACCAGTCCTAACATATAATATACTCAAATCTATAAGAAAACCAGTGTGTTTTTGGAACCAACATTTTTTTCCTAAATTTATTTTCATGAGTGTTTTTATATGAATACCACTATGGATGATCTGGCACTTTCAATGGGAAGAGTGGAATAAAGGTACCTTCACACATAACGATATCGTTAAGGATATCGTTGCAATGTCACGCTTTTTGTGACGTAGCAACGATCCCGCTAACGATATCTTTATGTGTGACAGCGACCAACGATCAGGCACCTGCTAGTCGTGGGGAATGATCAGGACCTTTTTTTGGTTGCTGATCACCCCGCTGTCATCGCTAGATCGGCGTGTGTTACGCCGATCTAGCAATGTGTTCACCTGTAACCAGGGTAAACATCGGGTTACTAAGCGCAGGGCCGCACTTAGTAACCCGATATTTACCCTGGCTACCATTGTAAAAGTAAAAAAAAACACTACATACTTACATTCTGATGTCTGTCACGTCCCCCGCCGTCAGCTTCCCTGCACTGACTGTCAGCGCCGGCCGTAAAGCAGAGCACAGCGGTGACGTCACTGCTGTGCTCTGCTTTACGGCCGGCGCTGACACAGTCAGTGCGGGAAGCTGACGGCGGGGGACATGACAGACATCAGAATGTAAGTATGTAGTGTTTTTTTTTACTTTTACAATGGTAACCAGGGTAAATATCGGGTTACTAAGCGCGGCCCTGCACTCAGTAACCCGATGTTTACCCTGGTTACCCGGGGACTTCGGCATAGTTGAAGACAGTTTCAATGATGCCGAAGTCTTTCCCCAGATCATTGGTCGCTGGAGAGAGCTGTCTGTGTGACAGCTCCCCAGCAACCACACAACGACTTACCAACGATCACGGCCAGGTCGTATCGCTGGTCGTGATCGTTGGTAAATCGTTTAGTGTAACGGTACCTTAAGCCAACGCAAGTCATATTTAGCAACACCTTATCTCCTGTGAGAACAAAAGGTCATGGTTGGTGAAACCCAATTAGCTTAAAACCTTATTTCTTCTGACATCTACCAAGAAGGGAGAGTTGGGACTACCCCATGCACAATAGATGGTTGGGTGGACCCACAGAGATCTGCAGTCTTGGACTCACTGACAATCATATAATGTATGTGCAGTCACCTCTGCTACATAGTTAATATAGTTGAAAAAATACAAATGTCCATCAAGTTCAACCAACGGATGGGAAAGGGTAAAAGGAAGGGTATGTGTACTACCAAAATGCATGATCTAACCAAGAAGAGCTAACCTTTCCTTCCTGATCTGTGTGACTGTTTTAAAGGAACCTAGAAATGAATTAGAAAAAAAAACTAACAATAAAAAAGAAAATATTACCCAGTATATTTCTAAAGCACCAAACAGATATTCTTCCAAAGATAACAACCAGAGGCACATATAAAGAGGTTGTGGCTAAAAAAAACCAAGATATAAGGCTAAGGCTACTTTCACACTAGTGTCATGTGACGGACGTCGCAATGCATCGTTTTGGAGAAAAAACGCATCCTGCAAAGTTGCCCGCAGGATGCGTTTTTTCTCCATAAACTTGCATTAGCGACGCATTGCGATGTATTGCCACACGTCGCATCCGTCGTGCGACGGATGCGTTGTGTTTTGGCGGACCGTCGGCACAAAAAAACGTTACATGTAACTTTTTTTGTGCGTCGAGTCTGCCAACTCCGCCCCCTCCTCTCCGGACCTTACAATGGGGCAGCGGATGCGTTGTAAAACTGCATCCGCTGCCCCCGTTGTTCATTTTTTTCGCAGTTTGCGTCGGTACGTCGGGCCAACGCATGTTGACGGCCCCGTACCGACGCTAGTGTGAAAGTAGCCTTATACTTTTGCACAGTCTCTCATAGGCCATTAGCTAAAAAATGCTAGCTTGGACAGACTTGGCAGCTCCCAGAGGAACCTCAATCTTCACCCTTTAAATCCTATACAAGAATCTGACGGCAAGCAGAACAGGGCCCTCTTACTGTTCATGTACATGGGGCCCTGTTCTGCCTGTGGCCACCCCTAAACCTGGGGCAAGGATGGTCAAAGAAAACCAGGCCAGTACCAAAGTGACAAAACTGGGACATTTTCATAAGACAAAACCGGAGTCGGTGGAATAGCCAACATCAGATACTAGAAGGCCAGATAAAAACAAGGTCATACATTCCGGGGTAAAAGTCAAGAGAGAAATCAAAATGGACAAAGTGAGAATGAGGTTGGGCCATTAATAGGAAATCAACAAGAATACCTCCAGAGATGTCAGGAGCAAACTGAGCATAATATCTGGCAACTCATCTCAGAAGAAGGCTGGGAGTTTAAGTAGCATGTGGTGCTGCTGCATTGAACACTTTAGGGAGCTGATGACTCACGCTGAGCTGCTGTACAGCATGCATATGAAATTCCACATAGCTGGGTGGAATCACAGGTCCCAGTCACAACAGTATCGCTAAGAGGAAAAAGTTTGCAATGCTAGATATACTGTCCGAGATGTCTTTTTCCGTCACCAGTGAAGCCCACAATGTGAAATGGCATGTTTGGATGGAGATGTGACACCATATGGCCTCTGCTGCAGTTTGAACTCTAGTCCTTTTCCCAAAAACATTTTGTTGCAATGTAAACAATGAGATGGGATAAGAAAAGAGACACATAATAAATTTCAATGAGCAATATATTATTTGTCCCATCGTCTTGGATTGTAATTTTTTTTAACATGTGTCCCTTTAAGAACCTGTTCACATTAACATCTTAACTACTGTTCATAATGTGATAGACCTATAAAAACATGAAAAGTACATAGTCAACACAGCACTTTAATTTGAAGAATCAGATCAGCATATTATTACTATAATATTCAAATTATCCATTCAAATTAACAACCATGGAATGTTTGGGATTATTTTCCAGCAAACTAGTCCGGTACCCAGTACAAATACTACTAATTTTTGGAAACGAACAGTTACATTGGATAGATGACCTTTAACTTCACATATGTAAATGACGACAAGAATGACATTGTTATTTGGATATGCTAAGTACTTCTTTTGTAGATAGGATTGGATTTTATGTCTATTCATATGCCTGTAATACTTGCTTAATTACAGAATGTAAATGCAGCATCCATGGTAACATGATTTGTGTGGGTTGATAAATGTAACCAGCGTTTATAAGCTACCTTTCTAAATTTAATCTGCTCCAATAACTTTTTATCCAAGTGAAAAAGTAAGTCTTCATCAACAAATAGCAATGGATTTCTTCTCATTGACATCATGTCATGTGTAGAAAGGATAAGTACAAATGAATTCAATTAAACAGTCTGAATATATGAATATGAATCTTGAATGCAGCAGTGACTGTAGACATTTGTTATACAGTGTAGAAATTAGAGATAAGCAAACCTGAACGATAAAGTTCAGGGGCTGTTTCGAACACCAAGTGTCCGTGCACAGACCCCGAACACAGACTTTTCCAGGAAGTCCGTATTACTGTTCAGTTTTGGCACCCTGAATATTAAATGTTTCCCAAGCTGTCATTTGTGTGACAAATCAAGAAACACCGGTGGCTCTGATTGGTGGTATGTTACTGCTGGGTCAGAGAGATGCGGTTCCCATGCTGTCAGATGACAGCCTGAGCCAGCAGCCCACAGCCTAAAAAGAGCAGCCCACAGCTGCCCCCCAAAAAGCACATCTTTTAGATGCGCCAATTCTGGCACTTTGCCCAGCTTGTCCCACTTTTGCTGGTGTGGTGGCAAGTGGAGTAATATTTGTGGGGTTGATGTCAGCTTTGTATTGTCAGATGACATCAAGTCCAAGAGTGTCAAATAGAAAGGCATCTATAAGACATCCCCGCTATTAATCCCATAGTTAGATTGTAAAAAAAACACAGCCAGTATAAAATCCTTTAATTGAAATATTGACCCAAACTGATTTATTTGAAATAAAAAAGTAGTTATACTCACATACACCTAATCCACTGATACCCATGTTACCTGTAAAAGACAGAAAATAACAAACAACCATAATACTGACCTTTACACCTAATCCACCGATGCCTATGTCTCCTGTAAAATAAGAAAAATAATAAGCAACCATATCTCTCACCTGTCCGGCGTGAAGATAATCCAAATCTGTCCCATGAAGATCCAGATGATTTGGGTAGTGGTCACATCAGTGATGCGAACGCTATCCATGCCAGCCAGCTCACACTGAGACAGGAGCGTAATGCACTCCTCCTGCAGAGTGTAGCGCTGAGCTCTCATGAGAAAGGTCACCGTAGTTCATAGCCGATGAACTCCGGTGACCTCACTTACGGCATCGCTTGATGCATTAAAAAAAAATGGTGTGGGACCCCTTTATTCTTGATAACTAAGCCCACAGCTGTCGTTTTTGCCTGCACTGGTAATCAAAAATAGAAGAGGACCCACATCATTTTGTTTTTACATTTATTTATATATTGCACAGGCGCTGGCTGATGAATATTCTCATAAGCGGCACTCGCTCTTACTATTATCAGCGACAGTAGTTGTACGCTGATGGGGGTAATACTCTCTCATCATTTGAAGCCTGTGACTGGTGGTAACCTTTTTACCACCAGCCACAGATGCTGGCTCACCCTGTCATCTTACAGTGTGGGAACCACAGCTGTCTGACCAGCAGTAATAATCTTACTGCTGATCAGAGCCCATATTTGCTGCGCTGTCACACAAATGACAGTGTGGCAAACAAAAGATGTTTGAGCCCCCCATTCATCTGAATGGGGTCCGGGTTCGGATATCGTTCTGGTACCCGAACCAAATGTCTTTTTAGATTTTTGGCTGAACCTGCTAGACACTAACAACCACGGATTCGCCCATCTCAAGTAGTGATCTAAACTAATCTCTGCTTCCTATAACACTTATGAGATGGTCACATATGGCATTAGGAGATAATATAGGCAGCTGAAGACTCCTGTGTAGGAACTGACCTGAGCTCTCATATTCCTCTTAGTTCTCTGCAGTTAAATTGATAATAACGTGGGACTCAGACCCCAAAAAAACAGTAATTTCAAAGTATGGGAATTCTGAGTGCAATATCTTTATGCACTTTACAAAGATTGTCCCAATAAAACTATATATCCCAATATATAGTTTATCTTTCCTATTAATTCCTGTGAGGCACCGTAAGGGTTAATAAACTTCTTGAATGTAGTTTTGAGTATCTTAAGGGGTGCTGTTTTTAGAATGATGTCACTTTTGGGTATTTTCTGTCATATGGGCCACTCAAAGTCACTTCAAATGTGGTCTCTAAAAAAATGGTTTTTGAAATTTTATGGAAAAACTCAAAATTGGTAGTAAACTTTTAACCCTTCTAACATTGTAACAAAAAACATATTTCAAAAACTGTACTGATGTAAAGTAGACATGTGGTGAATGTTACTTATGAACAATTTTTTATTACATGACTCTCTGGTTTAAAGGCATAAAGATTAAAAGTTTGAAAATCGTGACATTTTCAAATAGTTTAGTCAAATTTCCGATATTTTCAGAAATAAATGCAAGTTATATGGAACAAATTTTATCACTATCATGAAATACAATATGTCATGAAAAAACATTCTCAGAATTAGTGAGTACGTTGAAGTGTTCCAGAGATATTACCTCATAAACTGAAGCTGGTCAGAATTGTAAAAATTGGCCTGGTCACGAAGGCGAAAACAGGCTCTGGTGCAAAAGGGTTAAGGTAATCTGTAATGTCAGCAGTGTGATTCCTACAAGTGTGTCCTAGAAGTGTGAAGATTACAGTAGAATTAAAACCTGAAAGATGTATACAGACTGTGCCCTGCTACCTGCCACCATCGCACTCTAACAAGCATCTCTATTCTTCCGACAGGTATGTTCATCCACCCAGCTCTCCTGCTCTCCTGCTGTCTATGAAGTGCACATAGTACATCACCCAGCTTTGCACATAGACTCGCCTCTGCACCTAGCATTCACATGGTATGTTCATCTACCCAGCTCTCCTGCTGTCTGTCTATGAAGTGCACATAGTACATCACCCAGCTTTGCACATAGACTCGCCTCTGCACCTAGCATTCACATGGTACGTTCATCCACCCAGCTCTCCTGCTCTCCTGCTGTCTGTCTATGAAGTGCAAATAGTACATCACCCAGCTTTGCACATAGACTCGCCTCTGGACCTAGCATTCACATGGTATGTTCATCCACCCAGCTCTCCTGCTCTCAGTCTATGAAGTGCACATAGTACATCACCCAGCTTTGCACATAGACTCGCCTCTGCACCTAGCATTCACATGGTATGCCTTTCAGCTAACCCCAGCTTTACCCCACTTGTGTATTTATGACGTTGTTTACTCTGGCTTGATTGTATGCATCTGGTCCACTCTTAATTCTCTGAACATGATGAGCAGAGACCACTCCTCTCTGCTTCACACCTGAATGCACTTAGTTGTACATATATTGCATAGCACAAGTCTGCATAGACTTCAGTCTGCAGTGTGATTCCTAGAAGTGCGTCCTAGAAGTGTGAAGATTACAGTAGAATTAAAACCTGAATTGAACCAAAAGGGAACTGAAGGTAACTGGCCAGTCACTGTAAACAATGTTTCTGTTTATTTTCACCCTCACTCCTATAATCCTTCAGTTTATGCTACCTCCCCTAATCCCCACATCAAGTAAGGAACTGTGTATCTCTGTTTCAATCCTCCCCATCCAACTCAGCTCCTCCTCAGAACTGTTCCTTAACCTACAATCCTCTGCCTCCAAACACAGACAGCCCCCTCATGCCCTCTCCTGCTCCCACCTGCTAACACTTTCTCTGCTCCTTCTCACTGCTGGTGATATCTCTCCAAATCCTGGTCCTCCTCACCACATTCCCACAGTCATTTCTACCTCCCATCCACGCTCTATCACAAACTTCCGTAACCTCTCTAACCTTATACCCATTCACCCAGCCCCCGCTTCCCCAGTCCCACTAACAGGAGCTCTGTGGAATGCTCGCTGTGTCTGCAACAAGCTTTCCTACATCCATGATCTTTTTGTTACTACCAAACTTTCCTTCCTCGCCATCACCGAAACCTGGCTCACCCCTTCTGACACAGCCTCCCCTGCTGCAATCTCTTATGGTGGCTTCCACCTTTCTCACACACCCCGCCCCAGCAGCAAACATGGTGGAGGAGTTGGTTTTCTCCTGTTTCTCCTGTCTTTCACCCCAATCCCACTGCCACCCTGTTATCCTCCCTTCCTTTGAGGTGCACTCTGTGCACATTTACTCCCCCTCCAACTGGCTGTCATTTACCGCCCCCCAGGGCCAGCCACCACCTGCTTTGACCACTTCACCACCTGGCTACTTCCTTTCCATTCCACGGACATCTCCACTATCATCAGGGGCGACTTCAACATCCCCATTGACACTTCCCTCTCAGCTGCCACTAAACTTCTATCTCTCACTTCCTCCTTTGGCCTCACTCAATGGTCTTCTACAGCCACCCACAAAGATGGTCACACATTGGACCTCATCTTCACCTGCTTCTGCTCCCTATCTAACCTCTCTAACTCACCTCTTCCTCTCTCTGACCACAACCTTCTCACATTTTCTTCCCTCTCCACTCCAAGTCTACAATCCCCACCCCACAAACTTTCACACCCTCGCAGAAATCTTAAACACCTTGACCTACACTCATTCTCTGAATCCCTCCTCCCTCTCACAGATATAAGTTCCTTACACAATGCGGATGACGCTGTCGCTCTATATAACACCACAATAGCTGTAGCTTTGGAATCTGCTGCCCCACTTACACATACCAAAGCTCGTAAAATCAACAGACAGCCCTGGCACACCAGCTGGACCAAAGAACTGAGGCGAGCTTCCAGGGCTGCTGAGCGCAGATGGAAAAGATCCCACTCCAACGAGCACTTCATCGCATTCAAACAGTCCCTCACTACTTTCAAGACCACACTCGCCACAGCTAAACAAACCTACTTCTCATCTCTCATATCCTACAACCCTAAACAGTTATTCAACTCCTTCAATTCTCTCCTCCGTCCCCCAGCACCTCCTCCCTCCCCACTCATCTCAGTTGAAGACTTTGCCTCATTTTTGAAGCAGAAGATTGATAACATCAGAGACAGTTTTGGTCAACAACCCCCAGAGCCCTTCCTCCCGACTTCCCAGCCCTCCGCCTCCAAATCCAACTTCTCCACCATTACAGAAGATCAACTCTCCATTCAACTCTCAAGATCGCATCACACCACCTGTGCACTTGACCCGCTCCCATCCCACTTCATCCCAAACCTCACCACAGTCTTCATCCCAACCCTAACCCATCTCTTCAACCTATCACTAACAACTGGTGTTTTCCCCTCAAGCTCTAAACATGCCTCCATCACACCTATCCTCAAAAAGCCTTCTCTGTATCTAGCTATCGCCCTATATCACTTCTCCCCTATGCCTCCAAACTACTGGAACAACATGTCTACCTTGAACTGTCCTCCCATCTCTCTTCTTGCTCCCTCTTTGACCGCTTACAATCTGGCTTCCGGTCACACCATTCCACTGAAACTGCCCTAACTAAGGTCACCAATGACCTCTTAACCGCCAAGAGCAAGGGACACTACTCTGTCCTCCTCCTCCTCGACTTGTCGGCTGCCTTTGACACAATGGACCATTCCCTATTATTACAGACCCTCTCATCCCTTGGCATCACAGACTTGGCCCTATCCTGGATCTCATCATACCTAACAGACCGGACATTCAGCGTCTCCCACTCACACACCACCTCCTCACCTCGCCCACTATCTGTTGGAGTCCCACAAGGTTCAGTTCTAGGGCCCCTGCTCTTCTCCATTTACACCTTTGGCCTGGGACAGCTCATAGAATCTCATGGCTTTCAGTATCACCTCTATGCTGATGACACACAGATCTACATCTCTGGACCAGATATCACCTCCCTACTAACCAGAATCCCTCAATGTCTGTCCACTATTTCATACTTCTTCGCCGGTAGATTTCTGAAACCTAACATGGACAAAACAGAATTCATCATCTTTCCCCCATCTCATGCGACCCCCCGAATGAACCTATCCATTACAGTAAATGGCTGCCCACTCTCCCCAGTCCCACAAGCTCGCTGCCTCGGGGTAATCCTTGATGCTTATCTTTCCCTCAAACCACATATCCAAGCCCTTTCCACTTCCTGCCAACTTCAAATCAAAAATATTTCACGAATTCGTACATTCCTCAACCAAGAATCTGCAAAAGCCCTAGTGCATGCCCTCATCATCTCTCGCCTTGACTACTGCAACCTCCTGCTCTGTGGCCTCCCCTCGAACACTCTTGCACCCCTCCAATCTATTCTAAACTCTGCTGCCCGACTAATCCACCTGCCCCCCCGCTATTCTCTGGCCTCTCCCCTCTGTCAATCCCTTCACTGGCTCCCCATTGCCCACAGACTCTAGTAGAAAACCCTAACCATGACGTACAAAGCCATCCACAACCGGTCTCCTCCATACATCTGTGACCTTGTCTCCCGGTACTTACCTACACGCAACCTCCGATCCTCACAAGATCTCCTTCTCTACTCCCCTCTTATCTCCTCTTCCCACAATCACATACAAGATTTCTCTTGCGTATCAACCCCAACTCTGGAACCCTCTACCACAACACATCAAACTCTCGCCTACCATCGAAACCTTCAAAAAGAGCCTTAAGAACCACCTCTTCCGTCAAGCCTACAACCTGCAGTAACTACCGATTGACCAAACCGCTGGATGACCAGCTCTATCCTCGCCTACTGTATTCTCACCCATCCCTTGTAGATTGTGAGCCTTCGCGGGCAGGGTCCTCTCTCCTCCTGTACCAGTTACGACTTGTATTGTTTAAGATTATTGTACTTGTTTTTATTATGTATACCCCACCTCACATGTAAAGCGCCATGGAATAAATGGCGCTATAACAATAAATAATAATAATAATGTCAGAAAATGTTATTATTGTGCAGATATGGCTTTGATCTGCAAGTTAGGAGCAACCTAAATCTGTGTGGACATCGCACTGAAAGCCCAGCTACCAGGAGGAAATTAACCTTATCCATCCCAGAAGCCTCTGGCTTTCAGTCATTAAGGTGCATCAGGTGCGCCTTCAGTCATAGCTCAATACAAAGTAAGCGGCAGCTGTAACCACATACCCGGCATGGACTTATAGCCGGCTCAGCACTGCATCAGTACAGATACAGCTGTCAGTCAGTGCCAGGGTGTGGCCACAGCCGCCGCTCACTATGTACTGAGCGGTGACTGAAGCCACACCTCTATGACTAAAAGCCAGAAGCTGAAGGGAGGAATAAAGTTAATTTTCTCCCAGCAGTCAGGCATTCAGTGCGGTAGTCACACAGGTTTAGCTGGCCCCATATCTGTAGGTTCATAGCGGGTTTTGACTTAACAGGCTCCCTTTAAGTCAGGAGGAATATGAATGATCGTGTATGCCCAGTTCGTAATATACAGCATGTCTATTTCCCTTTCTATGTGGCAGTGGATCCATAGGTTGCACATATGGCATGTTTACCTTCCCTGCATGGTATCCACATACATTAGAGCCACGGAGCTCAATAATTGGCTGCGATCACGAGCGCTACTGATGTGATGTCACCACTGCAGCCTATCAATAAAGACTTGAGCAGCAGCAGATGAGAAATGCTGGAGCTGGGGAGGATAACAGTTCCTTTTACTATTTTAAACATTTTCAAATCTCTGGTTAATAAACATTTGAATCAGACAACCCTTTTAGGAAGATAGCCACTTCCACAAATAAAATGACACATAAGATATGAGATTGAATATCTCTTTTCCTACAGAAAGTGAAAGCTGGTATTTAAACCCATAGACCGTATACTGTGCAAATTACCAGCCTCTTACCCAAATGTTTTACAACATAAGAACAGGCCCACCGATTTTAACTTCAGGGCACATGTGGTAAAGAAAAAAGTTAACATTAGCCATACAAAACTAAGGAGTGTTTAGTGAAACAGTGAAATAGCTATAACGGCTATAAAGTCAGTGAAAATGGGCCCTTGAGACTATGCTGCCAAATCCCCTCTGCAATATAATAAAACACTAGTATAGCAGCATGTCATAGATCAAGGTACAATCAAAATGTTTAAATAATATATATTAAACTATCGAACTCAACAGTAAAGTCAGTCTGTTTACTCTGATGAACCATGAATTCACGCCGGAGAATGTGTTTTGAAATGGGTATGCTGTAAGAGATAAAAAGAAGTGAGTGACAATGTATGATAGGGTTTTTATCCTGTTTCCAAGGAAACACTTCTGGAGATCTAAACCTATTAACTATTAAATTGGATTTATCAACTACACAGCTCTCACTCTGAAAGTCTGAAACATTGGGAAGTGATAGTATTAGTAACATACCGTAGATACTACAAAAGTGCGGGTATAATGCTGATCACAAGTGTTTGCAAGGTCAAATACTGACTAGCCTTTCAAATAACTATTATTGGTGAAAGTTTACCTAATCTAGGGCTATACACAGACAATTAATTATGCCCATTTAATTCTTGCCCATGTAATACTCTGGAAATGTCTGCGCCCAATTGCTCGTTGATGGGACCTTATTATAATGATAAGAATGATGCCATTATGTTCTCCAAAGAGTAATATAGATATTGTACACGTTAAATGTCTCATTGTCTATGCATAGACCTAACCCAAATACAAAATGCTGCCATTTTTTCCTCAGACAGCACACAGACACATAGAGTTTCATTGAGCCATCATACACACATCACTTTGGCCAGTCAGTGAGTCTCAGAGCAGGTCCTATTCTTAACCGTTTTGCAGATCAGACTCAGACACAAGTCTATATGGATCCATGACATACAGATGAAACTAAGACATACTTTGTACTTCAGACTGGGTTCCTGTTGTTAGGCAGATAGGGAAAAGTATTGAGAAGGAAAAGGACCCATGGTCCTGTTGCTAACAGACCCGCATTGAAATGAGTGTGTATGAAGAAGAGAGACCTTTATTGGATTGCATATTTGGAAGGAAACAAAGAAAGTGGCAGAAGCATTTATCTCAAGCAAGGGAGCCTAAAGTAAGGACTAAAGGTACCGTTACACTAAACGACTTACCAACGATCACGACCAGCGATACGACCTGGCCTTGATCGTTGGTAAGTCGTTGTGTGGTCGCTGGGGAGCTGTCACACGGACAGCTCTCTCCAGCGACCAACGATCCGGGGAACAACTTCGGCATCGTTGAAACTGTCTTCAATGATGCCGAAGTCCCCGGGTAACCAGGGTAACCATCGGGTTACTAAGCGCAGGGCCGCGCTTAGTAACCCGATATTTACCCTGGTTACCATTGTAAAAGTAAAAAAAAAAAAAAAGTACATACTCACATTCTGATGTCTGTCACGTCCCCCGGCGTCCACAGGGTTAAAACTGCTTTCGGCAGGAGCGCTGCTAATGCACGCGCTGCTGCCGAGAGCTTCCCTCCACTGACTGTCAGTGTCGGCCGTAAAGCAGAGCACAGCGGTGACATAAGGGGCCATGGATAAGCCTGCACCTGCCCAGAAAAGGCACATCTATTAGATACACCAATTCTGGAGCTTTGCTGGATTCTTCCCACTTGCCCTGTATTGGTTACAAGTGGGGGTAATGAGGGGTTAATGTCACCTTCCTATTGTAAGGAGACTTTAAGCCGGCTTAGTAATGGAGGTGTCAATAAGACACCTCTCCATTACGAATCTTATAGTAGTTAAAGGGTTAATCAAACACACCACACAGTTAGAAACTTTCATTCATTCACCAGTAGTTTACAGCCAGGAGCGATCGCATTAGCAGCGCTCCCGGTTGTAAACTGTAAATTCCCGTAGATATGGATTACTGCATGGGACAGACTGTATGGCAGACAGGTATGGTATATTGTTGGTTTATTATTTTTACTTTTTTCTAGGAGATCGAGGGCTTCGCTTGGAATGGAAGACAAATAAAGATAGAAAAAATGTGTATATTGTTTTATTTCATAAAAAGACTTTTTTCTCACTGTACAAACAACAAGGAACCCTAAACGTGGAAATCAAAAAATAATTATAAGAAGAAACATATATTTATGTATCTCAATGGAATTATAATAAACAGAGCAAAAGCATAATGAATTATAAAATGCCTTTATTGAATTTTATTTGGCCAAAAAATGGCACTAATGAAGTGTGCCTGTACTTGGAGATCAATAAAGATATATATACGGTACTTTAAAAATACATGTATAAAAAATATATAAGAATATATATATAAATAGCAAAAGTGGGACGGACACAAAAAGGAAAAGGGTTCATAAAGGAAATCAGCAAAAATGATCATTTAATCGAACCAAGGTGCACACAACAGTGCATTCAAGAGCATATGTTAAAATATATATGTATGGACATGTACAAAAGGGCAAGCAAATAACAATATATGTGCAAAAGTGCAAAAAAAGTGCACAAGTATAAGGAAAATATATACTAAATCTATTATAAGGTGAGAAATAGAAAAACAAGAGTCCAATCAGGAAGCACACAAATATAAGTGATATGGTATATGTGCGTATGTCCCCAAAACACATATAGTGAGCACCAAAGGTTCAATATAGAACAATAGTGTATAATATATACCTTCAAGGGTCCGTTCCTCCAAATACAGCGCACCCCAATGTGCGTTTCGGATAAATCCTTCGTCCCCTGACGGGCATGCTCAGAGTGGAAAAACGGGATACGTCGCTGGATTCCTGTGTTTGACGGTCAGCGACGGATCCTGCTTCCATAGGCTTCCATTATAGCCGACAACGGACAGCGCAGGACCCGTCGCTGAACGATTTTCCGCTGAACATTTTCTCCGCACGACGGACCGCTATTTTCCGACGGATCCAGTGCACGACGGATTAAACGGATGGCCATCCGTCGCTAATACAAGTCTATGGGAAAAAACAGGATCCTGCAGAAAAATTTGCAGAATCCTGTTTTTTCAAAACTCGACGGATTTCGACGGGAGAGAAAAGACGGAAGTGTGAAAGAGGCCTAAGCCCTGACCTGATGAAATTAGCTCATCTCTAGTCATAACCATGTTAATGCGGCAGCATTTTCCATGTACCGGCTTTCCTTAGCAATATATCTCCTATCATTTTGACCACAAATTTTAAACAGCTTATAGAGACACAGATGTTTTAATTGGTATAATAAAAGTTACGTTTTACATATTTATTAGCTGGTGGAAGCAGGGTATTACTTGTCAAATAAGACAATTTCTAAATGGTGGACATACAGAATTCATGCCCAAAACTTATCAGTTGCAAAAATGATGCAAACAGAAGCAGATGGAGCCCTATTGGTAGATCTGGGTTCTGTAATGTGTCAGCTTTTATACTGTAAAAGTTCTTTATGATGTGCTTTTTTCTGTATAAAAACTGACCCATAACCAAACCGAGACAAACCACATAGTAGTCAATAGGGCTCTAGTGCTTCAGTTTGCATCCGTTATGCAACTGATTAGTTTTGTTTGTAAATGCTGGTCCTAAACAGACAAATTAAATGCCCAAATACTGGTGTGAACAGAGCCTAGCATGGTTATAACACATTAAGTTAATTACTTAGAATACAAATATTCTGTTATTTATGTGTATATGTTTATTTTAGCTTTTCTTTTGCATTAATCAATATTATTGACATTTTTCCTCCACAGAAATAATCCATGTTTTCCCGTCTGAGCTACGGTAAGTACTAGATATTATCTCTGGTTTTTCTGCAGCCGGCTTTCCTATGGCTTCAGCACAATTTGCCGTCCTCTGCTTTCCTCCAAAGATCTTTCCCAGGGATAGCAACTAACCTTATTAATCTAGCACTATACCTAGCAGTTAATGACTGAGCTGCTTTCATGTCAGACCCTCTCATCTTACCTTCCCTCAGGGCTTTTAATGATTTTTATTATTATTTTGCATGGAATATAAAATGTTAACTTGCCACAAACTTAGATTAAGATTCTCATCATGTGCCACAAGAACAGAAACAGAATAGCAACCTCTAGAGCAGCTCGATAATTATTTCCCAGCACTTTTACCAATATGTTTCTAACATAATCGTGCATTCTTTCAAGGTCTCTAGTCATTTTATTTTACTCTTTGAAATAGTATTGGATAAAAGGATATTAAAGCAAGAAAACACTAATTTGTTCTATCTTCGCTTAAAACACTATATTCATTTGGTTACAATTCAAGTATCTCTGAAGACCGTAGTCAGTATCAAAGGCTTCTTCGGAATTCTTAAGGAAGCATCTCAGGTCTTTGAAGACTCACAGAGGTGAACAGGCCTTTACAAATAGTCAGAATAAACAGTCATTAAAGGGCTTGTCCATTACATTTTATACATTACAAATGGGACCGGAGGGGTACTAAAACCCCAAAGAATGGATACGCACTTAGAAGACCCCACCATTCCACGAAAGGATGTTTCACAACCACTGCAGCCAATATGCAAACAGCTTTCAAATTCCATGCAATAAAGAAGAAAAAAAGTTTCCTCTGGTATGGAGAGAATGCAAGTATTGCAGCCAATCAGTGGCTGCCTATTGGCTGCTGTGGTCACACGATGTCCCCCAGCGGATCAGGAAGTGAGCTGAGTGGGGTACATAAGCGGCAGAGAGACCGGGATGCAGTAGGTGAGTATCAGAGATGAGTGGAACAATTTATTGGACTCCGATTAAGGTCAGTGACATCTGGTGGCTAGACGGGAGGCCCGTGAATCTCCTACCTGATGGGACTCTTGATTAGCTAGGACTGACACAACGTCATCTGTGCAGCGTGACAAACAAATCACGTTGTGTCAGCCATGACTATACAAATGCTGCACCGCGGTAGCCAGAAGGTAAGAGATTCATGGGCCTACCGGCTAGCCGCCAGGTGCCACTGACCTGAACCGGAGTCCTCATGTCTAGTGAGTATCAATTTTTTGTTCTTTTAATACCCCCATGGGCTTATTCTTAATATAAGAAGTGTAATGGACAACCTCTTTACAAATAATCAAGTGTAAATGTGTGTTTTTACTGTAGCTATTAGAGTAATGCATGTTCCGATTGTTCCGTCTCCCAATTCACTGTTTAATGATGAATGTTATTTATCGTTGCCTAGCAACTTCTACTCTGCCCCTTGTGCCCAACCTTTTCATGTGCTGCACACAGTGTCGGACTGGGGTGCCAAGGGTCCACTAGTAACATTGACTTTAGGGGCCCACTTTTCACCTGCATACAAATATTACACTACCCTCATTCACAAATTTACCTATATCTCTATATATTAATAAAATGCGTAGTTTGGTTAATGAATGATGAGATGCTGTTTTTTTTGTAGAGTGAATCAAGTGAATTATGCCAAGTACTGCCCATACAGTGGGATTCGGGGCCCAAGTCTGCACAGGGGTCCACCGGGGAATTTCTCTGTTCCCCTATGGGCCAGTCCGAGCCTGGTTGCACTTTACTGTATATCATTATGACTATCTCATCACTCACGGGAGAGAAAATACTGTGTTAGGCTGCCGTCACACTAGCAGTATTTGGCCAGTATTTTACATCAGTATTTGTAAGCCAAAACCAGGAGTGGGTGATAAATACAGAAGTGGTGCATATGTTTCTATTATACTTTTCCTCTATTTGTTCCACTCCTGGTTTTGGCTTACAAATACTGATGTAAAATACTGACCAAATACTGCTAGTCTGACGGCAGCCTTAGACAGGAAAAATGGACATGGTGCGATGGGATAATGGCCTCTTTCTGCCATGAGTGGATTGTCTATGTTGCCAATGTGGCATAGTCCCATCAACTTAATGTCTGGCATAAATGCCCATGCATTCACCAAGTGGCGGGCATTGATAGCTTCAATACATTTGGAGCACCACATACAGACCAGTTTTTCAGTGCAACTTGAGCCACAATTCTGGTGTATTTTGCTTTGCAAATCTCCTCCAATATTATGTGCAAGTTAATAAAAGGGTGGAGACAACACAATCATTAGTGTTCACATGTGCGTATTTCACTGTCCTTATATTGACTGCAATGCAGAGTCTACCACTGGGTCTCCTGACCCAAATGTATGGCCTCATGTGTCTATACGGCTAGAAGTTTGGCCTCATGTGTATATACGGCGAGAAGTTCGAGTCAGGAGCCTTGTACGCGAAGCCTAGGCTATTAGAATGGACATAAAGGCTGAATATGAAAATTTGTTTAAGGTCTTATTCACATGTCAGTATTTGGTCAGTATTTTGCATCAGGGTTTATATGCCAAAATCAGGGGTAGAACTGTCACAGAAACAATATAATTGAAAGATTGACACTTGCTCTGTGTTTTAGAGACACTGCTGGTTTTGGCATAGAGATACTGATGAAATACTGATCAAAAATACTGAAGTGTGAATAAGGCCTAAGACCAATGTCTTTGAAAACATTTGAACCGGGTGGACACATATCTTCCCACATCAAGGACTCGCCATACTGATCCTGCAGAGCTGCCTGTAGAAGATGGTTTCTTCCCTGCTTTTCAATTGGAGATGGCGGTAGGACCTCTGGAGCAGCATGACATTTAGGGTATGTTTCCACGGTCAGTAAATACTGCAGATTACACGCAGATTACACAGTGTACAACCGCAGTGTCCAATCAGCAGCAGCCAGATGTTACAGCATAGTGGATTTTATGAAATCCCACCTCCACTATGCGTGCATGGACGCCTCCGGCTTCCATGCATATACGCACATGTGACGCGTCTTTTTAGACTGCAGCATGTCAATTTATCTTGCAGAGATGCTCAGTCTCCGCAAGATAAATAGCATCGTTCTATGTATAGGATGCGGTGATTCTGCATTGTTCAATGATCACATCCGGAATCACTGCACGTACAAAAAGCCAGCAGCGCTTTGGACGAAGCTGCGTCCAAAGCACTGCCAATACTGACCATGGAAACATACCGTAAGGGCTCGCTCACACTGGCGTACAATACGGAGGAATGCAATGCGACAAAATCTGATGCTATATGCAAATGTGACTCCAGCCTAAAGGTGAGAAAACCTCTTCAACATGAAAGGAAAGAAGGAACAATACTTTCAGCTGCCCAAACCCCTTTTTCAGAAACACAGAATAGCAGCAATATCCAGAGGGGCACGTAATAAATATGAAAAAGTTATTTTTATGTTAGAATCACTATAACTTTCTTAAAGAGTAACTATCCTTTTTCCAATTATTTAATTAGCCTCCATCAAGTGCAAAGTTATGAATTTTTGTGATATCCATAATTTATTTATTTTACTTCTCTCACTATTTTAATGTTCAGTTCATAGACCTTTAGAAGCTTCTTTCAACTGCTGCTCGGTTATATCTGTACACTGCGTTCAGTCAGTATATAGGAATACCCCTCTCTCAGTAATAGGTTGAAATCAGAGAGGCTCAGATAGTCAATGTTGGGTATACAGAACTGAAAACAGGTTGAATAAATGACATGGATCTTTGCTGAGAAGCAGTTGAAAGCAGTTTCTAGTGGAGCAAGAACTGGGTATTGAAACATCACTGCAGCCAGTGGTGAACCACCAGGTCATGACGCTTCCATGGGGCCTGTGAGCAAGGGGGGCCCAGTTTCATCCACCTGTTATTGCATGTCCAACTATGTTGGCATCCTGGAAAGCAATGATAATGCTTCCTTCCCCATCATTCTTCCCCAGCACCAGACATCTCAGTGCAGTAGTTGCGATGACATTACTACATGGCATCTGTGTTAAGATGTGCAGGTGTTTCAGAATGCTCGCTGCAGAGACCGGAGCAGCGGGGAAAGATGAGTAATGTATTATTTTTAATTGTGGCGGCCATAATACTGTATAGAGGACTATGAGAAGTGCATTACACTATATTAGTGACTATGGAGTGCATTATATTGTATAGATGACTATGGGGAGTGAAATACACTGTATGGAGGACTATGGGGAGTGCAGTATAATGTATGGAGTACTATGGGGATGCAGTATACTGTATGGAGGACTACATGGAGTGCAGTATAATGTATGGGCAGCTCATTATACTATACGGAGGGCGAGGGGAGTGAAGTCTCTGCTATGGAGGACTATAGGGAGTGCAGTATACTGGAAGAACTATGGGAAATGTATTACACTGTATGGAGGACTATGCGGAGTACATTATACTGTATGGAGGACTATTAGGAGTGCATTATACTATATGGAGGACTATGGGGAGTGCATTATAAGATATGGAAGATTACGGGGTGCAACATACTATATGGAGGGCTATGCGGGGCTATTATATAGAGGTCTATTTGGGGTCCATTATACTATACTGTATGCAAGCAATTATATAGTATGAAGGTTTGTGTGGGGTCTATCATACTATGGGCAGGGCTGTGTATAAGCGATTATATTGTTTGTAGAGCTAGTGGAGGCCATTATACAGTGTAGTAAGGTATGGGGCCATTATACTGTATGTAGGCCCATTCTTCTGTCTGGAGGGCTGTGTGGAGGTCACAGTTGGGAAATCATACTGTGTTGGAGTCTCCATACTTTCATGGGAGAGTTTAGGTGGGGTACAGTAGGGTCATTAGACTATGTGTGTGGCGTGCACTCAGGAGGAATTTACTGTTGGGGTATTATCCAGTGTTTGTGTGACACTTTTGTTGACACCATACTTTATGGGTGCAATGAAAGAGGAATTTAGGGCTTCAGTAGGAGGAAAATTACTTTGTAAAGGCTGCAAGGTTGTGAGACATGCTCTTCTGTGACCCTGCCGAATATTCATTTTTTGTTGTTGTAGGGGGAAGGGCCCAGTAAGAATTTCAGCTATGGGGCCCCATGATTTCTATGTATGCCCTGACTGCAGCATATTGTTTTGGAGAGAAGGTAGCAAAATAAGGTAATGAAGTATATTACATAGTAACAGTAACACGGTTAGCAAGGCCGAAAAAAGACATTTGTCCATCCAGTTCAGCCTATATTCCGTCAGAATAAATCCCCAGATCTACGTCCTTCTAAGGAACCTAATAAATGTAATATACAATATTGTTACACTTCAGGAAGACATCCAGGCCTCTCTTGAACCCCTCAACTGAGTTCACCATCACCACCTCCTCAGGCAAGGAATTCCAGATTCTCATTGCCCTAACAGTAAAGAATCTTCTATGTTAGTGAAAAAACCTTCTCTCCTCCAGACGCAGAGAATTCCCCCTTGTGCCCGTCACCTTCCTTGGTATAAACAGATCCTCAGCAAGATATTTGTATTGTCCCCTTATATACTTATACATGGTTATTAGATCGCCCCTCAGTTGTCTTTTCTCTAGACTAAATAATCCTAATTTTGCTAATCTCTCTGGATATTGTAGTTCCCCCATCCCCTTTATTAATTTAGTTGCCCTCCTTTGTGCTCGCTCCAGTTCCATTATATCTTTCCTGAGCACCGGTGACCAAAACTGTATACAGTACTCCATGTGCGGTCTAACCAGGGATTTGTACAGAGGCAGTATAATGCTCTCATCATGTGTATCTAGACCTCTTTTAACCCCTTCATGACCGGGGGATTTTTCGTTTTTCCGTGTTCGTTTTTCGCTCCCCTCCTTCCCAGAGCCATAACTTTTTTATTTTTCCGTCAATTTGGCCATGTGAGGGCTTATTTTTTGCGGGACGAGTTGTACTTTTGAACGACATCATTGGTTTTAGCATGTCGTGTACTAGAAAACGGGAAAAAAATTCCAAGTGCGGTGAAATTGCAAAAAAAGTGCAATCCCACATTGGTTTTTTGTTTGGCTTTTTTGCTAGGTTCACTAAATGCTAAAACTGACCTGCCATTATGATTCTCCAGGTCATTACGAGTTCATAGACACCAAACATGACTAGGTTATTTTTTATCTAGGTGGTGAAAAAAAATTCCAAACTTTGCTAAAAAAAAAAAAAAAAAAATTGCGCCATTTTCCGATACTCGTAGCGTCTCCATTTTTCATCATCTGGGGTCGGTTGAGGGCTTATTTTTTGCGTGCCAAGATGATGTTTTTAATGATAGCATTTCGGTGCAGATACGTTCTTTTGATCGCCTGTTATTGCATTTTAATGCAATGTCGCGGCGACCAAAAAAACGTAATTCTGGCGTTTCGAATTTTTTTCCCGCTACGCTGTTTAGCGATCAGGTTAATACTTTTTTTTAATTGATAGATCGGGCGATTCTGAGCGCGGCGATACCAAATATGTGTAGATTTGATATTTTTTTTATTGATTTATTTTGATTGGGGCGAAAGGGGGGTGATTTAAACTTTTATGTTTTTTTTATTTTTTTCACATTTTTTGTAACTTTTTTTTTTAACTTTTGCCATGCTTCAATAGCCTCCATGAGAGGCTAGAAGCAGGCATAGCACGATTGGCTCTGCTACATAGCAGCGATCTGCTGATCGCTGCTATGTAGCAGAATTGCACGTGTGCTGTGAGCGCCGACCACAGGGGGGCGCTCACAGCGACGGGCAATCAGTAAACATAGAGGTCTCAAGGACCTCTATGGTTACCATTCACAAGCATCGCCGACCCCCGATCATGTGACGGGGGTCGGCGATGACGTCATTTCCGGCCGCCCGGCCGGAAGTGGTAGTTAAATGCCGCTGTCTGCGTTTGACAGCGGCATTTAACTAGTTAATAGGTGCGGGCAGATCGCGATTCTGCCCGCGCCTATTACGGGCACATGTCAGCTGTTCAAAACAGCTGACATGTCCCGGCTTTGGTGCGGGCTCACCGCGGAGCCCTGCATCAAAGCAGGGGAGCCGGCATCGGACGGTATAGTACGTCCGATGCCGGTAAGGGGTTAATGCACCCCATGCGCCTGTTTGCCTTGGCATTTCAGATTTACCCAGTGGTTTCCCATTCAGTGTGTAATGGTGATATTGATTCCTTCTTCCCATGTGTATAACCTTACATTTATCATTGTTAAACCTCATCTGCCACCTCTCAGCCCAAGTTTCCAACTTATCCAGATCCATCTGTAGCAGAATGCTCTTGTATTGACTGCTTTGCATAGTTTTGTTTAATCTGCAAATATCGATATTTTACTGTGTAAACCTTCTACCAGATCGTTAATAAATATGTTGAAGACAATAGAGAATATTACAAAAGAGAATATTATACAAATTGACATCTTTACAATGTCTAGAGAAAAATAAAATAAAAAAATAGCTTAGCTGCAATTTAAAAAAGCAGCTTTTTAGAAATGTTGGTGTTAAAATTAATTATAATTTAATAAAGGATACTCATATAAAGGATACAATTTTAATAAAATAAAAATATATGTTAGACCATTAAAAAGAACCGTGTTAATAATTGGTTCATAATATGTGTACCTTTGCCAGCAAAGGGCAATAAAAAAAACTAAAAGCGGAAGAAAAAAAATGTTGCAGACCTTAATATTAATGTCAAGTGGCTGCAACCTCTCTCTGTATTCTGAAACTTGTTGGAAAACAGACAAACTGTCTTTAAATCTAGCAATGAAATACATTTGTGATCTTTGTAGCACTTGGAGTAGTACGTTTTTGCATCCTGGTAAAAGTACAGTAATTGGCTTGTGTTTGCAGGGACTTCTGCATTCAAAACTCCAAAATAAATAGGTTGTTCTGGTAAAAAGGAGCATTTGGGTGGTTGCTTAGTTACACGTTTTATTATCTGAGTATATAATTTATCTGTAATTTTAAGCAGTTATGTTACAAAATATAGTGCAAGTTTCTGTGTCATAGAAATTTTTTACTAACAAGTGAAAAATAAGAGCACAAAAAAACCAGTGTTTACCAACTTGAGTCCTCAAGTGTCGTCAATAGGTGATGTTTTCAGGTAGATATTCTCAGATCATGACCAGTTAGGCTGAATTCACACATCCCTGTCCATTTTTCTGTGTGAAATGCTTACGCTACCATTAGAACTGGCTAGTTTGGTCCACAAATCGGAACAAGTTTCCATAATATTTTTTTGGTGGACTAAAACAGACATTTGAAAAGGCCCATAGACTATAATGGGTAGGTGTCCAAGCTTCTGAATATAAATGGATAGTATAAATTGGACTTGTGAATATAGCCTTGGGGTTACGTGAGGAACGGAATTCAACTTTTTGTAGTAGGAGACAGTCATGGTCTATCCTATTGCTTCCAACACTAGGGATAACCATAAGGTTCTCCTGCCTAAATTGTATTTATTGTATTTGACACTCAGCAATGGAGACTTGATGAGACCCCATTTTTACATCATTCCAGTATGGTGGCAGGCTACCTTTAACCCCTTAATGACCAGAGGTATTTTTGTTTTTGCGTTTTCATTTTTTGCTCCCTTCTTCCCAGAGCTATAATTTTGTTTTAATTTGTAGTCAAATTGGCCATTTGAGGGCTTGTTTTTTGTGTGGGATAAGTTGTACTTTTGAACAAAATCATTCATTTTAACATATCGTGTCCGGGAAAACGGAAAATAAATCCCAGTGTGATGAAATTGCAAAAAAGTGCAATCCCACAGTTATTTATTTATTGTTTTCACTAGGTTCCCTAAATGCTAAAACTGACCTGCCATTATGATTATGCAGGCCATTACGAGTTCATAGACACCAAACATGTCTAGGTTCTTTTTTACTTAAGTGGTGAAAAAAAATTCCAAAGTTTGTTAAAAAAAATAAAAAAAATTGTGCCATTTTCTGATACCCGTAGTGTCTCCATTTTTCATGATTTCGGGTTGGGTGAGGGCTTATTTTTGGCATGCCGAGCTGACATTTTTAATGATACCATTTTTGTGCAGCTACAGTCTTTTCATCGCCCTTTATTGCATTTTAATGCAATGTTGCGTCAAACGAAAAAACTTAATTATTTTTCTCTTTATGCCGTTAATCTTGTTAATTTTTTTATATTGATAGAACGGGCGATTCTGGACATGGCAATACCAAATATGTGTATGTGTGATTTTTTTAAAAATATTTTATTTTGAATGGGGCGAAAAGGGCGATGATGTGAAATTTTATATATATTTTTTTATATTTTTAAAGACTTTTTTTTACTCTTTGCATACTTCAATAGTCTCCATGGGAGATTAGGCTGGTTTCACATTTGCGTTTAAATCCGCAGCGTTTAAAACGCATCCGCAAGTGGTGAAAAAACGCATGTAAACACGTACAAACGCTGCGTTTTTTAGATGCATGCGTTGTCGCATGCGGTTAAAAAAAACGCCGCGTTTGTACGCGTTTACATACGTTTTTGCCTGCGTTTGCGCTTTTGGTACGCATGATGAGAAATTTCACACGCTGGTTTTTGTTCATTCTGCTTTATAAAAATCGGAATAAAAAAAAGCAATAAAAAATGTCACGTGCCCGAAAATATTACCAATAAAAATGTCAACTCGTCCCGCAAAAAACAAGACCTCACATGACTCTGTGGACCAAAATATGGAAAAATTGTAGCTCTCAAAATGTGGTAACGCAAAAAATATTTTTTGGAATAAAAAGCGTCTTTCAGTGTGTGACAGCTGCCAATCATAAAAATCCACTAGAAAACCCCTTATAAATAGAAATCAAACCCCGTTCATCAACTCCTTAGTTAGGGAAAAATAAAAAAATTAAAAAAATTTATTTATTTCCATTTTCCTATTAGGGTTAGGGCTAGGGTTAGGGTTAGGGTTTGGATCCATTTATCACCTTGATGGTGGCTTAGGGTTAGGGCTAGGGTTAGGGTTAGGATTTGGATCCCTTTATCACCTTGATGGTGGCTTAGGGCTAGGGATAGGGTTTGGATCCCTTTATCATCTTGATGGTGTAAGGTTTTAGACGATTTGCTATACCTGCTGTTATTTTTTGTAGAACCTAGTTTTTCCTGTCGGCCATTTTGCTTTCTGTTCTGCTGTATCTACTTTGCCCTTAACCTGCATGGAGTTCTCAGTTTCAATGTTTCCACCCTGTTCTCTGCCACTTGCCCTTTTAAGCAGCATCAGCTGTTTAATCAGTGCTTCAGAATCAAGTCTGCAGTTTACTTGACACCTTGCTCCTGGAAGACTTGGACTTATTATCCTACCACCTTCTACTTCAGATCCTTAGACTTGTGTGGACTCAGGAATCTCTCAGCTTACCATCAACATTGGCAAGGGAAGTAGAGAGAGAACCTTTAACCTGTTTCTGTAACTAGATGGACTTAAGGTTTATTCCTGCCTGTGTTGTATCCTGCCTGCAACTGTGTTAACCCTTACTTGTATGAAGTAATACAAGAACTACTTAAACAAGCCTGTGTCTTCTGTGTTTCCTGGCACCCACGCACAAGACTCTATACAGACTGTATTTTACATTTGACAGATGGTGGCTTAGGGTTAGGGTTAGGGTTTGGATCCCTTTATCACCTTGATGGTGAGGGGTGGCTTATCAGTGTCTAGACTTGTTTTTCTCTATTGAAACGCATGCGTTCAAAAATGCAACCAAACGCATGCGTTTACATAGACAGCAATGCTTTTTTTTATGCAAACCGTGCGCAATCGAACGCACGCGTTTCCTGGCGGCAAATAGACGCCTCTAAAAATACTACATGTTGCATTTCTGCGCCAAGCCGCAAGCGACAAAAAGACACATGCGTCGTCAAATGCGGCCAAACGCGAACAAAAAAAACCGCATGCGTTTTTAATGTTAAATATAGGAAAACACGACGCATGCATTTATATGCGGTACAAACGCAGCGGCAAAAAATGCAAATGTGAAACCAGCCTTAGAAGCTGCACTTATCCAATCGGCTTTGCTACATACAGGCGATGATCACATTGCCTGTATGTAGCAGGAATGCTCACTTGCTATGAGCGCCAACCACCGGGCAATCTGGCTATGACAACCATAGAGGTCTGCTGGAGACCTCTGGTTGTCATGCCAACCCATCGGTTACCAGCGATCACATGACAGGGTCACCAATGAACGGGATTTCCGGCGCGTTTGCCGGAAGCAAGAGTTAAATGCCGCTGTCAGAGATAGACAGTGGCATTTAATGGGTTAACAGCCACAGGTGGATCGCGATTCCATGCATGGCTGTTGCGGGCACATGTCAGCTGTATATATCAGCTGTCATGTGCCTAGAAAGGTGCGGGCTCCGGCACCAAACAGGGGGAGTTCAACATCGGCATACTATTACGCCCGATGTCTGAAAGGGATTAATGTGTATGGATGTTAATTTAAAAAACAGAATTTTATATGGCCTTTTCCAAATAATACTTGAACATTTGTAAATATTAGGCATTTTTTTCTGTATATACGTGTCCTCCCCCCCCGACACTGTGCCCTAGGCCATGGCCTAGGTTGGCCTTATGGTAAATCTGACCCTAAGCATACACATTCATTATAGCCAGCGCACATGGCCAATTTTCCACATGGACAAAATCGTAGCATGCAATACTTTGGCACAATTTACAGACCAAACTAGTGCTATGTTATTCGGATCTACTGTTATAGAGTGAAATTGAAACTCGGCATATACTGCTGGGCTGCAATAAAAAAGCATCTGACTCCTCCACAAGTGTAAACTATACATGACAGGGGGCATGCACAGCTTACAGCTGATGTGGCCAGAGCATAGGAGTTGTGGCCAGTGTCAGACTATAGCCTCCTATGGCCTGTAAGTGTGATATTTGCAGTGTGTAAGCATCAGGCTATGACACTATCACACAAGCAAATAAAAATGACAGCTCAGGGTGAATGACAAAAAAATAGATAAAAATAAATCTTACTATAGTTATATATTATAAGCTATTGATTATAAATACAAATATTTTTTAAAATAAACATGAATAAAAATAAAATGTGATATATTACCGTTAACAAAGCTACTTTGTGGAATTCAATCTGTGGAGAAAACTACAACTCTTAGCAGGTGTCTTGGTATGCGGGAGTTACAGTTCCCAAAAAAGCGAAACATAATGACAGGGACATAGTGTGGGGGAGGGTTTGGCTCGCTGGTAGCCATGTGGATACGCACAGACGCAGGGTTTTATATCTAAACAGTATAAAGTTTATGATCTTTCATAAACTTTACAGCTCCAAAAATGAAAACAGTCTTTCTTCAACACAAATAAATAACAAATGGTCGTTTCTTCGTCACAAATGAATAACACAACAGCCCCTGCTCTGGGTAAGGCAAAAAAAATGAAATCAAACGGTCTCTCCAACTTGGTGTAACAGGCACTTCTCATTCTTTAGCATAGACTATGTCTTTCTCCAGCTCCAACACAACACACTCTGCTTGGCTATTCTCAGTTGCCTGTTATTACGCCTGTAAGACCCGGACTGAAGTTTGGGCGCGACCTTTCCCACCAAGGCTTTTTTGGTCACTCTAAATCCCTGACCCAAAATCCTGTCAACATAAAAATCATCTCAGTAATGTACACCTAGCATTCAGGACCTTACGTCCTGCTTTGTTACAGAAGATATATTTTAATTATTTAAAAGGAGAGGGGGCACACACTTTTCTGGTATTAGCCTTTGCCTTACACTGTTTCTTTCCCATATAGTAACCTGATACTTGGCCCTTGAATAGTGGCCCTCTTAAATCTATGAGCTGGAGATATATACTCACACAAACTATCTGGCTTGTCTGTATATAGTGTATCAAGTGCACTGTGTCACGCACTGCTGATGTAGGGTGATGTGAGGTCCACTCCTGCACAAGAGACCACCGATGGACTCACCTGTATCCCTGTTGGCCAGTCTTAGCCTGTATAATTTACATATTAAAAAGGTTATGCTAACATTTTTGTTCCACATATTAGCAAGTCCCCTTCCAATACATATATGATACTAATTGACTCTAGAAAGCATGAGGGTTTTAAAAAACAACTTTTTAACGCTTTTGTCTAGTTTACAACGCAAATATGTAATGTGTTGGGGAATTCTGACCTAACAGAGTAGAGTTTCTTGCTGTGAGGAGAGAACAGAAATCCTAGAATCCTGCTTCCTACTCTAGCAGCCCAGTGTGTGTAATTCTCAATTTCTCCGTGGTGGTGCTGAATGGCATAACACTTGCTACTAGGTCATTGACACCAAGTCATCCTATCGTTATAGGAGAAGGGCTTGTCCAAAGAGAATAAATCCTGCATTATGATAGTTTTCAATGTTAATTATTATTGCAGCATGTAATATTGCATGCTGCCTTCTAGACTCACACATTTTCACACATTGAATCTAATCCACAAGGCAAAAAAATGCCAGGAAAAATTATTTTAATTCAAATATTTTAATGACACCTTAAAGGGAATCTGTCAGGAGGTCTTCACAAACCAAACTATTTATATGTGCATGTAGCTCTTTCAAAGACAGGTCCAGCAATCCATGAGTAAGGACTAAGTATAAGTCTGAAAAACATATATATATATATATATATATATATATATATAGGATATATTCCTACAATTTTGAAGTACTGGGATTGCCTATTGTTAATCTATTTTGGAATAAAGCTAGTTGCATATGTTTATCCAGAAAACGTCTGGATTTCTCCATTGTATACAAGTCCAGCAATACCTTTACATGACCAGTATGTTCATGCATCACTAGTAACTGGCTAATAACTAATTAATAATTAATAAAAAATAATAATCAGCATTTGAATTAATATGCAAATGAGACAGAAGAGCATAGTAGATCTGAAGCCTCTGTCACAACGGCTCTCTGACCCACCCGGCGCCGCTTTCTATGCATAGCTGATGCATACTTTGCCTAAAGTCATAAAACAAATAGGCTGTCAGTCAATGAAGAGTATATCCTGCAATTGCTGCTGCTTTGCTCATTCTGGAACAGTTTTCCCTTTTTGTTCCAGGCCCCTACAATCCAAAATTATGCCCCGGTAATAAAGATGCACATTTTCCCTTCAACCCGCCAAACTTCCGTCATAAAGGAGAAAAGGCAAATGCACACAGTATTTTATGGACATAATTTTGGTATAGCGGCACATGGGAAAAAAAGAGAAATTGTTCTAGAATCAGTGGAGCATGAATTGATGGAAGTATAAAGTTTAAATAAAAAATCCAGGAAAGTTTGTCTTTAAGAGGACATTTTTGGAGCGTCAGCACTCTTAGAGACTATCAATTTTATCAGTCCTGAATAATAACCTTAGCAAGCAGTGTTTTTACATATTTGAATGTTCTCATAACAGATTAATATTACATCCTTGGTAGTTATGTAGGTTTATTTATTAGTGATACTGGACTTTCTCAGTTGCATAACACAAATATCAGAATGTGGTTAGTTGTCATTCACAGTACATTACATAATCTTGTTATACACATCTTGTCAACTCGAACTGGACAGGGTCCCCCAGGATCAAATTACCGGGAAAAATGGCTCTATAGATATTTGGTCTTACCATGCACTCACTGTTATATAAATCATCTCTAAATTGCAGTTAGCTACTTAAGTATTCAACTATTCATTAATCTATTACACAGTGAGGAAAACAATTCTGATTCTATTGTGAAGCTCATGCTTATATTGAGCTATATACAGTAAGTAACCTCAACACTGTCAAATCAGGGCCTATATTTCAGGAGCTCACATAAGTGCCCCCTCCTCCTCACTATCCTGTGTCTGACTAAGGCTACTTTCAAAATTGCTTTGTTTGGCCTCCGTTGCAATGCATCGTATTGGGAAAAAAACGCATCCTACAAATTTGCCCGCAGGATATGTTTTTGTCCCATAGACTTGTATTGCCAACGGATCGCGACGTATGGCCATACGACGCGTCCGTTGTGCACTGGATGCATGGTGTTTTGGCGGACCGTCGTCATGAAAAAACATTCAAGGGAACATTTTTTCGTAAATCGGGTCCTGCATTTCCTACGCTGCCGGAACTCTGTCCCCTCCTCCCCGGGATTTTAGAATGGGCAGCGGATGCGTTGAAAAACTGCATCTGCTGCCCACGTTGTGCCGAATTTTCACAACGTCCGTCGGTACGTCGCTCCGACGCTTAGCAGCGGCCCTGTACCGACGGAAGTGGGAAAGAAGCCTAAGACAACTAACTGCAGTAGATGGCCTCCTTGTGGCCATTTGGCCCTGCTTTCAGTAGGACAAATTATATAATTTGGCCCTTAACTAAAGATGGAACTGAACTTCAAAAGTTTGGCAAAAATTAGCACATTTTAGGGCTCCATCAAACTACCCTTTTTCCAGATACTTTTTAAAGATAAACTGATATAAAATACCGTAAGTAGCTTAAGACACACTTTATAAATTTAAGACAAGTAATGTACATCCATTATTTTCTGAACAAACTGAGTCAGAATTCTGCTGCATTTAGCTTGGTAAATTTCCCCCGCCGTGTTAGGGGATATTACTTGCTAGACATTACATTTACTCAGCACAAAATAAATTTGAAAACTGATAGATGGTCTAAGTGTTGTGAAAAATAACGCTTTTCAAGACATTTACTCTAGAAGTACTGCTTGAAAGTACCTTGTCCATTGCCATTTATCATGTCTATCTGAGAACAGTTTTCTTTGACATTTCATGCATCCAATTCATCTGACCTCTAGTATCAGAAAAAAAATTGTTGTATTGGAGCTTTTGAAATCATATGTCAGTTCTCCCAGCATCCACACTTCTTGTTTATCAAGTATATAATAATACAGAATAAACAGTAAAAACAGCATAGAATGTCAAAGCCACTCTCCTGAAGTAAGTGATCTATCCTATTCTATGGCAGGCCAGACATCTGTTTGCTAAAGGGAAAAGTTATTTAACAAAATATAAACATTCTTTTTGTTTTATGGTTAAATATCAATTTTTTTTAGCTGCTAATGAGATTTGTCTGTGATTTTTGTAAAGGAGTTTTCCAGTTTTATATTTGCATTTATCAAATATCATGATTCATGGCATGATATTGCCTATACCTATCAGATGAAGGTGCATGGTACAAAATGGATTAATAGTGACATACAAAGCTAATCATGTGCAAATCCATTTAATAGTTTGTTTCTGACTGCAGGGTGGGGTGGTAAAAGGTTTTCTACTGAAATAACTGCTTTTGTATTCAATAGTTTTCTTTTGCATAAGGCTTATGTGATTTGATACTAAATAGTAGAAATGAGCTAATCGATTTGATATGAATTGAATTTGTGTTACACTTGTTATTTGATCTTAAAGCACATACACGTCACACAAATACTGTGGCACATTGCCACTCATACACGTCACACAAATACTGTGGCACATTGCCACTCATACACGTCACACAAATACTGTGGCACATTGCCACTCATACACGTCACACAAATACTGTGGCACATTGCCACTCGTACACATCACACAAATACTGTGGCACATTGCCACCCGTACACGTCACACAAATACTGTGGCACATTGCCACTCATACACATCACACAAATACTGTGGCACATTGCCACTCATACACGTCACATGAATACTGTGGCACATTGCCACTCATACACGTCACACAAATACTGTGGCACATTGCCACTCATACACGTCACACAAATACTGTGGCACATTGCCACTCATACACGTCACACAAATACTGTGGCACATTGCCACTCATACACGTCACACAAATACTGTGGCACATTGCCACTCTGTTGCCTTTTAGGAATACCTTGTATGTTTCATTTCTTGTTCAATCTTTTTTGGGAAAGGAGGAATAATTGTGTAAATAAATAAATACAAAAGAGAATTTAAAAAAATTCAACTGCAACTGACTACCTCACAAAACACAAAAGTGTGCATGACATAAATTATTTGTTCCATATTTTTAGGAAATGGGGCATTTTTGTGCTAAATACAAAAGATATTAAAAAATATCCAGACCCTTAACTGTGCTTCATAAAGTATGTGAGTGTCACAAACAATTTTTTTTTTTGCATACCTATTTTATTGGTCAAATTTGACATATGATTACGTGAAGTGGTAGTAGAACTCTTAGGCCGGAGTCACACAATTATAATGATTGTCTGGTGAACAGGATCTGCGGACTGGATTGGGGTGAAGAAGAGATAGTGTTATCAGAGGAAGAGGGTGGTGGCATCGGTGCCAAAGAGAAAAAGCCAACATCCAGCCAAAAGATCTTTAGGGGGTAGAAATGCTTCTTCTGCAGTCAGTCCTAGAGCAGATGATCTCGTAACTGCTGTTGGTTGTGGAGCACTGGTAACCTCTGGTTGTAGTGGCGAGTCCTATGTGCATGAATCTCAGGTGTGGGAATGCTTTTCATGTTGCCGGTCAATTAATCTATTGCACTGTGCAGACTCAGCAAAAGGAAAATACTCCCTGGGTGTCACAGCTCAAAAACACTAATCTAATTCAGCACATGAAATGCATCACCTTAAAAATGTAGGAAAAGAATTCTGGCAAACAATCAGAAAAAAAGCTTCAGGTGTCCACATACCCCTTTCTCCTCATGCTCATCCTATTAGCATCCAGGCCCCATTCTCAACTACAGATGTACAGTAGCTATTCTAACACACAAATAATACAGCTAAGCACAGAAAGTGAACTCTTAATACTGAACACAAAGAAAAGTAATTCAATGTGTATGTTTAGGTGTCAAGTTATACTCTTCTGTGCTGGAATATCTTGTTGCATCATAACATCTTTGTCATTTTAGGAATGGTTACATCGGGGCCCCATAGAAGAAGTCCTAATTGGGCCTCTACTCTCCAAAAAAAAAAATATATATATTCAGGCATTGTCCCAGAATAGCATATGTCACAATTTTGCAGCCATTACAAAGTAATTTTGCTCCTATTGAAGCCCCTCAGTGTTGCCATGCACTAAAATACCCCTTTCATGACTTCCATTAAGTGTGATTCAACAAAAGTGCCTCGAAAACACAGCATGATACCTCCACAGCGAATTCCTCCACACTTACAGTATGATGACCCTACATTACCCTCCACAAAGCACACTTACACTAACCCCAATACACTATGATGCCTCTCAGTCCTCCCAACACAGTAGGATGGCCAAAACACAGCCCTCCACACAATATCAAGGCTCTTCATACAGTATAATGGCCCTCACACCCCTCCACACATTATAATGGCCCTAACACAGCCATTCACAAAATATGAGGATCCCCAAACAACCCTTTTCATTGTATAATGGCCCGCCCACCAGTCCTCCAAACAGTATAATGGTCCCCACTAGTCCTCCAAACAGTGTACTGGCCCCCACAAAACCCTCAGCACTGTATACTGTCCCTTCATACAGTATAATGGCCACCCTCCACACTTTATGATGGACCTAACAACCTTCACCTTCCACACTGTATAATGGCCCATATATAGAATAATGGCCCCCAATAGCCCGCCAAACAGTATAATGGCCCCCACATAACCCTCCAAACAGTATGCTTAACTCCCACAAAGACCTCCTAACATTATAATGGCTCCTGGCCATCTCACAGTATGATGGCCTACTAACAGCCCTCCAAATAGTATAATTAACCCCACGTAGCTCTCCAAAAGACAACTGCCCCAACATAGCCCTCCGTATAGGATAATAGTCCCCAAAATAGCCCTCCAAACAGTATGTATTCATTGATTTAAAAAGAAGAAAAACACAAAAGCCTCATCTCTTCCTATCCCATCGCTGATCCAGCCTCTGCAGCATGTGGTCTGAAACTCTGCACTGCACAGTGAGCGCCATGTAGTGATGTCATCACGCCCGCTGTCCCAATATGTCAGACATTAGTCAGAGATTAGTCACACAGGGAGAATGATGGAGGACAGAGATTACCAAGCTGTGTTACCTGCTGGGGAAAGTTTCACTGATCAGATGTCTGCTGATTAAGCCTTTCTGAGCCAATGCTTCTCTCCCCTTGTGCCAGGGCTACTGCTACAGCAAGTTGCCAAATTAAAAGCAGCAAGTACATTGTACTGTATATGGCATGATGAACCAGATGTTTTATTAGCTGTTGCACCAATCTGATTCACAGTACGAACAGAAAATTATCAGATTAATAACTAGTTTCAGTCGTACCCCAACTGAGTCTTTTCTCCAAAAGATAGCTTAAACATTGACCCCATAGACATCTAGGTCAGCAGATTGTCCAAGTGATTAGCCCAGTTTCCCATGGGTAGTACTATCGTGTTCATCCTCTACTGTACTGACAGAGTGGGTATTGAGCACTACTGATGGCGTTGTCATGCCTATGTGGACTAGGCTTTCCTCCACAAGTGTGGACAATCTTACATTTGTTAAAATAAATCAGGCATAAATCTGTGTGGATTTTCATTCATCTGTGGCAGATACCAATGTCATTGCCAAAAGACAGCCAGTCAGCCACATTTCTATGCATGTACACTGTGTTCTATGCTTGTACTGTACTGATGCTGCTAGAGCAGTCACTGCTGGACCTACACACCTAGACATCTCCTTGCCTGTACCCTCATATTCTATATTGTGCAATTGCTAATGCTGCTACTGCCAATAGGCAATCATACATATCCTGTCTTTTCAATGTATTTTATGGCTTCGCTGCGCTCTACTGCTACTGAGAACCCTATCCTGCACAGGGAAATAAACCCAAAAAGCAATATTTTTGGACTCCATGTTAAAAAGCCATTACTACTTCACTTTCCAAACAACAAACCTGTTGCTGGCATGAAGAAAAGGGGATATCTTTGGGTGGCTTGTTAACAAACCATATTATTTTTAGACTATTTCTACATTTTGAAAACATAATGAGTTCAACAGTGGAGTGTGTTATTAAGTTATTACACAGGCTGTTACCACCACTGGTTACACAATCAATTTACCTAATCAATTTTATTTTAAAGAATAACTCCCATCAACCTTTATATCCAATTAATATATTGGAATTGTCATATTATGTGCCACTGTGTATTTACAATTGCTCATTTTGCCTTTATACCCAGCTAATTCTTCCCTTTTCTCTGCTTTATGTAGAAACAGGAAGTCTCTTGTCCCTACATTTATCATTCCCCTCTTCAACTCCTGTGACTCATGACTTCTGCAGAGAAAATTGACCTCCTGTTTCTACAAAGAGCTTAGAAGGATTCAGGTAGTCAGTTTTTAATCATGTGATGCCATAGACCTAATGGAAAAGAGAAGAATTAATTGGGTAGAAAGGCAAAATGAGCAATTGTAAGTGCACTGTACTACTGTACAATACCCTGACAGCTAGAATAAGAGCTAACATGGATATGTCAGAGAGCTTTGATCTTTGTAGGGGCACAGGGAAAGGCTGCCCTATATCGCCTCTGCTTTTTGCTATTGCAATATAACTTTTAGCCTGTATCACTAGACAGCACCTGAGTATTAGGGGCTTTGAATATGGTGGAAAAGACAAATGGATCACCCTGCATGCAGATGATTTGCTGTTATTTGTTTATACCTAGAATATATCTCTCTCCTTTAATAATTTATATTATTTCCAAACATGGAGTCTTTTCTGGTCTTATCCCCCTAGATAATAATGTACTTCTTCGACCAAATGAATCTTTAGCAATCCCGGTGGTGCAAAAGTTCAAATATCTAGGCGTTTACATTACCAACAAGGTTAATGACTACATCCCATTTAACCTGAATCCTGTGGTAGTTAAGACAAGAAATAAAGTTGGAGCTTGGAGGAAACTACCCCTCTCCGCCCTCAGCAGAACAAATCTCATTAAAATGTTCCTCATGTACTCTACACTCTACACAATTCTCCCGTTTGGTTCCCAGTACTGGTTTAAAAACTGCATAATTTCTTTTGGGACCTGGTCTGGAAAAAGGGTGTCCCTAGAATAAAACTGGAAAAGTTACAGTTGCCCAAGGATTAGTGCATCATAGCTCTTCCAAATGCATGAGAGTTTTTCTGGCCTCGCTGCTCCAACATTTCAGGGGATGGACATTGGAGGAGACTATGGATGCAGGAGCTGTGGTACTTAAATACCTAGGGGAAGGGGATAATGTTTTAAGAGTATAAAAACTTTGATGGGAGGGCTTCTTTAAGTCACTTATCTCTACTTAATATTTATTTATTGTGCAACTGCTGCAGTAAAATGGAACTAGATGGAGATATAATATTCAGAATTTTCGAATATCTCGGTTGGAAACCATAGTGGAAACCAAACTTTCACAGTCAAATGCAAAATGTGACTCTTTTCACATTATGTTCCATTAAATAAAATGTTCCTCTTTTGCATTAAATATAGTCAAAGCTGAGAGCTGAGGGAAGTAACCGGTATCAGGCCCAATTTATTCCCAGATAAGGCTCTGGTTCTTACGTATTTTGAATGCATTTACTTGGAGGCTTCTGCTTCAGTGCACACACATTTCTCTTAGCTTTCTGCCTTTCCTTTCCATTGCTGGTTGATGTATGTCAGCTTGAACTCCTATAAACCATTTGCTTCATGCTAAGACTGACCTTCTTTTCTGCTAGTCTATATTTTGTCTTCCCTCCATTTGTTCCAAGCAGCATAGGTGACAGAATTATGTATAGCAGTCTAACCTTGGATTACACCAATCTGCATTTCAATGCCTTCAATCAAATCTATTACATGACACAACATGAAAAATCTATCTCCATAAAAATCTAAGACATTCCCCTTGTTATTAGAGTGTGTGTATACATATAGATAGACTTAGGTCTAGAAATATTTAGGAGGTGACAGAATCTTTGAGATTTCAGCTCTGCGTGCCACTATTTTCTATTTAAAATGAAAGAACTGAGATATAACTCATGTGTAGCCTTTCAGGTTTAATTACAGGAGATAAACAAATGTATTCTGTGAAACATGTAAAAATTGCAACCATTTTTCTGCAAAGTCTCCTCATTTCAGGGGTTCAAAAGTAATTGGACAAATTAACAAAATGTTCAATTTTAATACTTTGTAGAGAAACCTTTGCAGGCAATGACTGCCTGTAGTCTGGAAGTCATGGACGTTACAAAACGCTGGGTTTCCGCCTTCGTGATGCTTTGACATGCCTTTTGTCTTAAGGTACCGTCACACATAAAGATATCATTAACGATATCGTTGCTTTTTGTGACGTAGCAACGATATCGTTAACTAAATCATTATGCGTGACAGCGACCAACGATCAGGCCCCTGCTGGGAGATCGTTGGTCGCTGGGGAAAGTCCAGGACTTTATTTCGTCGCTGGATCGCCCGCTGACATCGCTGAATCGGCGTGTGTGACGCCGATTCAGCAATGTCTTCACTGGTAACCAGGGTAAACATCGGGTTACTAAGCGCAAGGCCGCGCTTAGTAACCCGATGTTTACCCTGGTTACCATTGTAAAAGTAAAAAAAAACCACTACATACTTACATTCCTGTCACGTTCCTCAGCGTCAGCTTCCCCGCGTCCCCCAGTGTCAGCGCCGGCCGGCCGTAAAGCAAAGCACAGCGGTGACGTCACCGCTCTGCTTTCTGGCCAGCGCTTACACAGTGCAGGGAAGCTGAGGCCGGGGGATGCGACAGGAATGTAAGTATGTAGTGTTTTTTTTTTACTTTTACAATGGTAACCAGGGTAAACATCAGGTTACTAAGCACGGCCCTGCGCTTAGTAACCCGATGTTTACCCTAGATACCCGGGGACTTCGGGATCGTTGGTCGCTGGAGAGCTGTCTGTGTGACAGCTCTCCAGCGACCAAACAGCGATGCTGCAGCGATCGGCATCGTTGTCTAGATCGCTGCAGCGTCGCTTAATGTGACGGTACCTTTAAGCATGTGATTGAGTTGAGATCTGGTGATTGACGCGGCCATTGCAGAATATTCCACTTCTTTGCCTTAAATTCCTGGGTTGCTTTCACAATATTGTTGGGGTCACTGTCCATCTGTACTTTGAAGCGCCGTCCATTCAACCTTGCTACATTTGATTGAATCTAACCTGAAAGTATCGCTCTGTACACTTCAGAACTCATCCAGCTGCTTCTGTCTTTAGTCACATCATTGATAAACACTAGTGACCCAGTGCCATTGGAAGCCATGAATGGCAATGCCATCACACTACCTTCACCATGTTTTAAAGTGGATGTGATACGCTTTGGATTATGAACCGTTCCAAGCCTTCTTCATACTTTCTTCTTCCCATCATTCTGGAACAGGTTGATCTTAGTTTTATCTATCCAAAGAACACTTTTCCAGAATTGGCCTGGCTTCTTTAGATTTTTTTTTACAAAGTCTAATCTGATAATTCAATTACCATGGAATAGGATTCTGTGATCATCCATCACTGTTGTCATCCTTGGACGTCCAGGCCTTTCTGAGTTACCAAGCTCACCAGTGCGCTCTTATTATTGCAGAATGTACCAAACGGTTGATTTGGCCACTCCAACGTTTTCTGGTGCTTTTCTGGTGGATTTCTTCTTTTTCTTCAGCCTAATGATGGTTTGTTTAATTGCCACTGAGAAGTCCTTCGTTTGCATGTTGTGGGTTCACAGCAACAGCTTCCAAATGCAAATACCACACCTTGAATCGGCTCCAGACATTTAACTTCCTTAACAGATGATGGTTTAGTGAGGAAAAAGCCCATGCAGCTCATTAAAGAGCTTTTGAGATAATTGAGATTAAATTAAGATTTTGAATTCAAATTAAGTGTATGATCACATTGGTGTATAAGGGTACCGTTACACTATACGATTTACCAACGATCATGACCAGCGATACGACCTGGCCGTGATTGTTGGTAAGTCGTTGTGTGGTCGCTGGAGAGCTGTCACACAGACAGCTCTCCAGCGACCAACGATGCCGAGGTCCCCGGGTAACCAGGGTAAACATCAGGTTACTAAGCGCAGGGCCGCGCTTAGTAACCCGATGTTTACCCTGGTTACCAGCGTAAAAAAAAACACCAAACATTACATACTTACATTCCGGTGTCTGTCCCTTGCCGTCTGCTTCCCGCACTGACTGACTGCCGGCCGTAAAGTGAAAGCACAGCACAGCGTGCTGTGCTCTGCTATCACTTTACGGCTGGCAGTCAGTCAGTGCGGGAAGCAGACGGCGAGGGACCTGACGGACACCGGAATGTAAGTATGTACTGTTTTTTTTTTTTTTTTACATTTACGATGGTAACCAGGATAAACATCGGGTTACTAAGCGCGGCCCTGCGCCTAGTAACCCGATGTTTACCCTGGTTACAAGCGAACGCATCGCTGGATCGGTGTCACACACACCGATCCAGCGATGACAGCAGGAGATCCAGCGACGAAAGAAAGTTCCAAATGATCTGCTACGACGTACGATTCTCAGCAGGGTCCCTGATCGCTGCTGCGTGTCAGACACAGCGATATCGTATGAATATCGCTGGAACGTCACGAATCGTGCCGTCGTAGCGATCAAAATGGCACTGTGTGACGGTACCCTAACACGGCTGAGTGCTATCTGATGTTTTATCAAATAGTACTGTCCCAATGTAATACTTTGTGGGCAGTGCAGATCTGAGATTTTCTCATGCTTATTCAGCATGAGAAAACAATTGCAGCATGCAAGTTTATGGGTGCGTGTCTATGAGTGCGTGTGATACATCGGACTGAACTCAGATGTCATCAGAGTGTAGACCAGTGTATCCTCACAGAGGCAATAGAGAAGATGGAGAAAGTAACTTCTCCAGAATTAAGAGAATTTACACTAGTGTATGTGTACACTAAAGTTGAGTCTGAAATTTAAGTCCATCTAGATTTTATAACTGAATCTTGAATATGTTTTAGTAAACAACTAGAATGCCAAAACTTGTCACTGTCTAAATATGTCTGCACCTAAATGTATGTATATATATATATTTGTACAATTGAAACTAGAAGCTTAAATGCACTATATAAAAAGACACATGCATTTTGATTGGTTACTGCAAAGTCAAAAGTTTATATACACTAAGGCACTAAGATTACTATGCCTTTAAACAATTATGAACTGGCTATATGATGATGTCATGTATTAGGAAGCTTTTGTCAACATCTGAGTTAAGGTACCTTCCCACTGAACAACATTACAACGATAACGACAGCGATCCGTGATGTTGCAGCGTCCTGGATAGCGATATCGTTGTGTTTGACATGCAGCAGCGATCTGGATCCTGCTGTGACATCGTTGGTCGGAGCTAGAAGGCCAGAACTTTATTTCGTCGCTGGATCAGCGGTGATGTCACCGCTGTGCTCTGCTTTACGGCCGGCGCTCACAGTCATTGCGGGAAGCTGACGGCGAGGGACGTGACAGACACCGGAATGTAAGTATGTAGTGGTTTTTTTTTACATTTACAATGGTAACCAGGGTAAACATCGGGTTACTAAGAGCAGCCCTGCACTTAGTAACCCGATGTTTACCCTGGTTACCCGGGGACTTCGGCATCGTTGGTCGCTGGAGAGCTGTATGTGTGACAGCTCTCCAGCGACCACACAAGGACTTTCCAACGATCACGGCCAGGTCGTATCGCTGGTCGTGATCGTTGGAAAGTTGCTGAGTGTGACGGTACCTTTAATTATAGACACACATGTGGATGTATTTAATGCACACCTGAAACACACTGCTTCTTTGTGTAGCATCATGGAAATTTCTAAAGAAATCAGCCAAGATATCAGGAAGTGAATTGTAGACTTGTACAAGTCTGGCTCATCCTTGGGTACAATTTCAAGATACCTGAAGGTGCCCAGCACATCTGTACAAAAAATTATATGCAAGTACAAACAAGATGAAAATGTCCAGCCATCATACCGCACAGGAAGGAGATGGCTTCCGTCTCTCTGAGATTAATGTGCTTTTGCCTAGCATGTGCATATCCACCCAAGGACAAAAGACCTTGTGAAGATGATATTAGAAGCTGGTAAGATTGGGTCAATATCCACAGTGAAACGAGTATTGTATCAACATGGGCTGAAAGGGCACTCTGCCAGGAAAAAGCCATTACTCTCAAAGAAACATAAAAAAGCCAGATTAATGTTTGCAAATGCACACAGGAGAAAAAAACCTTAATTTTTGGAGACGTCCTGTGATCTGATGAAACTAAAATTGATCTTTTTGGGCATAATGACTATTGTTTTGTTTGGAAGAAAAAGGGAGAAGCTTTGGAGCCCAAGAACACCATCCCAATGGAGCTGGCAGCATCATTTTGTGGGGTTGTTTTGCTGCAGAGAAGGACTGGTGCACTTCACAAAATAGATGGCATCATGAGAAACGAAGATTATGTGCCAATACTGAAGCAACATCTCAAGACATCAGCCAGGAAGTTAAAGCTTTGGCAGAAATGGGTTTTCCAAATGGACAATGACCCAAAGCATACTGCCAAAATGGTAGCAACATGGTTAAGGATAACAAATTCAATGTTTTGGAGTGGCCATCACAAAGCCCTAATCTCAAACCTATCGAAAATTTAAGGGCAAAGCTGAAAAGTCAGGTGCGAGCGACCTACAAACCTGGACCAGTTACACCAGTTTTATCAGTAGGAATGGGCCCAAATACCAACCAACTCTTGTGAGAAGCTTCTGGAAGGATATCCCAAATATTTCACCCAAGTCATTCAGTTTAAGGGAAATGGTACCAAATACTAATAAAATGTATGTATACTTTTGACTTTGTAGTAAGTAATAAAAATGCCTTAAAACATTCTTTCTCTCTCTCTCTCTCTCTCTCTCTCATTGTTCTGTCATTTGGCAAATATTAATAATTATGGTAATCCTAATTGACCTAAAATGGGAATGTTTATTCTGATTTCATGTTGGATATTGAGAAAAACATGCATATGTGTCTTTTTATATAGTGTATGGAAACTTCTAGTTTCAACTGTATATATTAGGCGCTGTATGATGTAGATAGATAGACAGATGTTAGTTTTCTTTATCTTGTATATAGTCAATGGCAATAATAGGACCGTATTTTCTGGTGTATAAGACGACTGGGCGTATAAGACAACCCCCAACTTTTCCATATAAAATATGGAATTTGGGATATGCCCGCCGTATAAGACGGGGGTCATCTTATACACCCAGTCATCTTATACGGCATGTGGTTCCCAGGGTCTGGAGGAGAGGAGACTCTCCTTCAGGCCATGGGATCCATATTCATGTAAAAAATAAAGAATAAAAATAAAAAACATGGATATATTCACCCTCGGACGGCCCCTGGCTCACAGCGCTGCTAGCGTCTGCCTCCATTCCTGAGAATGGAGAGCGTGAAGGACCTTCGATGACGTCGCGGTCACATGAGCGGTCAGGTGACCGGTCACCTGACCGCGACATCATTGAAGGTCCTTCACTCTCTCCATTCTCAGGAACGGAGGCAGACGCTAGCAGCGCTGTGAGCCAGGGGCCGTCCGAGGGTGAATATATCCATGTTTTTTATTTTTATTCTTTATTTTTTACATGAATATGGATCCCAGGGCCTGAAGGAGAGTCTCCTCTCCTCCAGACCCTGGGAACCACACGCCGACATCCAGGATCGCTCCCTGAACACGCCGTACCCGGCGTATAAGACAACCCCCACCTTTTGGGACAATTTTTAGGGGTCAAAAAGTCATCTTATACGCCGGAAAATACGGTAATATACATTACCATGATTAAAACGGTGCACAGCTGTCATATTTGTGGCAGACAGCAGTGGCAGAAGACTATGGATGGTGATTAGCGCTGTCTTTTCTGTGCCATTACATGAGTCAGCTGCAGTGATGGGCACTAGCACCTAGCACCTTGCTAACGTACGAGCCCTTCTAGTACTTCAATGTAATGTGATTGATATGAACTGATAGTTTATGTGAGCTAAACAAACATGACACAAAGTCACTGTAACTATCAGAAAACTGCATCTGCCCTGTGTATAATCAGCATAAGAGAACAGAACAATCCTAGGGCCACTGTCAGACAGAAATGGAAGCAGCCCAACACATAGCACCATCAGCACTAACCAGTTGTTTAACTACAGTACAGAGCAAAAGTTTGGACTCACCTTCTCATTTAAAGATTTTTCTGTATTTTCATGACTATGAAAATTTTAAATTCACACTGAAGGCATCAAAACTATGAATTAACACATGTGGAATTATATACTTAACAAAACAATGTGAAACTACTGAAAATATGTCTTATGTTCTAGGCTCTTCAAGTTATGCCCTTGGTAAGTGATGGCTGTTGCTTCTTTCAGCGGTGATGTGCCAAGTTTCCTGTCCTTCAGGAGCAAACTATGCTGACCTATGACTGAGTTACCCCCTATTCTTTCTCTACACTGCACCTTCACTGTTATCTCACAACTTAACCTGCACTGATGTAAATCTTAGAACTTGAAAATGAATCGCAATTTTTCATCTTCATCCTCTCCACTTCTCAGGCTGAAATGGATTGAAATATGTCTTTCTTATCTCTGAGACAAAGAGCTACAGGCACTAACTACCAAGAGTCTTGATATTTACCTCAGGTTGATACTCTACGTAGCACAATCATCACTAATAGATTAGATATTACTTAAAAAGTGGTTTATATCACATTTCAGCTGAAGTACATTTGCTTTTGTGAACTATTCTTAAAATTCCCCCTCATCAGACATCCCATTCCGATAATTCACACTGATAGTCTGCTGTTTTCCACACACTGCGAGTCTGTTACTAGAGACTATGAAATGACCCCATCATTTTACACCTCACACTGTACTGAGGAACATAATGCTGTGAAAGTCTTATTTCACGGTAATAGGGCTATCAGCTGTTATGTTAGCAGGCGGTGGACGACCATAAGGCTATCACCGCTACAAATGGAAATGTTCCAACTCCACTGAAACTTCACGTGTGGCCCACGTCACCCTCAAACACTCTGCCACATTTACGGGGTCAAGGACGTGCAATCCAGAGCCGGGTAACATATTCCTCTTCTCTCTCATGGGCCTGGGTAGTGATAAAGCTAAATCTCACACTGCTTTACACCAGAGTTTAAAATCGCTAGAACAGACTGCCCAAGAAAAAGGTAATAATGTTATTATTACCAAAAAAATTCATGTCAATATTACATAAATAACCTTGGGAAATCTCAATAAGTTTTCATAAATTGAAAAAAAATGATAAGAAAAATAAAAACATAATTACAGCTAATACTTTAACACTTTACGTATGTTTCTCTAAAAAAAGAAGACTAATTTAATTCTTTACAATACTGGATGGAATTTTTTTAATTGTAGACAAGTTTATTTTAAAATATTTTAGTTATACTTTTATGTTTTCCTACATTGGTTTTATGTATTCGAAACCCATCGTCCCCATAGCAACTTCGATACATTTTTAGGATTTTACTAAAGTTGCCTAAGTGTAATACAGTAAATGTTATTAAATAACCTAAAGGGGTATTCCCATTTCCAAGATCCTATCCCAATATGTAGTAGGTGTAATAATAATAATGTTAGCAAATACCTCCAATTAAAAAATGAATAGTTTTTCTCATTCACTGTGGAAGTATTTGCTATTATTATTATTATTATTATTATTATTATTATTATTATTATTACACCTACCACATATTGGGATCTTGGAAATGGGAATATGTCTTTAACCATTACTTACCCTTAAAATTAACCAATAATTAACCTTTACTTTTCCAGATGGCTCCTTTGGTGACGCTGTAACTGTAAATAATGTCTTACTTTTTATTAGAATATTCCTTACTGTTAAGCAACTTTGGAAAATCTTGGAAAATACATTCACTTCCACATGAAAGAAAACCCATACTTGCAAACAAAGACCAATATTACCAAAAAGGTTCACAGATAATAATAAGATATGGTGATAATACTCTATATTCATACATTTATATAAATAGAGTTCTTCCAGTTTCCTATTTTCCAATTTTTTTTCTGTAAAAAAAATATTTAAATCAGCTGAAAATAGTAAAAGATATGATTATTAAGTCCAATGCTCCATTCCCTCATAGCTGCTCTGGTACTGGGTCGCTGTTGCTGCACTTTAGGTCAAGATTAGAATTGACATAAAAAAGTTAGCTGGCCAACTGACCACAAACACCCGATCCAGAATGGCTTTTGTGAAACAGAGCACTGGAGGAAAAAACATCATCAATGTTGTCATATATTACTATTTTTTTTTAAAAAACATTCTTTTATTTGCTTTTTGAAAAGAATTTCATCCAGAAGCCAATGGTGGCAGATATATCATCCGGTAGATACAGAGGTAATCTATATGTAAATGTAGTGAAACACCCTAGCAATAATCTCAGTCAAATTAAGCTTCAAGTCCATGTTGCTCATGAGAATGAAAATAAACTATCTTGATTCAAGACTGAGGTTGAAGTACCCATTATGTACTTATCAGTAGAATGATACCATTCATTGTATCTAACCCTACCATCTAGAAAACCTTTACAACTAACCCCCATCCTCCCTAAGGCTACTTTCACACTAGCGTTTTTTGACGTACGTCGCAATATGTCGTTTTGGAGTAAAAATGCATCCTGCAAAGTTGCCCGCAGAATGCGTTTTTTCTCCATAGACGTTCATTAGCGATGCATTGCGACGTATCGCCACACGTGCAACGGATGCGTCTTGTTTTGGAAGACTGTCGGCACAAAAAAAGTTCCATGTAACGTTTTTCGGTGCGTCGAGTCCGCCATTTCTGACTGCACATGCGCGGCCGGAACTCCGCCCCCTCCTCCCCGGACCTTACAATGGGGCAGCGGATGCGTTGTAAAACTGCATCCGCTGCCCACGTTGTTCTTTTTTTTCGCAGTTTGCGTCGGTACGTCGGGCTGACGCATGGCAACGGCCCAGTACCGATGCTAGTGTGAAAGTAGCCTAATATGCGCATAAACACTGATCAGAATGTTATAAAAGACTTTGAATCCATGTGAGATAGACAGACACACTAACTCCATTTTCAAGTTTGCTTTGGGTCCCACTTAAATCTGTCAAATACCCCATAGTCTGCGGGAATGGATGGATAATAAATTGTAATTCACTCTGCTACATACAAATAAGCGAACGCCTTGTTTCCAAAGAACTTGACAGCCAGTGGTTCCCGTAGCTTGATTACATCTAATCTCTCCAAATATAATACCTCTTTAGCTTGGATGATAACCTGGCATTAATCTTGTAGATTTGGAAGAAACCATTACTGGATCCATTACTATGATAACTAAAGTAAATAAAAAAAATCAAACATACACATATTTGGTATTTCAAGAAAAGCACATCCAGCCCTTGAAGCGTGACCCTGTTTTGGGAAAACATCTCCCTGATAAACCAGGGATTACATATAGAAGGGGGAAAACTTTGAAAAATTTGGTGGCCCCCAGTAAATAAAAAAAAAAAACAGTTGGATTCAAAAAGAAAAACATTTATAAAAGTAAGGATCAAACTTTATGTGGTGTTCTTCAAGGAACCGGAGTTTTTAAATTTAACTCCTAAAAAATGTTGTACCTGTGGGATCCTAGATCATGGGGCTCAAACTATCAAATGCAATAATACTGGTGATGTCTTCGAAGTCTCACAAAGACTCACCTGTAGTAGTGATCATGTTGTATATGTCATCACATGCAGTTGCGGTTTGCAGTATGTGGGACGCACTGTACAGACACTGCGGTCCCGCATTAATGGCCACAGAAATAGAGCAAAAAACGGCTTTTTAAAACATAGTCTCCCAAGGCATCTGCTAATTAAACATAATAAGATTTTTAACATAAAAGTAACTCGGCCGGAGCAGATACCCTTTGGAGTTGCTCTTTTAAACAGGAAAGAAACGTTCTGGATATATTGTCTGGGAACATTATTTCCAAATGGATTGAATGATATCACAGAGAGAGTTTAAAGGGTTTTTTTGTGTGTTTTTTTTCTCTCTCTCTCTCTTGCATCAATGCTAACAAGGCTGTATCAATCAGTGGGTGTGTTCCTGAACTTGGTCCACACCCCAAAGTTTCTGAGGTTGGGATAAAAGGTTTGATACTATATATAAGTGTGATTGAATTTGATACTAGTAGGATTTGTACTGTGTTTTTATGATACCTGAAGAAGGATATATACTGTATCCGAAACGCGTTGTATCTCTTCTATTTTAACTTATGAAATAAAAAAATACAAAATATCATCTTTGGATGTGCGCTGCCATTCATGGGCTGGATGTGCTTTTCTTAATTTACTCATCCTGTGTGAGCCTTAGGGCTTGTTTCCATTTGCGAGAAACACGTCCGTGTCTCGCATATGAAAACCAAGCTGTGGCGCCGGCACTCCAGAGCAGAGCGTGCGGCCGCATAGCAACACATGGAGCTGCACGCTCCGCTCCCAAGTGCCGGCGCCAGAGCTTGGTTTTCACATGCGAGACACGGACGTGTTTCTCGCAAATGGAAACAAGCCCTTACTCTGGCTCTTTCACTTGGATCCACCCGAGGCAAGCTGCAAGCCCTGTCTATTGAAAAGTATCCCAGAGGGAATTTTGAGGACACACAATCTAAAGCCATTGTAGTCTTTTATCAGGTGAGTGCATAAAATTGTGCACCCTTTAAAGACTATAATATTGTGTTTACGTACTTAGGGCGCCGAAATTTGTCTGTTCTTCTCTCCTAAACAGGGTTTTTTGTACATATTTGCTATTGCCAAGTTCAGAATCGCCTGATATATCAATAAAAAAAGGATTAACCCGATCGCTAAACGGCTTAACAAGAAAAAAAGTCAAAACGCCAGAAATATGTTCTTCTGGTCGCCGCTACATTGCAATAAACTGCAATAACGGGCGACCAAAAGATTGTTTCTACACCAAAATGGTATTATTAAAAATGTCAGCCCAGCACACAGAAAAATAAGCCCTCACCCAACCTGCGATCATGAAAAATGGAGACGGTACGGGTCTCAGAAAATGGCGCCATTTTTTTTCTTTCCAAATTTGCATTTTTTTTTCTCCACCTACATAAAAAAGAACCTAGACATGTTTGGTGTCTATGAACTCGTAATGACCTGGAGAATCATAGTGGCAGGTCAGTTTTAGCATTTAGGGAACATGATAAAGAAAAAGAAAAAACAACTGTGGAATTTCACTTTTTTTTGCAATCTCACCGCACTTCGATTCTTTTTCCCATTTTCCAGTTCAAATATGTTAAAACCAATGATGTTTTTCAAAAGTACAACTTGTCCTGCAAAAAACAAGTCCTCACATGGCCATATTGATGGAAAAATAAAAAAAGTTATGGCTCTGGGAAGGAGGGGAGCGAAAAACGAAAACGCAAAAACGATAATACCTCTGATCATGAAGGAACTCATACATTACTTCATACCAGTCCGAATTAAGACCTAGTAAAGGGGTTATTAGTAGATAAGTTCCTAAAAAGGATGTACCTAATTATTTGTGTAAACTTATATTACAGCCTGATTATTCTAAATGTTTCCATTCACTCAGCATTTTAATAGAACAAAGACATGTCTATCTTTGTTATACTGTACGTTATGAATGTATAAAAAAGCAGGGCTGTTGTGGTGATTTTACTAATGCCAGTCACTGCAGTCACTGTGCATATAAATATGAACACAGTAATGAGGGAATACTGGAAAACCAAAATAATGGGTCACATGACATCCAGGATGATGGACCATTAGCGTAATAGGGAAGGTCCTTGACTGTTGGCATTCAAAATATCTTGAAAAGGCATTAAAGGGACACTGTCACCTGGATTTGGAAGGAACAATCTTCAGCCATGGAGGCGGGGTTTTGGGGTTTTTGATTCACCCTTTCCTTACCCGCTGGCTGCATGCTGGCTGCAATATTGGATTGAAGTTCATTCTCTGTCCTCCATAGTACACGCCTGCGCAAGGAAAGATTACCTTGTGCAGGCATGTACTACGGAGGACAGAGAATGAACTTCAATCCAATATTGCAGCCAGCATGCAGCCAGCGGGTAAGGAAAGGGTGAATCAAAAACCCCAAAACCCCGCCTCCATGGCTGAAGATTGTTCCCTCCAAATTCAGGTGACAGTGTCCCTTTAACCCCTTCATGACCCAGCCTATTTTGACCTTAAAGACCTTGCCGTTTTTTGCAATTCTGACCAGTGTCCCTTTATGAGGTAATAACTCAGGAACGCTTCAACGGATCCTAGCGGTTCTGAGATTGTTTTTTCGTGACATATTGGGCTTCATGTTAGTGGTAAATTTAGGTCAATAAATTCTGCGTTTATTTGTGATAAAAACGGAAATTTGGCGAAAATTTTGAAAATTTCGCAATTTTCACATTTTGAATTTTTATTCTGTTAAACCAGAGAGATATGTGACACAAAATAGTTAATAAATAACATTTCCCACATGTTTACTTTACATCAGCACAATTTTGGAAACAAAATTTTTTTTGTTAGGAAGTTATAAGGGTTAAAATTTGACCAGCGATTTGTCATTTTTACAACGAAACTTACAAAACCATTTTTTTTAGGGACCACCTCACATTTGAAGTCAGTTTGAGGGGTCTATATGGCTGAAAATACCCAAAAGTGACACCATTCTAAAAACTGCACCCCTCAAGGTACTCAAAACCACATTCAAGAAGTTTATTAACCCTTCAGGTGCTTCACAGCTGCAGAAGCAACATGGAAGGAAAAAATGAACATTTAACTTTTTAGTCACAAAAATTATCTTTTAGCAACAATTTTTTTATTTTCCCAAAGGTAAAAGGAGAAACTGAACCACGAACGTTGTTGTCCAATTTGTCCTGAGTACGCTGATACCTCATATGTGGGGGTAAACCACTGTTTGGGCGCACGGCAGGGCTTGGAAGGGAAGGAGCGCCATTTGACTTTTTGAATCAAAAATTGGCTCCACTCTTTAGCGGACACCATGTCACGTTTGGAGAGCACCCGTGTGCCTAAAAATTGGAGCTCCCCCACAAGTGACCCCATTTTGGAAACTAGACGCCCCAAGGAACTTATCTAGATGCATAGTGAGCACTTTGAACCCCCAGGTGCTTCACAAATTGATCCGTAAAAATGAAAAAGTACTTTTTGTTCACAAAAAAATTCTTTTAGCCTCAATTTTTTCATTTTCACATGGGCAACAGGATAAAATGGATCCTAAAATGTGTTGGGCAATTTCTCCTGAGTATACCAATACCTCACATGTGGGGGTAAACCACTGTTTGGGCACATGGTAAGGCTCGGAAGGGAAGGAGCGCCATTTGACTTTTTGAATGAAAAATTATTTCCATCGTTAGCGGACACCATGTCGCGTTTGGATAGCTCCTGTGTGCCTAAACATTGGCGCTCCCCCACAAGTGACCCCATTTTGGAAACTAGACCCCCCAAGGAACTTATTTAGATGCCTAGTGAGCACTTTAAACCCTCAGATGCTTCACAAATTGATCTGTAAAAATGAAAAAGTACTTTTTTTTCACAAAAAAATTCTTTTCGCCTCAATTTTTTCATTTTCACATGGGCAGTAGGATAAAATGGATCATAAAATTTGTTGGGCAATTTCTCCCGAGTACGTCGATACCCCATATGTGGGGGTAAACCACTGTTTGGGCACTCGGCAGGGCTCGGAAGGGAAGGCGCGCCATTTGACTTTTTGAATGGAAAATTAGCTCCAATTGTTAGCGGACACCATGTCGCGTTTGGAGAGCCCCTGTGTGCCTAAACATTGGAGCTCCCCCACAAGTGACCCCATTTTGGAAACTAGACCCCACAAGGAACTTATCTAGATGCACATTGAGCACTTTAAACCCCCAGGTGCTTCACAGAAGTTTATAACGCAGAGCCATGAAAATAAAAAATAATTTTTCTTTCCTCAAAAATGATTTTTTAGCCTGGAATTTCCTATTTTGCCAAGGATAATAGGAGAAATTGGACCCCAAATATTGTTGTCCAGTTTGTCCTGAGTACGCTGATACCCCATATGTGGGGGTAAACCACTGTTTGGGCGCACGGCAGGACTCGGAAGGGATGGCATGCCATTTGGCTTTTTAAATGGAAAATTAGCTCCAATCATTAGCGGACACCATGTCACGTTTGGAGAGCCCCTGTGTGCCTAAACATTGGAGATCCCCCAGAAATGACCAAATTTTGGAAACTAGACCCCCAAAGGAACTAATCTAGATGTGTGGTGAGGACTTTGAACCCCCAAGTGCTTCACAGAAGTTTATAACGCAGAGCCATGAAAAAAAAAAAAAAATTATTTTCTCAAAAATGATCTTTTAGCCTGCAATTTTTTATTTTCCCAAGGGTAACAGGAGAAATTTGACCCCAAAAGTTGTTGTCCAGTTTCTTCTGAGTACGCTGATACCCCATATGTGGGGGTAAATCACTGTTTGGGCACATGCCGGGGCTCGGAAGTGAAGTAGTGACGTTTTGAAATGCAGACTTTGATGGAATGCTCTGTGGGCGTCACGTTGCGTTTGCAGAGCCCCTGATGTGCCTAAACAGTAGAAACCCCCCACAAGTGACCCCATTTTGGAAACTAGACCCCCAAAGGAACTTATCTAGATGTGTGGTGAGCACTTTGAACCCCCAAGTGCTTCATAGAAGTTTATAATGCAGAGCCGTGAAAATAATAAATACGTTTTCTTTCCTCAAAAATAATTATTTAGCCCAGAATTTTTTATTTTCCCAAGGGTAACAGGAGAAATTGGACCCCAATAGTTGTTGTCCCGTTTCTCCTGAGTACGCTGATACCCCGTGTGGGGGTAAACCACTGTTTGGGCACACGTCGGGGCTCAGAAGGGAAGTAGTGACTTTTGAAATGCAGACTTTGATGGAATGGTCTGCGGGCGTCACATTGCGTTTGCAGAGCCCCTGGTGTGCCTAAACAGTAGAAACCCCCCACAAGTGACCCCATTTTAGAAACTAGACCCCCCAAGGAACTTATCTAGATATGTGGTGAGCACTTTGAACCCCCAAGTGCTTCACAGACGTTTACAACGCAGAGCCGTGAAAATAAAAAATCATTTTTCTTTCCTCAAAAATGATGTTTTAGCAAGCATTTTTTTAGATTCACAAGGGTAACAGGAGAAATTGGACCCCAGTAATTGTTGCGCAGTTTATCCTGAGTACACTGATACCCCATATGTGGGGGTAAACCACTGTTTGGGCACACTTCAGGGCTCGGAAGTGAGGGAGCACCATTTGACTTTTTGAATACGAGATTGGCTGGAATCAATGGTGGCGCCATGTTGCGTTTGGAGACCCCTGATGTGCCTAAACAGTGGTAACCCCTCAATTCTACCTCCAACATTAACACCCCCACACCCCTAACCCTAATCCCAACTGTAGCCATAACCCTAATCACAACCCTAACCACAACCCTAATTCCAACCCTAACCCTAAGGCTATGTGCCCACGTTGCGGATTCGTGTGAGATATTTCCGCACCATTTTTGAAAAATCCGCGGGTAAAAGGCACTGCGTTTTACCTGCGGATTTTCCGCGGATTTCCAGTGTTTTTTGTGCGGATTTCACCTGCGGATTCCTATTGAGGAACAGGTGTAAAAAGCCGCGGAATCCGCACAAAGAATTGACATGCTGCGGAAAATACAACGCAGCGTTTCCGCGCGGTATTTTCTGCACCATGGGCACAGCGGATTTAGTTTTTCATATGTTTACATGGTACTGTAAACCTGATGGAATACTGCTGCGAATCCGCAGCCAAATCCGCACCGTGTGCACATAGCCTAATTCTAAAGGTATGTGCACACGCTGCGGAAAACGCTGCAGATCCGCAGCAGTTTCCCATGAGTTTACAGTTCAATGTAAACCTACGGGAAACAAAAATCGCTGTACACATGCTGCGGAAAAACTGCACGGAAACGCAGCGATTTACATTCCGCAGCATGTCACTTCTTTGTGCGGATTCCGCAGCGGTTTTACAACTGCTCAAATAGAAAATCGCAATTGTAAAACCGCAGTGAAATGCGCAGAAAAAAACGCGGTAAATCCGCCATAAATCCGCAGCGGTTTAGCACTGCGGATTTATCAAATCCGCAGCGGAAAAATCCGCAGAGGACCAGAATACGTGTGCACATACCGAAACCCTAACCCTAGCCCTAACCCTAGCCCTAACCCTAACCCTAACCCTAGCCCTAGCCCTAACCCTACCCCTAACCCTAGCCCTAGCCCTAACCCTACCCCTAACCCTAACCCTAGCCCTAACCCTACCCCTAACCCTAACCCTACCCCTAACCTTATTCTAACATTAGTGGAAAAAAAAAATTTTCTTTATTTTTTTATTGTCCCTACCTATGGGGGTGACAAAGGGGGGGGGTCATGTATTATTTTTTTTATTTTGATCACTGAGATATAATCTATCTCAGTGATCAAAATGCACTTTGGAACGAATCTGCCGGCCGGCAGATTCGGCGGGCGCACTGCGCATGCGCCCGCCATTTTGGAAGATGGCGGCGCCCAGGGAGAAGACGGACGGGACCCCGGCTGGATCGGTAAGTATGATGGGGTGGGGGGGGACCACGGGGGGGGGGATCGGAGCACGGGGGGGGATTCGGAGCGCGGCAGGCGTGGAACGGAGCACGGGGGGCGTGGAACGGAGCACGGGGGGGCTGGAACGGAGCATTGGGGGGTGGAACGGAGCACGGGGGGGTGGATCTGAATGCAGGGGGGGGTGATTGGAGCACGGGGGGGTGATTGGAGCACGGGGGGAGCGGACAAGAGCACGGGGGGGAGCGGAGCACTGGATGGAGGGGAGCCGGAGCAGTGTACCGGCCAGATCGGGGGGCTGGGGGGGCGATCGGTGGGGTGGGGTGGGGGCACACTAGTATTTCCAGCCATGGCCGATGATATTGCAGCATCGGCCATGGCTGGATTGTAATATTTCACCCGTTATAATGGGTGAAATATTACAAATCGCTCTGATTGGCAGTTTCACTTTCAACAGCCAATCAGAGCGATCGTAGCCACGAGGGGGTGAAGCCACCCCCCCTGGGCTAAACTACCACTCCCCCTGTCCCTGCAGATCGGGTGAAATGGGAGTTAACCCTTTCACCCGATCTGCAGGGACGCGATCTTTCTGTGACACAGCATATGCGTCACAGGTCGGATTGGCACCGACTTTCATGACGCATACGCTGTGTCATAGGTCGGGAAGGGGTTAAAGAAAAGATGCATTCATAAAAAACAGAACATTCATTTGAAGAGAGCTTATGGGGAGTATAATTTGATTTACTTCAGGTAGAACACATTTAAAGCCCTTTCTCACTATAATTCGACAGAGTAATATGATAAATATTTTTTAAGTGACAAATATTTTTTAAATGAATACTAAGTAATAAGAACATTCAAGAATTGATCGAGATTTCAATCTTCTCTAAAGCATTTATTGCCAACACCTTTTCTTAAAAATTAGTTGTTATACAGACAAAATTTGTCTGAATTTGAACACGCATATTTGACATTTTGTGCAAAATTTTCTTTACATTTTAATTTCTATAAAGACAACTAATTTTTGTAAAACATATCAAAGGATCACTTATTCCAGAAGATGCAACAGGTGGTAAGGTCAGAGGAAGCTACAAGGCCGCAGCCACACAATTTCCAAGCAACTACGGTAAATGTTTCATTACATTATATAAGTCCAATAAATTGGTGATTATTTGATTCTTGGTGTTACTTGGTGTCTCCAAAGCAGGAGCTGCTGATCCTAATAGTTCTCCACGTTGCTACAAATAGTAGGAGCCAATGGAAAAATCTTATTAGAAAGAGTTATTAAGAGATTGTCACACCGGGAACTGTTCATGGCTTCAAAAAAGCTTTATATGGTTAAAGAAGCACTCCTCGTCCTCCCATCAAAATCTGTATTCTCTTAAAATATTGTAATAATCATATTATACAGCACTGTGTACTTACAATTGCTCATTTTGTCTTTCTATTCAGTGACTTCTTCTCTTTTACATTAGGTCTATGACATCACATGATTAAAACTGACTAGCTGAATCCTCCAAAGCTTGATATAGAAACAGGAGGTCAATTTTCCATGCATGAGTCATCAATCACTGCAAAAGTCCCTGGCTGGGGGGGAGGGAGCAGCTGGGTCAGGAGTTGAAGAGAAGAATGATAAATGCAAGGAAAAGAAACTTCCTGTTTCTACAAAAAGCAGAGAAAGAAAAAAAGAGAACAATTAGCCGGGCAGAAAGGCAAAATGAGCAATTGTAAGTACACAGTGTTATATAATATGATGACTGCAATATATTAAGAAGATAAATAAAAATACTAAATAATTATGTAAACGGCTAAAGTTCTTCTCTGAATGTTTGATCCAGTGGATCAAAAATTGAGATTTGAATGGAAATATTAGCTCTTTTGGGGCAGACAGGATCAGGCACTGTGTTTGTACATATATCCCATCCCCTTTATAACTTCCTATTCCTTGTTGGAGCTTGTTGTACCTTTGTCCTTTTTCAACTGTATTAACTATGTAAATAAAATGTACCATATATACTCGAGTATAAGCCGAGATTTTCAGCCCAAATTTTTGGGCTGAAAGTGCCCCTCTCGGCTTATACTCGAGTCACGGTAGCGGTGGGGTCGGCGGGTGAGGGGGAGAGGGCGCTGAGGTATACTTACCTAGTCCCAGCGATCCTGGCGCTCCCCTGCCGTTCCACGGTCTTCTGTGCTGTAGCTTCTTCCCCTCTTCAGCGGGACCGCTCATTAGAGAAATGAATAGGCGGCTCCACCTCCCATAGGGGTGGAGCCGAGTATTCATTTCTCTAATCAGCGGTAACGGTGACCGCTGATAGAGGAAGAGGCTGCGGCACTGAAGACCGTGGGACAGGCGGGGTGCACCAGGATCGCTGGGACTAGGTAAGTATGTCATATTCACCTGTCCACGTTCCAGCCGCCGGGCGCCGCTCCATCTTCCCGGCGTCTATCTGCGCTCTGACTGTGCAGGTCAGAGGGCGCGATGACGCATATAGTGTGCGCAGCGCCCTCTGCCTGATCAGTCAGTGCGGAGAGACGCCGGGACGGGACGCTGGGAGCTGCAAGCAAGAGAGGTGAGTATGGCATTTTTTTTTATTGCAGCAGCAGCAGCTGCACAGATTTATGTGGAGCATCTATGGGGAAATATGAATGGTGCAGAGCACAGTATGGGGCACAGCTATGGGACAAAAATGAACGGTGCGGAGCACTATATGGCACAGATATGGGGAAATATGAACGGTGCAGTGCACTATATGGCACAGCTATGGGTCACAAATGAACGGTGCAGAGCACTATATGGGGCACAGATATGGGGCAATATGAACGGTGCAGAGCACTATATGGCACAGCTATGGGGAAATATGAACGGTGCAGAGCACTATATGGGGCAGCTATGGGACACAAATGAACGGTGCAGAGCACTATATGGGGCACAGATATGGGGCAATATGAACGGTGCAGAGCGCTATATGGCACAGATATGGGGCAATATGAACAGTGCAGAGCATATATGGGGCACAGATATGGGGCAATATGGACGGTGCAGAGCACTATATGGGGCACAGCTATGGGGAAATATGAACGGTGCAGAGCGCTATATGGCACAGCTATGGGACACAAATGAACGGTGCAGAGCACTATATGGGGCACAGATATGGGGCAATATGAACGGTGCAGAGCGCTATATGGCACAGATATGGGGCAATATGAACGGTGCAGAGCATATATGGGGCACAGATATGGGGCAATATGGACGGTGCAGAGCACTATATGGGGCACAGATATGGGGCAATATGAACGGTGCAGAGCGCTACATGGCACAGATATGGGGCAATATGAACGGTGCAGAGCATATATGGGGCACAGATATGGGGCAATATGAACGGTGCAGAGCACTATATGGCACAGATATGGGGCAATATGAACGGTGCAGAGCACTATATGGCACAGATATGGGGAAATAATGAACGGTGCAGAGCACTATATGGCAGAGCTATGGGGAAATAATGAACGGTGCAGAGCACTATATGGCACAGCTATGGGGAAATAATGATCTATTTTTATTTTTGAAATTCACCGGTAAATGCTGCATTTCCACCCTAGGCTTATACTCGAGTCAATAAGTTTTCCCAGTTTTTTGTGGCAAAATTAGGGGGGTCGGCTTATACTCGGGTCGGCTTATACTCGAGTATATACGGTATCTATACTCAAAAAAAAAAGAATCTCTAAATTAAAAAAAAGCTATATATGTACGGAAGAGGTTTCCTAAACCTCAATCTATATTATTACAAAACCAAGAAAGCTTCTCCTAAATCTCAACCTTATGTTTTGTTGCTTTTTTTTTTACTATTGATAGATTATAAGTGGATGGATTGTTTGCACATTACCAAGTTAATCTTCTGATAAAAATAAAAGTTATTTGCACACAGAGGCATTTTAGCACTTCTTTTACATACATTATTACTCTGTTGTGTTATGTATGCAGACTGCCTAATCTAGACACCTACTCACAAAATGCAACCAGCATGTGAATAAGTTCCTGGAGAAGCATATGACCTTCAAAATACAGACGAAGGACAAGATGGGCTATAGAATAAATGTTTAACTGCAAGAAATCATTCATTCATTTTTTCCTAGTCTTAATTCCACAACCTAATGATTGCTAATACAAATGTGACAAATAGGATATGTATGCTTGTTGCAGGGATACTTTCATGTTATTTACTATTTTGGGATGTTTATTCAATAAATGATTCACTTAAAAAAGGACAAAAAAAAATCTATAAAAACATCACTAAAAGAGAGAAAAAGCAGCCATACTTGCAATACCATGTCCAGACACAAGGGTACAAACAGGATGCAGCAGGTTCCCCATGATAAAGGGGCATTGGTAATAGGCTGTGATACAGATAGAGGTGCATCTCATGTAATGGTGTGAATGACGCCCTATGCAGCCTGTGTGCATTGAGAATACCAGGCGGCCGCACCATGAATCTTTGATGGGCTAGTAAGTGGTTTTTGAATCATTATTTTGCACCTGTGCTGCCCCCACCATAAATCTTTGATGGGCTAGTAAGTGGTTTTTGAATCATTATTTTGCACCTGTGCTGCCCCCACCATGAATCTTTAATGGGCTAGTAAGTGGTTTTTGAATCATTATTTTGCACCTGTGCTGCCCCCACCATAAATCTTTGATGGGCTAGTAAGTGGTTTTTTAATCATTATTTTGCACCTGTGCTGCCCCCACATTTATCATGGGAGACCTGCTGCATCCTGTTTGTGCATTTGTGTATGGACATGGTATTGATGTTTTTATACAATAAGTAGTATTAAAAAGTGTAGTTGTTTGGGGCACTTTACAGAAAAAAATATAACTTTTTTGTATTTTGTATCCCATTAGGGAAATTTTATTTTTGATATTTTTTCACTTTCTATACTGTGCTGCCACATATTTTCTGGAATACATCTGTAGGTATCAGAGCACTAGGCCTGTGGATAACAAATAATAATACCGAGGCACTCTGGGCAAAGAAAACATATATGGTGATGTAGTAGAGCTTTTGGCTAAAATGAGGGAAAAAGGAGGAGAGAGTTGATAGACAACAGAGTTGAGTGAACACACAGACTGCTGCAACTTCTAATTTCCCATTTCACCCAAGTGCTGGATTCACAACAACACTGCTCAGTATTACTGCATAATGACCTTCATGCTGCCACTGATTGTGAGGATGTGCTCTAGGGGGCAGTATTCCTTTTTTTCATATTCAGTGTATGAAAATATCACATTATTCAGCAAGTCTTTGCCCACTTTAGAGCAGATGTTAAAGAAAACCATCCACTACAAATGAAGTCTACAGAAAGGAAAATGTGGATAAATGAATGCAGTGTTATATAATGGTCAAGTATAGCGTTATTTCTCATTTACACACAGATTATTCTTCAAAGTCAACTGAAATGATAGGTACATTGTAGAGGCATATTCCTAGCATCACAGACATACTGGGAGACCCCCTTCAAAGTGCTGAGAGGGGTATGAAAGAGGATTTACACAGCACATAACAGCACAACAGCCATACTCATGAAAAGTCGAAGAAAACAGTCACTACCTCAGGTCATAATAAATAAATCTTTTTATTTTAAACAAACTGAAAAGTTTCTTAATTCCTCTCTATGGAACTATGGATTTGTAGCGATCCCTTGTGTGTTTCATGACGTGCATTTGGTGGGTGATACAGAATTGTTTCCAGTAATGATTCGAATAAAACCCCATTTACCGTTAACTACCGGTAGGATTAGTCCTTGCTGTGTTCTTCTTATTAACAGTTTTTCGAAATGTTAAGACCCTAAAGACATTCAAAACTTCTTTTGTTGCTTCAGGGACCTCAAAGGAAATGCAACCTCAGAAAATGAGCGATTGTGTGCATTAAGTTTTTATTTTAAACCAGATCTTTAAATGTTCTTATCACTTTCTATATATATATAAATAAAAATCCTGAAATCTTGCATTTTTCACATTAGCCATTAAGCCTATTATTGGCTCCATAATTCCAGCTTTTTGCTGATCACTTTTCAGTAGCCATCTTATCATCACAGGCAGGATTATCCTCCATTCACAATAGATGATGGACACCTCCTCCTCCTTTCTACACTATTACCTCAAGCACAGCTCGCAAACAATCCAACAAAACTCTCCTATACTGTACTAGTCAGTAAACACCTCCAGATTATTGCCAACTATGGTCTGTGTGGCTAATGTAAAGCTTCGCTTTAAATAACTTTTACAAAAACTTGGGCAAAAGGGCCACAATGAGATCATATACAAAACAACAACAACAAAAAAAACTATATAATAAAACAAATAAAACCATTTTATCAGTATCTGGTTTGAAGTTGCCAAAAACATAGTCAATACACTGCCTATAAATGTTATCCTTAGTCTATTTTACATTCTGGTGGCTTCTTCAGATGTTTTGTCCAAGGCAGTGATATAGGATTTGCATTTCTTTAATATAATATCATGTGTGATTCTGCGTCAAAAAGAGTGACCTGTAACCCTTGTCAACGTATAAAAAGATTACGTCCCTGCTTTATGCGTGTGCCCTTTCTTTGATCCCCCTGAGTACATCAAGGATTTCTGCAAAACGGATTATTTTAAAGATGAAATAATAAAATGGATTTTAACTGCCAAGTAGGATAGATCTGCTGGAATTCTTTATTTCCTGTGGCTATTGCATCATGGGTGTGCCTCTCCCTTTTCAACTCCGTGCGGCTTCCAGGCAGTAAGCGGATCTCCTTAATATGACAAACTGGGTGAGCTGGCTACAATTTTCTATTTTTTGGACATAATCCTGAAATAATGTGCCCCATCCAGGTATACATGACCCCCATCCTGGTATACATGTCCCCCATCCTCGTATAGATGTCACTTATCCTGGTATAATGTCCTCCATCCTGGTATAATGTTCCCCATCCTGGTATCAAGTGTCCCATCCTGGTATCTATGTGCCCCATCCAGGTATACATATATGATGCGATACAATACACTTTATTGATCCTGGGGGGAAATTACAGTATGACAGAAACAATAAATATGCCACATAGGTATATACAGTTGTGTGAAAAAATGTTTGCCCCCTAATTTCCTATTCTTTTGCATGTTTGTCACACTTAAATGTTTCAGATCACCAAACAAATTTAAATATTAGACAAAACACGAGAAAACACAAAATGCAGTTTTTAAATTAAGGTATTTATTATTAAGGGAAAAAGAAATCCAAACCTACAGGGCTCTATGTGAAAAAGTGATTGCCCCTCCGACTTAAAACATAAATTAACTGTGGTTTATCACTTCTTTGAAAAGCTTAGTTCAAATTCCCTAGCCACACCCATGCCTATTTACTGCCACACCAGTTCTCAATCAAGAAATTACATAAATAGAACCTGCCTGACAAAGTGACGTAGACTAAAAGATCCTCAAAAGCTAGATATCATGCCGTGATCCAAAGACATTTTGGAATAAATGAGAGACAAAGTGAGATCTATCAGTCTAAAAAAGGTTTCAGTTTTAAAGCCATTTCTAAAGCTTTGGGACTCCAGCGATCCACAGTGAGAGTCATTATCCATAAATGGTGAAAACACAGAACAGTGGTAAACCTTCCCATCAGTGGCCAGCTGACCAAAATTACCCCATGAGCACAGTGAAGACTCATCCAAGAGGTCACAAAAGACCCCACAACAACATGCAAAGAACTGCATGCCTCACTTGCCTCAGTTAAGGTCAATGTTCATGACTCCATCATAAGAAAAAGACTGGGTAAAAATGGCATGCATGACAGAGTTCCAAAACGAAAACCACTGCTGAGCAATAAGAACATAAAGGCTTGTGTCAGTTTTGCCAGAAAACATCTTGCAAGACTTTTGGGAGAATACTCTGTGGACTGATGAGAAAAAAGTTTAACTTTTTGGAACCTGTATGTCCCATTACATCTGGCATCGAAGTAACACACCATTTGCGAAAAGGAACGTCAAACAGTAAAATATGGTGCTGGTAGTGTGATGGTCTGGGGCTGCTTTGCTTCTTAAGAATCTGGAAGACTTGCTGTGGTAAATGGAACCATGAATTCTGCTGTCTCTAAAAAATTCTGAAGGAGAATGTCTGCTCATCTGTTTGTGACCTCAAGCTGAAGTACACTTGGGTTATGCAGCAGGACAATGATCCAAAACACACCAGAATGTCCACCTCTGAATGGCTTAAGAAAAACAAAATTAAGACTTTTGAGTGGCCTAAGCAAAGGTCTGACCTTAATCCGATTGATATGCTGTGGAATGACCTTAACAAGATGGTTCATGCTTGGAAACCTTCCAATGTGGCTGAATTACAACAATTCTTCAAGGATGAGTGGCCCAAAACTCCTCCAGAGTGTTGTAAAAGACTCACTGCCAGTTATTGCAAAGGCTAAATTACAGTTGTTGCTGCTAAGGGTGGCCCAACCAGTTATTAGGTTTAGGGTGTAATCACTTTTCACACAGGGAACTGTAGGTTTGGATTTATTTTCCCCTTAATAATGAAGACCTTCATTTATAAACTGCCTATTGTGTTAATTTGTGTTATCTTTGTCTAATGTATAAATTTGTTTGGAGATCTTAAACATTTAAGTGAGACAAACAGGAAAAGAATAGGAAATCAGGAAGGGGGCAAACACTTTTTCACACCACTGTATGTCCCCATCTAGGTATATATGTCTCCCATTTTGCTATGTGTCCCATCCAGGTATAATGTGCCCAGTTTTCTAATGCGTGAAAAACAAACAATACTACTCTTCTTTCCCCATGCTCCCACGCAGCGTGAAGTCCTCTTCTACAGCCGACACAGGAACTAACAGCTGACATCAGCATCTTCACCATGGCGCATTACATCACTGCCATGTGCTCCCAGTCACAGGCATGTCGACATCAGCTGTTAGCCTCTGATTTGCCGGCGGCCTATATTGCAGTGCAGGAACCAGGCGGGTTCTCTGCACCGCCATTCATTTCAGCTGAATGTGCATCCTGAACATGAAAAGTTCAATATGCAATGCTTTTCTTATTCTGTTTCCATCAAACTACAAGCAATGACTTGAGGTATAATTAGTATAATTGGAAACCAGCATGGAATAAAGTGGGAGATACTAGGCTTGAGGATAATTCCATGCAAAAAGGTGTTTTACAGCACCACTGATATACCATAAGTTCTTTGACTATGGTATTATACTCCCTAGTTGCCATCTTCTGCTCTTCCTGGGGCAGCTCCAGTCCCAATCTGCCATCTTGTGATTGCAACTTCTGACCGACTGGACATCATAGGTAACGGTCACAAGCACTCAATGTAAGTGTATGAGAGCCTCGCTCTAGCCTCATTTTGTCTTGCATAGATATCCATTGAGTAGTGACTTCTGGATCACTGCACAAACACTGGAGCGATCCGGCAGGGTAGCATAGAAGGGAAAGTCCCTTGTATTTACTCATCCTAAAAGTTTTGTCTCCACCACAATACCATGTTATTAGGACTCAGTAACTGAAAGAGTATATAAGGGAAAAGCATGCTTTTGTCCCTTCCTAATAAAATGGGTACGCTTTTTGCTGTGATGTGAATAATGATGTACAATGTTTATATATTAATTTTGTGATGATTTGTGTACCTTGTTAATAATGTCGTAAACATATTTCTATAACGGTGTGTTAATGTACTAAGAATGGGGAAAGTATTAGGGTAAGAAGTAAGGATATAGGCATAGTTAGGATTGGGAAGTGCAGTGGAGGGCACAGTGGAATCAAGAAGTAGTTAGGTCTAGCAAGGTAATAGTTAATACAGATAGGAACGGCCATGGTTAGGGAGGGGCACAGGTAAATATAAGGGGAAATATTGCCTGGTTTTATTTAGATTTGGAGATATTGTTCATGTTATCAGATAAAAGGGTTTGGAGCAGAATGTCAGGGCCAAAGGGCTGAAAGTCACGTGGCTACTGATGGAAAGGGAGCAGCATGAGGACGGCTGTGACAAATTTCTGTGGTTCATCCTATAACATCTGAGGTTAACAGACCGAAAAAGGTATGGAGGAGCCTGCCTTACTTTCCTCCCCAAAGAAGATGCTGGATATGGAACTGTGTCAGAAAGGCGGGTAACAACTCATCATGAAAGCTGGAGAGCCGGACAGAGTATCTCAGGGGCCAGTGGTACCAGACATGGAAGGGATAACTCAGGCTGAAAAAGACATGACTGTAACTTCAGATTGTGCTGTAGCCAAGATGGACATTGGACTGTTAAGTAAAGTTTGTTTGGTTCAAAAGGACCAAGTGTCTCCTGTTCAGTGTGTGGCTGATACAGGATCCGAAGGTGTGGAGTCGCCAACGGCTTTTAGCCAAACCGCGGTATAATCCAATTCACACACTGCACAAGGGAGATGAGATATTATCTACTTGTGGGGTGCCAGGATGTGGGAACACAACAGCCCCTCATCCATGACTACCGCTCTGCGCACCTTACATAACCAATCTTTTCTCTTGAACCTAAGATGTATTCAAGTTGGAGAAATTAAAGAAGCACTCCCATCTATATATAGTTTTTTTTAATTAAATGTGTGCTTATTAACATGTAATGTAGTGTGAGTGTATTCTCTGGTATCCAGCAGCATTCTGCTTTGCTCCACAGTGACGTCATTGTAATTCTGACTAACCGGCTCATTCTACATTCTATGCAAGAGCCAGAAGTCTGTTTTTCAATGAAAGACTAGGGAGCCTTTTTCTGATGTTCCGTAGAGTTACATTGTAAAAGTCACTTCTGGGTCACGCAGGAGGAGGAGAGAGCAACGGTAGGTGAGTATATTAATACACTCATACAACATTACATGCAGATATACACACATTTACTAGAACAATATATAGATGGGGTCTAAACACATTTACGGGTCTGGTTGATGACCAATTGTGATGCTTTACCATTACCATTTTAACATATAACAAGTTTAGAAAACTAGGGGTGCTACAAATGTGTACTTTTTATCTGCTTTATCTGCTTATGTATAGCCTGAGATTATCAGCTTATTAAAAACATGCTTTTGTGATATTCTGGATGTATATGTTATATTTGAAATTTTGTAGCCACTATGTGGTTTTCGACACCTTTGAAGGTTTTGCTAGGATTTGTTGCCCTTAATGAACCACTCCTCTCATCAAAGTTTTTATCCTCTTAATATATTGCAATCCTCATATTATACAGCACTGTATACTTACAATTATTCATTTTGCCCTCCTACCCAGTTAATTCTTCTCTTTTCCATTAGATCTATGACATCACATGATTAAAAACTGACTAGCTAAATTCTTCTAAGCTCCATGTAAGAACAGGAGGTCAATATTCTCTGTACAATTTATGAGTCACTGCAAAAGTCAATGGCAGGGGAGAGAATAGTGCAGCTGGGTCAGGAGTTGAAGAGGAGAATGATTCATGCAGGGACAAGATACTTCCTATTTCTAAATATAGCACAAAAAAGAAAATAATAAACTGGGTAGAAAGGCAAAATGAGCAATTGTAAGTACACAGTGCTATATAATATGACGATTGCAATATATTAAGAGGATAAAAGCTTTGATGGGCGTGCTTCTTTAAAAAAGTACTTCTCTATTTTTTTAAATAAATGTGTGTATATTTGCATATATTATAGTGTGAGTGTAATAATGTACTCATTTAGCATTGCTCTCAAAGGTGCCCAGTGCCTTTGTGCTACGTTTCTCAGTGACGTCACCACAATTGTGACTAGCCAGTTCGCTCTCTGCTCTGCGCTGAGCCAGAACTCTTTTTTGGCCACGTTCACACATCCAGTATTTGGTCAATATTTTTAATCAGTATTTGTAAGCATAAACCAGGAGTGGAATAATCGTAGGAAAAGTATAATAGAAACATGTCACCACTTCTGTATTTTTCAGAGAAGTTATATAGAAACAGGGGTGCACTATAGTATCCAGGAAAGATAATGATCATCAAGGGGTGCAATACCTAGTCTATGTATGAACATATGAAACCAAAGAGAAAAAAGTAGACTAGTATAGTATGCACAACCACAATCATTATAGAAAATATATATAAACACCTTTACTGCACCTCAAAAGATATACACATAAAAACATTTAAAACATGGTACATGAATTAGTACGAAAAAACCACACTCCAAGAGATAGAAACTCCTCATAATGATGAGGTCATAACACCTATAAATATTGTCCTGCATATGCATTGGAAATTGTGTGCACATCAATCCATATATATGACAACAACAGCACTATGTATATACCCACTATCCCAGGTATGAAGAGCAAATAGCCCAGGAGGGTGACCCATTCCCCCGACGAAGCTGCTGCGGCAGTGATACGCGTGGGGCCTGCTTCCACCACACTCCTCCATTTCTGAGCTATTCTGCCCGTTTCCCCTGTGCATTCATAGGGAGTTTACTTGCTTTTTTTGGACTTCTGCCTCATATTTTTCTGCAGCATATCTCAGGATCCATCTTATCCATGCACAGGTTGTATCCACAGGGTTGATGTACTTCATCGTCACCTTTATTTCAGGGGACTATATATATGGGTCACCCTCCTGGGCTATTTGCTCTTCCTACCTGGGATAGTGGGTATATACATAGTGCTGTTGTTGTCATATATATGGATTGATGTGCACACAATTTCCAATGCATATGCAGGACAATATTTATAGGTGTTATGACCTCATCATTATGAGGAGTTTCTATCTCTTGGAGTGTGTTTTTTTCGTACTAATTCATGTACCATGTTTTAAATGTTTTTATGTGTATATCTTTTGAGGTGCAATAAAGGTGTTTATATATATTTTCTATATTGATTGTGGTTGTGCATACTATACTAGTCTACTTTTTTCTCTTTGGTTTCACTTCTGTATTTTTCATGCACTGTTGGTTTTGGCTTACAAATACTGATGTAAAATACTGACCAAACACTGAACATGTGAACGTGGCCTTACAATGTTAGTGTATGCAGCCTTTTCTGACACTCCATAGACTTACACTGTAGAGCGCAGTGTGACCCGGAGAGTCTGCCTAGCCAAGACGTCACTCTGAAGAGCAGAAGACCAGTGCTGGACATCAGAGAGAGCGGCAGTAGGTGAGGACAAACTCACACTACATAATATGCATATATTCATGCATTTAATATAAAACAATATAGATGGTAGTGCTTCTTTAACCAGGTTTTGGTATTCTGACAGATAAGACTCTATCTCAACATCTCTTACTCAAATCACAATTTTCCTTAAAGTATCACTCCAGTCTTTTTATTTCAGCATCCATTAGCTATCAGTAATGTATGTATATTGCATGCATTAAAATACTTACCGGTTACTGCCTTCTGGTGCTTCTAGTACCGCTCCGGACCTCTCTTGGATCATGTGACCACCTCTGTGACTCAATACCGCTTCTTCTGTTGGATCAGATGATACTTTTTCTATTTAAGTCTATGAGAATCAGAACTAAGCTCTCACAGATGCACAGTAGGATCATGTTCACACATTCAGTATTTGGTCAGTATTTTACCTCAGTATTTGTAAGCCAAAACCAGTAGAGGGGACAATAACAGGAAAAGTATAATAGAAACACGTCACCACTTCTGTATTTATCACCCACTCCTGGTTTTGGCTTTCAGATTTTGAGGTTAAATACTGACCAAATACTGAATGTGTGACCATGGCCTAACAAAGGGACCAACAGTCCATGGTGTGCGCTGCCTAGTCAAACCTGTAGTCACATGATGTAGGAGGGGAACAGCATTGGAAACACTAGAAGATAGTGACCTGCAAGTATTTTAATACATCGCTTACAACTAATGGATAGTGAAATTAAAAAAATGCTAAAATGGGGTTTTAAAGGATTTTTTCAGTAGTAGCTGGTCAATAACAGTGCTGAATGGCATCTGCATGTGACTGAATGACTAACAAAGGTAAAGGAAACTAATTGAAAAAGTAATTAGTACTCTGGAAACTCTCACCATTCACATGGCTTAATAATATAGCATATCTAGAGAGCTGTTTTGCAGTGTAAAAAGCCTGGTAAATGGCAAGCATTAGTGAGAGTGTCTGAGGAGTCAGTGTCACGGAGACAGGAAATTGATTCTGCAAACAAGCTTCAGAATTCAGCTAGGAGAGAATATCCCTGTCCACTTGTCTATTTATACAACCAAACATATTGTTTTATTATGCGTCAATCACTGATCATTTATTTTTGGTGTGCCGTCTTGACATCTCTCTAGGAGACTTGTTCTAGAAGACTAGAACCTACCAAGCTAAACTCCCTGGGAGATCGAAACATAATTACTTCTGCTAAGCTGCTTAAACCCTTACTTATTGTAAGAATGAAATGTTGAAAGAAATAGACAAAATACCTGTCCATTTTCTTTCTATTAACTAAGCTGATGATATTGTGTATTGGAAGACAAGCAAATTATCTGGAAATCCTCACAATGGGAAGTGGAGGCTCTTCAGCACTAATATTGGTTTGGAGCATCAATGGTAATGAGCCTGCATCCAATTCTACGTACACTCACTGTTTGGATCAAGGCAGGTTACCGTACATTGTAATAGGAAGAAGAGTGTTTGATAGACCATATTAGGGAAGGCGGCACACGGCAGACAGTCATACCACTACAGACCGGAGTGACCTTTACCCTTTCCCGACATGGCCAATTTCCATTTTCATTTTTTCCTCACCTTCTTACAGAGCCTTAACTTTTTTATTTTATTGTCCACATAGACCTATGAAGACTTGTTATTTGTAGGACAAGTTGTACTTTTGAATTAGAACATTCATTTTACCACATGGTGTACTGGAAAACAGGGAAAAAATTCCAAGTGAAGTGAAATAAAAAAAAAGCAATTCTGGCATTGTTTGTTGGGAATTATTTTTACAGCATACAAATTATGTCACAATATGATTCTGCTCAATACTAAGATTACAACGATACCAAATATGTTCAATTTTTATTATTATTTTAGTGGCGAAAAAATGATATCTGAAGTTTCCCCCCCAAACAATTTTGGGGTTGTGTTGCCGTTTTCTGAGACCCATAACATTTTAATTTTTCAGTTGATAAAGCTGTGTGACAGTTTTTTTTTTTGCAGGGCAAGACGACATCTTATTATGAACATTTTGGGATAGATTTTGCGCGCTTGTTACAACCTTTTTAGTTGCATTGCAGAGACCAAAAAAAACTTAATTTTGGCAATCTGAAATTTTTTTCCATTTACGGTGTATACAATTTGGGTTAATTGCTTTTTATATTTTGATAGATCTTAGTTTTATTAACACGGTGATACTATATATATATATATATATATATACAGTATATATATATATATGTATATATATATATATATATATATACATATGCTTTTAAAATGGTTTTATCATCTTTATTTTTAATGGTGGAAAAGGCAGGGATTTGAATTTGTGAGTTTTTCATATTTTATTAAAAACCATTTTTTATTTTACTTTTCACTGTATTTATTAGTTCTCTTAGAGGACTTGGAACTGATCGCTTGTGCTACATGCAGCAATACCATATTGCTGCATTTGGTAAAAGCTAGGCCACATTCAGGGTTTCAAGGGAGCTCCATAATGCTCTTCAACAGACACCCTGCTGTCATAGCAACAAAATGGCGAATTACGATCACGTCATGGACATACTGATGGGCACATAGAATGATGCGCCCCCATGCTGGTATGCTGTTAATGCCAATTACAATTGTAAGTTGTTAGAGGCAGGTCCTGGCTGTAACACACAGCTATTACCTGCTGAGTATGGGGCGAGCTCACCCCATGAGCCGCTCCATACACCCGCTAGTGACTTGTGGATGTATGGCGGATGTTGGTAAGGGGTTAAATGGAAGGTATGATCAGAAAATCAGTTTTTTGTGTTATATACAGTACAGACCAAAAGTTTGGACACACCTTCTCATTTAAAGATTTTTCTGTATTTTCATGACTATGAAAATTGTACATTCATACTGAAGGCATCAAAACTATGAATTAACACATGTGGAATTATATACTTAGCAAAAAAGTGTGAAACAACTGAAATTATGTCTTATATTCTAGGTTCTTCAAAGTAGCCACCTTTTGCTTTGATGACTGCTTTACACACTCTTGGCATTCTCTTGATGAACTTCAAGAGGTAGTCACCAGGAATGGTCTTCCAACAATCTTGAAGGAGTTCTCAGAGATGCTTAGCCTTGTTGGCCCTTTTGCCTTCACTCTGCGGTCCAGCTCACCCCAACCATCTATAGAAGCCAGGTCATCTGGCGTAGCACCCCATCACTCTCGTTCTTGGTCAAATAGCCCTTGCACAGCCTGGAGGTGTGTTTGGGGTCATTGTCCTGTTGAAAAATAAATGATGGTCCAACTAAATGCAAACCGGATGGAATAGCATGCTGCTGCAAGATGCTGTGGTAGCCATGATGGTTCAGTATGCCTTCAATTTTGAATAAATACCCAACAGTGTCACCAGCAAAGCACCCCCCCCACCATCATACCTCCTCCTCCATGCTTCACGGTGGGAACCAGGCATGTAGAGTCAATCCGTTCACCTTTTCTGCGTCGCACAAAGACATGGTGGTTGGAACCAAAGATCTCAAATTTGGACTCATCAGACCAGCACAGATTTCCACTGATCTAATGTCCATTCCTTGTGTTCTTTAGCCCAAACAAGTCTCTTCTGCTTGTTGCCTGTCCTTAGCAGTGGTTTCCTAGCAGCTGTTTTACCATGAAGACCTGCTGCACAAAGTCTCCTTTTAACAGTTGTAGAGATGTGTCTGCTGCTAGAACTCTGTGTGGCATTGACCTGGTCTCTAATCTGAGCTGCTGTTAACTTGCGATTTCTGAGGCTTGTGACTCGGATAAACTTATCCTCAGAAGCAGAGGTGACTCTTGGTCTTCCTTTCCTGGGACGGTCCTCATGTGAGCCAGTTTTTTTGTAGCGCTTGATGGTTTTTGCCACTGCGCTTGGGGACACTTTCAAAGTTTTCCCAATTTTTTGGACTGACTGACCTTCATTTCTTAAAGTAATGATAGCCACTTGTTTTTCTTTACTTAGCTGCTTTTTTCCTGCCATAATACAAATTCTAACAGGCTATTCAGTAGGACTATCAGCTGTGTATCCACCAGACTTCTGCACAACACACCTGATGGTCCCAACCCCATTTATAAGGCAAGAAATCCCACTTATTAAACCTGACAGGGCACACCTGTGAAGTGACAACCATTCCCGGTGACTATCTCTTAAAGCTCATCAAGAAAATGCCAAGAGTGTGTAAAGCAGTCATCAAAGCAAAAGGTGGCTACTTTGAAGAACCTAGAATATAAGACATAATTTCAGTTGTTTCACAGTTTTTGTTAAGTATATAATTCCACATGTGTTAATTCATAGTTTTGATGCCTTCAGTGTGAATGTACAATTTTCATAGTCATGAAAATACAGAAAAATCTTTAAATGAGAAGGTGTGTCCAAACTTTTGGTCTGTACTGTATATCTTTAAAAATAATTTGGCAATACTTTTTTTCATATCACAATCTTTGTTTAAAAATAAATTAGCAATCTTGCAAATTTCACGCTGGGCACTGGGGCTTTTTTAGACTTGATCTCCCTATTCTTTCAGGAAAAGTTTTTAGCAAGGCTCCATATTATTACATGCAGGATAACAATGACCGGTAATATCTCTATACACAGCTGATGACACAAGATCCACCACTCACAATAGGCAATGTCACAGATGACCCTCAGCCCACTCCCTTAACAATGACCTTAGCACACACTCAATAGATGCTTTAACCCCTTAATGACGGCCAATACGTCTTTTAACTGACCTGAGATATAAGAGAATAGCCGCCCTGTTGTGAATTCTGTGGCAGAGCTCCCTCCTGTGGTCACAAGTGGTACTTCGGCTGGTTCTCTCTGTGAGCTTCCGTTGGTGGAGGAAAGTGGTACTGCGGCTTCTGAGTTTCCTTCCTCAGGTGATGTGGTGAAGTCGTTAGGTGCTTCTCTATTTAACTCCACCTAGTGCTTTGATCCTGGGTTCCAGTCAATGTTCTAGTATTGGACCTGTTTCCTCCTGGATCGTTCCTGTGGCCTGCTGCTCTGCATAGCTAAGTTCCTCTTTGCTATTGTTTGCTGTTTTTTTCTGTCCAGCTTGTCTGTTTGTTTTTTTCTGCTTGCTGGAAGCTCTGGGACGCAGAGGGTGTACCTCCGTGCCGTTAGTTCGGTACGGAGGGTCTTTTTGCCCCCTTTGCGTGGTTTTTGTAGGGTTTTGTGTTGACCGCAAAGTTACCTTTCCTATCCTCGCTCTGTTCAGAAAGTTGGGCCTCACTTTGCTAAATCTATTTCATCTCTACGTTTGTCTTTTCATCTTAACTCACAGTCATTATATGTGGGGGCTGCCTTTTCCTTTGGGGTATTTCTCTGAGGCAAGGTAGGCTTATTTTCTATCTTCATGCTAGCTAGTTTCTCAGGCCGTGCCGAGTTGCATAGGCAGCGTTAGGCGCAATCCACGGCTGCCTTTAGTGTGGTTGGAGAGGATTAGGGATTGCGGTCAACAGAGTTCCCACGTCTCAGAGCTCGTTCTTGTTTTTTGGGTTATTGCCAGGTCACTGTATGTGCGCTGACCTCTATGTCCATTGTGGTACTGAATTACCTTTCATAACAGTACTGGAAGCCAAAGTACTAATGATTCTCAATAGAGGGAAAAAAGAAGTTCTGAGACCATTTTTTTTTCTTTGCACTGTGTTTTGCCTTTTTTTTCCCCTAGACATTTGGGTGGTTCAGGACACAGGTGTAGTGATGGACATTAAAGGTCTGTCTTCATGTGTGGATCAGCTCACGGCAAGAGTGCAAAGTATTCAAGACTTTGTGGTTCAGAATTCTATGTTAGAACCGAGAATCCCTATTCCTGATTTGTTTTTTGGAGATAGAACTAAATTTCTGAGTTTCAAAAATAATTGTAAACTATTTCTGGCTTTGAAACCTCGCTCCTCTGGTGACCCAGTTCAACAAGTTAGGATCGTTATTTCATTTTTGCGTGGCGATCCTCAGGACTGGGCATTTTCCCTTGCGCCAGGGGATCCTGCATTAAGTAATATCGATGCATTTTTCCTGGCGCTCGGATTGCTGTACGATGAGCCTAATTCTGTGGATCAGGCAGAGAAGAATTTGCTGGCTCTGTGTCAGGGTCAGGATGAAATAGAGGTATATTGTCAGAAATTTAGAAAGTGGTCCGTACTCACTCAATGGAATGAAGGTGCGCTCGCAGCTATTTTCAGAAAAGGTCTCTCTGAAGCCCTTAAAGATGTCATGGTGGGATTTCCTATGCCTGCTGGTCTGAATGAGTCTATGTCTTTGGCCATTCAGATCGGTCGACGCTTGCGCGAGCGTAAATCTGTGCTCCATTTGGCGGTATTACCTGAGCTTAAACCTGAGCCTATGCAGTGCGATAGGACTTTGACCAGAGTTGAACGGCAAGAACACAGATGTCTGAATGGGCTGTGTTTCTACTGTGGTGATTCCACTCATGCTATCTCTGATTGTCCTAAGCGCACTAAGCGGTTCGCTAGGTCTGCCACCATTGGTACGGTACAGTCAAAATTTCTTCTGTCCGTTACCTTGATCTGCTCTTTGTCATCGTATTCTGTCATGGCATTTGTGGACTCAGGCGCTGCTCTGAATTTGATGGACTTGGAGTATGCTAGGCGTTGTGGTTTTTTTTTGGAGGCCTTGCAGTGTCCTATTCCATTGAGAGGAATTGATGCTACGCCTTTGGCCAAGAATAAGCCTCAGTACTGGACCCAGCTGACCATGTGCATGGCTCCTGCACATCAGGAGGTTATTCGCTTTCTGGTGTTGCATAATCTGCATGATGTGGTCGTGTTGGGGTTGCCATGGCTACAAGTCCATAATCCAGTTTTAGATTGGAAATCCATGTCTGTGTCCAGCTGGGGTTGTCAGGGGGTACATGGTGATGTCCCATTTCTGACTATTTCGTCATCCACCCCTTCTGAGGTTCCTGAGTTCTTGTCTGATTACCGGGATTTATTTGATGAGCCCAAGTCCGATACCCTACCTCCGCATAGGGATTGTGATTGTGCTATCGATTTGATTCCTGGTAGTAAATTCCCAAAAGGTCGACTGTTTAATTTATCTGTGCCTGAGCACGCCGCTATGCAGAGTTATGTGAAGGAGTCTTTGGAGAAGGGGCATATTCGCCCGTCATCGTCGCCATTGGGAGCAGGGTTCTTTTTTGTAGCCAAGAAGGATGGTTCACTGAGACCTTGTATAGATTACCGCCTTCTAAATAAGATCACGGTTAAATTTCGGTACCCCTTGCCATTGTTATCTGATTTGTTTGCTCGGATTAAGGGGGCTAGTTGGTTCACCAAGATAGATCTTCGTGGTGCGTATAATCTTGTGCGTATTAAGCGAGGCGATGAGTGGAAAACTGCATTTAATACGCCCGAGGGCCATTTTGAGTATCTAGTAATGCCATTCGGACTTGCCAATGCTCCATCAGTGTTTCAGTCCTTTATGCATGACATCTTCCGAGAGTACCTGGATAAATTCCTGATTGTGTACTTAGATGACATTTTGATCTTCTCGGATGATTGGGAGTCTCATGTGAAGCAGGTCAGAACGGTGTTTCAGGTCCTGCGTGCTAATTCTTTCTTTGTGAAGGGATCAAAGTGTCTCTTTGGTGTTCAGAAGGTTTCATTTTTGGGGTTCATCTTTTCCCCTTCTACTATCGAGATGGATCCTGTTAAGGTCCAAGCCATCCATAATTGGACTCAGCCGACATCTCTGAAAAGTCTGCAAAAGTTCCTGGGCTTTGTTAATTTTTATCGTCGCTTCATCTGCAATTTTTCTAGTATTGCTATACCATTGACCGATTTGACCAAGAAAGGTGCTGATTTGGTCAATTGGTCTTCTGCTGCGGTGGAAGCTTTTCAAGAGTTGAAGCGTCGTTTTTCTTCTGCCCCTGTGTTGTGTCAACCAGATGTTTCGCTTCCGTTCCAGGTCGAGGTTGATGCTTCTGAGATTGGAGCGGGGGCTGTTTTGTCGCAGAGAAGTTCTGATTGCTCGGTGATGACACCATGCGCCTTCTTTTCCAGGAAGTTTTCGCCTGCTGAGCGTAATTATGATGTGGGCAATCGAGAATTGCTGGCCATGAAGTGGGCATTCGAGGAGTGGCGTCATTGGCTTGAAGGAGCTAAGCATCGCGTGGTGGTCTTGACTGATCATAAGAACTTGACTTATTTCGACTCTGCCAAGCGGTTGAATCCTAGACAAGCTCGTTGGTCGTTGTTTTTTGCCGTTTTGACTTTGTGATTTCATACCTTCCGGGCTCTAAAAATGTGAAGGCGGATGCTCTGTCTAGGAGTTTTGTGCCCGACTCTCCGGGTGTATCTGAGCTGGCGGGTATCCTCAAAGAGGGAGTAATTGTGTCTGCCATCTCCCCTGATTTGCGGCGGGTGCTGCAAAAATTTCAGGCTAATAAACCTGATCGTTGCCCAGCGGAGAAACTGTTTGTCCCTGATAGGTGGACGAATAAAGTTATCTCTGAGGTTCATTGTTCGGTGTTGGCTGGTCATCCTGGAATCTTTGGTACCAGAGAGTTGGTGGCTAGATCCTTTTGGTGGCCATCTCTGTCGCGGGATGTGTGTACTTTTGTGCAGTCCTGTGGGATTTGTGCTCGGGCTAAGCCCTGCTGTTCTCGTGCCAGTGGGTTGCTTTTGCCCTTGCCGGTCCCGAAGAGGCCTTGGACACATATCTCTATGGATTTTATTTCAGATCTTCCCGTCTCTCAAAAGATGTCAGTCATTTGGGTGGTCTGTGATCGCTTCTCTAAGATGGTCCATTTGGTACCCTTGTCTAAATTGCCTTCCTCCTCTGATTTGGTGCCATTGTTTTTCCAGCATGTGGTTCGTTTGCATGGCATTCCGGAGAATATCGTTTCTGACAGAGGTTCCCAGTTTGTTTCGAGGTTTTGGCAAGCCTTTTGTGGTAGGATGGGCATTGACTTGTCTTTTTCCTCGGCTTTCCATCCTCAGACTAATGGCCAGACCGAACGAACCAATCAGACCTTGGAAACATATCTGAGATGCTTTGTTTCTGCTGATCAGGATGACTGGGTGTCCTTTTTGCCTTTGGCTGAGTTCGCCCTTAATAATCGGGCCAGCTCGGCTACCTTGGTTTCACCGTTTTTCTGCAACTCTGGGTTCCATCCTCGTTTCTCTTCAGGGCAGGTTGAGTCTTCGGACTGTCCTGGTGTGGATACTGTGGTGGACAGGTTGCAGCAGATTTGGACTCATGTGGTGGACAATTTGACTTTGTCCCAGGAGAAGGCTCAACGTTTTGCTAATCGCAGACGCTGTGTGGGTCCCCGACTTCGGGTTGGGGACTTGGTTTGGTTATCTTCTCGTCATATTCCTATGAAGGTTTCCTCTCCTAAGTTTAAACCTCATTTTATTGGTCCGTATAGGATTTCTGAGATTCTTAATCCTGTGTCTTTTCGTCTGACCCTTCCAGATTCATTTTCCATACATAACGTATTCCATAGGTCATTGTTGCGGAGATACGTGGCACCTATGGTTCCATCTGTTGATCCTCCTGCCCCGGTTTTGGTGGAGGGGGAGTTGGAGTATATTGTGGAGAAGATTTTGGATTCTCGTGTTTCAAGGCGGAAACTCCAGTATCTGGTTAAGTGGAAGGGTTATGCTCAGGAAGATAATTCCTGGGTCTTTGCCTCTGATGTCCATGCTCCCGATCTTGTTCGTGTCTTTCATATGGCTCATCCTGGTCGTCCTGGGAGCTCTGGTGCGGGTTCGGTGACCCCTCCTCAAGGGGGGGGGGGTACTGTTGTGAATTCTGTGGCAGAGCTCCCTACTGTGGTCACAAGTGGTACTTCGGCTGGTTCTCTCTGTGAGCTTCCGTTGGTGGAGGAAAGTGGTACTGCGGCTTCTGAGTTTCCTTCCTCAGGTGATGTGGTGAAGTCGTTAGGTGCTTCTCTATTTAACTCCACCTAGTGCTTTGATCCTGGCTTCCAGTCAATGTTCTAGTATTGGACCTGTTTCCTCCTGGATCGTTCCTGTGGCCTGCTGCTCTGCATAGCTAAGTTCCTCTTTGCTATTGTTTGCTGTTTTTTTCTGTCCAGCTTGTCTATTTGTTTTTTTCTGCTTGCTGGAAGCTCTGGGACGCAGAGGGTGTACCTCCGTGCCGTTAGTTCGGTACGGAGGGTCTTTTTGCCCCCTTTGCGTGGTTTTTGTAGGGTTTTGTGTTGACCGCAAAGTTACCTTTCCTATCCTCGCTCTGTTCAGAAAGTTGGGCCTCACTTTGCTAAATCTATTTCATCTCTACGTTTGTCTTTTCATCTTAACTCACAGTCATTATATGTGGGGGCTGCCTTTTCCTTTGGGGTATTTCTCTGAGGCAAGGTAGGCTTATTTTCTATCTTCAGGCTAGCTAGTTTCTCAGGCCGTGCCGAGTTGCATAGGCAGCGTTAGGCGCAATCCACGGCTGCCTTTAGTGTGGTTGGAGAGGATTAGGGATTGCGGTCAACAGAGTTCCCACGTCTCAGAGCTCGTTCTTGTTTTTTGGGTTATTGCCAGGTCACTGTATGTGCGCTGACCTCTATGTCCATTGTGGTACTGAATTACCTTTCATAACACCTCCCCATACAGATGACAATCCAGCATCTGTCGGTTGTACACTATAGCTGACAACTTGCTGTACCAGCCACGATCAGTATTTGCACCATCTAAATCTGTTTAACCCCTTAGATGCTGCTGTCAATAGTGACTACATCATTCTAAATGGTTAACAGAGTGTGGGGGCTTCTTCTTTGTCACAATTGGTGCCCTCAGATCATGATTTTGTTGTCCTGATGTTTGCCATGGCAATTCATGACCAAATAGTGGCCTTAGAGTCTGACGGCTGTAGTAATCTGTTTAGAAGTTAGCAACATTTAGGTGGTAAAAATACACATTTTCATTTCTGTCATACCACTTTGCATTAATTCCTGTAAAGCACCTGAAGGGTTAATAAACTACCTGACAGCAGTTTTCAATATGTTTAGGGGTTCTGTTTTTAAAATGGTATCACGTTTGTGGGTTTCCCAATATATGGGACCCCTAAAGTCACTTCAAACATGGATAAGTCCCTAAAAAAAAAAATTTTGTAAATTTCTTTGAAAAAATGAAAAATTGCTGCTACATTTTTAAACCTCCTAAAATGCTAACAAAATAAAATAACATTTTACAAATGGTGCTGATGTAAAGCAGACATGTGGGAAATGTTATTTATTAATGGTTTGCTGTTGTATGACTATCTGGATTAAAGGGATAATCATTCAAATTTAGAAAATTACAAATTTTTTAACATTTTTCTCAAATTTTTGATATTTTTTATAAATAAACATAAAAAATGTTGAACAAAATTTATCATTATCATAAAGTATAATGTGTCACGAAAAAACAATCTCAAAATCACTGGGATTTGTTGAAGCGTTGCAGAGTTATTACCACATAAAGTGACACTGGTCAGATTTCAAAAATTTGGCTCGGTCACTAAGGGGTTAAAAATAAGATAGGATCAGGATATGTTCATTGTGGCTAATATTTATGTATTGCTTCCTGGAACAACAACAAGTAAGAGTTTAACTCCTTAACGACCACCTCTATGCCATTTTACAGCGGTATGTAAGGGTACTTCTTCCTCAGCGCTGCTTTTTAACTGTGCTGAAAAATAAGTGTATAGTGCCCCCTAGCATCAGAAATTCTCCAGGGTCTTAGCTACCGAGGGTTAGGGGTAGGATAGGGTTGGGGCTAGGGATAGGGTTAGGGTTGGGGTTAGGGTTGTGTTGGGAATAGGGTTGTGGTTATGGTTGTGGCTATGGTTGGGATTACGGTTAGGGTTGAGATTAGGGTTAGGGGTGTGTTAGGGTTAAGGTTGTGGTTAGGGTTGGTATTAGGGTTAGGGGTGTGTTGGGGTTAGGGTTGGAGTTAGAATTGAGGGGTTTCCACTGTTTAGGTACATCAGGGGGTCTCCAAACACGACATGGCGCCACCATTGATTCCAGACAATTTTGCGTTCAAAAAGTCAAATGGTGCGCCCTCCCTTCTGAACCCTGCCATGCAAACAAACAGTGACTTTCTCCCATATACATGGTATCGGCGTACTCGGGAGAAATTGCACAACAAAGTTTGTGGTCCAATTTCTCCTGTTTTCCTAGTGAAAATAAAAAAAAGGTTCCAAAGTAAATTGTTTGTGAAAAAAGTAAAATTTTAATTTTTCCCTTCCACATTGCTTTAGTTCTACTGAAGGGTTAATTTTCTTCTTGAATGTGCTTTTGCGCACCATGAGGGGTGCAGTTTTTAGAATGGTGTCACTTTTGGGTATTTTCTGCTATTTTGACCGCCCAAACTCACTTCAAATGGGAGGAGGTCCCTAAAAAAATGGCTTTGCAAATTTTGTTGTAAAGATGAGAAATCAACGGTCAACTTTTAACCATTATAACATTCTAACAAAAAAATTATATTTCCAAACTTGTGCTGATGTAAAGTTGACATGTGGGAAATGTTGTTTATTAACTATTTTGTGTGACACCACTCTCTGATTTAAAAGTACAAATATTAAAAGTTTGAAAATTGCAAAATTTTCTAATTTTTTGCCAAATTTCAGTTTTTTCCATAAATAAATGCAAGTTATACTGAAGAAATTTTACCACTAACATGAAGTATGAAGTACAAAAAAACAAATCTCAGAATCAGTGGGATGCGTTGAAACATTCCTGAGCTATAACTTCATAAAATGACAGTGGTCAGAATTGTAAAAATTGGCTGTCACTAAGGGGTTAAAAAAAAAACCCAGTGACCAGTGTGAGAACTGAAAGATTTCTATTTTGTATTTTTAACACAGACTGTGATATAGAAAAAAAAAACATTGCAAAAATAGGTTATTTTCTGACGACAGCTTTCCTTTAAAGAAAGTGGATTTGTAATGAACACCATCTGTGATAATTTACCAATTTCCAATAAATACTTCAAATATTAAACAACCTGAATATTGAAAATCATCTATTTTTTTTAAACACATAGGTACAAATATTATTTTCACAATTTAACCCCTTCAAGTCGCGGCCCTTTTTCATTTTTGCGTTTTCGTTTTTCATTTCCCTCCTTCCCTGAGCCATAACTTTTTTATTTTTCCGTCAATATGGTCATGTGAGGGCTTATTTTTTGCAGGACAAGTTGTACTTTTGAACGACACCATTGGTTTTACCATGTCTTTTACTAGAAAACGGGAAAAAAATTCCAATTGCGGTGAAATTGCAAAAAAAGTGCAATCCCACACTTGTTTTTTTGTTTGGCTTTTTTGCTAGGTTCACTAAATGCTAAAACTGACCTGCCATTATGATTCTCTAGGTCATTACGAGTTCATAGACACCTAACATGACTAGGTTATTTTTTATCTAAGTGGTGAAAAAAAATTCCAAACTTTGCTAAAAAAAAAAAAGTGCCATTTTCCGATACCCGTAGCGTCTCCATTTTTCGTGATCTGGGGTCGGGTGAGGGCTTATTTTTTGCGTGCCGAGCTGATGTTTTTAATGATACCATTTTTGCGCAGATACGTTCTTTTGATCGCCAGTTATTGCATTTTAATGCAATGTCGCGGCGACCAAAAAACGTAATTCTGGCGTTTCGGATTTTTTTCTCGCTACGCCGTTTAGCGATCAGGTTAATGCTTTTTTTAATTGATAGATCGGGCGATTCTGAACACGGCGATACCAAATACGTGTAGGTTTGGTTTTTTTTTTATTGTTTTATTTAGGATGGGGCGAAAGGTTGGTGATTTAAACTTTTATATTTTTTATATTTTTTCATATTTTTAAAAACATTTTTTTTTTACTTGTGCCATGCTTCAATAGCCTCCATGGGAGGCTAGAAGCTGGCATAGCCTGATCGGCTCTGCTACATAGCAGCGATCATCAGATCGCTGCTATGTAGCAGAAATGCAGGTGTGCTGTGAGCGCCGACCACAGGGGGGCGCTCACAGCAGACCTGCATCAGTAACCATAGAGGTCTCAAGGACCTCTATGGTTACCTTCCTGATGCATCGCCGACCCCCGATCATGTGACGGGGGTCGGCGATGACGTCAAATCCGGCCGCCCGGCCGGATGCGGTAGTTAAATGCCGCTGTCTGTGTTTGACAGCGGCATTTAACAGGTTAATAGCGGCGGGTGAATAGCGATTTCACCCGCCGCTATTGTGTGCACATGTCAGCTGTACAAAACAGCTGACATGTCGCGACTTTGATGTGGGTTCACCGCCGGAGCCCACATGAAAGGGGGATTCACGGCATGCGCAGTACTAGTACGGCGCATGTCGTGAAGGGGTTAAAGACGTTTATTGTGTGGCTTGTGTCAGTTTTCTGCTTGGAAAAAAAGATACAATTGTTGGCACACATATTTTACCCCCAAATTTGTGATTTTTTTCCCTTCATTTTTACCTTACTCTTCACATTTTAAAACTGGGCAAAGCACAAGGAGGCATAGCGTCCCAAGGCCTGACAAATAACTGGAGATTACAGGAGGAAATGGCATTAATCAGAGAGTAATATACTACAGCCACACATAATTGGAATATTGCATATTTTTTAGGGCATGTGATGAATTTACCAAGAAGCATAACTTATTACATTTGTTGTATTTTACTCCATTCATCTTTTGTATGTATCATATGTAGAAAATCTTAAGCAGCTGACCCTCTCTGTATTTAAAGGGAAATTATCATCAGGGAATCATCTATTGTTTAAAAATTATGTATTTGTGTTCCATGTATTTTTAACATTTTTGACAATGTTATTTTTATCCATTTTACAATTTTATTAAAAAAGGAACATTAGTAATCTTGCAATTTTCACACTGGCTACTGGGACCTTTTTTTAGACTCATACTTTCTGTTCTATCAGGAAGAGTTTTCAACAGACTCCTCAGAGGCAGGATTACAACAACAGGTGACACATGCTCGCTAGATACTTCAGTACAAAGATAGAGTCCAGAGTCTGTTTTATGTGGCATGAACAGGAAGTTAGAATCTAAAAAAAGCCCTAACAGTCAGTGTGAAAAATTCCAAGATTCCTTTTTTTTAATAGAGTGTGATATGTGAATTTTTTTTATGAAATATGTTATTTTCTGATTATAGCTTTTTTAGCAGCATCTGGCCAATCAGCAGAGCAGTATATGTCCTGGAGCCAACACCCCTCATGTATAGTAAATTCAGCAGAGTTTTACTGTAAGTGCTAAAAGACATGAATTAAAGGGAACCTGTCACTTCGGCAGGGCAGAGAAGTATCTGTGCAGGAGTGTGATGGGGGACACTGTGGATGATGTTGGATGCGTCATCCGCATGCAGCAGGGAAGGAGGTCAGCGATCGTAAGAAGAGAGGAGGCGCTGGATCAAGACCAGAGACGCCCATCGGCCAGTTGGTCCTTCTCCTAAATCATTGTTTCTAGCCATGCCCCATCAAAATAAAAAAAGATTACGTCCAATAGATTAAAAAAAAATTCTTTACAGGTTTTCCCAATATCAACCAAGGAAGGAATATAAAAATGACATAAAAATTAAGTCACATGCATCGTGAAAAAAAGAGGCAAAAATGATTTGAACATTGAACGAGAACATTTTTCAAATCCGTTAAAAGCACTTGTACGTTAAAATAAAAAATGTGTTGTCTGGAATAGGAAAAAATGGCCCAGTTCTTAACAGGTTAATATAAGTAGACCTGTCCACTCTTCACATGTTGGAAATGCAGAATCGCACAACATAGATATTTGTGTAAAAGTTATTAAATTATGGAGGGACTGCGACTAATAAGGGTCATAATGGTTGTAATTTGTTCCTAACAGTTTCATTATTGCTGAAGAAGACGTATCATTCATGTGCTTACGTTTATAGGATTCAGTTCACTATGTGTTTTAGTCATTTTACATCCATTATACTGCCTGGTTAGTGTGAAATTGACATTTCCATTACAGGAGCTAAGGTTCCTGACATGTCATAACACATCACGTTTCGGAGCGTCAGTGACATCTAACAGACAGTAAACGATATGTGATGTGAAATACTGTCTCAAATTTCTGCAGCAAAGGACACTTTTCTTATAGTCTTTGCAAAAATCGTACACAAAACTACAGAATACAACAAAAGGGTATGTGCACACGTTTGTTTTTTTGCAGAAGGAAAATCTGCTACACAAAGTCAAAAAATGACAGGGAAAACACTGCACAAAATATGCCCACTTTAGACACATTTTTGCCTGCATTTTTTAAGTGTCTTTTCTTGTGTTTTTCCCATTTATTTGAAAGGTTGAAAAAATGCTGCAAAAAAAAACTATGAAAGAATTGACATGCTACAAATGTAAAAAATAAAGGTTTTAATGGTTCCATTCCACAAGGAAAACATAATCAGCATTTGATTACAGAACGCACTTTGCTGATATTGTAAACGTTGTGGGGTTTTTTGCAATGACAAAAAAGCACAAGGAAAAAAAAATGTGTGAAATCGTAGCATGTGAACAAGCTTTAGGGTAAGTGCACACGTTGCGGATTGGTCGCTGCGGATTCGCAGCAGTTTTCAATGAGTTTACAGTACAATGTAAACCTATGGAAAACAAAATCCGCAGTGCTAATGCTGCGGAAAAGACGCACAGAAACGTAGCGTTGTTTATTCCGCAGCATGTCAATTCTTCGTGTGGATTCCGCAGCGGTTTACACCTGCTCCATATTAGGAATCTGCAGGTGTAAAACCGCAGGTGGAATCTGCACAGAATCCACAAAAAAATGTGGTTTACCTGCGGTGCGGTTTACCTGCGGATTTAACAAAATCAGTCCGGAAAAATCTGCACCACTTTCCGTAACGTCTGCACGTGGCCTTAAAGGGAACCTGTCACCTGAATTTGGCGGGACCGGTTTTCGGTCATATGGGCGGAGTTTTCGGGTGTTTGATTCACCCTTTCCTTACCCGCTGGCTGCATGCTGGCTGCAATATTGGATTGAAGTTCATTCTCTGTCCTCTGTAGTACATGCCTGCACAAGGCAAGATTGCTTTGCGCAGGCGTGTACTATGGAGGACAGAGAATGAACTTCAATCCAATATTGCAGCCAGCATGCAGCCAGCAGGTAAAGAAAGGGTGAATCAAACACCCGAAAACTCCGCCAATATGACCCAAAACCAGTCCCGCCAAATTCAGGTGACAGGTTCCCTTTAAGGAATTGCCTTTCTAAAACAATATTTTGTATATGACGGTGCTATTCTTTATTCATTTTACTTCTTTTGAACCTGGGTTTTCCTCCTCATTGAGTGTCAGTTTTGTCCTCCTAAGGTTAAATTCACATATGGCTGACTGGTTGTAATGATCCATTCAACTGAGATTCATTCATTCATTCATTCATTCATCTGAGTTGGGCTTCCTGAACTTCATGTGCATGCTGGCAGAGCAATCTTATTCAGATGCATTAAATTTCTATCAGAAATTTGGTGGGAGTGAACGTTAAGGTTCCGTCACATTAAGCGACGCTGCAGTGATATAGACAACGATGCCGATCGGTGCAGCGTCACTATTTCATCGTTGTGTGGTCGCTGGAGAGCTGTCACACAGACTGCTCTCCAGCGACCAACGATGCCGAAGTCCCCGGGTAACCAGGGTAAACAACGGGTTACTAAGCGCAGGGCCGCACTTAGTAACCCGATGTTTACCCTGGTTACCATTGTAAATGTAAAAAAAAAACACTACATACTTACATTCCGGTGTCTGTCGCATCCCCCGGCATCAGCTTCCCTGCACTGTGTAAGCGCCGGCCGTAAAGCACAGCGGTGACGTCACCGCTGTGCTCTGCTTTACGGCCGGCCGGCGCTGACACAGTGCAGGGAAGCTGACGCCGGGGACACTGGAATGTAAGTATGTAGTGTTTTTTTTTTTTTTACATTTCCAATGGTAACCCGATGTTTACCCTGGTTACAAGTAAAGACGAAGACGAAATAAGGTGCTGGCCTTCTAGCTCCAACCAGCGATGTCACAGCAGGATCCTGATCGCTGCTGCGTGTCAAAAACAACGATATCGCTATCCAGGACGCTGCAACGTCACGGATCGCTATCGTTATCGTTCTAAAGTTGCTCAGTGTGAAGGTACCTTTAGTGACTTCAAGCCTATCATATAAAAGGATTATCCAGGATTTGGGGATTGTTTGTGGCTATGGTGCTAAGAATTTACTAGAGAAAGGAAAAAAAAAAGAACTCGCTACAGCTCCATATTTATAAAATTCTGTGGAACAAAAAAACTTAGTCCACAGTTTTATCAAATTAAGGTAATTGTTAATAAATTTCTTCTGGTTTTATATGAAGATCAGAATCTAGCTAAAATTTTAAAAGCCGGTATCAATGTAGTAGCCAGAAAAGCTCCATCTATCGGCAATGGAATTTCGCCCAGTATGTTTTGTGCAGATAGAAAGAAAAATAAGATGTGGTTGGATTGCAGCGGTTTTTTCAAATGCGGTTCGAAAAACTGTAACACTTGCACACATGCACTTATTACTAAAGTATTTTATAACCATAATAACTCAGAAAGCTTTAATATTAAACAATATATTAATTCTAATACTAACTTTGTTGTCTATAAAATTAATTGCACTGCATGCCATCTATCTTATGTTGGGTGCACATCGCGCAAATTAAAGGTTCGTATTAGCGAACATTTATATGACATAGGTTACACTGGGGACTCAACTCGCCCTGTTTCTGCAGCCTCTAAACATTTCATTATGGAACATGCTCGCAGCACAAAGTTTTTTCAAGTACACGGTATAGAACGTGTGAATAGACCTTTACGTGGTGGAGATGCCAGACGGTTTCTTCTCACACGTGAAGCCTGAATTTTATAAATATGGAGCTGGAACAAGTTCTTTTTTTTTTCCTTTCTCTTGTGACTACGTGGATCAGCGTGGAGTTCCGTGCACCTGCGGTGGTTACTCGGTTAGCTGGCCTTACTTGCTATAGCTGTGGCTAACAACTTACTGGCAGGGAGTTGCTAACTACCTGCCTGTTCTGTCTTGCGATGATCTGCTCCCACTCAGACCAGTCACAGACCGCACATACCTGCTTCCAAAGACATCACGTCAACAGAGCAGCTTCTTCTTCTCCACTCTACTTTGTCGATGAGGTGACACTACTAAGATCATGCTGATTGGCAGCCATATCCCTGCTGCCTAACTGCGTGAAGTCGGATGTCAACCAGCATCATTGACGCCCTATCAACAGAGCAGTTAAGTAAATAGGGCAGCACACTGCAGCGCCAAAACATGCAAACTTGAAAACACGAAATTTGAACTGCATTACTGCACTAGAAATATGAAAAATGAGAGCTTTTAGCGCATAAAAATGGCCAATTTTATGTGTACCTCGTAGCCACTTTACGGCATCTCTCTTATACGAGGTCCTACGCTTGACCTACCTCGCTGAGAATAAACGTCTCCATCTGAATGGGTACATGTGAAACCTCTTCTTGGACTCAAATTCTCTCTCTCTGTGGAGGGGTATTGGACCTACTATAATTAAAACACCTGAAGCTAGGAGGCGGGGAGTGCACGATCAGAAGGCTAGAGAATACATTTCAAAAACCTGACCAGTGTGCTGCCCTATTTACTTAACTATATACGAGTTGGCGACTCTGGGTTCAGCACCTGTTCACACTTAGTCAATGTTTGGATGTGCAGGTCAGGTTTTTTAAATGTATTCTCTAGCCTTCTGATCGTGCACTCCCCGCCTCCTAGCTTCAGGTGTTTTAATTATAGTAGGTCCAATACCCCTCCACAGAGAGAGAGAATTTGAGTCCAAGAAGAGGTTTCACATGTACCCACTCAGATGGAGACGTTTATTCTCAGCGAGGTAGGTCAAGCGTAGGACCTCGTATAAGAGAGATGCCGTAAAGTGGCTACGAGGTACACATAAAATTGGCCATTTTTATGCGCTAAAAGCTCTCATTTTTCATATTTCTAATGCAGTAATGCAGTTCAAATTTCGTGTTTTCAAGTTTGCATGTTTTGGCGCTGCAGTGTGCTGCCCTATTTACTTAACTATATACGAGTTGGCGACTCTGGGTTCAGCACCTGTTCACACTTAGTCTATGTTTGGATGTGCAGGTCAGGTTTTTGAAATGTATTCTCTAGCCTTCTGATCGTGCACTCCCCGCCTCCTAGCTTCAGGTGTTTTAATTATAGTAGGTCCAATACCCCTCCACAGAGAGAGAGAATTTGAGTCCAAGAAGAGGTTTCACATGTACCCATTCAGATGGAGACGTTTATTCTCAGCGAGGTAGGTCAAGCGTAGGACCTCGTATAAGAGAGATGCCGTAAAGTGGCTACGAGGTACACATAAAATTGGCCATTTTTATGCGCTAAAAGCTCTCATTTTTCATATTTCTAGTGCAGTAATGCAGTTCAAATTTCGTGTTTTCAAGTTTGCATGTTTTGGCGCTGCAGTGTGCTGCCCTATTTACTTAACTATATACGAGTTGGCGACTCTGGGTTCAGCACCGGTTCACACTTAGTCTATGTTTGGATGTGCAGGTCAGGTTTTTGAAATCTATCAACAGAGCAGACCTGAAGAGAAAGAACTGTTCTGTTGATGTGAGGTCAAATGAAGTCAGTGACTTGCCACCTTAGCTGGGAGAGATTGTCGCAGTGCACGACAGATAGGTAGTTAGCAACTGCCTACCGATAAGTTCTTAGCAATGTAGACAAAAAAAAAAAAATCACGGAAAATCCCTCTAAAGTATTCACAAGTAAAATCCCTTAATATCTGTCCATCTACTCAATATGTATTTTCATTTGTCTAAATAGTCCAGCATCCATATAAACATCTTACAAATTTAGGTGATCATCTCTGTACTATACCTAACTTACTATTAGGACTCCGTCAAATGTCAGAGATCTTTTTCATAGACTAAAATAATGGTCTGAGTTTCATCACTAACAAACAGGCTATCCATGCATGTGTTGTGACTGCCACACAGCCACGACACCTGCAGCTGCGACGCTGAACACTTGATTATCGTAAGTGCTCCAGGTATCCGGGTTCCCGCTGCAGCTATTCAGTAAGCACTATAGCTATTTGGATAAGGAGTTATCCGAAGTTATTCGCTTATCCCTTCAATCTAACAGTTCGCGAAAAACAGACAGCACATGTATGGCATCCGAGTGCTGCCTGCATGATTTTTTTCATGGATTCATAGCATTCTTGCATTTGCCTAGTTGATCCAATACCCAGATCAGTGTAGGACAAGTCTCTATGTTTTTGTGTGGACTACTGGGTCAGAGGAAAAAAATGGAATATGTCAACTACCCTATAGCGTATCATTGGGGAGTGCTGTCTGTGAAAAATGTGGATAGCACTTATATGAGAAAAGCTAATGTCCAAATGAGCCCTTACCTGCTGTTTTAGAGCTGATATATATATTTTTGTATTTGTCTAAAAAAATAGACAACAGTCATCTATTGGTCACCTGTCCAACTCCACCACATAAACCATACACCATGATGACATTCACATCATATCCAGCAGGAACGCTTGGAACACATTTTTAAGTTTAAACATTCAACATCATTTCATTTTAATTGTCTCTCTTGTGCACAAGTTGTAGAACAGAGTCGTGGGATTCTCAGTCATAGGTTTTTACATACTAATGTGTTTAAGACGAGTAAATTTCTCATTTGAAAATTGGTTCCAAAGGGAAAAGTCATTTTGAACTGTCTAATTTTAAACCAGCCCAATAAATTATTTTGAATGTTCCTTTTTACTAAACTAGTGAAAGCAGCTTAGAAATATGCATCATAGTATTATAAGGCTACATTTACACTACTATATTTATATACAGTATATATATATATATATATATATATATATATATATATACAGTACAGACCAAAAGTTTGGACACACCTTCTCATTTAAAGATTTTTCTGTATTTTCATGACTATGAAAATTGTACATTCACACTGAAGGCATCAAAACTGTTGTGAATTCTGTTGTCGAACTCCCTCCTGTGGTCGTGAATGGTACTTCGGCGAGTTCTGTCTATGGGCTCCCTCTGGTGGCTGTGAGTGAAGCTGCTGCTTCTGAGGTTCCTTACACAGGTGACGTGGTTTATCCTTTGGTTGACTGCTCTATTTAACTCCTCTCAGATCGTTACTCCATGCCAGCTGTCAATGTTTTTGCATTGGTTCAGTTCGCTCCTGGATCTCTCTGGTGACCTGCCTTCTCCTGCAGAAGCTAAGTTCCTGATAGTCATTATTTGTTCTCTGTTTTCTTGTCCAGCTGGTTTTCATGATTTTGTCTTACTAGCTGGAAGCTCTTGGATGCAGAGTGGCCCCTCCGCACCGTGAGTCAGTGCGGAGGTCTTTTTTGAACACTCTGCGTGGTCTTTTGTAGGTTTTTGTGCTGATCGCAAAGTTACCTTTCCTATCCTCTGTCTATTTAGTAAGTCTGGCCTCCCTTTGCTGTAACCTGTTTCATTTCTGCGTTTGTGACTTTCATCTTTACTCACAGTCAAAATATGTGGGGGGCTTCCTTTACCTTTGGGCAATTTCTCTGAGGCAAGGTAGGCTTTATTTTCTATCTCTAGGGCTAGATAGTTCTTAGGCTGTGACGAGGCGCCGAGGTCTGGTCAGGAGCGCTCCACGGCTATTTCTAGTGTGTGTGATAGGATTAGGGCTTGCGGTCAGCAGAGCTCCCACATCCCAGAGCTCGTCCTGTATGAGGTTTAACTATCAGGTCATTCCGGGTGCTCCTAACCACCAGGTCATAACACAAAACTATGAATTAACACATGTGGAATTAGATACTTAACAAAAAAGTGTGAAACAACTGAAAATATGTCTTATATTCTAGGTTCTTCAAAGTAGCCACCTTTTGTTTTGATGACAGCTTTGCACACTCTTGGCATTCTCTTGATGCGCTTCAAGAGGTAGTCACCAGAAATGGTCTTCCAACAATCTTGAAGGAGTTCCCAGAGATGCTAAGCACTTGGTGAGAAGGTGTGTCCAAACTTTTGGTCTGTACTGTATATACATGTATATATGTGTATATATATATTTATATATACACACATACACTATATACACAAATCAACATTGAAGTATTGAAATTGCAACAGCAAAAGGTAATGTCATACAATTATATTAATCACTGGACATGCTATTGAAATGCAAATAAAGAAAAAATAGAAGCAAAATTTTCATAACATCCTTATTTAGTATCAAGTATGAGTGGCATGCACAAATATACACACATTTGCACATCTGCTGTCCATAATCCATGAGGTTATTAATGGTTGTCTGAGGAATGTTTTGTTACCCTGCATGTACATGGTCAGGCAAATCATGAAGGTCCGCTACTGGCAGCTCCCTTTACAATTATCAATCATTGATGACCCAAATGTGCACGAAGTGAGACAAGACTGGAGACACTGCAGGCCATGGTAGCATGTTTAAGCCACGCAGCAAATCCAATAGAGGATAGGTACTCCAGCTCCGATAAAAACATGAAATCTTTATTGATCCAAAATGGTTAAAACAAAAATCCTTACATTCGGTGAACCAAACAGGTGTTTGTAATGGTTACGGCAACGCGTTTCGACCTGAATCGGTCTTACTCATGCCTTTGAGTCTCTAGACTTGTCTCCTGTCAAAAACATTTGGGATGTCATTGGTCAGCAATTGCAAAAGAAGCTACGAGCAGATTTGCGTGCCCAAGTGCATTTGCACTGGATGGATGAATAGATAGATAGAAAAATACTGCAGCCTGAAAACCCGCAAGGGCAGGGCCCTCTCCCCCTCTGTACCCCTCTGTCATTGTCAGTTTGTTCATTGTAATTTGTATTTTGTATGTAAACTCCTTTTTACATGTAGAGCAACATGGAATCAAAGGTGTTCTAAAAATAAATAATATTAACAATAATAATAAAATAAAGCTTGCAGCTTTCAATAAAGTTGGGTCTGTCGGATCGTGATGTATCCCAGCATACATACAATAAAAAACTCCTTTGGTCAGTAAAGTATGTGGAGACATCAGTGTGTATGGCAAGAGATTTTTCCGCTATTTGCTCAGCAGCATCACAGCAGCCTTAAAGGGATTACATCTCAGAAATGGATGCCTATTAATAACTTCAGGTATGGTCACAGAAATCAGAGGGGCTTTTTCTTGACATGTACTAACAGGATATTTATACGAAAATGTATTAGTACTAAGGTTAATTAGTGTTCACTTTATTAGAAGAATGTGCCCCCAGCATGACACATCAGTAGTACCTAAAGTTTTGTAGGCTGTGAGTCAATTCAAAGGGAAACTGTCATGCAAAATAACATAATTAAGCATTCTGACATTGTGCGGCCACCGCACTGAGAGCCCGGCTGTCGGGAGGAAATTAAATTTATTCTTCCTGGCAGCGCTCGGCATTTGTTACAGGGATTGGTGCTAGCGTGGTTTCAGTCACTGCTCAGTGCATAGAGAGCAGCTGTAACTATGCCCCAACACTGACTGACAGCAGGCTCAGCATTAGGGCCGGCTGACAGTCAGTGCTGAGGGTACAGTTAGAGCCGCTGTTGCCTATGCACTGAGTGGTGACTGAAATGTGATGGCAGTACCCTTGTAACAAACGCTGAACACTGCCGAGGGAGATACATTTAATTTCCTCCTGGCAGAGGGGCTCTCAGTGTGGTGGCTGTATGGTTTAAGACCGCTATTAACAGATTACACCCATATCTGCAGGTTAATTGACTTATTTTACATGACAGGTTCCATTTAAAAAAAGATATATACTGTATCTACTATATAATTGTCTAAGGGTCACTTCTGTCTGTCTGTCTTTCTGTCTGACTTTCTGTCACAGATATTCATTGGTCGTGGTCTCTGTCATGGAAATCCAAGTCACTGATAGGTCGTGGCAAAACGCTCACAACCATTGCCATGACCAATCAGTGACGGGCGCAGTCCGGCGGCAACATGGCCCCTCCTTCCTCCCCGCAGTCAGTGCCCGCTCCATACTCCCCTCCAGTGACTACTCACACAGGGTTAATGGCAGCACTAATGGACCACGTTATGCCGCGGTGTAACGCACTCCATTAACGCTGCTATTACCCCTGTGTGACCAACTTTTTACTATTGATGCTGCCTCTGCAGCATCAATAGTAAAAAGATCTAATGTTAGAAATAATAATTTTAAAAAAATCATCATATTCTCACCTTCCGGTGCCTTTGCCACTCCTCGCGACGCTCCGGTGACCGGTCCATGCATTGCGATCTCGCGAGATGTTGACGTAGCGGTCTCATGAGACAGCTACGTCATCATCTCGCGAGACTGCAATGCACTCTTGAGACCGGAGCGCGAGGAACGTCGGTAAACGCTTCCTGGATCCAGGGGCCAACGAGGGTGAGTATATAACTATTTTTTATTTTAATTATTTTTTTAACAGGGATATGATGCCCACATTGCTATATACTACGTGGGCTGTGCAATATACTACGCGGGCTGGGCAATATACTATGCGGGCTGGGCAATGTACTACGCGGGCTGGGCAATATACTACGTGGGCTGTGCAATATACTACGCGGGCTGGGCAATATACTACGCGGGCTGGGCAATATACTATGTGGGCTGTGCAATATACTATGCGCGCTGGGCAATATAATACGTGACTGGGCAATATACTATGTGACTGGGCAATATACTGCGTGGCTGGGCAATATACTACGTGGCTGGGCAATATACTACGTGACTGGGCAATATAGTACGTGACTGGGCAATATACTACGTGGCTGGGCAATATACTATGTGGCTAGGCAATATACTACATGGGCTGTGCAATATACTACGTGGACATGCATATTCTAGAATACCCGATGCGTTAGAATCGGGCCACCATCTAGTAATATATAATGATATAACCAATTGATATGACTTATCTTGATAAATGGCTGAGAAAGGAATAACTGTCTATGAGCTGACTAGTCAGGGCTCTTGAAATGGTCGAGTGGACTGTGTTACACTATTTTGATAACTTCCACAATAGTTGATATGGACACAGAACAGCACAGCGACCTATGTCATTTTGGACTTCAGATGTTAGGAAACAATGTAAGTTGCCGTGCTATGCGCTCCAGTAACTCCTGTTCATTCTATAGGAGTTATGGGGAAAGAGTTGTGCAGATCACTTGATGTCTCCAGAGTCCCAGTCCATCCGAGGCCGGCTCATAGACACACTTATTTCTGTCTGAGCCAGAAAAGGCCTGACATGAAAATAACCCTTTAATTGAAAATGTTGGTTTTAATCATAACACCGAGTTTCACCATTATTATAACATCCCTGGTAACACAATAATATCTGCAGCTGCCAACAGCTGGGGAGACACATATGGTTGGGGAATACTGCCTTATGTTACTGAGAGAATACAGTATTCCAGATATTTTAGTACTAGATAGAGATATTATGAAAAAAATAATGATGGTTTTCAGCTACAGTACCAGTGGATTGCATCCCACTGAAGAAATTAACTTATTTGTATGGGGCTTGCTACAGACACAAGAGGGAGGTGAGCTATCTTGGGATTTTAGAGCAAAAGGGGCCTTGTAGTTGTCCCAACAGTTAAACCCCCTGTTGTCTGAGCCTGCACTTGAATACATGGCTGGGAGATTCAATACAATATCTGGACTCTTAAATCTGTTATTTCCACAAGTGATTGTAAAAAACTACAAAAAACATCTACATCCTGACATATCATTTTATTTTTGCTCAGAGCTCATGTGACTTTAGTTTAATGTTAGATAATGTTAGATTTACTTTTCAGTAAATTGTTTTTCCCATTGTACCTTACAGGTTGGCGATTCAGTGAAGTGACCAATCTGCTAAATCAGATCCAGTGAATCCATTCACTCATCTCTATACACTGGTTGTGTTGTACAAGAACACGCAGGATGCGTTACTCGCAGCAACATTTATACTGACCTTCGGTCTTCTTCCGCCAAGAAAGTTTTCTATCCATCTCAGTATATATCCCTCAAAGCCATTTTTGTTAAAATTCCTGTATGGTGCAGTGACAATTGTCTTTTGGAAGTCCAGATAAAGTCCACTGCCTCCCTCCCATCTGATCTCTATGTTGCGCTGTCGAGGAATTAAATTATATTTGTTAGATGTTGTTTTCTGGGATGTTTCTCCCTATCCTCTTTTTGATATACAGTGGGTACGGAAAATATTCATACCTCTAAGTTTTTCACTCTTTGTTACATAGCAACCATTTGGGAGATAACAAAAATAGAAATTCAGAAATTTTTGCAAATTTAATAAAAAAGAAAAACTGAAATATCACATGGTCATAAGTATTTAGACCCTTTGCTCAGACACATGCTGTCCATTTCCTTGTGATTCTCCTTGAAATGGTTCTACTCCTTCATTGGAGTCCAGCTGTGTTTCATTAAACTGATAGGACTTGATTTGGAAAAGCACCCACCTTTCTATATAAGACCTCACAGCTCACAGTGCATGTCTGACCAAATGAGAATCATGAGGTCAAAGGAACTGGCCAATGAGCTCAGAGACAGAATTGTGGCAAGGCACAGATCTGGCCATGGTTACAAAAGAGTATCTCCCAGTACTCAAGGTTCCTAAGAGCAGAGTGGCCTCCATAATCCTTAAATGGAAGAAGTTTGGGACCATCAGAAGTCTTCCAAGACCTTGCCATCCAGTCAAACTGAGCAACCATGTGAGAAGAGCTTTGGTGAGAGAGGTAAAGATGAACCCCATGATCACTGTGGCTGAGCTCCAAAGATGCAGTTGGGACATGGGAGACAGTACCACAAAGTCAACTATTACTGCAGCCCTCCACCAGTTGGGTCTTTATGGCAGAGTGGCCCGACGGAAGCCTCTCCTTAGTGCAAGGAAAATGAAAGTCCGCATAGGTTTGCTAAAAAACACATGAAGGACTCCCAGACTATGATAAATAAGATTCTCTGGAATGATGAGATGAAGATAGACCTTTTTGGTGATAATTATAATGTGTGGAGAAAACCAGACACTGCTCATCACCTGCCCAATAAAATCCCAACTGTCAAACATGGTGGCTGGCAGCATCATGCTATTGGGGTATTTTTCAGCTGCAGGGACAGGACGACTGGTTGTCATTGAAGGAAACATGAATGTGACCAAGTACAGAGATTTCCTGGATGAAAACCTATTCCAGAGTGTTCTGGACCTCAGACTTGGCCGAAGGTTCACCTTCCAACAAGACAATGACCCTAAGCACACAACTAAAATAACAAAGGAGTGTCCATTCTTGACCGGCCCAGCCACAGCCCTGACCTGAACCCAATTGAGCATCTCTGGAGAGACCTGAAAATGGCTGTCCACCAATGTTCACTATCCAACCTGACAGAACTGGAGAGGATCTGCAAGGAAGAATGGCAGAGGATCCCCAAATCCAAGTGTGAAAAACTTGTTGCATTATTCCCAAGAAGACACATGGCTGTACTAGCTCAAAAGGGTCCTTCTACTCAATACTGAGCAAAGGGTCTGAATACTTATGACCATGTGATATTTCAGTTTTTCTTTTTTAATAAATTTGCAAAAATTACTATATTTCTGTTTTTTCAGTCAAGATGGGGTGCAGAGTGTACATTAATGACAAAAAATGAACTTTTTTGAATTTACCAAATGGCTGCAATAAAACAAAGAGTGAAAAATTTAAAGGAGTATGAATACTTTCCGTACCCACTGTATGTGCAATACGATGCTAATACATTATACTTTAAAAAGGAAATCTGCATTATCTTTATTAACACATTCATGTCCCCAACACAGATATGAGTCAATACACAATATCAGTATAAATGTTGCATTCTTTAGCATATACCACGTCATCTCCAGAGCAGATACACTTCCATATACTGTATGTAGGTTGGGCTACATTATGTTAGAGTGCCTACTGTATTATCTCCTCACATTGTAGGTTTTATACCTCTATTTATAAAGGAATGTATAAGATCAAAGCATTAAGGGACAACCGTCTGGGACTTTAGCAGTGACCGCCTATCCTTAGGATGGATCATAGTGATGAGCGAGTGTACTCGTTGCTTGGGTTTTCACAAGCACGCTCGGTTGGTCTCCGAGTATTTGTTAGTGTTTGGAGATTTAGTTCATCACGGCAGCTGAATCATTTACAGTTACTAGCCTGCTTGATTATATGTGGGGATTCCCTAGCAACCAGGCAACCCCCACATCTACTCAGTCTGGCTAATAGCTTTAAATCATTCAGCTGTGGTGATGAAAACTAAATCTCCGAACACTAACAAATACTCGGAGGTCACCCGAGCGTGCTCAGGAAAACCCGAGCAATGAGTACACTTGCTCATCACTAATGGATCATCAATATCTGATCAGTGGGGTTGTGACTTCCTGCCAATCAGCTTTTCCCAGTGTTGGTGGCAGCTGTAACTTCTCAGTTACGAAGCTGCATAGCAGCCATATAGACTGAACAGTGGGCAGGGCTGGTTACTTCCCATCCGCCCCCTATTCAAATCAATAGGGGGTGGATATGCAGTACCCGGCCGTGGCCGCTCTTATGTTAACAGAGCTGTGGTGGGTGACTCTGTAACTGAGAATTTCCGGTCACCACCGAAACTGGGAAAAGATGATTGCTGGGGGTGCCAGGTGTCGCACCCCCACCAATCAGACTTTGATGATCCATCCTAAGGATAGGCCATAAAAACCTGCCACTCTTGTCCATGAGCTATGCCTCGTATTGGAGCTCAGCTTCATTCATCTGAATATTATTAACTGCAATATCTCAGCTCATACTTTTTATCAGATTAAAGGTTCATTCAGAATATAGAATTTTTTCTTGATGCAAATAAAGGTCCTAGTTTCACCAGAGTATTATCAGAGTTTGGTCAGTTATTAGCAACAGAGTTTGGTCATAATTTCATCAATTTAAAAAACTTCTCCAGCTTCTCATGTCAAACAGTCCATGAAAAACATACAGCATACAGATGGCATTCGAGTGCTGTCTGTTTTTGCACACGGATGAGAAAACTGGACATCCGAAGGAGCCAAAACAGAGATTCAGTGCTTCAGTTGCAATCAGTTACAGATTTGTTATTTCTATTACATTCTTACATGATAGCCATGGTGTCGTCTACATTTACCCTTTGCAATCCATAGGACACTGGAAATTACAGCTGTAGCATTGGCCAAGGAAATGAAGGATTTATTACACTTTCACTAATACTGCAAGAGTTGAGCATAAAGATTTGCAGGATCCAGGTCCAGAAACCATGCAGCCACCAGACTAGAACCCTACAAAGCTTCTCCTACCTGCCAGCATCCCCTCCACGCCTTCTGATTAGTAGTCGCCATGTCATTTGTGTAACGACTACATTTTGCAAGGTCTACCAAACAGAAGATTTCATCTTGTGTGTCCCACATACCGTTTCCTGGTTGTTGATTTTATTAATCAGAAGAGGCGCAGGGATGAAAACAGGTAGGAAGAATTTCACAGGGCTCTGGTCCAGTGGCCACCGAACTATCAAAATGGCCACTAGAATCTTTTTGCCCAACTCTGCTTACTTCTAATAATTTGAATAATAATTTCAATCAGAAAAATGCATTTGCTCTAAAACACTACCCAATTAATGACATATTTTCTTAAAGATGGCAGTATGTACCACTTTTCATACTGTAGAAGAAACTGCTACAAGACGTCTGTTGTAGAACAGTACAGATTTAGGAAGATCTGTAGACAATTTACAGATTTGCAAAAGTACAACTGAAATTTTTTTGTTCAGCCTTCCATAAAGGAATGGGTCACAAATTACATTGATTGCTAGATTATGTAAATGAAGATCAACCAAAAATGAGGGTGAGAGCCTTCTGCAGCAGCTTCTCCTCATCCTCATGTGTTGAATATACTTTGGAAAGGGTGTTTGGTATAGAGAAGGTTACTGAAGGTAAAAGGGAGCTACAAGATAGGTTGTAGATAAGGAAAATGCGGCTTATCCCCACAATAATATTTAATATATTCAGATTTAACTGATTTATGCAAAAAAAAGTTATAAAAAATGACAATTAGCTTAGTTTTTTCCCCAAGTAAACTAAAAGTGAATGCTGGTTCTTTTAGAGTTTTAGCCTCATTTTACATTTTTAGAATATGTAGACGTTAGAGTAGGGAAATGGGAATCAATTAAAAGTAACCAGGCTGGAATAAAAAGAAAGCAAATGGTAATTTATAGAAAGCCACTGGCAAACCTTATGTTATAAATGTACAGTGCATTGTTGTGTGTAACTAATTTTCTCCATGGTCTCATGCCGGCTATGATTCTCAGTATGCCAGAATGCTGTAACCTAACTGCTCACTTTAGGTCTCCAGAGTTATGTTCGTTTTTATAGCCTTTAAATTATCCGCAAATTTCCTTCTCACTCTTTATAGCATGGGATTAACGGCTGTTTTGTAATTTCATGAAACACAGGTTGACAATATTCATTCATAAATTCCATTTACGTAGGTTTCATGGCAAGTAAAAGTTACTTTAGATGCCCTCAAGAAAGATCTGTTGAGATGGGAGATCTGAAGTCAGCAATGGTTGAACCTGTTCACGATAATTACGGCCATCTGTTCATCCTACTGTAGCCTGGAGATTCTGTATAAATCAAAAATACACAAAATGCTGGAAATATCTCATTAAGCTAATAAATTACACCAAAATGTGTTTAAAAAGTGTTAATAATAAGACAAATTAAAATATGGTAAGTATGAAAATGTGTTAGCAGGGATTATTATAAGACAATTATACTGTAAGGTATAGGAATTTAAAAATCAGTTTTTATTATATGCAGAAAACATGGAATCATTTTATGGTACACATAATATTGTATTAATCCCAAATGTTCATGATAGCAAATGCTTAATCTGCAAATGGCTAGTAAGTTAGATTTAGTTATAATGTATTTTCCCTAAAGTATAAGTCTAGTTTTCTAGCATACCCCCCACATTGAGAACAAAACTCCAGAGATGCCGCCTGAAGAAAGATGGTCTGCAGATAGATTTCACAATACAAAATACTAAGTATATTTATTATTACGGTACATTGATTTCTCACACCTGATGAGACTGGCTTACTTAGTTTGAAAATTCATTTTAGAATGGCTGTTGCTGGTTGAACAGGAACTCCTCGTTTAGTGACAGTTCTAGGTCAGTAATTTTCTGAAAATGTGAGACACTCAGGTCTGTCAGCGTTCATGTTCTGAAGTCTATATTGTTATCACTGTATCTGCATATAAAGCTGTACTCTGTAGCTCCATAGCATGCAAACATTAAATATAAGAAATTTTAATTGCATTATTGGTCTAGAAAATACGATACATTGAGAATACTCTCAATTTGTCCCAATTTCTAGAGCAGTAATTCAAATTTCATATATTTCATGTTTTCATGCTAAGGCGCAACAGAGTACAGCTTAATTTTGTTAGTTATACATGGAGATGGCTACTCTTAGTAAGCAGCTGTACACACCTGATTTTTGTTTGGAAGTGACGGTCAGTCTTTTAATATTTGTATCTGCATATAAAGATAACCGGGTTTTTGAACAAGCACATTGCTCTGGCAAGTGAGAGCAGTGATTATTAGGGTTGAGCGAAATGGATCGGTAATTTTCATAAGTCGCCGACTTTTGGTAAAGTCGGGTTTCATGAAACCTGACCCGATCCCTGTGTGGGGTCGGCCACGCGGTCGGCGACCTTCGCGCCAAAGTCGCGTTTCATATGACGCGTTCAGCGCCATTTCTCAGCCAATGAAGGAGGACGCAGAGTGTGGGGAGCGTGATGACATAGTTCTCGGTCCCCACCTGTTGTGAATTCTGTTGTCGGGCTCCCTCCTGTGGTCATGAATGGTACTTCGGCTGGTTCTGTCCATGGACTTTCTCTGGTGGCTGTGGGTGTTTCTGAGTTTCCTTCCACAGGTGACGATTTTAATTCGTTAGCTGGCTGCTCTATTTAACTCCACTTAGATCTTTGCTCCATGCCACATGTCAATGTTCCAGTATTGGTCTAGTTCACTCCTGGATCGTTCTTTTGACCTGTCTTCCCAGCAGAAGCTAAGTGACTGCTTGTTTTTCTCTGGTTTGCTATTTTTCTGTCCAGCTTGATATTTTGATTGTTGTCTTGCTTGCTGGAAGCTCTGGGACGCAGAGGGAGCGCCTCCGCACCGTGAGTCGGTGCGGAGGGTCTTTTTGCGCCCTCTGCGTGGTCTTTTTGTAGGTTTTTGTGCTGACCGCAAAGCTACCTTTCCTATCCTCAGTCTGTTCAGTAAGTCGGGCCTCACTTTGCTTAATCTATTTCATCTCTGTGTTTGTATTTTCATCTTTACTCACAGTCATTATATGTGGGGGGCTGCCTTTTCCTTTGGGGAATTTCTCTGAGGCAAGGTAGGCTTAATTTTTCTATCTTCAGGGCTAGCTAGTTCCTTAGGCTGTGCCGAGTTGCATAGGGAGCGTTAGGAGCAATCCACGGCTATTTCTAGTGTGGTTGATAGGATTAGGGATTGCGGTCAGCAGAGTTCCCACGTCCCAGAGCTCGTCCTGTGTTGTCAGTAGCTGTCAGGTCATTCCGTGTGCTCTTAACCACCAGGTCCATTATTGTCCTGACCACCAGGTCATAACAGTACAGGTGGCCCCAAAGTACTAATGCATCTCAATAGAGGGATAAGAGAAGTTCTGAGACCATTTTTTTTTCTTTGCAGTGTGTTTTGTCTCTCTTTTCCCCTTTACATCTGGGTGGGTCAGAACACAGGTGTAGACATGGACATTCAAGGTCTGTCCTCTTTGATGGATAATCTCACTATAAGTGTACAAAACATTCAAGATTTTGTGGTTCAGAATCCGATGTCAGAGCCTAGGATTCCAATTCCTGATTTGTTTTTTGGTGATAGATCTAAGTTCTTGAATTTCAAAAATAATTGTAAATTGTTTCTTGCCTTGAAACCTCGCTCCTCAGGTGACCCTGTTCAACAAGTAAAGATCATTATTTCTTTGTTACGTGGTGACCCTCAAGACTGGGTATTTTCCCTTGCGCCAGGAGATCCGGCATTGCGTGATGTGGATGCGTTTTTCCTGGCGCTTGGATTGCTTTATGACGAACCTAATTCAGTGGATCAGGCAGAGAAAATCTTGCTGGCTCTGTGTCAGGGTCAGGATGAAGCGGAGATATATTGTCAGAAGTTTAGAAAGTGGTCTGTGCTCACTCAGTGGAATGAATGTGCCCTGGCAGCAATCTTCAGAAAGGGTCTCTCTGAAGCCCTTAAGTATGTCATGGTGGGATTTCCCATGCCTGCTGGTCTGAATGAGTCTATGTCTTTGGCCATTCAGATTGATCGACGCTTGCGTGAGCGTAAAGCTGTGCACCATTTGGCGGTACTATCTGAGCATGGGCCTGAGCCTATGCAATGTGATAGGACTTTGACCAGAGCTCAACGGCAAGAACACAGACGTCGGAATGGGCTATGTTTTTACTGTGGTGATTCCACTCATGCTATCTCCGATTGTCCTAAGCGCACTAAGCGGTTCGCTAGGTCTGACACCATTGGTACGGTACAGTCTAAATTTCTATTGTCCGTTACTCTGATTTGCTCTTTGTCATCCTATTCTGTTATGGCATTTGTGGATTCAGGCGCTGCCCTGAATTTGATGGACTTGGAGTATGCTAGGTGCTGTGTTTTTTTCTTGGAGCCCTTGTAGTATCCTATTCCATTGAGAGGAATTGATGCTACGCCTTTGGCCAAGAATAAGCCTCAGTACTGGACCCAATTGACCATGTGCATGGCTCCTGCACATCAGGAGGATATCCGCTTTCTGGTGTTGCATAATCTGCATGATGTGGTCGTTTTGGGGTTGCCATGGCTACAGGTTCATAATCCAGTATTGGACTGGAAATCTATGTGTGTGTCCAGCTGGGGTTGCCAGGGGGTACATGGTGATGTTCCATTTTTGTCTATTTCGTCTTCCACTCCTTCTGAAGTTCCAGAGTTTTTGTCAGATTATCGGGATGTATTTGATGAGCCCAAAGCCAGTGCCCTACCTCCTCATAGGGATTGTGATTGTGCAATTAATTTGATTCCTGGTAGTAAGTTTCCTAAGGGTCGATTGTTCAATTTATCTGTGCCAGAACACGCCGCTATGCGGAGTTATATAAAGGAATCCTTGGAGAAAGGCCATATTCGCCCGTCGTCATCACCGTTAGGAGCAGGGTTCTTTTTTGTGGCCAAGAAGGATGGTTCTTTGAGACCTTGTATTGATTACCGCCTTCTCAATAAAATTACAGTCAAATTTCAGTATCCTTTGCCGTTGCTGTCTGATTTGTTTGCTCGTATTAAAGGGGCTAGTTGGTTCACCAAGATAGATCTTCGAGGGGCGTATAATCTTGTGCGAATTAAACAAGGCGATGAATGGAAAACAGCACTTAATATGCCCGAGGGCCATTTTGAGTACCTGGTTATGCCATTCGGGCTTTCCAATGCTCCATCAGTATTTCAGTCCTTTATGCATGACATCTTCCGAGAGTACCTGGATAAATTCCTGATTGTGTATTTGGATGATATTTTGGTCTTTTCGGATGATTGGGAGTCTCATGTGAAGCAGGTCAGAATGGTGTTCCAGGTCCTTCGTGCGAATTCCTTGTTTGTGAAGGGGTCAAAGTGTCTCTTTGGAGTTCAGAAGGTTTCATTTTTGGGGTTCATTTTTTCCCCTTCTACTATCGAGATGGACCCTGTTAAAGTCCAAGCCATTTACGATTGGACTCAGCCGACATCTGTGCAGAGCCTGCAAAAGTTCCTGGGCTTTGCTAATTTTTATTGGCGCTTCATCGCTAATTTTTCTAGTGTTGCTAAACCGTTGACTGATTTGACCAAGAAGGGTGCTGATGTGGTCAATTGGTCTTCTGCAGCTGTAGAGGCTTTTCAGGAGTTGAAGCGTTGTTTTTCTTCTGCCCCTGTGTTGTGCCAGCCAGATGTTTCGCTCCCGTTTCAGGTTGAGGTTGATGCTTCTGAGATTGGAGCTGGGGCTGTTTTGTCACAAAGAAGTTCTGATGGCTCGGTGATGAAGCCATGTGCTTTCTTTTCTAGAAAGTTTTCGCCTGCTGTGCGCAATTATGATGTTGGTAATCGAGAGTTGTTGGCCATGAAGTGGGCATTCGAGGAGTGGCGTCATTGGCTTGAAGGAGCCAAGCATCGCGTGGTGGTCTTGACAGATCACAAGAATTTGACTTATCTTGAGTCTGCCAAATGGTTGAATCCGAGACAGGCTCGATGGTCGTTATTTTTCTCCCATTTTGATTTTGTGGTTTCGTACCTTCCGGGCTCTAAGAATGTGAAGGCTGATGCCCTGTCAAGGAGTTTTGTGCCTGACTCTCCGGGTGTTCCTGAGCCGGCGGGTATTTTCAAAGAGGGGGTAATTTTGTCTGCCATTTCCCCTGATTTGTGGCGGGTGCTGCAAAAATTTCAGGCTGATAGACCTGACCGTTGCCCAGCGGAGAAACTGTTTGTCCCTGATAGATGGACTAGTAGAGTTATCTCTGAGATTCATTGTTCAGTGTTGGCTGGGCATCCTGGAATCTTTGGTACCAGAGATTTGGTGGCTAGATCCTTTTGGTGGCCGTCTTTGTCACGGGATGTGCGTTCTTTTGTGCAGTCCTGTGGGACTTGTGCTCGGGCTAAGCCCTGCTGTTCTCGTGCCAGTGGGTTGCTTTTGCCCTTGCTGGTCCCGAAGAGGCCCTGGACGCATATTTCTATGGATTTTATTTCGGATCTCCCCGTCTCTCAAAAGATGTCGGTCATTTGGGTGGTTTGTGATCGCTTTTCTAAGATGGTCCATTTGGTACCTTTGTCTAAATTGCCTTCCTCCTCTGATTTGGTGCCATTATTTTTCCAGCATGTGGTTCGTTTACATGGTATCCCGGAGAACATCGTTTCTGACAGAGGTTCCCAGTTTGTTTCGAGGTTTTGGCGATCTTTTTGTGCTAGGATGGGCATTGATTTGTCTTTTTCCTCAGCTTTCCATCCTCAGACAAATGGCCAAACCGAACGAACTAATCAGACTTTGGAAACATATCTGAGATGCTTTGTTTCTGCTGATCAGGATGATTGGGTGTCCTTTTTGCCGTTGGCTGAGTTCGCCCTTAATAATCGGGCCAGCTCGGCTACTTTGGTTACGCCGTTTTTCTTCAATTCTGGTTTCCATCCGCGTTTCTCTTCAGGGCAGGTTGAGTCTTCGGACTGTCCTGGTGTAGATACTGTGGTGGATAGGTTGCAGCAGATTTGGACTCATGTGGTGGACAATTTGACATTGTCCCAGGAGAAGGCTCAACGTTTCGCTAACCGCCGGCGTTGTGTGGGTCCCCGACTTCGTGTTGGGGATTTGGTTTGGTTGTCGTCTCGTTATGTTCCTATGAAGGTTTCCTCTCCTAAGTTTAAGCCTCGTTTCATTAGTCCGTATAAGATTTCTGAGGTTATCAATCCTGTGTCATTTCGGTTGGCCCTTCCTGCTTCTTTTGCCATCCATAATGTGTTCCATAGGTCGTTATTGCGGAGATACGTGGCGCCTGTGGTTCCATCCGTTGATCCTCCTGCCCCGGTGTTGGTTGAGGGGGAGTTGGAGTATGTGGTGGTGAAGATTTTGGATTCTCGTATTTCGAGACGGAAACTCCAGTACTTGGTCAAGTGGAAGGGTTATGGTCAGGAAGATAATTCCTGGGTTTTTGCCTCTGATGTTCATGCTGCCGATCTGGTTCGTGCCTTTCATTTGGCTCATCCTGGTCGGCCTGGGGGCTCTGGTGAGGGTTCGGTGACCCCTCCTCAAGGGGGGGGGGGTACTGTTGTGAATTCTGTTGTCGGGCTCCCTCCTGTGGTCATGAATGGTACTTCGGCTGGTTCTGTCCATGGACTTTCTCTGGTGGCTGTGGGTGTTTCTGAGTTTCCTTCCACAGGTGACGATTTTAATTCGTTAGCTGGCTGCTCTATTTAACTCCACTTAGATCTTTGCTCCATGCCACATGTCAATGTTCCAGTATTGGTCTAGTTCACTCCTGGATCGTTCTTGTGACCTGTCTTCCCAGCAGAAGCTAAGTGACTGCTTGTTTTTCTCTGGTTTGCTATTTTTCTGTCCAGCTTGATATTTTGATTGTTGTCTTGCTTGCTGGAAGCTCTGGGACGCAGAGGGAGCGCCTCCGCACCGTGATTCGGTGCGGAGGGTCTTTTTGCGCCCTCTGCGTGGTCTTTTTGTAGGTTTTTGTGCTGACCGCAAAGCTACCTTTCCTATGCTCAGTCTGTTCAGTAAGTCGGGCCTCACTTTGCTTAATCTATTTCATCTCTGTGTTTGTATTTTCATCTTTACTCACAGTCATTATATGTGGGGGGCTGCCTTTTCCTTTGGGGAATTTCTCTGAGGCAAGGTAGGCTTAATTTTTCTATCTTCAGGGCTAGCTAGTTCCTTAGGCTGTGCCGAGTTGCATAGGGAGCGTTAGGAGCAATCCACGGCTATTTCTAGTGTGGTTGATAGGATTAGGGATTGCGGTCAGCAGAGTTCCCACGTCCCAAAGCTCGTCCTGTGTTGTCAGTAGCTGTCAGGTCATTCCGTGTGCTCTTAACCACCAGGTCTATTATTGTCCTGACCACCAGGTCATAACACCCATCATCTTAGAGAAGGGCATGGTAGTGATTGGCTTGCTTTCTGCGGCGTCACAGGGGCTATAAAGGGGCATGCACGCCGACCGCCATCTTACTGCTGCTGATCTGAGCATAGGGAGAGGTTGCTGCCGGTTGCTGGCGCTTCATCAGAAGCAGGGATAGCGTTAGGCAGGGAATATAAACCCCCAAACCGCTTGTGCTGTAGCGATTTCCACTGTCGAACACCACCTTTTCCTTGCAGGGACAGTGGAGGCTAGATTTCTGTGCATCAGCTCTGTAGCTTATAAGGCTGCCTGATAAGGCTCCCTGATAGCTGCATTGCTTTTTGTACGCCGCTGTGCAAACCAACTGCTTTTTTCAAAGCACAAATCCTGTTGTTCCTTCCTTTCTGCACAGCTATCTTGTTTGTTTGTCTACACTTTTGTGGGCAGCAGTCCTTTTTATTGCTGCCTGCCATACTTTTCTGAGATTACTGTAGGGAGTAACAATAGTAATTGTAGTACAGTCCCTTTTTTATATATATTGTAGGGGTTCCACTCACTCAGCTGCGACGGCTGACACACAGGAGACGTGTTCCTTTAAAGTTCACTGGGTTTATTGCTTCATAAACCATGTGGCAAAACAACAGAAAACAAGATAGCCTTTGGTTCAGGCAAAGAAAACAAGTGTCCAGTTCTTCCGGCTCAGTCCTGAAGCCGTAACACACTCAGGAGGGTTTCACCTCCACACATATCTACCTGTGTTAAGCATTAGGCTTTCTTTTTTATGTCTAACCACACCCAGAACCCATCACATGACCAGACATGTGATTGTGACATCATCACAGGTCCTGAAACACATATCGGTAGCTATGGTTACATCACAGCAGCAAGCCATCTATAAGACACATATCTCCCATCGATTAGACATCCTTTAGCCACGCTACATACCTCCCCCCTCTGCCTAAAGCCGTGGGGCTTGGCACTTTCTCCCACTAGACAAGGGATTCTTGACAGGGCATCAGCATTACCGTGCAGCTTTCCGGCCCTATGTTCCACATGGAAACAGAAGTCCTGCAGGGCTAAGAACCAACGGGTGACCCTAGCATTTCTACCCTTCGTTTCCCTCATCCACCTAAGTGGGGCATGGTCGGATATCAGTCTAAATTTACGTCCCAGCAAATAGTACCGTAATGTGTCGACTGCCCATTTTATGGCCAAGCACTCCTTTTCAACGACTGAGTAGTTCTTTTCAGACGAGGACAGCTTCCTACTCAGATAGAGAACAGGATGCTCCTCTCCATGTAGTTCTTGGGAAAGGACTGCTCCCACCCCAACATCTGAGGCATCTGTTTGAAGAATAAACTCTTTCTTGAAGTTTGGGGCCATCAGAACGGGTTGCTTACATAAAGCCTCTTTCATTTCTTGGAAGGCTGAATCTGTTTCTTCGGACCACTTAACCATTACTGATTTTGTCCCTTTTAGCAGGTCAGTCAGAGGCGCCGCCATTGTGGCGAAGTTTGGGATGAACCTCCTGTAATATCCCACGATTCCCAGGAAGGCTTTAACTTGCTTCTTGGAACCTGGTTTTGGCCATGTTTGAATTGCCTCCACTTTACTGATTTGGGGTTTTATTTCTCCATGACCCACTATGTATCCAAGGTACTTAGCCTCTTCTTTACCCAATGCACACTTCTTCGGGTTTATTGTAAATCCGGCCTCTCTTATAGCATCAAACACCGCTTGGACTTTCTCCAGATGACTCTCCCAGTCCAGGCTAAAGATGACGATATCATCCAGGTACGCAGCAGCGTATGCCTTGTGGGGTGCAAGGACTCTATCCATAGCCCTTTGGAAGGTGGCCGGAGCTCCCTGTAGGCCAAATGGCATCCGGACATACTGGAAGCATCCATCTGGTGTAGAAAACGCCGTCTTCTCCTTGGCTTCCTGTGCCATGGGGATCTGCCAATACCCCTTCGTCAAATCCAAGGTGGTTATGTACCTGGCGGGCCCAAGCCTTTCGATGAGCTCATCAACGCGGGGCATGGGATATGCGTCGAACTTGGAGACCTCATTCAACTTCCTATAGTCGTTGCAAAACTCCACTCCCCATCAGGTTTTGGGACCAGGATGATTGGGCTCGACCAACCGCTCTTGGATTCCTCAATGACTCCAAGCTTCAACATACGCTCCACTTCCCTGGAGACTATTTCTCGACGGGCCTCAGGAATTCTATAGGGCTTCACGTTCACGCGCACATGGGGCTCTGTCAGGACCTCATGCTCTATGACCTTCGTGTACCCAGGCAACTCGGAAAACAGGTCCCTGTTTTTCTGGAGTAACTCCCGGCATTGCTGTTTCTGGGACTCCGATAGCGTCTCCGCTATAGTAACCGCTCCAACCTCATCTTCTGGGTTGCTTAACAACGATGGAGTTACTGTCGGCTCTCTATCTTGCCACGGCTTGATAAGGTTGACATGGTATACTTAGAATGGTTTCCGTCTTCCTGGTTGGTGAATTTTATAGTTTACTTCACCAAGTTTCTCGACAACCTCATATGGCCCTTGCCATTTGGCCAAGAACTTGCTTTCCACTGTCGGAACTAACACAAGAACTCGGTCTCCCGGATTGAATTGCCTCACTCTTGCAGACCGGTTGTAGACCCTGGCTTGAGCTTCCTGTGCTTGGAGAAGGTGTTCTTTCACGATAGGCATCACCTTTGCAATCCTCTGCTGCATCAGGGCTACATGCTCAATGACGCTTCTGTGGGGCGTGACTTCGGCTTCCCAGGTTTCCTTGGCTATATCCAGGAGTCCTCGTGGATGTCGGCCATACAGAAGCTCAAACGGTGAGAAACCTGTGGAGGCCTGTGGAACTTCACGAATGGAAAACATCAAATAGGGTAAGAGACAATCCCAGTCTCTACCGTCTTTCTCTATAGCTTTTCTCAGCATGCTCTTCAGTGTCTTGTTAAATCTCTCAACAAGGCCATCTGACTGGGGATGGTACACCGAGGTCCTCAACTGGGAGATTTTCAGGGCTTTGCATAGTTCCCTCATCACCTTGCTCATGAAAGGTGTACCCTGGTCAGTCAGGATCTCCTTCGGCAGACCTGTCCGGGAAAAGACATGGACCAACTCGCGAGCTATACTCTTTGAAGAAGAATTTCTCAAGGGAATTGCCTCAGGATAGCGTGTGGCATAGTCCAGGATGACTAATATATACTGATGGCCCCGGGCTGATTTAACTAAGGGACCGACCAAGTCCATGGCAATTCTCTCGAATGGCACCTCAATAATGGGCAGTGACACAAGGGGGTTTCGGAAATGAGGAGTGGGAGCAGTTAGCTGACATGTAGGGCAGGACCTGCAATAGTTCACTATTTCCCGGTGGCACCCAGGCCAATAGAACCTCTGCACAACCCGTTCCTGCGTTTTTTCCACCCCTAGGTGTCCACCCAAGATGTGTGAATGGGCCATGTCCAACACCTTCCGTCTATATGGACCCGGCACTACCAACTGCTCTACCAACTCCTCCCTTATTTTCGTGACCCGGTACAACAACTCCCTGCTCATTAGAAAATGGGGAAATCTTGTGTCTGCCCCCGGCTCCTGTACCACCCTGTCAATAACTGTGACATTATTAAAGGCTTCCCTCAGAGTGGGGTCCCTATGTTGGGCAGTCCCAAAATTTTCACCGGATACCTCTAACTCCAGAATGTCAGATGCAGGGGACACTTCCTCCTCATCTCCAGCCAGGACACAAAAAGGAAACCTGTCTGACTCTGGGTGTGGCACCACCCTTCCAGGGTTCACTGGTTCCCTACTCTTGCTAGGGAGCTCAGAACCTTTCCCCCACAAATCCCAAAACAAACAGAAATCCTGGCCAATAATTATAGGGTGCAACAAGTCCTGAATGACGCCGACAATGTGGGACTCCGTGCCACATGTCGTTTCAATGTTCACACTGGCCACAGGGTAGTCCTTTGCATCACCATGTATGCACCGCACTCCGACCTTCTTTCCCGGGAGCAGGTGGAGAGGAAAAGTGGCCCTCACCAGGGTTACTAGGCTCCCCGAGTCTAACAGTGCCGTTACTGCTCGACCGTTCACCTTTACGGGACACGCTTGAGGTCCCTCGTTGGGCGGAGAGTTCACACTGCAGGCTGGATACGCATAGTATGAACAACGGCGTCCCATGCTGCAGTCCATCTGCTCAGTGGCCTGGGAACAACGGGCAGCTATATGTCCTGGCCCGTGGCACCTCCAACAAATAATATCACCCGTAGGGACCTTGGGCACCACCTCCCCCGCCCTTGGTGACCTTGGACGCGCCACCCCTTTTTGGGGCTCAGCTCCCTTCTGGGACCCCCAGTATGGCATGGGCTGCCTCCTGAAGGAGCCTTCCAACCCTTGGTATCTCACAACCAGTCCGATCAGCTCGTCGGCATTCTGGGGATCACCCTGGGCAACCCAAGTCTGTATAGGCCTCGGGAGGGAATGGACAAACCGATCCATCATCACCCGTTCTACCATTTGAGCAGGCGTAGATGACTCTGGCTGCAGCCATTTCTGGACCAGGTGCAACAGATCAAACATTTGGGAACGAGGTGGTTTGTCCCGGTGATAGGCCCAGCAGTGAATTCGCTGTGCCCTGACAGTCAGTGTCACCCCCAAACGTGCGAGAATCTCGGCTTTCAACTTGTGATACTCCTTGGCATCCTGCAAGGTCAAGTCATAGTACGCCTTCTGGGGTTCTCCCGTCAGGTATGGCGCCAATACCTCTGCCCACTGCTCTGGCGGAAGTCTTTCCCTCTCAGCGACCCTCTCAAACACTGTCAGGAAGGCCTCAACATCATCCCCGGGGGTCATTTTCTGCAATGCGCGTCTTACCGTCTTCCGGACGTGGGCGTCATCAGCCAAACCTGGGGTTGGGGCGCTCGCCTTGCCCTGGATGGCGGTTGCCAGAAGCTGCATCTGCTGCTGATGCTCCTGTTGGCTCTGCTGCATCGGCTGCCGTTGCTCCTGCTGGTTTTTCTGCATCTGCTGCCGTTGCTCCTGCTGGCTCTGTTGTATCTGCTGCATCAACAGCCTGTTGGTCTCTTGCTGCCTTTGCTCCTGCTGGACCAAGTGTTTCAGCAAGTCCTCCATTTTCTCCGGCAATGCTTGCTGGCTTGCAACAGCCTAAACCCAGGACATTCAAAAATAAACTCACGTCTCCGCTGGGAACGCTGCCTGCATTCTCCACCAATTGTAGGGGTTCCACTCACTCAGCTGCGACGGCTGACACACAGGAGACGTGTTCCTTTAAAGTTCACTGGGTTTATTGCTTCATAAACCATGTGGCAAAACAACAGAAAACAAGATAGCCTTTGGTTCAGGCAAAGAAAACAAGTGTCCAGTTCTTCCGGCTCAGTCCTGAAGCCGTAACACACTCAGGAGGGTTTCACCTCCACACATATCTACCTGTATTAAGCATTAGGCTTTCTTTTATATGTCTAACCACACCCAGAACCCATCACATGACCAGACATGTGGTTGTGACATCACCACAGGTCCTGAAACACATATAGGTAGCTATGGTTACATCACAGCAGCAAGCCATCTATAAGACACATATCTCCCATCGATTAGACATCCTTTAGCCACGCTACAATATATATATATATATATATATATATATATATATCTTCAAGCTACTTTCTGGCCCTGAAACTGTGTAGTGTGAAACAGTGGGCCTGTATTTTTCTGCACTGTCCCACACCTAAAAAGGGAGATTTATATTGCCAATCAGTGCATCTGTGCCAGTCCAGTCTGTTGTATCTGTCAGTCATTTTCTGCCACAGAAACAATACTGTAGAACAGTGGGCCAGATTTATTCACTAGTCTCCCATAAAAAAAAAAGAAGGGGAGATTAATATTGGCAAATCTGTGCATCTGTGCCAGTCCAGTCTGTTGTATCTGTCAGTCATTTACTGCCACAGAAACAATACTGTAAAACAGTGGGCCAGATTTATTCACTAGTCTCCCATAAAAAAAAAGAAGGGGAGATTAATATTGGCAAATCTGTGCATCTGTGCCAGTCCAGTCTGTTGTATCTGTCAGTCATTTTCTGCCACAGAAACTATACTGTAAAACAGTGGGCCAGATTTATACACTAGTCTCCCATAAAAAAAAAAGGGGGAGATTAATATTGGCAAATCTGTGCATCTATGCCAGTCCAGTCTGTGGTATCTGTCTGTCATTCTCTGCCACAGAAACTATACTGTAAAACAGTGGGCCAGATTTATTCACTAGTCTTCCATATAAAAACAAAAAGGGGAGATTAATATTGGCAAATCTGGGCATCTGTGCCAGTCCAGTCTGTGTCATCTGTCAGACATTTTCTGCCACAGAAACTATACTGTAAAACAGTGGGCCAGGTTTATTCACTAGTCTCCCATAAAACAAAATAAGGGGAGATTAATATTGGCAAATCTGTGCATCTGTGCCAGTCTGTGTTATCTGTCAGTCATTTTCTGCCACAGAAACTATACTGTAAAACAGTGGGCCAGGTTTATTCACTAGTCTCCCATAAAAAAAAAGGGGAGATTAATATTGGCAAATCTGTGCATCTGTGCCAGTCTGTGGTATCTGTCAGTCATTTTCTGCCACAGAAAATATACTGTAAAACAGTGGGCCAGATTTATTCACTAGTCTTCCATATAAAAAAAAGAAGGGGAGATTTTTATTTCCAGTGTGTGCATCTGCGTCAGTCCTGTTAGTGGCATATCTGTCAGCCACTATCTGCCACTGAAGCTGTGTACTGTAATACAGTGGGCCTGATTATCCCTGCAGTCTCAGACACCTATAAAGGGAGATTTAAATTCACAACAAGTTTGCGTCCACCTTGTAACTGGTTTTACAGTACCAAATACCGTTTGTTAGTTTGGTTACATATTTCCAAGAATGAGGAAGTCTGGTGGAAGAGGCCGTGGGCGGTCATTGCCAGCTGGTAATGGTGGTAGTGGTGGTGGAGCATCAGGTGGTCGTGGGAAAAGCAATATAGCACCTAAGTCTCGAGTTGTTCAGCCACCGTCATCGTCTGGCTACACAAGGCCTCGAACGCTCCCTTTTCTGGGAGTAGGAAAACCGCTTTTAAAGTCGGAGCAGCAGGAACAAGTTTTGGCTTTCCTTGCTGCCTCTGCCTCTAGTTCTTTTGCCTCCTCTTCGGAAAGTGCAAAATGTAAAAGCAGCGCGTCGTCAGTGGATGTTCCCAGTAAGGGACAAGTCGCTTCCTTGCGTTCTTCACCCAGAACAACAGAGAAGGATGCGTCAGGCGACACAACGGGTTACTTCATGGAGCTCTTTACACAAACCGTTCCTGGGTTAGAAAGAGAAATTGTTAACAGGCCATGCCCATTACAAGATGAATCGGACATGGAGTACACAGATGCACAGCCACAGCCAGATTATTATGCTGTTCCTTTGACTCAGATCACAACATTGCCCTCGCAGTGTACTGATCCAGAATCTGACCCTGATGAGACTATGGAGCCCCGTCATGAACGCTATAGCACCGGCTTACACGGTGACACAGAGGAAGGTGCACAGGACATAGAAGAGGAGGTCATAGATGACCCAGTTGTTGACCCCGATTGGCAGCCATTGGGGGAACGGTGCAGCCGGCAATAGCTCTGAAGCGGAGGAGGAGCCACAGCAGGCATCAACATCACAACAGGTTCCATCTGGCAGACCCGTATCTGGCCAAAAACGTGTGACAAAACCAAAAACAGTTGTAGGACAGCGTGGCCATCCGGTTAAAGTAGCTCAGTGTGCAATGCCTAAAAAGGTATCCGATAGTAGGAAGAGTGCAGTCTGGCATTTTTTTTAACCAAGATCCAAATGATCAGTGCAAAGTCATCTGTAAGAAATGCTCAAGAACCTTCAGCAGAGGTCAGAATGCTAAAAATCTAACAACAAGTTGCATGCTAGACATTTAACGACCATGCACTTGCAAGCCTGGACTAACTACCAAACGTCCCTTAACGTTGTTGCACCCTCTCACAATGAAGCTAGTCAGCAACGCTACATCCCTTCCCTCACTGTAAGCCCACCGTTTACCACACCACCTGCAGCAAATGTGTAGGTTTCGTCGCAAGGCCAAAGCAGTCAGGGAATCACCAGGTTCTTGGTAGGAAACACTGTATGTAGGCCAACAGCAAGAATACCATCACCAACCCTCTCAGTCTGCCATGTCCACCGGCACCCCCGCTAGTTCCACCATATGCAGCTCTCCAGTCCAGCTCACCCTACAAGAAACTCTCGTTAGGAAAAGGAAGTACTCATCCTCTCATCCGCGTACACAGGGTTTGAACGCCCACATTGCTAGACTAATCTCGTTAGAGATGATGCCCTACCGGTTAGTTGAAAGCAAAGCTTTCAAAGCCCTGATGGACTACGCTGTACCACGCTACGAGCTACCCAGTCGACACTTCTTTTCGAGAAAAGCCATCCGAGCCCTCCACCAGCATGTAAAAGACCGCATTGTCCATGCACTCAGGCAATCTGTGAGTAGAAAGGTGCACCTGACAACAGATGCATGGACCAGTAGGCATGGCCAGGGGCGTTACGTGTCCATCACAGCACACTGGGTTAATGTGGTGGATGCAGGGTCCACAGGGGACAGCAATATTGGGACAGTTCTGCCTAGCCCATGGTCTAGGAAACAGATGGCTGTAGGCGTTCGCGCCCCCTCCTCCTCGTCCTACAGCAGAAGCGAGAGCTCGTCCACAGACCGCAGTCGCACGACCACTCCATCCGCAGCTGCCACTGTTGCACACGAGGTGTCCCATTATGGAACAGCTAGTGGCAAGCGTCAGCAGGCTGTATTGGCAATGAAGTGTTTGGGCGACAACAGACACACCGCAGAAGTTCTGTCCGAGTTCTTGCAGCAAGAGACTCAGTCATGGCTGGGCAGTGTACATCTTGAGGCAGGCAAGGTAGTGAGTGATAACGGAAGGAATTTTATGGCTGCCATAGCCCTTTCACAAATGAAACACATTCCTTGCCTGGCTCACACCTTAAACCTGGTGGTGCAGTGCTTCCTGAAAAGTTATCCGGGCTTACCCGACCTGCTCCTGAAAGTGCGCAGACTTTGCTCGCACATCCGCCGTTCGTCCGTACACTCCAGCCGTATGCAGAACCATCAGCGATCTTTGAACCTTCCCCAGCATCGCCTAATCATCGACGTTGCAACAAGGTGGAACTCCACACTGCATATGCTTCAGAGACTGTGCGAACAGAGGCGTGCTGTTATGAATTTGTGGGAGGATACACATACACGGGCAGGCAGTTGGATGGCAGACATGGAGTTGTCAGGGGTGCAGTGGTCGAAGCTACAAGACCTGTGTCAAGTCCTTCAGTGTTTTGAGGAATGCACATGGATGGTTAGTGCAGACAACGCCATAATAAGCATGAGCATCACCCTAATGCGTCTGCTGATGCAAAGTTTGACGCACATAAATGAGCAGGCGTCTGCAGCCGAGGATGAGGGAAGCCTTGATGACATTCAGCCATTGTCTGGTCAGAGAAGTCTACTGGATGAGGTGGCGGGCGTAGAGGAGGAGGACGAGGAGGATGATGGGGATGAGTATTTTTTGGATGAGGAAGCTTCTCCAGGGGCTATACAAACTGGTGGCGTTGCAAGGCCAGTTTTAGGGTTTTTGAGGGAGGCAAGTGACGTTGATTTGCCCGAAAGTGCTCCTCAACCCAGCACAAGCAGTGAATTGACAACTGGAACATTGGCCCACATGGCGGATTATGCCTTGTGCATCCTAAAAAGGGATCTTTGCATTATAAAAATGATGACCGATGACGATTACTGGTTGGCCTGCCTCCTGGATCCACGCTATAAGGGAAAACTGCAAAATATCATGCCACATGAGAACCTTGAACAAATATTGGCAACCAAACAAGCAACTCTTGTTGACCGTTTGATTCAGGCATTCCCAGCACACTGCGCCGGTGATGGTTCTCACACAAGCTGCAGGGGGCAACAGGGTAGAGGTGTTAGAGGTGCACAAATCAGAAGTGGCGTTGGACAGAGGGGTTTTCTGACCAGGTTGTGGAGTGATTTTGCAATGAACGCAGACGGGACAGGTACTGCAGCATCAATTCAAAGTGACAGGAGAAAACATTTGTCCAGTATGGTTACTAACTATTTTTCCTCCCCTATCGATGTTCTCCCTCACCCGTCATTCCCATTTGATTACTGGGCATCCAAAATAGACACCTGGCCTGAATTGTCCGAATATGCATTGCAGGAGCTCACTTGTCCAGCTGCTGGTGTGCTATCAGAAAGAGTATTCAGTGCTGCTGGTTCAATACTGACCGAAAAAAGGACTTGTCTGGCTACCCAAAATGTTGATGATCTAACCTTCATTAAAATGAACCACTCATGGATTTCTAATTATTTTGCCCCACCTTTCCCGGCTGACACCTAGCTTTCCTGTAAAAAGGTCTTGCTTTTGGACTGCTCTTACTGACTTTTCAATCTCTTAATTTGCAGCTGCTGTATGTCCAGCATACAACATGTTTACACCTCCCTAAATGGGCTGACTCCCCCCACGGGGCCATGGTCTCGCCACTTTGCGCAAGCACCCGTGAGAGTGCCGTTTGTTTGAAGAGGTGGGTGTGCCCACTTTTGGTCGATGGCACTGGCACTGGGTCCCTCATAGTACAATGAAGTGTCTCTGGCAGTGGTGGCGCGCACCCAACGTCAGACACACCGTTGAAACATGAGGGGCCCTGGGCCAGTACCGCCGGGCACGAGAGAGTGTCCCCCCAGCTCAAACTGTGCTCTACCACTTGCAAAATTATCTCTCACAGCTCCACCGCTGTTTAGTCTATGCGGTGAAATCCTTCAATGCCTGGCACTGACAATACCAATTTGTTGACATGTATGATGCTAGTTAAAATATTCAGTGGCCCCGTCCTACATTTACACCAGTAAATACTTTGTGCCAAATAACAATGTCTGAAAGTCAGCAGAGGAGCCCGCCCCTGTACCTAAGTATGCCACCCTTTTTTTTTTGCGAGACATTAACATCTAGGTATTATTTTGGAGTACTAACTGTGTCAGACACTCCTTCCAATTGTCCTCCGCTGACCACACCAATGCTGCCTGTGTACCCCTAGAACCTAATTAAAAGTGCATAGAACCTACTTTTATTTATTTTAGGCCTACTTAGTCTGTCTGCGGTCCCTCCTTCCAATTGTCCTCCACTGACCACACCAATGCTACCTGTGTACCCCTGGAACCTATTTAGAAGTGCATAGAGCCTACTTTTTTATTTTAGGCCTACTAAGTCTGTCTGCGGTCCCTCCTTCCAATAGTCCTCCGCTGACCACATCAAAGCTACCTGTGTACCCCTGCAAGATAATTGAAACTGCATTGAGCCTATTTTTTATTTTAGGCCTACTAAGTCTGTCTGCGGTCCCTCCTTCCAACAGTCCTCCGCTGACCACACCAATGCTGCCTGTGTACCCCTGGAACCTAATTAAAAGTGCATAGAGCCTATTTTTTTTATTTTAGGCCTACTAAGTCTGTCTGCGGTCCCTCCGTCCAATAGTCCTCCGCTGACCACACCAATGCTGCCTGTGTACCCCTGGAACATAATTAAAAGTGCATAGAGCCTACTTTTTTTATTTTAGGCCTACTAAGTCTGTCTGCGGTCCCTCCTTCCAATTGTCCTCCACTGACCACACCAATGCTGCATGTGTACCCCTGGAACCTATTTAGAAGTGCATAGAGCCTACTTTTTTATTTTAGGGCTACTAAGTCTGTCTGCGGTCCCTCCTTCCAATAGTCCTCTGCTGACCACACCAATGCTGCCTGTGTACCCCTGGAACCTAATTAAAAGTGCATAGAGCCTATTTTTTTATTTTAGGCCTACTAAGTCTGTCTGCGGTCCCTCCTTCCAATAGTCCTCCGCTGACCACATCAAAGCTGCCTGTGTACCCCTGCAAGATAATTGAAACTGCATTGAGCCTATTTTTTTATTTTAGGCCTACTAAGTCTGTCTGCGGTCCCTCCTTCCAATTGTCCTCCACTGACCACACCAATGCTGCCTGTGTACCCCTGGAACCTATTTAAAAGTGCATAGAGCCTACTTTTTTATTTTAGGCCTACTAAGTCTGTCTGCGGTCCCTCCTTCCAATTGTCCTCCACTGACCACACCAATGCTGCCTGTGTACCCCTGGAACCTAATTAAAAGTGCATAGAGCTTATTTTTTTTATTTTAGGCCTACTAAGTCTGTCTGTGGTCCCTCCTTCCAATAGTCCTCCGCTGACCACACCAATGCTGCCTGTGTACCCCTGGAACCTAATTAAAAGTGCATAGAGCCTACTTTTTTTTATTTTAGGCCTACTAAGTCTGTCTGTGGTCCCTCCTTCCAATTGTCCTCCACTGACCACACCAATGCTGCCTGTGTACCCCTGGAACCTATTTAAAAGTGCATAGAGCTTACTTGTTATTTTAGGCCTACTAAGTCTGTCTGCGGTCCCTCCTTCCAATTGTCCTCCACTGACCACACCAATGCTGCCTGTGTACCCCTGGAACCTATTTAAAAGTGCATAGAGCCTATTTTTTTTATTTTAGGCCTACTAAGTCTGTCTGCGGTCCCTCCTTCCAATTGTCCTCCACTGACCACACCAAGGTAAGGCCTACTAGCAGTGTCTGGCTGCTCCACTCAATACAGCTGTCCTCTTAAAAAAAATGGCCTGCAATTGTCAGGTTTTCAGCCTATCGGAATTTTAAAACTGCAGTGGGGCTACTAGTTTGGTTGGGGCCTACTAACAGTGTCTGCCGCTCCAAGGTGTTCTCCTGGTTGCCTTTCCTGAGCTTCTATCTTCAGGCTCTTGTTAAATAGTTGTTAAATGGAACAAATGCAGTGGGGCTATTAGTTTGGTTGGGGCCTACTAACAGTGTCTGCCGCTCCAAGGTGTTCTCCTGGTTACCTTTCCTGAGCTTCTATCTTCATATCTTCAGGCTCTTGTTAAATAGTTGTTAAATGGAACAAATGCAGTGGGGCTACTAGTTTGGTTGAGGCCTACTAACAGTGTCTGTCGCTCCATGGTGTTCTCCTGGTTGCCTTTCCTGAGCTTCTATCTTCAGGCTCTTGTTAAATAGTTGTTAAATGGAACAAATGCAGTGGGGCTATTAGTTTGGTTGGGGCCTACTAACGGTGTCTGCTGCTCCTTGCTGTTCTCCTGGTTTCCTGTCCTGAGCTTCGATCTTCAGGCTCTCATTAAGTAGTTGTTAATATAACACTGCATTTGGTCTACTAGTTTGGTTGGGGCCTACTAACGGTGTCTGCCACTCCAAGGTGTTCTCCTGGTTTCCTGTCCTCAGCTTCCATTTTCAGGCTCTCATTAAGTAGTTGTTAATATAACACTGCATTTGGCCTACTAGTTTGGTTGGGGCCTACTAACGGTGTCTGCCACTCCAAGGTGTTCTCCTGGTTTCCTGTCCTGAGCTTCCATTTTCAGGCTCTCATTAAGTAGTTGTTAATATAACACTGGATTTGGCCTACTAGTTTGGTTGGGGCCTACTAACGGTATCTGCCGCTCCTTGCTGTTCTCCTGGTTTCCTGTCCTGAGCTTCGATCTTCAGGCTCTCATTAAGTAGTTGTTAATATAACACTGCATTTGGCCTACTAGTTTGGTTGGGGCCTACTAACGGTGTCTGCCGCTCTTTGCTGTTGTCCTCCACTGAACAAAGCAGTGCCGCCTGTTTACTACTGTTACCAATTTTGAATTGCATTTAGACTACTTACTGATTTGGGCCTACTCACTGTGTCAGCCTCTCATTACAGTTGTCCTCTACTGAACAAAGCAATGCCGCCTGGTTAGTCCTGTTACCAATTTTGAAATGCATTTAGCCCACTTTATTATTTGGGCCTATATCTGTGTTTCCTCCTCATCCTGCCCATTACCCAGCCAGTGCTAGACGACTCTGCTGGTACATTGACCCAGACTGCTACATTCCCCTTGCACTCTACACAGCCAGATTCTGAGCCTGCTGAAAGTGAGGTTCCCCTTCCCGCATACTATACCACCTTACATGGGGACAAAGAGGAAGGTGCAGATGAAAGTGCAGGTTCCTTCATCAGGTGGGGGGGAATACTCGTTGGCGACATCACTGGCACAGGGCCCCTCATAGTACGCAAAAGTGTCGCTGCCGGTGGGAAGCGCCCCGCCGTGAAAACACACCGCCGTACTTTGAGGGGCCCTGTGCCAGTGCCAATGCAAACGAGTGGGTCCCCCTTGCTTGCTCAGGATCACAGCATTTGTAAAGTTGAAATACTTACCTCTCCCTGCTCCACTGCCGTGACGTGGTCCACGTTTCCTTGGCCCACTAAATACTTGAACCAGCCATACCCCCACAACTTTAGTCAAATGACCCCAATGTCCAATGTCTAACTATTATTATAAGGTAAATTAAGATTGACAAGCTTCAGTACCAAGAATGGATGTTTTTGCCATTAAAATGGGCACTGTAGGTGTTTTCCTGGCCTCCACTCACTGCCGACTATGCTTCCCCATTGACTTGCATTGGGTTTCGTGTTTCGGTCGATCCCGGACTTTTCGCGATTATCGGCCGATTTCACTCGACTCGACTTTTGAGATAGTCGGGTTTCTCAAAACCCGACTCGACCCTAAAAACTAAAAGTCGCTCAACCCTAGTGATTATGAGAACTGCTCTGGAAGCAGAAATGAGGTCCAGGGGCTTAAGATTTTGCAGGACTGCTTACAACAGTTCCAGGTTAGAGGTGATCAGTTAACTGCTGTATAGAAATTACTGTGATAGGGAGAGGTGGCTGGGAAAAGAGGAGTTAAATCTTCAGTCTGGAATGTAGCCATTGCACTTACTCAGCCAGTCTCTGATTGTATTCTACATAGCAAATAGCTGTAAGTTATGTGAGAAAAAAGCTCTCATAATGTTCCAGGAGCCCTCAACATGGTAACCAAGCAACTTTTAATAGGACTTACAAGGACAAACTTAATGCTAGTCACTTTGTCTACCAGATCCCAGGGGTTGCCCTGGCCTTTACCTTTTAATTGATGTACAAGGAACATGAACTTACTCAGGGGCCTCTGAGTTTAATCCACAGAGTAGCTACTGACCTGTAGAGCATTCTAGCAGAGAATGGTTATGAAGCCCATTAATATCAAGATGTCAGAATCTTCAGGCAGAAGACTTGTCAAATTAGGACTGAGGTTAACAAATGGAAATCAAACAGTCAGAACATGAGCAGATTAACAGGACTGATGCAGAGCCAGTATGATATAAATCAGCATACTGCTGGGAGTTAAAGAAGAGTGTAGTGCCATTCCATTGGCCACAGCAGTGAGTACTCCTTTCAGATAGCACAGGCACTGGGCAGCATGATAGGTCCAAGACCCATTAGCATTTCTTTTTGGACAGAGCCTGCACTACCTGGAGCTTCTGGTCCTGATGTGTTGTGAATTCTGTGGCAGAGTTCACTCCTGTGGTCACAAGTGGTACTTCGGCTGATTCTCTCTGGGAGCTTCCGTTTGTGGAGGAAAGTGGTACTGCAGCTTCTGAGTTTCCTCCCTCAGGTGATCTGGTGAGGTCGTTAGCTGCTTCTCTACTTAACTCCACCTGATGCTTTGATCCATGCTTCCTGTCAATGTTCCAGTGTTGGACTTGTGTTTCTCTGGATCATTCCTGTGGCCTGCTGCTCTGCATAGCTAAGTGCTTCTTTGCTATTTGTTGCTATTTTTTCTGTCCAGCTTGTCTATTTGTTTTGCTGGAAGCTCTGGGACGCAAAGGGTGTACCTCCGTGCCGTTAGTTCGGTACGGAGGGTCTTTTTGCCCCCTTTGCGTGGTTTTCTTTAGGGTTTTGTGTAGACCGCAAAGTTATCTTTCCTATCCTCGTTCTGTCTAGAATATCGGGCCTCACTTTGCTGAATCTATTTCATCCCTACGTTTGTCTTTTCATCTTACTCACAGTCATTATATGTGGGGGGCTGCCTTTTCCTTTGGGGTATTTCTCTGAGGCAAGGTAGGCTTATTTTTCTATCTTCAGGCTAGTTAGTTTCTCAGGCTGTGCCGAGTTGCATAGGGAGCCTTAGGCGCAATCCACAGCTGCCTCTAGTTGTGTTTGGAGAGGATCAGGAATTGCGGTCTACAGAGTTTCCACGTCTCAGAGCTCGTTCTATGATTTTGGGTTATTGTCAGATCACTGTATGTGCTCTGACCTCCATGTCCATTGTGTTACTGAATTGCCTAACACAACAGTACAGGAAGCCAAAAGTACTAATGATTCTCAATAGAGGGAAAAGAGAAGTTCTGAGACCATTTTTTTTCCTTTGCACTGTGATTTGTCTTTTTTTTCCCCTAGACATTTGGGTGGTTCAGGACACAGGTGTTACAATGGACATTAAAGGTCTGTCTTCATGTGTAGATCAGCTCACGGCAAGAGTTCAAGATATTCAAAATTTTGTGGTTCAGAATTCTTTGTTAGAACCGAGAATTCCTATTCCAGATTTGTTTTTTGGAGATAGAACTAAATTTCTGAGTTTCAAGAATAATTGTAAACTGTTTCTGGCTTTGAAACCTCGCTCCTCTGGTGACCCAGCGCAACAGGTTAGGATCGTCATTTCTTTTTTGCGTGGCGACCCTCAGGACTGGGCATTTTCTCTTGCGTCAGGAGATCCGGCATTGAGTGATATCGATGCGTTTTTCCTGGCGCTTGGATTGCTGTACGATGAGCCTAATTCAGTAGATCAGGCAGAAAAAAATTTGCTGGCTCTTTGTCAGGCTCAGGATGAGATAGAGCTATATTGCCAGAAATTTAGAAAATGGTCCGTGCTCACTCAATGGAATGAATCTGCGCTTGCAGCCATTTTCAGAAAGGGTCTCTCTGAAGCCATTAAGGATGTCATGGTGGGATTTCCTATGCCCGCTGGTTTGAGTGAGTCTATGTCTTTGGCCATTCAGATCGGTCGACGCTTGCGTGAACGTAAATCTGTGTACCATTTGGCGGTATTACCTGAGATTAAACCTGAGCCTATGCAGTGCGATAGGACTATGACCAGAGTTGAACGGCAAGAACACAGACGTCTGAATGGGCTGTGTTTCTACTGTGGTGATTCCACTCATGCTATCTCTGATTGTCCTAAGCGCACTAAGCGGTTCGCTAGGTCTGCCGCCATTGGTACTGTACAGTCAAAATTTCTTCTGTCCGTTACCTTGATATGCTCCTTGTCGTCGTATTCTGTCATGGCGTTTGTGGATTCAGGCGCTGCCCTGAATTTGATGGACTTGGATTATGCTAAACGTTGTGGGTTTTTATTGGAGCCCTTGCAGTGTCCTATTCCATTGAGAGGAATTGATGCTACACCTTTGGCCAAGAATAAGCCTCAATACTGGACCCAGCTGACCATGTGCATGGCTCCTGCACATCAGGAGGTTATTCGCTTTCTGGTGTTGCATAATCTGCATGATGTGGTCGTGTTGGGGTTGCCATGGCTACAAGCCCATAATCCAGTATTGGATTGGAATTCCATGTTGGTGTCCAGCTGGGGTTGTCAGGGGGTACATGGTGATGTTCCATTTCTGTCAATTTCGTCATCCACCCCTTCTGAGGTTCCAGAGTTCTTGTCTGATTACCGGGATGTATTTGATGAGCCCAAGTCCGATGCCCTGCCTCCGCATAGAGATTGTGATTGTGCTATCAATTTGATTCCTGGTAGTAAATTCCCAAAAGGTCGACTGTTTAATTTATCCGTGCCTGAGCACACCGCTATGCGCAGTTATGTGAAGGAATCCCTGGAGAAGGGGCATATTCGCCCGTCATCGTCGCCATTAGGAGCAGGGTTCTTTTTTGTAGCCAAGAAGGATGGTTCGCTGAGACCGTGTATAGATTACCGCCTTCTTAATAAGATCACTGTTAAATTTCGGTACCCCTTGCCATTGTTATCTGATTTGTTTGCTCGGATTAAGGGGGCTAGTTGGTTCACTAAGATAGATCTTCGTGGTGCGTATAATCTGGTGAGAATCAGGCAAGGCGATGAATGGAAAACTGCATTTAATACGCCCGAGGGTCATTTTGAGTATCTAGTGATGCCGTTCGGACTTGCCAATGCTCCATCAGTGTTTCAATCCTTTATGCATGACATCTTCCGTGAGTACCTGGATAAATTCCTGATTGTGTACTTGGATGACATTTTGATCTTCTCGGATGATTGGGAGTCTCATGTGAAGCAGGTCAGAACAGTTTTTCAGGTCCTGCGTGCTAATTCTTTGTTTGTGAAGGGATCAAAGTGTCTCTTTGGTGTGCAGAAGGTTTCATTTTTGGGGTTCATCTTTTCCCCTTCTACTATCGAGATGGATCCGGTTAAGGTCCAGGCCATCCATGATTGGACTCAGCCGACATCTCTGAAAAGTCTGCAAAAGTTCCTGGGCTTTGCTAATTTTTATCGTCGCTTCATCTGCAATTTTTCTAGTGTTGCCAAACCATTGACCGATTTGACCAAGAAGGGTGCTGATTTGGTCAATTGGTCTTCTGCTGCTGTGGAAGCTTTACAAGAGTTGAAGCGTCGTGTTTCTTCTGCCCCTGTGTTGTGTCAACCAGATGTTTCTCTTCCGTTCCAGGTCGAGGTTGATGCTTCTGAGATTGGAGCAGGGGCTGTTTTGTCACAGAGAGATTCTGGTTGCTCAGTGATGAAACCATGCACTTTCTTTTCCAGGAAGTTATCGCCTGCTGAGCGAAATTATGATGTGGGCAACTGAGAGTTGCTGGCCATGAAGTGGGCATTCGAGGAGTGGCGTCATTGGCTTGAAGGAGCTAAGCATCGCGTGGTGGTATTGACTGATCATAAGAACTTGACTTATCTCGACTCTGCCAAGCGCTTGAATCCTAGACAAGCTCGTTGGTCGTTGTTTTTTGCCCGTTTTGACTTTGTGATTTCGTACCTTCCGGGCTCTAAAAATGTGAAGGCGGATGCTCTGTCTAGGAGTTTTGTGCCCGACTCTCCGGGTTTATCTGAGCCGGTGGGTATCCTCAAGGAAGGAGTAATTGTGTCTGCCATCTCCCCTGATTTGCGGCGGGTGCTGCAAAAATTTCAGGCTAATAAACCTGATCGTTGCCCAGCGGAGAAACTGTCCCTGATAGGTGGACGAATAGAGTTATCTCTGAACTTCATTGTTCGGTGTTGGCTGGTCATCCTGGAATCTTTGGTACCAGAGAGTTAGTGGCTAGATCCTTTTGGTGGCCCTCTCTGTCGCGGGATGTGCGTACTTTTGTGCAGTCCTGTGGGATTTGTGCTCGGGCTAAGCCCTGCTGTTCTCGTGCCAGTGGGTTGCTTTTGCCCTTGCCGGTCCCGAAGAGGCCTTGGACACATATCTCTATGGATTTTATTTCTGACCTTCCCGTTTCTCAAAAGATGTCAGTCATTTGGGTGATCTGTGATCGCTTTTCTAAGATGGTCCATCTGGTACCCTTGTCTAAATTGCCTTCCTCCTCTGATTTGGTGCCTTTGTTCTTCCAGCATGTGGTTCGTTTGCATGGCATTCCAGAGAATATTGTTTCTGACAGAGGTTCCCAGTTTGTTTCGAGGTTTTGGCGAGCCTTTTGTGGTAGGATGGGCATTGACTTGTCTTTTTCCTCGGCTTTCCATCCTCAGACTAATGGCCAGACCGAACGAACCAATCAGACCTTGGAAACATATCTGAGATGCTTTGTTTCTGCTGATCAGGATGACTGGGTGTCCTTTTTGCCTTTGGCTGAGTTCGCCCTTAATAATCGGGCCAGCTCGGCTACCTTGGTTTCGCCGTTTTTCTGCAATTCTGGGTTCCATCCTCGTTTCTCTTCAGGACAGGTTGAGTCTTCGGACTGTCCTGGTGTGGATACTGTGGTGGACAGGTTGCAGCAGATTTGGACTCAGGTAGTGGACAATTTGACCTTGTCCCAGGAGAAGGCTCAACTTTTCGCTAATCGCAGACGCCGTGTGGGTCCCCGACTTCGTGTTGGGGATCTGGTTTGGTTATCTTCTCGTCATATTCCTATGAAGGTTTCCTCTCCTAAGTTTAAACCTCGTTTTATTGGTCCGTATAGGATTTCTGAGGTTCTTAATCCTGTGTCTTTTCGTCTGACCCTTCCAGATTCATTTTCCATACATAACGTATTCCATAGGTCATTGTTGCGGAGATACGTGGCACCTATGGTCCCATCTGTTGAGCCTCCTGCCCCGGTTTTGGTGGAGGGGGAATTGGAGTATATTGTGGAGAAGATTTTGGATTCTCGTGTTTCAAGACGGAAACTCCAGTATCTGGTTAAATGGAAGGGTTATGCTCAGGAAGATAATTCCTGGGTTTTTGCATCTGATGTCCATGCTCCCGATCTTGTTCGTGCCTTTCATGTGGCTCATCCTGGTCGGCCTGGGGGCTCTGGTGAGGGTTCGGTGACCCCTCCTCAAGGGGGGGTACTGTTGTGAATTCTGTGGCAGAGTTCACTCCTGTGGTCACAAGTGGTACTTCGGCTGATTCTCTCTGGGAGCTTCCGTTTGTGGAGGAAAGTGGTACTGCAGCTTCTGAGTTTCCTCCCTCAGGTGATCTGGTGAGGTCGTTAGCTGCTTCTCTACTTAACTCCACCTGATGCTTTGATCCATGCTTCCTGTCAATGTTCCAGTGTTGGACTTGTGTTTCTCTGGATCATTCCTGTGGCCTGCTGCTCTGCATAGCTAAGTGCTTCTTTGCTATTTGTTGCTATTTTTTCTGTCCAGCTTGTCTATTTGTTTTGCTGGAAGCTCTGGGACGCAAAGGGTGTACCTCCGTGCCGTTAGTTCGGTACGGAGGGTCTTTTTGCCCCCTTTGCGTGGTTTTCTTTAGGGTTTTGTGTAGACCGCAAAGTTATCTTTCCTATCCTCGTTCTGTCTAGAATATCGGGCCTCACTTTGCTGAATCTATTTCATCCCTACGTTTGTCTTTTCATCTTACTCACAGTCATTATATGTGGGGGGCTGCATTTTCCTTTGGGGTATTTCTCTGAGGCAAGGTAGGCTTATTTTTCTATCTTCAGGCTAGTTAGTTTCTCAGGCTGTGCCGAGTTGCATAGGGAGCCTTAGGCGCAATCCACAGCTGCCTCTAGTTGTGTTTGGAGAGGATCAGGAATTGCGGTCTACAGAGTTTCCACTTCTCAGAGCTCGTTCTATGATTTTGGGTTATTGTCAGATCACTGTATGTGCTCTGACCTCCATGTCCATTGTGTTACTGAATTGCCTAACACAACACTGATGTCTCCTCCATCACTAGCACCGCCCACAGTAAGAATATGATGGTGCCGAGTGACAGAACTAAATGTCACAGGTCCAGGTGAAGATGTGGCACATACCAGGAGAACTCTAGCAGAAAGGAAATGCAAGTCAAATGCAAACTTGCTTATTTTCATACTGTGTAAGTATACCAATTCCATAACATAATAACCCTTTAAGTCATATGGAAACAATAGAGGGGATTTTCTTGCTTGGGACTCCGGTGATATAAGTTATTTTACTAGCTAGTAACCAAATCATTGATGATCATTTAATTGCTGGCAAGGCATAATTGTCATCTGTATTGCCAGGAAAAACAGACATGACTCTGAGAGTTTTGCACATACACACAGTTCATGAAAAAAACATGGATATATGAATAGCACCAAAGATTACTGTCACAGGTTTAATGAGATAGAGAGAAGCAGGATGACTGCAGCATCTGATTTCTCCAACTCCTGCACTGATTAGAAGCACTTCATGTTCATATTAAATTATGTAAGTTTCTTTTAGCAGTGCAGGGGTTAATCTGCTCAGTTGCGAGCTCCTGGACGCTTTCCTACATTAAGTCTCAGCTGTTCACTGTTAGCTACTCCCATCTCCTAAATAATCTGGACCCTGGCTAGCACTCATTGTCAGAGTTAGCTTATGCTGCGTGGCTGGAGGTTGTTGGTGGTTGTTCATGGAGAAGGCGTTTGGTGGATTTATCTGTGGCTGTTGCTAGGTTTTGAGTGTATGATAATTCCCTTTCCTACTTTGGTTTAACCCCATCTTCCCCTCCCTGTTTTTTACCTCTGTTGTTTACAGTATGTGTGTATATTTGTATGATTGGTATTTTCCTTTATCCCTGTTCATATTACCCTGTTAGTCTGGTTGGTGTATTGTGGTACACTATTACTGCCTTCTTCCCTGGGTGGGGTAAGGGTACAAACTGAGTGTGGATTCGGGAGCTAAGGCAAGGTATGTAACCCCAGCGTCTTCACCAGCAGAAATAATCTGGGGAACAGGGCGAGTAGAGTGCCCTTAGCATTAGGGACAGGGGAGGAGCCCCTAGTCCTTTGACACCTGACAACAGAGTCACGACAATTATAGTGGGTAAGTGTTGCATATTTGAAAAAAAAAAATGATATAACATGAATGTACAGCACGGACTTCTGAATGGGGCCTTATAGGAATATTTCATGATTGAAAAATTGGCAATTGATTAAATCAACTACCTTTGAGGTAGAGAGTCATGTGTAACTTTCCACTTACAGGTGTATGTAACGACAATTATTTTCATATTAATTACGCATCAAGTATATACATATATTTTTTCTAGAAAATGTGGAACAGCAAGCATTAATAATATGACTACATGTTGGTAGTGTATAAACTGTTCCTTCAATATATCACAGCTGCACTTATTTTTACAATGTGAATGAAGTCCCGCGGTGCCAGCATTCACAGCTAATGTCCTTAATCTACAAAACAAAACATGTTCTAAGTAAAAGTGTTATGTTGTATGGGCTCCTACCAACTGTGCAGCACTCAGTCAGAGATCAGCTCTACTATCCATCTGTCAGATCACTGAAAAGATCAATCCCATTTATAGTATTTTTATAACTGCTTGGGAGCATAATATCCAGCACCATTCAGGATTTTGCCTTAATTACTAGGTTTTACTGAAGGTGAACAGTATAAACTGCTCTGCAGCCAGAGTGACAAGATCGGAAAGTACTAATGCCCAGGTGAGAGCCGACTGGCCTTGTTGGAATAATAGAAGAGAAATCACCTTGGACAATGACAGTGATATCAGCACACCTGCGATTGTAAACTTTCTACAAGAACGGTAAGGTACCTTCACACTCAGCGACGCTGCAGCGATACCGACAACGATGTCGATTGCTGCAGCGTCGCTGTTTGGTCGCTGGAGAGCTGTCACACAGACAGCTCTCCAGCGACCAACGATGCCGGTAACCAGGGTAAACATCGGGTTACTAAGCGCAGGGCCGCGCTTAGTAACCCGATGTTTACCCTGGTTACCATCGTAAAAGTAAAAAAAAAAAAACACTACATACTTAACTTCCGCTGTCTGTCCTCCGGCGCTGTGCTTTCCTGCACTGACTGTGAGCACAGCGGCCGGAAAGCAGAGTGGTGACGTCACCGCTGTGCTTTCCGGCTGGCCGGCGCTCACAGCCAGTGCAGAGAAGCACAGCGCCGAGGACAGACAGCGGAAGGTAAGTATGTAGTGTTTGTTTTTTTTACTTTTACGATGGTAACCAGGGTAAACATCGGGTTACTAAGTGCGGCCCTGCGCTTAGTAACCCGATGTTTACCCTGGTTACCAGTGAAGACATCGCTGAATCGGCGTCACACGCCGATTCAGCGATGTCTGCAGGGAGTCCAGCGACGAAATAAAGTGCTGGACTTTCTGCAGCGACCAACGACATCACAGCAGGATCCTGATCGCTGCTGCATGTCAAACTGAACGATATCGCTAGCCAGGGCGCTGCAACTTCACGGATCGCTAGCAATATCGTTCAGTGTAAAGGTACCTGTAAAGTGAAGGTTGTAATCAGTTTTCTGAAAATACTACTTTACGTTTATTTTGCTAGCGCTGTACTTGATGATTATATGATTATGTAAACTGATAAGACTTCTTTTCTGGGTTTCACATCGACATTCTGAGACTTAACTAATCTGAGTCATTAGACATGCAGAACCCTTCAAAATCAAATACACTACATCTAACGAACAACATTCCAACCAGAAACTTTAAGTGATCAATTAACCTATTGATGGTAATCAATTAAAAATATTGCTTGATACATAGTAATTAATGGTAGAATTAAAAGGGTTGACCACTGCTTGGTTCATTCCTATTTAAATTCCCGAGTCATACAGTTAATAAGCAAAGCTCATCACTGTACCCTGTATCGGCGCCGATGGCTTTGGCCTTTCTATTTTGTCAGAGTGCATGTTCACTCTGATGGAAAATTGATGAGCGACTGTTGATTAGCTGCAGCGCTTACGTGTCAAAGTTAAGTGGTGTTGACATTGCCAATGCAGTGGGTGAGTATAAGCTTATCTTATTTTACATAAGGGACTCTGGCATTTAACAAGGGGTTGATCAAGTAGTGGAAAACTGCTTTAACCCCTTAGTGACCGAACCAATTTTGACCTTACTGACCAAGCCTTTTTCTACAATTCTGACCACTGTCACTTAATGAGGTTATAGCTCTGGAACGCTTCAACGGATCCCACTGATCCAGAGGGGGGGCTGTATAGGGCGCAGCTAAAAGGAAGCCCCCACATGACTGCATTGCCATGGGGAGCAGTGCAGTATCTTTTAAAATTAAACAAGGGGGTCCCGGCATTGGTAGGATAGGAGTGGGGGCGAGGATTTTGTGGAAAGGGGAGGGGGGGCTTGGAAAAATGCGGGAAGGGGGATCAGTTCGTCAGAGACAGGCAAAGTGAGTGGACCTGCTGCCACAGCTACTCACCATGGCCACCGTGGACAGCTTGGTCGCTCAGCTTCGCAGGGAGGCATGATTCAGGAGGGTCGGATGGCTTGAGAAGCTGCTAGGCGACAGCGGGAGCCAGGACAGCGGGAGCCGGGGCAGCAGGACCAGGAGGACGAGGCCGCCCGAGAGGCTGTCCCCCGACGTAACACCGCACGGTAGGCGCAGGCCGCGGAGCCCCTCCCGGGACCCTGCGGAAGCTAGGGGATGCAGCGCAGCCACCTTGCCTGCTTCCCCCTCCAGCAGGAATCCACCAGGCGGCCCTGCTGGCGCGAGGCGACGAGGTGCTGGGAGAGCGGTGCAGGCACGGCAGGACGCCCGCGCTGCACAGGATGTCAGGGCCGCACTTCCGGTTTGGCCTAGCAGTGGGCGCAGGGGCGCCGCAGCACCGGGATCTACAGCTTCTACCCGCCGGGGAGCATCTCCAGTGGTGGCGGCGGCACCAGCGGCGGAGCAAGGGAAGAGCCCAGCGGTGGCGGCATCATCTAGGAGGCAGGAGCCGGGAAGGACTGCGGCGGGTGCACCAGGATCTCAGCCGCTCGGTGCACCTGGCTCGGGGACAGGACAGCAGAGCAGGATGTCGGGCAGGCCGGTTGCAGCATTGCGGCAGGGAGCGGGTCGCGGTCGCGCTGCGATAGCGGCGTCCAGAGGGGACAGTCTGGCTGCAGCACACAGAGGACCCACGGAGGCTGCCAGATCCAGATCCAGCAGGAGGTCGAGGGACCGGTCGCCTTCGCCAGTCTCGGTCCCCCCTGGTGACGTGGAGGCCAGGGGCGCGGGCCTGGGGCAGACGAGTGGCAGCGACGATTCCGGGAACGAGCATCGTGACGAAAGGGACTGGCAGGATTCAGGAAGCACGGCTGGTGGGGACACAGCACCTGCGCAGCCCCGTGAGTATACGTCCAGTCTTTTTCCGGTGCCGGGTGTTTCGGGGTTAGTTGAGCGTGGTGGGGGTGGTAGTGAGGTTCCGGGTGTTAGAGAGCTTTTGGCGGGTATGTCGCAGATTTTGAGGAGATTTGATGGTGGCGGGGGCATTGCGGTTGCGGATAGTGTGGGAGCGTCGCCCACTGGGGCTTGGGTGTCAGTTGCTGGTTGTGGAGTAGGGGGTCCGAGCGAGATTGCGAGTTCTGGTAGTAGGCCGCTGTCTTCAGCGGCTGGGGTGTCGGTGCAAACGGAAACAGGGAAGGGTGATACCATTAAGTTAGACGATAGGGCAAAAGGCGAGGTCTACGTGTGTTTTGAGGGCCCGCTGGGGGCCCATTTGAAGAAGGAGGTGAAGGAAAAGATTTGGAAAGACAAATACATACAGATTTTCTCTCTCCTTCCTTTAGAAAAATTTAATTTGGATAAAGGAAAGAAAGACGATAGCAAAAAGGAGGAGGAAGAAAAGAGGCGTTGGTGCCTTATTCCTCAGACGTTTGGTAATTGGCAGCAGGCCTTTGCCATTCTGGCGAGTGTTATAGGGGAGAAATTCCCTGAGAATTGCTCAGGCCTGTTTTGTTATTTGGATGCTATTGCAGAAGCACATCGTACCTACGGGGGCCAGGCCTGGCTGCGATATGATGAACAGTTCAGGCAGCGGAAAGCGGTGAGGCCCGAGATAAGATGGGATCAAAAGGACATTGGATTGTGGTTGAAGGTGATGGCCCCAGTGCGATATGGGCAGTCCTTTCAAGGGGGCGGGGGGGTAGCAGTCAGCAGTCAGGACAAGGTAGAGGACAGAGGTCACAGGGTGCAAAGGAAAGAACGGGGACATGCTGGCAGTTTAACGACGGCCAGTGTAAGTATGGTGCCATCTGTAAGTTTAAACACGTGTGCTCCCATTGCAACGGGGCCTCACACGGGGCTGCTAAGTGTTTCAAGATATCGCGGGATAAGCCATCAGTGGGTGGCGGTCAAGGGGGTGACTCCGGTGAGGCTTCAAAAGATGGCCCCCTATCTAAATAGATACCCGGATTATCAAAAGGCAGAGGTTATTAGGGATGGTTTTCTTGAGGGGTTTAAGATCCCTCACCTGACGCATGTTGTTCCCTTTTCTACGAAAAACTTGAGATCGGCTAGTTTGCATTCAGAGGTTGTTTTGGCTAAGTTGGCAAAAGAGGTCGAATTGGGAAGAATGGCGGGGCCGTTTAGTTCGCTGCCCATGGCTGACGTAATTGTTTCCCCGCTTGGGGTGGTGCCCAAAAAGGAGCCGAACAAGTTCCGGCTAATTCAGCACCTGTCATATCCCAAGGGATCCTCAGTTAATGATGGGATTGCGGAAGAGTTGTGCTCTGTTGTTTACACCTCGTTCGATGCGGCTGTCCAGTGGGTGCGAAAGTACGGGCCTGGGGCCTTGTTGGCAAAAACAGACATCGAGTCGCCTTTTAGGCTTTTGCCGGTGCACCCTCAGAGCATTCCTTTGTTAGGTTGTTGGTGGGAGGGGGGTTTTTACTTGGATAGGTGTTTGCCTATGGGATGTTCGATTTCTTGTGCATTGTTTGAGACTTTCAGTACCTTTTTGGAATGGGTAGTGAAAGACGTTTCAGCTGTTCCTTCGGTCATTCACTACTTGGATGACTTTTTGTTTGTTGGTCCACTGGATTCTGCGGTGTGTGGTCATCTACTTGCTATCATGGAATGGGTGGCCGGACAGTTTGGTGTTCCTTTGGCACAGGATAAAACGGAGGGCCTCTGCAAGGTCTTGAGTTTTCTAGGGATTCTCATTGATTCCGAAAAAATGGAGTGTAGGTTGCTGGACGATAAGTTGCTGTTGCTTAAGCAGGAGGTGGGCAGGATCGGAAAATTGCGGAAGGCAACTCTGAAGGAGTTGCAGTCGTTGCTGGGCCGCCTGAATTTTGCTTGCCGTACTATGCCGATGGGCAGGATTTTTTGCCGCAGATTGTCCAGGGCGACGGCGGGAGTCCGGTCGGCTCATCATTTTATTCATTTGGGTAGAGAGCATAAGGACGACCTTCTTCTTTGGCAACGTTTTTTTGAAAGCTATAACGGCAAGTCGCTTATTCAGCGGGAGGATCTGAATGCCTTTGACTGCGAGATCTACACTGACGCAGCGGGTGGAGTTGGTTATGGGGCCTATTGTGGAGGAAAATGGAGTGTGGGGGTGTGGCCGGAAGATTGGCGAAAGAAGGGGCATACCAAGAATTTGGCGTTGTTAGAACTGCTCCCAATTGTGGTGTCGGTGTTTATTTGGGGCGACAATTTTAGGGACCGGCGAGTATGTTTTCATTGTGATAACTCGAGCGTGGTGTCCGTGTTTAACAGCCTATCTTCTTCCTCCCCCCCAGTAATCAGGCTGGTCAGGGAATTGGTGTTGAGATGCTTAGAGTTGAATGCATGGATTTCGGCGGTGCACGTGCCTGGCGTTCAAAACAATATAGCTGATACTTTGTCTCGTTTGCAGTTGGACCGATTCCGGGAATTGGCTCCAGATTCGGAGGCGACAGGAGCAGCATGTCCTTTGCATCTGTGGCAGGTTGTTACGGAAGGGGAGGCCGATTGATCCAAGCTTCAGTGTCAAACAGGACATGGTCAGATTATACGGCGTCATGGGCCATGTGGGAAAGTTGGTTGGCCCAATGTGGCTCGGCTGAGTCCGATAGCGATAGGACAATGGCGTTATTGGCTCTGATAGGTAAGGTGGTGGAGTGGGGTTGGTCTGTGTCTAGGTTAAACAAGTTTATAGCAGGTTTGGCTTTCGGTTTTCAGCTGCAAGGCTTGAGAGACGTTACAAAGGACTTTGTGATACGGCAGGCATTGAAGGGTTTTCGCAAAGGTAACGCGACTTTTGATAAGCGTAGGCCTATTTCTTTTGGGATGTTGCAGCGGTTAGGTGAGGCCTTAGGTGTAATTTGTTCTTCTCAGTTCGAGGTGGTACTGTTTCGGTTGGCCTTTTCTTTAGCATTTTTTGGTGCGTTGTGTTTGGGAGAATTGGTTTCCCCGAGCAAGGACAGGTCAGGTGGTCTTTTGGCGGAAGATGTGGTTTTTTGGGATGGTGGTATCGCTTTTTGAATAAGGCGTTCAAAGATGGATCAGATGGGCAGGGGAAAGAAGGTAGTGTTAGGAAGGGTGGCTGGTAGCGGGATGTGTCCGCAACACTGTTTGGAAGCATATTGGAGTTTTGCCTGGTCAGGTCAGGCCCTTTGTTACAACACCAAGAAGGGGATTTTCTGTCACGTTTCCAATTTGTAGCCATTTTGAAGAAAGGCTTGGGATTACTGGGTGTTAACCCGGATAATTTCGGTTCGCACTCTTTTAGGATTGGGGCCACGTCCGAGGCCGGTGGTTTGGGCCTGGGGCCGGATGTGATTAAGAAAATAGGCAGATGGAGTTCTAATCATTACCTGTCTTATGTGCGACATTAAGTCGGCGATGCTGGGGGTGTGTGTTGGCGTATTGTTAATTGTGGTTATGTTTTCCAGGTCGGACCCCCTTCTTGGCTTGGATTGTTGGACACTCTTTTGTTTACTGGGGTGCCCTCCGGGCTGATGCTAAGTCGAATGGTAGGCAACTGGGCTTTGGTCGGGAGACAGTGGTCATTCGTTGGATGGGTCTTCGTGGTATGTTGTGGTGTAGTTTGATGCCAGAATTCTCCCGCGCCACCCGTTTGGATCGCCCCCCGGACATCTTGGTGGTTCACCTGGAAGGTAACGATTTGAGGGCAAAACCAGTGAGGGAACTGATTCGGGATATTAGTTTCGACTTGTTGAGACTGTGGGTATCTTTTCCCGGCATACTGACGGTGTGGTCGGACATTGTGCCACGGCAGACATGGCGGGAGGCCCGTTCCCATAAAGGGATTAGCAGGGCCAGGGTGAAATTGAATAGGACGGTGGCGAGTTTTGTGTCTCGGAACGGGGGTATTGCCGTGAGACATTTTGAGCTAGAGGCCGGGGTCGGTAATTTTTGGAGGGATGATGGAGTACATCTCAACGAGATAGGTATGGATTTATGGGCGCTCGGTCTACAGGAAGGAGTAGAAAGAGCTTTGGTGATGGTGGGGGCACTCACGAGCCTGAGGTGGTCAGGGCTGTTCGTGTGTGGCGGGGGGTGGGGTTCTTGGAGTTGGTGATGATGCTTATAGGGTTGATCTGGCTTTTGTTACGGGCTCTGGACGGGGTGTTTACCTCGGGAGCTTTGTGGTTGGTTTGCCCGAAATGGGTTACATGGTGCCCTCGAGCTGGTGGTTACGGCTGAGGGTAAATACGTGTTTTTGGTTAAATTTTTGGGTAGGCTCTCTGCCTATTATGAGCCAGATTTTTTAGCTCCAAGAACCCGCCACTCAAGGTTTTTACATTTACAATGTTTACATGATGTTAATTATGTATTTGTTTGTTAATAAAATGGCAGCTGTGGCCAAATTATCCAAAAGAAATTAACGTGGTGGTGTGTTTTCTTGGGTAGTTAAACGGAATGGTTTAAAAGGGAACAGGGTAGTTGGGTTGGGGGATGTCTTACGGAAAGGATTCTTTATTGGCTATACGAGGTCAAGAGGGGGGGCTGTATGGGGCGCAGCTAAAAGGAAGCCCCCACATGACTGCGTTGCCATGGGGAGCAGTGCAGAATCTTTTAAAATTAAACAAGGGGGTCCCGGGATTGGTAGGATAGGAGTGGGGGTGGGGATTTTGTGGAAAGGGGAGGGGGGGGCTTGGAAAAATGCAGGAAGGGGGATCAGTTCGTCAGAGACAGGCGAAGTGAGTCCCTCCCACCCTCCCTTTTTTGGCGGCAATATGAGGCAAACATAATCTTAGTTGAGGTCTGCGGTATGGTTTAATTCTTATTTTTGTGTAAAAATTTTTCTTTTCTGTTCAACTCATTAAAGGGAAATAATTTTTTGTTATTATCGTCACAGTGGCGGATTTGGCGGGGGGTGGGGTTCTTGGAGTTGGTGATGATGCTTATAGGTTTGATCTGGCTTTTGTTACAGGCTCTGGACGGGGTGTTTACCTCGGGAGCTTTGTGGTTGGTTTGCCCGAAATGGGTTACATGGTGCCCTCGAGCTGGTGGTTACGGCTGAGGGTAAATATGTGTTTTTTGTAAAATTTTTGGGTAGGCTCTCTGCCTGCTATGAGCCAGATTTTTTAGCTCTAAGAACCCTCCCCTCAAGGTTTTTACATTTATAATGTTTACATGTTGTTATTTATGTATTTGTTTGTTAATAAAGTGGCCGCTGTGGCCAAATTATACAAAAGAAATTAACGTGGTGGTGTGTTTTCTTGGGTATTTAAACGGAATGGTTTAAAAGGGAACAGGGTAGCTGGGGTGGGGGATGTCTTACGGAAAGGATCCTTTATTGGCTATACGCGGTCATGAGAATGTTTTTGTGACATATTGTTCTTCATGTTAGTGGTAAAATTTCTTCGATATGACTTGCGTTTATCTATGAAAAAAAACTGAAATTTGGCAAAACAAATTTAAATTCCATCAGGTGCAAAAACATCGAGCAAAAATTCAGAGTAGCCGAGGAACCAAAACTGCAGGATCTTGATAAAAATTTTATTCCATATCAGCTAAAACAGGAAGACAAAGCAGGCAACGTCTGTGTTTTTTAGGCCTGAGAAAGACCAATTATGGCCGAAACATTGCCCGCTTTGTTCTTGCTGTTTTAACTAATATGGAATAAAGGCCAATATTTACACCCATGTAATTTGACTGTGCCATGAACTAAAATAATACATCATTGTACTGAACTTTATACCATGCATCGTCTTAGCAATGTCCAATTACTATTGAGTCAGTACAAGTGTAGGGACTATATTAATAATTGGCTGTAATTTCTAAATGATTAATGGAATATTTTTGTAAAAACCCCTTCAAGTAAGTCTGAAAGTCTACACTTCAATCACTTCTTGGCTGTATTTCAAGTCCACTGTACTGGTGTACACAGACTAAATTAGAAGAAATTATTTCACCGCTCAAATACTTCTGGATCCAACTGTATATTTATTTCCAATTAGCAATATGTGATCAGTTACATACATGGATACATGGGGGCCGTTTTGCCGTGAAGATATTATTGTAAGGCTCTAATTAAACTTCTAACATTTTCTGCCGACGGTCTCCCAAGATGTAAGTGGAGCACAATTATGTAATATATATTTCTTTTACAAATCCATAAAATAAATCATTTTTGTTCAGAATATTTTTAACTTGAATTTCAAGTTAATGCTGCTCTGATATTAACATAGTAACATAGTTATTAAGGTTGAACGAAGACTTTAAGTCCATCTAGTTCAACCCATAGCCTAACCTAACATGCCCTAACATGTTGATCCAGAGGAAGGAAAAAAAAACCATGTGGCAAAAAGTAAGCTCCACATTGGGGAAAAAAATCCTTCCCGACTCCCCATACGGCAATCAGACTAGTTCCCTGGATCAACTCCCTATCAAGTAATCTAATATATATAACCTGTAACATTATACTTTTCAAGAAAGGCATACAGTCCCCTCTTAAATTTAAGTAATGAATCACTCATTACAACATCATACGGCAGAGAGTTCCATAGTCTCACTGCTCTTACAGTAAAGAACCCACGTCTGTTATTATGCTTAAACCTTCTTTCCTCCAGACGTAGAAGAAGCCCCCTTGTCCCTGTCTCAGGTCTATGATTAAAATGATCATCAGAAAGGTCTTTGTACTGTCCCCTCATATACTTATACATTAAAATAAGATCAACCCTTGGCCTTCGTTTTTCCAAACTAAATAGCCCCAAGTGTAATAACCTATTTTGGTATTGCAGACCCCCCAGTCCTCTAATAACCTTGGTCGCTCTTCTCTGCACCCGCTCTAGTTCAGCTATGTCTTTCTTATACTCCGGAGACCAGAACTGTGCACAGTATTCTAAGTGTAGTCGAACTAGTGACTTATATAGAGGTAAAATTATGTTCTCCTCATGAGTATCTATGCCTCTTTTAATGCATCCCATTATTTTATTTGCCTTTGTAGCAGCTGCCTGACACTGGCCACTAAATTTGAGTTTGTCATCCACCCATACACCCAGGTCTTTTTCATTGATGGTTTTGCCCAGAGTTTTAAAATTAAGCACATAGTTATACATCTTATTACTTTTACCCAAGTGCATGACCTTGCATTTATCCCCATTAAAGCTCATTTGCCATTTGTCAGCCCAAGCTTCTAGTTTACATAAATCATCCTGTAATTTAAAATTGTCCTCTTCTGTATTGATTACCCTGCAGAGTTTAGTGTCATCTGTAAATATTGAAATTCTGCTCTGAATGCCCCCTACAAGGTCATTAATAAATATGTTAAAAAGAATAGGGCCCAATACTGACCCCTGTGGTACCCCACTTCTAACTGCGACGCCGCCGTACTTCCTGCTGGGTTAAGCAGGTGACATTTAATGGGGAATTTTTGTTATCACTGATCATATTGCCTGCCATGGAATTTTCTTGAGTAAATACTGATGAAAAAAAGTCATTTAGCATATTGGCTTTTTCCTCATCCTCATCCACCATTTCACACAGACTATTTTTAAGGGGGCCAATACTATCATTTTTTAGTTTTTTACTATTTACGTAGTTAAATAATATTTTGGGATTATTTTTACTCTCTCTGGCAATGAGTCTCTCTGTCTCAATGTTTGCTGCCTTGATTTGCTTTTTACAGAATATATTTTATTTTCTGTATTTATTTAATGCCTCATCACTACCTACTTCCTTTAATTCTCTAAATGATTTCTTTTTGTTACTTATTCTGCCCCTTACAGCTCTATTTAGCCATATTGGTTTCCTTCTATTTCTACTGTAGTATGTTTATTCCCATACGGTTTGTTAGGGGTCGAGTTCCCGCCTCTGCACAGGGGGAATCTCGGGCCATCTCCGTTGCGGTCTCCCATTCTTCTCCTGCCGCAGTGGAGACTGCTCAGCGGAGACGCCAGTACCAGCATCTCGCTCAGTCTGACACTGTGCAAAGGGTTACTGCTGCCTTTCCAGCTTCTGCCATTGTAGCCAGTGCTGGGCAGCGGCGAGCAGACGCTTTTGGGACTAAGTCCTACTTTTCCCCTTCTGAGCATGTCCAGGGTAAGATCTCTTGTTGGAGATCAAGGGTCACATGCTTAGATACTGCAGCAAATCCCATTGGTCCTCTAGGAAGGTCCTGAAGTTGCTCAAGTTCTGTGGCAGCCTCCCATTGGTCCTTCTGGGAAGGTCCTGCACTTGCTGCAGCTATAAAAGGTTTGCATGACCGCATGGCCATGCGCTAGTATCAATTCATGTCATGAGTTTTGCGCCAATGTAGTCATACATGTGCGTATTCAGGACCCTGGCTGAAATAAGCCACTAGAATACTGGCCCCTCCGTTGAGGAGATCGTTATGAGTGCCTCTTTGACTGCGTGACCACAGACTGCTATCTGCTCGGCAGTTGCTGTGTACTCCTGTGAGCTAAAAAGGACACAGTGCTTTCTGTATAGGCGACTCTGTGAAGTAACAGAGTTCACTTCTACCGCCATATAGTGCCGCCATTTGCCAGCAGCAGGTTCTCTCCTGCACGGTGGACCCCTGGCTGCGAACGAACCATTTACTCTGTGTGTTCCGCCAGCCCCTAACACGGTATATACTGAGCACAGGTCCTATCCAGGATGCTAATAAACGTCTCCCATTTTCTTTGTGTATTTTTATGTCTCAGGATATCGTCCCAGTTAATTGCATCAAGATCATCTCTTATCCGTTGGAAATTTGCTCTCCTGAAATTTAGTGTCCTTGTAACCCCTCTATTACACATCTTATTAAAGGAGACATGAAAACTTATTATTTTGTGATCACTATTCCCCAAGTGACCCCCAACCCTTATATTTGCTATGCGGTCTGGCCTGTTGGTTAATATTAGGTCTAGCAGTACCCTCCTTCTTGTTGGGTCCTGAATCAGTTGTGAAAGGTAATTGTCTCTCATAGTTGTCAAAAAATGATTACCTTTGCTGGAACTGCAGGTTTCTGTTCCCCAATCTATTTTAGGGTAGTTGAAGTCCCCCATAATAATGACTTCCCCTTGAGTCGCAGCTTCATCTATTTGCTTTACGAGGATATTCTCCGTTGCTTCCATTATTTTTGGAGACTTATAACGAACCACTATCAGTAATTTATTATTTTCCCCCTCCCCTTATCTCCACCCACAGGGACGCTACATTTTCATTAGATTCACCTATATTATCATGCAGGATGAGTTTTAAGGATGATTTTACATAGAGACACACCCCTCCCCCTCGCTTATCCGTTTGGTCATTTCTGAACAGACTATAGCCCTGCAAGTTAAAAGCCCAGTCAAGGCTCTCATCCAGCCATGTCTCAGATATCCCCCCCATGTCATAGCTATGCTCCAACAACATTAATTTTAATTGGTCCATTTTGTTGGCGAGGCTTCTGGCATTAGTATACATGCACTTTATGTATCTCTCTGCACCTCTATTCTTTCTTAAATTATTAATTGATCTAACCCCAGCCCCCATGCCGCCACCACCCCCAACTTCCTTATTTGTGCCCAGGTCTCTATCTGCACTATCTTCCCCTCCAATAAAATTTATACCCTCTCCCATTCCCTAGTTTAAACACTCCTCCAACCTTCTAGCCATTCTCTCCCCCAACACAGCAGCACCTTCCCCATTGAGATGCAGCCCATCCCTAGCGTAGAACCTGTAGCTAACTGAGAAGTCGGCGCACTTCTGCAGGAACCCAAACCCCTCCTTCCTACACCAATTCTTGAGCCACTTATTAACCTCCCTAATCTCCCGTTGCCTCTCTGGCGTGGCACGTGGTACAGGCAGTATTTGGGAAAATACCACGTTGGAGGTCCTTGCTTTCAGCTTGCAGCCTAATTCACTGAAATCATCTTTAAGGACCTTCATCCTACCTCTAACTTTGTCATTTGTGCCAATGTGCACCATGACCGCTGGGTCCTCACCAGCCCCTCCCAGTAATCTGTCTATCCGATCAGCGATGTGTCGGACTCGAGCGCCAGGTAGGCAGCACACCATTCGACGATCCCTGTCTTTGTGACATATTGCCCTATCTGTTCCCCTAATAATTGAGTCCCCCACTACCAGCACCTGTCAGGCCTAACCTGCTCTCCTATTTCCCTCCTTACTGGAGCAGTGACTCCTCCGGCTTTCAGAGGACATGTCTGGCTGCAGCAGTGCTACCCCTGTACTGGCACCCCCTCATCTGCCAACTTAGCAAACTTATTGGGGTGTGCCAGATCAGGACTAGCCTCCCTGGCACTCTTCCCTCTAACTGTCACCCAGCTTGCTGCTTCACTGTCCTGCAGCTCCATCCTACCATCCCCCCCACATCTATCCCATTGAGCGTCTGCTCAGTGAGCAGAAGACTCCTCTCCATATTGTCAATAGATCTCAGTGTAGCCTGTTATGAAAGGCAATTCAGTACTACAATGGACATAGCGGTCAGAGCACATACAGTGATCTGACAATGACCCAAAATCATAGAACGAGCTCTGAGACGTGGGAACTCTGCAGACCGCAATCCCTAATCCTCTCCAAACAACACTAGAGGCAGCCGTGGATTGCGCCTAACTCTGCCTAAGCAACTCGGCACAGCCTGAGAAACTAACTAGCCTGAAGATAGAAAATAAGCCTACCTTGCCTCAGAGAAATACCCCAAAGGAAAAGGCAGCCCCCCACATATAATGACTGTGAGTTAAGATGAAAAGACAAACGTAGAGATGAAATAGATTCAGCAAAGTGAGGCCCGACTTTCTTAACAGATCGAGGATAGAAAAGGTAACTTTGTGGTCTACACAAAACCCTAAAGAAAACCACGCAAAGGGGGCAAAAAGACCCTTTGCGTCCCAGAGCTTCCAGCAACAAATTAGACAAGCTGGACAGAAAAAATAGCAAACAAATAGCAAAGAAGAACTTAGCTATGCAGAGCAGCAGGCCACAGGAATGATCCAGGGAAAAGCAAGTCCAACACTGGAACATTGACAGGAAGCCAGGATCAAAGCATTAGGTGGAGTTAAGTAGAGAAGCACCTAACGACCTCACCAGATCACCTGAGGGCGGAAACTCAGAAGCCGCAGTACCACTTCCCTCCACCAACAGAAGCTCACAGAGAGAATCAGCCGAAGTACCACTTGTGACCACAGGAGGGAGCTCTGCCACAGAATTCACAACAGTACCCCCCCTTGAGGAGGGGTCACCGAACCCTCACCAGAGCCCCCAGGCCGACCAGGATGAGCCACATGAAAGGCACGAACAAGATCGGGAGCATGGACATCAGAGGCAAAAACCCAGGAATTATCTTCCTGAGCATAACCCTTCCATTTAACCAGATACTGGAGTTTCCGTCTAGAAACACGAGAATTCAAAATCTTCTCCACAATATACTCCAATTCCCCCTCCACCAAAACCGGGGCAGGAGGATCAACAGATGGAACCATAGGTGCCACGTATCTCTGCAACAATGACCTATGGAATACGTTATGTATGGAAAAAGAATCTGGAAGGGTCAGACGAAAAGACACAGGATTAAGAACCTCAGAAATCCTATACGGACCAATGAAACGAGGTTTAAACTTAGGAGAGGAAGCCTTCATAGGAATATGACGAGAAGATAACCAAACCAGATCCCCAACACGAAGTCGGGGACCCACACGGCGTCTGCGATTAGCGAAACCTTGAGCCTTCTCCTGGGACAAGGTCAAATTGTCCACTACATGAGTCCAAATCTGCTGCAACCTGTCCACCACAGTATCCACACCAGGACAGTCCGAAGACTCAACCTGTCCTGAAGAGAAACGAGGATGGAACCCAGAATTGCAGAAAAATGGCGAAACCAAGGTAGCCGAGCTGGCCCGATTATTAAGGGCGAACTCAGCCAAAGGCAAAAAGGACACCCAGTCATCCTGATCGGCAGAAACAAAGCATCTCAGATATGTTTCCAAGGTCTGATTGGTTCGTTCGGTCTGGCCATTAGTCTGAGGATGGAAAGCCGAGGAAAAAGACAAGTCAATGCCCATCCTACCACAAAAGGCTCGCCAAAACCTTGAAACAAACTGGGAACCTCTGTCAGAAACGATATTCTCTGGAATGCCATGTAAACGAACCACATGCTGGAAGAACAATGGCACCAAATCAGAGGAGGAAGGCAATTTAGACAAGGGTACCAGATGGACCATCTTAGAAAAGCGATCACAGACCACCCAAATGACTGACATCTTTTGAGAAACGGGAAGATCAGAAATAAAATCCATAGAGATATGTGTCCAAGGCCTCTTCGGGACCGGCAAGGGCAAAAGCAACCCACTGGCACGAGAACAGCAGGGCTTAGCCCGAGCACAAATCCCACAGGACTGCACAAAAACACGCACATCCCGCGACAGAGACGGCCACCAAAAGGATCTAGCCACCAACTCTCTGGTACCAAAGATTCCAGGATGACCAGCCAACACCGAACAATGAACCTCAGAGATAACTTTATTGGTCCACCTATCAGGGACAAACAGTCTCTCCGCTGGACAATGATCAGGTTTATTAGCCTGAAATTTTTGCAGCACCCGCCGCAAATCAGGGGAGATGGCAGACACAATTACTCCTTCCTTGAGGATACCCGCCGGCTCAGACAAACCCGGAGAGTCGGGCACAAAACTCCTAGACAGAGCATCCGCCTTCACATTTTTAGAGCTCGGAAGGTACGAAATCACAAAGTCAAAACGGGCAAAAAACAACGACCAACGAGCCTGTCTAGGATTCAACCGCTTAGCAGACTCAAGATAAGTCAAGTTCTCATGATCAGTCAATACCACCACGCGATGCTTAGCTCCTTCAAGCCAATGACGCCACTCCTCGAATGCCCACTTCATGGCCAGCAACTCTCGGTTGCCCACATCATAATTTCGCTCAGCAGGCGAAAACTTCCTGGAAAAAAAAGCGCATGGTTTCAGCACTGAGCAATCAGAACCTCTCTGCGACAAAACAGCCCCTGCTCCAATCTCAGAAGCATCAACCTCGACCTGGAACGGAAGAGAAACATCTGGTTGACACAACACAGGGGCAGAAGAAAAACGACGCTTCAAGTCTTGAAAAGCTTCCACAGCAGCAGAAGACCAATTAACCAAATCAGCACCCTTCTTTGTCAAATCGGTCAATGGTTTGGCAATACTAGAAAAATTGCAGATGAAGCGACGATAAAAATTAGCAAAGCCCAGGAACTTTTGCAGACTTTTCAGAGATGTCGGCTGAGTCCAATCATGGATGGCTTGGACCTTAACAGGATCCATCTCGATAGTAGAAGGGTAAAAGATGAACCCCAAAAATGAAACCTTCTGTACACCAAAGAGACACTTTGATCCCTTCACAAACAAAGAATTAGCACACAGGACCTGAAAAACTGTTCTGACCTGCTTCACATGAGACTCCCAATCATCCGAGAAGATCAAAATGTCATCCAAGTACACAATCAGGAATTTATCCAGGTACTCTCGGAAGATGTCATGCATAAAGGACTGAAACACTGATGGAGCATTGGCAAGTCCGAATGGCATCACTAGATACTCAAAATGACCCTCGGGCGTATTAAATGCAGTTTTCCATTCATCTCCTCGCCTGATTCGCACCAGATTATACGCACCACGAAGATCTATCTTGGTGAACCAACTAGCCCCCTTAATCCGAGCAAACAAATCAGATAACAATGGCAAGGGGTACTGAAATTTAACCGTGATCTTATTTAGAAGGCGGTAATCTATACAAGGTCTCAGCGAACCATCCTTCTTGGCTACAAAAAAGAACCCTGCTCCTAATGGTGACGATGACGAATATGCCCCTTCTCCAGGGATTCCTTCACATAACTGCGCATAGCGGCGTGCTCAGGCACGGATAAATTAAACAGTCGACCTTTTGGGAATTTACTACCAGGAATCAAATTGATAGCACAATCACAATCCCTATGCGGAGGTAGGGCATCGGACTTGGGCTCATCAAATACATCCCGGTAATCAGACAAGAACTCTGGAACCTCAGAAGGGGTGGATGACGAAATTGACAGAAATGGAACATCACCATGTACCCCCTGACAACCCCAGCTGGACACCGACATGGATTTCCAATCTAATACTGGATTATGGGCTTGTAGCCATGGCAACCCCAACACGACCACATCATGCAGATTATGCAACACCAGAAAGCGAATAACCTCCTGATGTGCAGGAGCCATGCACATGGTCAGCTGGGTCCAGTATTGAGGCTTATTCTTGGCCAAAGGCGTGGCATCAATTCCTCTCAATGAAATAGGACACTGCAAGGGCTCTAAGAGAAACCCACAACGCTTAGCATACTCCAAGTCCATCAAATTCAGGGCAGCGCCTGAATCCACAAATGCCATGACAGAATACGATGACAAAGAGCAGATCAAGGTAACGGACAGAAGAAATTTTGACTGTACCGTACCAATGGTGGCAGACCTAGCGAACCGCTTAGTGCGCTTAGGACAATCAGAGATAGCATGAGTGGAATCACCACAGTAGAAACACAGCCCATTCAGACGTCTGTGTTCTTGCCGTTTAACTCTGGTCAAAGTCCTATCGCACTGCATAGGCTCAGGTTTAAGTTCAGGTAATACCGCCAAATGGTGCACAGATTTACGCTCACGCAAGCGTCGACCGATCTGAATGGCCAAAGACATAGACTCATTCAAACCAGCAGGCATAGGAAATCCCACCATGACATCCTTAAGGGCTTCAGAGAGACCCTTTCTGAACATAGCTGCCAGCGCAGATTCATTCCATTGAGTGAGCACGGACCACTTTCTAAATTTCTGACAATATACCTCTAACTCATCCTGACCCTGACAAAGAGCCAGCAAATTTTTCTCTGCCTGATCCACTGAATTAGGTTCATCGTACAGCAATCCGAGCGCCAGGAAAAACGCATCGATATTACTCAATGCAGGATCTCCTGGCGCAAGAGAAAATGCCCAGTCCTGAGGGTCGCCGCGCAAAAAAGAAATAACAATCAAAACCTGTTTAACTGGATCACCAGAGGAGCGAGGTTTCAAGGCCAGAAATAATTTACAATTATTTTTGAAACTCAGAAACTTAGTTCTATCTCCAAAAAACAAATCAGGAATAGGAATTCTTGGTTCCAACATAGCTTTCTGATCAATAGTGTCTTGAATCTTTTGTACTCTTGCCGAGAGCTGATCCACAAATGAAGACAGACTTCTAATGTCCATCGCTACACCTGTGTACTGAACCACCCAAATGTCTAGGGGAAAAAAAGGCAAAACACAGTGCAAAGAAATAAAATGGTCTCAGAACTTCTTTTTTCCCTCTATTGAGAATCATTAGTACTTTTGGGCTTCCTGTACTGTTATGAAAGGCAATTCAGTACTACAATGGACATAGCGGTCAGAGCACATACAGTGATCTGACAATAACCCAAAATCATAGAACGAGCTCTGAGACGTGGGAACTCTGCAGACCGCAATCCCTAATCCTCTCCAAACAACACTAGAGGCAGCCGTGGATTGCGCCTAACTCTGCCTAAGCAACTCGGCACAGCCTGAGAAACTAACTAGCCTGAAGATAGAAAATAAGCCTACCTTGCCTCAGAGAAATACCCCAAAGGAAAAGGCAGCCCCCCACATATAATGACTGTGAGTTAAGATGAAAAGACAAACGTAGAGATGAAATAGATTCAGCAAAGTGAGGCTCGACTTTCTTAACAGATCGAAGATAGAAAAAGTAACTTTGCGGTCTACGCAAAACCCTAAAGAAAACCACGCAAAGGGGGCAAAAAGACCCTTTGCGTCCCAGAGCTTCCAGCAACAAATTAGACAAGCTGGACAGAAAAAATAGCAAACAAATAGCAAAGAAGAACTTAGCTATGCAGAGCAGCAGGCCACAGGAATGATCCAGGGAAAAGCAAGTCCAACACTGGAACATTGACAGGAAGCCAGGATCAAAGCATTAGGTGGAGTTAAGTAGAGAAGCACCTAACGACCTCACCAGATCACCTGAGGGAGGAAACTCAGAAGCCGCAGTACCACTTCCCTCCACCAACAGAAGCTCACAGAGAGAATCAGCCGAAGTACCACTTGTGACCACAGGAGGGAGCTCTGCCACAGAATTCACAACAGTAGCCAGCTGCACATTTAGAGTCAGAATCTGGGCTTCCAAATGCTCAACGTGCTCACATCTCGCACAGCAGTATGCACCATCGACCGGCTGATCAAGGACTGCATACATGTGGCAAGATGTGCACTGGATGGCATTAACAATAGTGGAGCACATTTCCTAATGGGGATTCCACCAGACAGAAACATTAAGTAAAAAATAAATGCAAAGTATTAATAAAATACAGATACCAATTCAGTAATTGCTCCCTTGGAAACTCCCTGAATCCAAAGTAACTGAATCACAAGTCACACTTACCGCCGTTCACACTTACGCTCAGGTCACACTCAGCTCGTTCACACTTACGCTCAGGTCACACTCAGCTCGTTCACACTCGCTAAGCTGAAGACTTAAAGAGATTCTTTTTTTTTTTTACCCCTCAGCAGTAGGGTTGAGCGAAACGGGTCGAACATTTTCAAAAGTCGCCGACTTTTGGCTAAGTCGGGGTTTCATGAAACCCGATCCGACCCCTGTGCGGGGTCGGCCATGCGGTACGCGACTTTCGCGCCAAAGTCGCGTTTCAATGACGCGAAAAGCGCCATTTCTCAGCCAATGAAGGTAAACGCAGAGTGTGGGCAGCGTGATGACATAGGTCCTGGTCCCCACCATCTTTGAGAAGGGCATTGCAGTGATTGGCTTGCTGTCTGCGACGTCACAGGGGCTATAAAGAGGCGTTCCCGCCGACCGCCATCTTACTGCTGCTGATCTGAGCTTAGGGAGAGGTTGCTGCCGCTTTGTCAGAAGCAGGGATAGCGTTAGGCAGGGTCCATTAACCACAAAACCGCTTGTGCTGCAGCGATTTGCACTGTCCAACACCACCCTCGGTGTGCAGGGACAGTGGAAGTTTTTTTTTTTTTTTTCCCCCTCAGCGCTGTAGCTCATTGGGCTGCCCTAGAAGGCTCCCTGATAGCTGCATTGCTGTGTGTACGCCGCTGTGCAAACCAACTGCTTTTTTCAAAGCACAAATCCTCTTGTTCCTTCCTTTCTCCACAGCTATCTTTTTTGTTTGTCCACACTTTTTATTTGATTTGTGCATCAGTCCACTCCTTATTGCTGCCTGCCATACCTGGCTGAGATTACTGCAGGCAGGGAGATAGTAATTGTAGGACATTCCCTGTTTTTTTTTTTTTTTGGTGGGAGATTAAGATTGGCAATTTGGCATTTCTGCTAGAGTGCCATCCCTGTGTGTGCCATCTCTCTCACATAGTGGGCCATAGAAAGCCTTTTCATTTTTCTGTATTTTTTTTTGTGGGGTGTATAAATTCTCCCTGATAAAAATACAGTGGGAGATTAATATTAGCCTTTGGGCTTGTGTGCCAGTCCTGAGTGTGCCATCTCTCTCACAAATAGTGGGCCATAGAAAGCCTATTTTATTTTTTTGGGGGTTTTATAAATTCTCCCTGAAAAAAAGGGAGATTAATATTGGCCTCTGGGCTTGTGTGCCAGTCCTGAGCGTGCCATCTGTGCCAGCCCTGAGCGTGCCATCTCTCTCACAAATAGTGGGCCATAGAAAGCCTATTTAATTTTTTTTTTGGTTTTATAAATTCTCCCTGAAAAAAAGGGAGATTAATATTGGCCTCTGGGCTTGTGTGCCAGTTGTGAGCGTGCCATCTGTGCCAGTCCTGAGCGTGCCATCTCTCTCACAAATAGTGGGCCATAGAAAGCCTATTTAATTTTTTTTTTGGTTTTATAAATTTTCCCTGAAAAAAGGGAGATTAATATTGGCCTCTGGGCTTGTGTGCCAGTTGTGAGCGTGCCATATGTGCCAGCCCTGAGCGTGCCATCTCTCTCACAAATAGTGGGCCATAGAAAGACTATTTAATTTTTTTTTTTGGTTTTATAAATTCTCCCTGAAAAAAAGGGAGATTAATATTGGCCTCTGGGGTTGTGTGCCAGTTGTGAGCGTGCCATCTGTGCCAGTCCTGAGCGTGCCATCTCTCTCACAAATAGTGGGCCATAGAAAGCCTATTTAATTTTTTTTTTGGTTTTATAAATTTTCCCTGAAAAAAGGGAGATTAATATTGGCCTCTGGGCTTGTGTGCCAGTTGTGAGCGTGCCATCTGTGCCAGTTGTGAGCGTGCCATCTCTCTCACAAATAGTGGGCCATAGAAAGCCTATTTAATTTTTTTTTTGGTTTTATAAATTTTCCCTGAAAAAAGGGAGATTAATATTGGCCTCTGGGCTTGTGTGCCAGTTGTGAGCGTGCCATCTGTGCCAGTCCTGAGCGTGCCATCTCTCTCACAAATAGTGGGCCATAGAAAGCCTATTTAATTTTTTTTTTGGTTTTATAAATTCTCCCTGAAAAAAAGGGAGATTAATATTGGCCTCTGGGCTTGTGTGCCAGTTGTGAGCGTGCCATCTGTGCCAGTCCTGAGCGTGCCATCTCTCTCACAAATAGTGGGCCTTGGAAAGCCTATTTAAATATTTTTTTGGTTTTATAAATTCTCCCAGAAAAAAAGGGAGATTAATATTGGCCTCTGGGCTTCTGTGCCAGTCCTGAGCGTGCCATCTGTGCCAGTCCTGAGCGTCCCATCTCTCTCACAAATAGTGGGCCATAGAAAGCCTATTTTTTTTTTTTTTGGGGTTTTAGAAATTCTCCCTGAAAAAAAAAGGGAGATTAATATTGCCCTTTGGGCTTGTGTGCCAGTACTAAGCGTGCCATCTCTCTCTCTCTCTCTCTCAGTCAGTGGGCCATAGAACGCCTATTTTTGGTTTTATTTGTTTTCTAAATTCTCCCTGAAAAAATCATTTTATTTTATTTGGTTTCTAAATTCTTCCTGATAAAATCATATTTTTTTTATTATTTTTTTTTCTAAAGTCTCCCTGAAAAAAACAAAACAAAAAAAAAAACAAACAAAAAAAACAGTGGGGGATTAATATTGGCCTTTCTGCTTGTGTGCCAGTCTTGACTCCTGTGTGCGTCATCTCTCACTCAGTGGGCCATAGAACGCCTATTTTTTGTTTTATTAGTTTTATAAATTCTCCCTGAAAAAATCATTTTATTTTATTTGGTTTCTAAATTCTTCCTGATAAAATCATATTTTTTTTATTATTTTTTTTTCTAAAGTCTCCCTGAAAAAAAAAAAAAAAAAACAGTGGGAGATTAATATTGGCCTTTCTGCTTGTGTGCCAGTCTTGACTCCTGTGTGCGTCATCTCTCAGTCAGTGGGCCATAGAACGCCTATTTTTGGTTTTATTTGTTTTATAAATTCTTCCTGAAAAAATCATTTTATTTTATTTGGTTTCTAAATTCTTCCTGATAAAATCATATTTTTTTTATTATTTTTTTTTCTAAAGTCTCCCTGAAAAAAAAAAAAAAAAAACAACCAAAAAAAACAGTGGGAGATTAATATTGGCCTTTCTGCTTGTGTGCCAGTCTTGACTCCTGGGTGTGCCATCTCTCTCTCTCTCTCTCTCTCTCTCTCCAATTGTGGTCCATAGAAAGCCTATATTTTTTTTCCTTGATTTGGGTTCCAAAATCTACCAGAGAAAATAACTACATCAATCATTGGTAGAAAAATATTGGCCTCTGGGCTTGTGTGCCACTCCTGACTCCTGTGTGCGTCATCTCTCAGTCAGTGGGCCATAGAACGCCTATTTTTGTTTTTATTTGTTTTATAAATTCTCCCTGAAAAAATCATTTTATTTTATTTGGTTTCTAAATTCTTCCTGATAAAATCATATTTTTTTTATTATTTTTTTTTCTAAAGTCTCCCTGAAAAAAAAAAAAAAAAAAAAAACAAACCCCCCCAAAAAATGGGAGATTAATATTGGCCTTTCTGCTTGTGTGCCAGTCTTGACTCCTGGGTGTGCCATCTCTCTCTCTCTCTCTCTCTCTCTCTCTCTCTCTCCAATTGTGGTCCATAGAAAGCCTATATTTTTTTTCCTTGATTTGGGTTCCAAAATCTACCAGAGAAAATAACTCCATCAATCATTGGTAGAAAAATATTGGCCTCTGGGCTTGTGTGCCACTCCTGATTCCTGTGTGCGTCATCTCTCACTCAGTGGCCCATAGAAAGCATATAGTTTGTTACATTTGTTTTCTAAATTCTCCCTGCAAAAATCTATTTTTTTTTTTTTTGGGGGGTTTCTAAAGTGTTCCTGAAAAAAATAAAAATAAAAAAAAAATAATAGTGTGACATTAATATTAACATTTGTGCTTCAGTGACAGTCCTGCGTGTGGGGCATCTCTCTAATTTGCAGCCACCAAAAACAGAGTGTGTAACATTGGGCCTGATTTTCGCTGTGGTCTCACCAACCTGTAAAGGGGTAGCTAAATCATACTGAAGTTATAGCTCACCGTGTAAGTTGTGTGACTGCAACAAATAACGTTAGTTTGGTTACGTTTTTAAAACAATGAGGAAGTCTAGTGGAAGAGGTCGTGGCCGGGGGCGTTCATTGTCAGCTGGTAATGAGGGTAGTGGTAGTGGTGGAGCATCAGGTGGTCGTGGGGAAAAAAATATTGCACCTAAGTCTGGAGCTGTGGAGCCAGGTTCGTCGTCCGGCTACACAAGGCCTCGAACGCTCCCTTTTCTGGGATTAGGAAAACCGCTTTTAAAGCCGGAGCAGCAAGAGCAAGTTTTGGCTTATCTTGCTGACTCAGCCTCTAGCTCTTTTGCCTCCTCTCGTGAAACTGGTAAAAGTAAAAGCAGCGCGTCGTTAGTGGATGTTCACGGTCAGGGACAAGTCACTTCCTTGTCCTCTTCAGCAAAAACAACAACAGAGAAGAATGCAGCAGGCGACACAACGGGTTACTCCATGGAGCTCTTTACACATACCGTCCCTGGCTTAGAAAGTGAAGCAGTTAACAGTCCATGCCCATTACAAGTTGAATCTGACATGGAGTGCACTGACGCACAGCCACAGCCAGACTACTATGCTGGTCCTTTGACTCAGACCACAACATTGCCCTCGCAGGGTGCTGATCAAGAATCAGACCCTGATGAGACTATGTTGCCCCATCACGAACGCTATACCACCAAACGACACGGTGACACAGACGAAGTTGCGCAGGAGGTACAAGAAGAGTTATTAGATGACCCAGTTCTTGACCCCGATTGGCAGCCATTGGGGGAACAGGGTGCAGGCGGCAGCAGTTCTGAAGCAGAGGAGGAGGAGGGGCCGCAGCAGGCATCAACATCGCCACAGGTTCCATCTGCCGGGCCCGTATCTTGCCCAAAACGCGTGGCAAAGCCAAAACCTGGTGGAGGACAGCGTGGCCATCCGGTTAAAGCTCAGTCTGCAATGCCTGAAAAGGTATCCGATGCTAGAAAGAGTGCAGTCTGGCATTTTTTTAAACAACATCCAATTGATCAGCGCAAAGTCATCTGTCAAAAATGTTCTACTTCCTTAAGCAGAGGTCAGAATCTGAAAAGTCTCAATACTAGTTGCATGCATAGACATTTAACCACCATGCATTTGAAAGCTTGGACTAACTACCAAACGTCCCTTAAGGTTGTTGCACCCTCGGCCAATGAAGCTAGTCATCAACGCAACATCCCTTCCGGCAGTGTAGGACCACCATTTAGCGCACCACCTGCTGTATCTGTGCAGGTATCTTTGCCAGGCCAAAGCAGTCAGGGTCAGGGAATCACCAGTTTCGTAGTAGGAAACACTGCATCTAGGGCACCGGCGGCAACAATACCATCTCCCACCGTCTCTCAGTCTGCCATGTCCACCGGCACCCCCGCTAGTTCCACGATCTCCAGCTCTCCAGTCCAGCTCACCCTACATGAGACTATGGTTAGAAAAAGGAAATACTTAGCCTCGCATCCGCGTACACAGGGTTTGAACGCCCACATAGCTAGACTAATCTCGTTAGAGATGATGCCCTACCGGTTAGTTGAAAGCGAAGCTTTCAAAGACCTGATGGACTACGCTGTACCACGCTACGAGCTACCCAGTCGACACTTTTTTTCCAGAAAAGCCATCCCAGCCCTCCACCAGCATGTTAAAGAGCGCATCGTCCATGCACTCAGGCAATCTGTGAGCACAAAGGTGCACCTGACAACAGATGCATGGACCAGTAGGCATGGCCAGGGACGTTACGTGTCCATCACGGCACACTGGGTAAATGTGGTGGATTCAGGGTCCACAGGGGACAGCAAGTTTGGGACAGTTCTGCCTAGCCCACGGTCTAGTAAACAGTTGTCTGTAGCCGTTCGCACCCCCTCCTCCTCCTCCTCCTCCTCGTCCTCCTGCAGAAGCAAGAGCTCGTCCACAGACCGCAGTCGCACAAACACTCCATCCGCACCTGCCACTGTTGCACACCAGGTCTCCCATTATGGGGCAGCTACTGGCAAACGTCAGCAGGCTGTATTGGCTATGAAGTGTTTGGGCGACAATAGACACACCGCGGAAGTTCTGTCCGAGTTCTTGCAGCAAGAAACGCAGTCGTGGCTGGGCACTGTAGATCTTGAGGCAGGCAAGGTAGTGAGTGATAACGGAAGGAATTTCATGGCTGCCATCTCCCTTTCCCAACTGAAACACATTCCTTGCCTGGCTCACATCTTAAACCTGGTGGTGCAGTGCTTCCTGAAAAGTTATCCGGGGTTATCCGACCTGCTCCTCAAAGTGCGTGGACTTTGCGCACATATCCGCCGTTCGCCTGTACACTCCAGCCGTATGCAGACCTATCAGCGTTCTTTGAACCTTCCCCAGCATCGCCTAATCATAGACGTTGCAACAAGGTGGAACTCAACACTGCACATGCTTCAGAGACTGTGCGAACAGAGGCGGGCTGTTATGTTTTTGTGGGAGGATACACATACACGGGCAGGCAGTAGGATGGCAGACATGGAGTTGTCAGGTGTGCAGTGGTCGAAGATTCAAGACATGTGTCAAGTCCTTCAGTGTTTTGAGGAATGCACACGGCTGGTTAGTGCAGACAACGCCATAATAAGCATGAGCATCCCCCTAATGCGTCTGCTGATGCAAAGTTTGACGCACATAAAGGATCAGGCATCTGCACCAGAGGAAGAGGAAAGCCTTGATGACAGTCAGCGATTGTCTGGTCAGGGCAGTGTACATGACGAGGTACCGGGCGAAGAGGAGGTGGAGGATGAGGAGGATGATGGGGATGAGTATATTTTTAATGAGGAAGCTTTCCCGGGGGCACGGGAAATTGGTGGCGTGGCAAGGCCGGGTTCTGGTTTTTTGAGGGACACAAGTGACGTAGATTTGCCTGCAACTGCCCCTCAACCAAGCACAACCGCAGATTTGACAACGGGAACTTTGGCCCACATGGCGGATTATGCCTTGCGTATCCTCAAAAGGGACACACGCATTACAAAAATGATGAACGATGACGATTACTGGTTGGCCTGCCTCCTTGATCCTCGCTATAAAGGCAAATTGCAAAATATTATTCCACATGAGAACTTGGAACTAATATTAGCAACAAAACAATCAACTCTTGTTGACCGTTTGCTTCTGGCATTCCCTGCACACAGCGCCCGTGATCGTTCTCACACGAGCTCCAGGGGCCAGCAGACCAGAGGTGTTAGAGGGGCAGAAATCAGAAGTGGCGTTGGCCAGAGGGGTTTTCTGACCAGGTTGTGGAGTGATTTTTCTATGACCGCAGACAGGACAGGTACTGCAGCATCAATTCAAAGTGACAGGAGACAACATTTGTCCAGTATGGTTACAAACTATTTTTCATCCCTTATCGACGTTCTCCCTCAACCGTCATTCCCATTTGATTACTGGGCATCCAAATTAGACACCTGGCCAGAATTGGCAGAATATGCATTGCAGGAGCTTGCTTGCCCGGCAGCTAGTGTCCTATCAGAAAGAGTATTCAGTGCTGCAGGTTCAATACTAACAGAAAAAAGGACTCGTCTGGCTACCCAAAATGTAGATGATCTAACCTTCATTAAAATGAACCACAACTGGATTTCAAAATCTTTTGCCCCACCCTGCCCGGCTGACACCTAGCTTTCCTATGAAAAGGTCTTGCCTGTGGACTATTCTGAATGACTTTTCCAATCTCGTAATTTTCTTCACCTGATTGTCCAGCATACGACATGTTTCCACCTCACGAAATGGCCAAACTCCCCACACGGGGCCGTGCTATCGCCACTTTGTGCTTGGACCCTTGAGAGTGCTGTTTGTCTGAAGAGGTGGGTGTGGCCGCTTTTGGTCGACGGCACTGCCACTGGGTCCCTCATAGTACAATAAAGTGTCTCTGGCGGTGGTGGTGCGCACCCAACGTCAGACACACCGTTGTAATATGAGGGGCCCTGTGCCTGTACCGCCGGCCACAAGACAGTTCCCCCCCCCCCAGCTCAAACAGTGCTCTACCACTAGCAAAATTATCTCTCACAGCTTCACCAATGTGTAGTCTAGGCGCTGACATCCTTCAATGCCTGGCACTGACAATACCATTGTTTTGACATTTTTGTTATGTTAGGCCTTCGAAGCCTGTCTGCGGTCCCTTCTTTCTACAACTACTACACTGACCAGGCCACTGCTGGCCGTGTTACCCTGGAACCAATTTAAAAGTGCCTACAGTCAGCCCAATTTTGTTATGTTAGGCCTTCGAAGACTGTCTGCCGTCACTCCTTCCACTAGACTTCCACTGACCATACACTGCTGCCCATGTACCCCTGGAACCAATTTAAAAGTGCCTACAGCCAGCCCAATTTTGTTATGTTAGGCCTTCGAAGCCTGTCTGCGGTCACTCCTTCCACTAGACTTCCACTGACCAGACCACTGCTGCCCGTGTACCCCTGCAACCAATTTAAAAGTGCCTACAGCCAGCCCAAGTTTGTTATGTTAGGCCTTCGAAACCTGTCTGCGGTCACTCCTTCCACTAGACTTCCACTGACCAGACCACTGCTGCCCGTGTACCCCTGGAACCAATTTAAAAGTGCCTACAGCCAGCCCAAGTTTGTTATGTTAGGCCTTCGAAGCCTGTCTGCGGTCACTCCTTCCACTAGACTTCCACAGACCAGACCACTGCTGCCCGTGTACCCCTGGAACCAATTTAAAAGTGCCTACAGCCAGCCCAAGTTTGTTATGTTAGGCCTTGGAAGCCTGTCTGCGGTCACTCCTTCCACTAGACTTCCACTGACCAGACCACTGCTGCCCGTGTACCCCTGGAACCAATTTAAAAGTGCATACAGCCAGCCCAAGTTTGTTATGTTAGGCCTTGGAAGCCTGTCTGCGGTCACTCCTTCCACTAGACTTCCACTGACCAGACCACTGCTGCCCGTGTACCCCTGGAACCAATTTAAAAGTGCCTACAGCCAGCCCAAGTTTGTTATGTTAGGCCTTCGAAGCCTGTCTGCGGTCACTCCTTCCACTAGACTTCCACAGACCAGACCACTGCTGCCCGTGTACCCCTGGAACCAATTTAAAAGTGCCTACAGCCAACCCAAGTTTGTTATGTTAGGCCTTGGAAGCCTGTCTGCGGTCACTCCTTCCACTAGACTTCCACTGACCAGACCACTGCTGCCCGTGTACCCCTGGAACCAATTTAAAAGTGCCTACAGCCAGCCCAAGTTTGTTATGTTAGGCCTTGGAAGCCTGTCTGCGGTCACTCCTTCCACTAGACTTCCACTGACCATACACTGCTGCCCATGTACCCCTGGAACAAATTTAAAAGTGCCTACAGCCAGCCCAAGTTTGTTATGTTAGGCCTTCGAAGCCTGTCTGCGTCCCGTTCTTTCAACTACAACTACACTGACCAGGCCACTGATGGCCGTGTTCCCCTGGAACCAATTTTAACTTGCCTACAGCTAGCCCTATGTTATTATGTTAGGCCTTCGAAGCCTGTCTGCGTCCCGTTCTTTCAACTACAACTACACTGACCAGGCCACTGATGGCCGTGTTCCCCTGGAACCAATTTTAACTTGCCTACAGCCAGCCCAATGTTAGGCCTTTGATGCCTGTCTGCCGTCACTCCTTCCACTAGGCCTCCACTGACCTGTCTATTGCTGCCCGTGTACCCCTTGAACCAACATCATTAAATATAAAAAAAATTAATTTGATTATAAAAAATAAGATCGTGTTGAGATCTCAAATGCAGACATTTTAACAATCAAAACAAACACACAACAAATATCTGGAACTGTACTACAAAGGTCCAACAGCTACAATTTCTTTCTCCTGCAAGAAGTTAACTGAAAGTTTTTTGGAGTTGTTAACACAGATATGGCATCCACCGAGTGTTGTCCTGTCGCGTCTCCTTTAAATTATTTCCAATAAGATGTTAAACTATTAATTTAATAAAATCAATAATGAAAAAAATAATTGAGTAAGTCAAAAGCACATTGCAAATAAACATTAATTACAAATCAAGAAGCATGGCGCGTCCGAGGGTGAGTAGATACCGAATAAGAATATAATCACCCTCGGACGCGCAATGCTTATTTACAACAGCCTTCCTTCCTAAGAATCAGCCCTTCCGTGGTGTAGAGAGAGGTTGTGTTACACTCCAAGGTGTTCCCCAGGTTGCCTTTCCTGAGCTTCGATCTTCCGGCTCTCGTTTAGTAGCTGTTGGAAACTACGCTGCATTAGGCCTACTAATTGTGTATGGGTGAAACAGTGGCGCATCTGCGGTCCCTCCTTCCACTAGGCCTCCACTGACCTGTCTACTGCGGCCCGTGTACCCCTTGAACCAACCTAATAAAATATTTAAAAAATTAATTTGATTATAAAAAATAAGATCGTGTTGAGATCTCAAATGCAGACATTTTAACAATCAAAACAAACACACAACAAATATCTGGAACTGTACTACAAAGGTCCAACAGCTACAATTTCTTTCTCCTGCAAGAAGTTAACTGAAAGTTTTTTGGAGTTGTTAACACAGATATGGCATCCACCGAGTGTTGTCCTGTCGCGTCTCCTTTAAATTATTTCCAATAAGATGTTAAACTATTAATTTAATAAAATCAATAATGAAAAAAATAATTGAGTAAGTCAAAAGCACATTGCAAATAAACATTAATTACAAATCAAGAAGCATGGCGCGTCCGAGGGTGAGTAGATACCGAATAAGAATATAATCACCCTCGGACGCGCAATGCTTATTTACAACAGCCTTCCTTCCTAAGAATCAGCCCTTTCGTGGTGTAGAGAGAGGTTGTGTTACACTCCAAGGTGTTCCCCGGGTTGCCTTTCATGAGCTTCGATCTTCCGGCTCTCGTTTAGTAGTTGGTGGAAACTACGCTGCATTAGGCCTACAAATTTGGTATGGGGTGTAGAGACAGGTTGTGTTACACTCCAAGGTTTTCACCAGGTTGCCTTTCCTGAGCTTCTATCTTCAGGCTCTCATTAAATTGTGGTTAAATGGAACAACTGCATTTGGCGTACTAGTTGGTTTGGGGCCTACTATCGGTGTCTGCCGCTCCTTGCTGTTCTCCTGGTTTCCTGTCCTGAAATTCCATTTTCAGCCTCTCGTTAAGTAGTTGTTAATGTTAAACTGCATTTGGCCTACTAGTTGGGTTGGGGCCTACTATCGGTGTCTGCCACTCCTTGCTGTTCTCCTCCACTGAACAAAGCTGTGCCGCCTGTTTACTACGGTTGCCAATTTTGAACTGCATTTCGACTACTTACTGATTTGGCCCTACTCTCTGTGTCAGCCTCTCATTCCAGTTGTCCTCCACTGCAATGCCCCCTGGTTATTCCTGTGTTACCAATTTTGAACTGCATTTAGCCCACTTTCTTCTTTGGGCCTATATCTGTGTTTCCACTTCATCGTGCCCATTGCCCAGCCAGTGATAGATGAGTCTGCTGGTACATTGACCCATAACGCAACATTCCCCGTGCACGCTACACAACAACATTGTGACCCTGCTGAAAGTCAGGTTGCTCTTCCCGCATACCATACCACCTTACACGGGGACAAAGAGGAAGGTGCAGATGAAAGTGCAGGTTCCTTCATCAGGTGGGGGGAGGAATACTAGTTGGCGACGTCACTGGCACAGGGCCTCTCATAGTACGCAAAAGTGTTGCTGCCGGTGGGAGGCGCCCCCGCCGTGCAAACACACCGCTGTACTTTGAGGGGCCCTGTGCCAGTGCCAATGCCAATGAGTGGGCCCCCCCTGCTTGCTCAGGTTCACAGCACTTGCAAAGTTGAAATACTTACCTCTCCCTGCTCCACTGCCGTGACGTGGTCCAGATTTCCTGGGCCCACTAATTACTTGAACCAGCCCTACCCCCCACAACTTTAGCCAAATGACCCCCAATTTCAAATGCCTTCCAATTATTATAAGGTAAATTACGCTTGACAAGCTTCATTAAGAAGAATGGATGGTTTTGACATTAAAATGGGCACTCTAGGTGTTTTCCTGGCCCCCACTCACTGCCGACTATGCTGCCCCATTGACTTGCATTGGGTTTCGTGTTTCGGTCGATCCCGACTTTACGTCATAATCGGCCGATTTCACTCGACCCGACTTTGGACATAGTCGGGTTTCGCAAAACCCGGCTCGACTCTAAAAAGGTCAAGGTCGCTCAACTCTACTCAGCAGCAATCCACCTTGCTGTTCAATGCACTTCTCAGGCTTAGATAACATAATAGAGTGATTCATCAGTTTTGTATTCACAATGGTACTTTACTTATTTATTGTTTAATTGTTTCACCTGCACTGTATTTATTGCTATACATACATATGTATAGCAATAAATAAATATATATATACAGTGGGGCAAAAAAGTATTTAGTCAGTCAGCAATAGTGCAAGTTCCACCACTTAAAAAGATGAGAGGCGTCTGTAATTTACATCATAGGTAGACCTCAACTATGGGAGACAAACTGAGAAAAAAAAATCCAGAAAATCACATTGTCTGTTTTTTTTATAATTTTTTTTGCATATTATGGTGGAAAATAAGTATTTGGTCAGAACCAAACAATCAAGATTTCTGTCTCTCACAGACCTGTAACTTCTTCTTTAAGAGTCTCCTCTTTCCTCCACTCATTACCTGTAGTAATGGCACCTGTTTAAACTTGTTATCAATATAAAAAGACACCTGTGCACACCCTCAAACAGTCTGACTCCAAACTCCACTATGGTGAAGACCAAAGAGCTGTCAAAGGACACCAGAAACAAAATTGCAGCCCTGCACCAGGCTGGGAAGACTGAATCTGCAATAGCCAACCAGCTTGGAGTGAAGAAATCAACAGTGGGAGCAATAATTAGAAAATGGAAGACATACAAGACCACTGATAATCTCCCTCGATCTGGGGCTCCACGCAAAATCCCACCCCGTGGGGTCAGAATGATCACAAGAACGGTGAGCAAAAATCCCAGAACCACGCGGGGGGACCTAGTGAATGAACTGTAGAGAGCTGGGACCAATGTAACAAGGCCTACCATAAGTAACACACTACGCCACCATGGACTCAGATCCTGCAGTGCCAGACGTGTCCCACTGCTTAAGCCAGTACATGTCCGGGCCCGTCTGAAGTTTGCTAGAGAGCATTTGGATGATCCAGAGGAGTTTTGGGAGAATGTCCTATGGTCTGATGAAACCAAACTGGAACTGTTTGGTAGAAACACAACTTGTTGTGTTTGGAGGAAAAAGAATACTGAGTTGCATCCATCAAACACCATACCTACTGTAAAGCATGGTGGTGGAAACATCATGCTTTGGGGCTCTTTCTCTGCAAAGGGGCCAGGACGACTGATCCGGGTACATGAAAGAATGAATGGGGTCATGTATCGTGAGATTTTGAGTGCAAACCTCCTTCCATCAGCAAGGGCATTAAAGATGAAACGTGGCTGGGTCTTTCAACATGACAATGATCCAAAGCACACCGCAAGGGCAATGAAGGAGTGGCTTTGTAAGAAGCATTTCAAGGTCCTGGAGTGGCCTAGCCAGTCTCCAGATCTTAACCCTATAGAAAACCTTTGGAGGGAGTTGAAAGTCCGTGTTGCCAAGCGAAAAGCCAAAAACATCACTGCTCTAGAGGAGATCTGCATGGAGGAATGGACCAACATACCAACAACAGTGTGTGGCAACCTTGTGAAGACTTACAGAAAACGTTTGACCTCTGTCATTGCCAACAAAGGATATATTACAAAGTATTGAGATGAAATTTTGTTTCTGACCAAATACTTATTTTCCACCATAATATGCAAATAAAATTATAAAAAAACAGACAATGTGATTTTCTGGATTTTTTTTTCTCAGTTTGTCTCCCATAGTTGAGGTCTACCTATGATGTAAATTACAGACGCCTCTCATCTTTTTAAGTGGTGGAACTTGCACTATTGCTGACTGACTAAATACTTTTTTGCCCCACTGTATATACATATATATACATTTATTTTACTCACTTATATAGCACCAATACTTCTTCTATCTACTAGCTAACACGGCACCAAGATACATATCTTTCCTGTATTTATATAGCGCCATTAATTCCACAGCGCTTTACATACATTATCGGCACTGTCCCCATTGGTGCTCACAATCTAAATTCAGTATGTCTTTGGAGTATGGCAGGAAACTGGAGAACCCAGAGGAAACCCACACAAACAAGGGGAGAACATACAAACTCCTTGTAGATGTTGTCCTTGGTGGGATTTGAATCCAGGAGATATAATAATAATAATAATAATAATAATAATAATAATAATTTTATTTATATAGCGCCAACATATTCCGCGTGCGCTTTACAAATTATGAATATACAGCTCTGGCAAAAATTAAGAGACCACCACATCAAAACCCTGTCATTGGCAGCCCAATCTCCAGACCTGAACCCCATAGAAAACCTCTGGAATGTAATCAAGAGGATGATGGATAGTCACAAGCCATCAAAAAAAGAAGAACTGCTTACATTTTTGAAGCAGTGTGAAAGACTGGTGGAAAGTATGCCAAGACGCATGAAAGCTGTGATTAAAAATCATGGTTATCCCACAAAATATTGATTTCTGAACTCTTCCTGAGTCAAAACATTAGTATTGTTGTTTCTAAATGATTACGAACTTGTTTTCTTTGTATTATTTGAGGTCTGAAATCACTGTTTGTTTGTTTGTTTTAATTTTGACCATTTTTCTTTGTCAGAAAAAAATACAAAATTTATTGCTTGGAAATTCAGAGACATGTTGTCAGAAGTTTATAGAATAAAATAATTTAGATTTTACTGAAAAATATACCTATAAAGAGAAAAATCAGACAAACTGAACATTTTGAAATGGTGTCTTAATTTTTGCCAGAGCTGTATATATATGTATGCACATATTTTTTTAATGACTTTCAATAAAGAATTATTATTTTTATCTTTTATTGTGGTTGTCATGACTCTCATTCTGTCTAGGCATTAATATTTATAAAAATCATGAATAATATTTCAGGACAAACTTATTTGTCATACAGGAAATAAATGCTACGAAGACATTACATGTTATTACTAGGTTCCAAAAATAGCTGGAAATCTGCCAACATTATGTAATAAATTATATATTGCATACATGTGCTATGGTTGGTTAATTAGCTGAACCAGCATCACTGGATTATTACCACATAAAGCTTTATTTTTCTGCTAATATTAAGTAGAGTCTGATGGACCCCTGTCTCTGAATATGCATCCGACAACCCAAATCCAGTTGAAGCTTGTGCTGGCATCGGTGGGCCCTTCACCCACTCAAGCCCAGTTGTGACCTCTGTGATTGTGGTCGTTACGACCCGGAGTGTAAAGGTACCTTCACACATAACGATATCGTTAACGATATCGTTGCTTTTTGTGACGTAGCAACGATATCGTTAAGGAAATCGTTATGTGTGACAGCGACCAACGATCAGGCCCCTGCAGGAAGATCGTTGGTCGCTGAGGAAAGTCCAGAACTTTATTTTGTCGCTGGATCTCCCGCTGACATCGCTGAATCGGCGTGTGTGACGCCGATTCAGTGATGTCTTCACTGGTAACCAGGGTAAACATCAGGTTACTAAGCGCAGGGCCGCGCTTAGTAACCCGATGTTTACCATGGTTACCAGCGTAAACGTTAAAAAAAACAAACACTACATACTTACCTTCAGCTGTCTGTCCCCGGCGCTCTGCTTCTCTGCACTCCTCCTGCATCCTGAGTCAGCGCCGGCCAGCCGGAAAGCACAGCAGTGACGTCACCGCTCTGCTTTCCGGCTGACCGGCGCTGACAGTGCAGAGGAAAGCAGAGCGCCGGAGGACAGACAGCTGAAGGTAAGTATGTAGTGTTTGTTTTTTTAACTTTAACGCTGGTAACCATGGTAAACATTGGGTTACTAAGCGCGGCCCTGCGCTTAGTAACCCAATGTTTACCCTGGTTACCGGGGACCTCGGGATCGTTGTGTGACAGCTCTCCAGCGACCAAACAGCGACGCTGCAGCGATCGACATCGTTGTCGGTATCGCTGCAGCGTCGCTTAGTGTGAAGGTACTTTAACACAGAGCAAAAGACTTTCTAGCAAAGTCCTGTATCATTTTCTTTCAGTCTCCATTAAATTGGAAAGAAGGATTGAATGCAGAAAGAAAATGATTTATTTGAGACTCCTATAAATGAAGGACAGAAAGGTATATGTCTTGGTATATAGACTAATAAAATGTTGTAATAGAAATTTAGAGAAAACACAATAAAATAAGTTCAATTAGCTACGGTAATTGCAATAAGGAAGAAATTCAGAGCCAGACGAAACTGAACAGATAGCATATTAGAAGGTTTTTGTATTGTTTCTGAAACTTCCCAGGTTGTTAAAAAATTAGAAAGATCTTAAACTCTTTTACTTCACAGTAAATCAGTACAGGTAAATAATAAATCATTATATCAGTCAATAATCATTATCCAAGTGAGAAAACAATATCATTGCAATCACGATATTCAGGCTTGTGGCTATCAAACATAAAATTAATTTGCTGCTAAAGCCAAGAATACAACATAATGAAATTGATTGCTAAATCTGAAATATAGAAAGATCTTTTCTCTGTGTGTCAGATAATACACTATCAACTCTGCCCTCTCTAACTTTCGGCACAAAATCCTGATTTATCTGCATGACCAAAAATAATAATAAACCCCACTCCCTACCACTTCATCAAGCTGCAGAGCAAAAGTCGAAAGGTGGATGTTCACTCCTCTTTTCTCTAGACATTTTGGGACAGTTTTGAAAGTTCTGATTAATTTCATTCATTGTTAGGTTTAATATTTCTTTAATACCTTCCCGCCCTAAGGGGCGGAAGTACAGTGACAGTATGGGCTCCGAAGTGATTAACTGTTTAACCCCTTAGCGACCGCCGATACGCCTTTTAACGGGTACTTAAACCACAGCGCCGTTAATTAACGGCGCTGTGGAAAAAGTCAATAGCGCCCCCCAGAGGCCGATTTTCTCCGGGGTCTCGGCTGCCGGGGGTAGCCGAGACCCCAGAGAACATGATTCGGGGGTTTTTTAACCCACCCCGCATTTGCGATCGCCGGTAATTAACCGTTTACCGGCGATCGCAAAAAAAAAAAAAAAAAAAAAAAAAAAACGCGATCTCTTTTTAATTTCTCTGTCCTCCGATGTGATCGCACATCGGAGGACAGAGAAAAGGGGTCCCAGGTGGCTCCCCAATACTCACCTAGCTCCCCCGATGCTCCTCGTGTCTCCCGGTGGGCGCCGCCATCTTCAAAATGGCGGGCGCATGCGCAGTGCGCCCGCCGGCCGGCACCGGGAGAATCTTTGGGGTCTCGGCTGCCGGGGGTAGCCGAGACCCCAAAGAGCATGATCGGGGTCGGTATTACCGACCCCTGTTTTGCGATCACCGGTAATTAACTGTTTACCGGCGACCGCAAAAAAAAAAAAAAGTAAAGTGTAATTCTCTGTCCTCTGATGTGATCGCACATCAGAGGACAGAGAAATAGGGGGATTCGGGGACCCTAGCATACTCACCTAGGTCCCTGGATCCTCTTGCTGCTCCTCCTGGCCGCCGGCAGAAGAAAATGGCGGGCGCATGCCCAGTGCGCCCGCCATCTGTCTCCATCTGCCGGCCGGCAGGAGAACAGCAGTTGGGGTTAGGGTTAGGGTTAGGGGTAGGGTTAGGGGTAGGGTTAGGGGTAGGGTTAGGGTTAGGGGTAGGGTTAGGGGTAGGGTTAGGGTTAAGGTTAGGGGTAGGGGTAGGGTTAGGGGTAGGGTTAGGGGTAGGGGTAGGGTTAGGGGTAGGGTTAGGGGTAGGGTTAAGGGTAGGGTTAGGGGTAGGGTTGGGGCTAAATTTAGGGTTAGGGTTGGGGCTAAATTTAGGGTTAGGGTTGGGGCTAAATTTAGGGTTAGGCTTCTTTCACACTTACGTCGGTACGGGGCCATCGCAATGCGTCGGCCCGACATACCGACGCACGTTGTGAAAATTGTGCACAACGTGGGCAGCAGCTGTAGTTTTTCAACGCATCCGCTGCCCAATCTATGTCCTGGGGAGGAGGGGGCGGAGTTACGGCCACGCAAGCGCGGTCAGAAATGGCGGATGCGACGTACAAAAAAAGTTTCATTGAACTTTTTTGTGCCGACGCTCCGCCAAAACACAACTGATCCAGTGCACGACGGACGCGACGTGTGGCCATCCGTCACGATCCGTCAGCAATACAAGTCTATGGGCAAAAAACGCATCCTGCGGGCACATTTGCAGGATCCGTTTCTTGTCCAAAACGACGGATTGCGACGGAATGCCAAACGACGCAAGTGTGAAAGTAGCCTTAGGGCTAGGGTTAGGGTTGGGGCTAAAGTTAGGGCTAGGGTTGGGGCTAAAGTTAGGGTTAGAGCTGGGATTAGGGTTAGGGTTTGGATTAGGGTTGGTATTAGGGTTAGGGTTGGCATTAGGGTTACGCTTGGGATTAGGGTTAGGTTTGGGATTAGGGTTAAGGTTAGGATTGTGATTAGGGGTGTATTGGGATTAGGGTTAGGTTTGAGGTTAGGGTTGAGATTAGGATTAGGGGTGTGTTGGATTTAGGGTTTTGATTAGGGTTATGGTTAGGGTTGCCATTAGGGTTGTTTTGGGGTAAGGGTTGTGATTATGGTTAGGGTTAGTGATTAGGATTATGGATCAGGTTGGGATTAGGGTTAGGGGTGTGTTGGGGTTAGGGTTGGAGCTAGAATTGGGGGGTTTCCACTGTTTAGGTACATCAGGGGGTCTCCAAACACGACAGCCAATTTTGCGCTCAAAAAGTCAAATGGTGCTCCCTCCCTTCTGAGCTCTGCCGTGCGCCCAAACAGTGGGTTACCCCCACATATGGGGCATCAGCGTACTCGGGATAAATTGGACAACAACTTCTGGGGTCCAATTTCTCTTGTTACCCTTGTGAAAATAAAAACTTGGAGGCTACAATATCTTTTTTGTGAAAAAATAAATATTTTTTATTTTCACGACTCTGCATTCTAAACTTCTGTGAAGCACTTGGGCATTCAAAGTTCTCACCACACATCTAGATAAGTTCCTTGGGGGGTCTAGTTTCCAAAATGGGGTCACTTGTGGGGGGTTACTACAGTTTAGATATATCAGGGGCTCTGCAATCGCAACATAATGCCCACAGACCATTCTATCAAAGTCTGCATTCCAAAAAGGCGCTCCTTCCTTTCCGAGCTCTGCCGTGCGCCCAAACAGTGGTTTACCCCCACATATGGCGCATCAGCGTACTCGGGATAAATTGGACAACAACTATTGCAGTCCAATTTCTCCTGTTACCCTTGTGAAAATAAAAACTTGGGGGCTACAATATCTTTTTTGAGGAAAAAAAAAATATTTTTTATTTTCACGACTCTGCATTCTAAACTTCTGTGAAGCACTTGGGCATTCAAAGTTCTCACCACACATCTAGATAAGTTCCTTGGGGGGTCTAGTTTCCAAAATGGGGTCACTTGTGGCGGGTTTCTACTGGTTAGGTACATCAGGGGCTCTGCAAACGCAACATAATACCCGCAGACCATTCTATCAAAGTCTGCATTCCAAAACGGCGCTCCTTCCTTCCGAGCTCTGCCGTGCGCCCAAACAGTGGTTTACCCCCACATATGGGGTACCAGCATACTCAGGACAAATTGGACAACAACATTTGGGGTCCAATTTCTCTTGTTTCCCTTGTGAAAATAAAAACTTGGGGGCTAAAAAATCTTTTTTGTGGAAAAAAATTTTTTTTTTATTTTCACGGCTCTGCATTATAAACTTCTGTGAAGCACTTGGGCATTCAAGGTTCTCACCACACATCTAGATAAGTTCCATGGGGGGTCTAGTTTCCAAAATGGGGTCACTTGTGAGGGATTTCTACTGTTTAGGCACATCAGGGGCTCTCCAAACGTGACACGGCGTCCGATCTCAATTCCAGCCAATTCTACATTGAAAAAGTAAAACGGCACTCTTTCTCTTCCAAGCTCTGCGGTGCGCCCAAACAGTGGTTTACCCCCACACATTGGGTATCGACGTACTCAGGAGAAATTGCACAACAACTTTAGTGGTCTAATTTCTCCTGTTACCCTTGTGAAAATAAAAATTTGTGGGCAAAAAGATCATTTTTGTAGAAAAAATGCAATTTTTTTTTTTCACGGCTCTACGTTATAAACTTCTGTGAAGCACATGGGGGTTCAAAGTGCTCGCCACACATCTAGATAAGTTCCTTAAGGGGTCTAGTTTCCAAAATGGTGTCACTTGTGGGGGGTTTCCACTGTTTAGGCACATCAGGGGCTCTCCAAACGCGACATGGCGTCCGATCTCAATTCCAGCCAATTCTACATTGAAAAAGTAAAACGGCACTCCTTCTCTTCCAAGCTCTGCGGTGCGCCCTAACAGTGGTTTACCCCCACATATTGGGTATCAGCGTACTCAGGAGAAATTGCACAACAACTTTTGTGGTCTAATTTTTCCTGTTACCCTTGTGAAAATAAAAATTTGTGGGCAAAAAGATCATTTTTGTAGAAAAAAATCGATTTTTTTTTTCACGGCTCTACATTTTAAACTTCTGTGAAGCACATGGGGGTTCAAAGTGCTCACCACACATCTAGATATGTTCCTTAAGGGGTCTAGTTTCCAAAATGGGGTAACTTGTGGGGGGTTTCCACTGTTTAGGCACATCAGAGGCTCTCCAAACGCGACATGGCGTCCAATCTCAATTCCAGCCAATTCTACATTGAAAAAGTAAAACGGCGCTCCTTCACTTCCAAGCTCTGCGGTGCGCCCAAACAGTGGTTTACCCTCACATATGGGGTATCGATGTATTCAGGAGAAATCGCACAACAACTTTTGTGGTCTAATTTCTCCTGTTACCCTTGTGAAAATAAGAATTTGTGGGCGAAAAGATCATTTTTGTGTAAACAAAAGCGATTTTTTATTTTCATGGCTCTACGTTATAAACTTCTGTGAAGCACTTGGGGGTTCAAAGTGCTCACCACACATCTAGATAAGTTCCTTAAGGGGTCTAGTTTCCAAAATGGTGTCACTTGTGGGGAGTTTCCACTGTTTAGGCACATCAGGGGCTCTCTAAACGTGACATGGCGCACGATCTCAATTCCAGCCAATTCTGCATTGAAAAAGTCAAACGGCGCTCCTTCACTTCTAAGTTCTGCGGTGCGCCCTAACAGTGGTTTACCCCCACATATGGGGTATTGGCGTATTCAGGAGAAATTGCATAACAAAATTTATGGTTACATTTCTGTTTTTACACTTGTGAAAATAAAAAAAATGGTTCTGAATTAAGATGTTTGCAAAAAAAAGTTAAATGTTCATTTTTTCCTTCCACATTGTTTCAGTTCCTGTGAAGCACGTAAAGGGTTAATAAACTTCTTGAATGTGGTTTTGAGAACCTTGAGGGGTGTAGTTTTTAGAATGGTGTCACACTTCATTATTTTCTATCATATAGACCCCTCAAAATGACTTCAAATGTGATGTGGTCCCTAAAAAAAAATGGTGTTGTAAAAATGAGAAATTGCTGGTCAACTTTTAACCCTTATAACTCCCTAACAAAAAAAAATTTGTTTCCAAAATTGTGCTGATGTAAAGTAGACATGTGGGAAATGTTATTTATTAACTATTTTTCGTGACATATCTCTCTGATTTAGGGGCATAAAAATACAAAGTTTGAAAATTGCAAAATTTTAAAAATTTTCGCCATATTTCCGTTTTTTTCATAAATAATCGCAAGTAATATCGAAGAAATGTTACCACTATCATGAAGTACAATATGTCACGAAAAGACAATCTCAGAATCAGCGGGATCCGTTGAAGCGTTCCAGAGTTATAACCTCATAAAGTGACAGTGGTCAGAATTGCAAAAATTGGCCTGGTCATTAAGTACCAAATTGGCTCTGTCACTAAGGGGTTAAACAAAATAAAAAGCAACCTCCACTACTACATCAGCATCACTACACCTTGCTAGGTGCTTTTGGTCTTTCCCCAAGCCTTTCATCTTTGCCCTCCTACTAGATTTTGGCAGTGGGAGGTCCAAACAACCATTTTCTTTCTATCTGAGAAAATTGGTCTGATTAAGCTAATCAAGATTGTCAAATTGGGCTCAGAGTGGGATCCGAAATTCTTGACCGCAGAAAGAAAAGAAAAAGTTTTTCCACTTTCGTTATTATGTCAGTTGGTGAAAATTGGACGGCATTTCAGATGTAATCCGAGTGCGGTCCGAATTTTTCCATGGACCCATAGACAAGAATGGACGAGTGCCATCCGATTCATGGAGACAAATCATGAATGAAGCGACTTTTTCATTGGAGAATTCTGTACAAGGAAAAAAATCGGACATGTGCACTACCCCACACAATAACATGGGTGCGTTTGCTATGAGTTAAAACCATGGATTGCACTTGTCCAATTAAAACACAACTGCACTAGTTCCTTGCTCTTACAAGTTTAATACACTGCAATACAATAGTATAGCAGTGTATTATATCAACAAACAAGCGACTATACGGTCTAAAAAAAATGTATAAAATTAAATGAATTTTTAAGAAAATAGAAACACTCCTTCCAATTAAAAATACTTTATATATACAGTATCAAACAAAAAAATACACTAAAATCTATCTATATAATTGTCTAAGGGGTACTTCCGTCTTTTTGTCTTTTTGTCTGTCACGGAAATCCCGCGTCGCTGATTGGTTGCAGCCGGCACGGTCTCTAATATTCAAAAAGCATTTTCATGATCAAACTTTACATCAAATGTTCCCAACAGAAACGGAACAAGAGGCCTTAAGGTGTCTAGAGGAACTGGCGGAGGAACAGACACCCCCAGCAGTGGTAAGATTCCAACATCAATTCGTCCTAGATCAAAAAAATTTCCATCTATTTCCACATGCTCTAATGTAGATCTTTTTGTTAAGTTGGTTTCGAGGGACTTGGATTACATCCCTAGGAGGGAATACGATAATTTATCTAGTGACGAACAAAATTCCAAAATTACAGAGCTGGGATGATGTGGTAATCAAACCCTCTGATAAAAGGGGGGAATATTGTTATTTGGCCAGTGGAACTATATGAACAGGAGACATTCAGGCAACTTGGCAATAAACAGTGTTATAAGAGATTGACATACAATCCATCTGTATCTTTTTGCACAGAATAACGGAATATAACAATGAGGGAACAGGATGATGGTATTATATCTAAGGACTTATTTTTGGCCTTACAGGTGTCTGAATCAGTTGTTTCAACTTTGTATCTACTACCGAAAATTCACAAAAACAAGGAAATTCCTTCCGGCAGGCCAACAGTTTCAGGCACAGGTAATTTTTTGGAACAAGTAAACATTGTTGAAGCTAAACTTCAGCCGTTGGTTGAATGTTTACCATCATATGTAAAAGATACCACGGATATTTTGAAAAAGATAGATGGACTGTGTAATGGTAGTGACACCTTGTTGGTTACATGTGACATTGAGTCACTTTATACAAACATACATCATTCTGATGGCATTACTGGCACTAAATTTTATTTGGAATCATCTGATTCCTGTACTGAGATGACTTCCTTTATTATTAAGCTGTTGGAATTTTCTTTGTTCCATAATTTTTTTATTTTTAAGGGGTCCTTCTTCCTGCAGCTCCAGGGCACAGCGATGGGTGCAGCATTTGCACCGGCCTACGCTAATCTGTTCCTGGGGCTGTGGGAGAGGGACCTCTTTATGTCAGATGGACTGTCGTCAGTGGACTGTGTTCTCTTCTGGGCACGGTACATCAACGACATTTTTTTCATCTGGCAGGGGACGTCTCAAGAGCTGTCTGCATTCATTTCTGACCTGAATACTAACAATAAGAACATCCATTTAACATATACAGCGCATGTAAATGTAGTAGATTTTTGGGATGTCAGTATCAGACGTGATGCAGACAATACTCTTCAGACTGACATTTTCTGTAAACCTACAGCAGTCAATGCCCTCTTGCATGCTACATCGGCTCACCCCCAGTCTGTCATTAGAGCAATACCAACTGGGCAATTTCTCCGCCTTAGGAGGATATGCACAACGACCGAAGATTTTGAAAGACAGGCACAGTGTCTCAAAGAGAGGCTCTGTGACCGAGGTTATAGTCACCATATGGTGGAACGGGCATATCAGTCAGCTAAACACTCGAGAAGAGATGAACTGCTATACTCCAATTGGACTCCGTGAGCTACTAATAAAGTGCATTTTTTTATGGAATATAATGCACAGGCAGAAGCCATTCGGCACTGTTTAAATAAAGCATGGCATATTTTAGGTGCAGATCCAACTCTATCTATCTATTTACCTGAAAGACCACAAATAACATTTCGTCGAGCGAGGAATTTACGTAACCAACTTGTAAAAAGTCATTATACTTCAGTTTTGAAAACCACCTTTTTAGATAAATTTCCAGTTATTGCTAATGGATTTTATCCATGTGGCAATTGTGTGGCATGCCCTAATATGGAACGGGTGAAAATCTTTCATAGTCAGGAAGGTACCCGCACCTATAAAATCAGGCACCACATTACTTGTGCCACAAAAGCAGTTGTATACTTTGCCACATGCCCCTGCAACAAAATATATGTTGGTATGACGACTAGACAATTGAAGATCAGAATACGTGAACATGTCCTGGAGGTTAAAGCAGCAGTAGTGGAGAAATATATTAATAATTTGAAGACCATTCCAAAACACTTCAAATTATATCACGACTGTGATAGTACCCTATTGAAAGTACGGGGTATTGGTACAATTGTAGCCAACATTGGAGGAGGCAAGATCGGTCGTAGGTTGGCACAATGTGAAACCAAGTGGATTTGGACCCTCAATACGGTCCAACCACTTGGTTTAAATGAAGGTAACAGCTTTGCTCCATTTCTCTGACCATTCTAATAACTTCAGTGCCTTTCTTTTTTAATGCTTTTATTCATTTTATGTTTTATTGTATATATTTTAATGTCTAGTGTTTTTTAGGAGAGTACTGTGTGATAGTATATCAAGAGAGGTCACCGTTTTATGATGCCTTCCATCTTGGTACTAATAATTGTTTTATTTTCTTGCCATTCTAGTGAAATTTATTTCATGGCATTTTCATTCTTCTCATGGAGATGGACAGGATCATATTAGGAACTCTTCATCTGGACCGCTATGATTTATAAAGAATGCTTATTGAGATACTATGTACTGATGTACTTATTAATGTGTATTTATGTAGTTATATATGTAATTATTATTGTATGTATAATTATGATATATAGTAAAAAAGAAGAATATGTGGCACTCACCCAGAAAAGCTGCTGAATTAAAGTCCTTTATTCATGATGCGATAAAACAGAACACTTTTGGAGAGGCGGCTGGGATCGGGAGATGGTGCTGGGAGGAGGAGAGGTGGACGACGATCGTTTCGCGCAAATGCGCTTCAACGGGTCCAGGTGCACAATTAAAAACGTCATATCCTTTATAGAGGACCAGCTGACGTATCATTAACAGGTGTGTGAGATAAAAACACGTAGGGTTAAGTGCAAAACACTATTAACAAGCACATGTAAATTACAACATTATAAGACATATATGAAAAAATCATGTCTAACTTTACAAAAAAATCATGTCTAACCTTACAAAAAAAAATCATGTCTAACCTTACAAAAAAATCGACATGTCTAATTTATCATTAAGGCCGATGGGGCCCTGAGCATTAGTATCCATTATCCACTTTGCCTCTCGCTGCAGTAAGATTTTATTGCGATCTCCGCCTTGCACGGGACATTTAACTATTTCTAAGCCAGCGAACCGTAACACATTAGGGTTCGCATTATGATAATCCTGCATATGTTTAATAAACCGAGGGCACCCTTTGCCGGATAACACTGAATTATAATGCTCTTTGAATCTAGTGACCATCGGCCGTATTGTTTTGCCGATGTAGTAAAAAAGACATGGGCAGAGAATTAAATAGACAACATATTGGGTTTTGCATGTAATTAAATGCCGAACAGAATGGCAAACAGGACCTACACGAATTGGATTGTCTAGGAGTCTTAAGTGACAAAACTTACAGTTGCCGCATCTGTGGTTACCTGTTGGTTGTGACCGCGTAAGCCAATTGTTACCCGTCGAAGATAATCTATTGTTGACTAGCAAATCCCCCAAATTTCTCGTCCGCTTATAACCGAATCTTGGACGACTCATGGCTATTGCTGCCAAATCCCGGTCGTTTTGCAAAATATGCCAATTTTTATTTATGGCTGCATAAATATTTTTATCGATAGGGCTATGCGTAAAAGTAAACGTAAATCTTTTTTGTTGCTCGTCGACTTTGCGAGGGACCTGTTTTTTGCGTTTACGGGTTTTTAGTAATTCATTTTGGGTGAGCTGTTTAACGCGTTGTTCTGCTGTTACTAAAATCTGGGGAGGATAATTTCTTTTTAAGAAGTCATTTTTTAATTCCATTAACTGGTGTTCGAAGCTTGTCTCGTTGTTATTAATTTTCCTGTAACGTACCATTTGACTATATGGGAGACTATTTTTAGTGTGTTGCGGGTGCGCACTAGAAAAATGCAACAAACTGTTTGTTGCAGTTGATTTTTTATGGACTTGCGTATTCAATCTCCCATCTGTAATATTAAGTTTAACGTCCAGAAATTCAAGGGTATTACCGCCGTAACAGGCTGTGAATTGCATGTTCTCATTATTCACTTCATTCAGATACTCAACGAACAAGTCAAAATCATTATGAGACCCATCCCAGACGATAAAAATATCGTCTGCGAATCTAAGAAATAAACGAATAAATTTCAAAAAAGGGTTCGTGATAGAGGTAATATACTTTTCTTCAAACGCAGCCAAAAATAAGTTGGCAAAAACGCAAGCCACGGGCGTACCCATTGCGGTACCGGTGCGTTGTAGGAACCACTTTTCGCCAAATTTAAAAGCATTATGGGACAAGATGAACCGTAAACTTTCAACAATAAACGCAACGAAATCCTGATCCTTGTTCGTATTTGAAAGAATGGTTTCAATAGCCGCAATGCCTTTCTCCTGCGGAATCCTCGTATAAAGGCTAACAACGTCAATAGAGGTTAATACATAAGATGGTTGCCAGTTAATAGATTGCAGAGCCACCAAAAAGTCCCCTGAATCCTTTACAAACGAGGGGATTTTATGCAGCAATGGTTTAAGGAGCCAGTCGAGAAATTGGGACAAGGGTTCCGTCAGTGACCCAATCCCGGAGATTATCGGGCGACCTGGAGGATGAGTAGCGTTCTTGTGCACTTTAGGCAGACTATACCAATGCGGTGTAGAGGGATGGATGGGAAATAATTTTTCAGCTCTGCTTTTTAGCAAAGTGCCCTTAGACACATATTTATTTAATAAACATCTTAATTTTTCTTTGTACTTCTCTGTTGGATTGTGGTCCAAAGAAATATAGGTATTTTTGTCGTTTAGTTGGGACATAGCTTCATTGACATAATAACTTTTGTCAAGCAGGACTATGTTGCCCCCCTTGTCCGCTTTTCTAATAATGACATCCTCCCACTGCTGCATTTCCCGTATTGCGGATTCCTCCATATGTGACAGATTCTTTATTGGCTTACGATATAAAATGGCCTCAACATCTTTGATTACTAGGTCCTGGAACAAATCAATCATATTGCCCGGAGAAACGGGGGGCATAAACGTGGACTGTAGGCCACCTTTAAAAGGCTCAACACCTAAATCTATGTCCTCAGCAGCTGTAGGTCCAATGCTGTTCTGCGAAGATTCGTCAAGATTGGCCAACATCCATGCGTCTTCCAGGTCCTGTGGATCAGCGGGAGGAAACGCAATGAAGCCCAAAGTTCCAATAGTGGCCGGATTTTCCGTTGACGTGGTATGCGGCTTATTGCTCCGGTTTTTAGAGCCAGCGAAATATTTTTGTAAATGTAATTTTCGTGTAGCCTTAAAAAGATCGATTTTAAAGTTAGTTAGATTAAATTCGTCCGGAATGCAAAAATTAAGGCCTAAAGATAGCACAGTCTTCTGTGTGGGAGATAGAATCTTATTAGACAAGTTTATTATCTGGAGTTCATTAGACGTTATTTCCTCCATGAAACCTGCTTGCGCTTTTTCTGCGCATTTTTTTCTGCCACCCCGTCTGATCTTTTTTCTAAAGGGCCCTTCGCTCCCACCGATGTAGTGACGGGGGTAATCTCATTTACGTGATCTTCGACACCACTAGAATCCGAGTCCGTGATCCACCCGTCTTTGTATGGCTTGCGTTTGTTGAATTTTTTAGGATGACGCTGTCTTTGAAAATTCCTTCTTTTGTTTTTATTCCAAGTAAAAACTTGGCCAGTTTCGAAGTCCTTCTTATCCCTCAAAAATTTATCTTTCTTTTGTTGTTTTGTCTCAATTTGGATTAGTACTAATTTCTTCTCCAGTTTTTTGAGGAACAGTTTATACAGATTATCCGTCAAACGAGATTTTAATTCCTGCTTGGCTTTGTCTAATTGTTCACAAAGAATAGTATATTCCTTCTCATTTTGTGCGATGACCAATGCTAATAAATTTCGAGAGCATTGCAAGTGTATTTCATCCCATGCTTGCTGAAATGCCGGATCTTCAGCAAATTGGGAAATTTCTTTAAAAACACGTAGTCCTCTTGGAACTCTTCCGCACTCTGTATAGGAATTTAGAGATTTAATTGTCCAATACATCCTAATTTCTCTCTCTGCCAGAGAATAAATTTTAGTTTCCAGTAATTTCGTGCTTATTAATAACAAATCTTCCTTATGGTTACAATCCATAAAGAACTCCTCCGCACCCTCCCGTCCAGCCAATAAGCCACACTCCTCTGAAGTGCTTGCCTCTGAATCCATAACATCCTCTTGATTGATGTTCATTGCAGTAAAAAAAAAAAAAAAAAAAAAAAAAAAAAAAAAAAAAAAAAACACCTTTCGTGCAAATTATCACAGCCTGTGCTCAGTCTCAACACTGGTAGAGCATATAAAATTGACAAAACAAAGAATATAGACGGCACCAGGCTCAAAATGCACCCAATCTTTGACGCAAAGCAGCACAATGTCTGCGCAGGATTCGTGTAGCAAGCACAGATAAAGCAGACTACGGCGGTGCTCCACATAGAAAAATCAAGTCCATTCCATATAGTAAAAAAGAAGAATATGTGGCACTCACCCAGAAAAGCTGCTGAATTAAAGTCCTTTATTCATGATGCGATAAAACAGAACACTTTTGGAGAGGCGGCTGGGATCGGGAGATGGTGCTGGGAGGAGGAGAGGTGGACGACGATCGTTTCGCGCAAATGCGCTTCAACGGGTCCAGGTGCACAATTAAAAACGTCATATCCTTTATAGAGGACCAGCTGACGTATCATTAACAGGTGTGTGAGATAAAAACACGTAGGGTTAAGTGCAAAACACTATTAACAAGCACATGTAAATTACAACATTATAAGACATATATGAAAAAATCATGTCTAACTTTACAAAAAAATCATGTCTAACCTTACAAAAAAAAATCATGTCTAACCTTACAAAAAAATCGACATGTCTAATTTATCATTAAGGCCGATGGGGCCCTGAGCATTAGTATCCATTATCCACTTTGCCTCTCGCTGCAGTAAGATTTTATTGCGATCTCCGCCTTGCACGGGACATTTAACTATTTCTAAGCCAGCGAACCGTAACACATTAGGGTTCGCATTATGATAATCCTGCATATGTTTAATAAACCGAGGGCACCCTTTGCCGGATAACACTGAATTATAATGCTCTTTGAATCTAGTGACCATCGGCCGTATTGTTTTGCCGATGTAGTAAAAAAGACATGGGCAGAGAATTAAATAGACAACATATTCTCTGCCCATGTCTTTTTTACTACATCGGCAAAACAATACGGCCGATGGTCACTAGATTCAAAGAGCATTATAATTCAGTGTTATCCGGCAAAGGGTGCCCTCGGTTTATTAAACATATGCAGGATTATCATAATGCGAACCCTAATGTGTTACGGTTCGCTGGCTTAGAAATAGTTAAATGTCCCGTGCAAGGCGGAGATCGCAATAAAATCTTACTGCAGCGAGAGGCAAAGTGGATAATGGATACTAATGCTCAGGGCCCCATCGGCCTTAATGATAAATTAGACATGTCGATTTTTTTGTAAGGTTAGACATGATTTTTTTTTGTAAGGTTAGACATGATTTTTTTGTAAAGTTAGACATGATTTTTTCATATATGTCTTATAATGTTGTAATTTACATGTGCTTGTTAATAGTGTTTTGCACTTAACCCTACGTGTTTTTATCTCACACACCTGTTAATGATACGTCAGCTGGTCCTCTATAAAGGATATGACGTTTTTAATTGTGCACCTGGACCCGTTGAAGCGCATTTGCGCGAAACGATCGTCGTCCACCTCTCCTCCTCCCAGCACCATCTCCCGATCCCAGCCGCCTCTCCAAAAGTGTTCTGTTTTATCGCATCATGAATAAAGGACTTTAATTCAGCAGCTTTTCTGGGTGAGTGCCACATATTCTTCTTTTTTACTATATGGAATGGACTTGATTTTTCTATGTGGAGCACCGCCGTAGTCTGCTTTATCTGTGCTTGCTACACGAATCCTGCGCAGACATTGTGCTGCTTTGCGTCAAAGATTGGGTGCATTTTGAGCCTGGTGCCGTCTATATTCTTTGTTTTGTCAATTTTATATGCTCTACCAGTGTTGAGACTGAGCACAGGCTGTGATAATTTGCACGAAAGGTGTTTTTTTTTTTTTTTTTTTTTTTTTTTTTACTGCAATGAACATCAATCAAGAGGATGTTATGGATTCAGAGGCAAGCACTTCAGAGGAGTGTGGCTTATTGGCTGGACGGGAGGGTGCGGAGGAGTTCTTTATGGATTGTAACCATAAGGAAGATTTGTTATTAATAAGCACGAAATTACTGGAAACTAAAATTTATTCTCTGGCAGAGAGAGAAATTAGGATGTATTGGACAATTAAATCTCTAAATTCCTATACAGAGTGCGGAAGAGTTCCAAGAGGACTACGTGTTTTTAAAGAAATTTCCCAATTTGCTGAAGATCCGGCATTTCAGCAAGCATGGGATGAAATACACTTGCAATGCTCTCGAAATTTATTAGCATTGGTCATCGCACAAAATGAGAAGGAATATACTATTCTTTGTGAACAATTAGACAAAGCCAAGCAGGAATTAAAATCTCGTTTGACGGATAATCTGTATAAACTGTTCCTCAAAAAACTGGAGAAGAAATTAGTACTAATCCAAATTGAGACAAAACAACAAAAGAAAGATAAATTTTTGAGGGATAAGAAGGACTTCGAAACTGGCCAAGTTTTTACTTGGAATAAAAACAAAAGAAGGAATTTTCAAAGACAGCGTCATCCTAAAAAATTCAACAAACGCAAGCCATACAAAGACGGGTGGATCACGGACTCGGATTCTAGTGGTGTCGAAGATCACGTAAATGAGATTACCCCCGTCACTACATCGGTGGGAGCGAAGGGCCCTTTAGAAAAAAGATCAGACGGGGTGGCAGAAAAAAATGCGCAGAAAAAGCGCAAGCAGGTTTCATGGAGGAAATAACGTCTAATGAACTCCAGATAATAAACTTGTCTAATAAGATTCTATCTCCCACACAGAAGACTGTGCTATCTTTAGGCCTTAATTTTTGCATTCCGGACGAATTTAATCTAACTAACTTTAAAATCGATCTTTTTAAGGCTACACGAAAATTACATTTACAAAAATATTTCGCTGGCTCTAAAAACCGGAGCAATAAGCCGCATACCACGTCAACGGAAAATCCGGCCACTATTGGAACTTTGGGCTTCATTGCGTTTCCTCCCGCTGATCCACAGGACCTGGAAGACGCATGGATGTTGGCCAATCTTGACGAATCTTCGCAGAACAGCATTGGACCTACAGCTGCTGAGGACATAGATTTAGGTGTTGAGCCTTTTAAAGGTGGCCTACAGTCCACGTTTATGCCCCCCGTTTCTCCGGGCAATATGATTGATTTGTTCCAGGACCTAGTAATCAAAGATGTTGAGGCCATTTTATATCGTAAGCCAATAAAGAATCTGTCACATATGGAGGAATCCGCAATACGGGAAATGCAGCAGTGGGAGGATGTCATTATTAGAAAAGCGGACAAGGGGGGCAACATAGTCCTGCTTGACAAAAGTTATTATGTCAATGAAGCTATGTCCCAACTAAACGACAAAAATACCTATATTTCTTTGGACCACAATCCAACAGAGAAGTACAAAGAAAAATTAAGATGTTTATTAAATAAATATGTGTCTAAGGGCACTTTGCTAAAAAGCTGAGCTGAAAAATTATTTCCCATCCATCCCTCTACACCGCATTGGTATAGTCTGCCTAAAGTGCACAAGAACGCTACTCATCCTCCAGGTCGCCCGATAATCTCCGGGATTGGGTCACTGACGGAACCCTTGTCCCAATTTCTCGACTGGCTCCTTAAACCATTGCTGCATAAAATCCCCTCGTTTGTAAAGGATTCAGGGGACTTTTTGGTGGCTCTGCAATCTATTAACTGGCAACCATCTTATGTATTAACCTCTATTGACGTTGTTAGCCTTTATACGAGGATTCCGCAGGAGAAAGGCATTGCGGCTATTGAAACCATTCTTTCAAATACGAACAAGGATCAGGATTTCGTTGCGTTTATTGTTGAAAGTTTACGGTTCATCTTGTCCCATAATGCTTTTAAATTTGGCGAAAAGTGGTTCCTACAACGCACCGGTACCGCAATGGGTACGCCCGTGGCTTGCGTTTTTGCCAACTTATTTTTGGCTGCGTTTGAAGAAAAGTATATTACCTCTATCACGAACCCTTTTTTGAAATTTATTCGTTTATTTCTTAGATTCGCAGACGATATTTTTATCGTCTGGGATGGGTCTCATAATGATTTTGACTTGTTCGTTGAGTATCTGAATGAAGTGAATAATGAGAACATGCAATTCACAGCCTGTTACGGCGGTAATACCCTTGAATTTCTGGACGTTAAACTTAATATTACAGATGGGAGATTGAATACGCAAGTCCATAAAAAATCAACTGCAACAAACAGTTTGTTGCATTTTTCTAGTGCGCACCCGCAACACACTAAAAATAGTCTCCCATATAGTCAAATGGTACGTTACAGGAAAATTAATAACAACGAGACAAGCTTCGAACACCAGTTAATGGAATTAAAAAATGACTTCTTAAAAAGAAATTATCCTCCCCAGATTTTAGTAACAGCAGAACAACGCGTTAAACAGCTCACCCAAAATGAATTACTAAAAACCCGTAAACGCAAAAAACAGGTCCCTCGCAAAGTCGACGAGCAACAAAAAAGATTTACGTTTACTTTTACGCATAGCCCTATCGATAAAAATATTTATGCAGCCATAAATAAAAATTGGCATATTTTGCAAAACGACCGGGATTTGGCAGCAATAGCCATGAGTCGTCCAAGATTCGGTTATAAGCGGACGAGAAATTTGGGGGATTTGCTAGTCAACAATAGATTATCTTCGACGGGTAACAATTGGCTTACGCGGTCACAACCAACAGGTAACCACAGATGCGGCAACTGTAAGTTTTGTCACTTAAGACTCCTAGACAATCCAATTCGTGTAGGTCCTGTTTGCCATTCTGTTCGGCATTTAATTACATGCAAAACCCAATATGTTGTCTATTTAATTCTCTGCCCATGTCTTTTTTACTACATCGGCAAAACAATACGGCCGATGGTCACTAGATTCAAAGAGCATTATAATTCAGTGTTATCCGGCAAAGGGTGCCCTCGGTTTATTAAACATATGCAGGATTATCATAATGCGAACCCTAATGTGTTACGGTTCGCTGGCTTAGAAATAGTTAAATGTCCCGTGCAAGGCGGAGATCGCAATAAAATCTTACTGCAGCGAGAGGCAAAGTGGATAATGGATACTAATGCTCAGGGCCCCATCGGCCTTAATGATAAATTAGACATGTCGATTTTTTTGTAAGGTTAGACATGATTTTTTTTTTTTTTGTAAGGTTAGACATGATTTTTTTGTAAAGTTAGACATGATTTTTTCATATATGTCTTATAATGTTGTAATTTACATGTGCTTGTTAATAGTGTTTTGCACTTAACCCTACGTGTTTTTATCTCACACACCTGTTAATGATACGTCAGCTGGTCCTCTATAAAGGATATGACGTTTTTAATTGTGCACCTGGACCCGTTGAAGCGCATTTGCGCGAAACGATCGTCGTCCACCTCTCCTCCTCCCAGCACCATCTCCCGATCCCAGCCGCCTCTCCAAAAGTGTTCTGTTTTATCGCATCATGAATAAAGGACTTTAATTCAGCAGCTTTTCTGGGTGAGTGCCACATATTCTTCTTTTTTACTATATGGAATGGACTTGATTTTTCTATGTGGAGCACCGCCGTAGTCTGCTTTATCTGTGCTTGCTACACGAATCCTGCGCAGACATTGTGCTGCTTTGCGTCAAAGATTGGGTGCATTTTGAGCCTGGTGCCGTCTATATTCTTTGTTTTGTCAATAATTATGATATATGCGATATCCATTATCAGTTATACATATTTTTTGGGGCATTATGTATTTTTCTAATTTTCAATATGGGATTGGATATCATCTCATTATAGTCATCTATTATGATACATTTAGGTGCAGTGCTTGCTGGGCTGATTGCAGTGCGTGCGTGGTGTTAGGGGTTACCTGGGCATTCCGTGTCTGGCGGTGTCTTGACAGTCTCCTTGGTATTCATACCTTGGTGACTTGACATGCCGGATTCGGAGGTGCCTGGGGCCACTACACTCCGTGCGCCACCATGCTCTCAGCCCCATAAGCGTATAATATCTTTAGTCTGAACTAGCACCATTGTGATATGTGTGAATGCTGGGCATGTGGTTATAGGCCATATTGCCTTCTTGATGACTATATGTACTTCTAAATTTATTTTTCTTTATTGTCATTGGTGTGTTCTTACTGAGCGTTTTTTTGATCCTTATAAGTGCAGCATAGCCTTTTGTTACACGATCGGAGCAGACCGCTTTATTTTCGATTATGAACAATTGGGAGGTATCGACTACCAATATAAGTGGTTACGTATTTGTTTTGCACATGCAGTTTTTTGGCATTCTACCATGCTGAATTGGGTGGTCCCCATGGCAGCAGAGACGCTGTTTTCTTAAGCGCAACATGGTCTCCTGTTATATACGTATATACTCGAGTATAAGCCAAGATTTTCAGCCCACTTTTTTGGGCTGAAAGTCCCCCTCTCGGCTTATACTCGAATCATACCCAGGGGTCGGCAGGTGAGGGGGAGCGGGGGCTGTGTAATTATACTCACCTGCTCCTGGCACGGTCCCTGCAGGTCCCTGGCTTCCCGGCGCCGGCAGCTTCCTCCTGTACTGAGCGGTCACATGGTACCGCTCATTACAGTAATGAATATGCGGCTCCACCTCCCATAGAGGTGGAGCCGCATATTCATTACTGTAATGAGCGGTAACGGTGACCGCTCACTACAGGAAGAAGCTGCGGCGCGGGGAAGCAGGGACTGCACAGCGCCAGGAGCAGGTAAGTATAACAGGGAGGGGGAGTGCTGCGCGATACTCACCTGCCCCTCGTTTCAGCACCGCTCCATCTTCAGCAGTGGCGCTCAGGTTAGAGGGTGCGGTGACGTAGTTAGTGCGCGCCCTCAGCCTGAACGTCAGTGCTGAAGATGGAGCTGCGCCGGAATGATCAGCACATGAATATTGAAAGCGCCGGGGGCCTGTGCGACGGAGAGGTGGGTATGTTATTTTTTTTTTTATCACAGCAAATGGGGCAAGTGTCTGTATGGAGCATCTATGGGGCCATAACGTTTGTGCAGCACTATAAGGGGCCATAACGTTTGTGCAGCACTATATGTGGCCATAACGTTTGTGCAGCATTATATGGGGCCATAACGTTTGTGCAGAAATTATATTGGACCATCATGTTTGTGCAGCACTATAAGGGGCCATAACGTTTGTGCAGCACTATATGGGGCCATAACGTTTGTGCAGCATTATATGGGGCCATAACGTTTGTGCAGCACTATATGGGGCCATAATGTTTGTGCAGCATTATATGGGGCCATAATGTTTGTGCAGCATTATATGGGGCCATAACGTTTGTGCAGCACTATAAGGGGCCATAATGTTAGTGCAGCACTATATGGGGCAAGTGTCTGTATGGGGCCATAATCAATGTTTGTGCAGCACTATATGGGGCAAATATCTTTATGGAGCATCTTATGGGGCCATAATCCGCATTTGCACAGCATTATATTGGGCAAATATGTCTATGGAGCATCTTATGGGGCCATTATTAACCTTTACGCAGGATTATATGGGGCATATTTTAATATGGAGCATCTTATGGGGCCATAATGAACTTTATGGAGCATTATATGGGGCTCCTGATTTAATATGGATATTCAAAAACACTTAACCTACTGATGTCTCAATTAATTTTACTTTTATTGGTATCTATTTTTACTTTTGACATTTACCGGTAGCTGCTGCATTTCCCACCCTAGGCTTATACTCAAGTCATTAAGTTTTCCCATTTTTTTGTGGCAAAATTGGGGGGGTCGGCTTATACTCGGGTCGGCTTATACTCGGGTATATACGGTAATTGGAGCTGGCCTCTCTATTTCCAGGTTATGCGCAGTTGGGTGGTATTCACCACCCAATATAACAGCGGTCACGACTAAGTATTTATTCTGTTCTGCGCTTGCGCATTGTCATTCTTTGGAGTCTTATCTTGCTGAGTGGGGTGGTTCCCACGGCAGCAGAGACGCTGGTTCTTTTAGCGCATTTTAGTCTCCTGTTACATGATTGGAGCTAGCCACTCTATTTCCGGTTATGCGCAGTTGGGTGGTAACCACCAATATATAGCGGTCACGACTTTAGTATTTATTTTGTTCTGCGCATGCGCATTGTTGTTTTTCTGGCGTCTTTTTCTGCTTGAGGGAGTATATCCTGTCATTGGTTTGTTCTCAACACACCTCCTTTTTCTGATTGGTTGTATGCCCTATTTATACTTACCTCTCTCCTAATGGCGCCACCCCCTGATAAAGGCAACGAGCCGAAAAGTGCGTCGGGTGTTGGACGCCATTCCAGGAGACAAGGCACATATTATACTGCCCTGTAAGTATTTTACTCCATTGTATTCTCTTGATTTGAGGTCTGACTGTAAATAGCTAAGCTTACAGTTACGCTATGGTCCTGGTCTTATGGATAGGTATGTGGAAACACTGACTCCTACTGGCCATTTTGGTCTTTGCACTTGCAATTTAAATATGTATATTTTTGTATTTTCCTATATTATTCACTTGGATTTGTTGTATATGTCTTATATATGCACTTTATGAGGTTTATAATTAGCTCTGCAGCGTTTGAAAACTATTTACTAGCACTTTACACATATTGTTCTATATGCATTCTATACATTTATGAGCCATTTATAATTTCAGTATATTCAACTGCCTAAGAACTACTGTTTTCTCTGGATTTGGTGGCATTCCTATAACAATATATAATCAATAAAGTATATTAATTTGTATTATTTGTACAGATCATGTGATCTCATTGTTTTTAAACTGGTACCCAATAAATCTTATATTTTATTCTTATAATATTGTTTGGACTTTTTCTGGTCGGATTTTCTTTGGTTTCGTGAGGTTATTGCTTGCATTACCGACTGTCCCAATTATTCTTACCTCCTTATACTCTATATACGTATATATATGAACAACAAATAATTCAAATAATTAATATTATTAGTATACTAGGAGGTACCCCTGCTTCTTGTTAACCAATCAGTGACGGGCACAGTCCGGCCGCGAATTCGCCCTTCCCTACTCCCCTCCAGTCAGTTCCCCCTCTCTACTCCCTTCCAGTCAGTGCCAGTCTGTCGCCCCATCCTGGACCAACTTTTTACTATTGATGCTGCCTATGCAGGAGTGAAAAAGATTCGGTGGACGCCGAAAGGTGAGTATATAAATATTTTTTATTTTAATTCTTTTTTTTTAACAGGGTTATGGTGCCCACACTGCTATATACTATGTGGGCTGTGTTATATACTATGTGGGCTGTGTTATATACTGCGTGGGCTGTGCTATATACTATGTGGGCTCTGTTATATACTACATGGCTGTGCTATATACTACATGACTGTGTGATATGCTCTGTGGCTGTGCTATATACTACATGGGTTGTGCTATATATTACATGGGCTGTGTTATACTCTATGTGGCTGCTATATATTATGTGGCTGTTATATACTACGTGGCTGTGCTGTATACTATGTGGCTGTGCTATATACTACGTGGCTGCTAAATACTGCGTGGCTGTGCTATATACTACATGGCTGTCTGTGTTAGATACTAAGTGGCTGTGATATATACTACGTGGGATGTGTTATATACTATGTGGCTGTGCTATATACTACGTGGTTGTGCTATATACTATGTGGTCTGTGTTATATACTACGTGGCTGCTATATACTATGTGGCTGCTATATACGAAGTAGCTGTGCTATATACAGGTCCTTCTCAAAAAATTAGCATATAGTGTTAAATTTCATTATTTACCATAATGTAATGATTACAATTAAACTTTCATATATTATAGATTCATTATCCACCAACTGAAATTTGTCAGGTCTTTTATTGTTTTAATACTGATGATTTTGGCATACAACTCCTGATAACCCAAAAAACCAGTCTCAATAAATTAGTATATCAAGAAAAGGTTCTCTAAACGACCTATTACCCTAATCTTCTGAATCAACTAATTAACTCTAAACACATGCAAAAGATACCTGAGGCTTTTATAAACTCCCTGCCTGGTTCATTACTCAAAACCCCCATCATGGGTAAGACTAGCGACCTGACAGATGTCAAGAAGGCCATCATTGACACCCTCAAGCAAGAGGGTAAGACCCAGAAAGAAATTTCTCAACAAATAGGCTGTTCCCAGAGTGCTGTATCAAGGCACCTCAATGGTAAGTCTGTTGGAAGGAAACAATGTGGCAGAAAACGCTGTACAACGAGAAGAGGAGATCGGACCCTGAGGAAGATTGTGGAGAAGGACCGATTCCAGACCTTGGGGAACCTGAGGAAGCAGTGGACTGAGTCTGGTGTGGAAACATCCAGAGCCACCGTGCACAGGCGTGTGCAGGAAATGGGCTACAGGTGCCGCATTCCCCAGGTAAAGCCACTTTTGAACCATAAACAGCGGCAGAGGCGCCTGACCTGGGCTACAGAGAAGCAGCACTGGACTGTTGCTAAGTGGTCCCAAGTACTTTTTTCTGATGAAAGCAAATTTTGCATGTCATTCGGAAATCAAGGTGCCAGAGTCTGGAGGAAGACTGGGGAGAAGGAAATGCCAAAATGCCTGAAGTCCAGTGTCAAGTACCCACAGTCAGTGATGGTGTGGGGTGCCATGTCAACTGCTGGTATTGGTCCACTGTGTTTCATCAAGGGCAGGGTCAATGCAGCTAGCTATCAGGAGATTTTGGAGCACTTCATGCTTCCATCGGCTGAAATGCTTTATGGAGATGAAGATTTCATTTTTCAGCACGACCTGGCACCTGCTCACAGTGCCAAAACCACTGGTAAATGGTTTACTGACCATGGTATTACTGTGCTCAATTGGCCTGCCAACTCTCCTGACCTGAACCCCATAGAGAATCTGTGGGATATTGTGAAGAGAAAGTTGAGAGACGCAAGACCCAACACTCTGGATGAGCTTAAGGCCGCTATTGAAGCATCCTGGGCCTCCATAACATCTCAGCAGTGTCACAGGCTGATTGCCTCCATGCCACGCCGCATTGAAGCAGTCATTTCTGCCAAAGGATTCCCGACCAAGTATTGAGTGCATAACTGAACATTATTATTTGTTGTTTTTTTTGTTTGTTATTAAAAAACACTTTTATTTGATTGGATGGGTGAAATATGCTAATTTATTGAGACAGGTTTTTTGGGTTATCAGGAGTTGTATGCCAAAATCATCAGTATTAAAACAATAAAAGACCTGACAAATTTCAGTTGGTGGATAATGAATCTATAATATATGAAAGTTTAATTGTAATCATTACATTATGGTAAATAATGAAATTTAACACTATATGCTAATTTTTTGAGAAGGACCTGTACTACCTGGGCTTTGTTATATACTACGTAGCTGTGCTATATACTACGTGGGCTTGTTATATACTACGTGGATGTGTTATATACTACGTGGCTGTGCTATATACTATGTGGGCTTGTTATATACTACGTAGCTGTGTTATATACTACGTGGCTGTGTTATATACTATGTGGCTCTGCTATATACTATGTGGGCTTTGTTATATACTACGTGGCTGAGCTGTAAATTACGTGGCTGTGCTATATTCTACGTGGCTGTGTTATATACTACGTGGCTGTACTATATCCTGCGCCCCAAACTGTCAACATCCTGTGCCCCGAACGCCAAAATAGAGTAAGTTCTATGTACTCCAAAATGATGAAAATAAAAACTACAGCTTGCCCCACAAAAACACAAGACCTCATGCAGCTCTGTCAACCAAAAATATAAAAGTCATGCATTTTAGATTTCGATCACATAAACAAAAGGTGTTTTAATTGCACAAAAGGAGTAGAACATGAAAAAAGAACATTACCTCACTGGCTCAAAGTAACACTGTACGTTGAACATCGTGAATACAAACCCCTTCAAAACAATAGCAGAATTGCTGTTGTTTCCCTTCTACTACGCCCACCCCAGAAAATAAATAAATAGAAGTCACCCCTAAGAGTTTTGTCAAATTTTGTCAAACAATATAGTTCATGTAGCAAAAAAAAAATATCACGGCATAATTAAAGTTCCAAAACGAGACAACAAATACGAGTTGTAACATAATGCCAATTTAGGGAAAGCATAGTAAATAGAATATGTTAAACATAATAATAGTGTTAATGTTAAATAATGTTATGTTTACTTTTTAACATGCTCTACCATCTATGAAGTTATGAAGTTACTGCATTAGAAAAAAATGATTAAACTTGAACAGTGGAACTTGAAGCTTTGCAGTAGTTGAACTTTTCCTTTTCCCTAGATCCTTAATAGGGTTGTCAGTGCTGATCAAGAAGCTGGCAGTGTTCTCCAGACCTCCTGAGATATGTAGTAGTTTTCATTCATCATCATAGGGCCAAATAATTGAAGCAATCCCTGTGCTCCAGGGTAACTCTGTCAACTGTCATACTCGCTTGTCTATGATGCTTGTCTGTTGGCATGGCTTGGTTTCTTTGGTGTTCTCATAGAGGGCGCAGAGGAGGCACAGATGAATGTTCTCTTATAGTCAGGGCTTAGTTATGTTTCGTAGAATAACAAGACTTAAGAGAGCTAAGTCGATGCCGTTTTCTACTTCCAGTGAAATAGTATGTTCTTTTAAAATCATAATTTTGCATATTGCATGAGCATACATATTAATGACTCAAAGATGTAACAGAAAGGTTGTCTACCTATTTCAGATGAAATGTCATCCAAATTAAACTTCAAAATGGAATACTGAGCAATGGTTCTATGTCCACTGCCCAGCCGGCTAAACAGTCAGCCTCAGTCAAAGAGGAATTTGAATAATCTATTCATTGAGAAATGTTAAAGCAGATTTCCCTTATCTACAGCAAATGGAAAGTAGGTAAAAGGCAATTTAGGATAATGCCAGCTACCTCACCTCAAACATTAGCTCTGGTACTTTCATGTACTGCATATTAGAGATACCTGGGGTACAAACGAATTGTGCAGAGGCACAAAATTTGTCAGCCCTAAAGAATCAATCGATCTTATCATAACTATTTGTAGAAGTAGTGATGGTCACAATAGCAATCAAGACTTTATTAAGACACTAGACATATATTCTACCAGCCATATGAACCAATGTAGTGCAGTGGGGTTGGTTCAGTGTGACAGACAGTGACCGCAGAGAAAATTTAACAGCGAACGTGTTCGGCATAGTCCTGGGCTTCCTCCCGACTGAGGTTAAAGTAGGCCATTAGTGCATCACACTTCAGGAACGGAGCACCACTTCGGCCCACTGGGACATTAGCAGGTTCTCCCGCTCTACTTTTTTTCTGTAAATCCAAAAATTTGCTGGCATACACAAATTTTGGGAAATTTTAACAACTTCAATGAAATAATAATTGCAGATTCTGCAGCATTTTACAAATTAGATGGGACATTTACAGACATTCCAGAGTAACACATAATTCAACAGATGTCGAGAGGATTGAGGACCCTACTCACAAGTCTACAAACTATGAGGAAATAGGGGAGACAAGAAAGGTAAATGGTAAAAGTGCTTGCATTGTATGATCCAGCCATCAGTATATCCAATAGGGTATTCACATAATGTTGAATGAAAAAGTTCAGTGTATCGCCAGCATCTCAGCACTCTGCCTTCCTTCCCTGGCAGAGACGCCGACTCACTCACCACTGCAGCCCTGCACTCCCTCACCCGACTCCTGCTGCTTCTGCCTGGGGTCTGCACACTGCTTGCAGATCCCTGGAACACAGTGCTTGGGAGGCTCTCGCGCGCTTGGTCCCAACCTTTTAAAGGGCCAGCGCGCGTCATCTTAAAGTGTCCCCAGCCAATAGCTGGGAAACACTAATTATAAGGCACCTCCATCTGATGCCTGCCTATCAGCCGTGATTCTGTCTACCTGCCTGCCTTTCAGCTATGCCCGCCTGCCTATTTGCTCTGCCCGCCTGCCTGCATATCAGCTGAGCCCATCTGCCTGCCTATCAGTCATCCCCGCCTGCACCTGCCTCCCAAGATCCCAGTGGTGCCCACTGGTACTTGCCTGCCTGTGTGTCTGTCGTGTAAGTCACTATACCAGACGTGCCCGTTGGTACTTTCTAAGTCTACCATTTCTAGCCATTTCTGCTTCCTGTCTCTTGGGGGATCAGCTGCCATCTCCCCGAGGTCAGTCTTGGTGTAGCACCTGGTTCCATCTCCCTCATCCCTCCTAGGATCGCGGTATTGCCAGCCTCCGTGCATCTGAGGTCGGATTTGGTGAGGTACCTAGTATCGCACCTCCAGGCTCTCCTCGGATCATGGCAAAGTGGTTAAACGACTCAATCCGTTACATTCAGTTTGTTTAGAATCGATTTGCTCCTCTGTGATCTATTTGTTCGGTAATCTAGCTTATATTTCTATAAGAAGGTGACTTGTGGTTTAGGATTTTAGGTCTTCGACGGGTTTAAAATTGCCTAAAAAGTTGCTATTTTTGTCTTGATAAAAGTTTGTATATTAAATATATGTTGTAAGTATCAGGATTAGGCAGATGTAAGGATCGAGTTATAATATGTAGCAACCAATTTAGCTAAAACATATTGGACATCCTTTCCCTACTTACTGATTCAGTGGTTTTGTTCCTGTGCCTACCATATTTTATGTTTGATAACTCTCTCCCTGACTGCTTATGTTATCTTGCATTGGCACAGTCTGCGGATCCTGACAAGACACATTTTGCATACCAATTTCTTTACATTGAGCAGTGCAGCAAACACAATATTAAGGAGATAGATTATTGGAAGACTGCTGTTTGGAAATGTTTTACTTACAAAGAGTATAATGTAATTATGCTATTTAACTTAAAATCAAAGGGCAAGCTCATGTAGATACCTCTATAGCAATGTTGTAAATTGTATTTGTACCATTGTAAAGGAATTCTGGTTTCATAAACTGTTTAATTTACTGCTCGGGTGATTGGAAAACTGCAGTATGCAAGTTAGCACCAAACATTTGCTGATTTCACAAAATACGTTAAGACACAGCATTTTTGTCTCTATGTCTCAATTGCTTTATAGTTTACTAGCTGAAGAGCCCGGCGTTGCCCGGTCATAGTAACTAACTGTGGTTAGTTATAACAAATTACAATGATTATATTGCACATAAAAACATTTTACATCATATACTCAAAACTACAGATTTGCAACACAAATTAACTAAACAATTACCTAGGTATTAATAGTATTTTATTTTCACCTCATTCAAGAGCCTTTTGGATAAACAACATTTTTGGTTTTTCCTTCCGGAGCAAAGATGAACAGATTTTTTGGCAGTTCCAACTCTTGAACAGGCCATGTAAAGTTGACCATGAGAGAAGCATGGAGATTGCAAATCGATCCCTACTACTTTCAAGGACTGTCCCTGAGCCTTGTTATTGGACATTGCTAATGCCAGTCGAAGTAGAAACTGGAGGCATTTAAAATCAAAAGGCAAATCAGATGGAATGTGTGGAATTCTTAAAATGAAAAGGTCCTCTCCTTTGGCAAATCCAGTTGCTGAGCTGTGTATCTAATCCTATCCTGTGTGATACTGTCTGCTGAGCTGTGTTTCTAATCCTATCCTGTGTGATTCTGTCTGCTGAGCCATGTATCTAATCCTGTCCTGTGTGTTTCTGTCTGCTGAGTCGTGTATCTAATCCTATCATGTGTGATACTGTCTGCTGAGCCGTGTATCTAATCCTATCCTGTGTGATAATGTCTGCTGAGCCGTGAATCTAATCCTATCCTGTGTGATACAGTCTGCTGAGCTGTGTATCTAATCCTATCCTGCGTGATACTGTCTGCTGAGCCATGTATCTAATCCTATTCTGTGTGACACTGCTGAGCTGTGTATCTAATTCTATCCTGCGTGATACTGTCTGCTGAGCCATGTATCTAATCTTATCCTGTGCGATACAGTCTGCTGAGCCATGTATCTAATCTTATCCTGTGTGTTACTGTCTGCTGAGCCATGGTGTATCTAATCCTCTCCTGTGTGTTATTGTCTGCTGAGCCATGTATCTAATCCTATCCTGTGTGATTCTGACTGCTGACCTGTGTATCTAATCATATCCTGTGTGATACTAACTGCTGAACCGTGTATCGAATCCTATCCTGTGTGATACTGCCTGCTGAGCCATGTATCTAATCCTATCCTGTGTGATACTGTGTGCTGAGCTGTGTATCTAATCCTATCCTATGTGATACAGTCTGCTGAACCGTGTATCGAATCCTATCCTGTGTGATACTGCCTGCTGAGCCATGTATCTAATCCTATCCTGTGTTACTGACTGCTGAGCTGTGTATCTAATCCTATCCTGTGTGATACAGTCTGCTGAGCCGTGTATCTAATCCTATCTTGTGTGATACTGGGCTCCCACTGGACTCCCCCTGCAGTCTGTGTCAGAGGGTGGTCTTTGTTAGCATGGTAATAAATTATGTTATTTCTAGCTTTACAGAAGGACGATAACTATAGAAATTATTACAATAATAGGCCTCCGTTACCACAACTGTCTACAAGGAAAACTGTTGCTCATAGCAGCCAATCACAGCTCAGCTTCTTATAAACAGCTCTGGTGAAATGTAAGATGCTTAGTGATTGATTGCCGATACATACACACATACATACACTCAGTTTTATATATATATAGATATAATAATAATCTTTATTTTATATAGAGCTAACATATTCCGCAGCACTTTACAGTTTGCACACATTATCATCACTGTCGCCAATGGGGCTCACAATCTAAATTCCCTATCAGTATACAGATGCACCTTTTCTGGGGTGGCTGGGAGCAGATGTTTTTAGCCAGGGGGGCCAATAACCATGGTCTCTCTCTAGGCTATTAATATCTGCCCTCAGTCACTTGCTTTCCCAATCTGGTGGACAAGTTGGGCGGGAGCCCACGCCAGTTTTTTCCCGTGATTTAACCCTTTATTTTAACACCTAGAGATCCCAAATTTTGCACACACACACTACTAACATTATTAGTGAGGGATATGTAAAAATATAACAGATATGAAATGGTTCACTGTATGTAAACCATGTCTCATATCCTGTCGGGTTTGGTAAGGACTTAGCAAAAGCCGGCAATTGAATTACCGGCTTTTATGCTATCTAGTTCTGTATGAAATATAAAAATGTATGTGTGTCTCACTGACATATATATATCTATATAGGCTCTATATGTGTTTTCACGAATATTTGAGCCCATGGATCCATTCTATGTCCATTTTGCAAGCCGGTGAGAAAATCTCGCCGTACGGATGCCATACAGATGCCATACGGATGACACATGGATATTTTTTGGAGAAAGAAATCGCATCCTCGCATTGAATATGGATCACTGTTCAGGAACTTTCCTGCGTATCTCGGCCATAAAAAATGGACCGTATTTTTGTACGTTAGGTGTGACCCCGGCCTAATAGTTCCTTGCCTAATTACAACAATCAGAAAATCAATCTGATCGCCTTTGGGGTGAATAGGTTATGTAAAAGCCTAGACTTTCATAGTCAAATCAGACAAACTTGTTTTCTGTTCTACAATGTACATGATGGGTTATCTCAGTTAGAATATATACAGCTATAGTAAGCCTATACCTTGTGGAAATTAGTTATCACATTGACTACGATCAAGTAAGTGCTGTTTGAACCTGATCGGTGGCTCTGTGCCTCTACATGGACAATGCAGAAACCTAGCCGCGGTTAGTGTCAGTGTGACCTCTCACTGGCGCCTTTCTACAGTAAAGTACTAAGCGGCGGCTGCAGAAGGATGGCAGCGATGAGACAGCACTCTGACATTGTGTGAGCAACGCACAGCTAAGCTCCTGCAGTGTCAGTGTTCACTCTTATTGCCAAATCCTGTTTGTGGCTACCGCAAGGTACTGTGCTTCAAGAGGGCACACAGACACTGAGCTTGGCTGTGTTCTGCCAGTGTCTTTACTGATATGCAGAGCTGCTGAAAATCAAAATATGACAAAGTGTTCAACATGCAAATTGGAATGTTCACACTCTGACTGGGTGGCGCGAGCGAGAATTGTGGCCCCACTGTGCCACAAACCAGACTTCCATGGAAGGGGCGTGACCAAGCAGCTACCTTGGTATTCACTGGAGCCTCTAGTGGTGAGGTCAGGCTTGTGCGGCAGGTAGCTGCCAGGTACCACTCCAGGGCAGTGTCTGGCTGTAGAAGCTGATCCCACTGAGGGACGAAACACTAGTGAAAGGTGCGAGCAGGTACGGACGAGCACAACTGGTACTCTGGCAGGCACGGCCGACACTCTGGCAGGCAGGCGGGCACAGCTGGCACTCTGGCAGGCAGGTGGGCATGGCTGGCAGGCTGGCATGGTTTGGCACTCTGGCATGCAGGAATGACTGGAACTCTGGCAGGCAGGCAGGCAAGTCTGGAACTCTGGCAGGCAGACGGGCACGGCTGACACTCTGACAGGCAGGCATGGAACACACTGGAGGAATCGGGATGGTAACGAGTAGGTAAGAGTAGGGAACAGACAGGAACCAATTCAGACTGGAGGGACAAGAACTGTTAGGAACCAGTTCAGACTCGAGGGACAGGAACTGCTTCGGGAGACTATATACTACGTGGCTGGGCAATATACTACGTCACTGGGCAATATACTACGTGGACTTGCATATTCTAGAATACCCGATGCGTTACAATCGGGCCATCATCTAGTACCTATATAAGTGGTTTAATTAGCTTTTTGAGTGTGTCAGATTCCCTTTAATTTGATGAGACCAATCAGGAAAATATTAAGAATCTGAGGACAAAATTCAATCTTGTGCTGAAGGTGCCCTGATTTTATACACATCTATAACCCAGGAAAACAACAAATGCACTCTTTTTAATAACTGCAACATTATATGCTAGTTTTATTGTGTAGAGGGTATAAAAATAACATCTTTTATGATGAAATGTGTTGTATGTTAACAGAAATGTAATGTGCTCACAGTTATTCATGTAAAAAAGATGTATTGTAAGGAATTAAACATATTCACTAGAAAGCAATTTGCTTCTGACATGGTGTAAAAAAACTGTTGTAAAAACACCTCTAGGGAAATAAAAGGATTGATGTCAAGCTTTAGACGAATGGCGTCTGTGCCAGTCTATTAAACTGAATAAACTGTAAGGTGCATTTGTAGGTTATTGTCTCTCGTTAACAGAAAATTAATATTATATGTACAGTTTGACTCTATACAGGTTGAAATGAATAAACCAAGACCTTAAATTACTGCCAACGCTGGATTAATCATGTCGAGTTGTGTCTTTATGTAGTGTCTCATTCATTGTGAACATTGACGTATTGGTCATTCCCCAGTGATATGTGATGCACCTAATTGTATGTCAACTGCCTTTTCAAGTTAATTGTTGCTAATATCCACAGGAAGATTCATCACGCGTACAGACATTTTTTAAATTAAAAGCTGGATTTCCTTGCATCATTAAATGAGTTGTCTGCTCAGGGCATTCCTGATCATGTTGTGTATTAGGCAGATGAATGTCAGGGGGGACCTTTACTTAGGATCACACCTTTCATTCATAATAGAAAAACTGTTCTCACTCTGGTGGACTCCGCTCAAACATGGTCAATGGCACTGATGATGAGAGGTAAGCTATTGTATAGAGCTGTGGTGTCCCGGCTCCTTAATCTCTATGTTTCCAGTCATTCAACTTGATATCAGCTGACTGGTGGGGGTGCTGTATGTCACCCCCCCCACACACACACGTCTGGTATTAACCTGGTATTTATGACCTATCCGGAACACAGGCCAACAATATTGAAGTCATGGACAAGCCCAATACAAAAGTCAGAGGGCCTAAATATAGTACTCAGCAGCAAGTTTGACAACTGTCAGTTTATTATTGTATAGTCTGCAAAATTAGGTGACTTATTTCCAGTGTCTGAAATAAAACGGGGGCTCTGTCCGTGAGTCCATAATTCTTTTGTGGGCTGGTAGACCTAAAGCTGTTCATTACAATTGTAATTCTTATCATTCTACAACTCATAATAATATCGAAAAGTATTGAGTTATTGCAACATTTGGCTGCAGGGCGGCGCAGTGCCTTTGTTGCATGTGATGTGCAACAGCATCAGTCCTATTTTATTTTTGGGATTTCTGGTGCCACTAAATCAGAGTGTTAAGGGATTAATTCTTATTTGCCTTTTATTACATGAGAGCATGGCTGTCTGCTCTTTAAACCAATGAAGCTCTGACTTCATTTGCCAGTCAATAAGTTCTGCTTACCTGGTTTATAGCTATAGTCATTGCTCCTGATTTATCCTGTTTTCTGACCTTGTTTTTTGACCTTCTGCTTGCTTTCTGATTTTATACCTGACGTGACCTATTAATTTCAACCCTGTGTGACAACGCTTCTTGTCTTCAGCTTTCTCTATTAGTCAGCAGCTGACCCGGAGGCCCCAGCCCTGGGGACCTTGTGTTAGCCCAGATCCCTGTACAGGAGTTAAACGGCAAAGGCCATCACAACCACTAAAATCTAGTAAACAGAATGGCTTATGCTATGCCTGTCCGTGGAAGCTCTATTAACAGCTGCCAGCCTTTGTATGAACAATGCAACCATGACAATAATGAACAGATATAATTTATAATCTTTATCATTCATTATGGTTTTCCTATTTTTTCATAAAAATAATTATCTCACCATGAGCTAGTCTTTCATTTGCAAAGAAAAATCTAGCATTTCCAGTAGACATAAGCTAAGAGAACTACTGTAGGTAAGTCACCCTACAGTATTGTGGATGAAAGCCAAAAAGTCTGGTGAGACAAAGCCAAAAAAGGCAACAATAAGTAAGATCAACAAAGCCGGATGATGGGATATACAATTATAGAAATTGAGCTTGACAGACAAATTAAAATATGAAAATTGTTTATACACAAAACAATACACCCCATAAAAGATTGTATACTGTTACTATTGGAGCACAGTAGAGATGCACTGCATTTCTGTAGATGGATTCGGAGATTTCAGAACCTCGCGTTTAAGAACAGACGATATAGCCCCCACAGATCCAGAATCTCAAAAGACACAGAAACAGTCTGCAGAAGAATTGTGGCCAGTTCTCACAGATTATTGGAAAAGCTGTCTGATGCATATGATGGCCTTATAAAACTGAATGAGTGTACTAAACGGTAGTGACAACGAATGTTAATTTCACTTTTTAGATTTAAAAAAGCAAACTTTGCATCATTTCAGTGTGGTCCAAACTGCTGGTGGTGGCGCAGGTGGGGAGGCAGGTTTCATAGAAGTGATCATATACTGCAAAGACCTTTATATGGCTGCAACAATCTCTAGGTTGTCAATATACCGTACTTATTTTTATGCAATACTGGTTTCAGGAAACAAAAATAGGAAAATTGAAAAATTGAGAAATATTTTTAATTTGAGATTAAACCCAGACATCATTTTATCAGTCTGGAGAGACCCAGTAGAAAAAGTTTGAGAAGCCCTGCATTACTGAATCTTGAAAAACAGGAACTGGTATATAATCTAGTTGTTTCAACTGCTAGCCATGGCATACGCACTTCTACCTACAGGGTTCTGGAGAATGTGACAATGAAAAAGATCTACTATAATTCTACATGCTTTTTCCAAATTTCCAATTTGCCTTTTTTTTTACTTACAATATTTTTTTTAGATTGAAAATGTGGATCGAAGTGACAATTTTTAAAGGGCCACTGTCACCCCCTCCAGCCGTTATAAACTAAAAGAGCCACCTTGTGCAGCAGTAATGCTGCATTCTAACAAGGTGGCTCTTTTAGTTTTAGGTTCAAGTATACCCCAAATAAAGCCTTTTTATACTTAGCCACAATTCCTGTCTCTAGCCAGGGAGGCGGGTCCTCACTCCCCAGCTCTAACCGCTCCTCTGCCGTCACTCCAATCTTCCTGCGCTTTCGGCGCCGCCCCCTCAGCACTGTGTACGTTTCAAAACCGGCGCCTGCGCAGTGTACTTCTGTACTGCGCAGACGCAGTAAGCTCTGGCCGTCTGACGTCCCAGCCAGGCTTGCAGACTGCGCCTGCGCGGGCATTGCGGCCAGCCACCTTTGGAAACCCCGCCCCGCACTGTGTTATGCATTATGCAGACGGCCAGAGCTTACTGTGTCTGTGCAGCACAGCAGTACACTGCGCAGGCGCCGTTTTTTGCAATTCTGACCAGTGTCCCTTTATGAGGTAATAACTCAGGAACGCTTCAATGGATCCTAGTGGTTCTGAGACTGTTTTTTCGTGACATATTGGGCTTCGTGTTAGTGGTAAATTTAGGTCAATAAAGTCTGTGTTTATTTGTGATAAAAACGGAAATTTGGCGAAAATTTTGAAAATTTCGCAATTTTCACATTTTGAATTTTTATTCTGTTAAACCAGAGAGTTATGTGACACAAAATAGTTAATAAATAACATTTTCCACATGTATACTTTACATCAGCACAATTTTGGAAACAATTTTTTTTTTTGCTAGGAAGTTATAAGGGTTAAAATTTGACCAGTGATTGAACATTTTTACAACAAAATTTACAAAACCATTTTTTTGAGGGACCACCTCACATTTGAAGTCAGTTTGAGGGGTCTATATGGCTGAAAATACCCAAAAGTGACACCATTCTAAAAACTGCACCCCTCAAGGTGCAAAAAACCACATTCAAGAAGTTTATTAACCCTTCAGGTGCTTCACAGCAGCAGAAGCAACATGGAAGGAAAAAATGAACATTTAACTTTTTAGTCACAAAAATGATTTTTCAGCAACAATTTTTTTATTTTCCCAATGGTAAAAGGAGAAACTGAACAATGAAAGTTGTTGTCCAATTTGTCTTGAGTACGCTGATACCGCATATGTGGGGGTAAACCACTGTTTGGGCGCACGGCAGGGCTTGGAAGGGAAGGAGCGCCATTTGACTTTTTGAATGAAAAATTGGCTGCACTCTTTAGCGGACACCATGTCACGTTTGGAGAGACCCTGTGTGCCTAAACATTGGAGCTCCCCCACAAGTGACCCCATTTTGGAAACTAGACGCCCCAAGGAACTTATCTAGATGCATAGTGAGCCCTTTAAACCCCCAGGTGCTTCACAAATTGATCCGTAAAAATGAAAAAGTACTTTTTTTTTCACAAAAAAAATATTTTAGCCTCAATTTTTTCATTTTCACATGGACAACAGGATAAAATGGATCCTAAAATTTGTTGGGCAATTTCTCCTGAGTACACCGATACCTCACATGTGGAGGTAAACCACTGTTTGGGCACATGGTAAGGCTCAGAAGGGAAGGAGCGCCATTTGACTTTTTGAATGAAAAATTATCTCCATCGTTAGCGGACACCATGTCGCGTTTGGAGAGACCCTGTGTGCCTAAACATTGGAGCTCCCCCACAAGTGACCCCATTTTGGAAACTGGACCCCCCAAGGAACTTATCTAGATGCCTAGTGAGCCCTTTAAACCCCCAGGTGCTTCACAAATTGATCCGTAAAAATGAAAAAGTACTTTTTTTTCACAAAAAATTTCTTTTCGCCTCAATTTTTTCATTTTCACATGGGCAATAGGATAAAATGGATCCTAAAATTTGTTGAGCAATTTCTCCCGAGTACGCCGATACCTCATATGTGGGGGTAAACCACTGTTTGGGCACACGGCAGGGCTCGGAAGGGAAGGCGCGCCTTTTGACTTTTTGAATGGAAAATTAGCTCCAATTGTTAGCGGACACCATGTCGCGTTTGGAGAGCCCCTGTGTGCCTAAACATTGGAGATCCCCCACAAATGACCCCATTTTGGAAACTAGACCCCCAAAGGAACTAATCTAGATGTGTGGTGAGCACTTTGAACCCTCAAGTGCTTCACAGAAGTTTATAACGCAGAGCCATGAAAAAAAAAAAATATTTTCTCAAAAATGATTTTTTAGCCCGCAATTTTTTATTTTCCCAAGGGTAACAGGACAAATTTGACCCCAAAAGTTGTTGTCCAGTTTCTCCTGAGTACGCTGATACCCCATATGTGGGGGTAAACCACTGTTTAGGCACATGCTGGGGCTCGGAAGTGAAGTAGTGACGTTTTGAAATGCAGACTTTGATGGAATGGTCTGCGGGCGTCACGTTGCGTTTGCAGAGCCCCTGGTGTGCCTAAACAGTAGAAACCCCCACAAGTGACCCCATTTTGGAAACTAGACCCCCAAAGGAACTTATCTAGATATGTGGTGAGCACTTTCAACCCCCAAGTGCTTTACAGAAGTTTATAACGCAGAGCCGTGAAAATAATAAATACGTTTTCTTTCCTCAAAAATAATTTTTTAGCCCAGAATTTTTTATTTTCCCAAGGGTTACAGGAGAAATTGGACCCCAAATGTTGTTGTCCAGTTTCTCCTGAGTACGCTGATACCCCATGGGTGGGGGTAAACCACTGTTTGGGCACACGTCGGGGCTCAGAAGGGAAGTAATGACTTTTGAAATGCAGACTTTGATGGAATGGTCTGCGGGCGTCACGTTGCGTTTGCAGAGCCCCTGGTGTGCCTAAACAGTAGAAACCCCCCACAAGTGACCCCATTTTGGAAACTAGGCCCCCAAAGGAACTTATCTAGATATGTGGTGAGCACTTTCAACCCCCAAGTGCTTTACAGAAGTTTATAACGCAGAGCCGTGAAAATAATAAATACGTTTTCTTTCCTCAAAAATAATTTTTTAGCCCAGAATTTTTTATTTTCCCAAGGGCTACAGGAGAAATTGGACCCCAAATGTTGTTGTCCAGTTTCTCCTGAGTATGCTGATACCCCATGTGTGGGGGTAAACCACTGTTTGGGCACACGTCGGGGCTCAGAAAGGAAGTAGTGACTTTTGAAATGCAGACTTTGATGGAATGGTCTGCGGACGTCTTGTTGCGTTTGCAGAGCCCCTGGTGTGCCTAAACAGTAGAAAGCCCCCACAAGTGACCCCATTTTGGAAACTAGACCCCCCAAGGAACTTATCTAGATATGTGGTGAGCACTTTGAACCCCCAAGTGCTTCACAGACGTTTACAACGCAGAGCCATGAAAAAATAAAAAATCATTTTTCTTTCCTCAAAAATTATGTTTTAGCAAGCAATTTTTTATTTTCTCAAGGGTAACAGGAGAAATTGGACCCCAATAATTGTTGCGCAGTTTGTCCTGAGTATGCTGGTACCCCATATATGGGGGTAAACCACTGTTTGGGCGCACGTCGGGGCTCGGAAGTGAGGGAGCACCATTTGACCTTTTGAATACAAGATTGGCTGGAATCAATGGTGGCGCCATGTTGCGTTTGGAGACCCCCTGATGTGCCTAAACAGTGGAAACCCCTCAATTCTAAATCCAACACACCCCTAACCCTTATCCCAACTGTAGCCGTAACCCTAATCACAACCCTAACCCCAACACACCCCTAACCACAACCCTAACCCCAACACACCCCTAACCCTAACCACAACCCTAATTCCAACCCTAACCCTAAGGCTATGTGCCAACGTTGCGGATTCGTATGAGATTTTTCAGCACCATTTTTGAAAAATCCGCGGGTAAAAGGCACTGCGTTTTACCTGCGGATTTTCCGCGGATTTCCAGTGTTTTTTGTGCGGATTTCACCTGCGGATTCCTATTGAGGAACAGGTGTAAAACGCTGCGGAATCCGCACAAAGAATTGACATGCTGCGGAAAATACAACGCAGCGTTTCCGCGCGGTATTTTCCGCACCATGGGCACAGCGGATTTGGTTTCCATATGTTTACATGGTACTGTAAACCTGATGGAACACTGCTGCGGATCCGCAGCCAAATCCGCACCGTGTGCACATAGCCTAATTCTAAAGGTATGTGCACACGCTGCGGAAAACGCTGCGGATCCGCAGCAGTTTCCCATGAGTTTACAGTTCAATGTAAACCTATGGGAAACAAAAATCGCTGTACACATGCTGCAGAAAAACTGCACGGAAATGCAGCGGTTTACATTCCGCAGCATGTCACTTCTTTCTGCGGATTCCGCAGCGGTTTTACAACTGCTCCAATAGAAAATCGCAGTTGTAAAACCGCAGTGAAATGCACAGAAAAACCGCGGTAAATCTGCGATAAATCCACAGCAGTTTAGCACTGCGGATTTATCAAATCCTCTGCGGAAAAATCCGCAGAGGACCAGAATACGTGTGCACATTCCTAACCCTAACCCTACCCCTAACCCTACCCCTAACCCTAACCCTACCCCTAACCCTAGTTCTTACCCCAATATTAGTGGAACAAAAAAAAAAAATTATTTATTTTTTTTATTGCCCCTACCTATGGGGGTGACAAAGGGGGGGGGTCATTTACTATTTTTTTTATTTTGATCACTGAGATAGGTTATATCTCAGTGATCAAAACTCACTTTGGAACGAATCTGCCGGCCGGCAGATTCGGCGGGCGCACTGCAAAGAAAACGGACGGACCCCGGGAGGCTAGGTAAGTATAAGGGGGGGAGATCAGGGCACGGGGGGGGGGCGTCGGAGCACGGGGGTGGGGTGGATCGGAACACAGGGGGTGGATTGGAGCACGGGGGGGTGGATCGGAACACGGGGTGGGGGATTGGAGCACGGGGTGGGGGATCGCTGTGCGGGGGGGTGGATTGGAGCACGGGGGGATCGCAGTGCGGGGGGGTTTGATTGGAGCACGGGGGGTGTGATTGCAGCACGGGGGGAGCGGACAGTAGGACGGGGGAGCGGAGCACATGATGGAGGGGAACGGACCACAGATCGGTGGGGTGGGGTGGGTGCACATAAGTGTTTCCAGCCATGGCCGATGATATTGCAGCATCGGCCATGGCTGGATTGTAATATTTCACCAGTTTTTTAGGTGAAATATTACAAATCGCTCTGATTGGCAGTTTCACTTTCAACAGCCAATCAGAGCGATCGTAGCCACGGGGGGGTGAAGCCACCCCCCCTGGGCTAAACTACCACTCCCCCTGTCCCTGCAGATCGGGTGAAATGGGAGTTAACCCTTTCACCCGATCTGCAGGGACGCGATCTTTCTGTGACACAGCATATGCGTCACAGGTTGGATTGGCACCGACTTTCATGACGCATACGCTGTGTCACAGGTCGGGAAGGGGTTAAGAAGACTTGTTATCCTAATCAATTGTTATGCAGGTGGCACACGTGGTTTGTGGACCTATTGCGCCACAGGGCCGGGCTTACCTAGGAGTAGCTACCTGGTGTTCACTGAAGCTCCTGATGGTGTAGTCATTCTTGAACTGCGATAGCCACAAGGTATCTCTCCTAGGCTGTCTGACTTGTCCTACTGACACCCATTCCTGATGGCTCAGAGACATCACAAACCACTCTGCCAGTGATTCTGCTGCTTCCAATGATGTTCCATCGACAGAGCAGCATCTTCTCTTCTGCTCAGCTTGCTCACTGGGCATCTCTGCTGTCATGTTGGTTGAAAGCCAGATCCCTGCTGCCTAACTGCAGGAACTGGCTGTCAATCAGCATGACGTCTGCCGTTACACCCTGTTGACACAGCAGACTGCGCTGGAAGAGGAAGAGCTGCTCTATTAATGATAAACATTGTATATATATATATATACATATATATATATATATATATATATATACTTGAAAGTTTGTGACCCCTTCAAAATTTTCCATATTTCTGCATAAATGTGACCTAAAATTGCATTAAATTTTCACATAAGTCCCAAAAGTAGATAACGAGAACCACATTAAACAATGGAGTTACAAATATTAGACTTTGTCATTTTTTAACTGGAGAAAGTCATTCAATATCACATGTCTGTGAGTTGCAAAAGTATGTGAACCTTCAGAATTAGCAGGTAATTTGAAGGTAAAATTAGAGTCTGTAATGAGATGATAATCATGAGTGAGTGGGTGGCAACATTTTGTTTAACGAAGATGGATCAATCAAAGTCTGATCTTCACAATATGTTTGCATTAGTCTATCACAACAGAATGAAAGGAGATTAATGAGGACCTCCAATTCTCTCATATGAGAGAAGCTTATCACAGGTGCAGAGAAGATGGAGAACTTAATTTCTCCATCTTCTCCATTGTTTGTGTCAATGTAAATCGGACTGCACTCAGATGACATACCCATAGACTTGAATGGGTATGCGTGATCCAATTTGCAGAGCCAATCACAGCACGCAGCATTTTTTTCTCATGTCAAATCGGCATGAGAAAAAAAATGCAGATCTGAACTACCCCATAGTATAACATTGGCCTGAATGCTATCCAATAAAACAGCGGATAGCACTCGTCCAAGCTATACACTTGTAAAAGTGAACCCTTAGTTGCATACTGTAGAAATATGGCATTTATGGGAGAGTGGCAGGAAGAAAGCCATTTTTGAAGGCAAGCTATAAGAAGTCCAATTTTCAGCTTGCAAAAAGCTATGTTGGGCATTCAGCTAGTATTTGGAAGATGGTGTACTGGTCAGAGAACAAAATAAGTTGACATTTTTGGACTAAATGCAAAATGCTATGTTTGGTGGAAAACTAACATTGCACATCTGTTATGATCTGGTGATTAAGGAGCGACATGCGTCTAGCTCTGGGCAGGTGGCAACTATACTGACCGCAGACCCTAAGCTCAACACAACACTAGAAGTAGCCATGGAATGCTCCTAACTCTGCCTAGGCATCTCGTCACAGCCTAAGAGCTAACTAACCCTAAAGATAGAAGCAGGAAAACTATCTTGCCTCAGAGAAAATCCCCAAAGGATAGATTAGCCCCCCACAAATAATGACTGTGAGAGGAGAAGGAAATGACATACGTAGTATGAAACAAGATTTAGCACAGGAGGCCACTTCTAGCTAGATAGAAAATAGTACAGGACAGAACGCTGTGCGGTCAGTAATAAAAACTAGAAAGAGTCCACCGCAGAGAAATGCAAAAAATCTCCACACCTGACTAAAGGTGTGGAGGGCAAACTCTGCTGCCCAGAGCTTCCAGCTTAGCTGAATAGATCCATACTGAAAAGCTGGACAAATGAACAAAAACAAAGAAAGTGCTGAACAACAAAGTCCACAACAAGAGAACCGCAAAAGGACAAGTAAGGACTTAGCTTTGATGAACTGGTCAGAGTGTCAGGAAAGTCCTAAGAGCAATGACTCCAGGCAGGAACAATTGACAACTGGCATTGAATGAGGGATAAGGCCAGACTAATATAGCCGAGCCAGAAAGACGATCAGTGAAAACAGCTGCTGAAGCTAAATCCAAGAAGCAGCCATACCACTCAAAACCACAGGAGGGAGCCAAAGAGCAGAACTCACAAAAATGCTACTTACAACCACCGGAGGGAGCCCAAGAGCGGAATTCACAACACACATCACCCTGAAAACACCATCCCCTCCGTCAGATATGGTGGTGGCAGCATCATGCTATGGGGAAGTTTTTCTTCAGGGTAGACAAGGAAACTGGCCAGAGTTGATGACAAGTTGTATGTGTAACACCTGCAGTGTTGTACAGAGACTGGTGCTGCTGGGTTTATACAGACATTCACAGCAGCAGACATTCATGATTCTCTTGGTGCACTGCCATGGAATACAACTCCAAGAAGACTTTGCTCTTCTCTGTATCATAGGGGAGGACGAGCAGCCTGATTGGCTGGTCAAGTTGGAGAAGAAGGTTGGAGCTATGAGGAGGAAGAGCAATATGTGCAATCCTCCATTACAGACATGTGACAGTCTGATCCTGGATCCTGGAGAGCAGCAGACAGAGGTACAGAGTGAGTGCTAATTGCCTAACTGCTAAATGTGTGAGGGGAGAAGATAATTCTGCAGCTGAGCCACATCTGCAGACCAGCCAGGTTACCAGGTGATGTCCACCACTGCCTGGCTTAACTAAGGAAACAAGTCTACAATTCATCTCTTGTGTCTAGGAGTCTGGACCCTGCAACACCAAGCTGGATCCCTGTGTGACCCCAAACTGCTACATCAAGGAGTGAGTGACTATTGATGGGACTTGTGGTTCTACTGTTCAGATGTTTAATAAGAGAACTGTTGCTGAAGGGATAGTGTTTCTGTTATGATAATAAAGTGCAAAAATGGCTTCTGCATGGGTGCCAAAATCCCTGGCAACTGGGCCCCATCGTTGGACTGTGTTACTGGAATTGCTGCAGCCATTATTGGGTGTTATTAGTTAGGAGTGTGTCTGTCTTCACTTAAAGGGGAAGTGACATCATTAATATTCGGACCTATTGCAAAGCACTTTTTGAACCTGTATCACAGATTGTGTTATATTATATGTTTTGCTGCTCCATGTTATGCCCTTTGAATTTAGCACCATTTATTCCTCTCAATATAAGGCTGTTAATTGTTTCAACGTCATCTCTTTTGAGTGTATTCCGGAGTCAACCCCTGCCAGAAGAGGAAGACCCTCCTGCATCTCATTACAATTCCCAACAAGATTTGGGTGGAGGCACTGCACCATATTGAGGTGAGAAGTACTGGGCACCGTGCCCTCAGAGGCGTCTTAAAGGGGAACTAAATACCAGACGGAACTAAATACAGGGCGATCCTGGAAGAAAGCCAGTTAGATGCTGCAAAAGACTTGACACTGGGGTATAGGTTCAACTTCCATCGACACCTAAGCATATTGACAGAGCTACAATGGAATGTTTTAGATCAAGTATATTTATGTGTGTGAATGGCCCAGTCAAAGTCTAGAAAATTGCTGTTCACAGACGCTCACGGTCCAATCTCACCGAGCTACAGCTAGTTTGCAAGGAAGAATGGAGGGAAAGTTCAGCCTCTGGATGTACAAAGCTGGTAGAGACATACCCAAAAAAACTTGCAGCAGTATTTGTAGGGAAAGGTGGTCCTACAAAGTATTGCCTAAGGGGTACTGAATACAAATGCACGTCACAGTTTTCAGATTTATATTAATAAAATATTTACAAAACTATGTATCGTTTCCTTTACACTTCACAAATACTTGTACTTAGTATTGGTATATTAAATAAAATCTGAATAAAAAACAGATCTTACTGTTGGTATTGCATGATAAATAAGTATCTGCACGTATATATCAGCATTAAGGACACCAAGAAATGAACAACATTGAGAACCATAAATGCAGTGTTCGACCAAGGACAAAAAGTCGACCACACGAAAAACACATCATGCTTACTTTCTTTTCAAATAGCAAGTCAAAAATCATACCTTTGGCATGGAAACAAGGCCAAGTGGCTCAACTATGTTTGAAAACATTGGAAACATGATGCAAAAAAATGTCAGCTGCTGCTTTGGACTCAGGAGTCAAAATTTGAAATATCTGGCTGTAACAGAAGGCAGTTTGCCATCGAAGGGTTGGAGAATGCTACAATTATGAGTATAAGGGATGTTCCTTGAAAGTTTTTGGCTGCATGTCAGCAAATGGAGTTGGGGATTTGATCAGGCTTAGTGGGGTCCTCAATGCTGAGAAATAGAGGCAGATACATATCCATTGTGCAATACTGTCAGGGAAAAATCTGATTGGCTCCAAATATGTTATGTAGTAGAAAAACTATCCCAAACATGCAGCTAATCATTATTAAGTAGTAAGATCTTCAGTAGTATTTTCATTGTAAAGAACAAGGAACCCTGTTTGATATGGCCATCACAGAGCCCTGATTTTAACGAAATTGAGTCTGTGGTCAACCTGCATGCCGAGTTCCTTCAAAAACTGTGTACAAGTGGACAAGAACTGGTGCTGATTTGAAGGCAACTGCTGGTCACTAGTGATGAGCGAGTGTACTCGTTGATCGGGTTTTCCAAGCATGCTCGGGTGGTCTCCGAGTATTTGTGAGTGCTCGGAGATTTTGCTTTTGTTGAACTAGCTTCATAATTTGTGGCTGCTAGACAGGCTGAATACATGTGGGGATTCCTTAGCAACCAGATAACCCCCACATGTACTCAGGCTGGCTAGCAGTCGTAAATCATGCAGCTGCGGTCGACAAAAACTAAATCTCCGAGCACTCACAACTACTTGGAGACCACCGGAGCGTGCTCGAGAAAACCTGAGCAACGAGTATACTTGCTCATCACTACTGGTCACATGAATTGTTTTAACCCCTTAAGCCCCAAGGGTGGTTTGCACGTTAATGACCGGGCCAATTTTTACAATTCTGGCCACTGTCCCTTTATGAGGTTAAAACTCTGGAACGCTTCAACGGATCCTGGTGATTCTGACATTGTTTTCTCGTGACATATTGGGCTTCATGATAGTGGTAAAATTTATTTGATATTACTTGCGTTTATTTGTGAAAAAAACAGATATTTGGCGAAAATTTTGCAATTTTCCAACTTTGAATTTTTATGCCCTTAAATGACATAGATATGTCACACAAAATACTTAATAAGTAACATTTCCCACATGTCTACTTTACATCAGCACAATTTTGGAATTAAATTTTTTTTTGTTAGGGAGTTATAAGGGTTAAAAGTTGACACCATTCTTTTTTAGGGACCACATCACATTTGAAGTCATTTTGAGGGGTCTGTATGATAGAAAATAACCAAGTGTGACATCATTCTAAAAACTGCACCCCTCAAAGTGCTCAAAACCACATTCAAGAAGTTTATTAACCCTTCAGGTGTTTCACAGGAATTTTTGGAATGTTTAAAAAAAATGAACATCTAACTTTTTTTCACAAAACATTTACTTCAGCTCCAATTTGTTTTATTTTCCCAAGGGTAACAGGAGAAAATAGAACCCAAAAGTTGTTTTACAATTTGTCCTGAGTATGCCGATACCCCACATGTGGGGGTAAACCACTGTTTTGGCGCATGGCAGAGTTTGGAAGGGAAGGAGCGCCATTTGACTTTTCAATGCAAAATTGACTAGAATTTAGATGGGACGCCATGCTGCGTTTGGAAAGCCCATGCCCTGATGTTCCTAAATATTGAAACTCCCCACAATTGACACGATTTTGGAAAGTAGACCCTCAAAGGAACTTATCTAGATGTGTGGTGAGCACTTTGACCAACCAAGTGCTTCACAGAAGTTTATAATGCAGAGCCGTAAAAATAAAAAATCATATTTTTTCACAAAAATGATCTTTTCGCCCCAAATTTTTTATTTTCCCAAGGGTAAGAGAAGAAATTGGACCACAAAAGTTGTTGTGCAATTTGTCCTGTGTACGCTGATACCCCATATGTGGGGGTAAACCACTGTTTGGGCGCATGGCAGACCTCGGAAGGGAAGGAGCGCCGTTTGACTTTTCAATGCAAAATTGACTGGAATTGAGATGGGACACCATGTTGCGTTTGGAGAGCCCCTGATGTGCCTAAACATTGAAACCCCCACAAGTGACACCATTTTGGAAAGTAGACCCCCCTAAGGAACTTATCTAGATGTGTTGTGAGAGTTTTGAACCCACAAGTGTTTCACTACAGTTTATAATGCAGAGCCATGAAAATAAAAATTCTTTCTTTATTCACAAAAATTATTTTTTAGCCCCCAGTTATGTATTTTTCCAAGGGTAACAGGAGAAAGTTGTCCAATTTGTCCTGAGTATGCCAATACCCCGTATGTGGGGGGGACCACCGTTTGGGTGCATGGCATACCTCAAAAGGTAAGGAGCATCATTTGGAATGCAGACTTAGGCTGGTTTCACATTTGCGTTTTTTTGGGTGCGTTTTTGCGGTAAAAAACGCAAAAAAAAACGCATGGTGAAAAAACGCATGTAAACGCGTGCAAACGCTGCGTTTTTTTGACGCATGCGTTTTTGCATGTGGTGAAAAAAACACGGCGTTTTGACGCGTTTACATGCGTTTTTCATGCGTTTGTGTTTTTTAAACGCATGCTGAGAAATGTGTGACAGCTGCCAATCATCAAAATAAAGTAAAAAACCCACTATAAACAGAAATAGTTAGGGTTAGGGTTAGGGTTAGGGGTAGGGTTAGGGGTAGGGTTAGGGGTAGGGCTAGGGTTAGGATCCCTTAGGGTTAGGGTTAGGGGTAGGGTTAGGGTTAGGGTTAGGATCCCTTAGGGTTAGGGGTAGGGTTAGGGGTAGGGTTAGGAACCCTTAGGGTTAGGGGTAGGGATAGGGTTAGGGGTAGGGTTAGGGGTAGGGTTAGGGTTAGGATCCCTTAGGGTTAGGGTTAGGGGTAGGGTTAGGGGTAGGGTTAGGGTTAGGGGTAGGGTTAGGGTTAGGATCCCTTAGGGTTAGGGTTAGGGGTAGGGTTAGGATCCCTTTATCACCTTTATGTTGGTGGGTGGCATATCAGTGTGTTTTCTGTTTTTTTAATAAAAAAACGCATGCGTCTTTAATGCAAAAAAACGCATGCACAAAAAAACGCATGCGTCCCCATTGACTCCAATGTATTTTTTGACCCCAAAAAAACGCATGAAAACGCATGCGTTTTTTTTTGGTCCAAAAAACGCCTCTCAAAAATACTACAAGTTGCATTTCTGAAAATGAACGCATGCAGAAAAAAAACGCATGCATTTCAAAACGCGACCAAACGCGTACAAACAAAAACGCATGCGTTTTCAATGTTAAATATAGGAAAAAAAACGCTGCAGACAAAAACGCAAGTGTGAAACCACCCTTAGATGGATTGGTCTGCAGGCGTCACATTGCATTTGCAGAGCCCCTGATGTACCTAAACAGTAGAAACCCCCCACAAGTGACCCCATCTTGGAAACTAGACTCCCCAATGAACTTATCTAGATTTGTTGTGAGAGCTTTGAACCCCCAAGTGTTTCACTACAGTTTATAACGCAGAGCCATGAAAATAAAAAAATCACTTTTTTTCCCACAAAAATGTTTTTTTTTGCCCCCAAATTTTTATTTTCCCAAGGGTAACAAGAGAAATTAGACCCCAAAAGTTATTGTCCAATTTGTCATGAGTACGCTGATACTCCATATGTTGGGGTAAACCCGTTTAGGCGCATGGAAGAGCTCGGAAGGGATGGAGAACTGTTTTACTGTTTCAACGCAGAATTCGCTGGAATTGAGATCGGACCCCATGTCGCGTTTGGAGAGCCCCTGATGTGCCTAAACAGTGGAAACCCCCAATTGTAACTGAAACCCTAATCCAAACACACCACTAACCCTAATCCCAACCCTAACAACACCCCTAACCCTAATCTCAACCACACCCCTAACACCAACCACACCCCTAACCCCAACACACCCCTAACCCTAATCCCAACCCTAACCATAATCACACCCTTAACCCTGACATACCCCTAACCCTAATCCCAACTGTAGATGTAATCCAAACTCTAACCCTAACTTTAGCCCCAACCCTAACCCCAACCCTAGCCCTAGCCCTAACCCTAACCCTAGTCCTAGCCCTAACCCTAACCCTAACCCTAATGGGAAAATGGAAATAAATACTTTTTTTAATTTTATTATTTTTCCCTAACTAAGGGGGTGATGAAGGTGGGTTTGATATACTTTTATTGCGGGTTTTTTAGCTGATTTTTATGATTGGCAGCTGTCACACTAAAAGACGCTTATAATTGCAAAAAATAGTCTTTGCGCCTCCATATTTTGAGAGCTATAATTTTTCCATATTTTGGTCCACAGAGTCATGTGAGGTCTTGTTTTTTGCGGGACAAGTTGACGTTTTTATTGGTAACATTTTTGGGCACGTGATATTTTTTGATCGCTTTTTATTCTGATTTTTGTGAGGCAGAATGACCAAAAACCAGCTATTCATGAATTTCTTTTGTGGGGTGCGTTTCAACCATTCCACTTTTGGTAAAATTGATAAAGCAGCTTTATTCTTCAGGTCAGTACGATTACAGCGATATATCATTTATATCATTTTTTATGTATTGGTGCTTTTATACGATAACTATAACTTTTTTATTTTTTTGTTGATGATGCTGTATGGCGGCTCGTTTCTTGCAGGAGAAGATGACATTTTCAGCGGTACAATGGTTATTTACAGCCGTCTTTTTGATCGCGTGTTATTTCACTTTTTGTTCGGCGGTATGATAATAAAGCGTTTTTTTTTGCCTCGTTTTTTTTCTTTACGGTGTTCACTGAAGGGGTTAAGTGGTGGGACAGTTTTATGGGTCGGGTCGTTACAGGTGCGGCGATACGAAATATGTGTACTTTTATTGTTTTGTTTTTTATTTAGATACAGAAATGTATTTATGGGAACAATATATTTTTTTTTCTTTATTTAGGAATTATTTTTATTTATTTATTTTTTTACACATCTAAATATTTTTTTTTACATTATCACATTGTCCCAGGGGGGGATATCACTATATAGTGACAGATCGCTGATCTGACACTTTGCATAGCACTGTGTCAGATCAGCGATCTGACATGCACTGCTCCAGGCTTACAGGCGCCTGTTCTGAGCAGGCGCTTGTAAGCCACCTTCCTGCAGGACCCGGAAGTAGCCCCGCAGCCATTTTGGATCCGGGGCCTGCAGGGAGGAGACACTCGGTATAAGGTGAGCACATCGCCTTGTACCGAGGATCTCAGGGAAGCCAGCAGGGAGCCCCCTCCCTGCGCGATGCTTCCCTATGCCCCCGGAACACTGCGATCATGTTTGATCGCAGTGTTCAGGGGGTTAATGTGCCAGGGGTGGTCCCTGACCACTCCTGGCACATAGTGCCGGATGTCAGCTGCGATAGTCAACTGACACCAGGCCGCGATCGGCTGCGCTCCCCCTGTGAGCACGGACGATTGTATATGACGTATTATCCCGTCACTGGAAATTAAGTCCCAGGTCACCTCGACAGGATAGTACGTCATATGGGATTAAGGGGTTACATTTCTTTTGATCATTCACTATGCAGAAAGATAGATAGAAAAACTATTAACATTTCTATTTTGAAAAAATTCGTTCTTTGCTGCTTTTGTCGACACCAGTCAAAATCTTTTGCATAACACTGTAAGACAGAGTTGGATGCACTCTAATGGAATAGGTGAAAAAAGTGAACATCCCATCTTAGAATTTGAAGCGTTTCTGAAGCATAATTCACGAGAAGGGCTTCGAATGAAAAGTAAAAACTTTGCAGGTATTTGAGAGAATAAACTCCTATGTATACAGTGTTATAAAAGCCTTACCACTCCTTCCAAAGTGCCAGGTTTTTGTATTGGAAAAAAATATACCAATAAGAATAATTTCAAAACTTTTTTCACCAATATCTGTATAAATTGTGTTGAAGAAAAAAAAATAATTTTGAATGGGGGAAATAAAAATAGCAAAACTAAAATAATTCAGTTATGTGTGATTACCCTCTCATACTTGGGGATGTGGTTGTCTTAAAAATTAGCCAATCACAATTAAAGTCATGTTAAATAGTAGTCAGTACACAACTGCCATCATTTACAGTGATTACAGTGATTCAGATTAACTTCATATAAAGTGTAGATGTTCTAGCAGGATTTTAATGACATTTTCTTAGTTGCACTTGACAGCAAAAGTTATGTGTGATGATTCATTAAGAAAAGCATCTTAATCAATCAGGTGTGTCTGGTACCGAGCGCGTGTCATCAACAGAACTGTACGCCAGATGGAGGTTAGCATACATTTGTGGAGTAAGTTGTGCTCCTTTAGTGGTGAAAGTGTAACTTATGATGAATTTGATGGGAAAGCATAACTAAGCCCAAGCCGGACCATAACCCACCCATACGATACCTATATTGAGTTAGCTGGCCTGGACTGGCGTGTAAACTACAAAAGCAACAATATGTTTGTGCAACTAATGCGCAAAAACATTGAGACTTATTAAGGTGTTTACACCAGAATTCTGGCACAAGCATGTAAATGTCCTTAACCCCTTAACGACCAGAGGTATTTTTGGTTTTGCATTTTCATTTTTTGCTCCCCTTCTGCTCTGAGCTATAAATTTTTTACTTTTTTTGTCAAAGTAGCCATATGAGGGCTTGTGCTTTGTGGGACGAGTTTTACTTTTGAATGACACCATTGGTTTTAACATATCGTGTACTGAAAAATGGGGAAAAAATTCCAAATGCAGCGAAATTACAAGAAAAGTGTAATTCCACAATTGTTTTTTGTTTTGCTTTTCTACTATGTTCACTAAATGGTAAAACTGCCAATATGATTCTCCAGGTCATTATGAGTTCATAGACACCAAACATGTCTAGATTTTTTTTTATCTAAGTGGTGAAAAAAAATTTCAAAGTTCGTTAAAAAAGTACCGTAATAAAATTGTGCCATTTTCCGATACCCGTAGTTTCTCCAATTTTACTGATCTCATATTGAGTGAAGGCTTATTTTTTGAGCGCCAAGCTGAAGTTTTTAATGATACAATTTTGGTGCAGATATGATCTTTTAATGCTACGTTTTGGTGACCAAAATTCTTGCATTTTGTCTTGTTTCTCATTATGCCATTTAAGAATCAGGCTATTTCTTTTTTCATGTTGATAAATAGGGCGATTCTGAATGTGGCGATACCAAATATGTGTATGTTTCATTTTTTATTGTTTTATTTTGAATGGGGCGAAAGGGGGTGATTTGAACTTTTATACAGCGCCTTGCAAAAGTATTCGACCCCCTAGAACTTTTCAACCTTTTCCCACATATCATGCTTCAAACAAAGATACCAAATGTAAATTTTTGGTGAAGAATCAACAACAAGTAGAACACAATTGTGAAGTTGAACGAAATTTATTGGTTATTTAAAATTTTTGTGGAAATTCAAAAACTGAAAAGTGGGGCGTGCAATATTATTCGACCCCTTTACTTTCTGTACAGCAAACTCACTCCAGAAGTTCATTGGGGATATCTGAATGATCCAATGTTGTCATAAATGCCTAATGATGATAAATATAATCCACCTGTGTGTAATCAAGTCTCCATATATATGCACCTGCTCTGTGATAGTTTCAGGGTTCTGTTTGAAGCACAGAGAGCATCATGAAGACCAAGGAACACAACAGGCAGGTCTGTGATACTGTTGTGGAGAAGTTTAAAGCCGGTGTTAGGAGTCGAGTTCCCGCCTCTGCACAGGGGGAATCTCGAACCATCTCCGCTGCAGTCTCCCATTCTTCTCCAGCCGCAGCGGAGCCTGCTCATCGGAGACGTCATTCCCAGCGTCTGGCTCAGCCTGATACGGTGTGGATGATTACTGTTGCCTTTCCAGGCTCAGCCATTGTAGCCAGTATTGGTAGGTGGCGAGCCGACGTCTCTGAGACTAAGTCCTGCTTTTCCCCTTCTGAGCATGCCCAGGGTAAGACCTCTCATTGGAGGTCGAGGGTCACATGCTCAGGTACTGCAGTAGCTCCCATTGGTCCTCTAGGAAGGTCCTGAAGTTGCTCAGGTACTGTAGCAGCTCCCATTGGTCCTTTAGGAAGGTAATGAAGTTGCTGCAGCTATAAAAGGTTCGCATGGCTGCATGGCCTTGCGCTACTATTAACCTAAGATATGAGCTCAGCACCAGTGTGTTTATGCTTGCAGGGTTCGGCTGAAATAAGCCCCTAGAATACCGGCACCTCCGGTGAGGAATTTGTGTATGTGGATTCAGGATTTGGCTGAAATAGGCCCCTTGAATACCGGCACCTCTGGTGAGGAGTTTTGTGTGTGCTATGCTGACTGCATGACCACTGTCGGCTCTATTAGGTAGCTGTTCCCCTGTGAGATTAACAGGGCACAGCATTCTCTTTCTCAAGCGAATCTGTGAAGTAACAGAGTTCGATTATACCACCATACAGTACTGTCTTCTACTAGCAGCAGGCTCTCTCCTGCACGGTGGACCCCGGTTTGCGAACGCACCTACTACTCAATATATATATACTCGGTGCGTTCCGCCAACCCTAACAGCCGGATTAGGGTACAAAATGATTTGCAAAACGTTAAACATCCCAAGGAGCACTGTGCAAGTGATCATATTGAAATGGAAGGAGTTTCATACCGCTGCAAATCTACCAAGACCCAGCTGTCCCTCTAAACTTTCATCTCAAACAAGGAGAAGACTGATCAGAGATGCAGCCAAGAGGCCCATGATCACTCTGGATGAACTGCAGAGATCTACAGCTGAGATGGAACAGTCTGTCTATAGGACAACAATCAGTCGTACACTGCACAAATCTGGCCTTTATGGAAGAGTGGCAAGAAGAAAGCCATTTCTCAAAGATATCCATAAAAAATGTTGTTTAAAGTTTGCAGCAAGCCACCCTGGAGACACCAAACATGTGGAAGAAGGTGCTCTGGTCAGAGGAAACCAAAATTGAACTTTTTGGCAACAATGCCAAACGATATGTCAAACATGGTGGTGGCAGCATCATGGTTTGGGCCTGCTTTTCTTTATCAGTTACAGAGAAGATGGATAATATTTATGGAAAGATGGATGGAGCCAAATACAGGACCATTCTTGAAGAAAACCTGTTGAAGTCTGCAAAAGACATGAGACTGGGACGGAGATTTGTCTTCCAACAAGACAATGATCCCAAACATAAAGCAGAATCTACAATGGAATGGTTCACAAATAAATGTATCCAGGTGTTAGAATGGAAAAGTCAAAGGCCAGACCTCAACCCAATCGAGAATCTGTGGAAAGAGCTGAAAACTGCTGTTCACAAACGATCTCCATCAAACCACACTGAGCTCCAGCTGTTTGCCAAGGAAGAATGGGCAAGAATTTCAGTCTCTCAATGTACAAAACTGATAGAGACATACCCCAAGCGACTTGCAGCTGTAATCGCAGCAAAAGGTGGAGCAACAAAGTATTAGGTTAAAGGGGCCGAATAATATTGCAAGCCTCACTTTTCAGTTTATGAATTTCTACAAAAATTTAAAATAACCAATAAATTTCGTTCAACTTCACAATTGTGTTCCACTCGTTGTTGATTCTTCACCAAAAATTTACATTTGGCATCTTTATGTTTGAAGCATGATATGTGGGAAAAGGTTGAAAAGTTCCAGGGGGCTGAATACTTTCGCAAGGCAATGTATATTTTTATTTTTAGAATGTTTTTAAAAACTTTTTTTATGTTTGGCATGCTTCAATAGTCTCCATGTGAGACTAGAAGTTGCCGTAACCCGATCAACTCTGCTACATACAGGCGATGATCAGATCGCCTGTATGCAGCAGAGTTGCTCACTTACCGGGCTGCGCTCATAGCAATCTGGCACTGACAACCATAGAGGTCTGCTGGAGACCTCTGGTTGTCATGCCAACCCATCAGCGACCCGTGGTCATATGAAAAGGGTATGAAAAAAATCCAAGGCATTATATATACCATGGAACACTGTGGAGACGGTTAAGAACAAGTAGCTTAGATATGGCATAACAGTGACATTACCAAGAGCCGGATATTCGAGAGGCTGTCAAGAGACGTACAACAACATTAATGGAGATGCAGAAATGTATGGCAAGTATTGGCTGTGTACTACATGTGACAACAATCTCCCATAACCTTCAATTGTCTTGCCTGTGGGGTAGGTTGCAAGATAGAAGATTTCTTACAGAAAAGGAAAACATCCAAGCCAGCTGGTTTTGCCAAAACATATGTCAAGGCTGTCAAAACCATGTGGGAAAACTTGTTTTGGTCTGATTAGACTAAGGTTGAACTTTTTGGCCATGATATCAAATAAACGAAAGAGCGGCTTCGCCAGAAAAAGATCAAAGTTTTGGAATGGTCCAGCCAGAGCTCAGACCAATTAAAAATCTGTGTGTTGACCCGAAGAGGTCTATAGATAGAAGATACCCACAAAAGACATTAAAGTACAAGTGACACTCCAGTGGATACAGATGAAGAAATAGCAATGCGGTATGGTGGCTCAGTAGTTAGCTCTGCTGCTTTGCAGCACTGTTTTGGTTTTAAATCCCATCAAGTACACCATCTGCAATGAGTTTGTATGTTCTCCCTGTGTTTACGTACGTTTCTTCCAAGTATTCCGTTTCCTCTCACTAACTAATGATCTACTGATGGGGAACTTAGACTGTGAAAACATAGTAAGGACAATGGTGATGATGGCACTATATAAGTAAAATAAATAAATATATATACATATAGTACATATATATATACGCAAAAGTATATATGTTGGCGATATGTATATGTATAATATCCCCTGTACTTTATTGTATGCTATCTATTTCTACTTGTTCCTATAATCCACTACGAATCCTACAACATTTGTACTTTGCACCAGGGCAGATATTACCATAAGTATATGTTTAGGCGATGTACTCCTGAGATCTTCGAGTATTAGTATGAATAAGACCACTCTAAGGCTCAGGAAATGATATGGAGGACTGTACATTTCCAGCTTTATAATTTATATGTCTGCAGAATATTATTCGCGTGAAGTGGCTCTAATAAAGCATACTTGTAATTTTCTTGAAAAATCCTTCTTTCTATACTCAGCTGAATTATGTTCCTCATTCATTTATTGTTTTCTGTGTATAGTTCAATAGGGGTGTGAAGAACCAATATGTTTTTGTAATGTTTTGGCTTTTGCTACCTTAGCAGTATCTAAAATATAAATGATACTACAGATTTCAACTCTCAGAGTCCCAAAGCTTTTGTTCTGGATGAGATCAATACAAGAATACAAACTAGGGAAACCATAGCATGCCCAATTCACCTATCATGCAGTGTAGGAAGATTTCGTTATCCTGTAAAGCTTAATTTTTACGCTATAGAAAGTATTACCAATTAAATGATAGCATGCTTGTAAACTAGTATGCTTCTAATTGTTCAAAATCAATCAAATAAAAAAACTATATGATGAAATAAAATATACTGAGAAAACAGAACACAAATATTGGTTATATTGTGGATTTGACAGCCATGGAATTTCTACAAGATGAAGAACATTACAACTTAATATCCATTTTACAATACAGGAGTAGATGCACTGCTGTGTTATCGTAAAGAGGCTAACACAGTAATATAGTATTATTGTGATGTTTTTTTCTAATCCAATTAACATGAAGACTGAATAGATTTTTTTTTAAACACCACTATATATAACACAAGGACTTGCCACAGATAAATATAGGGAACGGATACTTAGATGTATTTTTGAAGCTGCTTTTCTTGCTTCTGCTATTACTGGCTTAAAGCAGTAATTACCTCCATTTTTAATACATTAATCCACTCTGCAGGACAATTAGACCTGTCCAGTGATTTACTCTGGAGAAATGCACATAACCAAGTCTTCAGTAACCATTTATATATGTGCCCCCCACCAGGTCTATAGCCAGAAGCCTATTATACAGTGCACACCGAAGGGAATATAGTCTGCAATGCATCCTGGCAACAACCTCAATTCTGCCCAAACAGGTAACTATTGGTGGATCTGCCTATGTTGTCAGTTGAGTATGTATGGGTCAGACCACATGTCCCCTAATATACTGTATTCTTTAGCAACAGATATTATATTTAGCACATCTAATCTTTTGTCTTGTAGAATAGCTGGTCATATCTAGTACTAGAATTACTTGACAATTTTTTGGAAAGGATATCAGAGCGAATCTGGAAAAAAACATATAAAACAACAGAATGCCGCTGTACTAAGGCACCAGACCAGGTTCTAGCTTAAAACAAAACCAAGACAAACTTCAAATTAAACTGTGCCAATGGAGTCATTAGACTACTCTTCCTCTTAATACATGCCTTAGACTTAAAGTCCTCCGTAATTAATACTCAGACCAAGTTCCCACTTACTGTAGATCCAGATGAGGCTACATCGAAATACAAACGCAGGAGCTGACTATCCCTAAATACAGACGTTAGACCATTCTATCCATAAAAACTTCGCTGCTGCCATTAGAGATAGGTACACAACCGCTAGTTGTTAATATCTCCTCTAAATCCTTAGGCGTGGCTGAATATAGCGCTTTACAAAAAGGCCTGTCCTTTTGTCCTAGTTACAGACATGACACATTTCAAATGGACATGGACCTGCAAAAATTCTATCGATCCCTAAGGTTAAAAGTACATTTTTCCAAGACCACCCAAGGAGTACCCTCCGACCCACAAATTCCTCCGTCCGTAGGGATTACAGCAGCTAGCCTTGGCCTGAGAGATAAGAGTTTGTATCAGCCACCTAAGGGTTCACACCGCCTAGAAACTTTCATCCAATTTGTTGATAGTTCTTTTCAAAAATTGCGAAATGATATCGACAAAGGTAAAATCCACTACCCCACCAACCTTTCAACAATCGAACGTCAAGCTCTAAAATCCCTAAAGCAGGAGGACAGTATTATCATCAAGTCAGCGGATAAGGGAGGGGCCATAGTGGTTATGGACAAACTTCTCTATCGGAATGAGATATACCGCCAACTCGGAGACACGACCACATATAAAAAACTCCCTAACAATCCCACATCCAATATCCAACATATCATCCAGACCACTCTTGACAATTTCCAGTCCCGTGGTATCCTTGATTGTAAAACACGAGTTTTCCCCCAAAAAAAACATCCTATTATGCCAGTTTTCTACATTTTACCCAAGATACATAAGAATCTACAAAACCCTCCTGGCAGACCTATTGTAGCATCTACAGACTCCATTTTGGCCCCGATCTCCATCTACTTAGAAAAGATCCTGACACCTCTCATCAGAAACACCAGTTCATTTTCATTAGACACCGGAGCGTTCCTTGAAATTGTTAGGAGTGTTACACCCATTCCCCCAGATAGCCTTTTAGTTTCTTTCGACGTTAAAGATTTGTGTACGTCAATACCACACACGAACGGTATACAATCGACCCGTTGGCTTCTCTCCATGAACAACATGGATCCTGGTCTCATTGACCTATGTAGTGACCTTTTGGCCATTGTCCTTTACAACAATTTTTTTCTGTTTGAAGATTCCTATTATCTCCAGATACGGGGTTCAGCTATGGGCTCGAATGTGGCACCTCCTTACGCCAATGCTTATATGGCACATTTTGAGAATATGTCTATATATACCCATGAACTGTTCAAAAAACATGTCTTAACATGGAAGCGCTATATAGACGATATCTTTTGTATCTGGAGGGGTGGTCTGGATTCTCTACAGGACTTTTTTCAATTCCTTAGAACATCATGGCCCGGATTGGATTTCACCATGACATATGATCCTCACCAAATCAGTTTCCTAGACACCTTAATCATCAAGGACACCAATGGCAATCTCTCTACAGATCTATACTCCAAACCCACGGACCGTAACAGTCTGTTACATTACGACAGTTTTCATCCCAATAATATGAAAAAATCCATCCCCAAATCACAGTTACATAGAGTCAACAAAATTGTCTCGGACCCCATTATCAGAGCACAGAGGACATCAGAGATGAAGTCCAAATTCCGAGAGAGGGGTTACCCTCCCCATGTCCTAGATACCGCCAATACCAACGATACCACAATGATAAGAGATTCTGCTAGGTCACGTATCCCCTTTGTACACCAATACCATCCCGCTGCATACAGATTACATAAAACTATACGCCAACATTGGCATATTCTCCAAACAGCATTCCCAACTGTACAAGAGTTCCAACATCCTTTTCTCCCGTGCTTCAAACGACCTCGTAACATTAAAGATAATCTGGTTCGTGCCGACATAGGCCCCACACATCCTGGGTCGTCACAGCGTTTTTTGAGCAATCCAAAAATGGGTACTTTTCCTTGTCTCAGCTGTAACCAATGCAACAATGTAATTAAGGGTAACAGCATTCACCATCCACATAATGGGAAAAGATACCAGATCAATGGCTTCTTTACATGTAACACCAATTTTGCAGTGTATCTTATTAAATGTCCCTGCGGTCTGTTATACGTAGGTGAGACCACCCAACCGGTTAAATCACGTATATCTAAGCATAAATCTACAATTCGATGCCAGAACCTTCTACTTCCTCTTTCTTCACACTTCATAGAAAAGGGCCATAATCTGGCACAATTGAAATTCCAAATCATCGAGCAAATTACACCACCTAGACGTGGTGGGGATCGGATTTCCATGCTCAAACGTAGGGAGGCATATTGGATCCATGAGCTCAACACCCTCACCCCTAAAGGGCTAAATAGGGATTATGAACTATTATCCTTTATGTAATATATACAAGTCATTGTCATTTTGTAAGCCGGTCGATACATGTGTTTCTACTATCAAATTGTGTAACTTGTCTTCACCAGTATCTTATAACCTACAGCCGTTCCCTTGGAACAGAAGAATTTTTCTTGCTGAGGACCATATATGATGTCCTGTTTCAGGTCTTTTTATATGCATTTTGGGTTGTTGTACCCTCGTTTTTTCTGTACTACCATAGGTATTGTTTTACCCTGTGAAGTCTTTTAACCTTCGTCTCATGGTGACAGTACTAATAACTATGCCATCTGCCTAGCTCTTCATATGTTTTAGTTCAGTACGTAACTAATACTCTGGTGACGATTGATAGGTATGCCTCTTGATATTATTATATAATAACTGTGTACCAGCTTATCTTGGTCTACTCTACTATATGCCGTTTAGCTACCTAATATCTCTAGTACCAGATATGGCCTTATTACTAACTATTATTTTCGTTTTACAGAACCGTCCTTTTTGATTTTACGCTATTGCTGCCTGTGACACTTCACTGCCACCCGCACAGCGATCGCTCCACTGGAATGCACCTTTACTCTAAAAGATCCCCTATGGAATGCACATGTTCCTGCCCCCTGTGGCTAACAGGCACCGACGTCATCACCGTCTTCTTCATTGGAACGCACCTCCTTCTTCTTCTTTGTAGTGTAATGCATGTGTTTCCGCCCCTGTGGTCAGCTGACACCGGCCTATACTCTGTTGGAACGCACCTCCATTTTCTTTTACCGCCTGTGGAACGCAATTGTTACCGCCCCTATAGTCAGCTGACACCGGCGTCACGTTCGCCCCGCCCACCTTCCGGATCGTACTCCAGCTGACACTGCGCTCCTCTCCATTCCCTATTTAAAGCTCTACCTAGCACATTGTCACACACTCCTCCTGGCGGTGGATACCGCGGAGATTCGTATCTCTTGTGCGCTGGTAAGAATAGCTTTTCTCCTACACCTGTCCCAGATGGTATCTATGTGCTGGGCCGTTTCCACAGCCTTATGGCTGACGTGTATATTTTGTTGCTTCCTTGTAGATCTGCGTTATAGCCTTTTCAGCCAAAAGGGTTTTTTCTCCTTTTCCTGGCATAGCCTTTTCCATTAGGTATGTACCCCTGTCAGCAGTTTGTGCCATTATAGATATCATATATACCTTATAGATTTATCTCCCCTGTCTATATACCTCTTGGCTGTACTGAATACTATATTTTTTCTATAGACATCTCCATGTTATATGGTCTGGTTCATGTTTACCAGCAGTACTTTTTGGTATGTACCTTCTCTAGTCCAGTCATATGGTTTACACTGTCACGACACTCCAGCTAAATAGGTCTTTCTGATACGTATCTTATGTCCATTTTTTAGATGCCATTTATTTGCATTCCATTTTGGGGCTCAGCCTTACATACAGGTGTACTTAGGTAGGTGTTCTATCCTCTTACTATTTTACTCCTCTCTCACCACGCTCACTCCACTGCCATATTATATTATGTATAATTTTCCGGTTCCCTGGCCCTGATACGATCTATGTTTATATCCTACTCTAGTCCCACACTGGCACTTATGCTCTACTTCTTGCGGTTCTACGTCCACATTATATCTCGCAGCCTTTCTATTACATAACGGCGGTTATGCTGGTTGTATTCTATGATTATATATTATTTGACGTCTCATGATATTTTGTATCCTCGTGATGTATATACTTTTGTTTATTTTGTTATCACTGTGTCCTATTTTGTTTACACTCCCAGTTTTGTTAACATATATTTTCTGTTTTGTATATATTTTCTTTGTAGCACACTGATGAAGGTCTAGAGTTGACCGAAACGTTTGTGACTTTGTATGTAAATAAACCCCCTTATTTTGCATCACAATTCCTAGGAGTGTGCTAGTCACTTGTTATCTATCTTCAATATATAGACTCTATACCAGACATACCAGAAACTCGCCTTTCCCAAATCCTACTTCATAGTTGTCAAGATATTGTCTATAGCAGCGACCAAGACTGAAGGGGCACCTTAAATCAACTATTCCCATTAGATGACAGACGACTGAACAGTGGTTTAGTCAATCATTCATCTGGCAGCCATCTTAACCATCTTCCCCATACGCAGGAAAGCTCATTTGGCCAAGCGCTCATTTTTTCTCAGTGAGAGAGCCACGGCTCGATATGTCTGGTGGTGGCTTTTTTCAGGCAGAACAAAAGGATGGGAAGTCTGAAATTAGACCTCCGCCAGCTAATCATTTTCTGGTTCTCCTTTGCACATAAGCTTATCGACCAAACCCGTTAATATTGGTGGATTCAGCTGACATTGGTCTCTGTATTGGGGCCTTAAGAGTGCGGAAAGATGAGACTGTAAAAAGATGCAATGCCCTGGTAATTTACCTGCTTTTCATGGAGATCTCCCCTTTTTATTCTGTAATAGAACGTGGTAGATTTGACCAAATGGAAGGTCTTAGTTGTCAATCACAGCACTCTTAAAAAAAGAAGTAAAGGCGCTTTATACGACAACACCATCAAATGTCAAAAAGGGTTGGTGGGTGAATTATTGCCTCAATATAACAAGCTCACCCTATGGTGTTGTGTGAAGGACGCAACACCTTATCGCAGCCATTAACGATAATATGGAAGCTGCCGCAGGCATACCTATCACAGATTCCCAGTTGGTGCGTAATTAGACATACAATGCAAGCTTATCAAAATGAAGGCTTGTTTGGTCATGTGTCTGCCTTCAAAGATACAATGTAATGAGATTCTTCAATCCAGTATTTATTGAATTTACAGATAATCCGTCATTGTGCTTTAAGGTATTTTATTAGTCTCAATTGCATTGGCCCAACGGTCTCAATGGCAGGGCGGCAATGCAATTTAGACTATCAAAACGTGTATGATTTTCTAAAAACACTGAAATACATTATCTGTAAATTGAATAAATTACTGGATTGAAGAAACTCATTACATCCTATGTCTAATGGCAGCAGCGAAGTCAAGTGAAGCAGTCAACCTTGCACTTTAAATCACCATGTTATGGGCAGGAGGGAGGAGATTAAACTATTGATGAATTCATGATGCAATTCATTTTCCCAAGGGGCCACATGAAAGATTGTGAGTGACTATTGTTGATTGTTCAACCAACCCGCCACACTTAATTGTACTTATTATTATTATTGTTTATTAGTTTTATCAATATTTGAGCAGAATTAAATTTGCTGACTATCTGCTACTGGTACATGTTACGATAGGGTTTATTGTAAAAGGTATTCTTACGTATAGCAGCTAATCAACACCATATAATTTACAACTTTTTATAAAGTTTTTAAAAAGCAGTAAATCATACTGCTAATGTTATTCTGCACTCATACTTTGCTCAACAACGCCCAACACAAAATGATGTTAGTCATCCCCCACACAGAATTATGCCCCTGTTGTGAATTCTGTGGTCAAGCTCCCTCCTGTGGTCATGAGTGGTACTTCGGCTGGTTCTGTCCATGAGCTTCATCTGGTGGATGTGAGTGGGGCTGCGGCTTCTGAGTTTCCTTCCTCAGGTGACGAGGTTAGGTCGTTAGGTGCTGCTCTATTTAACTCCACCTAGTTCTTTGTTCCTTGCCTCCAGTCAATGTTCCAGTATTGGTCTTGCTCTCTCCTGGATCGTCTTGTGGCCTGTCTGCCCTGCATAAGCTAAGTTCTGCTTGTGTTACTTTTGTTTGCTATTTTTTCTGTCCAGCTTGCTATATTGGTTTTTCTTGCTTGCTGGAAGCTCTGGGACGCAGAGGAAGCACCTCCGTGCCGTTAGTCGGTACGGAGGGTCTTTTTGCGCCCTGTGCGTGGTTGTTTGTAGGTTTTTGTGCTAACCACAAAGCTATCTTTACTATCCTCGGTCTATTCAGTAAGTCGGGCCTCACTTTGCTAATACCTATTTCATCTCTATGTTTGTATTTTCATCTTTACTCACAGTCATTATATGTGGGGGGCTGCCTTTTCCTTTGGGGAATTTCTCTGAGGCAAGGTAGGCTTATTTTTCTATCTTCAGGGCTAGCTAGTTTCTCAGGCTGTGCCCGAGGCGCCTAGGTCTGGTCAGGAGCGCTCCACGGCTAACTCTAGTGTGGTGTGATAGGATTAGGGATTGCGGTCAGCAGAGTTCCCACGTCTCAGAGCTCGTCCTATGTTATTAGTAACTATCAGGTCGCTTTGTGTGCTCTTAACCACCAGGTCCATTGTGTTTCTGAATCACCAGTTCATAACAGTACTGGAGGCCCAAAGTACTAATGCTTCTCAATAGAGGGAAAAGAGAAGTTCTGAGACCATTTTTTTTTTCTCTGCACTGTGTTTTGTCTTTCTTTTCCCCTAGACATTTGGGTGGTTCAGGACACAGGTGTAGTGATGGACATTAAAGATCTGTCTTCTTGCATGGATCATCTCACTGCAAGAGTACAAAATATTCAAGACTTTGTAACATAGTAACATAGTAACATAGTAACATAGTTAGTAAGGCCGAAAAAAGACATTTGTCCATCCAGTTCAGCCTATATTCCATCATAATAAATCCCCAGATCTACGTCCTTCTACAGAACCTAATTGTATGATACAATATTGTTCTGCTCCAGGAAGACATCCAGGCCTCTCTTGAACCCCTCGACTGACTTCGCCATCACCACCTCCTCAGGCAAGCAATTCCAGATTCTCACTGCCCTAACAGTAAAGAATCCTCTTCTATGTTGGTGGAAAAACCTTCTCTCCTCCAGACGCAAAGAATGCCCCCTTGTGCCCGTCACCTTCCTTGGTATAAACAGATCCTCAGCGAGATATTTGTATTGTCCCATTATATACTTATACATGGTTATTAGATCGCCCCTCAGTCGTCTTTTTTCTAGACTAAATAATCCTAATTTCGCTAATCTATCTGGGTATTGTAGTTCTCCCATCCCCTTTATTAATTTTGTTGCCCTCCTTTGTACTCTCTCTAGTTCCATTATATCCTTCCTGAGCACCGGTGCCCAAAACTGGACACAGTACTCCATGTGCGGTCTAACTAGGGATTTGTACAGAGGCAGTATAATGCTCTCATCATGTGCATCCAGACCTCTTTTAATGCACCCCATGATCCTGTTTGCCTTGGCAGCTGCTGCCTGGCACTGGCTGCTCCAGGTAAGTTTATCATTAACTAGGATCCCCAAGTCCTTCTCCCTGTCAGATTTACCCAGTGGTTTCCCATTCAGTGTGTAATGTGGTTCAGAATTCTATGTTAGAACCTAGAATTCCTATTCCTGATTTGTTTTCTGGAGATAGAGCTAAGTTTCTGAGTTTTAAAAATAATTGTAAACTATTTCTGGCTTTGAAACCCCGCTCCTCTGGTGACCCAGTTCAACAAGTTAAGATCATTATTTCTTTATTACGTGGCGACCCTCAAGACTGGGCATTTTCCCTTGCGCCAGGAGATCCTGCATTATGTAATATTGATGCGTTTTTTCTGGCGCTCGGATTGCTTTATGATGAACCTAATTCAGTGGATCAGGCAGAGAAAAATTTGCTGGCTTTGTGTCAGGGTCAGGATGAGGTAGAGATATATTGTCAGAAGTTTAGGAAGTGGTCTGTGCTCACTCAATGGAATGAATGTGCGCTGGCAGCAATTTTCAGAAAGGGTCTCTCTGAAGCCCTTAAGGATGTCATGGTGGGATTTCCTATGCCTGCTGGTCTGAATGAGTCTATGTCTTTGGCCATTCAGATCGATCGACGCTTACGTGAGCGTAAAACTGTGCACCATTTGGCGTTATTATCTGAACATAAACCTGAGCCTATGCAATGTGATAGGACTTTGACCAGAGCTGAACGGCAAGAACACAGACATCGGAATGGGCTGTGTTTTTACTGTGGTGATTCCACTCATGCTATTTCCGATTGTCCTAAGCGCACTAAGCGGTTCGCTAGGTCTGCCACCATTGGTACGGTACAGTCGAAATTTCTTTTGTCCGTTACTTTGATCTGCTCTTTGTCGTCCTATTCTGTCATGGCATTTGTGGATTCAGGCGCTGCCCTGAATTTGATGGACTTGGAGTTTGCTAGGCGCTGTGAGTTTTTGTTGGAGCACTTGCAGTATCCTATTCCACTGAGAGGAATTGATGCTACGCCTTTGGCCAAGAATAAGCCTCAGTACTGGACCCAACTGACCATGTGCATGGCTCCTGCGCACCAGGAGGATATTCGCTTTTTGGTGTTGCATAATCTGCATGATGTGGTCGTGTTGGGGTTGCCATGGCTACAAGTCCATAACCCAGTATTGGATTGGAAATCTATGTCTGTGTCCAGCTGGGGTTGTCAGGGGGTGCATGGTGATGTTCCATTTCTGTCTGTTTCGTCATCCACCCCTTCTGAGGTCCCAGAGTTCTTGTCGGATTACCAGGATGTATTTGATGAGCCCAAGTCCAGTGCCCTACCTCCGCATAGGGATTGTGATTGTGCTATCAATTTGATTGCTGGTAGTAAGTTTCCTAAAGGTCGACTGTTTAATTTGTCTGTGCCTGAGCACGCCGCTATGCGGAGTTACGTAAAGGAATCCTTGGAGAAGGGTCATATTCGCCCGTCATCATCACCATTGGGAGCAGGGTTCTTTTTTGTGGCCAAGAAGGATGGTTCGCTGAGACCTTGTATTGATTACCGCCTTCTAAATAAAATCACAGTCAAATTTCAGTACCCCTTGCCGCTGCTGTCTGATTTGTTTGCTCGGATTAAGGGGGCTAGTTGGTTCACCAAGATAGATCTTCGTGGTGCGTATAATCTCGTGCGTATTAAACAGGGCGATGAATGGAAAACAGCATTTAATACGCCCGAGGGCCATTTTGAGTACCTGGTTATGCCATTCGGGCTTTCCAATGCTCCATCAGTATTTCAGTCCTTTATGCATGACATCTTCCGAGAGTACCTGGATAAATTCCTGATTGTATACTTGGATGATATTTTGGTCTTCTCGGATGATTGGGAGTCTCAAGTGAAGCAGGTTAGAATGGTGTTCCAGGTCCTGCGTGCTAATTCTTTGTTTGTGAAGGGGTCAAAGTGTCTCTTTGGTGTTCAGAAGGTTTCATTTTTGGGTTTCATTTTTTCCCCTTCTACTATCGAGATGGACCCTGTTAAAGTTCAGGCCATTTATGAGTGGACTCAGCCAACATCTCTGAAGAGTCTGCAAAAGTTCCTGGGCTTTGCTAATTTTTATCGTCGCTTCATCAATATTTTTTCTAGCATTGCTAAACCGTTGACTGATTTAACCAAGAAGGGTGCTGATGTGGTCAATTGGTCTTCTGCTGCTGTGGAAGCTTTTCGGGAGTTGAAGCGTCGTTTTTCTTCTGCCCCTGTGTTGTGCCAGCCAGATGTTTCGCTCCCATTCCAGGTCGAGGTTGATGCTTCTGAGATTGGAGCAGGGGCTGTTTTGTCGCAAAGAAGTTCTGATGGCTCGGTGATGAAACCATGTGCCTTCTTTTCCAGGAAGTTTTCGCCTGCTGAGCGTAATTATGATGTTGGCAATCGAGAGTTGCTGGCCATGAAGTGGGCATTCGAGGAGTGGCGTCATTGGCTTGAAGGAGCTAAGCATCGCGTGGTGGTCTTGACTGATCACAAGAACTTGACTTATCTCGAGTCTGCCAAACGGTTGAATCCTAGACAGGCTCGTTGGTCGCTGTTTTTCTCCCGTTTTGACTTTGTGGTTTCGTACCTTCCAGGCTCTAAGAATGTGAAGGCGGATGCCCTTTCTAGGAGTTTTGTGCCCGACTCTCCGGGTTTGCCTGAGCCGGCGGGTATTCTCAAAGAGGGGGTAATTTTGTCGGCCATCTCCCCTGATTTGCGGCGGGTGCTGCAAAAATTTCAGGCTAATAGACCTGACCGTTGCCCAGCGGAGAAACTGTTTGTCCCTGATAAATGGACGAGTAGAGTTATCTCTGAGGTTCATTGTTCGGTGTTGGCTGGTCATCCTGGAATCTTTGGTACCAGAGATTTGGTGGCTAGATCCTTTTGGTGGCCGTCTCTGTCGCGGGATGTGCGTTCGTTTGTGCAGTCCTGTGGGATTTGTGCTTGGGCTAAGCCCTGCTGTTCTCGTGCCAGTGGGTTGCTTTTGCCCTTGCCGGTCCCGAAGAGGCCCTGGACACATATCTCTATGGATTTCATTTCGGATCTCCCCGTCTCTCAAAAGATGTCGGTCATTTGGGTGGTTTGTGATCGCTTCTCTAAGATGGTCCATTTGGTACCCTTGTCTAAATTGCCTTCCTCCTCTGATTTGGTGCTATTGTTTTTCCAACATGTGGTTCGTTTACATGGCATTCCGGAGAACATCGTTTCTGACAGAGGTTCCCAGTTTGTTTCGAGGTTTTGGCGAGCCTTTTGTGCTAGGATGGGCATTGATTTGTCTTTTTCCTCGGCTTTCCATCCTCAGACAAATGGCCAAACTGAACGAACCAATCAGACCTTGGAGACATATCTGAGATGTTTTGTTTCTGCTGATCAGGATGATTGGGTGTCCTTTTTGCCTTTGGCTGAGTTCGCCCTTAATAATCGGGCCAGCTCGGCTACTTTGGTTTCGCCGTTTTTCTGCAATTCTGGTTTCCATCCTCGTTTCTCTTCAGGGCAGGTTGAGTCTTCGGACTGTCCTGGTGTGGATACTGTGGTGGATAGGTTGCAGCAGATTTGGACTCATGTAGTGGACAATTTGACATTGTCCCAGGAGAAGGCTCAACGTTTCGCTAACCGCAGGCGCTGTGTGGGTCCCCGACTTCGTGTTGGGGATTTGGTTTGGTTGTCGTCTCGTTATATTCCTATGAAAGTTTCCCCTCCTAAGTTTAAGCCTCGTTTCATTGGTCCGTATAGGATTTCTGAGGTTCTTAATCCTGTGTCTTTTCGTTTGACCCTTCCAGCTTCTTTTTCCATCCATAATGTATTCCATAGGTCATTGTTGCGGAGATACGTGGCACCTGTGGTTCCATCCGTTGATCCTCCTGCTCCGGTTTTGGTTGAGGGGAAGTTGGAGTATATAGTGGAGAAGATTTTGGATTCTCGTATTTCGAGACGGAAACTCCAGTACCTGGTTAAGTGGAAGGGTTATGGTCAGGAAGATAATTCCTGGGTCTTTGCCTCTGATGTTCATGCTGCCGATTTGGTTCGTGCCTTTCATTTGGCTCATCCTGGTCGGCCTGGGGGCTCTGGTGAGGGTTCGGTGACCCCTCCTCAAGGGGGGGTACTGTTGTGAATTCTGTGGTCAAGCTCCCTCCTGTGGTCATGAGTGGTACTTTGGCTGGTTCTGTCCATGAGCTTCATCTGGTGGATGTGAGTGGGGCTGCGGCTTCTGAGTTTCCTTCCTCAGGTGACGAGGTTAGGTCGTTGGGTGCTTCTCTATTTAACTCCACCTAGTTCTTTGTTCCTTGCCTCCAGTCAATGTTCCAGTATTGGTCTTGCTCTCTCCTGGATCGTCTTGTGGCCTGTCTGCCCTGCATAAGCTAAGTTCTGCTTGTGTTACTTTTGTTTGCTTTTTTTTCTGTCCAGCTTGCTATATTGGTTTTTCTTGCTTGCTGGAAGCTCTGGGACGCAGAGGAAGCACCTCCGTGTCGTTAGTCGGTACGGAGGGTCTTTTTGCGCCCTCTGCGTGGTTGTTTGTAGGTTTTTGTGCTGACCACAAAGCTATCTTTACTATCCTCGGTCTATTCAGTAAGTCGGGCCTCACTTTGCTAATACCTATTTCATCTCTGTGTTTGTATTTTCATCTTTACTCACAGTCATTATATGTGGGGGGCTGCCTTTTCCTTTGGGGAATTTCTCTGAGGCAAGGTAGGCTTATTTTTCTATCTTCAGGGCTAGCTAGTTTCTCAGGCCGTGCCCGAGGCGCCTAGGTCTGGTCAGGAGTGCTCCACGGCTACCTCTAGTGTGGTGTGATAGGATTAGGGATTGCGGTCAGCAGAGTTCCCACGTCTCAGAGCTCGTCCTATGTTATTAGTAACTATCAGGTCACTTTGTGTGCTCTTAACCACCAGGTCCATTGTGTTTCTGAATCACCAGCTCATAACAGCCCCCAAATCACCTCTACATACAGAATGATGTCCACAAAATCCCCACACAGATTGTATCATGGCTCCTTCAGCCTAACACGCAGTATAATGGTCCCCCATAGCTATCCCCATACAATATGAATCAAATATCTTCACACACACGCAATATGATGACTATTAAAGCTATCCACACACATTATGATGCCCCAACAACCTCTCTACACAGTGCAATGTTTTCTACAGTCCCCATCCACACACAGTATCACAGGATGATGCCCCCCAGCCCCTCACACACAAAACGATGGCCTTACAGCCCCCAGTAGGCATCCACAGCTCTCCGCATTCACACCCACACATAATGATGATCCCCATGCACACAGTATGAAGACCCCATAATATGATGCCCACAAAACTCCTCCACATAGTATGATGAATCCCACAGCCCCTCCATACACAGTATGATGTCCCCATTGTCCCTCACAGAATATAATTGTTCACAGTCCCCCACACACAATATGATGGCCCCCATTACCTGCCTCCACACAGTATTATACCCTCACAACCCTCTTCACACAGTATGATGTCCACACAGTTTTCTCCAACTACTAACAATTATAAAAAAAAGTGAAATAAAAAATAAACTATTCAGGTAATCAGATTTCCCCGATGCGTTGCCCTTTTTGTGCACTGCGTGGACTGAGGCTTCACTCAGCAGGCGCGATCTAGTGATGATATCATGGCTGCTGCACTGAGTGGGTTTCCTCAAGGTACTTCGGATTCTGCCCTCAAAGACTGATAGGGATTGATAGGGAATTTAGAGTGTAAGCTCCAATGTGGACAACGATGATGATATCTATAAAGAGCTGTGGAATTAATGGCGCTATATCAGTGAAGAAAATAAATCAATAAGACACCCACATTAATAGCTAGGATGATAAGGTATTATGTATTGAGCCGAGAAGGATGTTTGTCAGTGTGATGTGGGGTCAGAGCTTTTTTTTTTTTGCTGGCGTATTTAGTGGTATAGAAATATTGACTGGTAGTCAATTTGGAGCATAATTCCCATTATTGTGTTTAGAAGATATTTGTACTGGATGGTTTTCTTCAAGCCGAAGCACAAGGTGTATGAACGGCATGGTCAATGAGTGGTCAGAAATCAGTATGGTTTTTGTTCAACATATGGTATCTACAGACTGCATTAGCAACTGATTCTGATGTTGTGAGTGATTAAGTACTGAAGTAATGAGGGGAGTAGATGAATATTTGTTAGATGGGTTTAGACAATCTAAGGCCACATTCACACGTTCAGTATTTGGTCAGTATTTTATATCAGTATTTGTAAGTCAAAACCGGGAGTGGGTGATAAATACAGAAGTGGTGATGTGTTTCTGTTATACTTTTCCTCTGATTGTTCCACTTCTGGTTTTGGCTTACAAATACTGATGTAAAATACTGACCACATACTGAAAGTGTGAACGTGGCCTAAAAGGAACAACTGGTCTTATAATTGGATCAGAAGACTTGGTACAACCGCCTGAGCTCACTGCCTCATAGTCATATATGGACCAATTAGATCAGGCTGGGAGACCCAACAGCTGGCCCAGGTCTTCTGATCTGAAATCATGGATGTCTAAAGCCAACCAAAAGTAATAGCATGAGTTTTCTGAATGGGAGTTGATTGGTAAGAGTAAAAAAATGTAGCTATTGTATGGTAGGTCCTACATAATGTTTTTGGCAATTACAATTTATCAGGTGAATTACATAGATTGCCAGTCAAGAAAATTTTTTATGGCAAAAGACATTCACCTGTGCAATGCGAGAAAAAAGTTATTTGTCAAAAGTCTGGTTGCAAATGCTAAAAACAATAATTATGTGAAACTAACCTACGGTAATCCATCCATTAAATGATATCGCTTTCATATATCTGGCAATGCCCTCTCATTATACAAAAGCACCCAATAAAAAACTATATCCTTTCAGCTCTACATTCCATAATTCATGAAATGCCCATACTCACTCAGCTTTTAACCAGTTTTTCCCACGGCACCTAGCCTCTATTATTTTTCCATCACACCAACCAACTCCCATTCACAATATTCTTATTGCTGCTACTTTTAGTTCCCATGTCAATTTGAGCTGTTATGTTTATACTAAACGTTATTTTTCAGTTCCAATCTAAGCCTGACTAATAAATACTCATTTATTTCCTCCGATTATTCTAGTACCTAATCACTCACAGAATAAATTACTAATACACTCTGTAGGTACCAAATGTAAAAAAAAACACCCGTGCTCACATCTAATCACGCACTGACCGTGCAGTACAAACTGCTTGTACTTCAGCCCACGGAAAACCACCCAGGGAACTTCTATCTTCTGCACACAGTCATGGGAGTTATCTAGCAAATACCATTCAGACTCCCAGTCGATAATTCTATACTATTAATGGACTAGTCAAAAAGTGAACCCTGTCACTAGCGGCACTTATAAAACACCCGACCCACCGAACGCATAACCCCATCATCATATATAGGAATGGGTCATGTTTATCATGTTTCTTGTGTCTTTTTACACTTACAGTAACTGAGCAGATACGGGGCAACCTAACTCCTCCATTTACACCTGTCATCATCACAGTTATCGGCTTCCCACCCCTGAGTCTCTGAGTAATGCACTATTTATCCCACAAACATCGTGACCCCCCCACCTATTTCTCTATTTCTTGCAGACAATGTACATCAACCCCTTCATGACCCAGCCTATTTTGACCTTAATGACCTGGCCGTTTTTTGAAATTCTGACCAGTGTCCCTTTATGAGGTAATAACTCAGGAAGGCTTCAACGGATCGTAGCGATTCTGAGATTGTTTTTTCGCGACATATTGGGCTTCATAATAGTGGTAAATTTAGGTTGATAATTTTTGCGTTTATTTGTGAAAAAACTGAAATTTGGCGAAAATTTAGAAAATTTCACAATTTTAAAATTTTTAATTTTTATTCTGTTAAACCAGAGAGTTAAGAGACACAAAATAGTTAATAAATAGCATTACCCACATGTCTACTTTACATCAGCACAATTTTTGAAACAACATTTTTTTTTGCTAGGAAGTTATAAGGGTTAAAGGGAACCTGTCACCTGAATTTGGCGGGACCGGTTTTCGGTCATATGGGCGGAGTTTTTGGGTGTTTGATTCACCCTTTCCTTACCCGCTGGCTGCATGCTGGCCGCAATATTGGATTTAAGTTCATTCTATGTCCTCTGTAGTACACGCCTGCGCAAGGCAAGATATGACCGAAAACCGGTCCTGCCAAATTCAAATGACAGGTTACCTTTAAAATTTGACCAGCGATTTCTCACTTTTACAGCAAAATTTACAAAACCATTTTTTTATGGACCACCTCACATTTGAAGTCAGTTTGAGGGGTCTACATGGCTGAAAATACCCAAAAGTGACAAGATTCTAAAAACTGCACCCCTCAAGGTGCCCAAAACCACATTCAAGATGTTAATTAACCCTTCAGGTGTTTCACATCAGCGGAAGCAACATGGAAGGAAAAAATGAACATTTAACTTTTTAGTCACAAAAATGATCTTTTAGCAACAATTTTTTTTATTTCATAAATGGTAAAAGGAGAAACTGGACCCCGAAAGTTGTGGTCCAATTTGTCCTGAGTACGTCGATACCCCATATGTGGGGGGAACCACTGTTTGGGCGCACGGCAGAGCTCAGAAGGGAAGGAGCGCCATTTGACTTTTTGAATGAAAAGTTGGCTCCAATCTTTAGTGGACACCATGTCGCGTTTGGAGAGCCCCTGTGTGCCTAAAGATTGGAGCTCCCCCACAAGTGTCCCCATTTTGGAAACTAGAACCCCCAAGAAACTTATCTAGATGCATAGTGAGCACTTTATACCCCAGGTGCTTCACAAATTGATCCGTAAAAATGGAAAAGTACTTTTTTTCACAAAAAAGTTCTTTTAGCCTCATTTTTTTCAATTTCACATGTGCAACAGAATAATATGGATCCTAAAATTTGTTGGGCAATTTCTCCTGAGAACACCGATACCTCATATGTGGGGGTAAATGTTATGGACCTGGTGGTTAGGAGCACCTGGAACGACCTGATGGTTAAACTCACACAGGACAAGCTCTGGGAAGTGGGAGCTCTGCTGACAGCAACCCCTAATCCTATCACACAACTAGAAATAGCCGTGGAGCATACCTAACACGACCTAGACACCTCTTCACAGCCTAAGAGCTAACTAGCCCTAAAGATAGAAAATAAAGCCTACCTTGCCTCAGAGAAATTCCCCAAAGGAAAAGGCAGCCCCCCACATACATTGACTGTGAGTAAAGATGAAAGTCACAAACACAGAAATGAAACAGGTTTCAGCAAAGGGAGGCCAGACTTACTAAACAGACTGAGGATAGGAAAGGTATCTTTGCGGTCAGCACAAAAAACTACAAAAAGACCACGCAGAGTGTGCAAAAAGACCTCCGCACCAACTCACGGTGCGGAGGTGCCACTCTGCATCCCAGAGCTTCCAGCTAGCAAGGCAAAATCATGATAACCAGCTGGACAAGGAAACAATGAACAAATAGTTAACTAGCAGGGACTTAGCTTCTGCTGGAGTAGACAGGTCACCAGAAAGATCCAAGAGCGAACTGAACCAGTACAAGAACATTGACAGCTGGCATGGAGTAACGATCTGAGTGGAGTTAAATAGAGCAGCCAGCCACAGAATAAACTACGTCACCTGTGGAAGGAACCTCAGAAGCAGCAGCTCCACTCACAGCCACCAGAGGGAGTCCATGGACAGAACTCGCCGAAGTACCATTCATGACCACAGGAGGGAGTTCGATAACAGAATTCACAACAGGTAAACCACTGTTTGGGCGCACGGCAGAGCTCGGAAGGGAAGGAGCGCCATTTGACTTTTTGAATGAAAAACTAGCTTCAATCGTTAGCGGACACCATGTCGCATTTGGATAGCCCGTGTATGCCTAAACATTGGAGTTCCCCCACAAGTGACCCCATTTTGGAAACTAGACCCCCAAAGGAACTTATCTAGATGTGTTGTGAGCACTTGGAACCCCCAAATGCTTCACAGAAGTTTATAACGCAGAGCCGTGAAAATAAAAAATCATTTTTCTTTCCTCAAAAATGATTTTTTAGCCCGCAATTGTTTTATTTCTACAAGGGTAACAGGAGAAATTGGACCAAAAAAGTTGTTGTTCCGTTTGTCCTGAGTACGCTGATACCCCATATGTGGGGGTAAACCACTAATTGGGCAAACTTCTGGGCTCAGAAGGGAAGTAGTGACATTTTGGAATGCAGACTTTGTTGGAATGGTCTGCGGGAGTCACGATGCATTTGCAGAGCCCCTGATGTGCCTTAACAGGAGAAACCCCCCCAGAAATGACCCCAGTTTGGAAACTAGACCCCCCAAGGAACTTATCTAGATGTGTGGTGAACACTTTGAACCCCCACGTGCTTCACAGAAGTTTATAACGCAGAGCCGTGAAAATAAAAAATCATTTTTCTTTCCTCAAAAATGATTTTTTAGCCCGCAATTTTTTATTTTCACAAGGGTAACAGGAGAAATTGGACCCCAAAAGTAGTTTTCCAGTTTGTCCTGAGTACGCTGATACCTCATATGTGGAAGTAAACCCCTATTTGGGCACACTTTGGGGCTCGGAAGGGAAGTAGTGACGTTTTGAAATGCAGACTTTGATGGAATGGTCTGCAGGCGTCACGTTGCGTTTGCAGAGCTCCTGATGTGCCAAAACAGTAGAAACCCCCCACAAGTGACCCCATTTTGGAAACTAGACCCCCCAAGGAACTTAGCTAGATGTGTGGTGAGTTAGGGGGGGAATTAGTTCTTTATAAGAGGAAAGAGGAGAAGGAGAAGAAATGGTACAAAACTGAACCCAGATGATTTGTTACAAGATAGAGAGATGGTAAGTATACTTATTAGAATGCCAGACAAAACATCCGGCTTAGTAAAAGATCGAATATACACATACAAGACATTCAATTCATATGGATGCCTGTAAGACTCAGGTATATCAATGTGCCCGGATGTCAATGTCAAAAGCTTATCGTAGGACACCCCCGTACTCAGACAAGATTCAGCCCTAATGGTCAATAAAGGTTTATGAAGCCAGGACCTAATAAGGCCTAAACAGTAAAATACACATCCCCAGGCTAGGCCTATTATTACAGGATTTATTATTGTTAAGATTAAGTTAGATAGACTTGCTCTTGGTACATAATTAACAGTATTTGGAATAGAAGATAATGCTTCATCCCTGTATGTGACCATGATATTATGAGCTGTTGCGCTGCTTATAGTGATACACATAAAAAATAACCATCAAAGAGAATGTCCCACAACAATGGATATCCAAACAAATATCTCAATAATCATGGAAACATCAATTACACACAGTCCCCAAGCCATATAAATAGTCAATTAAGAGAAGTTCAGATCTGCTTATAGAATCCTGTGAACAACAAATCTTCATTCAGACCAGATGGGGTTAGATTCTTGAGGTTATAGATCCACTTGGATTCACATCTGAGCATTTCCAGACTAATATCACCGCCCCTAATGTCTGGTTGCACTGATTCATGTCCTAAAATCTTGGTTCCACTAGATTGAGTTGTGAGCAGCCAAAAAGTGTGCTGCAACGGAGGAGAGCGTTTTGCCCTTTTCTTTATCCTTTTTCGCAGTCACAATAGTAGAGAAAGTGCTTTTGTATCCTTCTTTTTAATTCCTGTGTTGTCTGCCCAACATAGACTTTTGGACACCACTATTGGGGTGCTGCGTCACATGACGTGGCATCCATTGAGATGGTTTCAGATGAGTTGGACTACAGAGTTTGGGAACTGTTTAAAGGTGTTGGAAAGCCATTCCTGGTGACTAAGAAAATAGAAAGCTGCACACTCTGGATTGCTTAGAATGGTAAATCTAGAAAATTGGAATGTCATTACTACCATAGAAAATAGGTAAGTGCTATATTATGTACACATGGAATTTTGGAAAATTGGAACTGCAATATTGCTATAGAAAAATTTGCAGTGAAAAAGGTACTTAGCACATAACTTGGCCAATATATATGAGCCCAACTTCCACCGTCAAGGTGTACCTTATAGTTGGGTTCTGATAAGACACCTCTCTTGGACTAAAAGGCCGACAATTTATGGGGCAGGTGACTACTTGGTAAAGCTGTAACGAGAGTAAAAGAGGGGTACTTTGAGCAATCTAATACATATAACATTGTAGGTTATAGATAATTTAATGACAGAAATTGAATAATTGGTGGAGAAAGATTGAACTTGATGGACCCAGGTCTTATTTCAACCTATGTAACTATGTAATATTTAACACATTCCAGTTTGTTTGACATTTCCTTACTACCTGTTTATATAGGTGTTGCTCATGGTTTTACTGCCTTCAAACTGAATCTACAATGTGCACATTCCAACCAGAACAAAGAAAACCACTGCATGATCAGGGGTCCACGCTTTCGACTGCTACTTTCCTTTTTTGTTCAATTTTTCCATTGTATTTAAAGAATCCCAAGGAGCACTCTTTATATATTGCATACATTGCAAAATAAGGATTGCATAAAAGAAATAAAAAATGGCCACTATAACTAATTAGCATGCAGATCGTAGCTGTTCATCTGCAGCCAAGACATCCTCACCATATGACACATTGAAACGCCAAGTATAGACACCAGGCTGGTTGCGGCAGTGCCTGACAAGCATATTACACGTATTAATTAGGTACATTGCAGGAAATGCACTCATTTCAATCCTGAGGTTTCTTAAACTTTTTTTCTTTTTTTACTTCTTAGAGCACCATCTGGAGAGTCAGCTGCTAAATAGCATAACTGCCCACTGTAATTATTTATAAAATATATAGAAATTTTATAATAGGATATTTTCAAATCAGTAAAACAAAAAGTATCTGCAGTCAAAGCGATGATTTTTCAAACCAGTACAAATTGATATCACAAAAGTTTTTGTATCTATTATTACGAAATAAAGTCATTAGTTTCCTTAGTCAGTCAGAAAAACTGCATATATTAGATGTAGTAAAAACAGAAATATTCAGATTACCCTGCATATTAAGGGTCTTTTTTCCTACTGATGATACTTATAATATACTAGATGGTGGCCCGATTGTAACGCATCGGGTATTCTAGAATATGTATGTAGTTTATTTATGAAGATTTAAGAAAAATGCAATGAACACACAGAATTTTCAGGGTAAAATATTTACATTATCAGCGCAGCGGGGTTTAAATCCCGAGCCAATATCGCTGATTGGTCGTGGCTGGCCGGGCGTGACCAATCAGCGCAGCGAGGTTTAAATCTCGAGCCAAAATCGCTGATTGGTCGTGGTCGACCGGGCGCGACCAATCAGTGAAGCGTGGTTCAAATCCCGTGCCATTTCGCGGCCGGACTGCGCCTGTAGCTGATTGGTCGCGGGCAGCTAGCGAGACCAATCAGCGACGTGGGATTTCCGTTACAGACAAACAGACTGAATTAGACGATTATATAGTAGGAACCCGATGCGTTAGAATCGGGCCACCATCTAGTATTCAATAAACATTGGTGCTTACATTTATGTTTTAACCCATTGGACACACTGCCATTGTTTTTCTCCTGTCTTTGTTTTAAGAGTCAAAACTTTATTAGTCATCTATCGCTGTATGACAGCTTGTTTTCTACAGGATGACTTATAGTTTTCAAAGACACCATTTATTTTATCATATGATAAACTTAAAAACGGAGAACATTTTTCTTCTCTCCCTTACACACTGTCCTCCATGTTGCTCTCTCCCTCACAGACTGTCTTCCATGTTATTCTCTCCCTCACACACTGTCCTCCATGTTATTCTCTCCCTCACAGACTGTCCTCCATGTTATTCTCTCCTTCACAGACTGTCCTCCATATTATTCTCTCCCTCACAGACTGTCCTCCATGTTATTCTCTCCCTCACAGACTGTCCTCCATGCTATTCTCTCCCTCACAGACTGTCCTCCATGTTATTTTCTCCCTCACAGGCTGACCTTCATGTTATTCTCTCCCTCACAGACTGTTCTCCATGTTATTTTCTCCATCACAGACTGTCCTCCATGTTATTCTCTCCCTCACACACTGTCCTACATTTTAATCTCACCCTCACAGACAGACCTCCATGTTATTTTCTCCCTCACACACTGTCCTCCATGTTATTCTCTCCCTCACAGACTGTCCTCCATGTTATACTCTTCCTCACAGACTGTCCTCCATGTTATTCTTTCCCTCACAGACTGTCCTTCATGTTATTCTCTCCCTCACACATTGTCCTCCATGTTATTCTCTCGCTTACAAACTGTCCTTCATGTTATTCTCGCCCTCACAGACTGTCCTCCATGTTATTCTCTCCCTCACAAACTGTCCTCCATGTTATTCTCTCCCTCACAGACTGTCCTCCATGTTATTTTCTCCCTTACAGACTGTCCTCCATGTTATTCTCTCCCTCACAGACTGTCCTACATTTTATTCTCGCCCTCACAGACTGACCTCCATGTTATTTTCTCCCTCACACACTGTCCTCCATGTTATACTCTCCCTAGCAGACTGTCCTCCATGTTATTCTTTCCCTCACACACTGTCCTACATTTTATTCTCGCCCTCACAGACTGACCTCCATGTTATTTTCTCCCTCACACACTGTCCTCCATGTTATTCTCTCCCTCACAGACAGTCCTCCATGTTATTCTCTCCCTCACACACTGTCCTCCATGTTATTCTCTCCCTCGCAGAGTGTCCTTCATGTTATTCTCGCCCTCACAGACTGTCCTCCATGTTATTCTCTCCCTCACACACTGTCCTCCATGTTATTCTCTCCCTCACAGACTGACCTCCATGTTATTTTCTCCCTCACACACTGTCCTCCATGTTATTCTCTCCCTCACAGACAGTCCTCCATGTTATTCTCTCCCTCACACACTGTCCTCCATGTTATTCTCTCCCTCACAGACTGTCCTTCATGTTATTCTCGCCCTCACAGACTGTCCTCCATGTTATTCTCTCCCTCACACACTGTCCTCCATGTAATTCTCTCCCTCACAGACTGACCTTCATGTTATTCTCTCCCTCACAGACTGTCCTCCATGTTATTCTCTCCCTCACAGACTGTCCTTCATGTTATTCTCGCCCTCACAGACTGTCCTCCATGTTATTCTCTCCCTCACAGACTGTCCTCCATGTTATTCTCTCCCTCACAGACTGACCTTCATGTTATTCTCTCCCTCACAGACTGTTCTCCATGTTATTCTCTCCCTCACAGACTGTCCTCCATGTTATTCTCTCCCTCACACACTGTTCTACATTTTATTCTCACCCTCACAGACTGACCTCCATGTTATTTTCTCCCTCGCAGACTGTCCTCCATGTTATTCTCTCCCTCACAGACTGTCCTTCATGTTATTCTCTCCCTCACAGACTGTCCTCCATGTTATTCTCTCGCTTACAGACTGTCCTTCATGTTATTCTCGCCCTCACAGACTGTCCTCCATGTTATACTGTCCCTCACAGACTGTTCTCCATGTTATTCTCTCCCTCACAGACTGACCTTCACGTTATTCTCTCCCTCACAGACTGTTCTCCATGATATTCTCTCCCTCACAGACTGTCCTCCATGTTATTCTCTCCCTCACACACTGTCCTACATTTTATTCTCGCCCTCACAGACTGACCTCCATGTTATTTTCTCCCTCACACACTGTCCTCCATGTTATTCTCTCCCTCACAGACAGTACTCCATGTTATTCTCTCCCTCACACACTGTCCTCCATGTTATTCTCTCCCTCACAGACTGTCCTTCATGTTATTCTCGCCCTCACAGACTGTCCTCCATGTTATTCTCTCCCTCACACACTGTCCTCCATGTAATTCTCTCCCTCACAGACTGACCTTCATGTTATTCTCTCCCTCACAGACTGTCCTCCATGTTATTCTCTCCCTCACAGACTGTCCTTCATGTTATTCTCGCCCTCACAGACTGTCCTCCATGTTATTCTCTCCCTCACAGACTGTCCTCCATGTTATTCTCTCCCTCACAGACTGACCTTCATGTTATTCTCTCCCTCACAGACTGTTCTCCATGTTATTCTCTCCCTCACAGACTGTCCTCCATGTTATTCTCTCCCTCACACACTGTTCTACATTTTATTCTCACCCTCACAGACTGACCTCCATGTTATTTTCTCCCTCGCAGACTGTCCTCCATGTTATTCTCTCCCTCACAGACTGTCCTTCATGTTATTCTCTCCCTCACACATTGTCCTCCATGTTATTCTCTCGCTTACAGACTGTCCTTCATGTTATTCTCTCCCTCACACATTGTTCTCCATGATATTCTCTCCCTCACAGACTGTCCTCCATGTTATTCTCTCCCTCACACACTGTCCTACATTTTATTCTCGCTCTCACAGACTGACCTCCATGTTATTTTCTCCCTCACACACTGTCCTCCATGTTATTCTCTCCCTCACAGACTGTCCTCCATGTTATACTCTCCCTCACAGACTGTCCTCCATGTTATTCTTTCCCTCACAGACTGTCCTTCATGTTATTCTCTCACACACTGTCTTCCATGTTATTCTCTCCCTTACATACTGTCCTTCATGTTATTCTCGCCCTCACAGACTGTCCTCCATGTTATTCTCTCCCTCACAAACTGTCCTCCATGTTATTCTCTCCCTCACACACTGTCCTCCATGTTATTCTCTCCCTCACACACTGTCCTACATTTTATTCTCGCTCTCACAGACTGACCTCCATGTTATTTTCTCCCTCACACACTGTCCTCCATGTTATTCTCTCCCTCACAGACTGTCCTCCACGTTATACTCTCCCTCACAGACTGTCCTCCATGTTATTCTTTCCCTCACAGACTGTCCTTCATGTTATTCTCTCACACACTGTCTTCCATGTTATTCTCTCCCTTACATACTGTCCTTCATGTTATTCTCGCCCTCACAGACTGTCCTCCATGTTATTCTCTCCCACACAAACTGTCCTCCATGTTATTCTCTCCCTCACACACTGTCCTCCATGTTATTCTCTCCCTCACAGACTGTCCTCCATGTTTTTCTCTGCCTCACAGACTGTTCTTCATGTTATTCTCGCTCTAGTATATGTATGTAGTTTATTTATGAACGCTGATTGGTCGAGGCCAGCCAGGCGTGACCAATCAGCGATGCGGGATTTTGGTTACAAACAGACCCTTAGACAATAATATATAGACTAGATGGTGGCCCAATTCTAACGCATCGGGTATTCTAGAATATGCATGTCCCCGTAGTATATGGACAATGATGATTCCAGAAATTCGCGGCAGACTGTGCCCATCGCTGATTGGTCGAGGCAACCTTTATGACATCATCGTCGCCATGGCAACCGTTATGACATCTATGTCGATACTGTGCCCGTTGCTGATTGGTCGAGGCCCAGCGGCCTCGACCAATCAGATGCGGGATGTCTACGTCCTTTATGACATCGTCGCTGTGCCCGTCGCTGATTGGTCGAGGCCTGGCGGCCTCGACCAATCAGAGATGCGGGATTTCTACGTTGATACTGTGCCCGTCGCTGATTGGTCGAGGCCTGGCAGCCTCGACCAATCAGAGACGCGGGATTTCCAGGACAGACAGACAGCGAATCGGGTATTCTAGAATATGCATGTCCCCGTAGTATATGGACAATGATGATTCCAGAATTCGCGGCAGACTGTGCCCGTCGCTGATTGGTCGAGGCAACCTTTAGGACATCATCGTCGCCATGGCAACCATTATGACATCTACGTCGATACTGTGCCCATTGCTGATTGGTCGAGGCCTGGCGGCCTCGACCAATCAGACGAGGGATATCTACGTCCTTTATGACATCATCGTCACTGTGCCCGTCGCTGATTGGTCGAGGCCTGGCGGCCTCGACCAATCAGAGAGGCGGGATTTCCAGGACAGACAGAAAGACAGACAGACAGACAGACGGAAAAACCCTTAGGCAATTATATATATAGATATTTTTCACTCTTTATTGAAGGTAAGTGGCTGGGATCCTCAATCTCTCAAGCTGCTTACTAAAGCAGTAATTGTAAATCTGCAGCTGCATCCCCTTCCTACCCTTTCCTTTATTTACCATTTCATACTAGTTGTAATTTTGATTGACTGGGTAGCTCTGTGATCATACTGATAGACCACGTGGAAAAGTTGTGGATGGAGCTTTATCTTTGTAAGGCAACTAGGGAGTTAGAGCAGCAGAAACTCTACAATAGTTTTTTGTTTAAACCCGTTTGCGCTACAGACAATTTATTTTTGAGCTTTGTTTTCTGAGAAACAACTTTGTTTTCTACTATATAATGTACTTTAGATTAGAAGAAAATCTATGCTGGGTGAATTGGCAAAAAAAATGCAATTTTTGCAAAGTTCAATTTTTATGGCCTTCACTGTAACTTTAGATCTGCAGGTCATTACAGTGACGGCAATTGCAAATGTATGTGCTTTTCATATGTTACAAAATTGCTAATTTTCTGTTAAGAAAGATTTTTGGGGGCTTTCTTTTGCAGAGTGAGCTGTGGGTTTTAGGCCATGTTCACACGTTCCTGATTTCCCTGCTGTTTTTTCTGCACTAAAAACCGTAGCTCTTGGCAGAAAACGCAGGTGCGTTTTTTGGTGCTTTTTGGTGCGTTTTTTGATGCGTTTTTTGATGCGGTTTTTAGTGCAGTTTTTATGCAGTTTTCTCTGCAGAGTGTGTGTTTTCTAGGAAGTTTTTTTAGGGTTAAAATGGCTGAAAATACCCTAACCCTACCCCTAACCCTACCCCTAACCCTACCCCTACCCCTACCCCTAACCCTACCCCTAACCCTGACCCTATCCCTAACCCTGATTCTAACTGTAGTGGGGGAAAAAAAAAATTCTTTATTTTATTATTGTTACTACCTATGGGGGTGATAAAGGGGGGGGGGGGGCATTTACCTTTTTTTATTTTGATCACTGTGAGGTTATCACAGTGCTCAAAATGTGCCCGGAACGAATCTGCCGGCCGGCAGATTCCGCGGGCGCACTGCGCATGCGCCCGCCATTTTGGAAGATGGCGGCGCCCAGGGAGAAGACGGCCGGACGGACACCGGGAGGCCCGGTAAGTATAAGGGGGGGAGATTAGGGCATGGGGGGCGTCGGAGCACGGGGGGTGGCATCGGAGCATGGGGGGGTGGGATTGGGGCACAGGGGGCAGCCACACTCCGCCCACGCACTTCCTGCTGCAGCGGTTCTGCACCACAAACCGCAGAAAACCCGCAGATATTTTTTTCGTCTGCGGGTTTTACTGCGGGTTTGACCTCACAATGGAGGTCAATGGGTACAGAACCGCTGCAGTTCCGCTGCAGTTCCGCAAAAAGAAGTGACATGGTACTTCTTTTTTACCGCAGCTATTCAGCGCGGCTTTTTTCGGGATTTTCCGCAATGTGGGCAAAGCAGTTCCTGTTTTCCATAGGGTACATTGTAATCTACCCTGCATGGAAAACAGCTGCGGACCCGCAGCGGCAAAATCGTGGCGGTTCCGCATTAAAAAAAGGATTGTGTGAACATGGCCTTAAGGGTGGACACAACATTTTTCTGGCTTTTAAAAAAACAGAATTAATCACTTTATATTTTTAAAACTTGGAGTTCTCTGGTTGCTGTGAAAGTAAATATGTTTTTGTACACTGTAATACTAAAGTATTATAATAATATAATAGTAATTTTTGTTTCTATAACACCAACATATTCTATAACACTTTACAAGGGATCAAGCCATCTCTAGTTTAATACGTGGAGAGGGACTAACAATATTAATGGGAAATGGTGGAATGGAATAGATTTTTTTTTTAATTTTCTAAATACGTTTTTAAATATTTTTCACATTTTTTTTAGTCCACTTGGGGACTTGAACTAGAGATCACTTGATCCCTTGTTTATTCAATCAATCATTTTTAGAGCAGGATGTCAAAAATAAATGTATGGTAAATTGAGCCTCAAAGGTCCATAATATTTCAATATTAGTTGTTGCAAATGCTTTGCAGTCCCTTTTCCTTTTCAGATTTCAAAATCTTTGATGGGAAGCCGTTATCAGAAAATTAATTATTGTTTAAATCAGAATTTTATATTACATTTTTTTTAAATGATGGTATTTTTGTCATATCTTGATCTTCATTTAACCCCTTAGTGACGGAGCCAAATTTTTGAAATCTGACTAGTGTCACTTTATGTGGTAATAACTCTGCAACGCTTCAACAAATCCCAGTGATTTTGAGAATGTTTTATTGTGACACATTATACTTTATGAAAATAGTAAATTTAGGTCAATATGTTTTGTGTTTATTTATAAAAAATATCAAAAATTTGAGAAAAATGTTAAAAAATTAGCAATTTTCAAACTTTGAATGATTATCCCTTTAATCCAGATGGCCATACCATAGCAATCCATTAATAAATAACATTTTCCACATGTCGGCTTTACATCAGCACCATTTGTAAAATGTTATTATATTTTGTTAGCTTTTAGGAGGATTAAAAATGTAGCAACAATTTTTCATTTTTTCAAGGAAATTTACAACATTTATTTTTTTAGGGACTAATCCATGTTTGAAGTCACTTTAGGGGTCTCATATATTGGGAAACCCCCAAACGTGATACCATTTTAAAAACAGCACCCCCTGACATATTGAAAACTGCAGTCAGGTAGTTTATTAACTCTTCAGGTGCTTTACCGGAATTAATGCAAAGTGGCATGATAGGAATGAAAATGTGCATTTTTACCACCTAAATGTCTCTAACTTCTGAACAGATTACTACAGCAATCAGACTCTAAGGCCGCTATTTGGTCATGAATTGCCATGGCAAACATCAGGACCACAAAATCAAGATCTGAGGGCAGCAATTTGGATAAAGAGGAAGCCCCCACACTCTGATAACCATTTATAATGATGTAGTCACTATTGACAGCAGCATCTAAGGGGTTAAACAGAGTTGGACGGTGCAAACACTGATCGTGGCTGATGCAGCACGTTTTAAGCTACTGTATAGTGTACAGCCGGCAGCTGCTGGATTGTCACCTGTATAAGGAGGCTATAATCTTATATCTCAGGTCAGTTAAAAGGTGTATCGGCTGTCATTAAGGGGTTAACAAAATAACAATGATCTTGTAATTTTCATCCTAGCTACTAGGGCTTTTTTTAAGCGGATATTTCTTGTCCTTTCAGAAAGAGTTTTCATCAAGGCTTCTCATCATTAAACAAAGGATTACAATGAAGATGTCACAGCTGACCCTGCTCCCCCCCTTCACAATGACCTTCACACATCCCCATTAGATAATTCAATACAAAAGATAGAGTCAGGGTCATTACATTGTGGCTATGTACATGTGTTGTTTCCTGTGAAAAAAAAATCCAGGAAATTAGAGTCTAAAAAAGACCCAGAGGCCAATATGAAAATTTGTTTATGTTTAATATAGGCTGTGGGAAAAAAAAATTAAATCTGTATTGGTGGCATTACCCCGGCATAGCACCGAGAGGAATCTTAGGGGAATTCTAAGCAATTTACAGCCTCCCACACGTCATCCATTAGGGGAAAGAGAAGAGACCAGAGATTAATCTCAGGTTTTCCACGTCTGCTCGCCTGGTGTGCAACATTTCTTATCAGAGGGTTCCTCTTTCCAAGAAGCAGCCAGCGCCATTACTGTCTCACCTCAGCGTGGAACAAGAAGCAGTTTTAACCCTCATGATGCCAGACAGCTCAAGCTTGTAAGTCCTGCACCAACTTCTCCTCTTTTAATGTTGGCCTCACAAGAATACAGCGCCACAAGTCTCCCTGTACTCTCACCGAAGCCCACAATCTCAGCAACACTTGCTTCACAGGGGATTTTACTCCCCTCCCAGCCACTGGGGATTGTGATATGGGGCATGCCATAATTGAATTGAACCATCATATTTTGTTTATCCCAGACAAGGAGCAATATATACAGAGGCTGGAGACCACATGCAAAACTGAAATACATTCCCTCACTTCTAGCCTGGCACAACGTACTGACAAGGTACAGAGATTGGAGGATGATGTCATACAAGTTGTGGCCATCATAATGCTCATAAAGAAACACTGGATCTTCACAGCCAGCCAATACAAAGTCTGTTTAATATGGTTGATGACCTAAAAAAAAAATCACAATTGCAGCAATAATATCCAGATAACGCATCAATGCACAAACGATTATGCCAACACTGCGGACATTATTCAATAATATCCTTGGTGGTATTGATAAGGAGCTGGAGAGTGACATGGTTCCATGAACTCTAGGTTCCATAAATTCATAACCCCACTAACATAGCTGAAGCACTTTGTTGCTATTATAGCTGACTATATAATATTCATGGAAAATACCACAACATGCTATGCCATCTTGAAACAAAATTTGACAAATATATTATGGACATTGCTCTTCCTTCCTTACAGATGCCTGAGCGGGAGGTACTAGACAAACCTTTCACTGAAGAAGAGATAAGAGAGGCCATTAAATCAGATGAATTCAATAAGATTTTATAAGATGTTTGCATCACAGTTATTACAATTTTTCATAAAAGTGTTCAATGAAATCTCAGAAGAGTCTCTTTTTACCCCCAATAATAATTTTTATAATAATAATTTTTATTTATATAGCGCCAACATATTCCGCAGCGCTTTACAAATTATAGAGGGGACTTGTACAGACAATAGACATTACAGCATAACAGAAATACAGTTCAAAACAGATACCAGGAGGAGTGAGGGCCCTGCTCGCAAGCTTACAAACTATGGGGAAAAGGGGAGACACGAGAGGTGGATGGTAACAATTGCTTTAGTTATTCGGACCAGCTATAGTGTAAGGCTCGGGTGTTCATGTAAAGCTGCATGAACCAGTATGTAGCAGTACAGACACAGAGGGCTAATACTGCATAAAGTGTATGAGAACATGATGCGAGGAACCTTTTTTTTTTTTTTTTTATTATAAATAGGCCACACAGGGATCGTTAGGTTAATGCATTGAGGCGGTAGGCCAGTCTGAACAAATGAGTTTTTAGGGCACGCTTAAAACTGTGGGGATTGGGGATTAATCGTATTAACCTAGGTAGTGCATTCCAAAGAATCGGCGCAGCACGTGTAAAGTCTTGGAGACGGGAGTGGGAGGTTCTGATTATTGAGGATGCTAACCTGAGGTCATTAGCGGAGCGGAGGGCACGGGTAGGGTGGTAGACTGATACCAGGGAGGAGATGTAGGGTGGTGCTGAGCCATGGAGTGCTTTGTGGATGACGGTAGTAGTTTTGTACTGGATTCTGGAGTGGATGGGTAGCCAGTGTAATGACTGGCACAGGGTAGAGGCATCGGTGTAACGGTTGGTGAGGAATATGATCCTGGCTGCAGCATTCAGGACAGATTGGAGCGGGGAGAGTTTTGCAAGAGGGAGGCCGATTAGTAGAGAGTTACAATAGTCCAGACGAGAATGAATAAGTGAAACAGTCAGAGTTTTTGCAGAGTCGAAAGTAAGAAAAGGGCGAATTCTAAAAATGTTTTTGAGATGCAGGTAAGAAGAGCGAGCCAGTGATTGGATGTAGGGGGTGAATGAAAGGTCAGAATCAAGGATGACCCCAAGGCAACGGGCATGTTGCTTTGGAGTAATGGTGGAACCGCAATCACTTGAAACTCACATAACTGTTTTAGCAAATCCTGGAAAAGAACTGAAGACCTGCTACGGGACACATTTTCTATTAAAAATGACATGAGGCAAGGGTGCCCCTTATAACTTCTCCCATACACATTGATGATGGAACATTTAGCGGTAGCATTACACAAAAATCCAGATATTAGTGGAGTTACTATATCACTATACACTGGGTTTATACATAGATGACTCTTGCTCTATGTTTCAGATCTAATGATTTAATTCCCTCTTTAACAAAGGAATTCAAAGAATTTGGCCAGGTAAGCAATTTTAACCCCTTAACGTACTTATTCCTATCATAAAAATACAGCGCCCCCTAGAATCAGAAAACCTCAGGGGTCTCAGCTACCCGTGGTAGCTGAAACCCTGGAGAACATGATCGGGATCGGATTTTATGGTCCTCTGTCACGTGATCGCCGTTATTCACCTAATAACCTCCCCCAAAAATTCTTATTTAAAATAAATTTCTCTCTTCTCTGATATGATCCAACATGCCAGAGAAGAGAAAAATGAGGTTCCTCGAGCCTGCCCGATACCTACGCCATCTCCGGGCCATCCTGTTCCATCCACCAGCCCTCCGCATCATCTTCCTGGAAAAAATGGCAGGTGCATACGCAGTGTGCCCGCCGAGATCTGTCGGCTGGTACTTGGCAACAATAGGGAATTTTTCCTATTGGTTCCTTTTGCTCACGGTCATACACCCTATCACAGTGATAAAAATGCTAAATCAAATCCCCTTTGTTACCCCCTTAGTTAGATAAAAATTTTAAATAAAAAAATTTAATTTTTTTCCATTCTCTGCAGTTAGGGTTGGGGTTACGGTTAGAGTTAGGGCTAGGGTTGTGGTTAGGGTTGTGTTAGGGTTGGAGTTAGAATTGTTTTTTTTCAAAAGTAATAATATAAAATGATGACGATATGATGGCTAGTGTTGAGCGCAAGTGCTCGCTTGAGTTTGAGTCAGGTGCTGGAGTATGCATGAACTATTGCAGATCCCCTCATGTGTTTTTTTGTATCTAACAGCTGCAAAACATGAGGGGCAGGGACTTGAGCATGTCACTCAAGCACCGGCAATATTTGGTGCATACCCGAACACCCAATGCAAACTCAACACTAATAACGACATATTCAATATGACGATCTAATGTTATCAAATTCTGTGTTGTATCTGTGCATTCAAAATGCTCACTATACCCCTGGACAAGATTCTTGAGGGTGTGGTTTCCAAAATGGGGTCACTTGTAGGGGATTTCGACTGTTTAGGCACATTAGGGGCTCTCCAAATGCGACATGGCGTCTGGTCTTAATACCAGCCATTTTTGCATTCAAAAAGTCAAATGGTGCTCCTTCTCTTCCGAGCTCCCAAATAGTGGAATTCCCCCACATACGGGCGTATTCAGGAGAAATTGCACAACATACTTTGTGGTCCTTTTTCTCCTGTTAACCTTGTGAACATAAAACAGTTTGGGTCTAAAGTACATTTTTTGAGAAAAAAGATAAATGTTCATTTTTCCTTCCTCATTGCTTCAGTTCTCGTGAAGCAACTGAAGAGTAAATAAAGTCCTTGAATGTCATTTTGAACACTTTAAGGTTTGCAGTTTTTAGAATGGCGTCACTTTTTGGTACTTCCTGTCATATAGGGCCCTTAAAGTCACTTCAAATGTGAGGTGGTCCCTAAAAAAATGTTTTTGTAAATTTTGTTGGAAAAATGAGAAATCACTGGTCAACTTTTAACCCTTCTAACTTTCCAACCAAAAAATGATGTTTCCAAAATTGTGCTGATGTAAAGTAGACAACTGGGAAATGTTATTTATTAACTATTTTGTGTGACCTAACCCTCTGATTTAAAGGGAACCTGTCACTCCCAAAATCGAAGGTGAGCTAAGTCCACGAGCATCAGGGGCTTATCTACAGCAGTCTGGAATGCTGTAGATAAGCCCCCGATGTATCCTAAAAGATGAGAAAAAAAGGTTAGATTATACTGACCCAGGGGCGGTCCTGCTGCTGTCCGGTCCGATGGGCGTTGCAGGTCCAGATCGGGGAATCCTATCTTCATCAGATGACGTCCTCTTCTTGTCTTCGTGTTGCGGCTCTGGCGCAGGCGTACTTTGTCTGCCCTGTTGAGGGCAGAGCAAAGTACTGCAGTGTGTAGGCGCTGGGCCTCTCTGACCTTTCCTGGTGCCTGCACACTGCAGTACTTTGCTCTGCCCTCAACAGTGCAGACAAAGTACGCCTGCACCAGAGCCGCAGCGTGAATGCAAGAAGAGGATGTCATCGTAAGAATATGGGAGGCCCCAGACCGGACCTGCGACGCCCATCGGACTGACCGCAGCAGGAACACCCCTGGGTGAGTATAATCTAACCTCTTTTTCTCATCTTTTAGGATACATCGGGGGCTTATCTACAGCATTACAGATGACATCCTCTTCTTGCATTCATGCTGTGGCTCCAGTGCAGGCTTACTTTGTCTGCACTGTTGAGGGCAGAGCAAAGTACTGCAGTGCGCAGCCCCGGGAAAGGTCAGAGAGGCCCGGTGCCTGCGCACTGCAGTACTTTGCTCTGCCCTCAACAGGGCAGACAAAGTATGCCTGCACCAGAGCCGTAGCGTGAAGACAACAAGATGACGTCATCTGATGAAAATAGGAGGCCCCGGGCTGGATCTGTGATGCCCATCGGAGCGGACCACAGCAGGAACGTCCCTGGTTGAGTATAATCTAACCTCTTTTTCTCATCTTTTAGGATACATTGGGGGCTTATCTACAGCATTACAGAATGCTGTAGATAAGCCCCTGATGCTGGTGGGCTTAGCTCACCTTCAATTTTGGGGGTGACAGGTTCCCTTTAAGAGCACAAAAATTACAAGTTTGAAAATTGTAAAATGTTATAAATGTTTGCCAAATTTCGTTTTTTTTTCATAAAATAAACGCAAGTCATATCGAATAAATTTTACCACTGTCATGAAGTACAATATGTCATGAAAAAAAAGTCTCAGAATCAGTGGGAACCATTGAAGAGTTTTAGAGTTATAACCACATAAAATGACAGTGGTCAGAATTGTAAAATTTGGCCTGGTCATTAAGTTCAAAATTGGCTCTGTCACAAAGAGGTTAAAGTCAACTACTGCAAAACAGAAGCCATGAACATAACTTTTAACAATGAACTGACACAACAACTAGTTTCTAACTTTCCTTTTAAGTGTCAGACAGATGCAATGAAGTACCCAGGTACACAAATTGAAACTTGGATGATCTGTATTGTTTAAATTATAGCTCCAACCTTGAACAACCTCTTCAAAATCTAATGAATTATAACTTGAAAACCTTGTCCTGGTTTGTTTGTATTTATGTGAACAAAATGGAAAATTTTGCCAAAACTTCTTTATATATTCCAGACAGTTCCTGTCGTCGCTCCTCAGACCTTTTCCTTCTGTCTCAACAAAACTTTTAGCAAATTTGTATAGGGAACGTCGAGGCCTAGGAAACATTTTAAAATATTGTGTCTTCTTAACAAAAAATGGATGCTAACCTGCATGAGCTAAAAAAATACCATCAGTCTGCGATTCTAATGAGAGCAGTTGACTGTTTCCGTTCTGTGGAAAATAAGCAATGGGTGAAACTGGAAAGGGAGTCCTCTCCCTGAACACTCCTACCTGATTGTTACCTTTTATCGACAAAATTCAAGTACAAACTAAACAATTACCAATACTCACTCAACATTTTTTGCAAACATGGGAGCAAGTCTTAATCTCATCATCTGTATCATGTAGGTTGGGTACATTAATGCCCTTGTTTGATAAACCAGATTTCCCCTCTGCTTCAGGTGCGGACTCATTTCTAATCTGGGACAGATCTGCTGGGGTTGGGCTGAGACATGTTCTCATGGGATCAAGCTATTTTCCTTCCTTTGCTGAACATCATGCCTCTTGTCCAGGTAGTCGTCTATCCTGGCTGGCATATTTCCAGCTCAGATTATTTATAAATTCTCACCAATTTCTGACTAATATAATGCATAAACTCACTCCTTTCGAAATCTTGAAAGGGTGGTCCAAAAGAAAATAATTTTTCCCTATCTATTTAGTGCCATAAACTAAGCTATTTTCTAATATACTTGCTTTAAAAAATTCCCTACCATTCCCCAAGTACACTATCTAGCTACTTTGTATTTTTTTCTGTACTTCCTGTCTGATGATGATTTGTTTGATTATCACCAGTGCATGCTGGGATACTCAAAGTTTCATGAGAGCAGGGAGAAGAGGCTGTAGTTATGGTCACAGTCCCTGCCCCTTCCTGAAATAAAGCATCATCCAGGTCCCAGTTTATATTGTGTATCAGTCATTTTTTTACTTTTTACCCTGGATTCTTCCAGTGCATTTGGATTTATTGGATCTACAGGGTACTACTATCAAGGTTTCATCAAGTCATGTTTTGATAATTTATTTATTTACTTTTTGTTATTTATTTATACTTGGGAACATTACATGGTATTTCCTTTATTGGGATAGCCCTTTGTCATCTCTTTTCAGGCTTTTCACATTAACCCCTTAACAACCAGAGGTATTTTTGGCTTTGTATTTTCATTTTTTGTTCCCCTTCTTCCCAGAGCATAACTTTTTTATTTTTTGGTCAAACTGACCATGTGAGGGCTTGTTTTTTGTGGGGTGAGTTGTACTTTTGAACGACACCATTGGATTTACCATGTCGTGTACTCGAAAATGGGAAAAAAATTCCAAGTGTGGTGAAATTGCAAAAAAAAGTGCAATCCCACACTTGTTTTTTGTTTTGTTTTTTTACAAGGTTCACTAAATGCTAAAATTGACCTGAGTTCATAGACACCAAACATGTCTAGGTTCCTTTTTATCTAAGTGGTGAAAAAAATTCCAAACTTTGTTAAAAATAAAAATAAAATTGCACCATTTTCCGATACCCGTAGCGCAGGGGTGGTTAACCTCAGGCCCCAGGGCCATTTACAGCCCTTGATGACTGTTTATTAGGCCCTGGAGCAGATTTTCAGGGACAGGAGCTGTATTTTGATTGCCACAAGCTCATTAATTTCTTCTTGCTCTGCACACACACGCAGTGTTCACTACTGAACAGTGAAGGGCATGCAATGAAAGATTACGTCCTGAAACCAGTGCCAGAGTCAGGATGCACTTTGTGGGCAGAGTTTGTATGGTCTCCGAAGGATGGTATAAATATCCAAATGGCCCTTCACAGAAAAAAGATTCCCCATCCCTGGCGTAGCGTCTCCATTTTTCGTGATCTCCGGCTGGGTGAGGGCTTACTTTTTTGTGCGCCGAGCTGATATTTTTAATGATACCATTTTGGTGCAGATACAATCGATATTGTAATTACATAAAAATATCGATATTACATTTTAATGCAATGTTCCAGCGACAAAAAGACATAATTCTGGCGTTTTCACTTTTTTTCTCGCTACGCCGTATAACGATCAGGTTAATCCTTTTTTTGTTGATAGATTGGGTGAATCTGAATGCGGAGATACCAAATATGTGTATGTTTGATTTTTTTAAATTGTTTTACTTTGAATGGGGGGTGATTTGAACTTTTATTTAATTATTTTTTTATATTTTTTAAATCTTTGTTTTTACTTTTGGCCCGCTTCAATAGCCTCCATGGGAGACTCAAAGCTGTCATAACTTGATCGAATCTGCAACATACAGGCTATGATCACATCACCTGAATGTAGCAGAATTACTCACTTGCTATGAGCACTGACCACCGGGCGGCGCTCATAGCAATCTGGCAGTGACAACCATACAGGTCTCCAGGAGACTTCTGGTTGTCATGCCGACCCGCAATCATGTGATGGGGTCACCGGTGGGCAGGATTTCCAGCATGATTGCTGGAAGCACATGTTAAGTGCCGCTGTTAGCGTTTGACAGCAGCATTTAAAGTGTTAATAGCCGCGGGTGGATCGCGATTCCAACCGCGGCGGTTCCGGGCACATGTCAGCTGTTCCAATCAGCTGACATGTGCTGGGAAAGATGTGGACTGCTGGAGCCCACATCAAAGAGAGTTATATTCTGCAGATCTACTAGTTCTCTGAATCCTTAGCTTTGCATTACCCCACTCACATAATTGACTGTCAGCTTTCCGTGTACGCTATGCATAGGCAGAAAGCTGCCAATCCATGCTGGGGTCCTTGAGCAGGCCAAGTAGTCTTCTAATGATAATCTCATGCTGATAAAAAAAATATTTTTATAAAAACTACACTTAGCAGCATAGTAAGTGATACTTCTCTGGAATAACAGTATCTGCCCCTACATCAAGATGCTCTTAGATCTGATGACAGATTCCCCGTAGCACAAAACCCAATTTAAACAATAGCTAATTTTCCGATAATAGTTTCCTTTCAAGTCAGACATGTACATACAATATAATCAAGAATACTTAGTGTTGTAAAGTATTAGAGAAGGTTAGCACTCTCCTTCACAAATGGGAGAGGCTTCCCAAACCCAGGTCATCAAATGAAAAATAAATAAAATCAAGTGAGGGATTGTTTACAATTGTCTTTACAGAAGGGTAAAATGTCCTAATTTTCTCCAGCCATGACCAGCTGAATTAATCATGTGTTCAAAAAGTTTCATGGCTGCATCATTTTTGTTGCAATGTTAAGGTCTTGATATCCCAGACATTTCACATATTAGGCTTATTGTATCTGTACTTTTTGGCTCAGAAAAGATGTGACAATAAAGAAAAACTGCCTTCTAAATCACCTTTATTAGACTATAACAAGTGTCTACTTCATTAAATGTATGATGTTTGGCTCCAATATGCAGTATATGAATTTTCTTGAATAGTTTTTTGAATGACCTTCTTGTCTTCTATTGAGGAGACCTTAAAAAGCCACATTATGATGGCGATGCCTTCCAGTTCTTTATAAACAAGAGTTTAATTAAAAATATAGCGAAACTTTCAGCCTCACTATTCTTTATTGCTGCTGCACCTTCAGCTCCGATATTAAACATAATGGCCAAGACTTGGTAAATTATCGGTTACTAGGCACAGGCTTTTTTATTTGAAAAATCCACCAGAAAAATGCCCCATTAGGCTAATGTGAAGTCTCCTTTCTTATTCCAAAGAACTACTCATGGACAATTCTCAATTAAGGAGACCACTAGGTCAGATAGGCTGTCCTCAGTCCTAGATCTGTCCTTGCTGTTTGCAACAATGCAATTCTTAATTACCTTACATGCTCGAGTGTAAGCTAACACGAGTATAAGCCGAGGCACCTAATTTTGCCACAAAAAACTGGGAAAACTTATTCACTACTATAGCTACTGATAAATTTAAAAAATAAAAATAGATACCAATAAAAGTAAAATTAATTGAGACATCAGTAGGCTAACTGTTTTTGAATATTTATTAAAAAGAAAAACATTAAACAAGCACTGTAACTATGTGCACACGTAGGAAATGTGGTGCAGAATTTTCTGCACTAAATCTGCATCTTCAGATTTGATGCAGTTTCTGTGCAGTTTCTGTGCAGTTTCTATGCAGTTTCTATGCAGTTTCTGCGCAGTTTCTATGCAGTTTCTGTGCAGTTTCTGTGCAGTTTTTGTGCAGTTTTTGTGCAGTTTCTGTGCAGTTTCTATGCAGTTTCTGTGCAGATTCTATGCAGTTTCTGTGCAGTTTCTGTGCAGTACAATGTAAATCAATGAGAAAAGAAAAAAGCTGTGCACATGGTGCAGAAAAATCTGCGCAGAAACGCTGCAGAACTGCACAAAAGAAGCGACGTGCACTTCTTTGAAATCTGCAGCGTTTCTGCGCAGATTTTTCTGCACCATGTGCACAGCTTTTTTCTTTTCTCATTGATTTACATTGTACTGTAAATCACAGTGCAGTTCTGCAGCGTTTCTGCAGCAGAAAAATCTGCTGCAGTTCTGCACCAATTCTGCACTAAATCTGCATCGTGTGCACATACCCAAAGTGGAAAAGAGGGTCAACAAAAACAATATGGTACTAACAACAATAACTTTAAAAGTACAAAAACTTTAGCTCAATGAGCAACCAAGCTAAAAACAAGAGTTCAAATCCTTCAAATTCACTGGATTCCTCATCATCTGTATGTCCAAACAGAGCTTCAGCTCCAGGTGGTAAGAGGTTATCAGCATAGACATTGTCATCATCACTGAGATTGTCATCACCGTCACTGCTGTCGTTCTAATACAAAGCGTTATCTTCACTGCCATCCATAGCATTACTAATGCCACATTTCTTGAAGGCCCGTTGCACCATGTCCTCTGGAATCTCTTCCCATGCATCACAAACCCGCTTTGCTCTTAATTCTATGTCCGTCTTCATCAGATTTCCAAGTTTTGTCAGTTGGGCTTGACCAGATGACATCCATTCATGCCACATCCTTCACACACGATCTTTGAAAGATTTATTTAAACACACATCTAGGGGCTGGAATACAGATGTGAGTCCACCTGGAATAACCGCCAAAGTAACTTCAGAAGACTTTGCCAATTTTTTTATGTCGTATGCCTCAAATGACATCATTAAACCACATTGAGCTTTTTTTGCTTTTGAAATCTTTTCCAAGTCCACTTTCATTTTCTGCCACTCCCTCACTTGTTTTTCGTTAACACAAAATTCCCTACTTGCAATACTGTTATTGCTTTCTTCTGCTCTTGACACAACCTTAAGTTTGAAGCCAGCTTCGTGTGACCTGCTTTTTTGTTTTGGTCCAGGATTAGAAGTATTGGGATCCATTTCTAACAAGATAAAAAAAAGACTTTAAAAAAGAAATCCATACCATAGCAAATAAATTCTCAAAATATGGTACGTACTGTATATTCAAGACCAGAGATATACTGGTACGTGTACTCAGCAATGCTTGGGCAAAGCAAGGAGGCTACATATTGAATCAATAGCCGCATATAATGCTCCATAAAGATTATGATGGACCCATATATTGCTCCATAAAGTTCATGCTGGGCCCCATAAGATGCTTCCATACAAAATATGCCCCATATAATGTTCCATAAAGCTCATGATGGGCCTATATAATGCTCCATAAAGTTCATGATGAACCCATATAATGCTTCATAAAGTTCGTGATGGGCCCATATAATGCTCCATCAAGTTCATGATGTGCCCATATAATGCTCCATAAAGTTCATGATGGGCCCATATAATGCTCTATAAAGTTAATGATCGGACCATATAATGCTCCATAAAGTTCATGATGTGCCCATATAATGCTTCATAAAGTTCATGAAGGGCCCATATAATGCTCCATAAAGTTCATGATGGGCCCATATAATGCTCCATAAAGTTCATGATGGGCCCATATAATGCTCCATAAAGTTTATGTTGTGCCGATATAATGCTTCATAAAGTTCATGATGGGCCCATATAATGCTCCAAAAAGTTCATGATGTGCCCATAAAATGCTCTATAAAGTTCATGATGTGCCCATATAATGCTCCATAAAGTACATGATGGGCCCATATAATGCTCCATAAAAGTTCATAATGTGTCCATATAATGCTCCATAAAGTTCATGATGGGTCCATATAATGCTCTATAAAGTTCATGATGGGCCCCGTAAGAGGCTCCTTACAAAAATATGCCCCATATAATGCTGCATAAAGGTTGATGATAGCTCTATAAGATGCTCATGATATCAGTGCAGTTTATGCTGATATGATTATATCCTATATTGCTGCTGCAAAAAAAAAAAAACATATTCACCTCTTGTCACTGACCTGTGCTCCTTAGCGTCATCGGCTCTCTGCAGAGCCAGAGCATGCGGAAGACACAGCGCGGCAGTGGAACGGGGACATGTGAATATCGCAAGTACCGGGGGCCTGAGCAAGCGGCAGTACAGGCACCTGGCCTCCATAGCATGCCGATGTCCCCGCCTGCTCAGGACCCCGGCACTTGCCCCGGTGCCAATGCCGACCGCCGGCCCTGTCAGCAGCCACCGGTACACTTACAGATGCTGCAGCGGAGTGCGGACATGTTCCGGAAACGCCGTGACCTCTGCACTGGGACCGTGACTCGTGTATAAGCCGAGGGAGTCTTTTTCAGCCAAAAAATATATTATATACATATATATAATTTTTTTTTTTCATTTATGCTCTCCAAAGTTAATTTGGGGTCTGCATGTATTTTTTTATTTATTTTGCTCACATATATAGCGCCATTAATTCCGCAACGCCTTACAAACATTATGATCACTGTCTCCAATGGAGCTCACAATCTAGAATCCCTATCAGTATGTCTTTGGAATGTGATAGCAAACCAGAAAAACCCACGCAAACATGGGGAGAACATACAAACTCCTGGCAGACGTTGTCCTCGGTGGGATTTGAACCCAGGACGCCAGCACTGCATTGCTAACAGCTGAACCACTGTTGTGCCCATGTATTGTGACATGCTTTGTAACAGTATTCTTAGATTAACTGATAAAGATATTTAGACAAGTCTTAGAATAGCACAGTTGTTTCTCGACTCATTCTCTCAAAATTTCCCTTTACTTAATAAACTGGTCCCCTTTCACCATGTTTTAAGTGAAACTGCAATTAAGAAAACTCTATGTACCTGCCAACATAGTGGTAGTCTATAGGTAAGAAGTGCTTTAAATATATTAGGCTGGTTTACTGAAAATACAGCTACAGGGAGAAATTTAAGTTATATTCTCCCAGTAGCTGCTTGCTTCTTCATCGGGGAGGTGAAGGGGGCTGTAACAGTAACCGCTCACTACTCAATGATTGTGGCTTTATTAGTTCCCCTTGCATCTTTAGGGTATGTGCACACGTTGCGAATTCCATTGCGGATTTTTCCATGCAGATTCTGCAGAATCCGCAGGTAAAATGACCTGCGTTTTACCTGCAGATTCCCTGCGGGTTTTGTGCAGATTTTGGCGCAGATTTTGTAATGGAATAAGTGTAAAAACCCTGCGGATTCCACATAAAGAATTGAAATGCTGCGGAAAATAAACTGCTGCGTTTCTGCACTGAATTTTTTGCAGCATGTGCGCAGCGGATTTGGTTCTCCATAGGTTTACATGGTACTGTACACCGCATGGAAAACTGCTGCGGATCCGCAGGGCCAAATCCGCTGAGGATCAGCAGCCAAATCCGCAACGTGTGCACATACGCTTACTGATAGCCAGCTTTGCAGAGACACGTTGCACACATGCTACAGAGCAGGTTGTCCATTAGGTGCAAAGGGAATGAGTTCAATGTGCTGTGTAGTGAGCAGTGACTGTTCACTGCCCCCTGCATTGCCCCAATGACTAGAGGTGTGTGGCGGCAGGAAGAACATAATTCTATTTTCTCCCTGTAGCCGCTCTTCCATTACATTACCTAAACATGTATAAAATGCTATTTACCTGCACATTACCTGCTGGCAAATAGCTCACAGGTTCCCATTACACTCACTTTATCAACTTCTTGTCCTATTAGAAACTAGCAATAAAGCCAGTGTGCCTTATCGCCCTAACTCCATTGACTAGGGATACTGATTTTCTTAGATTCAAAAAGATGGACTAAAGGCCCCGTCACACATAGCGACGCTTGAGCGATTCCGACAACGATACGACCTGTCAGGGATTGCTCAAGCGTCGCTATGTGGTCGCTGGTGAGATGTCACACAGTGCGATCTCCCCAACGACGCAGCAGCGATGTGGCGAACTGTAGCGACCTGTAGCGACCTGTAGAACGATGCTATTTCATGATGATTCAATGGGACGTCCTGTCAGCGAGGTCGTTGGTAAGGTGTTAAACACAGCGATGTGTGCTACCCAGCGGGACCTCAACGATCAAAAAATGGCCCAGGCCATTCCGACACGACCAGCGATCTCACAGCAGGGGCCTGGTCGCTGCTACGTGTCACACATAGCGAGATCGCTACTGAGATCGCTGTTGCGTAACAAAACTTGTGACTCAGCAGCGATCTCGCTAGCGATCTCGCTGTGTGTGACGGGGGCTTAAGATTGTACATATTATTCCTAGATGCTAGAAATAGGCAGAATATTGGCTTTCTTCCAATCTGTGGTTTAAATCATGGTGTATATGGATCAAACAGCCTATTTAAGGAGACTAAACACTAACTTTTTAATTATTTCTTAACCGTCTTTACAAAATCTAGGCCTAACATAACTGGTTAGATTATTCAACTATTCGTGCAGTCAGAATATATAGTCAATATAAACCTTTTAAAAGGTATTTTGAGGGTAAAATGTATGACTTATACTTCGTGTGGACCATGAATCATATAAAATTGGATCAGCAGAATGAATGGTCATGGTGCATGTACAATACCGTGCCCCCTTTATTCATCTCTAGTTATGACCATGTATCAAGCCATGCTGCAATTCCACTCCGCTTTCCTCTAAAAAGGCTTACAAAATTTTATTAGGCAAATGTCAACTCCACCAACACAGTATTAAAGAATCCAGTTATAGCTGATTGTAATTACAGAGACAAATTGTTAATGTAATTGTTCTGGGTCTTCAAAGTGCAAAGCAACTGGATGTGTCAAATTGCTATTTTCACATCTAATTACATTAGTTAAATAATAAAGCCACCCAAATAATATTATATCATACACAAGTAATTAAAGGAAAGGGTAGATCAGGACTATACTACATGCACATGACCTATTTTATCCCCAATTCTTATCCCCACTGTATTTCTACAGCATAATTACACTTTTTATCTAAAAAGTGTAATTATGCTGTAGAAATACAGTAGGTTATTCGATATCACCTACAATACCTGTATATTCTTCTTTCACTAGCCATAGAGATATAAAATGAGAAAATAGCTTTAAAGTTGGAGAACAAATTGACTACATAGGGCAATGGAAATTGTGTGCCTCTTCTAACAATGAAATGAATGGAATCACACCAGAAAATATATATCACTCTGGAAACTTAAGGTGCAATAACTTCTAATGCATGAGCACATTTCTTACGGGTTTGGAAAAACATAAAAAAAATAAATTCAGTTTTTATATCATTGGGTCATATCTGCTCTCAAACTAAGTATCTCCAAATTACAGCACAGTACTTATTATTAGGGTTGAGCGACCTTGACCTTTTTAGAGTCGAGCCGTGTTTCGCGAAACCCGACTATCTTAGAAGTCGAGTCGAGTGGAATCGGCCGATTATCGCGAAAAGTCGGGTATCGCCCGAAACACGAAACCCAATGCAAGTCAATGGGAGAGCATAGTCGGCAGTGAGTGGAGGCCAGGAAAACACCTACACTGCCCATTTTAATGGCAAAAACATCCATTCTTGTTAAAGAAGCTTGTCAATCGTAATTTACCTTATAATAATTGGAAGGCATTTGAAATTGGGGGTCATTTGGCTAAAGTTGTGGGGGGTAGGGCTGGTTCAAGTAATTAGTGGGCCCAGTAAATCTGGACCACGTCACGGCAGTGGAGCAGGGAGAGGTAAGTATTTCAACTTTGCAAGTGCTGTGATCCTGAGCAAGCAGGGGGGGCCCACTCGTTGGCATTGGCACTGGCACAGGGCCCCTCAAAGTACAGCGGTGTGTTTGCATGGCGGGGGCGCCTCCCACCGGCAGCAACACTTTTGCGTACTATGAGAGGCCCTGTGCCAGTGACGTCGCCAACTTGTATTCCTCCCCCCACCTGATGAAGGAACCTGCACTTTCATCTGCACCTTCCTCTTTGTCCCCGTGTAAGGTGGTATGGTATGCGGGAAGAGGAACCTGACTTTCAGCAGGGTCACAATCCTGCTGTGTAGCGTGCACGGGGAATTTTGCGTTATGGGTCAATGTACCAGCAGACTCATCTATCACTGGCTGGGCAATGGGCAGGATGAGGAGGAAACACAGATATAGGCCCAAAGAATAAAGTGGGCTAAATGCAGTTCAAAATTGGTAACACAGGACTAACCAGGGGGCATTGCATTGGAGGACAACTGGAATGAGAGGCTGACACAGAGAGTAGGCCCAAATCAGTAAGTAGTCGAAATGCAGTTCAAAATTGGCAACCGTAGTAAACAGGCGGCACAGCTTTGTTCAGTGGAGGAGAACAGCAAGGAGTGGCAGACACCGATAGTAGGCCCCAACCCAACTAGTAGGCAAAATGCAGTCTAACATTAACAACTACTTAACGAGAGCCTGAAAATGGAATGTCAGGACAGGAAACCAGGAGAACAGCAAGGAGTGGCAGACACCGATAGTAGGCCCCAAACCAACTAGTACGCCAAATGCAGTTGTTCCGTTTAACCACAATTTAATGAGAGCCTGAAGATAGAAGTTCAGGAAAGGCAACCTGGAGAACACCTTGGAGTGTAACACACCATCTCTCTACACCCCATACCCAATTTGTAGGCCTAATGCAGCGTAGTTTCCAACAACTACTAAACGAGAGCCGGAAGATCGAAGCTCAGGAAAGGCAACCTGGAGAACACCTTGGAGTGGAACACACCATCTCTCTACACCCCATACCCAATTTGTAGGCCTAATGCAGTGTAGTTTCCAAGAACTACTAAACGAGAGCATGAAGATCGAAGCTCAGGAAAGGCAACCTGGAGAACACCTTGGAGTGGAACACACCATCTCTCTACACCCCATACCCAATTTGTAGGCCTAATGCAGTGTAGTTTCCAAGAACTACTAAACGAGAGCCGGAAGATCGAAGCTCAGGAAAGGCAACCTCGAGAACACCTTGGAGTGGAACACACCATCTCTCTACACCCCATACCCAATTTGTAGGCCTAATGCAGCGTAGTTTCCAACAACTACTAAACGAGAGCCGGAAGATCGAAGCTCAGGAAAGGCAACCTGGAGAACACCTTGGAGTGGAACACACCATCTCTCTACACCCCATACCCAATTTGTAGGCCTAATGCAGTGTAGTTTCCAACAACTACTAAACGAGAGCATGAAGATCGAAGCATTGGCGAGGAAACCTGGAGAACACCTTGGAGTGGAACACACCATCTCTCTACACCCCATACCCAATTTGTAGGCCTAATGCAGCGTAGTTTCCAACAACTACTAAACGAGAGCCGGAAGATCGAAGCTCAGGAAAGGCAACCTGGAGAACACCTTGGAGTGGAACACACCATCTCTCTACACCCCATACCCAATTTGTAGGCCTAATGCAGTGTAGTTTCCAAGAACTACTAAACGAGAGCCGGAAGATCGAAGCTCAGGAAAGGCAACCTGGAGAACACCTTGGAGTGGAACACACCATCTCTCTACACCCCATACCCAATTTGTAGGCCTAATGCAGCGTAGTTTCCAACAACTACTAAACGAGAGCCGGAAGATCGAAGCTCAGGAAAGGCAACCTGGAGAACACCTTGGAGTGGAACACACCATCTCTCTACACCCCATACCCAATTTGTAGGCCTAATGCAGCGTAGTTTCCAACAACTACTAAACGAGAGCCGGAAGATCGAAGCTCAGGAAAGGCAACCTGGAGAACACCTTGGAGTGGAACACACCATCTCTCTACACCCCATACCCAATTTGTAGGCCTAATGCAGTGTAGTTTCCAAGAACTACTAAACGAGAGCCGGAAGATCGAAGCTCAGGAAAGGCAACCTGGAGAACACCTTGGAGTGGAACACACCATCTCTCTACACCCCATACCAAATTTGTAGGCCTAATGCAGTGTAGTTTCCAACAACTACTAAACGAGAGCATTAAGATCAAAGCAATGGCGAGGAAACCTGGGGCACACCTTGGGGAGGCAGACACCGTTAGTAGGCCTTACCAAAGTTGTACCCCCAATGCAGTTTTAAAATTCCTAGAGGCTGAAAACAAGACTATTGACACTCAGCTTTTTTCAAAGGAACACAGCTGAATTGAGTGGCGCAGACAGACACAGGTAGTAGGACTTAACCCAAAAATGTGGCTCACTGCAGCTTAAAAAAGTTACAGGGGTACACAAGCAGCAGTGCTCTGGGCAGTGGAGGACAATTTCAATAGTGGACCGCAGACAGACTTTGTACGCCTACTATTAAAAAAAGGATGCTCTATGCAATTAAAAATAGGTTCCAGGGGTCCACGGGCAGCAGTGGTGTGGTCAGTGGAGGCCTAGTGGAAGGAGTGACCGCAGACAGGCATCGAAGGCCTAAAATAATAACACATGGCTGTAGGCAATTTTAAATTGGTTCCAGGGGTACACGGGCAGCAGTGGCCTGGTCAGTGTAGTAGTAGTAGAAAGAACGGACCGCAGACAGGCATCGAAGGTCTAAAATAAAAAAATTGGGCTGGCTGTAGGCAATTTTAAATTGGTTCCAGGGGTACACGGGCAGCAGTGGTGTGGTCAGTGGAGGCATATTGTAAGGAGTGACCGCAGACAGGCATCGAAGGCCTAAAATAATAACACATGGCTGTAGGCAATTTTAAATTGGTTCCAGGGGTACACGGGCAGCAGTGGTGTGGTCAGTGGAGGCCTAGTGGAAGGAGTGACCGCAGACAGGCATCGAAGGCCTAAAATAATAACACATGGCTGTAGGCAATTTTAAATTGGTTCCAGGGGTACACGGGCAGCAGTGGTGTGGTCAGTGGAGGCCTAGTGGAAGGAGTGACCGCAGACAGGCATCGAAGGCCTAAAATAAAAAAATTGGGCTGGCTGTAGGCAATTTTAAATTGGTTCCAGGGGTACACGGGCAGCAGTGGTGTGGTCAGTGGAGGCATAGTGGAAGGAGTGACCGCAGACAGGCTTCGAAGGCCTAACATAACAAAAATGTCAATACAATGGTATTGTCAGTGGCAGGCATTGAAGGATGTCAGCGCATAGACTAAACATTGGTGGAGCTGTGAGATAATTTTGCAAGTGGTAGAGCACTGTTTGAGCTGGGGGGGGGGGAACTGTCTTGTGGCCGGCGGTACAGGCCCAGGGCCCCTCATATTACAACGGTGTGTCTGACGTTGGGTGCGCACCACCACCGCCAGAGACACTTTATTGTACTAGGAGGGACCCAGTGGCAGTGCCGTCGACCAAAAGCGGGCACACCCACCTCTTCAGACAAACAGCACTCTCACGGGTGCTGTCGCCAAGTGTCGATACCACGGCCCCGTGTGGGGAGTTTGGCCATTTAGTGAGGTGTAAACATGTCGTATGCTGGACAATCAGGTGCTGAAAATTACGAGATTGGAAAAGGCATTCAGAATAGTCCACAGGCAAGACCTTTTCATAGGAAAGCTAGGTGTCAGCCGGGCAAGGTGGGGCAAAAGATTTCGAAATCCAGTTGTGGTTCATTTTAATGAAGGTTAGATCATCTACATTTTGGGTAGCCAGACGAGTCCTTTTTTCTGTTAGTATTGAACCTGCAGCACTGAATACTCTTTCTGATAGGACACTAGCTGCCAGGCAAGCAAGCTCCTGCAATGCATATTCTGCCAATTCTGGCCAGGTGTCTAATTTTGATGCCCAGTAATCAAATGGGAATGACGGTTGAGGGAGAACATCGATAAGGGATGAAAAATAGTTTGTAACCATACTGGACAAATGTTGTCTCCTGTCACTTTGAATTGATGCTGCAGTACCTGTCCTGTCTGCGGTCATAGCAAAATCACTCCACAACCTGGTCAGAAAACCCCTCTGGCCAACGCCACTTCTGATTTCTGCCCCTCTAACTACTCTGGTCTGCTGGCCCCTGCAGCTCGTGTGAGAACGATCACGGGCGCTGTGTGCAGGGAATGCCAGAAGCAAACGGTCAACAAGAGTTGATTGTTTGGTTGCTAATATTAGTTCCAAGTTCTCATGTGGCATTATAGTTTGCAATTTGCCTTTATAGCGAGGATCAAGGAGGCAGGCCAACCAGTAATCGTCATCGTTCATCATTTTAGTTATGCGTGTGTCCCTTTTGAGGATACGTAAGGCATAATCCGCCATGTGGGCCAAAGTTCCAGTTCTCAAATCTGCGGTTGTGCTTGGTTGAGGGGCAGTTTCTGGCAAATCCACGTCACTTGTGTCCCTCCAAAAACCAGAACCCGGCCTTGCCGCGCCACCAATTTCCAGTGGCCCCGGAAAAGCTTCCTCATTAAAAATATAATCATCCCCATCATCCTCCTCGTCCTCCTCCTCCTCTTCGCCCGCTAACTCGTCCTGTACACTGCCCTGGCCAGACAATGGCTGACTGTCATCAAGGCTTTCCTCTTCCTCTGCTGCAGACGCCTGATCCTTTATGTGCGTCAAACTTTGCATCAGCAGACGCATTAGGGGGATGCTCATGCTTATTATGGCGTTGTCTGCACTAACCAGCCGTGTGCATTCCTCAAAACACTGAAGGACTTGACACATGTCTTGAATCTTCGACCACTGCACACCTGACAACTCCATGTCTGCAATCCTACTGCCTGCCCGTGTATGTGTATCCTCCCACAAAAACATAACAGCCCGCCTCTGTTCGCACAGTCTCTGAAGCATGTGCAGTGTTGAGTTCCACCTTGTTGCAACGTCTATGATTAGGCGATGCTGGGGAAGGTTCAAAGAACGCTGATAGGTCTGCATACGGCTGGAGTGTACGGGCGAACGGCGGATATGTGAGCAAAGTCCACGCACTTTGAGGAGCAGGTCGGATAACCCCGGATAACTTTTCAGGAAGCACTGCACCACCAGGTTTAAGGTGTGAGCCAGGCAAGGAATGTGTTTCAGTTGGGAAAGGGAGATGGCAGCCATGAAATTCCTTCCGTTATCACTCACTACCTTGCCTGCCTCAAGATCTACAGTGCCCAGCCACGACTGCGTTTCTTTCTGCAAGAACTCGGACAGAACTTCCGCGGTGTGTCTGTTGTCGCCCAAACACTTCATAGCCAATACAGCCTGCTGACGTTTGCCAGTAGCTGCCCCATAATGGGAGACCTGGTGTGCAACAGTGGCAGCTGCGGATGGAGTGGTTGTGCGACTGCGGTCTGTGGACGAGCTCTCGCTTCTGCAGAAGGACGAAGAGGAGGAGGAGGGGGTGCGAACGGCTACAGCCAACTGTTTCCTAGACCGTGGGCTAGGCAGAACTGTCCCAAACTTGCTGTCCCCTGTGGACCCTGCATCCACAACATTCACCCAGTGTGCCGTGATGGACACGTAACGTCCCTGGCCATGCCTACTGGTCCATGCATCTGTTGTCAGGTGCACCTTTGTGCTCACAGATTGCCTGAGTGCATGGACGATGCGCTCTTTAACATGCTGGTGGAGGGCTGGGATGGCTTTTCTGGAAAAAAAGTGTCGACTGGGTAGCTCGTAGCGTGGTACAGCGTAGTCCATCAGGGCTTTGAAAGCTTCGCTTTCAACTAACCGGTAGGGCATCATCTCTAACGAGATAAGTCTAGCTATGTGGGCGTTCAAACCCTGTGTACGCGGATGCGAGGCTAAGTACTTCCTTTTTCTAACCATAGTCTCATGTAGGGTGAGCTGGACTGGAGAGCTGGAGATCGTGGAACTAGCGGGGGTGCCGGTGGACATGGCAGACTGAGAGATGGTGGGAGATGGTATTGTTGCCGCCGGTGCCCTAGATGCAGTGTTTCCTACTACGAAACTGGTGATTTCCTGACCCTAACTGCTTTGGCCTGGCAAAGAAACCTGCACAGATACTGCAGGTGGTGCGGAAAATGGTGGCCCTACACTGCCGGAAGGGATGTTGCGTTGCTGACTAGCTTCATTGGCCGAGGGTGCTACAACCTTAAGGGACATTTGGTAGTTAGTCCAGGCTTGCAAATGCATGGTGGTTAAATGTCTATGCATGCAACTTGTATTGAGACTTTTCAGATTCTGTCCTCTGCTTAAGGTAATTGAACATTTTTGACAGATGACTTTGCGCTGATCAATTGGATGTTGTTTAAAAAAATGCCAGACTGCACTCTTTCTAGCATCGGATACCTTTTCAGGCATTGCAGACTGAGCTTTAACCGGATGGCCACGCTGTCCTCCAACAGGTTTTGGCTTTGCCACGCGTTTTGGGCAAGATACGGGCCCGGCAGATGGAACCTGTTGCGATGTTGATGCCTGCTGCGGCCCCTCCTCCTCCGCTTCAGAACTGCTGCCGCCTGCACCCTGTTCCCCCAATGGCTGCCAATCGGGGTCAAGAACTGGGTCATCTATTACCTCTTCTTGTAGCTCGTGTGCAACTTCGTCTGTGTCACCGTTTCGGTCGGTGGTATAGCGTTCGTGATGGGGCAACATAGTCTCATCAGGGTCTGATTCTTGATCATTACCCTGCGAGGGCAATGTTGTGGTCTGAGTCAAAGGACCAGCATAGTAGTCTGGCTGTGGCTGTGCATCAGTGCACTCCATGTCAGATTCAACTTGTAATGGGCATGGACTGTTAACTGCTTCACTTTCTAAGCCAGGGACGGTATGTGTAAAGAGCTCCATGGAGTAACCCGTTGTGTCGCCTGCTGCATTCTTCTCTGTTGTTGTTTTTGCTGAAGAGGACAAGGAAGCGACTTGTCCCTGACCGTGAACATCCACTAACGACGCGCTGCTTTGACATTTACCAGTTTCACGAGAGGAGGCAAAAGAGCTAGAGGCTGAGTCAGCAAGATAAGCCAAAACTTGCTCTTGCTGCTCCGGCTTTAAAAGCGGTTTTCCTACTCCCAGAAAAGGGAGCGTTCGAGGCCTTGTGTAGCCAGACGACGAACCTGGCTCCACAGCTCCAGACTTAGGTGCAATATTTTTTTTCCCACGACCAGCTGATGCTCCACCACTACCCTCATTACCAGCTGACAATGAACGCCCCCGGCCACGACCTCTTCCACCAGACTTCCTCATTGTTTTAAAAACGTAAACAAACTAACGGTATTTGTTGCTGTCACACAACTTACACGGTGAGCTATAACTTCAGTATGATTTAGCTACCCCTTTACAGGTGAGTGAGACCACAACGAAAATCAGGCACAATGTTACACACTCTGTTGTTGGTGGCAACAAATGAGAGAGATGCCACACACGCAGGACTGTCACTGAAGCACAAATGTAAATATTAATCTCCCACTGATTTGATTTTTTTTTTTTTTTCAGGGAGACTTTAGGAAAAAAAAATAATAGAATAAAATGATTTTTTCAGGAAGAATTTAGAAACCAAATAAAATAAAATGATTTTTTCAGGGAGAATTTAGAAAACAATTAAAACAAAAAAAGGCTTTCTATGGCCCACTGAGTGAGAGATGACGCACACAGGAGTCAGGAGTGGCACACAAGCCCAGAGGCCAATATTTATCTCCCACTGATTGATTTATTGATTTTTTCAGGTAGAATTTAGAACCCAAATCAACCAAAAACATAAATAGGCTTTCTATGGCCCACTATTTGTGAGAGAGATGGCACGCTCAGGACTGGCACACAAGCCCAGAGGCCAATATTAATCTCCCACTTTTTATTTTTTTTTCAGGGAAAATTTATAAACCCAATAAAAAAAAAAAAAAATAGGCTTTCTATGGCCCACTATCTGAGAGAGAGAGATGGCACGCTTAGGACTGGCACACAAGCCCAAAGGCCAATATTAATCTCCCTTTTTTTTTCAGGGAGAATTTATAAAACCAAAAAAAAATAAATAAATAGGCTTTCTATGGCCCACTATTTGTGAGAGAGATGGCACGCTCAGGACTGGCACACAAGCCCAGAGGCCAATATTAATCTCCCACTTTTTTTTTTGTTCCAGGGAAAATTTATAAACCCAATAAAAAAAATAATAAATAGGCTTTCTATGGCCCACTATCTGAGAGAGAGAGATGGCACGTTTAGGACTGGCACACAAGCCCAAAGGCCAATATTAATCTCCCACTGATTGATTTATTGATTTTTTCAGGTAGAATTTAGAACCCAAATAAAGCAAAAAAAAAAAAATGGGCTTTCTATGGCCCACTGAGTGAGTGATAATGCACACAGGAGTCAGGAGTGGCACACAAGCCCTGAGGCCAATATTTTTCTCCCACTGATTGATGTAGTGATTTTTTCAGGTAGATTTTAGAACCCAAATCAAGGAAAAAAATAAATAGGCTTTCTATGGCCCACTATTTGTGATAGAGATGGCACGCTCAGGACTGGCACACAAGCCCAGAGGCCAATATTAATCTCCCACTTTTTTTTTTTTGTTCCAGGGAAAATTTATAAACCCAATAAAAAAAATAATAAAAAGGCTTTCTATGGCCCACTATCTGAGAGAGAGAGAGAGATGGCACGCTTAGGACTGGCACACAAGCCCAAAGGCCAATATTAATCTCCCTTTTTTTTTTCAGGGAGAATTTATAAAACCAAAAAAAAAAAAATAAATAGGCTTTCTATGGCCCACTATTTGTGAGAGAGATGGCACGCTCAGGACTGGCACACAAGCCCAGAGGCCAATATTAATCTCCCACTTTTTTTTTTTGTTCCAGGGAAAATTTATAAACCCAATAAAAAAAATAATAAATAGGCTTTCTATGGCCCACTATCTGAGAGAGAGAGATGGCACGCTTAGGACTGGCACACAAGCCCAAAGGCCAATATTAATCTCCCTTTTTTTTTTCAGGGAAAATTTATAAAACCAAAAAAATAAAAAAAATAGGCTTTCTATGGCCCACTATTTGTGAGAGAGATGGCACGCTCAGGACTGGCACACAAGCCCAGAGGCCAATATTAATCTCCCACTTTTTTTTTTTTTGTTCCAGGGAAAATTTATAAACCCAATAAAAAAAATAATAAATAGGCTTTCTATGGCCCACTATCTGAGAGAGAGAGATGGCACGCTCAGGACTGGCACACAAGCCCAGAGGCCAATATTAATCTCCCACTTTTTTTTTTTTGTTCCAGGGAAAATTTATAAACCCAATAAAAAAAATAATAAATAGGCTTTCTATGGCCCACTATCTGAGAGAGAGAGATGGCACGCTTAGGACTGGCACACAAGCCCAAAGGCCAATATTAATCTCCCACTGATTGATTTATTGATTTTTTCAGGTAGAATTTAGAACCCAAATAAAGCAAAAAAAAAAAAAAATGGGCTTTCTATGGCCCACTGAGTGAGTGATGGTGCACACAGGAGTCAGGAGTGGCACACAAGCCCTGAGGCCAATATTTTTCTCCCACTGATTGATGTAGTGATTTTTTCAGGTAGATTTTAGAACCCAAATCAAGCAAAAAAATAAATAGGCTTTCTATGGCCCACTGACTGAGAGATGGCACACACAGGAGTCAAGAGTGGCACACAAGCCCTGAGGCCAATATTTTTCTCCCACTGATTGATGTAGTGATTTTATTCAGGTAGATTTTATAACCCAAATCAAGCAAAAAAATAAATAGGCTTTCTATGGCCCACTGAGTGAGAGATGGCACACACAGGGATGGCACTCTAGCAGAAATGTCAATCTTAATCTCCCACAAAAAAAAATAAATAAAAAAAAAAAAAAAACAGGGAGTGTCCAACAATTACTATCTCCCTGCAGTAATCTCAGCCAGGTATGGCAGGCAGCAATAAGGAGTGGACTGATGCACAAATTAAATAAAAAGTGTGGACAAACAAAAAAGATAGCTGTGCAGAAAGGAAGGAACAAGAGGATTTGTGCTTTGAAAAAAGCAGTTGGTTTGCACAGCGGCGTACACACAGCAATGCAGCTATCAGGGAGCCTTCTAGGGCAGCCCAATGAGCTACAGCGCTGAGGGGAAAAAAAAAAAATGTAGCTTCCACTGTCCCTGCACACCGAAGGTGGTGTTGGGCAGTGGAAATCGCTACAGCACAAGCGGTTTGGTGGTTAATGGACCCTGCCTAACGCTATCCCTGCTTCTGACGAAGCGGCAGCAACCTCTCCCTAAGCTCAGATCAGCAGCAGTAACATGGCGGTCGGCGGGAACGCCCCTTTATAGCCCCTGTGACGCCGCAGACAGCAAGCCAATCACTGCAATGCCCTTCTCTAAGATGGTGGGGACCAGGACCTATGTCATCACGCTGCCCACACTCTGCGTTTACCTTCATTGGCTGAGAAATGGCGCTTTTCGCGTCATTGAAACGCGACTTTGGCGCGAAAGTCGCGTACCGCATGGCCGACCCCGCACAGGGGTCGGATCGGGTTTCATGAAACCCGACTTTGCCAAAAGTCGGCGACTTTTGAAAATGAACGACCCGTTTCGCTCAACCCTACTTATTATCATACATGCTGTGGTACCTATTAAAATCAGCATTAGGACAGTACAAGGTTTTTGCATAATGAAACATTAACATAAATAATGGCAACCTAACAATGAGGATCCCATATTTGAAATTATATGAACCAGCTAACACTGAATATTGCGAATATATTATAACACTAGATGGTGGCCCGATTGTAATGCATCGGGTATTCTAGAATATGTATGTAGTTTATTTATGAAGATTTTAGAATAATACAATGAACACACAGAATTTGGCCAATTAGCGAAGCATGGTTCAAATCTCGTGCCAATTTGCAGCCGGAGTGCGCCTGTCGCTGATGGTTCGCGGCCGGTCAAGTAGTATATAGCACAGCCACGTAGTATATAGCACAGCCACGTAGTATGAAGCAGCCCACATAGCATATAACAGCCACGTAGTATGTAACAGCCCACGCAGTATATTACACAGCCCACGTAGTGTATAACACAGCCACGCGTTATATAACACAGCCCACGCAGTATATTGCACAGCCACGTAGTATGTAGCACAGCCCACGTAGTATATTGAACAGCCCATGTAGTACATTGCACAGCCACGTAGTATATTGCACAGCCATGTAGTATATTGCACAGCCCACATAATATATTGCAAAGCCACGTAGTATATTGCACAGCCCACATAGTATATTGCACAGCCACGTAGTATACTGCACAGCTCACGTAGTATATAGCACAGCCACGTAGTATATAGCACAGCGACGTAGTATATTGCACAGCCCACGCAGTATATTACACAGCCACGTAGTATATTACACAGCCCAAGTAGTATATAGCACAGCGACGTAGTATATAACAGCCCACACAGTATATAACACAGCCCACGTAGTGTATAACGCAGTCCACTTAGTGTATAACACAGCCACGTAGTATATAACACAGCCCACGTAGTATATTGCACAGCCACATAGTATATTGAACAGCCCACGTAGTCTATTGCACAGCCATGTATTATATTGCACAGCCACATAGTATATTGCACAGTCCACGAAGTATATTGCACAGTCCACGTAGTATATTGCACAGCCCACGTAGTATATTACACAGCCGCGTAGTATATTACACAGCCACGTAGTATATAGCACAGCCACGTAGTATATTGCACAGCCGACACAGTATATAACACAGCCCACGCAGTATATAGCACAGCCCACGCAGTATATGACAGCCACGTAATATATTACACAGCCCACGTAGTATATTGCACAGCCGATGTAGTATATAGCACAGCGACGTAGTATATAACACAGCCCATGCAGTATATAACACAGCCCACATAGTCCCACGTAGTATATAGCACAGCCAAGTAGCATAGTGCACAGCCGCGAAGTATATTGCACAGCCACGTAGTATATTGCACAGCCATGTAGTATATTGCACAGCCACATAGTATATTGCATAGTCCACGTAGTATATAGCACAGCCACATAGTATATTACACAGCCGACACAGTATATAACACAGGCCACGCAGTACATTACACAGCCACGTAGTATATAGCACAGCCACGTAGTATATTAAACAGCCACATAGTATATTAAACAGCCACGTAGTATATTAAACAGCCACGTATTATATTAAACAGCCGACGTACTATATAACACAGCCATCGCAGTATATAACACTGCCCACGCAGTATATAACACAGCCCACGCAGTATATAGCAATGTGTTCACCATATCCCTGTTACAAAAAGAATGAAAATAAAAAATAGTTATATACTCACCCCCCGACGGCCCCTGGATCCATCCCAGGCCTTTCCCGCTCCTCGTGCGCAGCTCCGGTCCCAAGCGGCAATAACACATGATGATGTAGCGGTCTCGCGAGACTGCTACGTAATCTCTGGTCATTGCCGCAATGCATTATTGCAACCGGAGTGGCGCGCGAGGAGCTGGAAAGGCCTGGGATGGATCCGGGACCTGTCGGAGGGTGAGTATATAATGATTTTTTTTATTTTTTTTAACATTATATGTTTTTACTATTGATGCTGCATAGGCAGCATCAATAGTAAAAAGTTGGTTACACAGAGGGTTAATGGCACCGTTAATGGACTGCCTTACACCGTGTTATGCAGCGGTGTAAGGCAGTCCTTTTAACGCTATGTGGGCACTAACTGGGGGGAGCATGGAGGGGGCACTGACTGCAGGAGAGTAGGGAGCGGCCATTTTGCGGCTGGACTGTGCCCGTCGCAGCTGGCCGCGACCAATCAGCGACGCGGAATTCCCGTGACAGACAGAAAGACAGACAGACAGAAAAACGTACATGACCCTTTGACAATTATATAGTAGATGGTATATGGATAGAATTATTAAACTAAAACTGTATTTTCAACAAACTCTGCATAAATCAATTGTACAAGTGATTAGAAGTGACTTTGTAATATATCTTATCAGAGAAATGTGCTTCATTCCCTGCTTATCAAGTATACCATTCTTGCCCCTCTGTCTGCTTTCTTAACTTACTATCCGCATTGCAAAAACTCAACTCTGTCTTGCTCAGACAAGATGGACTGTGGATCATGTGACACACAGCCCATTATACTCTATGGAAAGAGGTGGAGGGATGAGGAGTAAGGATCTGCCTAAGTAAACAAGCAGAGGGAGAAAGGGTGATCATGATAAGCTTTATAACAGGTCTTTTACCTCAACCCAGAGTTGGATTTACATTCACACAGCTCAATACTGCTGTGTAATGTCCTCCAGGCTGCTGCTGCTTATCCTATGGGTCCTAAAAGGGGAAGGAATAACAGAAATCCCTGTATGGGAGATATCATAGAAAGTGTCTTCCCACCAGCTCAACTGCAAGAGATAGAGCATGCAGAGTGGCTTGCCATAGGCCGGTGCTATGCAGGGTACATCGAGCGGTGCGATGATGACACTGCATCGTGATGGCTGCATCCACTGCGAGTCGAGGTAGAAGAGAAGACAGCGACATAAGCTGCAGTGCATGGGGAGCTGTAATAGGGGAATGCAACAAGGTATTTTTTTGGGGGGGAGTGATTCAAAAACCATTCCCAGGAAAAAACGCAACAGAGAAATGGAATTAATGTTCAAAACTGATTATTATGGGGTCCATTTTGTGCCTATTTTTATATTGGAGAAAAAAGAGCATTGTGCTGAACTTTTTTTTAGGAGATTAATTCCGTTTGTTGCTAAAAGCTGAACATATAAGCAAAATGCCTGAACGGAAGTGTGAACGTAATTCTACACTATCAGAGTCATGAACATGGCAAATCCCTGAGTACTCTTGTAAATATGTAGCCTCCTGCTATCCTTTCTTAGACCAGCTAAAAAACTTTAGTTATAATCCAGCCCTACTTTTTCCTGAATTGGGTTAAGGACCTCAATTTCTGTCTTTACAATTCAATATAATGCCTTGACATGCTAGGAAAACCCTTGACGTGCTGCAACTCACATCCCAACCACTGCAAGACCAAACATAGACTCACGGTAAAGACAACTCGTGATTTTTCTATTATCACTACAGAAAAGCATTGTCACTACACATGTCGGGATCAGTTGAGCTAAGGACAAATGTAGGGGAGGATGGCACACGTATTTCTTTGCATTTTGGAAATTGCAATTACTGCAGGAAAAATAATTGTCTGATTCATTATTACGGATGAAACTTGCCTGACATATGAAAAGAATTTGCATTTATAGACCTTGTAGAACTCCACAATAACTAAAGAATCAAAGATTAAGGAATACAGACATTTTCTTCAATCCCGGAGCACAAAAAACTATACATATGTTGTCTCTTTCTATTACGAATTATGGTCTGCTTACAGGGTTACCAGAAAGGCAGAAGGAAGGCTGCCATGCTTTATACTACAGCCGGAAGATAGTCTGCACCCTAAAGCGTGTACTGTTCTTACTCAATTTAATTCAATTGCTTAGTCATGTACTGGAGACTCTGGCAATTGGATTAGCAAATGTTTCTAGACAGATTACTATCACCAATATGATAGTGATGAAATCAGTGCACTCACCTTCAAGTTCACCACACAATGTGCATTGAGACTCTGTAAAGACAAGGAAACAAAAGATAAGGATTATACTTTTCCGGTACTGAAGTATTAAAAATGCACTTACAAAATAGCCATAATATAATTTACTTAAAAACAACATCTATAATACTGCCTTTCACATAATAAATGATTGGTATTAAAGCGGCTTTCCGGTGGAAAGAAGTTATCTGTTCATTGGATTGGTGATTACTTGTTGATTGGCGAGGGTCCGACCACTCGGATCCTCACTGACCAGCAGAATAGGGAACTTTTACCCCTATTAGAACGGAGTGTTAGTGTTCATGCATAATGTGCACTCCAAACCATATGGGACAGCCAAGCTCGGCTTTTTCGGGCAGCCCTATTGAGAATGAATGGAGCAGTGGTGGGATGACCAAACCTCCCCACTACAAAATAGCATGGCAAAGTTCATCATTGGATCTGTGAATAGATGATAACTTTCTTTCACTGACAAGCCCATTATATTCAAATTAATGAATGTATCTGTAAATGTGAGGATAACACCGATCCTGGATGTTTAACGCCTTAAACGCCATGGTTAATTTTGGAGAATGTGCAGTTCATCTTTCGAACAATGGTGACATTTGGACTCAGCTGCCCAGGAGGCTACCAGATAGGAGGTAAGGGAGGATCTCCCATACGTCTCAAAGGGAATGAAAAACTTTTGAGCACTACACCTTTCATACTGCCATACTTTGGGTAGTGGCTTGTAGAGTAGTCAAATGCATAAATTAAAAAGGTATCTGCACATGTAGTTTGAGGTCTATATAAAGGTGTGCCTTGTGTCTGTATTAAGGTGGTCTAGCATCTATAGCAAGGGTGACTATGTATCAGTGCAGTCTGAGGTTTGTATATAATGGGTCTGGGTTATATATTAATGTGGAGGAAGGAACAGACAGGTTATTAGAGATTAAAGTGATAGAGTTAAGACACATTAGACTAAAGATGGCTGTATCAACGGATATAAATGGGTTGAGCAAACAGCCTAATGTTTATGGGTTCCCACTGCAAATTATTGTCACAGGAGTTAAGGCTCCAGCATGTCCAATCCTTTTGTTCTCTAGACATAAGCCACCGCCAACAAACTCTGGCAGCTGTTTTTCCATAGAAAACACAGGAGAAATCGGCAGAGCAAGTGTTTCAGTGTAACAGAAAGATGGGGCGAGTCAGCTTTCCAATTGTTTATGAGGGGAATTAAAGGGAACCTGTCGGCAGGATTGTGCGAAGTAAGGGTAGGTTCACACTAGCGTTGCGCCGCCCTGCGTCGGCGACGCAACGCGCGACGCACGTAAAAACGCGCGCGTTTTGCGACGCGTGCGTCGTTTTTGACGAAAATCGGACGCACAGAAAATGCTACAATGTAGCGTTTTCTTGCGTCCGACGCTAGCGTCGGAAACGACGCACGTGGCGAAAAACGCCACCAAAACAACGCACGCGTCCCCTATGTTAAACATAGGGGCGCGTCGCCGCTGCGTCGCCGGCGCAACAGCGACGCACATTGGTGGAACGCCAATGTGAACGTAGCCTAACCTACACACAGTGTCAGGTCAGCGCCACTGTACTGATTACAATGATACCTGGGTTGAGGAAATCCGTCTTATGGTTGTTTAATCTTTATTTTCAGTTTTGAGTTAATGATATGCTCGTGCTCCGGGGTGGCCTGAGAGGGGGGATTGTCATGTACTGCACTGATTAGCTATTCATCTGATTAGCTTCTGACAGGTCACTGATCTCTCAGTGACCTGCCCCCTAATTTACATAATTAATATTATATATAGCTTGGAAAAAAAACCTTCTGCAGGCAGGCTCCGGCGGTGGCACCTGCACTGCAGCCTGATCGCATACGTAATGCGCATATAATTCTTTTGTTTGGTCTTATCCTTATATTCATTAAAAAAATCAGTTTCAAAATGGTGCCAGCTGTGCCTGTGCAGTAGCAGCTATCGGTGATCTGATAGCAGCTAATGCGCAAGCGCCAGCTTACTAGAGAAAAAAAATCCTCCTCCAAGATGGCGCCAGTGGCCCATCTTGAAGGAGGAATTTTTTTTTCTCTAGCAAAATGGCACCACCGGCACCTGTGCAGTAGCAGCTATCAGATCATTGATAGCTGATACTGCGCTGGTGCGGCTGGCGCCATTTTCACACCTATTTTTTTATGAATATAAGGATAGGATGAAACAAAATAACTATATGCACATTTCATGTACGATCATGCTGCAGCGCAGGCGCCACCGCCTGTGCCTGCCTGCAGAAAGGTTTTTTTCCAAGCTATATATAATATTCATTATGTAAATTAGGGGGCAGGTCCCGGAGGGATCAGTGACCTGTCAGAAACCATACAGATGAATAGATAATCAGAGCACCACACGAAGACCCCCACAGGCCGCCCTGGAGAATGAGCATATCATTAACTCAAAACTGAGAATAAAGATTAAACAACAACCACAAGACAGATTTTATTAACCAAGGTATCATTGTAATCAGTATAATGGTGCCGACCTGACACTGTGTGTAGGTTACTATGTACAATCCTGCTGACAGGCTGCCTTTAAGGCACTGTTCATGTCTACATCAGAGGCTCGTTTATACTTCAAAATAACATTTAAGTTTTTGCAAATGCACAAGATTGATGTATTCATTTCTATTATATATTATAGGAACCAATTTTAAACTTTCATGTTTTTTTAAATGCAAATGTTTCTCAGGGTTAAACACTAAGAAAATGTCACACTCTATATTGTATTTTTAAGCTGAAGTACAATCGCATACAATAATTAGATTGTTCTTTTTCATTTTGAGATTATATTTTGTTCCAAATCACAACACACTTCAACTACAATAGAGTGAAGCAACATGAGACAAGGTATTACGGTATAAAGTCTATGATGATCCAACTCCCAATACCGTGGGCTATATTTATAAAAATAAAGGGTGTAATTCATGCCAAATATTATGTGTACTCACGTCAATTTCACCACTCCTTATATATCAAATGTCACACCTTAATAATCTGTTTGGAGCAAAATACACCGGCGCAGTTTATTACGCATGTTAGTTGGTTCGCTTCACAATTTTATAAAATAACAGGATATCAATGTGTCAAATGTTGCACGCTAATGCATTGCATCAGTACAGAGCTGGCGTGGTTACAGCTGCCGCTCACCATGTACTGAGCGATGATTGAAGCCATAGTGGCCCTCTATGTCTAAAAGCAGGAGGCTGATGGGAGAAATAAAGGTAATTTCCTCCCAGTAGCCGGGATTTAATTGCGACGGTCGCACAGCTTTAGAATACTTTTAACCTGTAGATTAAACCCATAGCTGCAGGTTTACAGTGTTTTTTGCACAAGTTCACCTCTAAATTATGGAAAAATTGTGACTTTTATTCATTTTAAAAATGAAGTCTGAAACCTAAATGTGTAGTATATTTCAGCAAGACAATGCTAACCATAACTGCATCATTAACAGCATCACTTTGCCGAAGAGATTGGGTGATGAATTGGTGTGCCGACTGTCCAGACCTCACATCAATAGAAAACATTTGGCGCCTAAAGAAACAAGAAATCCAACAAAAGAAAACCTAGTTTGTTGGGCAGATAAAATCCTACATGAGACAGTGTTGTAAGTGTGCCATTTTACTTTTTCCAGAGAGCATTATCTCTCTGTAAAATCACTTGAGTGTTGCAGAAACTATTGACCACGTTATCCAAAAAGTTGAACAGCAAGGATCTGAGTTAGCCAAGGACTGTTACATGAGAGAGTCGGCATTGTACTATAGTAGCTGCTATGCAAATGTACAGAATTAATTTCCAACTATTGGAGATCTGATCAATGAGGCACCCATCCCATTCCCACACCCATATAGTATAAGGGACATGTCATAGTAACATAGTTAGTAAGGCCGAAAAAAGACATTTGTCCATCCAGTTCAGCCTATATTCCATCATAATAAATCCCCAGATCTACGTCCTTCTACAGAACCTAATAATTGTATGATACAATATTGTTCTGCTCCAGGAAGACATCCAGGCCTAAAGGAAGACATCCAGGCCTCCAGGAAGACATCCAGGCCTCAGGAAGACATCCAGGCCTCCAAGAAGACATCCAGGCCATGTCAAACCATGGAACTTCTGGAAACAACAAACTGGAGTCGAATGGAGATGAAGTAGGGTAAGATTTTCCTAGCATTGGTGACCCTTCATACTTTTCATTCTGGCAAATAATGATGTTTCAAAGGTCAGATCCTTTTAATTAGACATTGATGGTATATCCTAGCAATACACTGCCATTACTGAGACAACCCTTTCAAGTGAGTAAAGATGGAGAAAAAATTCCAGAAGACAACTAAACATTCAAGCCCAAAATGATTTTTCTTAAAATAATGTATTGCTTTCTTCCAGGTGCTCAGTCAGGCTGTCACAGACACATATTTGATTCAAAGACAAATGATGCTGCTGACACAATGTAATAACTTCACAAAAAGATGGGGGAGTTAAATCATTCATCGGAATATGTTAAGAATCTAGATACATTTTAGTGTTAATTATGTAAATTCTTAACCATGACTTTTTGGGAACATTGGAAAATTTGAAAATAAGATCTTGGATGGAAGTCTATGTGAGTGCAGAATTCGGAATCTTCTCAGCTTGTGCAATGCACAATATCAGGGTCATGATCCAGTTCTGAGATTATGTTCAGCTCTCTTGTCTCTGGACTGGTCATGTGGGAGTTAATACTTTCTGCCTCACCCTGGAGCTGGCTGAGCTATTTAAGTCCTCTGCATCCTGTGGGCCAGTGTCAGCTATAGTTCATCCTGCACTGTTTGAGCTCCTGACCTGGATCCCTGTTCTAGTGTTCCTCTTTGCCTCTGACTGCCTGCACCCGTATATTACTTGTTCTGACTTTTGGCCTGTACCCCGACTCCGTTTTTCGTCTCACGTTTTGGTTACCACATTCCCGGTAGGTTCTGACGTCTTGCTTGTCCCCGACGATTCTCTGCTCGCCCCTTCTGTACCGTGTTGCTATCTCCGTGTATGACCTTGGCTTGTTTCATGTCCCTTTCATTACCTGTGACACCTGTGTTGTTGTTCAGTGTTGCTGTGCTGTGTGTGCAGCCTCCTTTCCTTATCCAGCACCCCCTGGTGGAGGTTGCTCTATACTGCACTGCAGCAGCACATTACAATCAGGCTTCATCAGTGTCTGTAGTGAGACCGGGCAGTCACACAAACACAAGCGTGAAATTTGCATACTTCTGGCCAAATTCCGACCAGACATGCGTGACACAACGCATTTCATTTATATTGAGCAAGGCCATGCACACCTGGACGAAATACGGCAGGAATTATGCAAACTGCATACTTGTGGTCATATGACCACCTGGTCTCGCCGCAGACACTGGAGAATCCTGACAGGTTGTGGTGCGCACACTGTGAGGATTTAGAAATCTGTAGTCACAGAGTGACTGCAGACTTAAGCTAAAGGCCACACAACCCCTTTAATCATTATTAATGGTTTTGGTTTACAAGTAATAGGTATTAGCTCTCATTTCTAACACACATATCTATTTTTTATTAAACATGTACAAAAAATCTTTCTAAATGTGTAATTCCATCTGGGTTTTTAGATAAATTAAATTACATCTCCAGGCTTCACCATTATTAATGCTCATCTTCCTCAGACCATGATGGTTGTTCAGTTCCTTGGAGAGTAGTTTTGATCTTTCCTTACTGCCCTGCAAATCTACTCTCATTATTCTAACTTACTGGTGAGCCAGTGGTTATTCAGTATTTGTAAAATGTTGGACAGCAGCAACAGATCAAAGGTAAAACTATTTGTGTGTTCATCTCCAACGTGCATGAAACCAAATGCTAGTATCAACAGCAAGGTTTACAAAACATAAGCTGGCCAGCCCAACCACATCCATCCTTCCATGAAGACCTGTCACCAGTGACCCAAAGTGACCAGTTTTTCTTATATTTTAGTACCACTGCTGTCCTTAGTACTCCATTTTTTTTGCATTTTTAAAATCCTTCAAATTGTCCCAGAGGACCTTTTACTAAGTGGCAATTTTTTGGTCTTTATATAGAGGGCATGACTCATATGATAATTATGCACAGCACAATAAAATCATGATCCAAGAGAATCCTGATAACAATGACCCCTTGGTAAAGACCATAAAAGATAGCACTAAATTAAAATCCCCATATCTATGAAAACATGGAGGATTTAAAAAAAAAATGAATAAACTAAATACTGCGAGAAGTAGCTAGCAATAATAAAATGAGAGCAAAAACTGGCCACTTTTGACCTGGTGGCACCTGGAACCTATAGATGTTTTGTGTATCAGTGATGAAACAAACCAAAACACTGGTAGCTGGTAGTGGGTCAGAACCACATCACTGGTTGTTAGAGGGTGCTTCAGTACCACATCACTTGTGATTAGCAGTGGGTCAGAACCACATCACTGGTGGTTAGCAGTGAGTCAGAAACACATCACTCGTTGTTAGCAGTGGGTCAGAACCACATCACTCGTGGTTAGCAGTGGGTCAGAAGCTGTAATGCAAAGTGTAGGAAAGGCTAAGTGCAACGCGAAGGGACACGGGAAAGGGAACCAAACACTAGAGGAGGGGGAGTGGAGACCCCAAGATAGATCTAACGTTACCCTGTCTGCCCTATTGTCCCTATATCGGTTCCACACCTATCGCTGAGCAAGATACCTAATGCCTGCTTGACCCTGGCGATAAGCCCTGCATCAGGAATGACAGGATGAGTGCTAATCAATCCCCACTACCGCTAAAGACAGATGGGATACACAAAGAAGGGGGAACAATTAGCTTGAGTATAGACTCAGAGAGAAAAACGGACGTCCTACAAACACCAGAGAGGAAAATAGCTGACAGTTATAACTCCAAGCTGCAACAGGGAACTGGAAATAGAAATATCACCTGCACCTTTCCAGCAGCCAGCTGGAAGTTGTAAGTGAACACCCCGGTCCAGGTGTGTGAACTAAAGCCGGGGAAGGCTGCCACTGGGTCCTAGAGTCAGATGGCCCAGGAAGAAGTCTGCAAAGTACACTGCTGAGACCTTTTGCACTCGTGCTTAGGAGTTGGTCAGAACCACACCACTGGTGGTTAGCAGTGAGTCAGAACCACACCACTGGTGGTAAGCAGTGGGTCAGAACTACATCACTGGTGGTTAGCAGTGGGTCAGAACCACATCACTGGTGGTTAGCAGTGGGTCACAACCACATCACTGGTGGTAAGCAGTGGGTCAGAACCACATCACTGGTGGTTAGCAGTGGGTCAGAACCACATCACTGGTGGTTAGCAGTGGGACAGAACCACATCACTGGTGGTTAGCAGTGGGTCAGAACTGCATCACTGGTGGTTAGCAGTGGGTCAGAATCACATCACTGGTGGTAAGCAGTGGGTCAGAACCACATGACTGGTGGCTAGCAGTGGGTCAGAACCACATCACTGGTGGTTAGCAGTGGGTCAGAACCACATCACTGGTGGTTAGCAGTGGGTCAAAACCACATCACTCATGGTTATCAATGAGTCAGAACCACATCACTCATGGTTAGCAGTGGGTTAGAACCACAACACTGGCGGTTAGCAGTGGGTAAGTACCAAATCACTGGTGGTTAGCAGTGGGTCAGGACAATAATGCTGGTTGTTAGCAGTGGGTTAGAACGATATTGCTAATGGTTAGCAGTGGGTCAAAACCATATTGATGGTGGCTGACCCCAGGCTAAGTACATATCACTGTCACTTGGGTCATGATTTTGAATCAACAGAATATAAAACCTTCTTGACTTTTTTTAATTAAATTTGTTTTTCTTTTAAGTCTATAAATTATTAATTTCAGTGATTTAAGATGTATGTGCATTATTTTTGGAACATAGTTGATATCTCTGCAATACTTCATGTGACTGTATAGCACCATTAATTTAAACATGGTTCTCAAACTAAATAAGATTGTAGACCTCTGATGTGTATGCTTTTGTTAAACAATATGATATCATTAACAGTTAAGGCCCCAGGACAAACATAATGGTGATGTCAGCAGCAAAAAGATTAGAAAAATGCACTATTTTTATGCTTTTCTTACCTTCTCTACTCTACTGTGACTTCATTATACAGAGTTGATTTTATATTACTTTCCTGAAGTCCATTAACAAGATATATACTGTATATTTTCTAATGAATAGTATTGGCATTGAGGATGTAATGGGAATGCTAAAGTAAATGCTATAAATAAAGTGGCATTGTTAGTAATCTGGTACTCACATCGTTTCATGGCTAATTACTTTTTTAGGGTGAAATAGATTCTGTACATTGATATGCATTTAAATTCCAAATACGCAAAGTTTAAAGGATGTCTGTCAACCCCCAAAAGCTAATTATACCACTTATACTAAAAAAAAGAGAAAGATTTATTTTGTATGCAAGTAAAGGGGCTTCAGTGCAGAGGCACTAATTAAGAAGCTCAGGAAGCATTGTCAATGAAGATTTAACCAAGTGATTAGTATACAAATTTACAAATTGAGGGGGTGTTTTGGCACACGGAGCCCTTGGCTATGACAAAGGTGCACCTCAAGCTCATCATTTGTATACAAATGTAAATCATTCATTTTTCCAGCAACTAAACCACTAAAATTTATACAACAGGTTCAATTGATAGGATCTGAGTCCCATACAGGCTTGTGTAAATGGTTTAACTACTTGCTTTTTGGGGGTGACATACTTCCGTTAAACTAAATCTAATTAGATACTGTAATTACACCACCCTGTGCAAGTGCTTAATTTGTTATAAATCACAAGAAGTAAGCAGTAGGTTCAGCCAGACTAAAAGTGAGGCCTCCGTCACACGTCTGTATAAAACAGGTATTCAGTGGCGTAATTGGAGTGTGACTGGCCCCGATGCAATATTTGGATTTGAGGCCCCCCATTCTGATTTTAACGCTGACAATAAATGGCTTCAGCCAACCACTAACCACGAGTGGAGAAAAAGTTTTGGTGTTATCATTCATATTCACTGAAAAAAGGCCTGGAAAGCAAAAATTTGGCCGGGGTATGTAAACTTTTGAGCACAGATATATACATATATATATGTATATATATATATATATATCCTCCATCCTGATATATATGTCCCCCATCCTAGTATATGTCCCCCGTTCTGCCACTGTTCTTTAATGTATGAAAAAAAAAAAAAAACATTACATTTACCAGGGGCATACATAGAAGTCATAATGCACCCTCCATAGTCATCCATGTAGCATAACACACAGCCCATAGTCATCCATGTAGCATAATGCACAGCCCATAGTCATCCATGTAGTAGTATGGCCACTTATTTAAAGGGAAAAGGGAACTTGTCAGCAGGATTGTGCACAGTAACCTACAGACAGTGTCAGGTCGGCGCTGTTATACTGAATAAAATGATACCTGAGTGATAAAATCTGTCTTGTGGTTGTTGTTTAATCTTTATTTTACGTTTTGTGTTAATGATATGCTTGTGCCCTGGTGCGGGGCTGGAGGGAGGTCTTCATGTGGTGCTCTGATTAGGTATTCATGTGTATGGCTTCTAACAGGTCACTGATCCCTCACTGACCTGCCCCTAGTTTGCATAATGAATACATACTGAAGAAAAAAACAAAAACCCTTCTGCAGGCAAGTTCCAGCCGTGGCACCTGCGCTGCAGCATAATCGCAGGTTTAGTGTCCAGTTAATAAGCATTCTTGATGTTATAAAGCAAGTGTAAAAAAAAAATCTACTTGAAAATGGCGCCTGCGCAGCAGCAGCTATTAGTGTTTATAGAGATCCGAAACCTAATATTGCGCAGGCGGTCCGCGCTCACCTTGGAGGAGGAATATTTTTTCTTCTCCAGCAAGATGGCGCCACCATGTTCAAATTGATTTTTTTATTGTTTTTGGTAATTTTCTGCCACCAGCTGACTTCACCTACAGCAGCGGGTACATTCAGCACTGGCTCTGGACTATAATTACGCCTCTGCAACCTTGTCATCTGACTTATACCACTTGCCTCTAGCCGTGCCATTAACCCCGTCCCCTCATCACCTATTGGTTAATCGCCGATACGTCTTACTTCTTCCCAGCCAGGCTGGGCACGCCTACTTATTTACGGGTAATAACCACGTGCTACATTGTGATAACCATTACATAAAAGATTTGAGATTGATCTATTAGGCAAGTTGCTTCAGTTCCAATATTTCACTTTAAAGTCTTTAGACAGAGCCCTCTCATTCACATTGAAGAATATCTGTTAACAGAATTTATGTCTCATTTAGCTTGATGGCAAAAGTGGTAGCAGAAATAGAAACAGATGGAAAGTGTGGGTCTGGGAAAAGCAGAAGGCTCCAAATTAAACACTCACGAAGCTTTGTAAAGCATTAAGGAATACTTAGGGAAGCTTCATGAAGCTTTACAAAATATAGATAAATCCAATAAGTGCACAGTCCCCATAATCCTCTTTAGAATCAGTCTGAAGTCTCAGGGTTAGGTATCTCCAGAGAGCAATAAAAGTGAAGTTGGATAGATGTATAAAACCATTATCAGAAAATATAATTATATTACACACCACTTGATTGAATGGGTTGACAATGCATCTCAAAGTAAATTGTACACCATGGAACCATGTATCTCTAGAACCGTATTATGTATTATAACCCGGAACGGCTGCAGTATTGTCCAGTCTGCAGACTATAATGGCAGCAAGTCATTAGCTTTGTGACTTAAGGATTTCTGACACATTTTGAGAACGCAGTTACGATACATTCTCACCATATTTAAATCTACTATATCTCTGATCTATTAATCTATGCCCTTCTATCCCATACTTGATATGTATGTATATATATATATATATATATATATATATATATATATACAGTCATGGCCAAAAGTATTGACACCCCTGCAATTCTGTCAGATAATACTCATTTTCTTCCTGAAAATGATTGCAAACACAAATTATTTGGTATTATTATCTTAATTTAATTTGTCTTAAATGAAAAAACACAAAAGAGAATGAAGCAAAAAGCAAAACATTGATCATTTCACACAAAACTCCAAAAATGGGCCAGACAAAAGTATTGGCACCCTCAGCCTAATACTTGGTTGCACAACCTTTAGCCAAAATAACTGCGACCAACCGCTTCCAGTAACCATCAATAAGTTTCTTACAATGCTCTGCTGGAATTTTAGACCATTCTTCTTTAGCAAATTGCTCCAGGTCCCTGATATTTGAAGGGTACCTTCTCCAAACTGCCATTTTTAGAGCTCTCCACAGGTGTTCTATGGGATTTAGGTCTGGACTCATTGCTGGTCACCTTAGAAGTCTCCAGTGCTTTCTCTCAAACCATTTTCTAGTGCTTTTTGAAGTGTGTTTTGAGTCATTGTCCTGCTTGAAGACCCATGACCTCTGAGGGACACCCAGTTTTCTCACACTGGGCCCTACATTATGCTGCAAAATTTGTTGGTAGTCTTCAGACTTCAGAATGCCATGCACATGGTCAAGCAGTCCGGTGCCAGAGGCAGCAAAGCAACCCCAAAACATCAGGGAACCTCCGCCATGTTTGACTGTAGGGACCGTGTTCTTTTCTTTGAATGCCTCTTTTTTTCTCCTGTAAACTCTATGTTGATGCCTTTGCCCAAAAAGCTCTACTTTTGTCTCATCTGACCAGAGAACATTCTTCCAAAACATTTTAGGCTTTTTCAGGTAACTTTTGGCAAACTCCAGCCTGGCTTTTTTATGTCTCAGGGTAAGAAGTGGGGTCTTCCTGGGTCTCCTACCATACAGTCCCTTTTCATTCAGACGCCGACGGATAGTGTGGGTTGACACTGTTGTACCCTCGGACTGCAGGCAGCTTGAACTTGTTTGGATGTTAGTCGAGGTTCTTTATCCAACATCCGCATAATCTTACGTTGAAATCTCTTGTCAATTTTTCTTTTCCGTCCACATCTAGGGAGGTTAGCCACAGTGCCATGGGCTTTAAACTTCTTGATGACACTGCGCACGGTAGAAACCGGAACATTCAGGACTTTGGAGATGGACTTGTAGCCTTGAGATTGCTCATGCTTCCTCACAATTTGGTTTCTCAAGTCCTCAGACAGTTCTTTGGTCTTCTTTTTTTTCTCCATGCTCAATGTGGTACACACAAGGACACAGGACAGAGGTTGAGTCAACTTTAATCCATGTCAACTGGCTGCAAGTGTGATTTAGTTATTGCCAACACCTGTTAGGTGCCTGTTACAGGTGCTGTTAATTACACAAATTAGAGAAGCATCACATGATTTTTTGAACAGTGCCAATACTTTTGTCCACCCCTTTTTATGTTTGGTGTGGAAATATATCCAACTAGCTGAAGAGCCCGGCGTTGCCTGGGCATAGTAGATATCTGTGGTTAGTTATAGAACCTCACGTCTCTTATTTTCTCATCAAGCCTCTCATTTTCTCCCTTACACCTCTCATTTTCCCCCTCACTCCTCTTATTTTCCCCTTCAGTCCTCTCATACCCCCCTATCACTTGTCAATTCGACCTTACATCTGTCATTTTCCGATCACTCCACTATTTTCCCTCACTCCTCTCATTTTGCACTCACACCTTTTCATTTTCACCTCACACCCCTCATTTTCACCTCAGTATATACATGTTTGTCATCTCCCTTATGTATAGTATACACCTGTATGTCTTCTCTTGTATATTGTATATACCTGTATGTCATCTCCCCTGTATATAGTATATACCTGCTGTATGTCATCTCCTCTATATACCTATGTCATCTTCTCTTTTATATAGTATATACCTGTATGTCATCTCCTCCTGTATATAGTATATACGTGTCATCTCCTCCTGTATATAGTATGTACCTGTAAGTCATCTCCTCCTGTATATAGTATATACCTGTGTATCATCTGCTCCTGTATATAGTATATACCTGTGTGTCATCTCCTCCAGTATATAGTATATACCTGTATGTCATCTCCGGTATATAGTATATACCTGTGTATCATCTCCACTGTATATAGTATATACCTGTGTGTCATCGCCCCTGTATATAGTATGTACCTGTATGTCATCTCCCCTGTATATAGTATATAACAGGTTGTCATCTCCTCCTGTATATAGTATATACCTGTGTGTCATGTCCTCCTGTACATAGTATATACCTATATGTCATCTCCTCTTGTATATAGTATATACCTGTGTCATCTCCCCTGTATATAGTATATATGTGTGTGTCATCTCCTCCTGTATATAGTATATACCTGTATGTCATCTCCTCCTGTATATAGTATATACATGTGTCATCTCCTCCTGTATATAGTATATACGTGTGGCATCTGCTTCCGTATATAGTATATACATGCGTCATCTGCTCCTGTATATAGTATATACCTGTGTGTCATCTCCTCCTGTATATAGTATATACCTGTGTATCATCTCCTCCTGTATATAGTATATACCTGTGTGTAATCTCCTCCTGTATATAGTATATATCTGTGTGTCATCTCCTCCTGTATTAGACCGCATTCACACATTATTTGGTCAGTATTTTTACCTCAGTATTTGTAAGCTAAATTGGCAGCCTGATCAATCCCCAGCCAACAGTAAGCCCTCCCCCTGGCAGTATATATTAGCTCACACATACACATAATAGACAGGTCATGTGACTGACAGCTGCCATATTTCCTATATGTTACATTTGTTGCTCTTGTAGTTTGTCTGCTTATTAATCAGATTTTTAGTTTTGAAGGATAATACCAGACTTGTGTGTGTTTTAGGGCGAGTTTCATGTGTCAAGTTGTGTGTGTTGCGTTGCGTGTGGCGACATGCATGTACCGACTTTTGTGAGATGAGTTTTGTGTGGCGACATGCGTGTAGCAACTTTTTGTGTGTCGAGTTGCATGTGACAGGTTAGTGTAGCAAGTTGTGTGCAGCAAGTTTTGCGCATGGCGAGTTTTGCGCGTGGCGAGTTTTATGTGTGGTGCGTTTTGAGTATGTGCAAGTTTTGTGTGAGGCAACTTTTGCATGTGTTGCAACTTTTGTGCATGTGGCAAATTTTCCACGTGTGCAAGTTTTGCATGTGGCGAGTTTTCCATGAGGTGAGTTTTGCACGTGTGGCGAGTTTTGCGTGAGCCTAGTTTTGCATGTGGCGAGTTTTGCGCGTGGCGAGTTTTGAGCGGCGACTTGTGTTTCGACTTTTATGTGGCGAGGTTTGTGTATGTGTGGTGAAATGTGTGCTGAGGGTGGTATATGTGTTCAAGCACGTGGTAGTTTGTGGCGCCTTTTGTGTGTGTGTTCATATCCCCGTGTGTGGTGAGTACCCCATGTTGAGGCCCCACCTTAGCAACTGTATGGTATATACTCTTTGGCGCCATCGCTTTCACTCTTTAAGTCCCCCTTGTTCACATCTGGCAGCTGTCAATTTGCCTCCAACACTTTTTCTTTCACTTTTTCCCCATTATGTAGATAGGGGCAAAATTGTTTGGTGAATTGGAAAGTGCGGGGTTAAAATTTCACCTCACAACATAGCCTATGACGCTCTCAGGGTCCAGACTTGTGACTGTGCAAAATTTTGTTGCTGTAACTGCGACGCCTCCAACACTTTTCCTTTCACTTTTTCCCCATTATGTAGATAGGGGCAAAATTGTTTAGTGAATTGGAAAGCGCGGGGTTAAAATTTCGCCTCACAACATAGCCTATGACGCTCTCAGGGTCCAGACGTGTGACTGTGCAAAATTTTGTGGCTGTAGCTGCGACGGTGCAGATGCCAATCCCGGACATACATACATACATACACACATACACACACACACATTCAGCTATATATATTACTCGTAGATTTGGCTTTAGGACAAATCTTTTTGTGTTTTTACATTTAAGACAAATTAAATGAAGATAATACCAAATAATTTGTGTTTGCAATCATTTTCAGGAAGAAAATGAGTATTATCTGACAGAATTGCAGGGGTGTCAATACTTTTGGCCATGACTGTATATATATATATATATATATATATATATATATATATATGTAATACCGATGTCCCCAAAAATAACACAAAGAAACAAGTGCTCACTTTATTTTAATTGATAAGGAAATCAGGGAAAAAACTTGAAAGCCTATAGACACATTTGCATTCTCAAATTTCTTCCCAAGTACAACATTTACCAACTTTCTAAACACCGTAGTTTTAATTTAAGATTGGGAGTGTGCTTCAATATTTAACCCTGGGTCAGGCGCATCTCTGTCACTCCCAGGATGAGGCGCAGGCACAGATTTGATCACCGTCTATAATATCTAATTTTTTCAATTTCTGGGCTCTGAAAGTAATCAGTGACCTTCATAGGGATGTTTTAAAAAAGAGTACACAGATGCCAAAAAAATGTAATAACCATAAACATAATTAAAAAAGTACCCAAATTTGACAACTACCACCAAATAGCCTCCCGTTTTCAGGGCATAACTATTACTAAGCATTAAAATTAGGAAAAAAAACATAATTGTAAGGCACTTAGATGCTATTGGAGTCATATTCACTCATATGTTAAAATTTCAGCAGAAGAAACACATAGGCAAAGAGAGAAGCAAAGTTGCTAGATTATATTATCATATCACAGATTATTATTACGTGTTCAGGGGCGCAATGTGCCTGAAAGGCCATTTCTAAGTGAACAATTGTGATGAAAAAAAAGAAGATATGAATATTCAAAAGTGAGAACCTTCAGGCGCAATGAGACAGAGAGGCCACGGTGGTCACACCTGCTTTCCCCAAGGACTGAATGGGGAGGGCTAAAAGTGAGTGGGTGGGGTTTCAACCGGAACCTAAAGATAGGAAGGTATTTGGAGGGGAAGAAAACCCTGCCACTTTGGAGAGAAGGGGGAAACGAAAATGTGCGAGCTGTGCCTGTCAGGCCTGTTGCGCCTGACGCAGGGTTACGATTTAATTTCAAGTCTACTTTCTTCACTGGAACCTCTGTAATTACTTACATATGGTGCTGATCATTGACTATAATGCTACAATTTGCTACTACTTCACATAGCTGATTGTCCTGCTGTTTTTGACATAGATCTGCAAGTTGCCTCTTCAGAGAGGAAGCGGTCTTAAAGCCATCTATTGGAAGTATTGATCCTAAAAGTCAATATCAACTCTTTACTGAGCCTTGCCACATCAATTAGGATAAAAGCCAAGCCAGAATCTCAATTTGCAGCCACGGTGTTTCAGAGTATGGCACCTCATCAGTGCAATGTATGCAATCTGATTTGGCTAAGTCAGAGGTTTAAGACTTGCATCTAAGGGGTCACTCTCCACAAATAGAAGCGTTACCCCTTGGATCCCTGACATAGATCTGACACTAAATTGCTTCTGGCTATACTTTTCTCAGTGTTACAAATAGTAGAAAAGAGTAGGAGAGGGAGAAAAATGGTAACAGGATGGTGTCATTCAAAACCACAACTTGCTCCTAAAAAACAAGTGCTCATACAACTACAGTGGATATACAAAATAGGCTACAAACCATAGTTAAAAATGCCAGTTTTTTTTTTACATAAAATAAAAAAAAACAAATCAAAAAGAATAATTTCATAACTTTTTCTATCTTGATTGTCATCTATAATCTATACAATTCAATTGAAAAATAAACTGGAATATTTTCTGGTGGACATAGAAAAAGAAAGAACAAATATAATGTAGATGTATAAATATACACACCCTTAAACTAATACTTTGTAGAAGTCGCCTTTAAATTGATAATGGATTATGAACGGAACGGATTATTATTGAAAGGATTATGGGTGACATTAAAAAGGAAAATGATTCTTCTTGGTATAATTTTTTTGTTACATTATAAAAACCTGGCATTTTAATGTGTAGGGGTGTGTTGACTTTTTATTCCCAATCTATGTCAATGGAAAAATAAAAAAAAAAGTTATGACTCTTGGAAGAAAGGGAGAAAATCTGAAAGTGCAAAAATGGGAAATTGGCTGTGAGAAGCAGGGGGATAAACCATGGGTGAAATGGTTGTTTCTCCTTACCACAGCATGCACCTCCCCAGCATTATTGGCTGGATTGTATATCAATGTCCTGGCACCTCTGAGGAGCCTTAAGACTAAGTTCACACGAACATGTATAAAATCGCCACAGTTTCGTCCAGGGGAAAAAAGGCAATTTTCATCTCAACTGTCATCCCATACATAAGTCATCCATTTTTTATACCTGAGCCGTTAATATTTACAGGACCAAATACAGTTCCATGTGTTAATTGCAATGTTTTCGTAAAAATCGGATGCTATATGGTTGATTCGTATGAGATCTGATTTATTTTTACGCACCCATAGAATTGACAAAAACTACTACATCCTGCAATTTTCATGTGCAGATTGAGTTCATAAATAATAAAAATGCTCTTCTGAACAGCCCTTTGAATAAGGTTAGTCCTAGTGCTGTAAATTTTTCTGCTGGCAGCACTCAGACCAAGATCACATGACCAGAATTTCATTCTAAGGGGAGCATATTTTTGGTCCGAGTGCGATCCGATAAAACATCGGCTTGCACTCGGACCAATTTTATGCTATGGGGCCGTGCACAAGTAAGATTTCTTCCCAGGACTAGCTCGCTACATGCCATAGTTTGGTCCGACATTCGACCATTCAAGTCAATGAGTACGTGGAAACCAACACATTGCACTAAGGATGACATGTGAGAGCAGTCTTGTTTTCATGGACTGACACAACGAAGACGATGGAGAAATGTTTTTTATACATCTTCTCCACATTCAAGATAATTGGATCACACTATGATCAAACTATGATCAGAGGGAGATTAGCATAATCAGACTGATGCTCTCGGATGATAGAATGCACGATCGTCTGCACCTGATCTAAGACTGCCATGCCATTACTTTGCTAAGGAATTACTTCATACCACTAACAGCTCTGTATGTTTAGTGTCCTACATCCAATATACAGCTCTGACAAACATTAAGAGACCACTGCAAAATTTTTAGTTTGTCTTATTTTTCTCTTTATAGGTATATTTTTTAGTAAAATGTAAATTGTTATTTTATTCTATAAACTACTGACAACATGTCTCCGAAATTCCATGCAATAAATGTATTTGTTTTCTGAAAATGAGAAATGGTCAAAATAACAAAAAAATGCATTGCTTGCAGACCTCAAATAATGCAAAAAAAGTTAATAATAATTTAGAAACAACAATACTAAGGTTTTAACTCAGGAAGAGTTTAGAAATCAATATTTTGTGGAATAACCATGATTTTTAATCACAGCTTTCATGCGTCTTGGCATGCTTTACACCAGTCTTTCACATTGCTTTTAGGTGACCTTATTCCTCTCCTGGTACAAAAATTTAAGAAGTTGTGAATCTGCACCCTACTATTCATCTGTCTCCACACCCTCCATGCACATGATAACTGCACTTGATACTTGACTATTGCACTTAAACACACGGGCTGATGACCGGATCATGCAGCTTTGTATGAAAATCCCTATTTACTATAATTGCCAGACCTGAAATAACAAGCACTTTTCACCTATTGTGTCCCCCCATTTCCTTGTAGATTGTAAGCTTGCGAGCAGGGACCTCACTCCTAATGTCACTGTTTAAATTGTCTTAACTTGTACTGAATTTATTGTCTGTACATGTCCCCGCTTAATTGTAAAGTGCTGCGGAATATGTTGGCGCTATATAAATAAAAATTATTATTATTATTATTATAAGTTCTTCTTTGTTTGATGGCTTGTGACTATCCATCTTTCTCTTGATTACATTTCAGAGGTTTTCAATGGGGTTCAGGTCTGGAAATTCTTCTGGTCATTACAGGGATTTGATGTGGTGGTCCTTCATCCACACCTTGATTGACCTAGCTGAGTGGCATGGCGCATTGTCCTGCTGGGAAAACCAGTCCTCAGAGTTGGGGAACATTGCTTGAGCAGAAGGAATCAACTGTTTTTCAAGGATAACCTTGTATGCAGCTTGATTCATACGTCCTTTGCAAAGATTAACCTGCCCAATTCCAGCCTTGATGAAGCATCCCCAGATCATCACCGATCCTCCACCAAATTTCACAGTGGGTGCAAGACACTGTGGCTTGCACGCCTCTCCAGGTCTCTGTCTAACCATTAGACGACCAGGTGTTGGGCAAAACCGAAAATTATACTCATCAGAGAACATTACCTTACTCCAGTCCTCTATGGTCAAATGCTTATAGTCTTTGACAAACTTCAGCCTGGCTCTCCTTTGCATCTCATTGATGAAAGGCTTTTTTCTAGCTTTACATGACTTGAGTCCTGCCTCTAGGAGCCTGTTATGAATTGTTGTTGCCGTGCACTTCACCCCAGCTGCCATTTGCCATTCATTTTGTAGGTCACGTGATGTCATCCTGTGGTTGCTGAGTGACATTCGAAAAAGATGACGGTCATCCCAGTCAGTGGAGAGTCGTTTTCGCCCTCTGCCGGTCTGTAGCTTTGTTGTCCCCAATGTCTGCTGCTTGACCTTGTTGTAATGGACTGCCATCTTAGAAATTTTAAGGATGGAGGCAACATGATGCTTACTGGGTTCCTCTGCTAGTAAAGCCAGAATTGAGCCCTTCTTTTCCTCACTCAAGACTTTTCTTTTCAACTCCCTTGGCATGGTTAAAAGTTATTTTTTCAGTCCTATTACTTTTGGGATATTACTAGCACTTGTTTTGCCATCCAGCTTGTCCTATTGCAAGAGGATTGTGAACACCACAGCAGTGTTTTTTTTATACTTTCCTTCGTTAACTAAGATTTGGTTCAGGTGATCACATAATCAAAAGCACATTAAGTAGAATGAGGTGTACTCTGGTTGTAATTCAACTGACACTGGAATGGAATGGCTGTCAGACATGTAGAGAAGCTGATTATTATAAATCTGTGCAGTGGTCTCTTAATTTTTGCCAGAGCTGTATGTGTTTTTACTAATAATAAAAACAATAAGTATCAACGGTAATTATGTCACAAACAAGGTGTGAACCTTCGACCATCGTCTCTACTTCAATTTTATAGTTGCTTGTGGTGTTTGTGCAAAATTTGGTATCTTTTTACCCTTTTGTTGATTTAGACCCCAATTTATTACTTGTGGTGTCTATAGTCACTTTTTTGTGCTAAATTCTTCAAAATATTGCACGCGGTTCATGAATTTTGTGCAAAGTAAAGAGTCTTTATTTATGTCTTTAACCTTATTTTCTGGTGAAAAATGTCACATATTTTTCAAAAAGGCACAAAATGGAGTCAAAATATCTGACATACATAAAAATTACTACAGGGGACTACATTTGGGCTAATTTTTTCAAAAAGTCACAAATAACTAATCAGGAGAAAGCATTTGGTAATCTAAAACTCTGCCCCATAATAGCAAACAAACAAAATAAACCTGACAAATACCTAGAAAATTAGCTTTAAAAATTGTGTAAAATAAAAGAAGAATTTGGCGCAAATGAGAAATAAGTGAGAAACATAAAATAAAACAAAAGAAAAGCAGAAATGCAATAATGAATTGGGCCCTTAATTTCACAAAAAGTAAAAAAATGTTCCATATTTATTGAGAGGGATTGACCTTTTAATAATCTTGGCACCCCTTAAGCCAGTGAGTGGGCCATAGATTCAAGATTGAGATAATAAAAACCAGTTTGATAAATTCATCTCTCTGCATTTGCACATTGAGAATGCAGAATTTATAAAAAATATCCCATTGCATACAAAATAGCTTTCTTTGTACAAGGAATAATTTCACTTATATTACTGTACAAATGGCTTTTGAGACACAGATACTTTAGAATATGTATAACAATGAAAATGACTTCCCAGTCACAATGCTTAAATAACAGAGCAGTGAATAGGGCATCATGAATAATATTAACACTAGTGGTGAGAGTCCACGGATGGCAAGAATAACACGGCAAGATACAGGGCAAAGGGCAGCTAAGACTGAAGTTTATTCTTGGTTGGCAGTGAAAGCTAGCCGCCATTGTTGAGACTGCTACAGGGATAAAGGTGAAATAAAAAAATGAAACAGTTGGATGACTAGATAGACACAAACCTTTTTAATGTTATGCCGCTAACACTATTGAATGAAACAGAAGCAGGCACACTTATTTTATAGCTTTTAACTCCTAATTTCATGTCATGCATTTTGGCATTTTAACCAGTTCAGGATTAGGGCATTTTCTTCCCTTCCTGACTGATCACATTTTGGGGCTTTCTTGTATATGTGCTTTTAATGATTCTAAAAAATGTTCTCATTCAAATATTCAAGTTTTTTGCCTCTTTTTTTTCACAATACTTAATTTTTCATTAATTTTCATATTCCTTTTCTTGCTAAGATCGAGAGTAATAGAAAAAAGAAAATAAATGTAATGAAATCTATCTATATACCGTAATTGTCTAAGGTCAACTTCAGTCTGTTTGTCTGTTTGTCACAGAAATCCCACGTCGCTGATTGGTAAACTGGCCCCTCCCTACTCCCCTGCAGTCAGTGCCCCTCCATACTCCCCCCCAGTCAGCGCCCACATAGCGTTAAACGGATTGCCTTACACCGCGGCATAACACGGTGTAAGGCAGTCCATTAACTCTGCCATTAACCCTCTGTGTGACCAACATTTTACTATTGATGCTGCCTATGCAGCATCAATAGTAAAAACATATAATGTTAAAAATAATTAAAAAATCATTACATACTCACCCTCCGGGGGCCCCTGGATCCAGCCCATGCCTTTTTTATTTTAATTCTTTTTTTAACAGGGATATATGCTACATGGGCTGTGTTATATACTACATGGCTGTGCAATATACTACGTGGCTGTGCAATATACTACGTGGGCTGTGTTATACACTACGTGGGCTGTGCTATATACTATGTTGGCTGTGTAATATACTATGTGGATTGTGTAATATACACCGTGGCTGTGCTATATACTTCGTGGGCTGTGCAATACACTACGTGGCTGTGCAATATACTATGTGGCTGTGCAATATACTACGTGACTGTGCTATATACAACATGGGCTGTGTTATACACTATGTGGGCTGTGCTATATACTATGTTGGCTGTGTAATATGCTATGTTGCTGTGTAATATACTACGTGGGTTGTGTAATATACTACGTGGCTGTGCTATTTACTTCGTGGGCTGTGCAATATACTACGTGGCTGTGCAATATACTACATGGGTTGTGCAATATACTACATGGCTGTGCAATATACTACATGGGCTGTGCAATATACTAAGTGGCTGTGCAATATACTATGTGGGCTGTGCTACATACTCCGTGGGTTGTGCTACATACTTCGGTGGCTGTGCAATAAACTACGTGGCTGTGTTATATACTACGTGGTTGTGCAATATACTACGTGGGCTGTGTAATACAGTACATGGGCTGTGCATATACTACGTGCTGTGCAATATACTACGTGGGTTGTGTAATATACTACATGGCTGTGTAATATACTGCGTGGGCTGACCTACCTACTATGTGGCTGTGCAATATACTACATGGCTGTGCTACATACTACGTGGCTGTGCAATATAATACGTGGGCTGTGCTACATACTACGTGGGCTGTGCTACAACCTACATGGCTGTGCATCAAACTACATGGCTGTACAATATACTACGTGGCCAAATCCTGTGTATTCATTGTATTATTCTAAAATCTTCATAAATAAACTACATACATATTATAGAATACCCAATGCGTTAGAATCGGGCCACCATCTAGTCTACTATATAATTGTCTAAGGGTCACTTCCGTCTTTCTGTCTGTCCTTCTGTCGGTCTGTCAAGGAAATCCCAAGTCGCTGATTGGTGGTGGGAAAAAACAACTACAACCAATCAGCGACAGGCACAGTCCGGCGGCAAAATGGCCGCTTCTTACTCTCCGCAGTCAGTGCCCGCTCTATACTCCCCTGCAGTCAGCGCTCACACAGGGTTAATGGCAGCGTTAATGGACCGCGTTATGCCGCGGTGTAACGCACTCCGTTAACGCTGCTATTAACCCTGTTTGACCAACTTTTTACTATTGATGCTGCCTATGTAGCATCAATAGTAAAAAGATCTAATGTTAAAAATAATAAAAACATAAAAAATAGTTATATACTCACCGTCTGTCGGCCCCTCGGTTCCAGAACAGGCCTTTCACACTCCTCGAGACGCTCCGGTGACCACTCCATGCATTGCGATCTCGCGAGATGATGACATAGCGGTCTCGCAAGACCGCTACGTCATCATCTCACGAGACCACAATGCACTCTTGAGACTGAAGCGCGTGAGGAGCATCGGTAAATGCTTCGCCTGGATCCGGGGGCCAACGGAAGGTGAGTATATAACTTTTTTATTTAAATTCTTTTTTTTACAGGGATATGATGCCCACATTGCTATATACTGCGTGGGCTGTGCAATATACTATGTGGGCTGTGCAATATACGTGGGCTGTGCAATATACTATGTGGGCTGTGCAATATACCACGTGGGCTGTGCAATATACTACATGGGCTGTGCAATATTCTGCATGGGCTGTGCAATATACTGCATGGGCTGTGCAATATACTATGTGGGCTGTGCAATGCACTGCGTGGGCTGTGCAATCTACTGCGTGGGATGTGCTATATACTATGTGGGCTGTGCAATATACTACGTGAGCTGTGCAATATACTCCGTGGGCTGTGCTATATACTGCGTGGGCTGTGCTATATACTGCGTGGGCTGTGCTATATACTACGTGGGCTGTGCAATATACTACGTGGGTTGTGCAATGTACTACGTGGGTGTGCAAGATACTATGTGGGCTGTGCAATATACTATGTGGGCTGTGCAATATACTGCATGGGCTGTGCAATATACTACGTGGGCTGTGCAATATACTGTGTGGGCTGTGCAATATACTGCATGGGCTGCATGGGCTGTGCAATATACTACGTGGGCTGTGCAATATACTACGTGGGCTGTGCAATATACTCCGTGGGCTGTGCAATATACTGCGTGGGCTGTGTTATACACTACGTGGCCTGTGTTATACACTACGTGGGCTTTGTTATACACTATGTGGGCTGTGTTATACACTACGTGGGCTGTGTTATACACTATGTGGGCTGTTATATACTGCGTGTGTGGGCTGTTATAAACTATGTGGCTGTGTTATATGCTATGTGGGCTGTTATACACTCTGTGGGCTGTGCTATATACTACGTGGCTGTGCTATATACTCCGAGGGCTGTGTTATATACTCCGTGGCTGGCTATATACTCCGTGGGCTGTGCTATATGCTATGTGGCTGTGCTATATACTCCGTGGGCTGTGTTATATACTCCCTGGGCTGTGCTATATACTCCGTGGGCTGCGTTATATACTCCGTGGGCTGCGTTATATACTCCGTGGGCTGTTCTATATACTCCATGGGCTGTGCTATATACTACATGGCTGTGCTATATATTACGTGGCTGTGCTATTTACTACGTGGGCTGCTATATACTCCGTGGGCTGTTATATACTCCGTGGGCTGTGCTATATACTACATGGCTGTGCTATGTATTACCTGGCTGTGCTATATACTATGTAGCTGTGCAATATACTGCGTGGCTGTGCTATTTACTATGAGGGCTGTTATATACTAAGTGGCTGTGCTATATACTACATGGCCAGCCGCGAACAATCAGCAATTGGCATGGGATTTTAACCACGCTTTGCTAATTGGTCGCGGCCGGACGAATCCTGTGTATTCAATGTATTATTCTAAAATCTTCATAGATAAACTACATACATATTCTAGAATACCCGATGTGTTAGAATCGGGCTACCATCTAGTAGGAAATAAATGTCTATTTTTTACAGCAAAAGACTGTTAAGGATACATTTTATTTAATTATTTTATATACTGGATGGGGTAGGGATAGAAACTGTGATTTCCTTTTTATTTTTTACAATTTTATTTTTGCTTTTTTTATTTTATTGTTTACATTTATTTCACACATTGTGCTCTTCTTCTGGGGGCGTTTTAACATATATATTAATTTTACTGCTAATTCCCCTTGTAACTGGGGTTGGTATATTGACTTCATTTACAGGGAACATTCATACGCCTGCTTGCATAGCAGAGCTGACTCAGTTTCAAGGTCCCAGCAGCTCCTATTCGGAGTCCAGAGGAAGAAGCACAGTCAGTGCTTCCTAATCTGCATAGCTAGCTCAGTTTGTGTATAAGGTGTTCAAGAAGACGATCATGGTAATAAACCATGTTTACCATCACTATTGGCAGTCCAACTATGTCTGATATACAGCTCCCCACCCTAACAAATAAATAATCATGTGAAGATTGCTTACTCCGTAATGACAGTGGAGAACGTAAGCGTAAAGTATGAAGTGCTGGAATGTTTATAGTCTATGGGCAATAGTCCAGAAGTAAAAAGGGTACTTAATTGCATGAATTTTGCTAAAAATAATTTTTGCAATTGGCCTTCAATAAAAATGTTGCACCGTTTGGCTTTTACAAGCTCTTTGTTTATATTCAATGTTAATGTAGTCTCTGGTCTGAGAGGAGCTAAGAAAAAGACATATAAAAGAGTTATAATCATCGCTCTGTGGTAGAGGGCTGACGGATGGATTGTTAGTTTAAAAATGCATGCGTTTTTAGCTAGAAAAAAAATTGTGCATGTCGCTATTTTTTGAGACACGTAACTTTTTGATTTTTTTTTTTTTTGCATGGTGAGCTGACGTTTTATTGATGTGATTTTGCAGTATGCACAACATTTTGAATGTTATTTATTCCATTTTTGGGGGGACGCGAGAGGATCAAAAAACACCAGTTCAGGCATTCTGATACATTTTTTCTTTTTGTTTTTTACCGTATGAGTTTTTGGGAGGCGGTGATAACAAATATGTTCTGTTTTATTTCCTTTTTTAAAAATTGGGAAACAGTAGGGTTATTCAAATATATAGATAAAAAAATAACTTTTTAAACCTTCATTTACTTTTTTAGTCCCCATTGGGAGCTTGAACCTGCAATCGTTTCATCTTTCGTACTATATTGCAATATATGACAACACAACTGCTGCCAAACCTTTTTGTTCGATTTCCCACCCAAACCGGCAAGGACAGACAGTACATCAAATTGATGGCACTCACAAAGTTCTTTCTCCATACAATGAAAACAATGAACATTTATACAATCAGTCTGCATACAGATAGCACATTGATGCAAGCGCATACCCTGTTTACACAGGGGGCATATCTGCCAATAACAATTATTTAAATGAAATGGAGAAGAGGTGTTAGGCCAGTGTCACATTTGCAACCGCAATGCCGGCAGTTCGGTCTGGAGCGTTTAGCTGCATAGAAATACATGCAGCCGCACACTCCGGTCCTGAGTGCCGGCGGCAGTGCCGGGTATTGAGGCGAGAGACTCACGTGAGTTTCTCGCATTGCAGTTGCAAGTGTGATGCTGGTCTTAGAGTGACCGCGCTGCTGCAGTTACTCTAACGCCTCTACTAAATTTCATTGTGCATTTTATGCAGGTATGTCTATCAGCCTCATTTGCCCAATTATTAGCAAGTGTAAAAGGACTTTAGCCTTATTTCTGTTAATGCTGTGGTATGTTGTTCACTGTCCCATTTTATACGAGTATATATTATGTTGTTTTATAATTTCCGAGACATAGAACCGAAGAATATACAATTTAGCTACTTAAGAACATCTTGATTAAAGAGAAAGCATTTCAGTCAACTCAGAAGAAGGAAATTCCTATAAAGAAGCTGTTACACTGTTTCAGCAAGTTTAGCGTAGCTGCTGTGATGTCACACTATGACATCATAATATGATGTTTTTACAAACATTATTTACAGACATTCATTCACTGCAACAAACATTGGTTAAAATATTGGATGCAGGATCTTCCTGAGATCTGGTCCTCGCCTGCAGCTTCAGACTAATAATCAAGGTGCATGTCTCTACTATGGAAGATTATTATGACATAAATACTATAACATACTTAATAAAAATATATAATTAGTATTATTAACTGGTCTGTTAAGGTGTTTATATCAGTCCTTCTGCTCACAGCTGGGCCAAGGTGATTTTAGATTATTCTATTAAGTGTTTTCCCCATCTATAGCCGTGCTTTCTTCTGCAGTGGAGGTTCAGGATTTTTTTTCTAAGAATACTTTGTAATATTGATCTGTTTTACCGTAGGATTAATTAATTTTACAGAATTCCGGAGAGTGCTGTTTAGTTCACCCTACTCTACGTGCCTCTGAAAGCTTAACAGATCACAGGCGGATGAGCACCACGCTCCTGAGCGACAATGACAAAACGTTTGGGCCCAAGTTGCTTTATGAATCTAGACTGGACAAACCCCAAATCGATAGAAAGTAGAATAATATGTTTAATAAAAAATGAAAAACATCAGGTCAATATTTAGGAAATGGAATGACACAAGGGTTAATAATGTATAATGACCCTTAATGAATTCTTCATCAAACTATTGCTAATTCTACTTTTATAAAACAAATGACCTATGCAAAGGCTGCAACTAGGTTAAATTACTCATACAGGCCATTAACTCAAATTACAACTACTGAACAACTTCCTATGCACCTTCCCAAATCAGGTGATACATATGGTCTATACTGTGTACATAAGACTTCCTTAATTTAACAAAGAGAGTATAAAAGGAAACTCCCATAAAGTATAGCATGCTTTACCTTATTCCTCTACCAGGAGGGAGGTGTAGCGGCCACATTGTTAGGGAGGTGTACTGGTTGCATTGTGAAGGTGGTGTACTGGCTGTATTGTGATTGAGGTGTACCAGTTGCTTTGTGAAGGAGGTGTACCAGCTGCATTGTGAGGGTGGTGTACCGGCCGCATTATTAGGGAGGTGTACCGGTTGCATTGTGAAGGTGTACCAGCTGCATTCTGAATGAGGTGTACCAGCTGCACTGTGAGGGAGGTTGTTGTGAGTTCTGTTTTTGGGCTCCCTCTGGTGGTTACTGATGGTACTGGGTGATTTGTGTTCTGCTGTCTCTGGTGTCCACCTGTTCTATTAGGATTTGGGAGTTTCCTATTTAACCGGGCTTTCTTGTCATTTCCCCGCCGGCTATCAAGGTTATCAGAGTGTTTTGTTACCTCAGCTTCTGGCTTCAGTAATCTTCAGGACAAGCTAAGTTTTTGTTTTTCTTGTTCCACGTTTTGATTTATTTTTGTCTTGTCCAGCTTGCATATAATTGTTTCTTTGCTGCTGGTTGCTCTAGCGGGCTGTAATTGCTCCTCATGTTCCATGAGTTGGAACATGAGTTCAAGTAATTACAGGATGGTTTTTTGAAGGGTTTTTTGCTGACCGCGCAGTTTACTTTTGTATCCTCTGCTATCTAGTTTTAGCGGGCCTCATTTTGCTGAATCTGATTTCATACTGTGTATGTGCCTTCCTCTCATTTCACCGTCATTATATGTGGGGGGCTGCTATTTCTGTGGGGTATTTCTCTGGAGGCAAGAGAGGTCTGTGTTTCTTCTAATAGGAGAAGTTAGATCTTCGGCTGGTGCGAGACGTCTAGGATCAACGTAGGCACGTTCCCCGGCTATTGTTATTTGTGTGTTCAGGTTTAGGGTCGCGGTCAGCTCAGGTTCCATCACCCTAGAGCTCGTTGGTGCTTGTCCTTTTGTGATTCCCTGCCATTGGAATCATGACAGTATAGCCGGCCAAAAATGTTTGGGCTGAAGTAGGAGGAAAAGTAGTCTGAGGAAGTTTTTTTTTTTTTTCCTCTGAGGTTGCTGCCTAGCCCTAATTGCAGCCTGGCTGATTTTTTTTTTTTTCCTCCTCTTAATCCTTGAATGGCTCTGACCTTAGCTGTTTATCATGGACGTCCAGAGTTTAGCTTCCAGCTTGAATAATCTTGCTGCTAAGGTTCAAAATATACAAGATTTTGTTGTACATGCTCCTATGTCTGAACCTAGAATTCCTATTCCAGAGTTCTTTGCTGGAGATAGATCTAGTTTTCTGAATTTTAGGAACAATTGCAAGCTGTTCCTTTCTTTGAAATCTCGCTCTTCTGGAGACCCTGCTCAGCAGGTTAAGATTATTATATCTTTCCTGCGGGGTGACCCTCAAAATTGGGCATTTGCATTGGCACCAGGGGATCCTGCGTTGCTTAATGTGGATGCGTTTTTTCTGGCATTGGGTTTGCTCTATGAGGAACCTAACCAAGAGATTCAGGCTGAAAAAGCTTTATTAGCTCTCTCTCAGGGGCAAGATGAAGCAGAAATATATTGTCAAAAATTTCGGAAATGGTCAGTGCTTACTCAGTGGAATGAGTGCGCCCTGGCTGCAAAGTTCAGAGATGGCCTTTCTGAGGCCATTAAAGATGTTATGGTGGGGTTCCCTGCGGTCTGAATGAGTCTATGACTATGGCTATTCAGATTGATCGGCGTTTACGGGAGCGCAAACCTGTGCACCATTTGGCGGTGTCTTCTGAACAGGCACTTGAGACAATGCAATGTGATAGAGTTCAGTCTAGAAGTGAACGGCAAAACTATAGGCGGAAAAATGGGTTGTGCTTTTATTGTGGTGATTCAGCTCATGTTATATCAGCATGCTCTAAACGCACAAAAAAGGTTGATAAGTCTGTTGCCATTAGTACGTTACAGTCTAAGTTCATTCTGTCTGTGACTCTGATTTGCTCATTATCATCCATTTCCGTCGATGCCTATGTAGATTCAGGCACTGCCCTGAGTCTTATGGATTGGTCATTTGCCAAGCGATGTGGGTTTAGTCTTGAGCCTCTGGAAGTCCCTATTCCTTTGAAGGGAATTGACTCTACACCTTTAGCTATGAGTAAACCTCAGTACTGGACACAAGTGACCATGCGTATGACTCCCGTTCATCAGGAGGTGATTCGCTTCCTGGTGTTGTATAATTTACATGATGTTCTAGTACTTGGTCTGCCATGGTTACAAACTCATAATCCAGTCCTTGACTGGAAAACAATGTCTGTGTTAAGCTGGGGATGTCAGGGGGTTCATGATTATGCACCTCCGATTTCTATCGCTTCATCTACTCCTTCTGAGGTTCCTGTATTTTTGTCGGATTATCGGGATGTTTTTGAGGAGCCTAAGCTCAGTTCGCTTCCTCCTCACAGGGATTGCGATTGTGCTATAGATTTAATTCCTGGTAGTAAATTTCCTAAATGTCGTTTGTTCAATCTGTCAGTGCCAGAGCATACTGCTATGCGGGATTATGTTAAGGAGTCCTTGGAAAAGGGACATATCCGTCCATCTTCGTCCCCTTTGGGAGCAGGTTTTTTTTTTTCGTGGCCAAGAAAGATGGGTCCTTGAGACCTTGTATAGATTATCGTCTTTTGAATAAGATTACCGTAAAATATCAGTACCCTTTGCCTTTGTTGACTGATTTGTTTGCTCGCATTAAGGGGGCTAAATGGTTCGCTAAGATTGATCTCCGGGGTGCGTATAATCTTATACGAATAAAGCAAGGTGATGAGTGGAAAACCGCATTTAATACGCCTGAGGGCCATTTTGAGTATTTGGTAATGCCTTTCGGACTTTCTAATGCTCCTTCAGTCTTCCAGTCCTTTATGCACGATATTTTCCGTGAATATCTGGATAAATTTATGATTGTGTATTTGGATGATATTTTGGTTTTTTCTGATGACTGGGAGTCTCATGTTCAGCAGGTCAGGAAGGTGTTTCAGGTCCTGCGGGCTAATTCCTTGTTTGTAAAGGGCTCAAAGTGTCTCTTTGGAGTCCAGAAGATTTCTTTCTTGGGGTATATTTTTTCCCCTTCTACTATTGAGATGGATCCCGTCAAGGTTCGGGCTATTTGTGACTGGACGCAGCCTGCATCTCTTAAGAGTTTGCAGAAGTTCTTGGGCTTTGCTAATTTCTATCGTCGTTTTATAACTAATTTTTCTAGTGTTGTTAAGCCTTTGACGGATTTGACTAAGAAGGGTGCTGATGTTGCTGATTGGTCTCCTGCGGCTGTGGAGGCCTTTCAGGAACTTAAACGCCGGTTTTCTTCTGCTCTTATGTTGCATCAGCCTGATGTTTCGCTTCCTTTCCAAGTTGAGGTTGATGCTTCCGAGATTGGAGCGGGGGCGGTTTTGTCACAGAGAAGCTCCGATTGCTCGGTGATGAAGCCATGTGCATTCTTTTCTAGAAAATTTTCGCCCGCTGAGCGGAATTATGATGTGGGTAATCGGGAACTTTTGGCCATGAAGTGGGCATTTGAGGAGTGGCGTCATTGGCTGGAGGGTGCTAGACATCGTGTGGTGGTCTTGACTGATCACAAAAATCTGATTTACCTTGAGTCTGCCAGGCGTCTGAATCCTAGACAGGCTCGTTGGTCACTGTTTTTCTCTCGTTTCAATTTTGTGGTTTCATACCTGCCAGGTTCAAAGAATGTGAAGGCGGATGCTCTTTCTAGGAGTTTTGTGCCTGACTCCCCTGGAAATTCTGAGCCCACTGGTATCCTTAGGGATGGGGTGATTTTGTCGGCCGTCTTCCCAGACTTGCGACGTGCTTTGCAGGAGTTTCAGGCGGGAAAACCTGATCGTTGTCCGCCTGAGAGACTGTTTGTTCCGGATAGCTGGACCAGTAGAGTCATCTCTGAGGTCCATTCTTCTGCGTTGGCAGGTCATCCTGGAATATTTGGTACTAGAGACTTGGTGGCCAGGTCTTTTTGGTGGCCTTCCTTGTCTAGGGATATGCGTTCTTTTGTGCAGTCTTGTGAGGTTTGTGCTCGGGCTAAGCCTTGCTGTTCTCGAGCCAGTGGATTGTTGTCACCTTTGCCTATCCCGAAGAGGCCTTGGACGCACATTTCCATGGACTTTATTTCGGATCTCCCTGTCTCTCAAAAAATGTCCGTCATCTGGGTTGTGTGTGACCGCTTTTCTAAAATGGTTCATCTTGTACCCTTGCCTAAGTTGCCTTCCTCCTCTGAGTTGGTCCCTCTGTTTTTCCAGAACGTGGTTCGTTTGCATGGGATTCCGGAGAACATCGTTTCTGACAGGGGATCCCAGTTTGTGTCTAGATTTTGGCGGACGTTCTGTGCTAAGATGGGCATTGATTTGTCCTTTTCGTCTGCATTCCACCCTCAGACGAATGGCCAGACGGAGCGAACTAATCAGACCTTGGAAACTTATTTGAGGTGTTTTGTTTCTGCTGATCAGGATGACTGGGTTACCTTTTTGCCGCTGGCCGAGTTTGCCCTTAATAATCGGGCTAGTTCTGCTACCTTGGTTTCTCCTTTCTTTTGTAATTCGGGGTTTCATCCTCGTTTTTCCTCTGGTCAGGTGGAGCCTTCTGATTGTCCTGGAGTGGACATGGTGGTGGATAGGTTGCATCAGATTTGGAGTCATGTGGTGGACAATTTGAAGTTGTCCCAGGAGAAGGCTCAGCAGTTTGCTAATCGCCGTCGCCGCGTGGGTCCTCGACTTCGTGTTGGGGACTTGGTGTGGTTGTCTTCTCGTTTTGTTCCTATGAAGGTCTCTTCTCCTAAGTTCAAGCCTCGGTTCATCGGTCCTTATAGGATCTTGGAAATTCTTAACCCTGTGTCGTTTCGTTTGGATCTCCCGGCATCGTTTGCTATTCATAATGTGTTCCATCGGTCGTTGTTGCGGAGGTATGAGGTACCTGTTGTTCCTTCGCCTGAGCCTCCTGCTCCGGTGCTGGTGGAGGGAGAATTGGAGTATGTTGTGGAGAAGATCTTGGATTCTCGTGTTTCCAGACGGAAACTCCAATATTTGGTCAAGTGGAAGGGTTATGGTCAGGAGGATAATTCTTGGGTGGTTGCCTCTGATGTTCATGCTGATGATTTGGTCCGCGCTTTTCATAGGGCTCATCCTGGTCGCCCTGGTGGTTCTCGTGAGGGTTCGGTGACCCCTCCTCAAGGGGGGGGTACTGTTGTGAGTTCTGTTTTTGGGCTCCCTCTGGTGGTTACTGATGGTACTGGGTGATTTGTGTTCTGCTGTCTCTGGTGTCCACCTGTTCTATTAGGATTTGGGAGTTTCCTATTTAACCGGGCTTTCTTGTCATTTCCCCGCCGGCTATCAAGGTTATCAGAGTGTTTTGTTACCTCAGCTTCTGGCTTCAGTAATCTTCAGGACAAGCTAAGTTTTTGTTTTTCTTGTTACACGTTTTGATTTATTTTTGTCTTGTCCAGCTTGCATATAATTGTTTCTTTGCTGCTGGTTGCTCTAGCGGGCTGTAATTGCTCCTCATGTTCCATGAGTTGGAACATAAGTTCAAGTAATTACAGGATGGTTTTTTGAAGGGTTTTTTGCTGACCGCGCAGTTTACTTTTGTATCCTCTGCTATCTAGTTTTAGCGGGCCTCATTTTGCTGAATCTGATTTCATACTGTGTATGTGCCTTCCTCTCATTTCACCGTCATTATATGTGGGGGGCTGCTATTTCTGTGGGGTATTTCTCTGGAGGCAAGAGAGGTCTGTGTTTCTTCTAATAGGGGAAGTTAGATCTTCGGCTGGTGCGAGACGTCTAGGATCAACGTAGGCACGTTCCCCGGCTATTGTTATTTGTGTGTTCAGGTTTAGGGTCGCGGTCAGCTCAGGTTCCATCACCCTAGAGCTCGTTGGTGCTTGTCCTTTTGTGATTCCCTGCCATTGGAATCATGACAGGAGGTTTACCGGCTGCATTGTGAGGGAGGTGTATCGGCTGCATTGTGAAGGTGTATCAGCTGCATTGTTAGGGCGGTGCAATGGCTGCATTGTGAAGGAGGTGTAGCGGCTGCTGTGTGAGAGAGGTGTACCGGCTGCACTGTGAGGGAGGTGTACCGGCTGCATTGTGAGGGAGGTGTACTGGCTGCATTGTGAGAGAGGTGTACCGGCTGCATTGTGAGAGAGGTGTACCGGCTGCATTGTGAGGGAGGTGTACTGGCTGCATTGTGAGTGAGGTGTACCGGCTGGATTGTGAGGGAGGTGTACTTGCTGCATTGTGAAGGAGGTGTACTGGCTGCATTGTGAGGGAGGTGTACCGGCTACATTGTGAGTGAGGTGTACCGGCTGCATTGTGAGGGAGGTGTACCGGCTGCATTGTGAGGGAGGTGTACCGGCTGCATTGGGAGGGAGGTGTACCGGCTGCATTGTGTAGAAAGGTGTACCGGCTGCATTGTGAGGGAGGTGTACCGGTTGCATTGTGAGGGAGGTGTACCAGCTGCATTTTGAGGGAGGTGTACCGGTTGCATTGTGAGGGAAGTGTATTGGCTGCATTTTGAGGGAGGTGTAACAGCTGCATTGTGAGGAAGGTGTAACAGCTGCACTGTGAAGGAGGTGTACCGGTTGCATTGTGAGGGAGGTGTACCGACTGCATTTTGAGGGAGGTGTAACAGCTGCATTGTGAGGAAGGTGTAACAGCTGCATTGTGAGGGAGGTGTACCGGTTGCATTGTGAGGGAGGTGTAACAGCTGCATTGTGAGGGAGGTGTATCGGCTGCATTGTTAGGGAGGTGTACCGGCTGCATTGTGAAGGTGTATCAGCTGCATTGTTAGGGCGGTGCAATGGCTGCATTGTGAAGGAGGTGTACCGGCTGCAATGTGAGTGAGGTGTACTGGCTGCATTGTGAGAGAGGTGTACCGGCTGCATTGTGAGAGAGGTGTACCTGCTGCATTGTGAGGGGGTGTACCTGCTGCACTGTGAAGAAGGTGTACCGGCTGCAATGTGAGTGAGGTGTATTGGCTGCATTGTGAGAAAGGTGTACCGGCTGCTCTGTGAAGGAGGTGTAGCGGCTACATTGTGAGGGAGGTGTATCTGCTGCATTGTGAGGGGGTGTACCTGCTGCACTGTGAAGGAGGTGTACCGGCTGTATTGTGAGGGAGGTGTACTGGCTGCATTGTGAGTGAGGTGTACCGGCTACATTGTGAGTGAGGTGTACCAGCTGCATTGTGAGAGAGGTGTACCGGCTGCTTTGTGAGAGAGGTGTACCTGCTGCATTGTGAGGGGGTGTACCTGCTGCACTGTGAAGAAGGTGTACCGGCTGCAATGTGAGTGAGGTGTATTGGCTGCATTGTGAGAAAGGTGTACCGGCTGCTCTGTGAAGGAGGTGTAGCGGCTACATTGTGAGGGAGGTGTATCTGCTGCATTGTGAGGGGGTGTACCTGCTGCACTGTGAAGGAGGTGTACTGGCTGTATTGTGAGGGAGGTGTACTGGCTGCATTGTGAGTGAGGTGTACCGGCTACATTGTGAGTGAGGTGTACCAGCTGCATTGTGAGGGAGGTGTACTGGCTGCATTGTGAGGGAGGTATACTGGCTGCATTGTGAGGGAGGTGTACCGGCTACATTGTGAGTGAGGTGTACCGGCTACATTGTGAAGGAGGTGTACTGGCTGCATTGTGAGAGAGGTGTACCGGCTACATTGTGAGTGAGGTGTACCGGCTACATTGTGAGTGAGGTGTACCGGCTGCATTGTGAGGGAGGTGTACTGGCTGCATTGTGAGAGAGGTGTACTGGCTGCATTGTGAGGGAGGTGTAGCGGCTGCATTGTGAGGGAGGTGTAGCGGCTGCATTGTGAGGGAGGTGTAGCGGCTGCATTGTGAGGGGGTGTACCTGCTGCACTGTGAAGGAGGTGTAGCAGCTGCATTGTGAGGGAGGTGTAGCGGCTGCATTGTGAAGGAGGTGTAGCGGCTGCATTGTGAGTGAGGTGTACCGGCTGCATTGTGAGGGAGGTGTAGCGGCTGCATTGTGAGGGAGGTGTAGCGGCTGCATTGTGAGGGAGGTGTAGCGGCTGCATTGTGAGGGAGGTGTAGCGGCTGCATTGTGAGGGAGGTGTACCGGCTGCATTGTGAGGGGGTGTACCTGCTGCATTGTGAGGGAGGTGTACCGGCTACATTGTGAGTGAGGTGTATTGGCTGCATTGTCAGGGAGGTGTACCTGCTGCACTGTGAAGGAGGTGTAGCGGCTGCATTGTGAGGGAGGTGTACTGGCTACATTGTGAGTGAGGTGTAGCGGCTACATTGTGAGTGAGGTGTACCGGCTACATTGTGAGTGAGGTGTACCTGTTGCACTGTGAAGGAGGTGTAGCGGCTGCATTGTGAGGGAGGTGTAGCGGCTGCATTGTGAGGGAGGTGTAGCGGCTGCATTGTGAGGGAGGTGTAGCGGCTGCATTGTGAGTGAGGTGTACCGGCTGCATTGTGAGGGAGGTGTACCGGCTGCATTGTGAGGGAGGTGTAGCGGCTGCATTGTGAGGGAGGTTAACCTGCTGCACTGTGAAGGAGGTGTAGCGGCTGCATTGTGAGGGAGGTGTAGTGGCTGCATTGTGAGGGAGGTGTAGTGGCTGCATTGTGAGGGGGTGTACCTGCTGCACTGTGAAGGAGGTGTAGCGGCTGCATTGTGAGGGAGGTGTAGCGGCTGCATTGTGAGGGAGGTTAACCTGCTGCACTGTGAAGGAGGTGTAGCGGCTGCATTGTGAGGGAGGTGTAGCGGCTGCATTGTGAGGGAGGTGTAGTGGCTGCATTGTGAGGGAGGTGTAGTGGCTGCATTGTGAGGGGGTGTACCTGCTGCACTGTGAAGGAGGTGTAGTGGCTGCATTGTGAGGGAGGTGTAGCGGCTGCATTGTGAGGGAGGTGTAGTGGCTGCATTGTGAGGGGGTGTACCTGCTGCACTGTGAAGGAGGTGTAGCGGCTGCATTGTGAGGGAGGTGTAGCGGCTGCACTGTGAAGGAGGTGTACCGGATGCATTGTGAGGGAGGTGTAGCGGCTGCATTGTGAAGGAGGTGTAGTGGCTGCATTGTGAGTGAGGTGTACCAGCAGTATTATGTGGGAGGTTTACCGGCTGCATTGTAAGGGGGTGTACCTGCTGCATTGTGAGGGAGGTGTCCCGGCTGCATTGTGAGTGAGGTGTACTGGCTGCATTGTGAGGGAGGTGTCCCGGCTGCATTGTGAGGGAGGTGTACTGGCTGCATTGTGAGGGAGGTGTATCGGCTGCATTGTGAGTGAGGTGTACCAGCAGTATTATGAGGGAAGTTTACTGGCTGCATTGTGTGGGAACTGTATCGGCTTCATTATGCTGAAAACAACATAAATTGTGCAATGTTTCTTCCTTCTTCAAGCTGCAAACGATGTAATATGCACCAATTCTCTGCTGCAGCGGACTGGATGGTGGCTTTTCTAATAATACCAAACCAATTCTGTCAAAGGGTTGTTTAGGTCTATAAATCACTTAACAACACTCAGCCAATAAGATGACATTATTGACAAATGGTACATGATGTCTACAAAAAGCAACTGAATAGAATTTCAATGAGGTTTTTTCTTAGATTTCGTAAATCAGCTAAGGTCACTGTTTTTGTAGCTGTAAATAGGTAAATAAAACAATGTTACTATATCAATTTTCTTTCATCTAGCAAAGATTTAATTTTCAATACTATGCCTATTGATAGCAATTTCAATCATATCCTCTAAGTCCTCTCACTTAGATTTTAAGTCTTCTCATTGGGTCTTGTGGCACGCTTTTGCATGAAGCTACAGTTAGGGCCAGAAATATTTGGACAGTGACACAATTTTCGCGAGTTGGGCTCTGCATGCCACCACATTGGATTTGAAATGAAACCTCTACAACAGAATTCAAGTGCAGATTGTAACGTTTAATTTGAAGGGTTGAACAAAAATATCTGATAGAAAATGTAGGAATTGTACACATTTCTTTACAAACACTCCACATTTTAGGAGGTCAAAAGTAATTGGACAAATAAACATAACCCAAACAAAATATTTTTATTTTCAATATTTTGTTGCAAATCCTTTGGAGGCAATCACTGCCTTAAGTCTGGAACCCATGGACATCACCAAACGCTGGGTTTCCTCCTTCTTAATGCTTTGCCAGGCCTTTACAGCTGCAGCCTTCAGGTCTTGCTTGTTTGTGGGTCTTTCCATCTTAAGTCTGGATTTGAGCAAGTGAAATGCATGCTCAATTGGGTTTAGATCTGGAGATTGACTTGGCCATTGCAGAATGTTCCACTTTTTGGCACTCATGAACTCCTGGGTAGCTTTGGCTGTATGCTTGGGGTCATTGTCCATCTGTACTATGAAGCGCCGTCCAATCAACTTTGCAGCATTTGGCTGAATCTGGGCTGAAAGTATATCCCGGTACACTTCAGAATTCATCCGGCTACTCTTGTCTGCTCTTATGTCATCAATAAACACAAGTGACCCAGTGCCATTGAAAGCCATGCATGCCCATGCCATCACGTTGCCTCCACCATGTTTTACAGAGGATGTGGTGTGCCTTGGATCATGTGCCGTTCCCTTTCTTCTCCAAACTTTTTTCTTCCCATCATTCTGGTACAGGTTGATCTTTGTCTCATCTGTCCATAGAATACTTTTCCAGAACTGAGCTGGCTTCTTGAGGTGTTTTTCTGCAAATTTAACTCTGGCCTGTCTATTTTTGGTATTGATGAATGGTTTGCATCTAGATGTGAACCCTTTGTATTTACTGTCATGGAGTTTTCTCTTTACTGTTGACTTAGAGACAGATACACCTGCTTCACTGAGAGTGTTCTGGACTTCAGTTGATGTTGTGAACGGGTTCTTCTTCACCAAATTAAGTATGCGGCGATCATCCACCACTGTTGTCATCCGTGGACGCCCAGGCCTTTTTGAGTTCCCAAGCTCACCAGTCAATTCCTTTTTTCTCAGAATGTACCCAACTGTTGATTTTGCTACTCCAAGCATGTCTGCTATCTCTCTGATGGATTTTTTTCTTTTTTTTCAGCCTCAGGATGTTCTGCTTCACCTCAATTGAGAGTTCCTTTGACCGCATGTTGTCTGCTCACAGCAACAGCTTCCAAATGCAAAACCACACACCTGGAATCCACCCCTGACCTTTTAACTACTTCATTGATTACAGGTTAACGAGGGAGACGCCTTCAGAGTTAATTGCAGCCCTTAGAGTCCATTGTCCAATTACTTTTGGTCCCTTGAAAAAGAGGACGCTATGCATTACAGAGCTATGATTCCTAAACCCTTTCTCCGATTTGGATGTGGAAACTATCATATTGCAGCTGGGAGTGTGCACTTTCAGCCCATATTACATATATAATTGTATTTCTGAACATGTTTTTGTAAACAGCTAAAATAACAAAACTTGTGTCACTGTCCAAATATTTCTGGCCCTAACTGTATAAGAACTACTTAACCTATGAAAACACCACCCACCACCGAAATATGAGCGCAACTCATATCATATTTTTAATTTGAGTGCTTTGTTTGTGTTCTCATATAACAGCTGTGTTCTAATATAAGTGCTGGAACCAGGGGCTAGAATAAATTCTTAGGACCATTTTACCCCAAAATCAAGACATCTCTATTCAATGAAAGATAATAAAGTAAGATAATTGATCCATCTATGTAATAAAGCTATGTTCACATCTTATTTCTTTTTTACATTCAGCATATGTGCTGTGAAAGCGCCAGACATGTATGCCAAACATAACCATATGTCCTCTTTACACACACAGGCCCTTTTTGGCCTCTACCTGGCTGGTATTGATCACTATACTTTTTTTTATAGTATATGATGTACAATAACAAATTGTATGAAAGCACAAAACACTATTTATGTACAATGGGCCACAGCAAAAAAATGTATGCTGACAATATATGTGATATATTAATAAATATTAGATAAATATTAGTCAATAATCATAATACATACCATCAAATAAAGCAATGGTGGAAAAGCACACAAAGAAATAAGCTATAATGCAAGTATTGCACAACATAGGGGTAGCAAGGCTAGAAAAACATGTACTCAGCATTCTATACTAAATTCACAAGCCCAATCAAAGTATATACGATATATACCCTATGCATAAAACAGCCAGGAACAGTGAAAAAAAATAGTGAAATAAATACCAATTCTGACCCTCCAGGCTATCAATACAAGAGATGGGAGTACCTGAACAGTAAAGTTTGGCATCTGTACTGAACACCTACAGACAAAGAACATGGACTTCACCAGGAAGTCCATGTTAGTGTTCGGGTTCGGCTGCCCGACCACCGGGTGTTTGTCGCTCTGTCATGTCGCATCTTGGCACCATCCAGGCTGAAAACAGTTTTTCCCCCAGACTTGGATTACTGCGTGGGACAGAACGATGGAGAGATGAGGGATATTGGTTTTTTATTTTAGTTTTATTACAGGAGAATGAGGGTTTCTGTGGAATAGGTGTTAGGTGAGTATAACTGTGTTTGTTATTTTTAAATAAAAAAGAAAAACTGTGTTTAGTTTTATTTCTAAAGGTACCGTTACACTAAACGATTTACCAATGATCACGACCAGCGATACGACCTGGCCGTGATCGTTGGTAAGTCGTTGTGTGGTCGCTGGGGAGCTGTCACACAGACAGCTCTCTCCAGCGACCAACGATCCAGGGAAAGACTTCGGCATCGTTGAATCTGTATTCAACGATGCCGAAGTCCCCGGGTAACCAGGGTAAACATCGGGTTACTAAGCGCAGGGCCTGGTTACCATTGTAAAATTACAAAAAAAAAAACAGTACATACTCACATTCTGATGTCTGTCATGTCTCCCGGTGTCCACAGGGTTAAAACTGCTTTCGGCAAGAGCGCTGCTAATGCTGGTGCGCTTAGCTCACCCTCGATTTTGGGGGTGACAGGTTCCCTTTAACCCCTTGTTCTCTACAGGGATAGTGTAATGATAGGCAGGTGGGATATAACTATTAATGCATGTATGCTTTTAGGTACATAGATGGGAAGTATAATTAGGTTACTGTGGGTGCATTTATATACTAGAATTGTGTGCTATTATTGTATACTGTGATAGTGTGATTATTTAGTAGTATTATAACTGTAGACTGTAAAGGAATTTTAGTGCGTAACAGGAGAGGTATTATCCAAATATTGATTATTGATAGTCAAGCTGGACATTAATAATTAAAATTCGGTATACCACCTTGTAACAATGTCTAATGACCTGACTTGCCTGAAGAGATACCTGACCTTAACCACATCAAAGACAATTGGGATGAACAAGAGCGAAGATTGCGAGCAAAGCCCTCTTGTCCAACATCAGTTTCTCAGAGTGAAAGGGGAAAAAAATCCCCAAAACACACTCCAAAATCTTGTAAAAAAAAAAGCCTTCCTGCAAGAGTGGAAGTTGTTTTAGCTGCAAAGGTGGGAACAACTGCATATCATCGTCTATGGATTTAGAGTAGGATGTTGTAAAAGCTCCTGTAGGTGTAATGCAGAGGTGACCCAGTACACGTCACACACACACACACACACGCACACACACGCACACACACACACACACACACACACGTACACTATATATAGTGTATTTCACACATTGTACACGTGCCTTTATGACAGCCTATTCTAATCTATAGATTAAGGTTATTTCTCTCTGTAATATGGGAATTGAATCCATGACTTACCATTGAATAGATAAGGTTTTCCTCCAGGTTTATGTAATAAGTCAGCTGGTGATTACATAAGTGTTTATCTTTGGAATTTAGCTATGTAAAAGACTGTAATGTTGAACAGATTGCAGCTGCATCAGCACTGACTAATGTGACTGGGTCTTTGAAGGTCAGCGCTGGAGGCATAATACAACTTTTCATGGCTTTGCAGTTATAATTGATGAATCTGACATAAAGCTTTTGTCAACTAACTGAATTGTTGGCCATTCTAAATCATTTAATATTGAAATTCTTATAACTTGTATGTCACACACTTCAAATGTTTATGATTTATTTTCATTTATTTTATAATCATTAACAAAACACTATCAGGATCTTGGACACTGACTTTGTAGGAAAAGCTTCTGATTTGACCTTGTTACATTTGAACACAGATGCAATGATTTCATTTAATTCAAGGCAAAAACTTTTTGTTTTTAGACTGAGGGTTTGTCACGCTGAACAATTTTCAGCATTTTAATAAGATGCAAAATGGACTTGAGTAAATATAAAAGATTTTGCTAATATAGCAGAATTATTATATACTAGATGGTGGCCCGATTCTAACGCATCGGGTATTCTAGAATATGCATGTCCACGTAGTATATTGCACAGCCCACATAGTATATTGTATTGCCCAGCCACGTAGTATATTGCCCAGTCACATAGTATATTGCCCAGCCATGTAGTATATTGCACAGCAAAGTAGTATACAGCACAGAGCCATGTAGTATATTGCCCAGTCACGTAGTATATTGCCCAGTCACGTAGTATATTGCCCAGTTACGTAGTATATTGCCCAGCCACGAAGTATATTGCCCAGTGACGTAGTATATTGCCCAGCCACGTAGTATATTGCCCAGCCACGTAGTATATTGCCCAGCCACATAGTATATTGCCCAGTTACGTAGTATATTGCCCAGCCACATAGTATATTGCCCAGTTACGTAGTATATTGCCCAGCCACATAGTATATTGCCCAGTTACGTAGTATATTGCCCAGTTACGTAGTATATTGCCCAGTCACATAGTATATTGCCCAGCCACATAGTATATTGCCCAGTTACGTAGTATATTGCACAGCCCACATAGTATATTGCCCAGTGACGTAGTATATTGCCCAGTGATGTAGTATATTGCCCAGCCATGTAGTATATTGCACAGCAAAGTAGTATACAGCACAGAGCCACGTAGTATATTGCCCAGCTATGTAGTATATTGCCCAGCCAGGTTTGTCACATGTGAAAAAATAAAAAATAAACATATACTCACCTTTCCGAGGGAGCCCTATGTAGTCCACGGCAGGTTCCGGTCCCAGGGTTGGTATTAGCGCAGGACCTGTGATTACGTCGCGGTCACATGACCGTGACGTCATGGCAGGTCTTTGTAGTGCAGGCGCGCAGGGCCTGTGATGATGTCGCAGTCACATGACCATGACGTCATAGCAGGTCCTTCTGCAATGGAAGATGGCGGGCGGCGCGAGCTGCAACGGAGGGTGAGTATAGCAGGTTTTTTTTTTAACATGACATTTTTTACTATTGATGCCGCATAGGAACCGTCAAGAGTAAAAAGTTGGGGACACACAGGGTTAATAGCGGCGGTAACGGAGTGCGTTACCCGTGGCATAACGCGGTCCGTTACCGCCGGCATTAACCCTGTGTTAGCGGTGACCGGAGGGGAGTATGCCGGCGACAGGCACTGACTGCGGGGAGTAAGGAGTGGCCATTTTCTTCCGGACTGTGCCCGTCGCTGATTGGTCGCGGCAGCCATGACAGGCAGCTGGCGAGACCAATCAGCGAATGAATAACCGTGACAGAAGGACAGACAGACAGACGGAAGTGACCCTTAGACAATTATATATAGAGATTTTTCAGGGCATATTCTGCAGCAAAAGTCAGTATTAAATTTGAACCCACCTACCTCATGTTTTTTCAATGGGAATTTAAAGTTGCAATTAATACAACTGTGTATAGATCCTTCATGAATAAAAAATTGCAGCAAATAGTCCACTAGATTGGGCTAATCTTTGTGCAGTTATGCAACACTTTTAACTCAAAATCCACAGATTTCTACATATTCCTCTACAAATACACAGGAAAAATGCACAGTGTGAACATACTCAAACACATTATTTTGTCACAGCTGTACTTAAGGAATGCAAAGCATTAGTGTTACTAATTTTTTTTTTATAACAGGAGAACCAAAAGAGTCAAAAATAGCCAATAAATTACCAAATAACCTTATTTATTGAAAGATTTGTTACTAGCTTCCACATGAAAATTCATAATATTACAAAAAATGTATAGTATATGGTTTTGTAGTAAAATTGTGACTACATCCATGGATACAATCAATGACCCAGGAATACAGAACGAGACATACGTAATTGCCACAAGATCAAGAGATTCTACAAATGGACAGCATATCTATAAATTGCTACCAAATGAATGCACATATCTCAGATATATAGTGATTTAACAAATAGTGCAATCAAATTAGTGATAGTTTGATCACTGTATACCTCTGTGCAGTTCATACAAAGTAATGTATAGTTAGATAAGAGGGATAGTTACCCACATGTGCAAAGGTCCCGTCTGGATCCTGGTCACCTTACCCCAATGCGCGTTTCGCGTGTGGTTGTTACCGCTTCTTCAGGGAGCGTTTATAGATATGCTGTCCATTTGTAGAATCTCTTGATCTTGTGGCAGTTACGTATGTCCCGTTCTGTATTTCTGGGTCATTGATTGTATCCATGGATGTAGTCACAATTTTACTGCAAACCATATACTATACATTTTTTGTAATATTATGAATTTTCATGTGGAAGCTAGTAACAGGTCTTTCAATAAATAATGTTATTTTGTAATTTATTGGCTATTTTTTGACTCTTTTGTTTCTCCTGTTATAAAGCATTGCTTTTTGAGTCGCCTTCTGATGCATGTATATGGCATAATTTATGACTGATATTCTTTTGCTCATGGCATAAGTGTTACTAATAGGAATTACCATAGGAGCATAACCAATAAAACTCCAAGCACAGCTGGTCTCTTTATGCAGGACCAATACCGCCAGCTCTACCCTGCACAATCTCCTGTGTTATGAACAGGTAATTCAGAACCACAATGGACCTTGAAGTTCAGAGCACACAAGGTGACCTGACATTTACCAAAAACATAGGACGAGCTCTGAGACGTGGAAACTCTGCTGACCGCAATCCCTAATCCTAACACACCACACTAGAGGTAGCCGTGGATTGCGCCTAACGCTCCCTATGCAACTCGGCACAGCCTGAGAAACTAACTAGCCCTGAAGATAGAAAAATAAGCCTACCTTGCCTCAGAGAAAATTCCCCAAAGGAAAAGGCAGCCCCCCACATATAATGACTGTGAGTAAAGATGAAATACAAACACAGAGATTAAATAGATTTAGCAAAGTGAGGCCCGACTTACTGAATAGACCGAGGATAGGAAAGATAGCTTTGCGGTCAACACAAAAACCTACAAACAACCACGCAGAGGGGCAAAAAGACCCTCCGCACCGACTAACGGTATGGAGGTGCTCCCTCTGCGTCTCAGAGCTTCCAGCAAGCAAGAAAAACCAATATAGCAAGCTGGACAGAAAATATAGCAAACAAAAATAACACAAGCAGAACTTAGCTTATGCAGGATAGAGAGGCCACAGGAACGATCCAGGAGGAAGCAAGACCAATACTAGAACATTGACTGGAGGTCAGGATCAAAGCACCAGGTGGAGTTAAATAGAGCAGCACCTAACGACTTAACCTCATCACCTGAGGAAGGAAACTCAGAAGCCGCAGTACCACTCTCATCCACCAAAGGAAGCTTATAGACAGAACCAGCCGCAGTACCACTCACGACCACAGGAGGGAGCTTGGCCACAGAATTCACAACACTCCTGCAAGCTGCTTACTCTGCACTGATGTTTTAGAACATCAGTGATGAGTACAGTGTTGGCCACTCAGACGTTTATAATCATTGGGTAGTCCAGAAGTACGGTAGTTAAAGAACAATGTTATGCAGCAGACTAATCTATATCCCCTTAAATCTCTTCAACTCCAATGAACCACAAGGAAAGGTACTATCACCAAAGAGGAAACAGTGGCTGTCAAAATCACTAAAGGTGTTGTACCAACTTAAGGTCACAATGCCTCTCACAAGAACATTCAATGAGTTGCAGCCTTACCCGGGATTGATTTCATTGACTGCAGAATAACAAAAATGGAAACAAATGAGGTTCGCTGGCATAGATAGTATTCAAAAGTAACACTCTTTGTGCCTTTACACATTAAATTACCATGTGATAAGATTACTGAGTTCACTGGGACATGTCAACCATGTATTGTGAGAATCTCACATCAATACCACTTTTAGAAATATGTTTACTTAAAAAATGTGTGATGTGTTCAATAAGTATTTCATCCGCTGTTTGTTGTGTGGCCACCATAATGCAATATAATGTCATTGTGAAGCTACTTGAAGGTGGATTTATGTAACAAAAGTGTGATAAGTCAAGCAGAATGTTTTATTCTTTAGTTTTTGGATGAAAAATAGAAAAGGACCAGGTTACTGTAGTGGAAAGAGAAGAGAAGACAAAACTCCACTCCACTGTGAGGACAGTCCACGATTTGGTCTTTCTAATGAGCTCTTTAAGAAATGTGAGATTTACTAAAGGTACCGTCACATTTAGCGACGCTGCAGCGATATAGACAACGATGCCGATCGCCTCAGCGTCGCTGTGTGGTCACCGGAGAGCTGTCACACAGACAGCTCTCCAGCGACCAACGATGCCGAAGTCCCCGGGTAACCAGGGTAAACATCGGGTTACTAAGCGCAGGCCCGCGCTTAGTAACCCGATGTTTACCCTGGTTACCATTGTAAATGTTTAAAAAAAAAACACATACTCACATTCCGGTGCCTGTCGCGTCCCCCGGCATCCGCTTCCCTGCACTCCTCCTGCATCCTATGTAAGCGCCGGCCGTAAAGCAGAGCGGTGACATCACCGCTGTGCTCTGCTTTACGGACGGCCGGCACTGACACAGGATGCAGGAGGAGTGCAGGGAAGCGGACGCCGGGGGACGCGACAGACACCGGAATGTAAGTATGTAGTGTTTTTTTTTTTTTACATTTACAATGGTAACCAGGGTAAATATCGGGTTACTAAGCGTGGCCCGATGTTTACCCTGGTTACCAGTGAAGACATCGCTGGATCGGCGTCACACACGCCGATTTAGCGATGTCAGCGGGTGATCCAGCGACGAAATAAAGTGCTGGCCTTCTAGCTCCGACCAGCGATCTCACAGCAGGATCCTGATCGCTGCTGCATGTCAAACACAACGATATCGCTATCCAGGACGCTGCAACGTCACAAATCGCTATCGTTATCATTCTAAAGTCGCTCAGTGTGAAGGTACCTTTACAGAGAGCTCACAGCCTGGAGAGAACAATTGTCACTAACCTGTGGGCATTTGAACTAATATAGACAATGGGCCTGATTCAACAAAGCTATTATGCTAGTAATTTGGCATAAAAAGGTTTGAACAGTTGCAGCTGTGCTAAAATTCTATGACTTTGGGCAATATCAAGCCATTTTTACCCAGCTCTAACAAAGTGTGCAGAGTTTGGGCAGGACATGGCTATTGCGACCTACAATCGTCATATTCATGATGAGTGGTGATGTTACCTATGCCAAAAATCTTACTCCAACAGTGGCACCACATGTCCAGTGCTCTTGAAGAAGCTTATGCCTCTTCATGAATCAGGAGAATCTGATTTCAGCACATGGACTTATCAAGTCCAGCATGAAAAACGCCAGTTTTGATATATCTGGCCCAATGAACTTGAGATGTTTGGTAGTTAGTCAGGACCTGATAGCAATTATACTTAGTGGCCAGATGACCTAGGATTTTCTCAAAATATAAAATTGCATTCTCTCAAAAAACAGAGCTGATTGAGGTCAGTTTAAAAAGAACAATCATCTGATTTGACATAAACTTCTTGGTGGGCTCAGCTATCTAACTAAGGATGTTAGCTAATTTATGTCAAAAATTTCACAGCTCATTAATTTTGCATAAAAATTATCTGAATGATTCCTAAACCATTAAGAATACTGTTCAATGGACAGATTAAAAGTTGATAACACATGTCACATCACTTCAGACATAAAAAAACACATTATTTCATAGTAAGAATGTCAAAAAAGTAGATAAACTTGGGGTTGGTGGTGTGTGATTATTCCATTCTTCGGGACTCTTCAAACACTACCAGAAAGAACGTTCATTTAGTATAAGGCCACAAACTGTAATGTAATAGGCGAGGCAGTAAGACAATTATATAAACCACAATAGGATATTTAGTGTAAATTAAAATGACTAAGAAGAAAGAAAGTTAAATTTAGGGATGAATAAACATGTGTTTAATCTTTATCGAGGCAAGTTTTTGTGAGGCCCAACCACCATGTACGGTACTTCACAAGCCCTTTGGGTACAATGGGATACATTGCAAACAACTGAGTTCACTTAAAAACAGAAATGCTCAGATGCGGTAGGTTTTGTTCATATATAGCCAAGATGTGTAGACAAGATTCTAATTCACATGGATTTTGAAGGGAATTTTGATTTGCAGTGAAGTTATTCTCTGTTAATTGGATGTTCCTTATTATGGTTGGGGGCCTAAGCAGAGCATAATAAACATAGACTATAAAGAAATAACTAATATTCACCTCATGGCTCACATGTCCCGCTGTCCCCCCAGCCTGACAAATGGTCCTCAGTGCCTCATTCCTTCCAATTTATATTCTATAACCCAACCCGTGGTTATTTTCATCTCTCTTAACCATTTCAGAAAAACGGCAGCTACAGCTAACTATCATTTTGCTTAATATGCATGGAGCAAACTGCAAAAAAAAAATCCATATTCTGGAGAATGCGGATTTTTGTGAAATTGGAATAGAATTTAATGTCACTAAAATAAATCTGCTCATCTCTAGTAGACAAAAAGTATCTCCTTTAGTATTTCATTATCTTTTTTATTAGTTGCACTCTTATTGTCCATTTTGTGTAGATGGTCCTGGATTTCATTTGAGCCTTAAATAAATTGATAAGGATGATAATAATAGTCATTTCAAACTATTCATATCCATTGTTAATATGGAAATTCAATACATATGCTCTTGGTGAAATTCAAAGCCGTTTACTAGTTTTCATTGTTCCCAGCGAATAAAGAGAACACATTATTCTATCCACAGGGCAAGTCATTATGCCAATAACAATAATCCACGTATGGAGATGACTATTTTTGCTTGTCTGTTTTTGTGAGCGTTCTGTTCAATATTTGCTTTTTTTAGCATTTCAATAGCTTTTGAATAAAATGCATATAACCATCGATTTGATATGAGGAATTTAACATACATGAAATCATATGGATATTCAATCACTTGGATAAGAATTTAAATCTACATATATGATAAAAATATTCATGATGTAAATATTTCTATTGCATGTATTTTACTTGTGCAGAATTTGAAAAATACCATATTTTACTAATGTCAGAATTGAGCTGTCTGGACTTTACTCTGTCAAGAATTTCTTAATCTTGCAAATTCACAATATCCCAGGCCGGGAAGGTCATGAGTTCCACCCGATGTGATCTTTGGAGCGAACAGCTCTCTGCTGCCCCCTATCGTCTGGACAATTACACAATTGACTGATGATCAACGGAGAAGGCCGCAGGCTGATCGAGGTTGATGTCCTATTTTGCAACGGGATTTTATCTATGCTTAGAGACCAAACATGGCCTAGCTGTTGGTGGTTATATGGCCTCTATGGCTTTGGGGCCTTTTGCAGGGGTTATAATTATGAGAAAATATATATCTGTTTTCTTGGTTCACGCAGATGCCAACAATGTATGTTTCAATAATATCAGATGTATTGAAAGTCCAGAAGAACACACTACAGCCGAAACACGCATTGGGGTGGTGGCACCACCAACTCTCAGGTAACCATGTTTCATGCAGGACTTATTTAAAACCTCTTTCTACAATTTTCAAATATTGATGTGTTGGTGTGGCTTTCCTTCTTGGATTATTTAGTACTACTTACTTATAAGTAATACTTTAACATGCTCTGCACTTTTGTATTATAATCATGTATGTATTCATTTAGTGACTTTATCTAGTTACCTCTTCGTTGAGGTGGTCCCTCAATCTGGGTCTTTGCTGTCATCACCTATTCATACACATTTTATTAATGTTCTGTTTTAATATTCTGATTTAATAAAAATTATATTTTTTAATTTAACGTTCTGGTTTTTGGGGGGCATCTTTCCTTTATATGCTCTTTCATGCTACATTTCACTGAACTTTCTCACATTATCCTTTTATCTACACAGTGGTCACTTGACTGTTTTACCATGAACTTTGTTTAATTGCCCTCATAGGATTTATGCATATATATACAGTACAGTCCAAAAGTTTGGACACACCTTCTCATTTAACCCCTTTACCCCCAAGGGTGGTTTGCACGTTAATGACCGGGCCAATTTTTACAATTCTGACCACTGTCCCTTTGTGAGGTTATAACTCTGGAACGCTTCAACGGATCCCAGTGATTCTGACATTGTTTTCTCGTGACATATTGTACTTCATGACAATCGTAAAAATTCTTTGATAGTACCTGCGTTTATTTGTGAAAAATACGGAAATTTGGCGAAAATTATGAAAATTTCGCAATTTTCCAACTTTGAATTTTTATGCAATTAAATCACAGAGATATGTCACACAAAATACTTAAAAAGTAACATTTTCCACATGTCTACTTTACATCAGCACAATTTTGGAACCAAAATTTTTTTTTGTTAGGGAGTTATAAGGGTTAAAAGTTGACCAGCAATTTCTCATTTCTACAACACCATTTTTTTTAAGGGACCACATCTCATTTGGAGTCATTTTGAGGAGTCTATATGATAGAAAATACCCAAGTGTGACACCATTCTAAAAACTGCACCCCTCAAGGTGCTCAAAACCATATTCAAGAAGTTTATTAACCCTTCTGGTGCTTCACAGGAATTTTTTGAATGTTTAAATAAAAATGAACATTTAACTTTTTTTCCCAAAAAATTTAATTGAGCTCCAATTTGTTTAATTTTACCAAGGGTAACAGGAGAAAATAGACCCCAAACATTGTTGTACAATTTGTCCTGAGCACGACAATACCCCACATGTGGGGGTAAACCACTGTTTGGGCACATGGCAGAGCTCGGAAGCGAAGGAGCGACATTTGACTTTTCAAAGCAAAATTGACTGGAATTGAGATGGGACGCCATGTTTCGTTTGGAGAGCCCCTGATGTGCCTAAATATTGAAACCCCCCACAAGTGACACCATTTTGGAAAGTAGACCCCTTAAGGAACTTATCTAGATGTGTGGTGAGCACTTTGACCCACCAAGTGCTTCACAGAAGTTTATAATGTAGAACCGTAAAAATAAAAAATCATATTTTTTCACAAAAATTAACTTTCCGCCCCCAATTTTTTATTTTCCCAAGGGTAAGAGAAGAAATTGGACCCCAAAAGTTGTTGTACAATTTGTCCTGAGTACGCTGATACCCCATATGTGGGGGTAAACCACTGTTTGGGCGGATGGGAGAGCTCGGAAGGGAAGGAGCGCCGTTTGACTTTTCAATGGAAAATTGACAGGAATTGAGATGGGACGCCATGCTGCGTTTGGAGAGCCACTGATGTGCCTAAACATTGAAACCCCCCACAAGTGACACCATTTTGGAAAGTAGACCCCCTAAGGAACTTATCTAGAGGTGTGGTGAGCACTTTGACCCACCAATTGCTTCACAGAAGTTTATAATGCAGAGCCGTAAAAATAAAACAAAAAATTTTTCCCACAAAAATTATTTTTTTAGCCCCCAGTTTTGTATTTTCCCGAGGGTAACAGGAGAAAGTGGACCCCAAAAGTTGTTGTCCAATTTGTCCTGAGTACGCTGATTTCCCATATGTTGGGGTAAACCCCTGTTTGGGCACACGGGAGAGCTCGGAAGGGAAGAAGCACTGTTTTACTTTTTCAACGCAGAATTGGCTGGAATTGAGATCGGACGCCATGTCGCGTTTGGAGAGCCCCTGATGTGCCTAAACAGTGGAAACCCCCCAATTATAACTGAAACCCTAATCCAAACACACCCCTAACCCTAATCCCAACAGTAACCCTAACCACACCTCTAACCCTGACACACACCTAACCCTAATCCCAACCCTATTCCCAACTGTAAATGTAATCTAAACCCTAACCGTAACTTTAGCCCCAACCCTAACTGTAGCCTTAACCCTAGCCCCAACCCTAACTTTAGCCCCAACCCAACCTGTAGCCCTAACCCTAGCCCTAACCATAGCCCTAACCCTAACTTTAGCCCCAACCCTAACTGTAGCCTTAACCCTAGCCCTAACCATAGCCCTAACCCTAGCCCTAACCCTAACCCTAGCCCTAGCCCTAACCCTAGCCCTAACCCTAGCCCTAACCCTAGCCCTAGCCCTAACCCTAGCCTTAACCCTAGCCCTAACCCTAGCCCTAGCCCAAACCCTAACCCCAGCCCTAACCCTAGCCCTAATGAAAAAATGGAAATAAATACATTTTTTTTAATTTTTCCCTAACTAAGGGGGTGATGAAGGGGGGTTTGATTTACTTTTATAGCGGGTTTTTTAGCGGATTTTTATGATTGGCAGCCGTCACACACTGAAAGACGCTTTTTATTGCAAAAACATTTTTTGCGTTACCATATTTTGAGAGCTATAATTTTTCCATATTTTGGTTCACAGAGTCATGTGAGGTCTTGTTTTTTGCGGGACGAGTTGACGTTTTTATTGGTAACATTTTCGGGCACGTTACATTTTTTGATCGCTTTTTATTCCAATTTTTGCGAGGCAGAATGACCAAAAACCAGCTATTCATGAATTTCTTTTGGGGGAGGCTTTTATACCGTTCCGCGTTTGGTAAAATTGATAAATCAGTTTTATTCTTCGGGTCAGTACGATTACAGCGACACCTCATTTATATCATTTTTTTATGTTTTGGCGCTTTTATACGATAAAAACTATTTTATAGAAAAAATAATTATTTTTGCATCGCTTTATTCTCAGGACTATAACTTTTTTTTTTTTTGCTGATGATGCTGTATGGCGGCTCGTTTTTTGCGGGAGAAGATGACGCTTTCAGCGGTATCATGGTTATTTATATCTGTCTTTTGGATCGCGTGTTATTCCACTTTTTGTTCGGCGGTATGATAACAATGCGTTGTTTTTTGCCTCGTTTTTTTTTTTTTCTTACGGTGTTTACTGAAGGGGTTAACTAGTGGGCCAGTTTTATAGGTCGGGCCGTTACGGACGCGGCGATACTAAATATGTGTACTTTTATTGTTTTTGTTTTATTTAGATAAAGAAATGTATTTAGGGGAATAATATTTTATTTTTTTTCATTATTTAGCAATATTTTTTTTTATTTTTTTTTACACATTTTTAATTTTTTTTTTTAACTTTTTTACATTGTCCCAGGGGGGGACATCACAGATCAGTGATCTGACAGTGTGCACAGCACTCTGTCAGATCACTGATCTGACATGCAGCGCTGCAGCCTTCACAGTGCCTGCTCTGAGCAGGCTCTGTGAAGCCACCTCCCTCCCTGCAGGACCCGGATCCGCGGCCATCTTGGATCCGGGGCTGGAGGAAGCAGGGAGGGAGGTAAGACCCTCGAAGCAACGCGATCACATCGCGTTGCTGCGGGGGGCTCAGGGAAGCCCGCAGGGAGCCCCCTCCCTGCGGGAAGCTTCCCTATACCGCCGGCACATCGCGATCATCTTTGATCGCGGTGTGCCAGGGGTTAATGTGCCGGGGGCGGTCCGTGACCGCTCCTGGCACATAGTGCCGGATGTCAGCTGCGATAAACAGCTGACACCCGGCCGCGATCGGCCGCGCTCCCCCCGTGAGTGCCGCCGATCGCGCTGGACGTACTATCCCGTCCGTGGTCATGGGGGCCCACCCCACCTCGACGGGATAGTACGTCCCATGTCAGAAAGGGGTTAAAGATTTTGTTGTATTTTCATGACTATGAAAATTGTACATTCACACTGAAGGCATCAAAACTATGAATTAACACATGTGGAATTATATACTTAATAAAAAAGTGTGAAACAACTGAAAATATGTCTTATATTCTAGGTTCTTCAAAGTAGCCACCTTTTGCTTTGTTGACTGCTTTGCACACTCTTGGCATTCTCTTGGTGAGCTTCAAGAGGTAGTCACTGGAAATGGTCTTCCAACAAACTTGAAGGAGTTCCCAGAGATGCTTAGCACTTGTTGGCCCTTTTGCCTTCACTCTGCGGTCGAGCTCACCCCAAACCATCTCGATTGGGTTCAGGTCTGGTGACTGTGGAGGCCAGGGCATCTGGCGTAGCACCCCATCACTCTCCTTCTTGGTCAAATAGCCCTTACACAGCCTGGAGGTGTGTTTGGGGTCATAGCCCTGTTGAAACAAAAATGATGGTCCAACTATATGCAAATCGGATGGAATAGCATGCCGCTACAAGATGCTGTGGTAGTCATGCTGGTTCAGTATGCTTTCAATTTTGAATAAATCCCCAACAGCGTCACCAGCAAAGCACCCCCACACCATCACACCTCCTCCTCCATGCTCCACAGTGGGAACCAGGCATGTAGAGTCCATCCTTTCACCTTTTCTGCATCGCACAAAGACATGGTGATTGGAACCAAAGATTTCAAATTTGGACTCATCAGATCAAAGCATAGATTTCCACTGGTCTAATGTCCATTCCTTGTGTTCTTTAGCAAAAACAAGTCTCTTCTGCTTGTTGCCTGTCCTTAGCAGTGGTTTCCTAGCAGCTATTTTACCATGAAGACCTGCTGCATAAAGTCTCCTCTTAACAGTTAATGTAGAGATGTGTCTACTGCTAGAACTCTGTGTGGCATTGACCTAGTCTCTAATCTGAGCTGCTGTTATCCTGCGATTTCTGAGGCTGGTGACTCGGATAAACTTATCCTCAGAAGCAGACGTGACTCTTGGTCTTCCTTTCCTGGGGCGGTTCTCATGTGAGCCAGTTTCTTTGTAGCGCTTGATGTTTTTTTCGGACTTACTGACCTTCATTTCTTAAAGTAATGATGGCCACTCATTTTTCTTTAGTTAGCTGCTTTTTTCTTACCATAATACAAATTCTAACAGTCTATTCAGTAGGACTATCAGCTGTTTATCCACCAGACTTCTGCACACAACAACTGATGGTCCCAACCCCATTTATAAGGCAAGAAATCCCACTTATTAAACCTGACAGGGCACACCTGTGAAGTGAAAACCATTCCCGGTGACTACCTCTTGAAGCTCATCAAGAGAATGTCAAGAGTGTGCAAAGCAGTCATCAAAGCAAAAGGAGGCTACTTTGAAGAACCAAGAATATAAGACAAAATTTCAGTTGTTTCACACTTTTTTGTTAAGTATATAATTCCACATGTGTTAATTCATAGTTTTGATGCCTTCAGTGTGAATGTACAATTTTCATAGTCATGAAAATACAGAAAGATCTTTAAATGAGGTGTGTCCAAACTTTTGGTCTGTACTGTATATATTAATATATTATACTATACTATGCTAAACTATTTTCATTTTTACTTCCAAAGTATTGATCCTATTAATTGTGGTGCCAATAAATACCATATTGTCTCATTAATTAGGACAAAGCTTTCACAATGATAATAAAGGTGAACAATAGACACAAATGTTCTATGTAATTAACAGAACAATTGTCATTTAAAATTCTTTTATTACATTTGGATGTGAATGTTTCCTATTTTGTGAGACACACAATTTAACCCTAGGGAGGAACAATGGCCAGGGATCATAAAACTCATTTGTTACCCCAGTCCGTGGTGACCTGGCTAGATTTATGGTTTCTTTGTCTACTAACCTCTTTCTGCTGATCATGGACACTAAGCAATGGAAATATGTTCTGGATTTTTGCTGAAGATATTGAAGTTCCTTCCCAGATTGTGTAAGAGACAGAGAAGAGATGTGGTGTTATTTATTATCCCCTTCATGGATGGCTTGGTTTCTCACTTATTAGAACATTTATCAATGAGTTTTCTCTTGGGGACACTCCTATCAATAGCATCCACGCTCAGCATCTGCTGTGTTTGCTTCAGTACACTAAATATTACGGTCTCTCTATATACCCTTGAAAATTGTGAACTGGTTGCCAGCAACTTTGTAAAAGTGGAAAGCGAGAGGTATATATCATCTATCCGTAATGTTTTAGATTTCCACAACCCTAGTGCAGATCACACTGTATATACAAGGTCTATAAACCATAGTCATCCATAACTTACCACTAAAATGTAATTCTTAGGACTTAACTAACATATTTGCAAAATAAAAATTACGAACATGGAAAAATGACAATAATACGTTGGTATACTTAACCTTAACTTTTAACACATAGCATCACAAGTTTTATTGTCATCATCAAGACAATTCTGCAATCTACAGCAGAATGATAGCTGGGTTTGATAAAACCATACTCCTGCTATCTCAGTCATTTACAACTGTGATCACCACACTCACTACTTAACATGGCATAATATGGCCTTATCACGATACAAACTTTCCTTGATGGCATTGTCAGTCTTGGTAAATATGTACAGTCAACTGTAAATTAATAAATGCAAAATATCATAAAAAATATTATCCTAATTGGTCAATAAAAGCATGACAAACCAATATTATATAAAAAACATGAATATGAGTCCACACAGAAATATAAATAGGCAGAAGAACAATGCTCAGTATAATATTTGGATGTGCGGTCCAGGTCTCCTTTTTCATGATGCGCAGTGCACGCAATGTGAGCATTCACAAATCTGCAACCATAAAGTATGACTGCAGACTTGTACCTTAAGGCCGGAAAACTCCTTTAATAAAACAGGGGTCAACTAAATATGTCACTGTGACATGACAGTGGGCTTAAACTATTTGACAAAAATGTTAACTAAGAACCTCATGTTCAGTTTTGAAAAATGTATGTGTATTAAACTATGCAGATGGTCCTGCAGGTATAGAGCAGATCCTCCGAAACATGGGGTATCGAGAACGTAGCAGAATAAGTAATCAGCAATATCAGTAATATGGTAAGGCAGGAATCCAGTAACAATGAGCACTGTTTTACTAGTGCAAAATTATCGCTACGGATCAATGTAATTCAGAGTAAAAATACACACAAGCATACTATTCCTCAATTTTTTTTAAAAAACGCCAAACTTATTAACTTTACTGGAAATATCACTTAGTGATTTGTTAGGTTGGGTTAACATCTGCATTCACATTTCCGTTTTCCTGTTCCCTGATAAGAACAGAAAGACAAAAATGATGTCACCTGAAGGACACCAACCGTGCCTGACGATGTCCTTGGTGCTTTTTTTTTGTTTCAAATGTTATCTTCTAACAGATTCTCACGTGTATGTGAACCTCTTTGATTCATTGATCATTATCAGTGGATTGAATATTATTTATTATTTTGGTGTATATGAAGTTAGTGTCATTTATTGTCAAAAACTTACAAGATTTTGGTTATCCCAATTCAGTAAATTTTGATTGTCTCCATGTAAAGGTACCTTCACACTGAACGATATCGCTAGCGATCCGTGACGTTGCAGCGTCCTGGCTAGCGATATCGTTCAGTTTGACACGCAGCAGCGATCAGGATCCTGCTGAGATGTCGTTGGTCGCTGCAGAAAGTCCAGAACTTTATTTCGTCGCTGGACTCCCTGCAGACATCGCTGAATCGGCGTGTGTGATGCCGATTCAGCGATGTCTTCACTTGTAACCAGGGTAAACATCGGGTTACTAAGCGCAGGGCCACACTTAGTAACCCGATGTTTACCCTGGTTACCATCGTAAAAGTTAAAAAAAACAAACACTACATACTTACCTTCCGCTGTCTGTCCTCGGCGCTGTGCTTTCCTGCACTGGCTGTGAGCGCCGGCCAGCCGGAAAGCACAGCAGTGACGTCACCACTCTGCTTTCCGGCTGCTGTGCTCACAGTCAGTGCAGGAAAGCACAGCGCCAAGGACAGACAGCGGAAGGTAAGTAAGTAGTGTTTGTTTTTTTTACTTTTACGATGGTAACCAGGGTAAACATCGGGTTACTAAGCGCGGCACTGCGCTTAGTAACCCGATGTTTACCCTGGTTACCGACATCGTTGGTCGCTGGAGAGCTGTCTGAGTGACAGCTCTCCAGCGACCAAACAGCGACGCTGCAGCGATCGACATCGTTGTCGGTATTGCTGCAGCGTCGCTGAGTGTGAAGGTACCTTAAGGCTTTATGCCCAATTCTCTGTGCTTTCAGTTGCTTTTAACAGCCCTAATGTCTCATCCTTGCAGGCGTTCAGGAGATCCTGATCCAGATCTCTGGAGCTGATATTATAGCCAATTTTTTTTTTGTTTATACCTGAAAATTGTTTTTTCCACAGTTGACCTGTTCTTTGGCTTATAATCAGCATCTTTTCAAATAGTGGTTCCTGCTGTTTTTTATTTTTCATAACATTTTACTTGTGATCTAATGGCATAATTTCACTCGTTTTTCTTCTTTATCGTAATCTTTGAGATTTTATGATGTAAGCCCTTTTTCTTGTTCTTGTTTATGTTAAAATTAAATAAAGAATTACAAAAAAAACTTACAAGATTACATTTGTGCATATTCACTAAGAAGTCTGATCACGAGGAGTACTTCCAAAGACCTACATGGATCACTTTTGTGAAATAAGACAGAAGGTATTTAATTTTCCTGCAGCAACAAGACAGTGGAAATGAAGCATTACACAGTACTCATTGAAATCAATGTGCTCTCCATGTAATTCATGGATGCTTTGGATCTGCCAAAATGCAAGACTAGAATGAGAAACCGCCCAGTGTTAACTCAGAAAGAAAACTGGATCCTTCAATCAGAGAACTATTATTGCAATATTAGAATTCATATCCTATTGTAAAATAATGCATCAATCTTTAGATAATTCATTGCAGCTATACGGCCTTATATGACAATCCTGAAAAGATAATTGATTTGATAATCATCGCACATAGATCTTTGCTTGTAACATACAATTGTTTAATCAGTGATCAAAGTCTAAATGGTAGCTCAAACTTTCTTCACTTGCAACTTAAAGGGCGCAAAGTTCTCTCTTAAAATCCTCATGTCATGTAAAATCAGTGCTCGTTCCATTTCTTTGCTGTGTGAGAGTAAGAGCTTACAAATACGTTGGATTTTTCTAAAGAAATATTGATCCATTTGAAAAATTGCTCATAATGGAAAGAACCATTGTAGCCTACAGTTTCCCATAAGGGGGCGGCAGCATAAGGCCGGGATCACACATACGCGAGATACGGCCGAGTCTCGCAGGTGAAAACCCAGCTCTGGCGCCGGCACTCCGGAGCGGAGCGTGCAGCTCCATGTATTGCTGTGCGGCTGCACGCTCCGCTCCGAATTGCCGGCGCCAGAGCTGGGTTTTCACCTGCGAGACTCTGCCGTATCTCGTGTATGCGTGATCCCGGCCTAAATCGGACTGAGATCGGAACGCAGTGCGGGGACTGGTTGGCGGCTCTACCAACCTAAGCTTGAGAGTCTCATATATTTCTATGTAGCTGTCACAATCGGGTCGGGAGAGCCATTGGCCAGTCTGAACATTGTGGCTGCGCCCTTATGGTAATTATTTTCTAGAGGTTCATTGTTAGACATAGAGAATATTTTAGTGTATCCTTGCTGCATGTACCATGCTGGGATTTGTGTGGCATTGACAACCTTTATTTTATAAAAAAAAAATTTTCTCCAGACATTAAATATATTGTGATATCATCACATAGAATTTTTTGGTAATTTCTTCTTAACCCCTTTCTGACATGTGACGTACTATCCGGTCGAGGTGGTGTGGGCCCGTATGCCCACCGACGAGATAGTACATCATAGCGATCGGCCAAGTGTCAGCTGACTATCATTGCAACTGACATCCGGCACTATCTGCCAGGAGCAGTCACATTAACCCCCGAAACACTGTGATCAAACATGATCACAGTGTTCCGGGGGCATAGGGAAGCATCGCGCAGGGAGGGGGCTCCCTGCGGGCTTCCCTGAGACACTCGGTACAACATGATGTGCTCGCGTTGTACCAAGCGTCTCCTCCCTGCAGGCCCCAGGACCAAAATGGCCACTGGGCTGCATCCATGTCCTGCAGGGAGGTGGCTTACCAGCGCCTGTTCAGAGCAGGTGCCGGGAAGCATCTCTGCAGTGCACGTCAGATCGCTGATCTGACACAGTGCACAGCAAAGTGTCAGATCAGCGATCTTACACTATAACATGATCCCCCCCCCAATGTTATAAAGTAAAAAAAAAATATTCAGATGTGTAAAAAAAAAAAAATTCCTAAATAAAAAATATAGATATATTGTTCCCATAATTACATTTCTTTATCTAAATAAAAAAACCACAATAAAAGTACACATATTTAGTATCGCCGCATCTGTAACGACTCGACCTATAAAACTGTTCCACTAGTTAACCCCTTCAGTGAACACCATAAAAAAAAGACGAGGTAAAAAACAACGCTTTATTATCATACCGCCGTACAAAAAGTTGAATAACACGCAATCAAAAAGACAGATATAAATAATCATGGTACCGCTGAAAACGTCATCTTGTCCTGCAAAAAACGAGCCACCATACAGCATCATCAGCGAAAAATTAAAAAAGTTATAGTCCTCAGAATAAAGCGATGCAAAAATAATTACCGTATTTTTCGGACTATAAGATGCACCGGACCATAAGACGCACCCCAAATTTGGGGTGAAAATTGCAGAAAAAAAGATTTTTATAAGATGGGGGTCCGTCTTATTGTCCGAATTTACAGTATCTTACCTGAGGGCTGGCGGTGGCAGAGCAGGGTCACAGGAGGCAAGGTGTCGGCAGAGGTGGGGTGATGCTGGGATGAGGAGGTGCTGGGATGAGAAGGTGCTGGGATGAGGAGGTGCTGGGATCAGGAGGTGCTGGGATCAGGAGGTGCTGGGATCAGGAGGTGCTGGGATGAGGAGGTGCTGGGATCAGGAGGTGCTGGGATCAGGAGGTGCTGGGATCAGGAGGTGCTGGGATGAGGAGGTGCTGGGATGGGGAGGTGTTGGGATCAGGAGGTGCTGGGATCAGGAGGTGCTGGGATCAGGAGGTGCTGGGATCAGGAGGTGCTGGGATCAGGAGGTGCAGTGAGAGGTATGGCGTGAGAGGGGTCCCAGGCTTACCGTGTAGGCAATGCAGGCTTACCGTGGCGGCAGAGGTGCGGTGGCAGAGGTGCGGTGGCAGAGGTGCGGTGGCAGAGGAGGCGCAGTAAGCGGGGTCCCTTTCCCCGGTATGGTGATTCAGCAGCCCGGTAAGCAGCAGAGCCGGGTGAATCCTGTTATCGGTGGGCGCGGCCATCTTCCTGAGGCCGAGCGTGTGCAGATGAAGCCCTCTGCTTCCCAGGGCTTCAGGAAAATGACCGTGGGAGGCCGCGCGTGCGCAGATGGAGATCGCGGCGGCCATTTTCCTGAAGCCCCAGGAAGCAGAGCGCTCCATCTGCGCACGCGCGGCCTTGGGAAAATGGCCGCCACCACCGATAACAACAGGATTCACCCGGCTCTGCTGCATACCGGGCTGCTGCATCACCTCACCGGAGAAAGGGACCCCGCTTACTGCGCCTCCTCTGCTGCCGCACCTCTGCCGCCGCACCTCTGCCGCTGCACCTCTGCCACCGCACCTCTGCCGCCACGGTAAGCCTGCATTGCGACTATTAGATGCACCCCTCATTTCCCCCCCTTTTTTAGGGGGGAAAAAGTGCGTCTTGTAGTCCGAAAAATATGGTATTTTTTCTATAAAATAGTTTTTATCGTATAAAAGCGCCAAAACATAAAAAAATTTAAATGTAATCATACTGACCCGAAGAACAAAACGGCTTTATCCATTTTACCAAACGCGGAACGGTATAAATGCCCCCCCAAAAGAAATTCATGAATAGCTTTGGTCATTCTGCCTCACAAAAATCGAAATAAAAAGCGATCAAAAAATGTCACATGCCCAAAAATGTTACCAATTAAAACGTCAACTCGTCCCGCAAAAAACAAGACCTCACATGACTCTGTGGACCAAAATATGGAAAAATTATAGCTCTCAAAATGTGGTAATGCAAAAAATATTGTTTGCAATAAAAAGCATCTTTTAGTGTGTGACGGCTGCCAATCATAAAAATCCGCTAGAAAACCCCCTATAAATAGTAAATCAAACCCCCCTTCATCAACCCCTTAGTTAGGGAAAAATTAAAAAAAATGTATTTATTTCTATTTTCCCCTAGGGTAAGGGCTAAGGTTAGGGTTAGGGCTAGGGTTAGGGTTGGGGCTAGGGTTAGGGTTGGGGCTAGGGTTAGGGTTGGGGCTAGGGTTAGGATTAGGGTTATGGTTGGGATTAGGGTTAGGGGTGTGGTTAGGGTTGGGATTAGGGTTAGGTGTGTGTTGGGGTTATGGGTGTGGTTGGGGTTAGGGGTGTGGTTGGGATTAGGGTTAGGGGTGTGTTTGGGTTAGGGTTTCAGTTAGAATTGGGGGCTTCCACTGTTTAGGCACATCAGGGGCTCTCCAAATGCATCATGGTGTCCCATCTCAATTCCAGTCAATTTTGCATTGAAAAGTCAAACGCGCTCCTTCCCTTCCGAGCTCTGCCATGTGCCCAAACAGTGGTTTACTCCCATATATGGGGTATCAGCGCACTCAGGACAAATTGCACAACAACTTTTGGGGTCCAATTTCTTCTCTTACACTTTGGAAAGTAAAAAATTTGGGGCGAAAAGATCATTTTTTTTGTAAAATATGATTTTTTATTTTTACGGCTCTGCATTATAAACTTCTGTGAAGCTCTTGGTGGGTCAAAGTGCTCACCACACATCTAGGTAAGTTCCTTAGGGGGTCTAGTTTCCAAAATGGTGTCATTTGTGGGGGGTTTCAATGTTTAGGCACATCAGGGGCTCTCCAAATGCAACATGGCATTCCATCTCAATTCTAGTCAATTTTGCATTGAAAAAGTCAAATGGCGTTCCTTCCCTTCCGAGCTCTGCCATGCGCCCAAACAGTGGTTTACCCCCACACATGGAGTATCGGCGTACTCAGGACAAATTGTATAACAACTTTTGTGGTCCAATTTCTCCTGTTACCCTTGGTAAAATAAAACAAACTGGAGCTGAAGTAAATTTTTTGTGAAAAAAAAGTTAAATGTTCATTTTTCTTTAAACATTACAAAAAATCATGTGAAACACCTGAAGGGTTAATAAACTCCTTGAATGTGGTTTTGAGCACTTTGAGTGGTGCAGTTTTTAGAATGGTGTCACACTTGGGTATTTTCTATCATATAGACCCCTCAAAATGACTTCAAATGAGATGTGGTCCCTAAAAAAATGGTGCTGTAAAAATGAGAAATTGCTGGTCAACTTTTAACCCTTACAACTCCCTAACAAAAAAAATTTTGGTTCCAAAATTGTGCTAATGTAAAGTAGACATGTGGGAAATGTTACTTATTAAGTATTTTGTGTGACATATCTCTGTGATTTAAGGGCGTAAAAATTCAAATTTGGAAAATTGCGAAATTTTCAAAATTTTTGCCAAATTTCCGTTTTTTTTCACAAATAAACACAGGTAATATCAAATAAATTTTACCACTATCATGAAGTACAATATGTCATGAGAAAACTGTCAGAATCACCGGGATCCGTTGAAGCGTTCCAGAGTTATAACCTCATAAAAGGACAGTGGTCAGAAATGTAAAAATTGGCCCGGTCATTAACGTGCAAACCACCCTTGGGGCTAAAGGGGTTAAATGCTTTGTTATGCAGATTTATAATTAGTCTCATTTAAAATGGTCTGTTATTTTGCTACATCAGAGTTGCTGTTACTGTCCATTTACACAGATCGACGTCCTAAACGACCGCAGATCGGTGAAACTTTAAGGCTGTGTGCACACGTTGCGGTTTTTTCGCGGTTTTTCCCGATAAAAACGCTATAAAACCGCAAAAAAAAACGCATACAATAAGCATCCCATCATTTAGAATGAATTCCGCATGTTTTGTGCACATGATGCGTTTTTTTCCGCGAAAGAAACGCATTGCGGCAAAAAAAAAAATCCGTTTTTTTTGTGGATTTCCCACTCCAAAATGCATTGGGAAGTGTCCGGAAAAAACCACGGCAAAAACGCGTCAAAACCACGTCAAAACCGCGGCAAAAACGCGGCAAAACCGCGCTAAAATCGCGGCAAAACGCACGCGGTTTTGTTGCGGATTTCTTGCAGAAAATGTCCGGAATTCTCAGGAATTTTCTGCAAGAAATCCTGAACGTGTGCACATAGCCTAAAAATCATCAGACTTTTAATAGCTGATTTACACGGGCAGGCTGCAGTAAATGATGAGCATTGAGCAATCTGTAATGCACATAGGCTGTCATTGTTCTTGGCATTGAGAGTACTGTTTACACAGGATACTGCACCACTGAGAACAATGATCTTTGTGCTGTACCAAGGACCATTTCACCAGATGAACAAAAGTTTTGCTCATTCATCTTGTGATTGGCAGCCTGTTCACACTGCAAGATTGTCATAAAATGAGCGTTCATTAAAATGCTCATTCACAATAATCTTTCAATGTAAATGCAGCTTGAGCCATATTCCTAGCTGAATGCTCTGAAAAACTGATACAAATCTGTCAGAGTTCCAGCTCCTGGCTTAGTCAGCTCTCTTTGTTCTTCGCATACCTTCTATCACTTTTAAAAATAGTAAAAAATAGCAGCAAAAATGGGGAGATGTTACACAGATCTCTGTGGAGAGGGGGGAAAACAACTACAGTCTCATGGAGGGCATAGAAAACAGGCTGCAGATAAAGAGGAAAGCACATCAAGAGGAAATAGGTGCAGGATAAAAACTGTGCTGATACATGAGAGCAAGTGATGACAGAAGTCCCCTGAATTCAGATCTGACATCCAGCCTATATTACTGAGAGTAACGCTCCCACACTAGAAAACTCTAAAACGTGGATGAGGCTGCAAACTGCATATCAGGGGGTTCCTAAAATGCATGAATGAATGCAGACAAACTGTAATAACATAAAGTTAACAACTAATATATGTAAAAATCATTTGTTTCCATGTCAAAAGGTGCCCATAGCCTTTAATCTTAATATGGGTGTAACTTTAGCAGGATTGATATGGATCAATACTATAACCTGAGAGGGCATTTTAGCTAAGAAGAACTCCTCAAGTGACGTCATTCCTAAACTCAGATGGCAAAGTGTCTAATCTGATTCTAATTTAAAAACACAAAATCAAAGATTTCCTTGAATTGCAAATAAATACAGCAAAATGCCATTCATCCTAATACAGTAACCATACCATTACACGAAATCATCACAACGATTTAATATGCTACTATAATAAAGTGCTTATCATTTGTCAGACTGATGGTAGACCGGCAAAATGGAAAATAGAATGAAATATTTATTGTAGGAAATGAAAAATGTTCTTAATTTAGTGCGGGAAACAAATAAATGTTTTCTTCACTCACTTCATTTGAGGTAGCCATGGTAACTGTTCGGGGAACTAGGGAAGATGTTAACACACTTGATTATATCCTAGTAGTACTGCACCATTATCTCACAAGGAGCGTATGCCTGCTAAGGAATGTACAACCCAAGACATGTCATCACAGCTCCTGACATTCGCCTTGCTACCATGGAGAGCATGTCCATCTTTCTCCAGGAAAGAGATGCTAAAATGTAAAGCATATGAGCGGATAAATGAAAATTACTTATTTCTCAAATCTAAGCTCACGGATACCAAAAAATGTAGCACTTACTTTTATTACATTGTGTGGCCTATAGGTATCCCTACACTAACATGGTGGTCACCTTAAAGAGTTACCCTTTGTCTAAGGCCTCTTATGCAGCCAACCAGTCTCTTAATTTCCACTGATAAAGGGGCAAGAATCTGTTTTGACTTTATAACCTAAGTCTTGTGGCATGATTGTTTTAAGCTTCAATATTGCCTTATAAGATTGCCACCGCAAATAGTGATCACTATTGACCCTGCGCTGTCCTCCTATGAGGAAGCCATTTGTATAAGAGTGCTTTCACATTGCGTTGAGGCAGCTGTTCGGTGACCCGGGCTGGTGCAGGGCTACAATTTTGTTTCTGGTGTCCTTTGACAGCTCTTTGGTCTTCACCATAGTGGAGTTTGGAGTCAGACTGTTTGAGGGTGTGCACAGGTGTCTTTTTATACTGATAACAAGTTTAAACAGGTGCCATTACTACAGGTAATGAGTGGAGGAAAGAGGAGACTCTTAAAGAAGAAGTTACAGGTCTGTGAGAGCCAGAAATCTTGATTGTTTGTTTCTGACCAAATACTTATTTTCCACCATAATATGCAATTAAATTGTTAAAAAAACAGACAATGTGATTTTCTGGATTTTTTTTTCTCAGTTTGTCTCCCATAGTTGAGGTCTACCTATGATGTAAATTACAGACGCCTCTCATCTTTTTAAGTGGTGGAACTTGCACTATTGCTGACTGACTAAATACTTTTTTTCCCCACTGTGTATATATATATATATATATACAGTCATGGCCAAAAGTATTGACACCCCTGCAATTCTGTCAGATAATACTCATTTTCTTCCTGAAAATGATTGCAAACACAAATTATTTGGTATTATTATCTTAATTTAATTTGTCTTAAATGAAAAAACACAAAAGAGAATGAAGCAAAAAGCAAAACATTGATCATTTCACACAAAACTCCAAAAATGGGCCAGACAAAAGTATTGGCACCCTCAGCCTAATACTTGGTTGCACAACCTTTAGCCAAAATAACTGCGACCAACCGCTTCCAGTAACCATCAATAAGTTTCTTACAATGCTCTGCTGGAATTTTAGACCATTCTTCTTTAGCAAATTGCTCCAGGTCCCTGATATTTGAAGGGTACCTTCTCCAAACTGCCATTTTTAGAGCTCTCCACAGGTGTTCTATGGGATTCAGGTCTGGACTCATTGCTGGTCACCTTAGAAGTCTCCAGTGCTTTCTCTCAAACCATTTTCTAGTGCTTTTTGAAGTGTGTTTTGAGTCATTGTCCTGCTTGAAGACCCATGACCTCTGAGGGACACCCAGCTTTCTCACACTGGGCCCTACATTATGCTGCAAAATTTGTTGGTAGTCTTCAGACTTCAGAATGCCATGCACATGGTCAAGCAGTCCGGTGCCAGAGGCAGCAAAGCAACCCCAAAACATCAGGGAACCTCCGCCATGTTTGACTGTAGGGACCGTGTTCTTTTCTTTGAATGCCTCTTTTTTTCTCCTGTAAACTCTATGTTGATGCCTTTGCCCAAAAAGCTCTACTTTTGTCTCATCTGACCAGAGAACATTCTTCCAAAACATTTTAGGCTTTTTCAGGTAACTTTTGGCAAACTCCAGCCTGGCTTTTTTATGTCTCAGGGTAAGAAGTGGGGTCTTCCTGGGTCTCCTACCATACAGTCCCTTTTCATTCAGACGCCGACGGATAGTGTGGGTTGACACTGTTGTACCCTCGGACTGCAGGCAGCTTGAACTTGTTTGGATGTTAGTCGAGGTTCTTTATCCAACATCCGCATAATCTTACGTTGAAATCTCTTGTCAATTTTTCTTTTCCGTCCACATCTAGGGAGGTTAGCCACAGTGCCATGGGCTTTAAACTTCTTGATGACACTGCGCACGGTTTTCTGGATTTTTTTTTCTCAGTTTGTCTCCCATAGTTGAGGTCTACCTATGATGTAAATTACAGACGCCTCTCATCTTTTTAAGTGGTAGAACTTGCACTATTGCTGACTGACTAAATACTTTTTTGCCCCACTGTACCTGTCATATGTGTAGTGTCCTACCAACAAGGGGGAAAGAAAGAACATGAGGACCTTGTGTGAGGCCTAAGGCAGCAAGGGACTACACCACAGCGCTAGAGGTTAGGCTTCCAACCCCACCTGGTAAAAGGAATTCCATCCAAGCCGGCCGGACCATACCTGAACCTGTGATTCGGTATCCTGAACTGTGGATGCCTGAACCCTTCAGTATAGAGGTAAAAAGAGACCGCAACCCTGTGTCCTCCGTTTCTTTCTATACAACCTGTCCCAACTACATCGGGAGCCCTGGGGACCCAGCTTCACCTGTGGGAAGCCATACCATCCCAGCTGCCATAACATCTCCCCAGCAGACCCCTTTAAGCAGCGTCGGTCATCCCTGACCGAATACCACAGGTGGCCTCACGAACAAACTTTATCCAAACCCCTTTAAAGACCGTCCCTTTTACTTGGGCGCCCAGGGCCACAGACCGGGTCGCTGCCACTGTGATCACCCCTTTAATAACGACTGGACCCAGTACCGAGTGCCCCACGGCCCTGGCGGGCTTTCCATAAGCCCCATAGGGCCACTCAACAGGGCCACAAAATGCACTGTGAAAGCACCCTTAGCCAGTTTCACCATACGTTGGCGTAGCTCTGTGATGCAGATTTTGGCTACATGTCTTATACATCTTGAAACTCTGCTGCTGAACTATACAAGCTGTGCAGCAAAAAAAAAAGACTGCTTTGTCTATGGACGTTCGCAAGTATGCTTTTAAATGTCTGTTGATAGAAAGTACTGTAAAATCAAGGGATGGTCTATCTAGAATGAAGACCTTAACTACAGGAGTATTATTATTTTTTTACATATCATTACATTTCTGTACTCCATTAAGATGCAGGATCTGAAACTACCCTGCCCCCATATTCACCTTGCCCGACTCTAAACAGCACTCTCTGTGTCACATTTAGAGTCCAGACACTAAAAGACCCTATACTTTTCCTTTAAAAATAGCATTAAAGGCAATTTCAATTTTTAACACCCTTTTACCACATATCCATGCCCAAGGACTCAATAGGGATTTCTGAGACAGAAACAGCGCTCAAACTCTACTCTAAAGACAAGTTTACACTTAGGTTCCTTAGCAAAATCCTCACGTTTTTACATACAAGGGTGGCTGAGCTTTAACTTAGCTTGAGTGTTTCAGCCATAATGTGTTTCCTTCATGAAAGTTAAGTGCAATTGCTCCAATGTGCATGCATGAAGAACCTTAGATTGTACGTTGCACCTACTCTGACCCCAGCATCTCATCAAAGAATACTGGCAGGAGTGGAAGTGGGATGGTCTGGAAATAATAGGGTTTTTTTTTAGTTGCCAAGAGAAGTGCTGTATGGAGGGTGCTGGTTATCTCAATTTTCTGTACATCCATTAATTCTATGCACCATAAAGTTAGTGAGTGCTCATGAGCTATAAATATCGAAACAGTATGAACATGAGAGCAAAGTAAGCAAAAACTTCTAAAAGGGCAAAATTACAATGGAAATCAATGCAAATAAAGAAAAGTGCTTTTGACAGATCATCCCCAGTCCATATCTCCTATTAGCCTTCTGACTGAGCACTCCGCCCCTTAGCCTTACGTGTTTGTAATTGCAGCAGGATTCTACCCCGGCACAGTGATATAGAAGATAGTCCAGAGAGAGGATTGGCATTAGGTCCTGGCAATGAGAATCGCCTTAACGTGGCTGCCAGGTACGCATTAATTGGCCAATTTATGCATTGAGCATTCTCAATTTTCATATTTCTAGTGCAGTAATGCAATTCAATTTTCATATTTTATATTTGAATGCTATAGCGCTACAGAGTGCTGCCTTATCTGTTTCCCATCTCATATGGTGTCATTGCTGCATTTGGCAGAGTCAGAGGAAGACAAATAGGTCAGCGCATTATTGGATACATTTGGTTTTAAAAAGGCAAACTAGGCTCTTAAGAGACATTCTGGTTCCTGAGCGTCTCAAAATTTACTATTTTTAGCCTAAATTTAATTAGCATAATTTAAAAAACTTGATTTTGGGGTAATAAAACTATGAAGGAAATATTACAAATATTTTTTAAGCAGGTTAGGGCTTTCCAGAGTGTCAAATCTAAAGGTTGTGATTACGTGCTTCAAAGGCTCAAAATGCATTGTAGAACTACAAATTTTTTTTTGCAATTAACAATTTCATAGCACTTCGCCTTAAGAAAGTGTCCCTGAAAACACAGATTCTGACTTTTATCTGTGGCTTGCTGGTGTAACCTGAAATTACACAAGAATAAAAGCTACATCATTTATGTATATGGCGAGAACCATGGTATAATTCATCTCATGCCTGCTCGTCATGATGTCCTACTGACCATGTGCTTACACTTTCCCAAGTCTTAAAAAAAGCTCTTCTCTAACAAAACATTACATGGTGAAATCAAATGAGCCACTGAACTGTTCACAGTGGCGATTCTGTTATTTCGTTTGCAAAGAAGGACATGAAAGTAAATTAATCAATATTATGAATAATTAAACTTCAACCACTGTAAAGCCTGGCGTGCATGGCTAGCTTACTGGGATTCGTTGCGTCGGAGTTATTATTCACAAATGTAGTATTAGGTACAGCTTCAAGGGTGAACTTTACTCCAACTCCTCCGCTCCCCATTGACCCCATAATCTAAACTAGGTTGTCACACCATTGACATAGCCTGTACTTTCCATCTGATCTGATGCTCGGAACTAATCCATAGGATTTCTTTGATAAATAGCAACATTTTATGAATTTCTCACTGACATTAATATTGTGTAACTTTATAATAACGTATGTTACAGTATACATTACACACAAGGGAATTGTGGATGCAATCAAATGTACAGTGGCATGTAAAAATTTGTGCACCCCTGGTCAAAATTACTGTTATTGTGAACAGTAAAGCAAGCTGAAGATAAAATGATCTCTAAAGGGCCTAAAGTTAAAGATGACACATTTCCTTTGTATTTTAGGCAAAACAAAAATGTCATTATTTTTCACTTTAAAAACTACAAAAAGGAAAGTGGCAGATGCAAAAGTTTGGACCCTGCATGGCTAATGTCTAGTAGCACCCCTTTTGGCCAAAATATCGACCAATACCTCTTATAATGTACTTATTTTGAACATTATTTTTCATTTTTGTATTGCACATTTTTCCATTTTTATGTAGGATGCAGCCAGGCCCTTTAGTGTTGTTTGGGGTCTGCTACATTCTGCTTGGTAATCCGAGCTGGTGCTGGTAAGGCTGTATCTTTTTCTGTGATGTTTTTGAAAATTTTGTCCCATGTTGGCCATTTTTGATTCTAGTATTAGGACTCACAAGTGTGAGGACACTTGACATGAGCTAGGAGCTTGTGTATTCTGGCCAAAATATCAACCAATGCCTCATGTAATGTTTTTATTTTATACATTATTTTTCATCTTTTTATTGCATATTTTTCCATTTTTATGCAAGATTCAGCCATGCTTTTTAGTGTTGATTGGGTGAATTGGGGCTTCTGCTGGGTGCTGGGAAGCCCGCTTGATCTAATAGTATGGGTGTCATGAATAGCCTGGAAGCCAGACACTGTGCATCACATGTATCTGTGTAACTGGCCTCCTATGCAAGCTTCATCTGAATGTATTTTAATACAACACAGCCACCCCCTCCATGAATTGGTAGGTTTGTGAGTGACTGTTCGCATCAGTATTTTGCACCTGTGCTGCCCCCGGCTTTATCATGGGGGTCTGCTGAATCCAGCTAGTGCACTAGTAATCTGACCTAGTGTTGGTAAGGGCTGTGATGTTTTTGTGAAATTTGGTTACATAATACTTTGAGGTTTACCCACAGATTTTCAATGATATTCAGAACTGGGGACTGTGAGGGCTATAATAAATCTTCAGCTTGTGCCTTTTGAGGTAGTCTAGTGTAGATTTTGATGTCTGTTTAGGATCATTATCCATTTTTAGAGAAGCCATCCTCTTTTCAATCTTTTCAACTTCAGCTTTTTTACAGATGGTGTTATGTTTGCATCAACAATTTTTTGAAACTGCATTGAATCCATTCTTGCCTCTACATTTGAAATGTTACCAGTGTCGTTGGCTGCAACACAACCCCAAAGCATGATTGATCCACCCTCATGATTAATGGTTGGAGAGATGCTCTTTTCCTGAAATGTTGTGCCTTTTTTCTCCACACATAGCTTTGATCATTGTGGTCAAAGAGCTCTATTTTAACCTCGTCAGTCCACAGGACTTATGCCCAAAATGCATCAGGCTTGTTTAGATGTTCTTTTAATTATTTTGATGCTAAATTTTATGGTGAGGATGCAGGAGAGGCTTTATTCTGATGACTCTTCTATGAAGGCCATATTTGTGCAGGTCTCTGAACAGTAGGACAATGTATCACAACTCCAGAGTCTGCTAAATCTTTCTGAAGGCCTTTTGTAGTCAAGCAAGGGTTCTGATTTGTCTCTCTAGCAATCCTACAAGCAACTCTCACTGAAATTTTGCTTGGTCTTCCAGACCTTATCTTGAACTCCACAGTTACATTTTGAACTGAGGAAAGGGCAACTTGAAAACTCTTTGCTATCTTCTTATAGCCTTTACTTTGTGGGCCTTCACCATTTTCATTTTCACAGTGCTAAGCAGGTTCTTCGAAGCAAAATTTGCATCACCTGGCCTTTCCTTACTATCATAGTGAACAAGTCATAACCCTAACAGGCTAATTAAAGTCTGAAATCTTGGGCAAAGTTATTTGAGCACACAAATCTCCAAGGATGCATTAACTTTTTCATCGGCCTATTTTCCTTTTCGTAATTGTTAAAATGAAAAAATGACTATTTTTTTTTGGTTGCCTAAAATACAAAGGATATGTGTCATTTTTAACTTTAGGCCTTTTAGAGATCATTTCATCCTCAACTTGATAGTATGAGTCATTTTCAGCAGGGGTGCCCAAACTTTTACATTCCACTGTAAGTGTAGTAGGAAATCTCACGGCATATGCTTCTTTTTTATCCATAATGAATTCCAGCAAGATCAAAAGCATGAACGGATCTGTCTTCACTGGTGTTTGACTCTTGGTACTGGCAGTAGTGGGACTGTCAATCAGGCTAAATGTTTTCACTACAAATGTATTGAGCTGTATGCTATCTCTATAAATAGCTTGGCTGTCAGATAAAAGAAGGTGACTTATGGAAGCAAATGATAGGATTGCATAAGCTAAACCAGTGTTTCTCATCTCCAGTCCTCACGTACCCCCAACCGGTGATGTTTTCAAGATTTCCTTGGTATTGCACAATAGATATACTATCATTATTCAATGCCTCTGAAATATCCACAGCCGTTCTCTCCAAAGGACATCCTGAAAACATGACTTGTTGGGGATACCTGAGGAATGGAGTTGACAAATTCTTTTTTAAGCTTTATTCACAAACATTGTCATCAAAGTGGCTATATACTGTAAACCCACAGGGCCTGTGTGCCAACATATGGCACATCCAGAGGCAACATATAGGCACATAGCGGGGTGTTATGGATCCTTATGACATTGGAACAACACTGTGCTCCAACTGGTGCTCTGAATGCTGAGCTCTGTATAACCCCGCCCACACCACTGATTGGCAGCTTTCTCGATACAATGAGTGGTGGAGGCGGGGTTATACAGAACTTTTGAATATGGAGGACAACATGGCAGCAGGTTTACTAGTCCTGTGGCGATAATCTCCTGCTGACAAGACAGTGAGTTTATCAAAACTATAGCAAGCAGCCCAGTAAGTTACACATCGCTGGATTCAGGGTTTCTACCTCTACATTATGCTGCTCTCAGATTCGGTGGCAAAAATCTAGTGACAGCTTCCCTTTAACCCCTCTGTGACCTTAGACGTACTATCCCGTCGAGGTGCCCTGGGCTTATCTGACCCTGGACGGGATAGTACGTCATAGCCGATCGGCCGCGCTCACGGGGGGAGCGCCGCCGATCGCGGCCGGGTGTCAGCTGCTTATCGCAGCTGACATCCGGCACTATGTGCCAGGAGCGGTCACGGACCGCCCCCGGCACATTAACCCCTGGCACACCGCGATCAAAGATGATCGCGATGTGCCGGCGGTGCAGGGAAGCACCGCGCAGGGAGGGGGCTCCCTGCGGGCTTCCCTGAGACCCCCGGAGCAACGCGATGTGATCGCGTTGCTGCGAGGGTCTCACCTCCCTCCCTGCTCCCTCCAGCCCCGGATCCAAGATGGCCGCGGATCCGGGTCGTGCAGGGAGGGAGGTGGCTTCACAGAGCCTGCTCAGAGCAGGCACTGTGAAGCCTGCAGCGCTGCATGTCAGATCAGTGATCTGACAGAGTGCTGTGCAAACTGTCAGATCACTGATCTGTGATGTCCCCTCCTGGGACAAAGTAAAAAAGTTAAAAAAAAATTTTCCAAATGTGTAAAAAAAATAAAAAAAAATATTCCAAAATAATGAAAAAAAAATATATATTATTCCCATAAATACATTTCTTCATCTAAATAAAAAAAAAAAACCAATAAAAGTACACATATTTAGTATCGCCGCGTCCGTAACGACCCGACCTATAAAACTGTCCCACTAGTTAACCCCTTCAGTAAACACCGTAAGAAAAAAAAAAAAAAACGAGGCAAAAAACAACGCTTTATTATCATACCGCCGAACAAAAAGTGGAATAACATGCGATCAAAAGGACAGATATAAATAACCATGGTACCGCTGAAAGCATCATATTGTCCCGCAAAAAAAGAGCCGCCATACAGCATCATCAGCAAAAAAATAAAAAAGTTATAGTCCTGAGAATAAAGCGATGCAAAAATAATTATTTTTTCTGTAAAATAGTTTTTATTGTATAAAAGCGCCAAACCATAAAAAATGATATAAATGAGGTATCGCTGTAATCGTACTGACCCGAAGAATAAAACTGATTTATCAATTTTACCAAACGCGGAACGGTATAAACGCCTCCCCCAATAGAAATTCATGAATAGCTGGCTTTTGGTCATTCTTCCTCACAAAAATCGGAATAAAAAGCGATCAAAAAATGTCACGTGCCCAAAAATGTTTTCAATAAAAACGTCAACTCGTCCCGCAAAAAACAAGACCTCACATGACTCTGTGGACCAAAATATGGAAAAATTATAGCTCTCAAAATGTGGTATTGCAAAAAATATTTTTTGCAATAAAAAGGGTCTTTCAGTGTGTGACGGCTGCCAATCATAAAAATCCGCTAAAAAACTCGCTATAAAAGTAAATCAAACCCCCCCTCATCACCCCCTTAGTTAGGGAAAAATAAAAAAAAATGTATTTATTTCCATTTTCCCATTAGGGCTAGGGTTAGGGCTAGGGTTAGGGCTAGGGCTAGGGTTAGGGTTAGGGCTAGGGCTAGGGTTAGGGCTAGGGTTAGGGCTAGGGCTAGGGTTAGGGTTAGGGCTAGGGTTAGGGCTAGGGTTAGGGCTAGGGCTAGGGTTAGGGCTAGGGTTAGGGTTAGGGCTAGGGTTAGGGCTAGGGTTAGGGTTAGGGTTAGGGCTAGGGTTAGGGCTAGGGTTAGGGCTAGGGTTAGGGCTAGGGTTAGGGCTAGGGTTAGAGTTAGGGCTAGGGTTAGGGCTAGGGTTAGGGCTAAGGTTAGGGTTAGGGTTGGGGCTACAGTTAGGGTTGGGGCTAAAGTTAGGGTTAGGGTTTAGATTACATTTACAGTTGGGAATAGGGTTGGGATTAGGGTTAGGGGTGTGTCAGGGTTAGAGGTGTGGTTAGGGTTACCGTTGGAATTAGGGTTAGGGGTGTGTTTAGATTAGGGTTTCAGTTATAATTGGGGGGTTTCCACTGTTTCGGCACATCAGGGGCTCTCCAAACACGACATGGCGTCCGATCTCAATTCCAGCCAATTCTGCGTTGAAAAAGTAAAACAGTGCTCCTTCCCTTCCGAGCTCTCCTGTGTGCCCAAACAGGGGTTTACCCCAACATATGGGGTATCAGCGTACTCAGGACAAATTGGACAACAACTTTTGTGGACCAATTTCTCCTGTTACCCTTGGGAAAATACAAAACTGGGGGCTAAAATATAATTTTTGTGGGAAAACAAAAAGATTTTTTATTTTCACGGCTCTGCGTTATAAACTGTAGTGAAACACTTGGGGGTTCAAAGTTCTCACAACACATCTAGATAAGTTCATTGAGGGGTCTAGTTTCCAATATGGGGTCACTTGTGGGGGGTTTCTACTGTTTAGGTACATTAGGGGCTCTGCAAACGCAATGTGACGCCTGCAGACCAATCCATCTAAGTCTGCATTCCAAATGATGCTCCTTCCCTTCCGAGCCCTCCCATGCGCCCAAACGGTGGTTCCCCCCCACATATCGGGTATCAGCGTACTCAGGACAAATTGGACAACAACATTTAGGGTCCAATTTCTCCTGCTAACCTTGGAAAAATACAAAACTGGGGGCTAAAATATAATTTTTGTGGAAAAAAAAATATTTTTTATTTGCATGGCTCTGCGTTATAAACTGTAGTGAAATACTTGGGGGTTCAAAGCTCTCACAACACATCAAGATGAGTTCCTTAGGGGGTCTACTTTCCAAAATGGTGTCACTTGTGGGGGGTTTCTACTGTTTAGGTACATTAGGGGCTCTGCAAACGCAATGTGACGCCTGCAGACCATTCCATCTGCATTCCAAATGGCGTTCCTTCCCTTCCGAGCCCTCCCATGCGCCCAAACGGTGGTTCCCCCCCACATATGGGGTATCAGCGTACTCAGGACAAATTGGACAACAACTTTTGGGGTCCAATTTCTCCTGTTACCCTAGGGAAAATACAAAACTGGGGGCTAAAAAATAATTTTTGTGGGAAAAAAATTTTGTTTTATTTATATGGCTCTGCATTATAAACTTCTGTGAAGCCCTTGGTGGGTCAAAGTGCTCACCACACATCCAGATAAGTTCCTTAGGGGGTCTACTTTCCAAAATGGTGTCACTTGTGGGGGGGTTTCAATGTTTAGGCACATCAGTGGCTCTCCAAACGCAACATGGCGTCCCATCTCAATTCCTGTCAATTTTGCATTGAAAAGTCAAATAGCGCTCCTTCCCTTCCGAGCTCTCCCATGCGCCCAAACAGTGGTTTACTGCCACATATGGGGTATCAGCGTACTCAGGACAAATTGGACAACAACTTTTTGGGTCCAATTTCTCCTGTTACCCTTGGGAAAATAAAACAAATTGGAGCTGAAGTAAATTTTTTGTGTAAAAAAGTTAAATGTTCATTTTTATTTAAACATTCCAAAAATTCCTATTAAACACCTGAAGGGTTAATAAACTTCTTGAATGTGGTTTTGAGCACCTTGAGGGGTGCAGTTTTTAGAATGGTGTCACACTTGGGCATTTTCTATCATATAGACCCCTCAAAATGACTTCAAATGAGACGTGGTCCCTAAAAAAAAATGGTGTTGTAAAAATGAGAAATTGCTGGTCAACTTTTAACCCTTATAACTCCCTAACAAAAAAAAAAAAATTGGTTCCAAAATTATGCTGATGTAAAGGAGACATGTGGGAAATGTTACTTATTAAGTATTTTGTGTGACATATCTCTGTGATTTAATTGCATAAAAATTTGAAAATTGCGAAATTTTCAAAATTTTCGCCAAATTTCCGTTTTTTTCACAAATAAACGCAGGTACTATCAAAGAAATTTTACCACTATCATGAAGTACAATATGTCACGAGAAAACAATGTCAGAATCACCAGGATCCGTTGAAGCGTTTCGGAGTTATAACCTCATAAAGGGACAGTGGTCAGAATTGTAAAAATTGGCCTGGTCATTGACGTGCAAACCACCCTTGGGGGTAAAGGGGTTAAGCCCATATTCAGGTCCATGATTTTTTTTTCCATCTGCAGTTTTATTTAATATGCTCAATTTATTTTTCATATTTTCGCCATTCATTTTCCATCCATTTTTCTTGTGAAAAAATTAAGCGCAGATAAAAGTTTACTATTAAGCTTCTCCTAATAACCTGTAAGAGAAAATAATAGACCATCCATGGATCTAACGTGGATGCCATGTATGTAGTGTCCATTTTTATTTTATTTTTTCTTACACTGACCTATTCATATGAACCGGCAAACGGAAAATGGAGCATCAGTCCAGCAAAAAAAAAAAACGAACATGAATTACCCAATGTAATATAATGTGTCAGTGAAAAAGTGACAGCGTTCAGACAACAAACACTGATCTGATTTGTGGACACATCGAAGGGACTCACATAAATTCCCTAAAATTGTTACTTTTTTCAAGACTAAAGTCACTAAGGTGATCACAATCTGGTGCTTCATGAATGTAACACTTCTCCACAATTATTCCCAAATATCCACATTCCTGTGTTTAGATTAGACGTTGCATCATAATAGTTCTTAATAAATGTCGGCAAACGATGATATGTAGAAGGTATTCTTATAAAAATGGCTTTGGATGGGAAAGCCATTGATGTAGCAGCCGGAAACAGTGACATCCTATTATGGATAAGTTAATGAAATAGTGCGTTTCTTTGCTGAGCAATTTTAAATCCTATTAAAGCGACCATTGGGCTATGTCCAGTGCTCCACGGAGGCGCGCCGGAGGAAGAAACTAGGACATGTATCACTGTCCATAACTCTTTCCATATACCTATGTGCTAGTAACTCCCATTCAGATCATTTCCAATACAGTACGGCTATTTGATCCATAAGGAATATGCTTGTTATGGCTTTTCAGATCATTGCGCAACAATTCCTTAGTCCTCCATCTTCTTTATCTCATCCCTTCTAAACCTTGTATATAACCGGTCCCAATGAAACCAACACAAAAAAATATAAAGCCTGATGGTTACAAATGTCATTTTTTTTTCTTAATTCTCTGCCTGAATATTTCTTTTTCAATGACTTCCAAGCACATTCTCTGGTTGTATGGTTACTATGGTTGTCATAGTGACCGTGACTCCTGATTTTCAAATTACTCAGTTCAGTATGCGGCAGAGAACATGTCTAAAGCTGAACTAAATCTCTCAGCGTTTGAGGCAGCACATTGGATATACAGTAGAAATCAGACACCCTGCAAGATTTGGGTGGGAAATTGTAGTTAAAGGGGATCTGTCAGAAGGATCAACCCTCCTAAGCCGTGTATTTTGGCATGTAGGTCATAGGAAGCTGAATAAAATGATACCTTGATCTCTGCGATCCGATGTCTTATTCCAGAGAAATCCACGTTTTTATTAAATGTAAATGAGCTGTTTAAGGGAACCTGACAGGTGATGCCTGTTGACCAATCTAGGAGCAGCATATATCAGACATTGGCGGTATAATTTCAGCCATATTTTAGAAAAATATATTTTAATAGCTTCTCTCCACCTGGCTTCCCTTGAGTAACCGGTTTCTCCGTGCGTTCGTGTATAGGGAGAGTCCTGTCAATCCAGAAAAGGCAGCTGGGAGAACCCTGACTAGTCTCCTGTGCAGCTCAGTCCAGCAGCTATTAAACTATGTTTTTCTCTGAAGCACAGCAGCATTTCGAAGTTTAAATATAAATGGCTGAAATGATACAGCCAATGGCGTATTTTATATAACCGACGGTGCTAATGTTTTTCTCCGTTATTGGGGAGTCACACAAACATTATGATACGCTTGCTCAAGTGTTTTCATAACTTCCATCAAAGTGAATGGAGAAAGATGAGCACATATGTTGGTGGCCACTGCACCAGGCAGACCTCCGTCAGGGGATCTTGTGGATGTGTCATGAATGGCTATGTATACCTACTGGCGACTTTGTATGGTTTCACAGCATTTTAGTTTTAAAAATTTCTCTCAAACATTTCAATTAAATATCTCTAGAGAACTGATATATTTATTTCAAATACTTAGTGGGGAGCATGCCAATCACTAAACATATATCATAAATCAAATAACAAAGAATATCTGATTGACTAGGACCACCTGGACAAACTGCATATACGTAAAACACACAAAACCCAGAAGAACACAGTCATAAGTCCAAATATGCAAAATATATAAACTTTATTAAATACTAACTGATCGGTATACAGTAAACGGAGGGATATTTATTTATATAATTGCCTTGTAATGTTTTAATTTCCTGTTCTGTCCAGATGTCACCGTATCCCAGAATTCCAAGCGGAGGAAGTTCACCGACTGCCATATTGGGACACCCAAGTGATGGGTGTCTCAATATGGAAACTGCTGCTGGTACCAACCTATTGCGTGGTACCACCAGCGGAACATCGTTGCACCACACACACACACACACTCTATATGTCGTATGGTCCACACACACACACTTACACACTCACACATTCACACTCACACACTCAAACTCACACACACTCACACTCGCAGCCTCTTGCGCGGTACCAGCAGCAGAACATCATCGCACCACACATACACACACAATCTATAAGCCGAATGCACCACACACACACACACACACTCACTCTTACGCAGCCCCTTGCGTGGCACCACCAGCGGAACACCGTCGAGAACACTGTGCCAATGGGATCAGCCGAATGATTCACTGACTGTCACCATCTTTGAACAGGAGGAGCACCTGCGCAGTTTTAATGTGACCGCCGCTATCTGTCTGCACAAAGATGGCGGCGGTCTGATTTACTGCACCTGCACAAATTAAGCAGAGGTGCAGTGAATAATTTGGCTGATCCCGGCGGCAGATGCGTAACGTGTCTACAGGCAGAGGGAGCCGGTCACATTAAAGGGGTTTTCCCACGAACAAAAGTTAATTGTAAAAATTGACTGTGTCTGACCGTATACAGAGCATACCACATCTCCTGGGCAGGGGAGGAAGCAAAAGACAATACTCACATTACAGCTGGGGGTCGCAGACGATTCATTTTGTGAGGTAAAATATTTCACTGACTGTTTTTAAAAAATATTTTACCTCACAAAATGTATCTTCTGTGATCCCCTGCTGTAATGTCAGCATTTTCTTTTGCTTCCTCCCTGCCCAGGAGCTGTGGTATGTTCTGTACACTGTCAGACACAGACAATTTTTAAAATGAACTTTTATTCGTGGGAAACCCCTTTAAAAAGCAAATATGAACGCCAACATGGCTCCTCCTAAAAGTAAGCCAATGACAAGGAAAGGAAAGCAGCAAAGGCACAACGTCGAAGACAGCAAAGGGCAAATGAGACTCTTGAAGAGCAACAGCATCGCTGGGACAAAAACAATGCATACAAGAGTAGGCGTCAAGCACATGAGTCCCCTGATGCAAAAGTCATTAGATTATCTCAGGATGCCATTAGGTAACAACACTGCCGCATGCCTGCCCCCATCGTGACATTACCGCCCTACTGATGCGATAGCATCGGGCCTCCATCTAGTAGTAAATAATATAAATACGGACTAAGTAAGCAAGCAAGTACTTTTCTTAGGCATTGTATTTTTTAATTTCCTTGGAATATACAGATGTAAAAATAAAACAGTACATTTATTTACATTACAAAGAAAAAAGAAAAAAATCAACTGCTCTAAAAGAAACAATTACTGTAGTTTATCATATAATATGTCTTGTGTAGTTCTTTATAGTCACTAAAATAAGCCTTTAAAAATATAAGATTTATCCTAGGGCAGGGTCAAATATACATTCAATCCTCATTTCTAACAAGACCTTAAATACCAGGCAAAACAGTGAATAAAAGTTTCAGATTGGCAGTATCACTTTAAAGGCTCGCTCACAATGGCATATAATACTGAGGAGTGCAATGCAAGAAAATCAAACATTGCAGTCTGACCATTGCTTTTCAATGAGGCAGAGCAGATTTTTGTTTTTTTCTCATGCTGAATCCGATTGGCAGCATATCTAACTCGGCATGCACCCATTCAAGTTCTTCTGTGTGTCCAAAACATCGGACCGCACTCAGGTGTCATCCGACATATGTCAAGGCAGGCAATGGAGAAGATGGGGAGATGAATCGCTCCCTCTTATCACTTGTGATCCGATTGTCGCATGCTGTCAAGTCCATCATGTAACCCCTCAAATACAAACAAATTGATAACAAACCATGAAAATAGATAAGAATATATCAAACAGATGCCCATATTTATACAATAGAAACTTTATATGGCACAATATGGCTCACGATGCTGATGTGATCAGGCAAGTAACTCATGTAATAGGTCATGTACTTCTAGGTATGATTGGACAATAGTTACATAGTTTAGATGGTTGACAAATGTCAAAAACGAGACAAACATCAAAAAAGATCAACTGAGGGATGGAAAAGGAAAGAAAAAAGTGAGTCCCTAATTAGATCTCTCAAATGTATCAAGTATTGCAGTTCCAAAACTTCACCACAATAACTTGTCATGCCACCATGTTCTGCAAAAGTGACATAAACATAATTTCTATTAATCAGTAACTTCATATAATCGTCAGAGCTCAGCTTATTTTGTTTTTTTATCATAAAAACCAACAGATCTCAGTTTAGCATCAGATATATTAATATGATCAAGACATTAATGAATCTAATTGATATTCTAGACCAGTGTTCCCCAACTCTGGTCCTCAAGAGCCACCAATAGGTCATGTTTTCAGGATTTCCTTAGTATTGCAGAGGTGATAATTCCATCATCTGTGCAATACTAAGGAAATCCTGAAAACATGACCTGTTGGTGGCTCTTGAGGACCGGAGTTGGGGACCACTGTTCTAGACCATAATAAAGCAATCCCATGATCTGCTATTCGCAGGCTTTTTCAATACTCTTGTAATGTGCAGCCGTGAGATATTACGCTGATGGCTGACAAGTTTTGGATGGTTATGGTTCATTCCACTGCTTTTGAACCAGTGATCATGTGCAGCTACTGCTTCATTATCTGTCTATAGTAGTAGAGGTCGCACATGTTCACTGTCATCCCATTCTCTTAGGGGACTTTGCAGAGGTTTTAAAAGGGTTATTCAATGGCTACAGTTGCAAAGTATTTGTAAAAACAAACACATTTGCAATTTACCCTATATTATAAATCCTCTCAGTTCTCTAAAACTAAGGGATATTTATTTCCATAGTGTACTACTTTTTGTTTATGTTACCGGCCACCTCTACAGTCTAACAAGGTTTACTGATTTCCTAGGCAAAAAGAGCAAGGGCTGCATGACGCTAGTTGGTATTTCTGGTACATGAACCAAAAATACGTGTGCGGCGCATGTGCTCTTCTGCTTTTCGCCTTTTTGCAGTTGGGCAAAGTATACTGCGCAAGTGCGAGACACAATTGTCTGCGCAGGTGAGAGATAGCTCACAGCGATGAGGATGACACAGGAGGCATCATCCTTGTCAAGGACAGCGAGCAACAGCCAGGGTGAGGGGTGGAGATGACAGACGTCATGCTCATGGGACTGGATGGACCCAATTAGCATTCCTCAAGGGAGAAATCAAAAAGGTGTTTCGGGGCTATACAAGGGGAGTCAGACACACGTTTATTATCATGCTTCTCAGCAAGAAAAGACATACTGACACACGCACACCACTGGTTTCTCAAAAAGCATCACAATTTTTTGATTACGTCTCAAATGCTGATGTAGATCCATACAATATGGACAGATGGCATTGGTGAAGTAGGGTGGCCTGTTGTGACCTGTTGTGGCAGAATGGCAAGGAAAGGAGCAATACTGGAACTTTGGAATCAATGAAGCATAGTTGTAATCCTGAAGAGAACTGGAATAACTCAGCTGTGTTGATCTGCAGTAGCTGGGTTTAATTGCACATAAGGTTCAAAAGCTATGCGGACACAGCAGTGAAGTGGAATAGTTCCATCAATACATAAGAGGTGGGTTTGCAGTAGAATCAACAAATGCTGAGCTGGTATGGTGATATAGCAGAGGCGACCCAACAAAATAATTGATCTGGACTTGCAGCAAAGTCAAGGGCGGGCATACCGCCTGTTCAACTGGTGCAGCTGCATCGGGGCCCGGAGGCTCCACGAGGGCCCTGCAGGGCATCTAATAATGAGGGAAGTCTGGCCAGTTTATCCAGCTCCGAGGCTCCTGAGATGCAGGAAATTGATCCGTCTTGCTTCCTGCCCATTATTCCTGTCTCACACAGCAGCGGCTGAATGACTTCATTATTCAGCGCCGCAACTGTGCGAGACAGGAAGCTGATGGCGATGCGGCTTCAGCATACCGTGCGCAGAGGTGAGGTGAGGTGTGTGTGTGTAAGTATGTGTGCGTGTAAATGTGTGTGTATATATGTGTATGCAGAGAGGTGAATGGTGCTGTGTGTGTCTGTGTGTGTAGGTGGAGAAGAGGGCAATGATGGGGGTGATGGGGCAGAGGGCAATGATTGGGTTGACAGAGGGCAATGAAGAGGGTGATGGAGCAGAAGGTAATTATTGGGTTGATGGAGAGGGCAATGATTTGTGTGATGGGGCAGAAGGCAATGATTGGGTTGACAGAGAGGGCAATAATAGGGGTGGTGGGGGAGAAAACAATAATGGGGTGGTGGAAACGGCAATAATGGGGGTGATGGGGAGGAGGAAATGATGGAGGTGGTGGAAAAGACAATGATGGGGTGGTGGGGGAAAAGAATGATGGTGGTGGTGGAAAGGGCAATGATGGAGATGGTGGGGGAGGAGGAAGTGATGGAGGTCGTGGAAAGGACAATGATAGGGTGGTGGGGAGGAGGCAATGATGGAGGTGGTGGAATTGGTAATGATGGGGTGGTGGAGGAAAATACAATGATGGTGGTGGTGGAAAGGGCGATGATGGGGATGGTGGGAGAGGAGGAAATGATGATGGCAGAGGAAAGGACAATGATGAGGGTGGTGGGGAGAAGGAAATGATGATGGTGGTGGAATGGGTAATGATGGAGTGGTGGGGAATAAGGCAATGATGGTGGCAGTGGAAAGGACAATGATGGGGTGGTGGGGAGATAGCAATGATGGAGGTGGTGAAGAGGACAATTATGGGGGTAGGGGAGAGGGCAAAAATGGGATGCGGGGAAAGGAGGACAATGAGGGTGTGGAGGACTAGGATGGGAGGAAGGGAGATTTATAATTAATTTAGGAACAGGGGGAGGTGGAAGAAGAACTTATTATCAATTATTATGTCTAACACAGTCCCTTAGTATAAAGTGTACTCACTTATTATGTATAGCACAGTCCCTTAGTGTATAGTGTACTCACTTTTTATGTATAACACCATCCTTAGTTACAGTTTCCTCTTTTGTTATGTATAACACCATCCCTTATTATGTACCATACTCTCTAGTTATATATGATACCATCCCTTATTATATAGCTTCCCCTGCTGTTATGTACAGTGCTGTCTCTTAGTGTATTCTTGTTATTTTTCTTATACACAGCGCCCTCTTTTATTACATAGTCCTCTCTCTTGTTAGATATAAAATGACTACTGATGGAGGAATCGGTGACCAGACGACCAGTCCATCAGCTGCTCCTTTAGAAAAGAATCTTCCCCATGCTCCATCAGCCATCATTGCATTATACAGCTAACAAGACAGGACGGTATGCAATAAAAAACAGGGTTCTATAAAATCCAATATGTAAGGGACGGTGCTGTACATGAGAGAGGGTACTGTATAATAAGGGATGGCAATATACATAATAAAGGAGACAATGTAATATATATATATGTATGTGTGTAGCTTTGTCACCTTAAAAGGAGGGGGGCCCAGACACATTTCCTGCACAGGGGCCCCAAGCTGTCTGTGTCCGCCCCTGAGCAGAGTCCAAAGATGTACAGCATTACTTACTCCGCAAATAGTTGAGCTGCATTTGCAATAGAGTTCAAAATAACAACATAGGAGTGCATTAGGTTGCCAGGGCAACGTGACAAAGAGAGTATCAAAGGGAACCAGCAGAGGTTGGAAAACACTGCACACAGTCACACAGGTGACTAACCTTTTTACATATATTTCCAGAACTAACAAGCAAGACTTATTCTTGGCATAAGACATTAATGTTTGATTGGTTGGGGTTTAACTTCTAGGAGTCTCATGCAATAGCACAATACAGGATATCCTTCATTGTTTTTATAGGCACACTGGTTTCTCTGTACAAGGGATTGTACTTGCTACTGCAGTTTGTGTAATATTTTATTAATTAGTTGGGAGGTTGCGGTTGGACTTCATCTACATGGAGTCTGTATGATCCTTCAGGCGCTCTGGTTTTCTCTGGGCACTCTGGTTTTCCAAAAAATGAAAAGCAAAAAAAAGCAATTAATGAAAACTGATTAGTAATTAAGATTATGAACTACGATAAAGACTTAAATCGATGTGAATGGTTACTATTTTAGTAGATTGATGCAGAATTAAAAAATATTTTAAATGTAGACCATCAATTTTATGGTCCAGAAAAACGCTAAATAAAAGTTGCAGGATGTAAGATGCACCAGGCCAGGACCTGTCTTTTTTTCCTACTGTAAGCTGGTAATTTACAGCAGTATAACATCTTTGTATACACAAGGTTGATATAGGCCACTCTCTGGCTACGTTTCTGTAGGCAAATATAACTGCCTTCTACCGTATGGGAACAAATGAAAGGCTTATGGTCAAACCATGGAACATATGTGCAAGGCTACTCTTTTTAATTCTTTACTTGATCATCCTTCCATTCTTTATAATTTCCTTTGCCACATGTCCAGGGATGATATTATAGATAAAATACTAAAATTCCTGTGCTACAATGTATCAATTTATTGAACTGTACACAAATTTCTAAAAATGAATTGTGCTCGCTATACCTTTCCTATATTACTTATTGTTATCCTGCTTAACATAAATTTTAATCCACATTTTGTGTACTTGAAACAAGTATATTTGGAGGCCATACAGTGCCTTGAAAAAGTATTCATATCCAATTAACTTTTCCACATTTTTTCATGTTACATCCACAAACTTAATATATTTTATTAGGATATTATGATATACCAGCTCAAAGCTCCAAGTATTTATGAAGTGTAAAGGAAATGTTATAGTTTTCTGAAAATCTAAATCTGAAAATTGTGACATGCATTTTTATCCAGTCCCTTTTAGTCTGATACTAGGGATCATACAGCATTATAAAAATCAGGGAACACACCGAAGAGGTCAGGGATAAAGTTGTGGAGAAGAATAAAGCAGGGATGAGTTGTAAAACAATATCCCAAGCCCTGAGCGTCTCACAGAGACGCTCAGGGCTTGGGATCTTGTTTGAATGATGGTTAAATCCATCATTCAAAACTGGAAAGAGCATGGCACAATAGCAGACCTACCAACACACAGCCATTCACCTAAACTGACAATTATAAGATTTATATCTTTAAAATTATTAGAAAAACATGTATTATTTTCTTTATACTTCACAGATATTTGCTATATCACATAAAATCACACTAAAAAAAAGTTAAGTTTTAGGCTATAAAGTGAAAAAATGTACAAAAGTTCATGGGGAAGTAATTCTTTTTCAAGGCACAATATATAGATAGTGATGTATGTTGAGTATTTTCAGTCCTTACAATTACTGTATAAGTAACAATAGTTTCTGCCTTTAAAATGTGTGTAATATTATATTCGTTTTAACCACGTTGAAACTGCCATTGATATGGGCATGCAGGTCACTGAAAGTTGAACAAAATGATACCTTGAGCTGTTAAAAGACTCTGTCAGCACAGAATGACAGTTCAAACCAAGTACTGGTGCTTGGTGCTCCATGGCTTGGCCAATCATTCACATAGACCTTAACAGTACCACCTGCCATACTTGTGCATGCCGATCTTGATGAAAGGACATGCTGTAGTCAGACTCTTCTGATTCATGAAGATGAGAGAGCCTCTTCATAAATGTGCAGCATCTGATGTATGGAGTATGCCTTAGAAATCTTACTTCAGTCAGATACTGGCATTTCGTCAGAGCTGGGAGAAACAGGTGTTAAGACATAATTCTTTATTGCACCTAAATTTTGCAACTTTTCAAAGCTTTTATGCAGTAGCGTAGCTACCAGGGGGGCAGAGGGGACGGTCGCCCAGGGCCCCACGCTGAGGGGGCCCACCCGGAGCTGCGCTACTGTAACTGCATCAGCACGTGCAGTGCGCTGATACAGCTACATTCTGTGGCAGAGCAGGGAGAATCGATCTCCCTGCTCTGCCACTATGGGGCCCCTGAGCAGGCAGGGAGGCCTGATGCTAGCAGAGTGCCCCCCGCCTGTCATCGCATTTATGAGGGAAGGAGCGTTACGCTCCTTCTCCCATCATCCCCCTGTCAGCGTCTGGCGTCGCCGACACTGACAGCGGGCGCGATGATGTCACTCCCTGGCGCCCGCTGTCAGAAGATGAGCGGGAGTGGGAGCTCAGAGCACCGCTGGAACAAGGAAGAAGAGAGGTGAGTATTGTATTTTTTATGGGGGCTGCCTTATACTACAGGGTCTGCCTATGGGGGTACTGTATTATACTACAAGGTCTGCCTATATTGAGGACTATCTGGCACATTATACTATATGGAGGTTATCTATGGGGCCATAGTACAATGTGGGGATTACAGTGAAGGGGCCATCATACAGTGTTAGAGCCATCAAACAGTTTGAAGGCTACTAAGTCGTCAGTATACTGTGTGGGTGGTACTATACAGTGAGGGGGCATTATACTGTGTATAGGGGAGCTGTACAGGGGCAGACTCGGGACTTTATTAAATGTAAAGTGGGCACTTATTGTTATAGGGGAATTCAGGTTACTGTGATTGGCAAAGGGGCACACAGGGCAATATTACTTTCTAGGGGGCAAAATATGTGCAGTTTTTCTAGGGCACTTGCCCCCGGCATTACTATATTATAGAGAGGTGCTTTAGAATTTAGAGATTTAGAGGGCACAGAGAACCACACAACAGGGGAAGTTATAGGACACATACGGCAGCAGCGGCTCAGTATTGGGGTATCAGGTGCAGTATTAGGGACACATACGGCAGCAGCGGCTCAGTATTGGGGTATCGGGCAGTAATAGGGACACATACGGCAGCAGCGGCTCAGTATTGGGGTATTAGGTGCAGTAATAGGGACACATACGGCAGCAGCGGCTCAGTATTTTGGTATCAGGGGCAGAAATAGGGACACATACGGCAGCAGCGGCTCAGTATTGGGGTATCAGGTGCAGTATTAGGGACACATACGGCAGCAGCGGCTCAGTATTGGGGTATCGGGCAGTAATAGGGACACATACGGCAGCAGCTGCTCAGTATTGGGGTATTAGGTGCAGTAATAGGGACACATACGGCAGCAGCGGCTCAGTATTTTGGTATCAGGGGCAGAAATAGGGACACATACGGCAGCAGCGGCTCAGTATTGGGGTATCAGGTGCAGTATTAGGGACACATACGGCAGCAGCGGCTCAGTGTTGGGTTATCAGGTGCAGTAATAGGGACACATGCGGCAGCAGAGGCTCAGTATTGGCGTATGAGGTGCAGTATTAGGGACACATATGGCAGCAGCGGCTCAGTATTGGGGTATCAGCAGGATGAGGAGTTTGTGCAGGTTGGGAATAGATGGTGATGGGGCTGGAATATGAGAAGTGAAATGTGTCTTTGTTGTATTCTCTGCAGCCTAATCCTGGTTGGAAGAAGTCATGTCGGTCTGGGCCAGATGGAAAAGACTGGAAAAATGAACGATTTAATCAGAAAGAACGTCAGCGGTAAGTCATTATCTGTAACTGTACTGTGATCTCTTATATGTTCTATAGGGCTGGTATCTACCACTGACCATATGGCGGTAATATCCATGTTAGTGTTTATATAGAGATTATCTTCAGTAACAGTGCTGTCATCTGCTGAGGTTCTCCTCCACTATTAAGGGGTGTCACCGAGTTGTAATGAAGGTTACCTGGTTAGGAGCCCACTTAGAAGCTTTGCCCCCCCTAAACCAAAACCCTAGCTACGCCTCTGCTTTTATGTCAGAATTCTGGTGTCAAAGCTTTGATGAATTGGTCCCATTGTGTGTGTATATCTGTAATCGGATAAAATATTGGACATGTCCTTTCTTATCCATTGTTTGATTTTCCTCCTGCCTGATATGAACTAAACGCATAGTTTTAAGAAATTACAGGGACGAGCCATGTAATTCTACATCGGCTTTTCTCGACAAAATAACCAGATTATTCCAGCTTGACCCTGTAATCTAGCTACTGTTGCTTCCTGCTCATCTGTGGATTCTGCACACCACTGCTGTTAGTTATCTGTGTATGGCACATGTTTTGTTAAATACTGTTTAACTGCAGCTAAATGCATTTTTATACCTTATTGCCTACTCGCTGCACTGCATAGCACATTCTTCCTAAAAAAAACACTTAATGTAATTTGCACACCAAGAAACCACAGTTCACCCTGAACCATTGATGCTGATTTTACACATCAAACATGTCAGGCATTCCCAGGCTTATAATAAACTATCCATCACAATATTTGTAATGAGCCCCTGGAATTGCTGAAACAAGACTTCTGAATGCAGCTGCAAATAAGCTATTCCTATATGTGTAAAGATGTGATGACACATACATGAAAGTGTTGCTTAATTTGTGGGGGTGTTGAGTTCAGGTTGGAGCTTTTAATAAATCAGACTTACATAATCCTGTGTATATTTAATTGTCAGAGATAGTCTAATTCTGGAAGAGGATTTTAAGAACATACATTAAAACATAAACCACATTATATCGCTAAATATTTATTGTGAAGAATGGGAGGATTTAATGGCAGCTTACAATCCTCCCTCTGCATGTGTACCTGTAACACGGCATCTGGCTCAGTAGGTGGTCCAACCAGCTAGTATCCAAGCTCATACAAGATGACCTCCTGCAGAGCCCACGCTGTGTAACTGCTTTGTCCAGTCAGAAGGGAATTTCATGAAGAGATTTAAGATGAATATGGAGTTATCATACATCCTAGCCACATACCAGTTACATTTTCGAGATCTCTGGAACGGGCCAAATGACTTCCAGAGTCTCAATCCATTCTAGCACCCAAGGGTGAGAGTTACGCAGAAAAGCTAGTAGAAGACAAGTAGCGAAGTGTGTTTGGTCTCCAAGTGTAATGGGGGCCCAGCCGGATCCCATGGCACCATAATCGCCGGCGGCTGACCTTACATTGGGAAGTTATGATCCTTCATAGGGTTTGGGAGTTTTAGCTTCAAATGCTCAGGGAAGGGAGATAAGGCCCCTCCTGGGGGTGATAAGGATGTGACCAAGCAAGGGGTTAAAAGGCTTGTGTAAAGCCATGTGATCTCTCTCTTTGTCATGGTTGCTGTTCACTTCTAAAGGAGGGGACACGTCGTGTAATGTGCTGGAAGGAACTAAATCAGCTGACAGTCCCATGCTCCCATGCGGCCCAGCACACATGGTCAAACATCAAATTGGTAATTGACATGATTCATCTGCTTATAACTTATGAACAATCATCTTCATTGTCATAAAAGACCATTATATATCTATAACCATTGTGTATATAGTATATTGTGTAGTGTGCCCTTAAAGCGATAAAAAATATATAATTTAACCTTGGGCTGCTCTTTTATCTCGATCCACGAATCCACACATCTGTGATCTCGGCTTTACCTTTCCATGCTGCCGAGACTGGTTTCTGGCCCAATATAATCACATTAACATACCATGCTTATATCTAACGAGGAACTGGTGGCAGTCCTACCAGGCTGATAAGATTGTGAGTCACTGGTGGTAGTGAAATGAACCTCTCAGCCAGTCAGGGTTGTGAGCGAGTGTCGTGCTAAGTCAGCGACTACATGGGCCACATCCTCTCACGGCCCATGTCTCTCTGGCCTGTTATGATCTGGTGGTCTAGGAGCAGCATGAGACGTACTCTGGAGAAGGTGGTACCTGTACTGACCGCGGACCCTGAACTTAACACCGCAACTAGAAGCAGCCGTGGGATGTACCTAACTCTCCCTAGACACCTCGACACAGCCTGAGGACTAAATACCCCTAAAGATAGAAATGGGAAAACTATCTTGCCTCAGAGAAAATCCCCAAAGGATAGACAGCCCCCCACAAATATTGACTGTGAGAGGAGAGGGAAATGACATACGCAGACTGAAATCAGGATTTAGCATAGGAGGCCATTCTAGCTAGAAAGAAAGTATAGGACAGAGTACTAAGTGGTCAGTATTAAAACACTAGAAAATATCCACCACAGACCATACAAAATTTCCAAATCTGACTAAAGACATGGAGGGAATATCTGCATCTCCAGAGATACAGCTTGGCTGGATAAATCCTTACACAGCCCTAGCTGGACAAGACAAAACATATAAATGCACTGAACTATAAGGCCCACAGCATGTGGACAGCAAAAACAAAGCCAGAACTTATCATTGTTGAAATGAACAGCAAAAACAGGAGAGACCAGGCAGGATGTGAATCCTCCAAAAACAATGGACAACTGGCACTGACTAGAAAAACAATCAAGACTAAATAGCCCAGTCCAAAGCACTAAGTGGACACACCTGATGAATGCTGCGATCCAAGACAGCAGCACTACCACTCATAACCACCGGAGGGAGCCCAAGAGCAGAATTCACAACAAAACTCCCCCTTGAGGAGGGGTCACCGAACCTTCACCAGAGCCCCAGGCCGATCAGGACGAGCCAAATGAAAGGCACGAACCAAATCGTCAACATGAACATCGGAGGCAACAACCCAAGAATTATTCTCCTGTCCATAACCCTTCCATTTGACAAGATACTGAAGCTTCCGTCTCGAAAAACGAGAATCCAAAATCTTCTCAACCACATACTCCAACTCCCCATCAATCAACACCAGGACCACAGGATCAACAGAGGGGACAACGGGCATCACATATTTCCGCAACAAAGATCTATGGAAAACATTATGGATGGAAAAAGAGGCTGGAAGGGCCAAACGAAAAGACACAAGATTGATAATCTCAGAAATCCTATAAGGACCAATAAACTGAGGCTTGAACTTAGGGGAAGAAACCTTCATAGGAACATGACGGGAAGACAATCAGACCAAATCCCCAACCTGAAGCCGGGAACCAACACACTGACGACGGTTAGCAAAACGCTGAGCTTCCTCCTGAGACAACACCAAATTGTCCACCACATGAGCCCAAATTTGCTGCAACCTGTCAACCACAGAATGCACACCAGGACAATCAGAAGGCTCAACCTGCCCTGAAGAAAAACGAGGATGAAAACCAAAATTACAAAAAAAAGGCGAAACCAAGGTAGCAGAACTAGCCCGATTATTAAGGGCAAACTCGGCCAATGGCAAGAAAGCCACCCAATCATCCTGATCAGCAGACACAAAGCATCTCAAATAAGTTTCCAAAGTCTGATTAGTTCGCTCGGTTTGGCCATTTGTCTGAGGATGAAATGCGGAAGAAAAAGACAAATCAATGCCCAGCCTAGCACAAAAGGCCCGCCAAAACCTAGAAACAAACTGGGAACCTCTATCGGACACAATATTCTCCGGAATGCCATGCAAACGAACCACATGTTGAAAAAACAACGGAACCAAATCAGAAGAGGAAGGCAATTTAGGCAAAGGTACCAAATGAACCATCTTAGAAAACAGGTCACAAACCACCCAGATAACCGACATCCTCTGGGAAACCGGAAGATCTGAAATAAAATCCATAGAAATATGCGTCCAAGGCCTCTCAGGGACCGGCAATGGCAAAAGCAACCCACTAGCGCGGGAACAGCAAGGCTTGGCCCGCGCACAAGTCCCACAGGACTGCACAAAAGAACGCATATCCCGCGACAAAGAAGGCCACCAAAAGGATCTACCAACCAAATCTCTGGTACCAAAAATCCCAGGATGGCCAGCTAACACAGAACAATGAACCTCAGAAATCACTTTACTAGTCCATCTATCAAGAACAAACAGTTTCCCCACTGGACAGCGGTCAGGTTTATTAGCCTGAAATTCCTGAAGAGCCCGTCGTAAATCAGGGGAGATGGCAGAAAGAATCACCCCTTCCTTCAGAATGCCGACCGGCTCAAGGACCCCCGGGGAATCAGGCAAAAAACTCCTAGAGAGGGCATCAGCCTTAACATTCTTAGAACCCGGAAGATACAAGACCACAAAATCAAAACGGGAGAAATACAGGGACCATCGAGCCTGTCTAGGATTCAACCGTTTGGCAGACTCGAGGTAAACCAGATTCTTATGATCGGTCAGGACCACAATACGGTGCTTGGCCCCCTCAAGCCAATGTCGCCACTCCTCAAATGCCCATTTCATAGCCAACAACTCCCGATTGCCGACATCATAATTGCGTTCCGCAGGCGAAAATTTCCGAGAAAAGAAGGCACACGGTTTCATCAAGGAACCATCAGAACTCCTCTGAGACAAAACGGCCCCTGCCCCAATCTCAGACGCGTCAACCTCAACCTGAAATGGAAGAGAAACATCCGGCTGACGCAACACAGGGGCAGAAGTAAATCGGCGCTTAAGCTCCTGAAAGGCAGAAACAGCCGCGGAGGACCAATTCGTCACATCAACGCCCTTCTTCGTCAAATCGGTCAGGGGTTTGACCACACTGGAGAAGTTGGAAATTAAACGGTGATAAAAATTAGCAAAGCCCAAAAATTTCTGAAGGCTCTTCACAGATGTGGGCTGAATCCAATCATGAATGGCCTGAACCTTAACCGGATCCATTTCTATAGATGAGGTAGAAAAAATGAAGCCCAAAAAAGAAACCTTCTGCACTCCAAAGAGACACTTAGACCCCTTCACAAATAAAGCATTATTATGAAGGATCTGAAATACCATCCTGATCTGTTTCACATGAGACTCCCAATCATCGGAAAAAATCAAAAGATCATCCAAATATACAATCATGAATTTATCAAGATAACTCCGAAAGATATCATGCATGAAGGACTGGAACACAGATGGAGCATTAGAGAGTCCAAATGGCATCACAAGGTATTCAAAATGGCCTTCGGGCGTATTAAATGCAGTTTTCCATTCGTCACCCTGCTTAATACGAACAAGATTATATGCCCCTCGGAGGTCAATCTTAGTAAACCAACTAGCCCCCTTAATCCTAGCAAACAAATCAGTAAGCAAAGGCAAAGGGTATTGAAATTTGACCGTGATCTTATTCAAGAGGCGATAATCAATACAAGGTCTCAGGGAGCCATCCTTCTTGGCAACAAAAAAAAAACCTGCTCCCAATGGTGAAGAAGATGGCTGAATATGCCCTTTCTCCAAAGACTCCTTAATATAGCTCCACATGGCGGTATGTTCTGGCACAGACAGGTTGAAAAGTCGGCCCTTAGGGAACTTACAACCTGGAATCAAGTCAATAGCACAATCACAGTCCCTATGCGGTGGAAGAGAACTGGATTTGGGCTCATCGAATACATCCTGGAAATCTGACAAAAACTCAGGAATTTCAGAAGAGGGGGAAGAGGAAATTGACATCAAAGGAACGTGACCATGCACTCCCTGACAACCCCAACTAGTCACAGACATAGATTTCCAATCTAACACCGGATTATGTGCTTGTAACCATGGAAAGCCCAGCACAATAGCATCATGCAAATTATGCAACACCAGAAAACGACAATCTTCCTGATGGGCGGGCGCCATGCACATGGTCAGCTGTGTCCAAAACTGAGGCTTATTTTTAGCCAAGGGTGTAGCATCAATGCCCCTTAAAGGAATAGGGTTCTGCAAAGGCCGCAAGGGGAAACCACAACGTCTGGCAAATTTTAAGTCCATTAAGTTCAAAGCGGCGCCTGAATCCACAAATGCCATGACAGAAAATGACGATAATGAGCAGATCAAGGTCACAGATAACAGAAATTTAGGTTGTACAGTACTGATGGTAACAGAACTAGCGATTATCTTTGTACGCTTAGGGCAATCAGAAATAACATGAGCAGAATTGCCGCAGTAAAAACACAACCCATTCTGACGCCTGAATCCTTGTCGTTCAGCTCTAGACAAAATCCTATCACACTGCATAGGCTCAGGACTCCGCTCGGAGGATAACGCCACAGTGTGCACAACTCTGCGCTCGCGCAAGCGCCGATCAATCTGAATAGCCAGAGACATAGAATCACTCAGACCAGCAGGCGTGAGGAACACCACCATAACATCTTTAACGGATTCAGACAGGCCCTTTCTGAAAATTGCCGTCAAGGCATCCTCATTCCATTTAGTCAACACAGACCATTTTCTAAATTTCTGGCAATACGATTCTGCCGCTTCTTGACCCTGACACAGGGCCAACAAGGTCTTCTCTGCATGATCCACTGAATTAGGTTCATCATACAATAACCCTAGCGCCTGAAAAAAGGTGTCTACATTAAGCAAAGCAGGATTCCCAGATTCCAGGGAAAATGCCCAATCCTGAGGATCACCACGCAGCAGGGAAATAACAATCTTAACCTGCTGAGTGGGATCACCAGAAGAACGGGGTTTCAGAGCAAAAAACAGTTTACAGTTATTTTTAAAGCTCAAAAATTTGGACCTGTCCCCAAAAAACAAATCAGGAGTAGGAATTCTAGGCTCTAAAACAGGAGTCTGAATGATATAATCGGAAATACCCTGTACTCAAGCAGCAAGTTGGTCCACACGAGAAACCAATTCCTGAACCTCCATGCCAGTGTCCAACTCCCGAGCCACCCAAAGGAAAAGAGGGAAGGAAAGACACAACAGACTACAGAAAAAAAAATGGCTCAGCACTTTTCTTCTCTTCTTCTGATATGCATTTAACTCATTGTTGGCCAGTTGTACTGTTATGATCTGGTGGCCTAGGAGCAGCATGAGACGTACTCTGGAGAAGGTGGTACCTGTACTGACCGCGGACCCTGAACTTAACACCGCAACTAGAAGCAGCCGTGGGATGTACCTAACTCTCCCTAGACACCTCGACACAGCCTGAGGACTAAATACCCCTAAAGATAGAAATGGGAAAACTATCTTGCCTCAGAGAAAATCCCCAAAGGATAGACAGCCCCCCACAAATATTGACTGTGAGAGGAGAGGGAAATGACATACGCAGACTGAAATCAGGATTTAGCATAGGAGGCCATTCTAGCTAGAAAGAAAGTATAGGACAGAGTACTAAGTGGTCAGTATTAAAACACTAGAAAATATCCACCACAGACCATACAAAATCTCCAAATCTGACTAAAGACATGGAGGGAATATCTGCATCTCCAGAGATACAGCTTGGCTGGATAAATCCTTACACAGCCCAAGCTGGACAAGACAAAACATATAAATGCACTGAACTATAAGGCCCACAGCATGTGGACAGCAAAAACAAAGCCAGAACTTATCATTGTTGAAATGAACAGCAAAAACAGGAGAGACCAGGCAGGATGTGAATCCTCCAAAAACAATGGACAACTGGCACGGACTAAAGAAACAATTAAGACTAAATAGCCCAGTTCAAAGCACTAAGTGGACACACCTGATGAATGCTGCGATCCAAGACAGCAGCACTACCATTCATAACCACCGTAGGGAGCCCAAGAGCAGAATTCACAACACTGGCCCATGTGGACAGGGGGGCTATCCTTGTAAAACTGTGCCAAATTGACCTTACATGTCCCCAGGGGGTGCGGAATGTCATGTCGGTGTATGTGAGGAAGGAGACTGTACTACGTGATCCCTGATGTAATAGTGACGTCAGGTGGAGTGGCTAGGTGCGGGTTCATCACGTGTGGTGGCAGCAGTAGGATCTGTGTCATCTATCCGATGTCATCCTTCATACTTATTTATTAAAAAGATTCTACAGCTAGAAAGGCTGATTGACCTGAATCCTTTCACCCCAGTATTGTGCTATGTAAAGTTGATTAAAACCTACAAGGGAAAAGAGTAAGCAAAAACCCTGATGTAACTAAGTGAAAAAGCAAAAGTGGTTTCACTGGTTGGGCCCAGTCCTTTTGTCTGCCCTTATTCAGACTGAGGTCAACATTGACACATGGTAAGTTTTTAATATTAGACAGTGTAGGAGTGTCCCGATCAGAGTTACCTTGACGCGGTGGGATGGCGTTTGAGCTATTTTTTGATAAAAAAAACTGTATTACTAAAAACTCTGTGTTATTTAAATGCACTTTTGCTTTTTTACTTAGTTACATCAGGGTTTTTGCTTACTCTTTTCTCTTGTAGGTGTTGTGGCCAATGTGAACATGTGTTTAACTTCTGCATGTGTACCAACTCAAGTGAAGCTCAATTTTTGTGTTTTTTTCTTTTCTATTGTTGCACTCTGTGCAAGTCGGGGTGTGGCCTCCCTGTTTCTGAGCTAGAGATTGTATATAAGGCTTCCCCAATCTGGTGTCCATTTGTCTGCCCTTATTCACACAGAGGTCAACATTGACACATGGTAAGGTTTTAATATTAGACAGTGTAGGACTGTCCCGATCAGAGTTACCTTGACGCGGTGGGATGGCTTTTGTGCAATTTTTTTTAATCAAAAAACAGTATTACTAAAAATTCTGTGTTATTTAAATGCACTTTTGCTTTTTTACTTAGTTACATCAGGGTTTTTGCTTACTCTTTTCTCTTGTAGGTTTTAATGTTTTGTGGCCAATGTGAAGATGCGTTTAACTTCTGCATGTGTACCAACTCAAGCTGAGCTCAATTTTTGTGTTTTTTTCTATGTAAAGTTGATGTAACTTTATAAATATATCACAGCAAGACTGAAGTAGAGATCAGGAAATATTAGCTCCAAATAATCACAGAATTATATCTCAACTAAATAGTCCAAAATGAATAATAAAATTGAACTTTCAATCTAAAGGGAACCTGTCACCAGTTATCGAGTCTGAATAAATACAAGGAGAAAAAGAGAGAGATCCAGCTTCACAAACATGCAAATGTTTATTTGTGGAGGAGTACAAAAAGCCTTGCAAACAAGATTAAAATATTGAGTTCGATAAGAACATAAAACATCAATGCATTTCTGGTGCACGCATCCTTAATCATGAATCTGAACCATTAATAATTTTTTTTCTCTTGAATTTACTGCATGTAGACATAGATGCCTCTGTTGTTCTTAACTACTTTTGGGCGAGCTGAACAAATGCCAACACCTTTACCTGCATTTCATAAACGTGTCAATCATCTCTGGATTCCCCCTGTAAACACCCAAAGAAACCATTTTAAATTGCTCTCGTGCTGTATGTATACAAGGATGGTACAGTCCGATGGTCTTCCTCACTGCAGTGTATGTGCATCCTCTCTGCTCCTAATTGACGTCCTTCGGCTTCGATTGACATGGTAGATGCATCCTGCCAGAACAAAATCTTGTGACTGCGCAGTAACCACACAAGTCCATTCAGGTGCACTTTGCGCTGCCTACTGCAGACAGCCTCTGCAGTAGGACAGCGTAAAGTGTGTCTGTGCAGGCCTGCAAGGCACTAGATTTTGTTTCACTATGTGGTTGATGCAGGGTAAGTCATCCACGTCAATCAAAGCCAAGTGACGGCGATTAGGAGCAGAGAGGAGGCACAGATGCCACAACAAGAACACCCAACGGTCCGGACCATCCTCATTTACATACAGAGTTTGAGCAATTAAAATGGTATTTTTGAGGGTCAGGAGAGGATAGTCACATTTGTGTAATGTAGTATAGGAGCAGATAAGGCATTTTTTCAGAGACACAAAAACTGGTGACAGGTTCCCTATAAAACACTCTAAAAGCTAGCTATATAATATCCATTAATAAACCAATGTATAATCAAGCTTGCCCTGCCTAGATTTCTATGTGAATGATCTTTTATAAACACCAAGTTTTTGGACTTTATCTAGTTTTCTAATGAAACCTGGTTGGGGAAAACATTGAATAAAACAGGCCTGGCACTGCCATTTTAATACTGTTATTTTTTTGTTCAATATGTCTATTTTTTCTGTGTTTTGTATGTGGTACGTGATATCGGGATTGTCCATCTTGTATTTTTCCTTTGACATCTCATTAAGTGGCATAATATTAACTGGGGGAACATCATTTGTTGGGGCTCTAGAGTTCTTAGCCAAAAATGGCATTTTCATGGTGTTGGATTTTTTTTCATGTATCTTTTGTGTGAGTATTTTGGCAGCTTTTAGAATAACTCAAGTCAAATCTATTTGTCTGGAGAGCCTCAATTGCGCACCTATATTTTAAGGTCATCTGTCTACTTGTATGACACTGTTAGAGGATGGTTGTACCAACAAAGATCAAAACAACATGTAGTAACCTGAAATGAGGAGGCACACAACTGTCTGAAGTGGCAATTCTACTAATTTAAATAGGTTGCAGACACCAAATTCTTCTGTTCTTAGTGGTCATCCGCATGGTAGTTCCAAGAAGCACCTGAAGAGGCCTAGGTTTGCCGCAGAAACCCTGATACTCTGTGTCTGCCATTATGTACTGCTGAGGGAACTGCATATTCACTCATCCTAGCCACGAGAGCCATGGGAGATGGCTTACAGAAAGGAGACTGATTACTGATGGGTCCAACTCATGTAGAAAATTTGACTCAAACTAAATTAATTCTGCATGATCAGTGCTTCAAAGCCTGTAACTGCTGTGAAAAGACATGAATGACACCCCTTTAAAGTCCCAATGTCACTGTCATAGGTAACATCATACTGCTGTCACTGAGCAGTTGAATGAGCCATGCAGTCCACAATTTCTTCTGCTTCCTCCACATTAATTCTGGAGGCACTAGACAACTATGGTTTTCGTCTGCTATTAAAGACCAGAAGGCTAAGTAGGCAGTGCCGTTGCTGCCTAAACATGTACTGCTGTCTCCCAAATTCATACCGGCAGATGGCATTTGGCATCCTTTTATATTATCCCATCCATAGCCACTTTTTCTTTTACTAGACATTTTTCAATGAGGCACCATTTAGCCTGTGCTGGTTATTGAGCGTCATGCCTAACTAGCTTGTCACAGACTGAATCGTAATTAAGGGTGGTGTTTAAAGGCAAGTTTGACATAGAAAATACAGGCGGCAGTATTAGATGTGGCAGACGCGGACATTGCACAGGTGCTTACAAAATTACAAAATAAATGGCACGCTAAATTGTCACTCCAGATGAACACAAAGCAGATGGATTAAGTCAGAGACACAGTAAACGCGAACAGTCATTTGCCCTTGTCTGACTTTAAAACCTCTACTAATTTCTTGTAATTAAATGTTTCTATCGTTTTCTCACATTCTGTCTGTATTCTGTGCATTATGTCTCTCTGACTGAGCTCTGAGGTCCTCTCTACTATTCCCATTCCTTACAGAATGGCAGCAGCATCTCCTGATTGAGCTCTTTGTTGTGAGGCACCTTGATGTCCCATAGACACTAGAAGGTTCCTCAAGAACGCTGTGCAATATTATGGTTTGCTTGCAAGGTATTATGGGAAAGGCTGGTCACGCCCGTGGTCATATGATCCTTCTTTGTGGGCTTTTGTTATCGGCAACATGACATTGGCCATTTTAAGTGACTCATCTGAATTTTTCTGATTTGCAAAATTTGTTGATTTTAAAAAAGGTTTGTACCAAAAATCGATTACTAGTGTTTTGATTTACACAGCTCTACTTACAGAATGTATAAAATCAACTACAGGTGAATTACCCCTAGAAGGGTATATGGATTTCAGGTTAACTAAATTTAGCAACCCAGCCTATGTAATCTTACTGTTTCCTCACAAACGAACTTGGTGAAATTTTTCACTGGACTGCAGAAAGTACAGTAATCAGAAACTAGTGAACAGATGCAACTATCCCATCTGTTTTCTTTCTCTATGAAACTTGCCAATCATCAGAATTAATAGTCCCTCATTACTAAAATATTAGTTCATTATCACATGGTAGTAATGTGTAACCATACTGTCCTCATTGTGTACTAACCCAATTAGAAGGTTACAGGCTGCAGAGATCCCAGTAGTGCAAACATTGCAATATGTTGTCACATATCTAAAAATGTACCGCGTACTACAATGTGGGAATTCAGAGCCTCGCAATCACACAGAATGAAAATGTGACACTTTTCCCTGTTTTATAGATTTGTAATTGTATGTATACCTGGAGCATTTTGCATATAGATTGGAAATGGATGATTTAGCAGAGAATTAAAAGTCTCTGAAGGAAATCACTAGGGAATTTTAAAAAGATCTAGTGAAATCAGTCTGCCGCTCTGGTAAATAGAGCAAAACAAATCACAGCGTCACACAAGACTAGCGTAGCTCTAGCTGCCTTCTAAGAGAACTTCATATTTCACTGATTTCAGAGTCGATGACAAATTTACTGCTTGTACATGTAGATGAGAGACTCGTTTCAGAAATTCAATTCTTTGAGAGACCTTTTCAAAACTTATTCACACGCAAGATTTAAGCTCAAGATTGGGACATGTAAGATACCTTGTTCCTCAAGCTACCAATATAATCTGTATGAAGCCTCCATGGATTCTGTGGAGCTATGTGATATAACATAGGGCAGTGAAGAAATGAGAGAAAACAATAAGTTAACATAATAAGTGAGTGCCTTTACAAACTACTGCCTGCAGTCATCATTCCTTCATATTGCACCCACTTAACCAAAAACTGGTTAGGCAGAGGGCCAGAATATACACCATTCAGAGTCAGAATTCCATTCTTTTTGTCCAACATATCATGTGCTGGTGACACTAACTAGAAGGATACTAACTAGACACTAACTAAAAGGAGAAATGTAGTTGTCAAACAGCTGTAGCTACTAACTTTTATAGGAATTGTTTTTGGCCCAGAAACCTACAAAAACCTTGATTTGGCCCTGATCAGGAAGGTATGTAGGTATAACACTCCCCTCTTACTATGTCTACCCCCACTGACAGGATGCTATTGTCTCTAGTATACTCAGTTGAACAGGAGATAAGGTGCAGAACCCACTGAACAATGGAGTCCCTTTTGTAAAGTAAAAAGTAGAGTGATACGCTTTCTGTATCCAGCGCCTAGACAAGACATCAACCCTCTCAGGGACTAAATGTGTTTCAAGCAGACATATGAATGAGGCCCTTTGTTCATGAGCATACTGTAAAACTGCCACCCGCCTGGTTTTATCTGCTAGGCCTCTTAGATTCCAACTCAATATTTTAATACGGTCCCCCATCATACCTCTCATCAACCTTCAGAGTAACCTTATTTCTTGGCCTGAGCTGTTTAACCACTCCCCCACTCTTTGAACTCCCAACTCCCATCCCTACCCTCCCCCCAACTAAAGCTTTTTCCTCTCATTGAGAGTGGGGCTCCTCTGCCCATTAGAGACACTCTCCCTTGGATTACTTTCTCCTTCCCCCTCCCGCCACCATTAGGGTCACAACTCTTGTTATTCATCTAAAACATTTCAAAACATAGAACAAAGTAAAGAGGTATAATACACATTCGCAGAACACCTTTTTCTAAAGCACTCCTCTGCCCTCCATATTATCTATTGAAGCATTTTCTGGCCAAAGAACCAGAATGGCTAAACTCAACTCTTTCATAATTGAAAAGAATACAAGCAGTAAACAAGTATGCAATTAACCCAATTCTCCTCTTTCAAAGAGAAACGAATATCCCATACCCATATCTCAACGAGTTCTCAGTCTCCTGTAGCTTGTATTTTCTTAGCATTAATATTAATCCACTGGGTAGCGTCCTCTGGTGTCAGGAAAAAATGAACTCTATTAAAAGCCACCACTCTTAGTCTCGCCGGAAAAAACATGGAGTATTGCACCCCCAACTCTCTCAGATGTCTCTTGACACCAGTAAACTGCATTCTCTGTTTCTGGACCGCAGCGGAGTAATCCGGATAAATGGTAATTCTCTGTCCTCCAACCATGAGATCCTCCACTTCTCTGGCATTTCTAAGAATAACGTCTCTGTCTCTATAGTTTAATAATTTGGCCACCATGGTACGGGGATTAGCTGCGGGGGGAGGGGCTGCGTTGGAACCCTGTGAGCTCTTTCAACTGTAAAAACTTTCGTCAGAGCCTCGACCCTAATCTTTTCCCTCAGCCAGTTTTCAATATATTCAGTAGGATTTCTCCCCTCAGATTTTTCATGCAGACCAACTATTCGGAGGTTATTTCTTCTGGATCTATTTTCCAGATCCTCATTTTTTGCTGCCAGTTCTGATATCTTTTGAGCAAACTTTTTCTCTACTTTTTTCAACTTTGCAACATGATCCTCTGCAGTGCTCACCCTCTCCTCTGCCTCTCTCAAGCGGTTATCCATTTTCTGTATGGCAGCCTTTATCTGTACAATCTCACCTTTAGGCTATGTGCACACGATGCGGATTTGCTGCGGATCCGCAGCGGATTTTTCCGCGCAGAAATCCTACAGATCCGCCCTGTGATGTACAGTACAATGTAAATCAATGGGACAAAAAAATAGCTGTGCAGATGGTGCGGAAAAATCAGTGCGGAATTGCTGCAGATTTCAAAGAAGTGCATGTCACTTCTTTTGTGCGGATCTGCAGCGTTTCTGCACCCCTCCATGTTAAAAATCCGCAGTGGCAAAAATCCACCTAAAAACCGCGACAAATCCGCGGCTGCGGATTCTGCCAGGAGATGCGGATTTTGTGCAGAAAATTCTGCACCTCTTTACCTATGTGTGCACATAGCCTTAACCTCCTTCATCTGAAGGGTCAAGTCATTTAGGGACTGTTTACATGATGACATGAGTATAAATACGTCCTTTAGGGTCGGCTCACCTCCTACTGCTGCAGCCATGCCACCGTCTCCTCACCCTTCTGTACCTCAGCCTTTCCTTCGGCAGTTGTTTCTTCATCTTCCTCCCCTTCAGATCTATCTTCAGCAGACAGCTTAGCTTCCTCTACATCATCTGCCCGGGCAAACTTTCTCAAGTTAGCAGCAGCCTCCATGCATCTCTGACATGCAGCATTAGCCTTATCAGCGTCTTCCCTGGCTGCGGCGCCATCTTGGAATGCACCGACCTCTCCAGCCCCCGCATCTTTCTGCTGTCTCCGGGTCATTTCTTCCTCCACCAGTCCTCCCCGCCGTGCTCCAGCGCTCCCGAGACCTTCAGCCAGCAGATATATCACACTTTAAAGCAGACAGCGGCGTCTGCACAGGATTAGAGCAATAATGGCATCAGGAGCTCTCTCTTATGCGACCGTTCACATGGCCAGCGAGGACACGCCCACTCGTGTGAACTTTGCCTTAGAAAATAGTGGTGTTCAACTCAGGCTATATAGTCCCTCTTATTGTTGAGGATTTGCACCTGTATGTAGTGATTCATGTGTTTTTAATGCTATTTAATAAAATTTATATTTTATATGGTACCCTGGTGAGATCAGCGTGGCATTCTTTGATCACACCTCTTGTGATAGCTGCTTTGTTTATGGTACTAGTTGCCCCATGGATTGGGGGAGCAACATCTTTGTTTACTGTTGAGCAAAAGTTGTGAATATATTATTACATTGGCTGTTGTCTAAACAGAGCTCATACTGATGGATTTCAAGGCCAAGGAAAGTTCCTGGCAAGCGAAAGCAACAAGCATGTTCAGAAAGGGTGCAGGTCCTATTCCGACTTCCTCATCTTATAACCAACAAGAAAATATCAAAAAATATAAAAATATAGTGCACAGAAAAATCAAGATTTGGTGGACTAAAATCACCTTGGAAAATTATGTTTCACAACAAATTGTCCCAAGAGGCCTACGGGTACATCTGTTCCCCACTTTCAATTTGGATGATGAATCCCTTAAGGAGAGATGGATTAAGGCCGCTAATGCATGTTCCGTTGAGTTCATGAAAATTATAATTGAGAACAATATTAACACCTTAAAAACTGTTGAGACGGAAATCGAGTCCCTGCAACGGACGTTACAGCAGGACCTCAATGTTGATTCCTTTCAGGAAATGATTGGGAAGCTGGACAAAGAAATTGAGAAGTGGGAAGGAGTTATATCTCATAACAAACAGAAGAAATATGAGAGGGACGTAGTAGACTTTGAAACTAATAGGATATTCAAATGGCAAATTAATAGGACACCTACAAGAAAAAACATATCAAGGAGTTCATCCATAGCCTCGGGGTCATCCATAAGTGAAGGGGGTGATTCCACGTATAGTGGATACAACGGACCAAGAACCCGTCAGTTCACCAAAAAAGGATCTGCCCGAGGTAGCCACAATTACAAAGGTGACCATGTTAAGGTAATAAATTTATCCACACATGTATTGACTACAGCCCAGGAAAAGGTATTGCAAAAGGGTTTGAACTTTTCCCCATCTTCTCACCTAGATTCGTTTATAACTATTAAAGACCTTCACCTCTTTGCGAGGAAGCTCGTATTGAAAAAATTACATCATAAAGACAATGTAGGGGGGACTATCGAGGATGATGGAGAGCAAGAGGCGTTGGATGCGCTTACGGCCTTGCTTGAGGAGAACAGCACTGACACCAGTAAGTTTCCGATTGATTTAATTAGTAAGTCTAACAAGTTTCCACCACTTACATTAGTTCCAGCGGTAGACACCTTTACCAAAATAGTTGCCAGCGAAATTGAGGACATGAGATCCAAACCCAGTCACTTCCATGCTGATAATCTCACTAGAGAGGAGAGAGTAGCGTTGGGAGAACTTAAAAATTGGAATGACGTTGTCTTCAAAATTGCAGATAAAGGGGGCAATGTCGTCATATGGCCTAACCATATGTACGAGGCCCAGGCGAAAAAACTCTTATCAAATACAAATGAATACAAGACCCTTGCCTATAACCCTATGGGTAGGTTCAATGAGGAACTAATAGACATTCTTACAAATGCAGTAGAGGGCAACGTCATCCCAAAAAAACTTCTAGACATATATACCAAACTGCACCCAAGACTGGCGACTCTATATTTAGTACCCAAAGTCCACAAAAACCCGGAGGATCCTCCGGGTAGACCAATTGTGGCAGCAAATGAAGGGTTGTGTGAGATAATTTGTAACATAGTCGAATATTACCTGAAGCCACTGGTTACACAATTACCATCATATATCCAGGATACCACCGCTGCCCTGGGACATCTGGAGGGCATACAACTTAACGAGGATATGATCTTAGTCACGGCTGATGTGGAGGCCTTATATTCCAGTATTAGACACATAGATGGCCTGCAAGCAGTAGAAGAATATCTCATTCAGAGTAATATAGATAAAGAGACATCTGAATTTATCTTAGAACTACTAAAATTCATCCTCACACATAATGCCTTCATGTTCGCAGGGAAGGTATATGTGCAATTGCAGGGTACTGCGATGGGGGCCTCATGTGCCCCCTCGTTCGCCAACCTGTTTATGGGTGCCTGGGAAAGATCCATCTTCCAGGAAAATGAGATTAAGGGGATGGAGCGAATCCATAACTGGATTCGCTTCATAGATGATATTTTGTTCATCTGGGAAGGCCCGGTAAACGAACTTGAAGCCCTTATGAGCAAACTAAACCAAAACGATAGGAACATCAAATTGACGTACAAATATGGACGTAAAATTGAGTTTTTGGATCTGCTCATTTCAGCGTCTACAGAGGGACATCTATCGACCACCGTATTTCGCAAGTCCACCGCGACCAACTCCTTATTGCACGCATCATCATTGCATCCCAAAACAACAACAAACAGTATACCAATTGGCCAATTTCTCCGGATCAAAAGAATCTGCTCGGAAGATGAACAATTTGAAGAACAGGCCAAACTACTAAAGCTGTTCTACCCTGTATGCACACATGGATTTTTCCTCTCTGAACCCTGTTCACACAGGTTATATACAGATGATCAGGTTTTTAAATACATCAGATAGGGATTGCATACATTAGTTAGGACTGCTCTGATAAGGGTATACCGTGAAGATTGGTAGAGCAGCTTAGTATACATTTTTTGCAAAAAACGTATCAACCAAATACCCTGTTTTTTACATCTTTTACTAGCACTTGCGGATTACTGCAACATTTTTTCAAACTGAGTGTTTTTGGTTTTACTATTCTCTTTTGTGTCTTCAGGTTTCTTGGTGGTGTGTGAACATGATCATACAGACTTGTTCACTGTGCAAGTAGCCCATGTGTTCCTGTTTCCATAATTGTTCTCTTGTGTCTACAAGACTGGGGAGTTCCACCACTCCTCTTGGGCTATCTGCACAAAAGCTGTTCTACCCTGTATGCACACATGGATTTTTCCTCTCTGAACCCTGTTCACACAGGTTATATACAGATGATCAGGTTTTTAAATACATCAGATAGGGATTGCATACATTAGTTAGGACTGCTCTGATAAGGGTATACCGTGAAGATTGGTAGAGCAGCTTAGTATACATTTTTTGCAAAAAACGTATCAACCAAATACCCTGTTTTTTACATCTTTTACTAGCACTTGCGGATTACTGCAACATTTTTTCAAACTGAGTGTTTTTGGTTTTACTATTCTCTTTTGTGTCTTCAGGTTTCTTGGTGGTGTGTGAACATGATCATACAGACTTGTTCACTGTGCAAGTAGCCCATGTGTTCCTGTTTCCAAACTACTAAGAGGCAGATTCCAGGATAGAGGCTACCACCGGCGTGTCATACAAAGGGGATACTGGAGGGCTAAAAACACCCCAAGACAACATCTGCTATATAAAAATCAAGCCCCGACAATAAGCAGAGAACAGGACAATCAGGTGAGATTTATTACCGATTTCAGTATTGAATGGGATGGTTTACGCGATATAGTACGTAAACATTGGAAAATCCTTTTCACGGATCCTATTCTGAGAAAAATCCTGCCAGAACAACCGTCCCTAGTAGCAAGGAGAGCACCAAGTTTGAGAGACATGCTGGTGCATAGCACATATGATCCTAAGAGGAAGGCCAATCAGGAAAAAATTGCCAATAGGAGGGGTTTCTTTCCGTGTGGCATCTGCAAGGGCTGTGCTAACATGAAAAAAAGCACCACCTTTAAAAATCATGATAACTCAAGGACCTTTGATATTAGAACACATATCACTTGTTCATCCAAGGGCATCATATATCATGCTGAATGCCCTTGTGGGAAGGTCTATATTGGAATGACGAGTCGTGAATTTAAAATTATTGTGCGGGAGCACTGCTTGGATATTGATAAAGCGAGGACAGCCCTTGACGATGCCACGCTGAAGACCCTTCCTAGGCATTTTAAGCGTTACCACCAATGCAACTCCAGATTATTGACATTCAAAGGTATAGATAAGCTGGATTTGGGACCCAGAGGGGGGGATGTTAGCAGGAGATTGGCTAAAAAAGAATGCCAATGGATCTATCGTCTTGGAACAGTAGTGCCTCAAGGCTTAAATGAGAACTTTGGTTTTGGTGCATACTTATAATTAGTTGAGGAAGTAGATAGGCAGGGGGTTTATCTGTTATACCGTAGGGTGTTTTTTCACACGAGGTATATGTTTTTATCTATGTTTGTCGGTTTTTTTATTCATTTTATTAACTTTCATGTCTTGCTACTATTTAGTATTTAGATCTGTACTTAGAACTACCGTTTGAGTGGTGGAAGGTGGAGGCCTGATCTGGTATCGTGATACAGAGACGTTCACAACTATGGAGGAAAAGCGACATGTATATCCCAGAACGTAGACACAGGATCAAGACCAAGATGGGGACTTTCTGGAGGGTGGGGGTTTGAGGATTAATTATTGTTGTGTATTTATATATGATTAGTGTTGCACCATATATTGTGTGGAGTCTATGTGCCTTTGTTGCCCCCTCTCCTTATACCAACAGATATGTATCAGTCTTCTTATTCTGTACTATATGGGACATAAGTATGTTTATGGAGTCTCTTGTTTTGTTATGGAACATATATGAACATGTTGAGTATTAAGTTCATAATATTTCTCAAAATTGTTTATAGACAACAAACAGAGGGGGGAGCATTTTGTTACATTGTCACCCTATGATTATTATCGATAGGGTTATCATTCAATTTGGAGACGATCTCGTAGGCTCTTTATTATATATTATAGTATAATCACATAAGTTATTATATGGATATCTTCCTCATTAGTACTTCTATATCTCTTCCATTCATTTTTCCCTTCTAGACAGGATGTGCGCATGACTGGATGGGGGACTGGCGGTGAGGTCGGCTAGCGGACCATTGGAGAACGGAGTTGTGGGTCGGACTTGGACGACGACACGCTCCCGACTCCCAGTCCGTGATCCGACTCACCATTATAGCTGTGTCTGCCGGTCTGATCATGCGCCGCCTTGTCCTGTCACATTAGCCTTCCGTACAGCGCCCGGCCTCTGAGCACTTCCGGCATTTCCGACTTCCGTACAGCCACCCAGAGAGCCGGAGCGCCTGTACGGAATCTATACTAGGGACCGCAGTATGGCACTTCCGGTTCCCGTACAGGGGGCGGAAGTGGTCATAGTCCCGACGCACAGGAACAACTCGTGTACCACGTATACCACTGCACAGCTGCAACGGGTTCCACTATTATTATTGCCCTATGAACGGTAGGCTCATATGTATATATACCGGCTCACCCCCTGCCCTGACACGCCTCCAGAAGAAGCTACTGCGAAACGCGCGTCGGGGCAGAGGGACGCCGAGGAGCACACGCCAGGTTTATTTTGAGGTAATATACCTATCTCTAATTGTCTTTATATATTGCTAGACCTCTATATATTAGACAGAGGACTCACTATGGAGATCCCTAGTGGGCTCCATTAGGATAGATCACATAGGTTAATCTTTCTGTTTAAGATGCCGTAGTACTATATTATTCCCTGTCTCATTTATATGTGGGGCCTGGTATAGTGGTGTTCAACTCAGGCTATATAGTCCCTCTTATTGTTGAGGATTTGCACCTGTATGTAGTGATTCATGTGTTTTTAATGCTATTTAATAAAATTTATATTTTATATGGTACCCTGGTGAGATCAGCGTGGCATTCTTTGATCACACCTCTTGTGATAGCTGCATGTTAAAAATCCGCAGTGGCAAAAATCCACCTAAAAACCGCGACAAATCCGCGGCTGCGGATTCTGCCAGGAGATGCGGATTTTGTGCAGAAAATTCTGCACCTCTTTACCTATGTGTGCACATAGCCTTAACCTCCTTCATCTGAAGGGTCAAGTCATTTAGGGACTGTTTACATGATGACATGAGTATAAATACGTCCTTTAGGGTCGGCTCACCTCCTACTGCTGCAGCCATGCCACCGTCTTCTCACCCTTCTGTAACTCAGCCTTTCCTTCGGCAGTTGTTTCTTCATCTTCCTCCCCTTCAGATCTATCTTCAGCAGACAGCTTAGCTTCCTCTACATCATCTGCCCGGGCAAACTTTCTCAAGTTAGCAGCATGCTTCTCTGACATGCAGCGTTAGCCTTATCAGCGTCTTCCCTGGCCGCGGCGCCATCTTGGAATGCACCGACCTCTCCAGCCCCCGCATCTTTCTGCTGTCTCCGGGTCATTTCTTCCTCCACCAGTCCTCCCCGCCGTGCTCCAGCGCTCCCGAGACCTTCAGCCAGCAGATATATCACACTTTAAAGCAGACAGCGGCGTCTGCACAGGATTAGAGCAATAATGGCATCAGGAGCTCTCTCTTATGCGACCGTTCACATGGCCAGCGAGGACACGCCCACTGGTGTGAACTTTGCCTTAGAAAATAAACTTAAAAAATGTGCTCTCTAGATATAAGGTTCATAATGCTTCATGCATCTTTTTTTCACTAAAGGGATCAGCATTCTGATTGTCATTGTATAAGGTAACAAGATCTTAGAAAGCCATAGAAAGAAACATGTTTCACGAAAAGACTTAAAATGAACCTGTAAAGTTAAAAATTATATTGGATCTGCAGGTCAGATGATCAGATTGATATACATTTTTGTGGGAAAAGTTTCAGAAAGACTTCATTGCAAATTCTTAGTATTTACATGCATGCGCCCCAGTGGGTGGTCCCACTGAGTGATTGACAGTCTTTTCTGTGTGACTCTGCATGCCCAGATAGCTTTCAATCACTGAGCAGGACAGGACAGTGACAACAGAGATCGCAATGGATAAAATACCATGTCATACTGAAACTTTTCCAATTTACCTATATATATCATTGTGCTCAGCTTCTCATTCTTTATACCATTCTGTCCACAGATCAAATTGCATGTTTAATGTAACAGATTCCCTTAAAAAGTCAAGGCCTTTTAAAATATCATTATATTTTGTTTTAGGAATCTACAAACAGAAATGGCAGGAGCAAATCAGTTTCAAAACCAGAGTTTCAAGCTTTGGGTTAGCCATTTGTGAACCGCAGGTTATATGACTTCTTGCTCTTCTTTATGCGTGACATGTACAGAATAATGATGTATTTCTATCTAGTGTGATGCAGTGACCCCTGTTACAGCTAGAGGGCACTGTGTGTGCTCCTCAGGATATGCACGGAGGCGTATCTGTGATTATAATGATGGTGAAACAGTGACTGGCAGAACTGTAAATGGCTGATGTGTGTCACAGAGGGAGTCTGCGCTGTAAGCCTGATGTAATTTTGTTCATCTGGGACCTGTAGTGCCACAAGTGTTTGTATAGTTATGAAGGGAGGCTTATTGGGCTAGTTAGAGAGCTGGGTGGGTTGGACAAGCCACACACACCACCCATCTATGGGAGTGGTTACAACTACATATTGTGACCAAGGTGTGGTCGCACGGTGGTGTAGTGATCTCTGTAATGGAGACTGTTTAGATCCTGGACGGCTTGTGTGTTGGGAGGTCCTGTGTGTGGACTGGATCCCTGAATAGTGCACTGGGAGGCTGTGGATCTGAAGACTGGTGTGTTGGGAGATCCTGAGAGAAGGATAGGATCCCTGATAAAGCACACTTAGAGACTGGTGTGTTGGACGGTCCCAGGTGGGGACGGGGATGCTGAATAGCGCACTGAGTGGCCTGTGTTGGAAGTCCTGGAAGTAGGATTCCTGAATAGCACAACCTGTGTTGGAAGTCCTGGGAGTAGGATTCCTGAAGAGCACATGGGAAGTGGAGGCAGAGTCTGCAATGGCACTGCACTGGGGGAGCTACAGCCCGTCTGAGGATCTGGACTGTCAGGTGGCCTAGTGAGCAAGGCATTGTCCGGGATTGTGATCCCAGGTTGGCAGCTTCCTTGAGAGAGAGAGAGGAGCCAGCATGTGAAGCAGGAGCTCCTGGAAGGTAACCCAGAGTACGGGGAACTGTGTGCACTGTCAGGGGGTCAGTAATGAACTGTGTGGTCTCCCACAGTAACTGGACGAAGGGAGGTTCTGCGTGTTTAGAGACTGCGAATCAATGTTGTGTGCGCTATATGACTAGAGACATTGATACAGCGTATGGACACCCCCAGAAACTAGTCAAGGAGGGCTGTCGGGTGTAGTGTCTGGACTGTGAGATAAAGCCGTATAAGAAGTATATAAGTTAAAGCTGCAACTTAATGTCATCTGTTGCTGCCTATTGTGTTCCATGAAGTGTAATGGACTGGTCATGACCCGGTTTATGATGCCATAATAAACAGCATGAACTAATTTTGTGAGAAAAATGTGCCCGTCTGACCGAGTCCCGTTGCTAAGAGAGTGTCCCCCCAACACATGCAGTAAGCGCTATCTCGCACTAGATAATAAGATCTTCTGCATAGTGTATGTAAAGAGTTTCTAACAAGTTTTGTAGTGATCCCCTATCCTTACTGATCACTGGAGTTCGTCCGTTCGGGAACCCCATAGATTCTGAGATGATTCGAAGGCAGACATTCTTGTTCAGTAAAGTAGGACTGGCTACTAGCTGGAACATTAATGTCTTCATTTCTTTTTGTGGATTAGACCAGCCAATTACATTATTATGTGTTCATGAAATGTAACATTTGCAGCAACCAGTTAATTTCTTTCTTTTCCTCTATTAATTTATGATTATTATTTGCCATTTGTCATTCTGGGTGAACAAAGAAAGCTTCTTTTGGATGTGTAGTATGGAGCTTTTCAATCAGGCATGCTCTTCAGGATCTTCAAAAGCCGTGCACTTACTCTTCAAGGAACCATTATGTTCAAAGATACCTGAAATGACAACTTATTTTTTAAGTGAAAATGTGAAAGATTTTTTCGGGAAATATGTAAAGATAATATTCTTGGTTGCTAGGGGCAGACATGTTTCATATTTCCTACTATAAATTCTGCAGCTATAATATAAACTAGTGCGAATGTAATGCTGGTCCACAGCTGCTGCTTACACAGCTTCAAGGAACTTTAATGTATCCTTAGAGGGGTTGTCCGCTATTACATTTTGGTAGTCCATGGGCTAAAAATATCAAAATTAGCTTTAATCACCGACCATTATTCTACTGTAAATATTACATTTCTGCCTCTTACTGATAGGAAGCAAGTTCAATAATTCACTGATTAATCTTTATGTCTAATTTGTTGCATGTTAAATTGGAAATGCTATATTATTAGATTATATTAGATAGGATATAAGGGGCCCTTTCACATTGTGTTTTTTTCCTATGCTCATTGGCCCCACCGGGGCTCGTGTCTGAATCCCCCATTCTCCCTATGCCAAATGGGATTCGGGCGTATAGTAAATATATCCCAACTTATAAAAAAGTAACATAACTTATAATAAAGCAATAAATAACATAATAAGCAGTGTATCTTATGCTTACTCAACCTTAAGGTTCTTTACTACACAATATCTCACAAAATAACATCAATAAATGAACATATCTGTGTAAATTCCAGTTAGTCGCTGGCAACTGCGCAGTAGGAAGGTGAATCCTATGGCCATACGGAACACTGAAGAGGAACGCCGGGAGATGGAAGGTATGAGGGCGGGATTTCCTGACAAGCATCTGATGTCACAGGGAAAGTGACGCTGAAGGGAGGCGATACATATGATAATGACATGCGGAGGCAAAGTTATCTTCCAGGCAGTGTCCTCCCCAGAGCCTGGAAGAGCTCATTTACATAAAGTGATAAGAGGATTTATCTACAACAACACAGCTGATGTAAGGTAGGACTTGTTATCAGCAGTCTATAAAGGTACCGTCACATTTAGCTACGCTGCAGTGATCCAGACAACGATCCGGATCGCTGCAGCATCGCTGTTTGGTCGCTGGAGAGCTGTCACACAGACAGCTCTCCAGCGATCAACGATGCCGGTCCCCTGGTAACCAGGGTAAACATCGGGTTACTAAGCGCAGGGCCGTGCTTAGTAACCCGATGTTTACCCTGGTTACCAGCGTTAACGTAAAAAAAACCAAACACTACATACTTACCTTCCGGTGTCTGTCCCCCGGTGCTGTGCTTTCCTGCACTGACTGTGAGCGCCAGCCGGAAAGCACAGCAGTGACGTCACCGCTGTGCTCTGCTTTCCGGCTGGCCGGCGCTCACAGTGCAGAGAAGCACAGCGCCGGAGGATAGACAGTGGAAGGTAAGTATGTAGTGTTTGGTTTTTTTACGTTTACGCTGGTAACCAGGGTAAACATCGGGTTACTAAGCGCGGCCCTGCGCTTAGTAACCCGATGTTTACCCTGGTTACCAGTGAAGACATCGCTGAATTGGCGTCACACACACCGATTCAGCGATGTCTGCAGGGAGTCCAGCGACGAAATAAAGTTCTGGACTTTCTGCAGCGACCAACGACATCACAGCAGGATCCTGATCGCTGCTGCCTGTCACACTGAACGATATCGCTATCCAGGACGCTGCAACGTCACGGATCGCTAGCGATATCGTTCAGTGTGACGGTACCTTAACCTGTATGCCCATATTATTAGTTTACATAGGTCAAATGTGTTGACAGATTCCATTTAACTATGAGCTTGCTCTGTGTCAGTGAGTTTGTTCTGGCTAAAGAGTTTATAACTTCTCATTTATCTTCTAAGCTCTGCTGTGCTGATTTTTGATTATACCAGAATTGACTTTAAACTTCCCTATGGTCATAAATCAAGTGAAAGAATCTAAGACGCTAAAAGATATTTATATTCTCTCTAGTAAGAAGGAGCTCTCTTTTGGATTCCCAGTTAACTCTTTCTGCAGTCAGCAATAGACAGTGCAATGCAGAGGCTAAAGAAGGCAAATGGTGCTACATTTTTAAGAAACACTGGCGGCTCTGATCGGTGGTAAGATATTACCTCTTTCTCCCATGTTTTCAGCCTGGACGGTCGCATCATAGCAATTGTCCAGGTTATAAACCACATATCGCAGACATGGTTTTTGGCGTGGGACATCTTCACTTCGGACAGGTGAGGGATATGGCTGTTTATTATTTTTCTTTTTTTACATGAGACATGGGCGTAAGGTGAGTATCATGGTTCTGTTTTTTTACAGGTGACAAGGGCTCCAATGTAATGGGCACAAGGTGAGTATTTTTGTTGTTTACTATTTTCTTTACTACAGGGGACAAAGGCTTCAATGGAATGGGCATAATGTGAGTATAACTGTTTGTTATTATTAATTAAATTTGTAGAACGGTGTGGATTTTTCTTTAAAATAAAGAACTTTATACTGGGTGTTTTTCATTTACAATATGACTATATGGTTAGTAATGGATAGGCGTCTTATAGACGCTCCTGCATTACTAACCTGTGGGCTTGATGTATCTGACAATAAAAACGTGACATCAACCACACAAATATTAACCACACTTGCCACTGCCACAGGGCAAGTGGGGAAGAGCAGGGAAAATCGCCAGAATTGGGGCATCTAATAGATGCGCCTTTTCTGGTGTAGCTGCAGGCTGCTATTTTTAGGCTGGGGGGCAGATATCCACAGCCCTTTACCAGCCTGAGAATACCAACCCCCAGCTGCCTGCTTTAGCTTAGCTAGTTGTCAAAAATGAGGGGACCCAGTCGAGGGGTTCAAGAGAGGCCTGGATGTCTTCCTGGAGCAGAACAATATTGTATCATACAATTATTAGGTTCTGTAGAAGGACGTAGATCTGGGTATTTATTATGATGGAATATAGGCTGAACTGGATGGACAAATGTCTTTTTTCGGCCTTACTAACTATGTTACTATGTTACTATGACCCCAAGCCATTTTATAATTAATTATTTAAATAATTTAAACAAATGGTGTGGGGACCCCTCTACCACTTCATAACCAACAACGATAAAGTTGACAGCTGAGGGTTGTCGCACGCAGCTGTCAGTTTTGCCATATTGTTTATCAATTGCAGCGACAGAATGCTGATGAAAGTAGTACTCATATCAGCAAACGCTTCTGTGACCGGCAGTAAACTTTTTACCCCTGGTCACAGCTGCTGGATCACGCTGCCATCTCACAGCTTGGGAACTGCAGCTCTCTGACCTTCAGTAATGATCTTACCGCCAATCCAAGCAGTGTTTGCCGTGCTGCCATGCAGATGACAGCAAGGCAAACAAAGGATGTTCGGATCCCCTATTCATTTGAATGATGTCCAGGTTCGGGTACTGTTCTGTTACTTGAGCCAAATGTTTTTTAAATGTTCAGTCGAACCCGCTGAACCCGAACATCCAGGAATTTGTCCATCACTATTAAAGAGTAATTAATCTTTAATTTTGTTTTCATAATTTTGTAGAGCATAGAAAATTATGAAATTATACAAATCACTTTACTTGGGAACTTGTCTTTATTTCTGTAAAAATAGCATGCAAGCGACTTCCAAATCAATGATTTTCCCCAGTTTATTCGCCTGCCTTCAGCAGCATTGATATCAGAATGTACTCAGAAATCAAAAATCAGCAGTTGCCTCTTTTTCTGAGTATTAGAACATTCTCCTGAAGCAGGTAATCCCCAGAGTTAGTGAGAAATAGGTGCTGAGCTAATAGACCTATAACCTTTCCCGTTTTAGGTCAATTAGGATTACCATAATTATTAACATTTGTCAAATGCAAGAAAAATGAGAGAGAGAATGTTTTAAGGCATTTTTTAACTTACTGCAAGGTCAAACGTTTGCATATACTAAGATTACTATGCATTTAAACAAATCTGGACTGCCAATATAATGATGTTATGTCTTTGGAAGCTTCTGTTTTTTGGCAACATCTGAGTTAATTAGAAATACACCTGTGGATGTATTCTAATGCATACCTGAAACACACTGCTTCTTTGTGCAGCATCATGGGGAAGTCTCAAGAAATCAGCTAAGATATCAGCAAGAGAATTATGGACTTGGTGCCTCGTTCATTTGTACAAACAATTATATGCATGTACAAACAAGATGGGAATATCCAGCCATCATACCGCTCAGGAAGGAGATGGGTTCTGTGTCCCAGAGATGAACGTGATTTGGTCCAACATGTGCATATCAACCCAAGGACAAAAGCAAAAGACCTTGTGAAGATGATGGTAGAAGCTGGTAAGATTGTGGTAATATCCACAGTAAAACGAGTACTGTATCAACATGAGCTGAAAAGCCACTCTGCCAGGAAAAAGCCATTACTCCAAAAGAAACATGAAAAAGACAGATTAATGTTTACAAATGCACAAAGCAACACAAACCTTAATTTTTGGAGACATGTCCTGTTGTCTGATGAAAGGAAAATTTAACTTTGTGGGTATCATGAAAATCGTTACGTTTTGAGGAAAAAGGGAGAAGCTTGGAAGCCTAAAAACACCATCCCAACTGTGAAACACGAGGGTGGCAGCATCATGTTGTGGGGTTGTCTTGCAGCAGGAGGGACTGGTGCACTTCACAAAATACAGTAGATGGCATCATGAGAAAAGAAGGCATAAAGCTTGGGTGGAAATGGGTCATCGAAATGGACAATGACCCAAAGCATACTGCCAAAATGGTAAAAAGTGGCTTAAGGACAACAAAGTCAATGTTTTGGAGTAGCCATCACAAAGCCATGATCTCAATCTTCGCCTTATAAATCACTTTAGTGGCTGCCATTGTGCGCCTTGAATGTCACTTCGTACAGTACTTTACAATATGACCATGATTGAGTCTTTTCAGGAATGTCACTTCGTACTTTACTATATGACCATGATTGGGTCTTTTCAGCAGTAAATGATCATGGTGCCTGATACGACAAACTCAAACAATGACGCAGTTCAGTAAAAAAAAATATTCTTGGAAACCAGATAACACATGGGAGACAGAGGGCTTTAGACACCTCGTAGGATTCATCATGGTCTCTTGTTAAATTACTTTGACTACACAAATTTCAAAGTACAAAACTCTGGTTGGAATATTTATTGTCGTGTGAGAAAGAAGATTAGGGAATGACACATTGTAAATGTGGGTTACCAATGTTTGTTTTGCAATAAGAATTTCCAACAACATAAACACAAATCTCGTAATCAAATCTGGCAAGGAAATTTCTGCTGCACGGAGGCAACTTCACAGTTTATTACAGAATAAATCACATGTAACACTCTGAAAAATGATTATTGGCATTTCACTAACCTTGTAAAAAATGACCCATTATATCCACAAGGGCTGTGAAATGTTGCAACTGCTCAGCACACAGGTACACGGTAAGTCATTCGAAGTAACATATATTAAGGATATTAATGGTACATTTATTTTTCCTAACATAAGTATATAATAACTGATGTAAATATTCTGTCACAATAGAAGAACTGCAAATACCCAGAGACATGATGTGGCTTAGTAAGTATGCAACTTTCCAACTGTCAGATATATCACACCGCTCGTAAGGGCATCATGGCTCAAAAGAATGCAAATCTCCGCTCCATAGTAAAGAATACTCTAATCAAAGTTTTTATCCTCTTAATATATTGCACTCATCATATTATACAGCACTTTGTATTAACAATTGCTTATTTTGTCTTTCTACCCAGTTAATTCTCCTGTTCTCCATTAGGTCTATGACATCACATGATTTAAAACTTGACTAGCTGAATCCTTCTAAGCTCTATGTAGAAACAGGATGTCTCTTTTCCCTGTATGAGCCAAACTCCTGATCCAACTGCTCTGCTCCTCCCATCTGCCTGGGATTTTGCAAGGAGTACAATTGTAGCTCTAATGATGACTCATGCAGAGAAAATATACTGACTGTTTCTACACAGAGCTTTGAAGGATTCAGCTAGTCTGTGTTTAATCGCGTGATGTCATAGACCTAATGCAAAAGAGAAGAATTAACTGAGTAGAAAGGCAAAATGAGCAAATGTAATTAAACAGTGCCATATAATATGATTAGTGATGAGTGAGTGTGCTCAGATAAGGTGTTATCCGAACATGCTCAGGTGCTAACAGAGTATCTTCGGCGTGCTCAAATACTATGTTTGAGTAACCGCGGCTGCATGTCTTGTGGCTGTTCGACAGCCGCAACACATGAAGGGATTGCCTAACAAACAGACAATCCCTGCATGTGTTGGCCACTCCCAGATATTTTCAGTGCTCAAATATTCCCTGGATTCTTAATTACGTCTATAAATTACATCTCCAGCTCGCTGCTTTCATAATGAAGGAGAATAATGCGATGTTTTTGCAGGTGTTAAAACTCACATCATATTAAAATTAAAAACAAAAAACAAGCTGAAAGTTTAGTTAAATTGTAATATCTGTTGTGTAGTGCAGAGGTAGCACCCTACGCAGTAATGAGGCAGTGACCCAGGAAAGTTCAAAGCAAAATGTCTCTTTAATGTTCAACTCACAAAAACACAGCATACGATATCCTCCGGATCGCAGCCAGGAACCATATCCTCTTGATTGCAGTCAATTAACACGCCAGTCCATCTTCGTGACCGGTTGCTATGGGTGACTGCACCGCCATGTTAATGTTCAACTCACAGAACTACACAGTGCACGATATCCTTTGGATCGCCGCTGGGAACCATATCCTCCAGTCTGCAGCCGATAAACACGTCATTTCACCCCCGAGACCAGTTGCCATGGGCGACAGAACCACTCTGTACGCTGTGAGTGCCAGGCCTTTCAGCTGTCTTGGCTGTGGGCTCCACTGGCCTGTGTTGCCTCACACAGGTGGAGCTCTGCAGAGCCTCCTGCTCTGTACTCCTCCCAACACCAGACTGGCACTGACTCTGACCCTGACACACCCAACCCTACTTCAGGGGTTTTTACAAGCAACCTGTGGCATTCAGCCACATGGAAAACCCGGCCAGGAATGAAACAGACTTCACCACTACCATCCTGTATTCCATTTCAAAACACAAAAGCCCAAAGCAGGTTTTCTTAAATCTGCTTTGGACAAATAGTTTGCCCAAGACCAACGCTTACTTTTATTCTGTATTGCAATCACAGCTACACCTGTGACTGCAATGCACTCCCATGGCCTCAATATGCTTCTGTGAGCATCCTGGGGGGAGCACACAGTGACTCTCACATGTAACACTAGTCAATGCCTCATAGTTGTAAGCCCTTATAAGGCCCTGCTGGGAGTCTTGGTTAAAAAAGTTCACTAAAGAGTTCTGCATGAGCTTGCACACCACGATGAGGAAGAACTATGTGTCCACACACCTATGAGATAGTGCTTATGCAGAAGCTGATAGCTTCTACCTGCTGAAGTAAGAACGTCTGCACAGTCTTTGGAGAAATCTGAGGGTGACTTGGGGTCTGGATAATACATGATTTATAGGACGTTTAAGGGTTAAAAACATTAAAAAATTCAAAGTTTATCTTCACACTGTGATAAAAATTTGTGAATTTTTACTGTTTTTGACCTCTACACTTTTGAAAAATGACAAGAAAAATTGATAGGATTTGCACCCAACACAAACTGACACAAATTATAGTGCTAATATATCTTGCATTTTTTTTAATCCCTTTACCCCCGAAGGTGGTTTGCTAGTTAATGACCAGGACAATTTTTAAAATTCTGACAACTGTCACTTTATGTGGTAATAACTCTGGAATGCTTCAACGGATCCCAGTGATTCTGAGATTGTTTTTTCGTGACATGCTGCACTTTATGATAGTGGTAAAATTTATTTGATTTGACTTGCGTTTATGTGTTAAAAAAATTGAATTTTTTGCAAAAATGTGAAAAGTTTGCAATTTTACAACTTTGAATTTTCATGCCCTTAAATCACAGAGATGTGTCACAAAAAAACTTAACCCCTTCATGACCGTGGGATTTTTTGTTTTTCCGTGTTCGTTTTTCACTCCCCTCCTTCCCAGAGCCATAACTTTTTTATTTTTTCGTCAATTTGGCCATGTGAGGGCTTATTTTTTGCGGGACGAGTTGTACCTTTGAATGACATCATTGGTTTTACCATGTCGTGTACTAGAAAACGGGAAAAAAATTCCAAGTGCGGTGAAATTGCAAAAAAAGTGCAATCCCACACTTGTTTTTTGCTTGGCTTTTTTGCTAGGTTCACTAAATGCTAAAACTGACCTGCCATTATGATTCTCCAGGTCATTACGAGTTCATAGACACCTAACATGACTAGGTTATTTTTTACCTAAGTGGTGAAAAAAAAATCCAAACATTGCTAAAAAAAAAAAAAAAAAATTGCGCCATTTTCCGATACTCGTAGCGTCTCCATTTTTCATGATCTGGGGTCGGTTGAGGGCTTATTTTTTGCGTGCCAAGCTGGCGTTTTTAATGATTCCAATTCAGTGCAGATACGTGCTTTTGATCGCCCGTTATTGCATTTTAATGCAATGTCACGGCGACCAAAAAAAGTAATTCTGGCGTTTTGATTTTTTTTCTCGTTACGCCGTTTAGCGATCAGGTTAATGCTTTTTTTTATTGATAGATTGGGCGATTCTGAACGTGGCGATACCAAATATGTGTAGATTTGATTATTTTTTATTGATTTATTTTGATTGGGGCGAAAAGGGGGTGATTTAAACTTTTATATTTTTTTTTATTTTTTTCACATTTTTTGTAACTTTTTTTTAAAACTTTTGCCATGCTTCAATAGCCTCCATGGGAGGCTAGAAGCAGGCACAGCACGATCGCCTCTGCTACATAGCAGCGATCTGCTGTTCGCTGCTATGTAGCAGAATTGCAGGTGTGCTGTGAATGCCGACCACAGGGTGGCGCTCACAGCTACCGGCGATCAGTAACCATAGAGGTCTCAAGGACCTCTATGGTTACAATGGAGAAGCATCGCCGACCCCCGATCATGTGACGGGGTCGGCGATGACGTCATTTCCGGCCGCCCGGCCGGATGCGGTAGTTAAATGCCGCTGTCTGCGTTTGACAGCGGCATTTAACTAGTTAATAGCGGCGGGTGAATCGTGATTTCACCCGCCGCTATTGTGGGCACATGTCAGCTGTTCAAAACAGCTAACATGTCCCGGCTTTGATGCGGGCTCACCGCCGAGCCCTGCATCAAGGCAGGGGAGCTGACATCGGACGTACTATACTGTCCGATGTCAGTAAGGGGTTAAGTAACATTTCCCACATGTTTACTTTACATTAGCACAATTTTGGAACCTAAATTTTTTTTGAAGCTCGAGTTAAAATTTGACCAGCGATTTCTAATTTTTACAACAAAATTTACAAATCCATTTTTTTAGGGACAACATCACTTTTGAAGTCACTCTGAGGGGTCTATATGATAGAAAATACCCAAAAGGGACACTATTCTTAATACTGCACCCCTCAGATGCTCAAAACTGCATTCAAGAAGTTTTATTAACCCTCTAGGTGCTTCACATGAATTTTTGGAATGTGGAAAAGCAAAAAGGAACGTTTAACTTTTTTTCACAAAACAATTTATTGTTTGTAAAATTGTAAAATTTCCTGGAACAATTAGCGGACATCATGTACCATTTGGAGTGCCCCTGGTGTGCCTAAACAGTAGAAACCCTCCACAAGTAACCCCATTTTGGAAACTACACTCCTCAAGGAATATATTTAGATATGTTGTGAGCACCTTGAACCTCTAGGAGGTTCACAGAAGTTTATAACGTTAAGCCGTGAAAATAATAAAAGCACATTTTCCTCACAAAAATGTTATTTTAACCCAAGTTTTTAATTTTTCTAAGGGCTAATATGATTTTTTTTTTACAACAGACTGAGGTCCATTTTTTCCTGAGTGCACCAATACTCTACACGTAATCAAGAAATATTTTTCAGGCACAGTGCAAAGCTCAGAAGGCAAGGAGCGCCAGATTTTACTGTTATGATTTGCAGGTGCAATATCTCACTGGGAGAGTCCATGAGGTGCCAGAACAGCAGAACACACATAAATGACCCCATTTTACAAACTACAACTCTCAATTGATTCATCTAGTGATCCTGTGATCATATTGAACCATGTGTTAGGGGTCGAGTTCCCGCTTCTGCACAGGGGGAATCTCGAGCCACCTCCGCTGCGGTCTCCCATTCTTGTCCAGCCGTAGTGGAGTCTGCTCAGCAAGGACGTCGGTCCCAGCGTCTTGTTCATTCTCACTCTGCTCTGAGAGTTACTGCTGCTTCTCCAGTCTCTGCCATTAAAGTCTGTGCTGGTCAGCAGCGAGCGGACTTCTCTGGGACTAAGTCCTTGTCTGCACGTACTGAGCATGCCCAGCGTAAGGTCTCCCGTTGGAGATCGAGGGTCATGTGCTCAGGCTCTGCAGCACATTCCATTGGTCCTCTTGGCAGGTCCTGGAAGGGCAAAGGTGCTGTGGCCACTTCCTGTGCTGCTGCTATATAAACTGCGCATGACCGCACGGCCATGCGCTAGTATTGTCTTACAATTGCTAATGTGTGTATGTTGTGAGTGCAAGTCGTCCTTGGATACCCCTACCCTATTGAATGACTGTTCGCGGAAGGTGTATGGCTGCTACCTAGCGCCCGACTTATCCTACAGCACTAGTCACACATTATAGCGTCCAGTTGCTGTGACCGCCAGTACGGCGCCGTGCACTTCCTCTGTGCTTTCCTTACCCAAGCCTGGGTGGTTAGTGGCGTTCGTCAGTGCGGCACCGCATGCACTCTTGTGCCTTAATATTGCTCTTCAGTTTCCTTACACACCCAGTTGCGGTGTTGTGCCAGCAAGGGTCTAATCGGACTCCAATCCTAGTTGGGGTTGAGTTTGCTGACTACTTGCTCGCGCTATAGGTGCGGTACCGCGGTCCTGTGCCTTAACAGGATTGCTTCTTTCACGCAGGGTGAGGTTAACCCACGCGTGTATACTTTAGTGTACCGCCATATAGTCTGCAAAATTGCTAGCAGCAGGTTTTCACCTGCACGGTGGACCCCGGACTGCGAACGCATCTATACCATCTGTCTTGGTGCGTTCCGCCAGTCCTAACACCATGGGAGTGTCACAGAATTTTATACCATTTGGCAGTGAAGAAAAATAACTACATTTTTACCACCAAAATAGTGTTTTAGCCCCAGATTTTATATTTTCACACAAAAAGTGGGCAAAAATGGCACCAAAATGTGTCCCACAATTTCTATTAAACCTGACAATACTCCATATGTGGCTGTACAGAACTACTTAGCCATACGGAGAGACTCGAGAAGAACGGAGAGGTATTTGCTATTTTGGGTTAATTATCCCTTATAGTTTTTAAAGGGACATTGTCACCTGAATTTGGAGGGAACAATCTTCAGCCATGGAGGCAGGGTTTTTGGGTGTTTGATTCACCCTTTCCTTACCCGCTGGCTGCATGCTGGCTGCAATATTGGATTGAAGTTCATTCTCTGTCCTCCATTGTACATGCCTGCACAAGGTGCAATCTTGCCTTGCGCACGCGTGTACTATGGAGGACAGAGAATGAACTTCAATCCAATATTGCAGCCAGCATGCAGCCAGCGGGTAAGGAAAGGGTGAATCAAACACCCAAAAACCCCGCCTCCATGGCTGAAGATTGTTCCCTCCAAATTCAGGTGACAGTGTCCCTTTAAACAGTTATCCATTTTGGACAATCCCTTTTTGCAGAATGCTGCTTAGACTCCAGCAATCAACTGTAATCTGTGGGGAAACTGGAGGAACTGATCCACTCCCACACAGGGCCACCACTGGTAAAATGATGCATTATATATATTCCTTTGAATCCAGTATGTATTGGATATACATGTCGGGTCCTCCAAAATAAAAGGAAATCTTGGTGGCTGCTCTCCATTCTGATTGATGGATGACTAGAGGACAGATGTATTGAACCCTTCCACATTGATACTGCTTAGTCTTCCATTTAATAAGAATCAAACTTGTGTTTTCATCAAATAGCTACAATATAATAATAAATATTACAAGACTATCATTTAGCAGAGATAAGCACAAATGAGTATAACACAGAACGCTATTACAGTTCGATAGTCCAAAGTATCTGATGATCAAACACCTTACCAAGCTTACTCTTTGCACATGGGTTTTTTTTGCCTTCCTCTGGATCAACATGTTAGGTTAGGCTATGGGTTGAACTAGATGGACATATAGTCTTCCTTCAACCTTAATAACTATAAAACTATAAAACTATAAAACCATCACTGATGAAATTTACTGGAATTGATTACAGAGTATATGATTATACAAAATGTACAAATATTTCAGAGAGCCAGAAAACCCAGATTGTGAAAAAGTTATTTTTGCTCAGCCATGATTACAGTTATCACAATTGTTTTATCTGATGTAGCGCAATCGAAGAGTATTAAATTTCAGCTGTCACCCCACTAACTGGCCTTTCTTGTCCTGTGCTATGCTGTAGACAACTACATTCAACAGACTGATGCGACTTCTAACTCCTGAAGCTTTATAACCCTATTGTGCTAGAAATAAATAAATGGTCACTGACTACAATAGGTAGCATTTTCAGGATTTTTGTAAATTTTCTTCACTCAAGTCCTTTATTCTTTATATTATTCAACTTGAACTATTGTTTGAGTAACACAATTTAAAGTCAACGTTCCCATCCCACGGATTAACTTGATGGACATTTGCCTTTCACAATCATATTAACTGTGTAACTAAGTTTTAATTGCATAGTAAGCTTCATAGTGGATTGGGGGTTGCACCATTAAATGTACCTGCACAATACAGCAGGAAGCATGGCATCACTTCAAAAACACTAAAATAAGCAAATCTATGGGATTGGATGTCATATATCCCCAAGAACTGAAATAATTAAGTGCCATGATAGGCTGACCATTGTTTCTAATATTCTTCTAACATTCAAGCATTCCAAAACAAATACAGGGTCTGTAGCACAGGACTGGTGCATAGCTAATGTGGTGCCAATATGCAAGAAGGGGGCAAAATCTGAACCTGGAAACTATCAGCCAGTAAGTTTGGAAATTGGAAGGGATGGTATCTAGGAGTTCCTCAAAAAAAAAAACCTCATAACCGAGCATCAATATAGCTTTGTAAGGGAACAGTCCTGTCAAACTAATCTGATCAGCTTCCAAGAGGAGGATAGTTCCAGGCTGGGCCAGAATAACACCATGAATGTTGTATATCTGCACTTTTCAAAGGGGTTTCAGATGGGGCTACATAAAAGATGGGTGCATAAAATAAGAGTAATGGGACTAATAAAAAAATATGTGTAATTGAGTTAACAACTGGCTCAACTGCTTGGGTTTCATTTAAACAATGGACTAAGCTTCCCCCTAGGGGTCAGTATTAGGCCCCCTTTTCAACATACACTTGGGCTGAGGACATGAAATGTACAATTATGCACTAAATGGTAGAACACTGAGTAAAACTGTCATTGAAAAAGACTTGGGCATATGGGTGGAGAGCAACTCAACTGTAGTGACCAGTACTAGGCAGTGGCTGCCAAGGCAAATTAAATTACAGGCTTTATTATAAGAAGTATAGATGCTCTTGCCAAGTACATTTTTTTTTTCTATATTAGGATCTAATTTGGCTACACCGAACAATGTGGACAACTTTGGGCTCCAGTATATAAGAAGGGCGCAACTTAACTACAGCTGGTACAGAGAAGAGCAACCAAGGTTATGAACGTAATGCGTGGACTGCAATATCAAGATAAATGATAAAACTTGGGGTTATCCAGTTTAGAAAAAAGAAGGCTTAGGGGCAATTTTATTACAACGGGGACAAGGGGACATTATTATTATTATTATTATTATTTATTGTTATAGCGCCATTTATTCCATGGCGCTTTACATGTGAGGAGGGGTATACATAATGAAAACAAGTACAATAATCTTAAACAATACAAGTCATAACTGGTACAGGAGGAATGAGGACCCTGCCCGCGAGGGCTCACAATCTACAAGGGATGGGTGAGAATACAGTAGGTCTAGAGGAAAGAAGGTTTAATCATTATTAAAAAGCGATTCTTTATTGTGAGAGTAGTGAGACTATGGAACTCTCTTCTCTATGATATTCTAATGGGTGATTAGGAAATGAAAGCAGTAATCTGACTGATTGCCACAGGTTACATTATTATTTTAACTTTGCTCTAGTTTTACACTGCTCATGCCTTTTGGGTATTGGTTGAAGGAGCTTTATAAAGCTGAGGGATAAGATACATTATATTATGAAGACAGGCATTTTAAAGAGGGTTTTGAGAATATGACTAATTTGGTTTAACTCAAAGGGTACCGTCACACAGTGGCACTTTTGTCGCTACGACGGTACGATTCGTGACGTTCCAGCGATATCCATACAATATCGCTGTGTCTGACACGCAGCAGCGATCAGGGATCCTGCTGAGAATCGTACGTCGTAGCAGATCGTTTGGAACATTCTTTCGTCGCTGGATCTCCCGCTGTCATCGCTGGATCGGTGTGTGTGACACCGATCTAGCGATGCGTTCGCTTGTAACCAGGGTAAACATCGGGTTACTAAGCGCAGGGCCGCAAAGGGCCGTAAAGTGAAAGCAGAGTACAGCGGTGACGTCACCGCTGTGCTGTGCTTTCACTTTACGGCCGGCAGTCAGTGAGTGCGGGAAGCAGACGGCAAGGGACAGACACCGGAATGTAAGAATGTAGTGTTTGTTTTTTTTTACGCTGGTAACCAGGGTAAACATCGGGTTACTAAGCGCGGTCCTGCGCTTAGTAACCCGATGTTTACCCTGGTTACCCGGGGACCTCGGCATCGTTGGTCGCTGGAGAGCTGTCTGTGTGACAGCTCTCCAGCGACCACACTACGACTTACCAACGATCACGGCCAGGTCGTATCGCTGGTCGTGATTGTTGGTAAATCGTATAGTGTGACGGTACCCAAAGAGTGCCAGAGCCTGCAAGGTATGTGTTTCTTTCTAGTGAAGTGCAGCTTGCGCTTGCTTTAACCGATTAATGTCTTGGATTTTTTTTTTTTGCACTTTTGCTTGTTCTTCTCCTTCTTCCAAGAACTATAACTTTTTCAACTTTTCATTGACAGCTGTATGAGGGCTTGTGTTTTTGGCAGGATAGTTGTCGTTTTGGATTATTCCATTTTTTTTACCACATAATGAACCGAAAAAAAAGGAAAACAAAATTCCAGGCGAGATGAAATTGTGAAAGAAAAATGTTATTTGCACTATTGGCTTCTAGGTTTCCTTTTTACGACGTTCATTGCATGGTAAAAATTACTTGGTGACATGACCCTTAAGGTCAAGTTTAGTTTAACTAAAACAATAACAAATATGTATATCATTTACAATATTATTATTATTCCAGAACACACTAATTATATGTAATTGAGAAACCAATTTGGTTTCAAATTCATTTTGGAAATATCTAACATTCTATAATTAAAAACTAAAGGTTATCTGACAAAAGGCTTTGTTCAAGCAAAACAACCCTATCCTATCATTTCAAATACTGACGCTTTATATCTTGGTTTTAGAAAGCAAAAACTATACTTACATGTAACATGAATGGTGATTATACATGATTAATAATTATACTGTATCGTTAGTAACATTTTATCGGCATACGCGCATTGCTTGTTTAACCATAAAAAATCACAACAGCCACCAGTGTGCTTGCGAATTTGTCAATTAATTATTGAACCCCTGTTCAAGTGCAAAGGTAATGACCATTTGTATTTACAGAGAAATTATTGATAAATCCATTGCATCTATTACAAGATTAAGATTTAAACATGTAGACCTGTGAGTTTCTGGAAATGTGTTTTTTAACTCAAACAACAGTTTAATTTTTTTTTTCCAGATTCATATGCATAGATATGGAGAAGTTGTTTAAAGTAGGATACAGCACAGCTATAACTAGAACTGAATGTGCCCCAAAGTGACAATGTTTAGGATCTAGCAGTCCCTCACTCTTAATTTAACAGGTGAGAGGCCATAAGAACATGATGTAAAAAAAATTCACAATGAATCACAAAAAAATGAATTCAGTAGAATCAAAATTTGTTTTGTAAAATTCAAGATGAATTGACTTAGTCTTGAACCAATTAGTTAATTTGTTTTTACAACCATAACCTTCAGGGAGTACGCCTTTTATAGTTTTATTTGAGCCAGGCTCATATATCTTTCCAAACACTACACAGAAGCACCCATCCTATACCTGTCGTTGCACTGGTTTCTCATTTGCTTAAGAATACAATATAAACATATCACTGTGGTGACTGTTTCACTAATGATAAAAGGCTACTTTCACACTTCCGTTTTTTTGAATCCGTCACCATGCGTCGGTGCGACGTATCGATGGATGCGTCCAAAATATTGAAAAACGGATGCAACGCATCCAGTATTTCGACGGATCCGCTAGACAGTTCCGTCGAAAAACTGGATCCCTTGCATCTGTTTTGTCTGTTTTTACCATGCGTTTCATCCGTTTTTTTGACGGATCTGTTTCCATGCCTAAAAATGGGTGTCTCCCAAATGTGATTGGCTACTGGACAATAGGGAAACCAATATATTGACTGGCTGGCTGTCTTCAGGCTGGCAGGAGTCTTGTTGGCACATTTGGGGGTGATGCCCCAGGCCAGGTTTATATAGGTTTGGGGCCTGTCTGGCCAATTAGCTATAAATTCCTGATTCTGAGCATGCTCAGTGTAAAAAAACGGATTCCAGCGCTGGATTCCGTCATACGACGTGTCATGACTAGTGTTGAGCATTCCGATACCGCAAGTATCGGGTATCGGCCTATATTTGCGGTATCGGAATTCCGATACCGAGTTCCAATATTTTTGTGATATCGGGAATCGGTATCGGGATTAAGATTCATGTTTAAAATAAAGAATAAAAAAAAAAAATATTGATACTGGTTTTCACCGCTGCAACCGCCATGCTTCCCTTCCTAAGAATGAGCGCGTTAATGACCTTTGATGACGTCGCGGCTTGTGATTGGTCGCGGTAGCGTCATGTGACCGCTCACGCGACCAATCACAAGCCGCGACATCATCGAATGTCATTAACGCGCTCATTCTTAGGAATGAGCGCGTTAAGGGCCTTCGATGAGGAAGGGAATCATAGCAGTTGCAGCGGTGACAACCAGGGCGCGTCCGAGGGTAAGTATATCAATATTTTTTATTTTTATTCTTTATTTTACACATGAATATGGATCCCAGGGCCTGAAGGAGAGTTTCCTCTCCTTCAGACCCTGGGAACCATAGAGGAATACCTTCCGATATTTGTGTCCCATTGACTTGTATTGGTATCGGATATCGGTATCGGCGATATCCGATATTTTTCAGATATCGGCCGATACCATCCGATACCGATACTTTCAAATATCGGACGGTATCGCTCAACACTAGTCATGACGGATCCTGCGTCCACAGGCTTCCATTCTAGTCTATGACGTATGCCGCAGGATCCGTCGCGACACGTTTTCCCGATGCAGACAAAAAACGTTACATTGAACTTTTTTCCAGACGACAGTCCACCAAAACACGATGGATCCATCACACGATGGACGCAATGTGTGGCCATCCGTCGCTAATACAAGGCTATGGGAAAAAAACGGATCCTGCGGGCACATTTGCAGGATCCATTTTTTTCCCAAAATGACGCATTGCAACGGATCTGAAAAGACGGAAGTGTGAAAAAGGCCTAAGACTAACATCCTCCATAATCCGAACTCCTACTCCCACATCAAAGACTTTTCTCATACTACACCAGTTCTTTGGAATGCACTATCTCAGACAATCAGGTTCCCAGTGTCCACAGAGTTAAGTGTGCCCTAAAAAACCCTCTTTTTTTAGAAAGCCTATAACATTCTCAGTAATCTAACTTTTCTCAGATCTCTCTTCCTACATTTTCCCTCAGAATCTTTTCCCTTCTTTGCCACATTATTCATGCACTCAATGACACTTGTATATGGACATATACATACTTGCTGATGACCCGATTCAATTCCTGTTTGGGAGACCATAGGATTGACTTTCGTGCAAATGCATCCAATTTGGACTTAGACCAGCACTTTAACTCAGTGTTTTACTCTGTCATATTTTCTCCTGGTCACTATTGAGCATTAACTGAATTCCATATACGGGATCATATGATTTTGACCTCGTGGTGCAAAGGGAAAATTAGTTAGGATACATATTTATGTGCTCTTATGGCTAATTTATTAGTCACTCTAGGTGGCAATTTTGTGCTATATTACTTGTGGATTCCCCTTTCATTTTCTTGCCTGCTTAGGGAGTGTGCTCTGTTCTCTGCATTTTAATCTTGTGGTGCATTATTTTTTGCATTAAAATAAAGCATGGTTTTTGTATCTAAAAATACTCTATAACATGAAGCCTGCAAATTGGATGGTATTTTTAATAAGATAGAAACTATCTCACTAATAGTAACTCAATAATGGTAAAAGAAAAAGACTGACTGAAATTAACCCCAAATATCAGATGTTTCAAAACTGTTTAATGCCTATCGGCTACATCAAATCTCAGATTCTGGCTACTATGTTCGGCAGAGGAAGTGACTACTTGCCTGGAAGGGGGAAAAATTTGGCAAGGACATACAGGGTAAAATCTGTATTCAGTGAAGACGGATTTTCCATTACTGAGATAGGAAATGGTGGCTGCTATTGATAAGATTCCATGTAAATGGGAGAGGGAGGAGCTAGAGACAAAGCTCCTCCCTCCTCAATCCAGGAGGAGAAAAAAGTGGATTTCTCTGATAGTAAGAAACCTGTAATACACCTTTTCATGTGTACTATTGATTAATGAAATAAAAATTAAAAAGGTTGTTACTATTTAAAAGTGTCTAATATCCCAATATTGGTAGATGCAAATTCTATTTTTTACAGAGGTATTGAATGGAGGAGAATACATGACCACCGCTCCACAGCATCTCCTAAGCACAAACATGCAATCATGAAGAACGGGTGGATCAAAATCCCAGCTCTAGTGATCAGTGGGTGTCTCGGTGTTGAAACCCCCTCCCAACATTCATATATCTATAGGATAGGTGAAAGGCTTGAGAAAAGTCCACATCCTGGACTGAAATGTTGCACATGGGCCAATAAATCACTTTCTTTTTTCCTATTGGAGTGCTGCCTTCATTTTTTGGACTACAGTATGAGGTTTGGTATAAACCTGAAAGGATTTTTTGCACCCTTTCTTTTCTTTTGGTGCTGCTTTTTGTTTTCTTTTTCTATAGGATAGGTGATCTATTTCCATTGTGGCACAAAAAAAAGCTTTTGTTGTAAAAGAAAATTGATTCATTTTAAACTTATGCTTCATAGAAGTTTAATATACCTTTAAAATACAAACAAAATCTGATTCAATGGTACATGCTATATAAATAATTTAGACAGTGATATATTTTCGAATGTAAGGGAAAAGATGGACATAAGGTCAGATAAAAGCACTTCATAAAACACATTTCAAAGGAAAATACCAGCAGTCTCCAAATATAACATATTACAATTCATCACTTATCTTGACAGATCGCACATCGCAGAAGCGAAACGATGACAACTAAGACAAAATGTTTACTTTTGAAAGGTCAAGTGCAACACTTTCAGAACCTTAGCATATATATCTCAGGAGAAAGAACTATGTTGTAGTCACCCAAAGTACATGTGTTATTGAATGTCGGGTCACTTTAATTCATATTCGCTACATAATTACTTTTCAGTAGAAAAATAGCAAAGTGAATTTACAATATTTGGAAAATTGGTGAATTAAGATAATTTTGATTGAGAAAGCATGTAGAGTTTAATATCTGATGGAATAACATGTCCTCTAAAGGTTACTAAATGCCTAATATTTATAATGTTGTGGATTTTATCCACAGCAATCTATACCCATATTAATTTGGAGTTGGTTTTCCCTTGGCAGCCATGACAGCTCGCAAGTTGTTTTAAATTTATCTTTGGGCATCCCAAAGAGCCTTTGTGAGATCAGACACTGAATTTGGAGGGGGTTTGGCTTTCAATCTCTGTTCTCGTTCATCTCAAAGGTGTTTGATGGAGTTGAGGTCAGTGCTGTGTCTCCAGTCATGTTCTTAGGGCACTGGGGCATGGTCATATTAAAACAGAGAATAACTTTTCTCAAACGGTTGCCTAAACATTGGAAGCATACAATTATTTTGGTATTTCGCTGAAACTAATGGACCTAGGACAACCTCTTAAAAAAGACCACAGTATTGCACCTTCTCCAACAAACTTTATAGATGGTAGAATGCAGTTAGACAGATAATGTTCTCCTGACATTTGTCAAGTCATCAGACTGCCCAATAAAGAAGTGTGATTCATTGTTAAATAGAACATGTTTTCACTACCCTAAAATCCAATAGTAATGTGGTTTATACCACTCCATCTGACGCTGGGCATTGTACTTCATGATGTAAGGCTTCCATGAAGCCACCTTGGTAACCCATGCCATGAGGTGTCCAGAGCTCAGTGTTTATGCTGATGCCAGAAGATGTTGGAACTCTGCAGTTTAAACACTGTACACCTCAACACTCACCTACTTCACTCTGTAACTTTACAAGTTGGTGTGGCTCGTAAGTACTTTGACTTTTCAATAATACAACTTGCTTTAACAGGAAAGACATTTTACAAACTGAAACTAGAGACATCTTATTGTGGTACTATGCATGTTCCTCCAATAGCAGTCATTTTATGGACAGACGTATTGGGCAGTTTGTGAGGAAAACTGAATGAACGAGAGAAAATGGCTGACCTCTTTAATAGATGTGGTGTCCTAACACTGTTAATCATAAATTATATATTTTCTATAAAGTAGGTAATGCTTAATACTGCAAATAAGAAGTTATTCTTGGAATATGTACAATCTGTATTAGCTGAACTAAAAAGGAATAAATGATTCGAAAATTATCTACTATTTAAATTGGCTATTTGTTTGTTTGGTAATTTTTCTCATGTTGTGATATTTATAATAAAAATATAAAAAATAAAAAAGGAAATCTTGAAATATTTACACTGGTCCCTGGAACTATTCTAGACTTCTACTTCCTGATCTTTCAGACACTCCACAAATACATTAGCAACAAAACACCGACTCTGATCCTATTCTTTGTATTGAAGCATCTAATGACTGTGTGTAAAGAGCAATGACAATAGAGGAGGAACAGGATAAACTGTGATATCACCTATGGCGAATGATGAGCCTGTGGTCTCATCTGTATATGGAGGCGCTACCTGTCTAACTGACTGCGCCTGTGCGGCTGCCCTGCCTGTGAATCCCAGCCCCGCAGCGTCTTCTGATTTATTCACATTGCGGGGCTGGGATTCACAAGCAGGGCGGCCGCACAAGCGCAGTCAGCTAGACTGCATATGAGGACAGAGGACGGGCAGCGCTCACTGCGCCTGCCCAAGGCATGACAAAAGAGCGCAGGCACCGGCTGTTTTCAAAACAGCGCCAAGAAGATTTGAGTGATGGCTGTGTGGCGTCTGTAGCAGGGGGGAAAGGCCTGCCTCCAGGACTGAAAAAAGGTATTTAGGACAAATTACAAAACGGATTATTTCTGCAGTTACAGCACCCAGAACTAAAAGAGCCACCTTATCAGAATGCAGCATTACTGCTGCACAAAGTGGCTCTTTCAGTTTCAAACGCCTGGGGGGTGACAGGTTCCCTTTAAACATTAGGTCATTTTCTGATGATGCCTCACCTTTGAACTCTAGTTTAACTGAAATAAGCAGCATATAATCTGGAACTTCATAGAAGAGAGCGTCAGATGATTGAACCAAAATATACTGTATGTAACAGAGGTTTCAGACTTTATAGAAACAAGGCTAAATATGTCTAAAGGCCCTTGTACGTAAGATTATGATTCCCAAAATGAACATTCATAAGAATGTTCCGAATTTTTGTCATTGTAAACATGCCCATCAATTATGGACAGCAGCTCATGTCTTCATATACACTTGGACATTATACACACAATGACTTTGAAGAGGAACAAATGATTGTTTTAAAGAACCCTTTCACAAATTGACAATACATTATTGCATGATTATTTTTGTTTTCATATGCAGTGGGGAAAATAAGAATTTGATGCACTGCGGATATTGAAAGTTTTCCCACCTACAAAAATTGGAGAGGTCTGTAATTTTTATCGTAGGTACACTTCTCCTGTGAGAGACATAATCTAAAAATTAAAAAAAAAAAACAGAAAATCACATTGTATAGTTTTTAAACAATTAAATTGCATTTTATTGTATGAAGCAAGTATTTGAACACCTACCAACCTGTAAGAATTCTATCTCTCGCAGACCTATTAGTTTTTCTTTAAGAAGCCCTCCTACTCTCCACTCATTACTTGTATTAATTGCACCTGTTTGAACTTGTTACCTTTATAAAAGACACCTGTCCTCACACTCAATCACACTCCAATGTCCCCACCATGGCCAAGACCAAAGAGCTCTCTAATTACACCAGGTACAAAATTGCAGACCTGCACAAGGCTGGAATGGGATACAGGACAGTAAGCCAGCAGCTTGGTGAAAATCTGCCTCGATCTGGGGCTCTAACAAGATCTCGCCCCATGGAGAAAGAATGATTCTGAGAAAGGTCAGCAATCAGTCCAGAACTACACAGAAGGACTTGGTTAATGACTTTAAAAGAGCTGGGACTACAGTCTCAAACATTACCACTAGTAACACTCCACGCCATCATGGACTAAAATCCTGCAGGGAACACAATGTGCCCCTGCTCAAGCTAATACATGTCCAGGCCCATGTGAAGTTCGACATGACCACCTGAATGATTCAGAGGAAGCATGGGAGAAGGTAAGATGAGACCAAACTAGAACATTTTGGTATCAACTACACTCGCCATGTTTGGAGGAAAAAGATGAATACAACTCCAAAAACATCATCCCAACAGTGAAACATGGTGGGGGAAGCATCATACTATGGGGATACTTTTCTGCAAAAGGGACAAGACGAGTGCATAGTATTGAAAGGAGGATCGATGGGGTCATGTATAGTGAGATTTTGGCCAATGACCTTCTTCTCTTAGTAACAGCATTGAAGATGGGTCATGTCTGGGTCTCCCAGCATGACAATGACCCAAAACACACAGTCAGGGCAACTAAGGAGTGGCTCCGTAAGAAGCATTTCAAGTACCTGGAGTGGCCTAGCCAGTCTAAAGTCCTGAACCGAATAGAAAATCATTAAAGGGAGATGGAACTCAATGCTGCTCAGTGACAGCCCCAAAACCTGAAAGAACTGAAGAAGATCTGTATGAAGGAGAGTGGAACAAAATCCCGGCTGTGGTGCAAACTTGATCAAGAACTACAAGGAATGTCTGACCTCTGTAATTGCAAACAAAGGTTTCTGTGCCAAATATTAAGTTCTGGCTTTCTATTGAATCAAATACTTATTTTACGCAATAAAATGCAAATTAATTATGGAAAAATCATAAAATGTGATTTCCTGGATTTTTTTTTAAAGATTCTGTTTCTCACAGATGAAGTGTATCTACGATAAAAATTACAGACCTCTCCATTCTTTGTAGGTGGGAAAACTTGCAAAATCTGTAGTGTATTAAATACTTATTTTTGCCACTGTAACATCATTACAGGCAGTTAATCTGCCCATGTGAATGGATCCTAGGCTACATTCAGATTAGATTTGCCTGCTATGTTTTAGGTGGATTTCTGAAGTGCACCAATGGATGCATGCCCTATATGTATCTGTATGATAATACAAAAATAACAAACAAAAAAAAACATAACACTGAGCAATGTAGGGTTTCTTTGATTTGTGGTTTCTTTTTGTTTTTTTGCAAGGACCCCTTTAATTTTTTATACTAAGCTTTCACTATAGTTAAGACTTCTCTGACCTCAAATATTTCAGCATTTCATTTTATTTGATTCAGCTCAAGGTACCTATACATTCCTGTTGTACACTTATTCGTAATCTAGCTGCCATGTTCTGACATTTTGTTTGTGAATCAATTCCCTTAAATTATGTATTGAATATAAGCAAGCCCTTTTATATTTAGGCCAGCACAGGAATCCGCTGATCCAGCAGCTGACGACCCGGCAATGAGCCGCTGCTGGGGACATCGTAGCTCTGCAGAGCAGCTCTCCATTCTGGCTCATAGAGAGAGGTCTGAGCTTTTGTTGGAGACATCAACCTGCTCAGCGGAAGGTCTACGCTTATTATCACTTTCTCACAGTAAGGACCCAGTTCATTAAGACTAGTGCTGTGATAGGCATGTAAGAGTAAAATGCACCCAATTAATTAAGAACTGCAAGACACAATGATTTGGTCACATCTTATGAATGTTGAATGACTCCACCAGAAATTATTAGTCAGGTACTGGAGTACAATTTTTGGCATGACTTTTGAAGAACTTGTCTGTCATGCTCCATCAGATCCCATCATGCCCATACTTTGCTCACTTTAACAGAAAAAGGTCATAAGTTGCAGCAATTTTTTGAAGTTGTGCAAGACTTTTCTAAGTGTTTTATGCCAGAAATCTGGCAAAAACACTTTGCTGAATGTATATGTTTGGCACACTTTCCAATAGCATTTATAAGTATTATTTTGAAATTGGTCACTGTACAGTTTTCATTTGCCCATCCTACAAAATCAAAATTGTTTCCTTCGACAAGTGAAAAAAAAATGCTATGTGATGTGTTGGGTATTTGATGAGCATAAGGAAATCACAATTATGTCAATTTTTTTTACAGTAAACACCAAAGCACAGGACACAAAAACGATGGCATACTTGTAATTTTTCCAAGCATCTTGCTTGAGAAGAAAATCAACACGTTTTCACCTAGTGTCATCACCTTGTCTTCACCGAAGTCAAAAGCTTTTACCCAGAGTATTTTGTTCTCTCATAACTCTTTGTACTAGGGCAAACATTTTCTTTTTTTTTTGCAGACTGAAACTAATGAGCAGCATTTCTTCTACTCCAATAAATTATTTTAATTGGTTATAATTCATAACTTTTGATTTTAAGTGGCATTCATAGACAGAATTTCTGATACAAAAGTGAAGTGTGTTATGGAAAAAGAATAAACCATTCCTGTGCATCATAGCAACATTAAATAAAAAGTGGCCTAACATGTCAACATGTGTAACTCCAATGCTGGCATTCCTGCGTGGTCTCTCTCCCTTCTTCTGGAAGGTAGGCCAACAGACTTACAGCCCCAGCCATGCGGCGATGTTGTCCGGCTTCTCTGGGCCTGCGCATGTTGCGCAGGTCTCCGAGCGGTGCACTTAGTGCACGTTTGCACTTTGGAAATGCCCCCAGCCAATACCTGGGAGGCATCAGGTATATAAGACACCTTCCCCAGTAGGGAGGTGCCTGGGCAACCCCTGTGCCTTCCCTACTTAATGTGTGTGTTCAGCTAGTATGTTGCCAGGTCCATGTCCTTAAGTCTTATGCTGTCTGAACCAGAACCTGTTCCTGAAACTCATGTTGCCTGAACCAGAACCTGTTCCTGAAACCCATGTTGCCTGAACTAGAACCTGTTCCTGAAACAGAACCTGTTCCTGAAACCCATGTTGCCTGAACAAGAACCTGTTCCTGAAACCTATGTTGCCTGAGCCAGAACCTGTTCCTGAAACCCATGTTGCCTGAACAAGAACCTGTTCCTAAAACAGAACCTGTTCCTGAAACCTATGTTGCCTGAGCCAGAACCTGTTCCTGAAACCCAAGTTGCCGGAACAAGAAGCTTTTCTTGAACCCTGTGTTGCCTCAACTAGGACTAGTGTCTGTCCTTTCTGGTGATCCAGAATCCATACTATCTGTGCTGGCTCCGATATCCGTTATACCAGTATCTTGTTCAGCCAGTGACTCCGAGTCTATGTCTGTGACTGCAATCCTGACCCTTGTAGACAGCTGCTGCGGTAACGGGGACTGCTCATGAGTGGTACCTGGCAGCTACCTGCAGCGCAAGCCTAACGGCACCATCTGGAGCTCTGGCAAAAACCAGGTAGCCCCTCCTGGGTAAGCCCGGCTTATGGCACAGTGAGTCCACGATCCACATGTGTGACAATATGGTAACGAAAATAATAGAGAATTGGTGGAAAAATACTATACACAGCATATAAACTGATTCACTGATTCACTGGAATAGACATAGGATGGCATGAAATTATTGTTAGTATAATGTAATGTAGTATTCTTTAATCTAACACACTCTATTAACTATACAAAAATGCAGAAAATATCTTGATGCAGAAAACTACAACTCAACAAAACACAAGCTTGACAGATTTCAAGCTACAATTTAGTTTTCTGCACCAAGATATCTTGTAGCATTTTTCAACCTATCAGACTTACCACGTTGCATCATCTGTATGTGGTTTATGTGACCGTGGCTAATCTTACATATACATATGCAGAGGTTTAGAAATATAAAGGCAGAAAAGACAAAGTAGATGCATTTACGCTGCTTGAATCCTTGGCAAGGGCAATAGTGCAAATTTAGGTCTCAGTTTAGGCTCAATGGAAAAAAAAATGTCTGAAAATTTATTTATTTATTTGTTTTTGTGTGCTAAAATTCGCCTTGATTATTTTATATTTTGTTATTTTTGGCACTTACAATCACAAAATATGAAATATCAGAGTGATGAACATAGTAAATGTAGTTATCTGGCCAGCAAAGGGGACTTTTGGCATTTGATAAAAAGTCATGATGAAGGTTGCAGATGCCAGATTTCCATATCCAACGGACTGGTCCTAAAAGTACGTTAGGAAGCTAGATTTTACTAATATAGGTAATTTATTGCTACAGGACAATGGGTGACACTTGGCTCAAGTCTCAATCACACTATGATAATACTGCAATTATTAAATTAATTGACTAATAATGTGACCCAGTGATAATTTTATCTTTACATATTGATACAATAAGATGCTCGAGAATTATTATAATTACAATGTCCACATAAATATACCATCTAGATCCATAAGGAAGTTTGAAACATAAGCTTCAACACTTAAGGAAGTGGAGCCCAAAGAAACATGAACCCCTACTAATAAAAAATTATCTCCCTAAAGACAGTGACAACTAAGCACTATCAATATTGATACGTAATCAAATACTTTAGTAGTTAATACATTGTGGTGCAGGATATAATCAGTCTGAATATTCTTATAAAGTACATATAGCATTAATCTATAGCTAAAACGGAGATGGCAGGATTACAACGCAGAAAATGAGAAATTATGGCCCATCAGTTTTACGTTGTGCGTCGTTGATTTACAAATCTTCTTTGCTATTGTGATGAAGCTTTTTTCTAACTTGCGCTCATCAACCTCAGTTAATGACTTTTGAAACCACATCTTGAAATTAGATTTCAGGTTGATAGATTGACCAATAACTAAAAATCATTCAAGTGTAATTTATTGCCTTTTGAGCTAGTACAAATGAAGATTATTTGTATATTGTATTTTTTCCGGCTCTCATTTACAATTTCTGTTTATTTTTGATAAATGTCTGCCATATATTTCATTATTAGCCATCTAATAATCAATCATGCTAAAATTCTGATAATCAATAGACCAGAAAACCATAAGTTGTATATATTGGATGTATTATATATACTGTATGTACACATTTTACATTTCTCTTTATGTATTATTAGTATTAAGGGCTAAATATAATAATGCAAATTAGGGATGAGCGGTCTTTCGAAATTCAAATGCGCCAACTTCACAAAATTTTCCCCAAAATTTGATTCATGGCTAATAAAGTAGTGTGAATCTCAATACTATAATGCTTGTAATTGCTCAAAAAATACAAATGGAGGAGAGGACAGAGGAGGCGAACCTCGCTGACCATAAGAACATACACTTTATACGAGAGAGAGATAGAATGAGCGAGACCGTGAATGAGAGAGACTGAGAAAACGAGTGCGAGAGAGAACCAGTACGAGAGAATACAGCTGACCATAAGAGCTACTGTTAAACTGTAAAGCGCTGCGGAATATGTTGGCACTATATAAATAAAGATTATTATTATTATTAGAGCGAACACTCTACAGTAGATAGAAAGAGCGAGAGTGAACAAGACTGCAAATGTGAGCTAAGAGAGAACGAGAGTGAACGGTGATCGAGAACACAGCTGACCATAACAGCTTACATTCTACAGAGGAGAGAGATTTACTCAGTGACTCTGAAGATGGAAAACGACTCTACCATGAAAACTGTGCTCCATTGGTCTGATGGACCAGATGCTGACCACCATATCATAGCTACAGGGCATTATGGTGAGGCCCGCACTGTAGTCTGCAAAATATTAGCCCATTTTCTGATGCTGGTGGTAAGTGGTGTCAGGCAAGTTTTTTTTTTTTTTGCAAACCGAATCTCTAAAATGTTCAAATTTGTGTGAAGCTTCTAATTCCATTCAGAGTCGACCCTCTGCAGATCGATCCCCTCATCTTTAATGCAGATATGGATTAATTTACTTAAAATAATTGCCTCAATAAGTATTATTAGGGCTATGGACATCATAAAGGTTGGATCCCAGCCCAGAAGCCCTGTCTAAAAGAACAGGGAACCTCTTTGTAGGAGTGGCTCCCATTCTGGTGGGCTTAAGTCGTCTTTGTTTTACGTGGACAGTCCTTTATCTTAACGGACAGAATGCAATACTTCTGGAGGAGACATGTCTGATTGTAAAAATAGATGCATAATTAAGGGGCTGTCTAAGCTTGGGAAAAAAAAAGTCTTGTCACTCTGCCAAGTAGCGGTCATGTGACCACTTACATATGATTTGCATATACCTAGTCACACGCCAACTACTGGTTCGGTTTCAGTTTCTTTCAATAGAAGCAAATTTAGAGAAGTCAGATGAGTCTAGTAGGCATGTGACAAAAGTATGGTCACCCGCTTGCACATAACGTTACACATTCATACACTAACAGCAGAGTTTGGTCCCAAGCCTCTACAACTCCTTTAACTTTTTATCAGGGGTGGTGGGAGGGTTGCCTCTGAGCCTTTCATGGAAAAGCCTTTTTTTTATAAAAAAAAAAATGCTGTCAAGATTTCTGATGTCTGAATGTGATATGAAATTTGCATATTTAAACAGAAAAATCAAACTCTAAAAGGTTAAATATAGGTGTATAAAATATAAGGGTCACTGGGAACTAAAAACTTTGGGCATGCTTTGAAATTATTGAAGGACAGCTGGCACATTGAGGTATAATCCATTTTTTTTTACCGGCGGTGCCAAATACGTACTGATTGGAAGCTGCTTATTGATGATGTAGCACCCTCATTAGCTGGTTATATAGTCGCTCTCACAAGATCAGCATTATTCAAGGTCAATACTGTATACGAGGGGGTGCTAGTGCCAGCACACTGTTACTGCAGCAAACATAAGGAGCAAATAAAATGCATCAGAAACTGTAGCAATGCCAAGCAGCAATAATAAGTGAGCAGTCCATTGCCAACGTTCCCTTTGAGGATTGCCCCGATAGTATTTGTATGCTAAAACTATATCTTCAACCAAACAGATTACAGTACAGCTTTGCACCATCCAATCACTTCAACACATCTTTTTATTGAGCTGATTGCCTACATGTGATTTAAAGGGCTATTCCCATCTCCAAGAGATCCTAACCCAATATGTAGTTGGTGTAAAAATAATATTAGCCAAGCCTTCCAATTAGAAATGCAGTATAGTTTTTCTGATTCACTATGTCTCTTTCCTCACGTGCAGGCATTGCAGGACCTTAGTTGTCCATGGTTACAACTACTGATATAGTTTCAGTTAGTTAGCTAGTTGCTAGTGGTTGTATCCATAGATACCTAAGGTCCTGCAATGCTTGCACATGAGGAAAAATACATAGCGAATCAGAAAAACTATACTACATGTCTAATTGGAGGTATTTGCTGATATTATTGTTATTACACCTTCTTCATATTGGGATAGGATCTTGGAGATGGGAATACCCCTTTAAGGAGAATTCTGTCTGCCGAAACATATTCCTGACTGCTGCCCCATTGCTAAAGAAACTAAATAATTACAGCATATACTGTAAGCCCTGTGGTTTTTGATAAAATATTTAGATATAACATATATAAATGTATGATTCATTACAAAACCAATATTAACGCTAAGTAAATTTGTGACATAATCAATCAGAGCCTTAATGTGCACGAGTCGAAGATGGACAAGATCGGGCTCTCCAGATGTTCAGTCATCTGCCCACAGTTAATGAAACTTCAGGGAAGGACAGTGTTAGTGAATGCTTCAACAAGGAAATAACGAATGAGAATGCGCTAGCAGAAGAATAATTCATTTGCATTTTATCACATGTGGAAGTAATGAGTGTTTTAGATTAGTAGCATTTATTACTGATATATTTATCATTACATTACATAATTAAGGGAGTCTGCGAGGGCAAAATGACATTCAGAACTGAGCACAGAGCATCTTTCCCTGAAAAGAAGCATACAGTTGTGGCCAAAAGTATTGACACCCCTGCAATTCTGTCAGATAATACTCAGTTTCTTCCTGAAAATGATTTAAAACACAAATTATTTGGTATTATTATCTTCATTTAATTTGTCTTAAATGAAAAAACACAAAAGAGAATGAAGCAAAAAGCAAAACATTGATCATTTCACACAAAACTCCAAAAATGGGCCAGACAAAAGTATTGGCACCCTCAGCCTAATACTTGGTTGCACAACCTTTAGCCAAAATAACTGCGACCAACCACTTCCGGTAACCATCAATGAGTTTCTTACAATGCTCTGCTGGAATTTTAGACAATTCTTCTTTGGCAAACTGCTCCATGTCCCTGATATTTGAAGGGTGCCTTCTCCAAACTGCCATTTTTAGATCTCTCCACAGGTGTTCTATGGGATGCAGGTCTGGACTCATTGCTGGCCACCTTAGAAGTCCCCAGTGCTTTCTCTCAAACCATTTTCTAGTGCTTTTTGAAGTGTGTTTTGGGTCATTGTCCTGCTGGAAAACCCATGACCTCTGAGGGAGACCCAGCTTTCTCACACTGGGCCCTACATTGTGCTGCAAAATTTGTTGGTAGTCTTCAGACTTCATAATGCCATGCACACAGTCAAGCAGTCCAGTGCCAGAGGCAGCAAAGCAACCCCAAAACATCAGGGAACCTCTGCCATGTTTGACAGTAGGGACCATGTTCTTTTATTTGAATGCCTCTTTTTTTCTCCTGTAAACTCTATGTTGATACCTTTGCCCAAAAAGCTCTGCTTTTGTCTCATCTGACCAGAGAACATTCTTCCAAAACGTTTTAGGCTTTTTCAGGTAAGTTTTGGCAAACTCCAGCCTGGCTTTTTTATGTTTCGGGGTAAGAAGTGGGGTCTTCCTGGGTCTCCTACCATACAGTCCCTTTTCATTCAGACGCCGATGGATAGTACGGGTTGACACTGTTGCACCCTCGGACTGCAGGGCAGCTTGAACTTGTTTGGACGTTAGTCGAGGTTCTTTATCCAACATCCGCACAATCTTGCGTTGAAATCTCTTGTCAATTTTTCTTTTCAGTCCACATGTAGGGAGGTTATCCACAGTGCCATGAGCTTTAAACTTCTTGATGACACTGCGCACGGTAGACACAGGAACATTCAGGTCTTTGGAGATGGACTTGTAGCTTTGAGATTGCTCATGCTTCCTCACAATTTTGTTTCTCAAGTCCTCAGACAGTTCATTGGTCTTCTTTGTTTTCTCCATGCTCAATGTGGTACACACAAGGACACAGGACAGAGATTGAGTCAACTTTAATCCATGTCAACTGGCTGCAAGTGTGATTTAGTTATTGCCAACACCTGTTAGGTGCCACAGGTAAGTTACAGGTGCTGTTAATTACACAAATTAGAGAAGCATCACATGATTTTTTGAACAGTGCAAATACTTTTGTCCACCCCCTTTTTTATGTTTGGTGTGGAATTATATCCAATTTAGCTTTAGGACAATTCTTTTTGTGTTTTTTTGGGTTCTCTATGATAAATGGACAATTTAAGACACCATCTGATTGTGAAATTAACACATGGGGATGTATTAAGGCCCCGTCACACATAGCGACGCTTAAGCGATCCCGACAACGATACGACCTGTCAGGGATCGTTGCTGCGTCGCTATGTGGTCGCTGGTGAGATGTCAAACAGTGAGATCTCCCCAACGACGCAGCAGCGATGCGGCGACCTGTAGCGACCTGTACAACAATGCTATTTCATGACGATTCAATGGGACGTCCTGTCAACGAGGTCGTTGGTAAGGTGTCAAACACAGCGATGTGTGCTACCCAGCGGGACCTCAACGATCAAAAAACGGTCCAGGCCATTCCGACACGACCAGCGATCTCACAGCAGGGGCCTGGTCGCTGCTACGTGTCACACATAGCGAGATCGCTACTGAGGTCGCTGTTGCGTCACAAAACTTGTGACTCAGCAGCGATCTCGCTAGCGATCTCGCTATGTGTGACGGGGGCTTTAGACCCTTTCTTTTCTGAAGAGTTTTCATGTTTTTTTATCTAATCCCAATAAATCTATGTACTTAAAAAATCATTCACCATGACTCCAGTTTGAATGGAATTAAATTTTAATTAGGTTTCATTTAATGCCGTTCAGTGAAATCTTTAGATAAGTTTATTAGATTACTTTAAAATTAGTGAGCTAGGTAGGTATTTAGATTGGTATTTGATTGCCATTTAAGTGGCAAATTGAGAATTTCTCCCTTACCTCCGAATGGTTTCTTTTTTAAAACTACATTCTGAACAGAAGTGTTTGTAGCCATTCTCTGAAAAGTGCAGTATACCTACAGTAATTGTATTGTGAGAGAATGGTCTTCCTATAGATGAAAGTCCAAAACCAGGCTATGGGAGGAACTAATAACAAATATAATAATAATATTAATAAACACTTTGTGTTGGTGTCAAGTCTCTTTGCACCTTAGTCTTGGGAAGGGCAATGCAGGTGTCAATGGAAATAACAGTAAACTTCTATTGTTATAGGGTGAATTTACTGTATATATTCAATATATTTTGCTTCCACCTCTCGTGTCTCCCCTTTTTCCTCATAGTTTGTAAACTGGCGAGCAGGGCCCTCACTCCTCACTCCTGTTTTGAACAGTGATTATACTTATGCTGTAATGTCTATTGTCTTTAAAAATCCCCTCTATAATTTGTAAAGCGCTGCGGAATATGTTGGCGCTATATAAATGAATTTATTATTATTATTTTGTATCTTGTATTTCAATATGTCCGATTCTTTTATTCTCTCTCACTACAGTCTAGCCACTCTTCTTTGGGAACAAACGCATGCTCAGCCAAGCCAAACAGGCACCTGTAAAGGGCTGTTGATAACAATGTCTACTGGCCAAAAACTGCCTAAAGGCATTGGCCATCTTCAAAAGATCCCAAGACAAAAATGAAGATTACAAAGTTTCTCTCTAATGACAACCACAATGATCAGCTATAGATAAATCTGAGAGGGTTCAACGTTCCCTGTCATGCCACCAAACTCAAGGGAAATTAAGACAGTGCCCACTCACAACAATGTGATGCAGCAGAGAAGGTCTTACTCTTTGTAATCATTGCCTACTTTCCATGAGAATCCTGAACAGAGAACCCCAGCAGTATGAGCACTTACTAATAGGATATCATGTTTGAAAGAGGATTTTATATAGTGATTTACAAAAGAAAAAAAAACAAAAAAGAGAATATGAAATAAATTACAATCACTTGGATAGCCCGTTATCTCTGCCCAGGAGATCAGAAGCTTGAAGAACATCCTGTCTAGGCATGAACATGTTTGTGAGCAGTCAGTGTACAGTGATACTCCTTCTAGCAACAGGAGCAGATGGGCAGCAATGAATCAGCAAAACTCAAAGGCATTTAAACATTTGGTAGTATTAAGCTGCGAGACCACATTAAAGGTAGCCGCATGGCACACTGGCTAAAATATCCTGCTGTACATAACAGAAATCTGTGACAAGGGTATAAATATTGCACATTATTTATTATGCATTGTGGCTTAGCATGTAACCCTGTTAAATACATTTTAGCAGGTTCTGGATCGTCTGTAACGCTGAGTCATTTCTCACGGACAAACCGGGAGTTGGGACAGTAGAGGAGTCCGAGGTCAATAGCCAAGAGGGTACATCATAAACAGACAAAAGTGTAGTCAGGTCATGGTCCGAGGTCAAAATACCAGGAAGACAGCGGATTAGAGCAAGGAGATTAAAGAGATAGATAGTCAGAATGAGGTCCAAGGTCAGGCAGAGATAGATCAATGAGCAAAATACAAGGCAGAGAATAACAAACTATACTTAGCTATATGTTTTTGGGGAAACACAGTGTCATGGCCAAGAGATAGAAATGACAAAAATAGCATCCAACTAAAACTGCTGCCTGTTGCTAACTGACAAGCAGCAGCTATAGAAGCTTCTTGGAATTATTTTAATTTATGATGGATCTCTTGAAGTTACTTTGGGTATTAGTGTATTTTGGTGGGCTCTGAAAATTCCCATTTTTGCATTCTGCAGAAGAGAAGAAGAGTTAGGAGGGAAGGGTGGTGGCTGAAACTTGATAATTGGCTATGTTCCTAAATAAAGACAGCCATAGGGGAAAGGGAGGCTTTTGATAATATCCGTGGCCAAGACTCCTGACTGCAGCAGCCATGCAGCTCTAAAGGCTCTTTTGCCTTCCAGCAACATCTTGATCCTAGATCATCTACCACAGTCCTTTGGTAAATCTCTAAAGGCATCTGATAAATCAAACTCCTTATTCTCCAAACATTCTGTGTAAAGTAAAATAGTAAAAGGCAGATAAGTAAGAGGGGAATACAGCTGCAGTTTTTATTTGCATTTGTAATGAATCATAGCATGAAGTTTGGAGACATCTGACTTTTTGAGGAGTGCAGAACAAACACTGCTTGACCATTCCAGAAACAAGAGCACAGGGAGGCAAAAATGCAGGCACAGACATAGCAAAATATATTAAAAGGCCTATGTCTCCCCAGTGTACTCTGGATCAGTATAAAAGGCCAGACTTAGTAAATTGCGCCATCATTTTTAGCAGGACTACATTTACAGCTTTTTCACAATATAAACTATAAACACAGAGTACTCTAAGACAGTATTCTAGTAAGGCTATATAATAGTTTTATGACCCTGTCCATGACCACCATTAGGAGCCCTTTTACATTTTTAGGATGCCTCTATTATATACCTTTTATTTCCAAATTGATTTTAGGACTTTTTATAGCTCTGATTTACCAAATGCAGTATACTGTACAGGAAAGCTTCTTTTTTTTTAACTTTTTTTTGCTATACTTAGTATTCAGCAGAAATGACAATCATCTGACATTTTTTTATTGTTTTTTTCAAAGTATGACCTGCACACGAGCCAAAGGTGAACGTATGTAGTGCAAACACAGCGAGACTGAAAAAGATACGCCAGTAGAGATAGGAGAAAGGAGATCAGTCTACAACCAATGTCTGGTAACTGCTCTCTTCTTTCATATGCCAGCCACACGCCTCACCCCTTGTCTTCACACTCTTGACCCAAGTGAGTCACTCACAAGTAGTAGAAGTAATGACTTAGCGGGTGAATGACGGTGTGGGAGTTGTGCTGATTCAGGTTGGTTGATATTTTACCAGCCGACTACACTACTAACTACTTCTATTCTTCGGCTCCTCCTAAGTCTGACTGACAGTCAAGATGGATCAAATCATGGAGGATGGGCACCAACTGTGGTTAAATATTAAAATTAACCCAGAGACCTACAATAACCTGGGAGGGATATATTGTAATGTAATTTAAATTCCTTAAAAGGGTAGAACCCCACTAAATAGTTACCTTAACCAGGGCCAGCATCAGCAGGCGGGGGCTCAATCGCCTTTGGGTCCCTTCCCCTCTTGCTCCAGGCTCCAGCACTTATGACACTTACCTCTCACTGCTCCACATCTGCGATGGCTTCCGCGTCCTCTGACTGTGACGTTCAGTCAGAGGGCTCAATGATGTCACTTGTGTGCACCCTCTGCCTGAACAGTCACAGTGCAGAGAGCCGGAAGACGATGATGCTGAGGAGTCCGAAGCAGGGCAGCAGCCAGCGAGGAGAGGTGAGTATTTATTTTTGTAATGTTTGGAGCAATATATGAGGCTCATCATATATGGAGAATTATATGGGGCCCATTATATATGGAGCATCTTATGGGACCAATTATATATGAAGCATCTTATGGGACCAATTATATATGAATAATTTTATGGGGCTAATTATGTATGGAACATCTTATGGGGCCAATTACGTAAGGGGCATCTTATCGGGCCAATTATGTATGGAGCATGTTATGGGGCCAATTAAATATGGAGCATGTTAAGGGGCAAATTATATATGGAGCAGTATATGGGGTCCATTATATATGGAGCATCTTATGGGGTCAATTAGACATGGCACATCTTATGTTGCCAATTGCATATGGAGCATCTTATGTGGCCAGTGTCATATTGAGCATCTTATGGAGTCAATTACATATGGAGCAGTATATGGGGCCCATTATATATGAAGCATCTTATGGGGCCCATTATATATGGAGCATCTTATGAGGCCAATTATACATGGAGCATTATATGGGGCCCATAATATATGGAGAATTATATGGAGCCCATTCTTTTTGGAGCAATATATGGGGCCCATGATATACTGGAGCATTATATGGGGCCCAGCATATACTGTATGGATCATTATATGGGGCCTCTTCTGTATGGAGCTATATATGGGGCCCATCATATACTGCATGGAGCATTATATGTGGCTCATTATACTGTATGGAGCAAGATATGGGCTCATTCTGTATGAGGCCCATCATATACAGTATGGAGCATTATATGGGGCTCATTATACTGCATGGAGCAATATATGGGGCTTATTATTCTGTATGGAACATTATATGGGGTCCATTATTCTATATGGAGCAATATATGTGGCTCATTATTCTGTATGGAGCACTATGTGGTGCCGATAATACTGTATGGAGCAATATATGGGGCTCACTATTCTGTATGGAGCAATATTTAGGGCTCATTATTCTGTATGGAGCACTATGTGGTGCCCAGAATACTGTATGGAGCAATATATGGGACCCATTATTCTGTATGGAGCACAATGTGGTGCCCATAATACTTTATGGAGAAATATATAGGGCTCATTATTCTGTATGAAGCGCTATGTGGTGCCCATAATACTGTATAGAGGACTATACTGTCTGGTTTTTGAGCTATTGATATCACTCTTGTAATGTAAGAAGTTAAATATTATGCATTGTACTATACCTATATAATTCTCCCGTATCTGTGCATCATGAATTGTGGTATGCATTAATGGGCCCACTGAGAGTCTTTTGACGGGGACCCACAAAAACCTGGAGCCGGCGTTGACCCTCACTAACAGGTTATAAAACTTATCTTTTAATTCATTGTGATAAAAGATGCATATTAAAAAAGCACTCCAATCAACGTTTTTATCCTCTGAATACACTGCCATATTACAGTTATATGAAAAAGTTTGGGCACCCCTATTAATCTTAAGCTTAATGTTTTATAAAAATTGTTTTTTTTTGCAACAGCTATTTCAGTTTCATATATCTAATAACTGTTGGACACAGTAATGTTTCTGCCTTGAAATGAGGTTTATTGTACTAACAGAAAATGTGCAATCTGCATTCAAACAAAATTTGACAGGTGCATAAGTATGGGCACCCTTATCATTTTCTTGTTTTAAATACTCCTACCTACTTTTTACTGACTTAGTAAAGCACTTTTTTTGGTTTTCTAACCTCATTGAGCTTTAAACTTCATAGCCAGGTGTATGCAATCATGAGAAAAGCTACTTAAAGTGGCCACTTGCAAGTTGTTCTCCTGTTTGAATCTCCTCTGAAGAGTGGCATCATGGGCTCCTCAAAACAACTGTCTAATGATCTGAAAACAAAGATTATTCAACATAGTTTTTCAGGGGAAGGATACAAAAAGCTGTCTCAGAGATTTAACCTGTCAATTTCCACTGTAAGGAAATGGAAGAACACAGGTACAGTTCCTGTTCAGGCCAGAAGTGGCAGGCCAAGAAAAACATCAGAAAGGCAGAGAAGAAGAATGGTGAGATCAGTCAAGGACAATCCTTAGACCACCTCAAGAGAGCTGCAGCATCAACTTGCTGCAGATGGTGTCACTGTGCATCGGTCAACTATACAACGCACTTTGCACAAGGAGAAGGGAGAGTGATGCAAAAGAAGCCATTTCTGCAAGCACGCCACAAACAGAGTCGGCTGAGGTATGGAAAACCACATTTAGAGAAGCCAATTTATTTTTGGAAAAAGGTCCTGTGGACTGATGAAACCAAGATTGAGTTGTTTGGTCATACAAAAAGGCGTTATGCATGGTGGCCAAAAAACAGAGCATTCCAAGAAAAACTCTTGCTACCCACAGTAAAATTTGGTGGAGGTTCCATCATGCTTTGGGGCTGTGTGGCCAATGCCGGCACCGGGAATCTGGTTAAAGTTGAGGGACGCATGGATTCCTCTCAGTATCAGCAGATTCTTGACAATAATGTTCATGAATCAGTGACAAAGTTGAAGTTACGCAGGGGATGGATCTTTCAGCAAGACAATGATCCAAAACACCGCTCCAAATCTACTCAGGCATTCATGCAGAGGAACAATTACACTGTTCTGGAATGGCCATCCCAGTCCCAAAACCTGAATATCATTGAACATCTGTGGGATCATTTGAAGAGGGCTGTCCATGCTCGGCGACCATCAAACTTAACTGAACTGGAATTGTTTTGTAAAGAAGAATAGTCAAAAATACCTTCATCCAGGATCCAGGAACTCATTAAAAGCTACAGGAAGCGACTAGAGGCTGTTATTTTTGCAAAAGATGGATCTACTAAATATTAATGTCACTTTTCTGGTGGGGTACCCATACTTATGCACCTGTCAAATTTTGTTTGAATGCAGATTGCACATTTTCTGTTAGTACAATAAACCTCATTTCAAGGCAGAAACATTACTGTGTCCATCAGTTATTAGATATATGAAACTGAAATAGCTGTTCCTAAAATGTTCCTAAAATAACAATTTTTATAAAACATTAAGCTTAAGATTAATAGGGGTGCCCAAACTTTTTCATATAACTGTATATAGTACTGTGTACTTACAATTGCTAGTTTTGCCTTCCTACCCAGCTAATTCTTCTCCTTTCTCTGTTCTATGTATAAACATTAAGTCTCTTGTCCATGCATTTATCACTCCTGATCCAGCTGTTTCACTCTTCATACCTGCCATTGACTTTTGCAGTGATTTATGACTCATGCAGGGAAAATTGTCATTTTGTTTCTACACAGAGCTTAGAAGGATTCAGCTACTCAGTTTTTAATCATGTGATGTCATAGACCTAATGGAAAAGAGAAGAAATAACTGAGTAGAAAGGCAAAATGAGCAATTGTAAGAACACAGTGCTATATAATCTGATGACTGCAATATATTAAGAGGACAAAACCTTTGATGGGAGAAGTGCTTCATCAGTTGGAATATGAATAAAATATTAATATTTTTTCTACGATTATATTTTTGATATTTGGATTTATAAAGTAGCAATCGCTTATCACAAGAATTTTAGATTGTACACCAAGGTGTCCTGCGAGAATAGAGAGGTAAATTATGACAGGTTTAAAAGTTAAACAATAGGCACATGTCCTCTAGACATATTCCCTTGACTGCACAGCATCATCATGGAAATGGCATTTACCAATGCTATCTGAGTTTATTTTGGGCCAGACACAAATTATGTTTGTCTGACCAGTGAACAATTGTTTATAGCCTTCTTTCAGTCTAATATCTATAGGGACCTTTGGTCTATAGTGTCGGAACACTGCAACATTAGCCTGCCAACCACGAATACATTTACAGATAGTCTGATATTTGTTTTCTGTGGTCAAACGCAGTGAAAAAATACAGTTTTCTTGTTGATTTGTTTTTTGGTACAGTGCATATGCTCAAACATAAAATGCACAACACCAACAGTGTGCTCAGCGCTTCCTGCCACCAGAGTTCAGAAAAATGACTCACCTGTTAAATCCCCCACAGTTCCAACACCCATTGTTCTACAACAGTCTTTGTAAGCAGTAAGGCATGTCATTAAAGGTACCTTCACACATAACGATATTGTTAACGATATCGTTGCTATTTGTGACGTAGCAACGATATCGTTAATGAAATCGTTATGTGTGACAGCGACCAACGATCAGGCCCCTGCTGGGAGATCGTTGGTCGCTGAGGAAAGTCCAGAACTTTATTTCGTCGCTGGACTCCCTGGAGACATCGCTGGATCGGCGTGTGTGACACCGATCCAGCGATGTCTTCACTGGTAACCAGGGTAAACATCGGGTAACTAAGCGCAGGGCCGCGCTTAGTAACCCGATGTTTACCCTGGTTACCATGCTAAAAGTAAAAAAAAACAAACACTACATACTTACCTACCGCTGTCTGTCCTCCAGCGCTGCGCTCTGCACTCCTCCTGTACTGTCTGTGAGCCGGAAAGCAGAGCGGTGACGTCACCGCTCTGCTTTCCGGCTCCCAGACAGTACAAGAGGAGAGCAGAGAAGCAGAGCACAGCGCTGGAGGACAGCCGGCTGTAGGTAAGTATCTAGTGTTTGTTTTTTTTTTACTTTTAGCATGGTAACCAGGGTAAACATCGGGTTACTAAGCGCGGCCCTGCGCTTAGTTACCCGATGTTTACCCTGGTTACCGGCATCGTTGGTCGCTGGAGAGCGGTCTGTGTGACAGCTCTCCAGCGACCAAACAGCGACGCTGCAGCGATCCGGATCGTTGTCGGTATCGCTGCAGCGTCGCTAAATGTGAAGGGGCCTTAAGGCTAGGTTCACATTGCGTTAGTGCAGTCCGTTCAATGCATACGCTAACGGACTGCGCTAATGCAAGTGCCGAAAAAGGATCGCGTTTATGCAATCGCGCTAGCAGTGACGGACCCAAAAACGCTGCAGACTGCGTCCGAGGGTCCATCACAGAATGACGGCACATCACTAATGCATGCCGCTTATGACATGTGTTAGTGATGCGCTACATAATGGCAGTCAATGGGTGCGCTAACGGATCCGTTACATAGCGTTAGTGCCGCTATGTAACGGATGCCATCAGCGGACTGCACTTAACGCAATGTGAACCCAGCCTAATGCTACAATAAAGGGAGCATTGTCACGGGAGCAGCGAGGGATCTAACGTGGCAATTCTTGTCTTCTTGGACTGTTGCCAGTACATGGTGTGGTGTCAGTTGATGTTTTTTGGTTAAGGATGAGGGTTAATGTTGATAAAAATATTGAACCATATCTGAATTTTGGTTCAGAAAAAAATAGAAAAAAAGGGGTCAACTTCATTGTTTATTCTACCATACAGTATATCGTGACAATAGAGAGTATAACTAAAGTGGCATGACTATTATTGATGAGAGAAGGTGGTCAGATAAGGTGTTATCAGGGCATTCTGAGGTGTTATCTGAATATCTCGGTCATGCACAAATAATATGTTCGAGTCCCTGCAGCCACATGTTTTGCGGCTGTTCAACAGCCACAACAAATTTGGAGATTGTCTGTTTGTTAGGCAGTCCCTGCATGTGTTGCAGCTGTCGAACAGCCGCGAGACATGCAGCTGTAGGGACTCGAACATAATATTCGAGCATGCCGAAGATACTCATATAACATCCGGGCATGCTCAGATAACACCTTATCTGACCACGTTCGCTCATCACCAGTGACTATAAAACCATGAACATTTCATGATTCTGCAAATAAGAACTAGATATCCCAACCTGTACCCTTATAATGGGACACCTATTGTCAGATTCACAAGATGATACTTTGGAAAAAGAATATTTCAGTACGATTTGAAATCGATGCACTTTTTATGCAGAAATTAAATAGAGATGTGATCGGTAAGAAGAATATATAAAGCCTTACTGAAGAGGAATGTAATAATTAACCACAAACTAACACACAATGCCTAAGGGATCACCACAGCAACCTCACACTGTGCTATGTTGGAAAATGCTAGCAATGCAAAGGAAGATCATTGGCGTTACCATGGAAACAAGATATATTGGATGTAATACATTGTCAGTAGACTAAAAAGTTCAAGCTCAGCAGAAAACATTGAAAGTACTGGAGGGATTCATTTAGCCAAGAAAACATAATTAATAATTAATTTCCATGTACATGTGAATCGTTCAAGTTTTGTGGATAGAGTCTATGTAACTTATGATACCTCAGGGATTTATTTGTAGCAATCACCAGGATCGTCTGAACACGCTTCTCTTTAGATGAAGAGTTTTAAATTATTGACTGTGGTGCACAAAATAATCCCAGGAGCAGTATCATTCAAGAAAACAACAAACCGTTTTACTTACCTACAGAAACACGCATAAATCTTAATGCAGGGTGATCATTTCTCCAAGGATCGGGGAGATTATGGTTTTCTCAGTGGTCAACAATACACCAAAAAAAATCATTATGATCAATAGGGTTGAGCGACCTTGACCTTTTTAGAGTCGAGTCGTGTTTCGCGAAACCCGACTATCTTAGAAGTCGAGTCGAGTGGAATCGGCCGATTATGGCGAAAAGTCGGGTATCGCCCGAAACACGAAACCCAATGCAAGTCAATGGGGGAGCATAGTCGGCAGTGAGTGGAGGCCAGGAAAACACCTACACTGCCCATTTTAATGGCAAAAACATCCATTCTTGTTACAGAAGCTTGTCAATCGTAATTTAGCTTATAATAATTGGAAGGCATTTGAAATTGGGGGTCATTTGGCTAAAGTTGTGGGGGGTGGGGCTGGTTCAAGTAATTAGTGGGCCCAATAAATCTGGACCACGTCACGGCAGTGGAGCAGGGAGAGGTAAGTATTTCAACTTTGCAAGTGCTGTGATCCTGAGCAAGCAGGGGGGGCCCACTCGTTGGCATTGGCACTGGCACAGGGCCCCTCAAAGTACAGCGGTGTGTTTGCACGGCGGGGGCGCCTCCCACCGGCAGCAACACTTTTGCGTACTATGAGAGGCCCTGTGCCAGTGACGTCGCCAACTAGTATTCCTCCCCCCACCTGATGAAGGAACCTGCACCTTCATCTGCACCTTCCTCTTTGTCCCCGTGTAAGGTGGTATGGTATGCGGGAAGAGGAACCTGACTTTCAGCAGGGTCACAATCTTGCTGTGTAGCGTGCACGGGGAATTTTGCGTTATGGGTCAATGTACCAGCAGACTCATCTATCACTGGCTGGGCAATGGGCAGGATGAGGAGGAAACACAGATATAGGCCCAAAGAATAAAGTTGGCTAAATGCAGTTCAAAATTGGTAACACAGGACTAACCAGGGGGCATTGCAGTGGAGGACAACTGGAATGAGAGGCTGACACAGAGAGTAGGCCCAAATCAGTAAGTAGTCGAAATGCAGTTCAAAATTGGCAACCGTAGTAAACAGGCGGCACAGCTTTGTTCAGTGGAGGAGAACAGCAAGGAGTGGCAGACACCGATAGTAGGCCCCAACCCAACTAGTAGGCCAAATGCAGTCTAACATTAACAACTACTTAACGAGAGCCTGAAAATGGAATTTCAGGACAGGAAACCAGGAGAACAGCAAGGAGTGGCAGACACCGATAGTAGGCCCCAAACCAACTAGTACGCCAAATGCAGTTGTTCCATTTAACCACAATTTAATGAGAGCCTGAAGATAGAAGTTCAGGAAAGGCAACCTGGAGAACACCTTGGAGTGTAACACACCATCTCTCTACACCCCATACCCAATTTGTAGGCCTAATGCAGTGTAGTTTTCAACAACTACTAAACGAGAGTCGGAAGATCAAAGCAATGTGGACGAAACCTGGGGAACACCTTGGAGTGTAACACACCGTCTCTCTACACCCCATACCCAATATGTAGGCCTAATGCAGTGTAGTTTTCTACAACTACTAAACGAGAGTCGGAAGACCGAAGCAATGTGGACGAAACCTGGGGAACACCTTGGAGTGGAACACACCATCTCTCTACACCCCATACCCAATTTGTAGGCCTAATGCAGTGTAGTTTCCAACAACTACTAAACGAGAGCATGAAGATCGAAGCAATGGACAGGAAACCTGGGGAACACCTTGGAGTGGAACACACCATCTCTCTACACCCCATACCCAATTTGTAGGCCTAATGCAGTGTAGTTTCCAACAACTACTAAACGAGAGCATGAAGATCGAAGCAATGGAGAGGAAACCTAGGGAACACCTTGGAGTGGAACACACCATCTCTCTACACCTCATACCCAATTTGTAGGCCTAATGCAGCGTAGTTTCCAACAACTACTAAACGAGAGCCAGAGGATCGAAGCTCAGGAAAGGCAACCTGGAGAACACCTTGGAGTGGAACACACCATCTCTCTACACCCCATACCCAATTTGTAGGCCTAATGCAGCGTAGTTTCCAACAACTACTAAACGAGAGCATGAAGATTGAAGCAATGGAGAGGAAACCTGGGGAACACCTTGGAGTGTAACACACCATCTCTCTACACCCCATACCAAATTTGTAGGCCTAATGCAGTGTAGTTTCCAACAACTACTAAACGAGAGCCGGAAGATCGAAGCTCAGGAAAGGCAACCTGGAGAACACCTTGGAGTGGAACACACCATCTCTCTACACCCCATACCCAATTTGTAGGCCTAATGCAGCGTAGTTTCCAACAACTACTAAACGAGAGCATGAAGAGCGAAGCAATGGAGAGGAAACCTGGGGAACACCTTGGAGTGTAACACACCATCTCTCTACACCCCATACCCAATTTGTAGGCCTAATGCAGTGTAGTTTCCAACAACTACTAAACGAGAGCCGGAAGATCGAAGCTCAGGAAAGGCAACCTGGAGAACACCTTGGAGTGGAACACACCATCTCTCTACACCCCATACCCAATTTGTAGGCCTAATGCAGCGTAGTTTCCAACAACTACTAAACGAGAGCATGAAGATCGAAGCAATGGAGAGGAAACCTGGGGAACACCTTGGAGTGTAACACACCATCTCTCTACACCCCATACCCAATTTGTAGGCCTAATGCAGTGTAGTTTCCAACAACTACTAAACGAGAGCCGGAAGATCGAAGCTCAGGAAAGGCAACCTGGAGAACACCTTGGAGTGGAACACACCATCTCTCTACACCCCATACCCAATTTGTAGGCCTAATGCAGTGTAGTTTCCAACAACTACTAAACGAGAGCATGAAGATCGAAGCATTGGCGAGGAAACCTGGGGAACACCTTGGAGTGGAACACACCATCTCTCTACACCCCATACCCAATTTGTAGGCCTAATGCAGTGTAGTTTCCAACAACTACTAAACGAGAGCATGAAGATCGAAGCATTGGCGAGGAAACCTGGGGAACACCTTGGAGTGGAACACACCATCTCTCTACACCCCATACCCAATTTGTAGGCCTAATGCAGTGTAGTTTCCAACAACTAGTAAACGAGAGCATGAAGATCGAAGCAATGGAGAGGAAACCTGGGGAACACCTTGGAGTGTAACACACCATCTCTCTACACCCCATACCCAATTTGTAGGCCTAATGCAGTGTAGTTTCCAACAACTACTAAACGAGAGCATGAAGATCGAAGCAATGGAGAGGAAACCTGGGGAACACCTTGGAGTGGAACACACCATCTCTCTACACCCCATACCCAATTTGTAGGCCTAATGCAGTGTAGTTTCCAACAACTACTAAACGATAGCATGAAGATCGAAGCATTGGCGAGGAAACCTGGGGAACACCTTGGAGTGGAACACACCATCTCTCTACACCCCATACCCAATTTGTATGCCTAATGCAGTGTAGTTTCCAACAACTACTAAACGAGAGCATTAAGATCGAAGCAATGGCGAGGAAACCTGGGGCACACCTTGGGGAGGCAGACACCGTTAGTAGGCCCTACCAAAGTTGTACCCTCAATGCAGTTTTAAAATTCCTAGAGGCTGAAAACAAGACTATTGACGCTCAGCTTTTTTCAAAGGAACACAGCTGAATTGAGTGGCGCAGACAGACACAGGTAGTAGGACTTAAACCAAAAATGTGGCTCACTGCAGCTTAAAAAAGTTACAGGGGTACACAAGCAGCAGTGCTCTGGGCAGTGGAGGACAATTTCAATAGTGGACCGCAGACAGACTTTGTACGCCTACTATTAAAAAAAGGATGCTCTATGCAATTAAAAATAGGTTCCAGGGGTCCACGGGCAGCAGTGGTGTGGTCAGTGGACGAGTATTGGAAGGAGGGACCGCAGACAGGCGTAGTAGGCCTAACATAACAAAATTAGGCTGTAGACACTGTAAAATTGGTTCTAGGGGCACACGGGCAGCAGTGGTGTGGTCAGCGGAGGAAAATTGGAATTAGGGACTGCAGACAGACTTTGTAGGCTGTCCCCTGTGGACCATGCATCCAACACATTAACCCAGTGCGCCGTAATGGACACGTAACTTTTTGTGGACATGCCTACTGGTCCATGCGTCTCTTGTCAGGTGCACCTTTCTACTGTTTGATTGCCTGAGTGCTATGACAATGCAGACTTTTTCATGCCGCTGGAGGGCTGGGATGGCTTTTCTCGCAAAAGAAATGTCGACTGGGTAGCTTGAACCGTTGCACAGCGTAGTTCATCTGGGCTTTCTAAATATAAAACAAAGAAAAAAAGGAGGCTACATGCACTTTCAGCTGGGTTCCAGGGGTACACGGCCAGCATTGGTCTGGTCAGTGGAGAACTATTGGAAGGAAGGACCGCAGACAGGCTTCGAAGGCCTAACATAATAACAGATGGCTGTAGGCAATTTTAAATTGGTTCCAGGGGTACACGGGCAGCAGTGGTGTGGTCAGTGGAGGCCTAGTGGAAGGAGTGACCGCAAACAGGCATCGAAGGCCTAACATAATAACAGATGGCTATAGGCAATTTTAAATTGGTTCCAGGGGAACACGGGCAGCAGTGGCCTGGTCAGTGTAGTAGTAGTAGAAAGAACGGACCACAGACAGGCTTCGAAGGCCTAACATAAAAAAATTGGGCTGGCTGTCGGCAATTTTAAATTGGTTCCAGGGGTACACGGGCAGCAGTGGTGTGGTCAGTGGAGGCCTAGTGGAAGGAGTGACCGCAGACAGGCATCGAAGGCCTAACATAATAACACATGGCTGTAGGCAATTTTAAATTGGTTCCAGGGGAACACGGGCAGCAGTGGCCTGGTCAGTGTAGTAGTAGTAGAAAGAACGGACCGCAGACAGGCTTCGAAGGCCTAACATAAAAAAATTGGGCTGGCTGTAGGCAATTTTAAATTGGTTCCAGGGGTACACGGGCAGCAGTGGTGTGGTCAGTGGAGGCCTAGTGGAAGGAGTGACCGCAGACAGGCATCGAAGGCCTAACATAATAACACATGGCTGTAGGCAATTTTAAATTGGTTCCAGGGGAACACGGGCAGCAGTGGCCTGGTCAGTGTAGTAGTAGTAGAAAGAACGGACCGCAGACAGGCATCGAAGGCCTAAAATAAAAAAATTGGGCTGGCTGTAGGCAATTTTAAATTGGTTCCAGGGGTACACGGGCAGCAGTGGTGTGGTCAGTGGAGGCCTAGTGGAAGGAGTGACCGCAAACAGGCATCGAAGGCCTAACATAATAACAGATGGCTGTAGGCAATTTTAAATTGGTTCCAGGGGAACACGGGCAGCAGTGGCCTGGTCAGTGTAGTAGTAGTAGAAAGAACAGACCGCAGACAGGCTTCGAAGGCCTAACATAATAAAATTGGGCTGGCTGTCGGCAATTTTAAATTGGTTCCAGGGGTACACGGGCAGCAGTGGTGTGGTCAGTGGAGGCCTAGTGGAAGGAGTGACCGCAAACAGGCATCGAAGGCCTAACATAATAACAGATGGCTGTAGGCAATTTTAAATTGGTTCCAGGGGAACACGGGCAGCAGTGGCCTGGTCAGTGTAGTAGTAGTAGAAAGAACAGACCGCAGACAGGCTTCGAAGGCCTAACATAATAAAATTGGGCTGGCTGTCGGCAATTTTAAATTGGTTCCAGGGGTACACGGGCAGCAATGGTGTGGTCAGTGGAGGCCTAGTGGAAGGAGGGACCGCAGACAGGCTTCGAAGGCCTAACATAAAAAAATAGGGCTGTTGGCAATTTAAAATTGGTTCCAGTGGTACAAGGGCAGCAGTACAATGGTCAGTGGAGGCCTAGTGGAAGGAGGGACCGCAGACAGGCTTCGAAGGCCTAACATAAAAAAATAGGGCTGTTGGCAATTTAAAATTGGTTCCAGGGGTACAAGGGCAGCAGTACAATGGTCAGTGGAGGCCTAGTGGAAGGAGGGACCGCAGACAGGCTTCGAAGGCCTAACATAAAAAAATAGGGCTGTTGGCAATTTAAAATTGGTTCCAGTGGTACAAGGGCAGCAGTACAATGGTCAGTGGAGGCCTAGTGGAAGGAGGGACCGCAGACAGGCTTCGAAGGCCTAACATAAAAAAATAGGGCTGTTGGCAATTTAAAATTGGTTCCAGTGGTACAAGGGCAGCAGTACAATGGTCAGTGGAGGCCTAGTGGAAGGAGGGACCGCAGACAGGCTTCGAAGGCCTAACATAAAAAAATAGGGCTGTTGGCAATTTAAAATTGGTTCCAGGGGTACACGGGCAGCAGAACAATGGTCAGTGGAGGCCTAGTGGAAGGAGGGACCGCAGACAGGCTTCGAAGGCCTAACATAACAAAAATGTCAATACAATGGTATTGTCAGTGCCAGGCATTGAAGGATGTCAGCGCATAAACTAAACATTGGTGGAGCTGTGAGAGATAATTTTGCAAGTGGTAGAGCACTGTTTGAGCTGGGGGGGAACTGTCTTGTGGCCGGCAGTACAGGCCCAGGGCCCCTCATATTACAACGGTGTGTCTGACGTTGGGTGCACACCACCACCGCCAGAGACACTTTATTGTACTATGAGGGACCCAGTGGCAGTGCCGTCGACCAAAAGCGGGCACACCCACCTCTTCAGACAAACAGCACTCTCACGGGTGCTGGCGCCAAGTGGCGATACCACGGCCCCGTGTGGGGAGTTTGGCCATTTAGTGAGGTGTAAACATGTCGTATGCTGGACAATCAGGTGCAGAAAATTACGAGATTGGAAAAGTCATTCAGAATAGTCCACAGGCAAGACCTTTTCATAGGAAAGCTAGGTGTCAGCCGGGCAAGGTGGGGCAAAAGATTTCAAAATCCAGTTGTGGTTCATTTTAATGAAGGTTAGATCATCTACATTTTGGGTAGCCAGACGAGTCCTTTTTTCTGTTAGTATTGAACCTGCAGCACTGAATACTCTTTCTGATAGGACACTAGCTGCCGGGCAAGCAAGCTCCTGCAATGCATATTCTGCCAATTCTGGCCAGGTGTCTAATTTGGATGCCCAGTAATCAAATGGGAATGACGGTTGAGGGAGAACGTCGATAAGGGATGAAAAATAGTTTGTAACCATACTGGACAAATGTTGTCTCCTGTCACTTTGAATTGATGCTGCAGTACCTGTCCTGTCTGCGGTCATAGCAAAATCACTCCACAACCTGGTCAGAAAACCCCTCTGGCCAACGCCACTTCTGATTTCTGCCCCTCTAACACCTCTGGTCTGCTGGCCCCTGCAGCTCGTGTGAGAACGATCACGGGCGCTGTGTGCAGGGAATGCCAGAAGCAAACCGTCAACAAGAATTGATTGTTTGGTTGCTAATATTATTTCCAAGTTGTCATGTGGCATTATATTTTGCAATTTGCCTTTATAGCGAGGATCAAGGAGGCAGGCCAACCAATAATCGTCATCGTTCATCATTTTAGTAATGCGTGTGTCTCTTTTGAGGATACGTAAGGCATAATCCGCCATGTGGGCCAAAGTTCCAGTTCTCAAATCTGCGGTTGTGCTTGGTTGAGGGGCAGTTTCAGGCAAATCCACGTCACTTGTGTCCCTCCAAAAACCAGAACCCGGCCTTGCCGCGCCAACAATTTCCAGTGACCCCGGAAAAGCTTCCTCATTAAAAATATAATCATCCCCATCATCCTCCTTGTCCTCCTCCTCCTCTTCGCCCGCTACCTCGTCCTGTACACTGCCCTGGCCAGACAATGGCTGACTGTCATCAAGGCTTTCCTCTTCCTCAGCTGCAGACGCCTGATCCTTTATGTGCGTCAAACTTTGCATCAGCAGACGCATTAGGGGGATGCTCATGCTTATTATGGCGTTGTCTGCAGTAACCAGCCGTGTGCATTCCTCAAAACACTGAAGGACTTGACACATGTCTTGAATCTTCGACCACTACACACCTGACAACTCCATGTCTGCCATCCTACTGCCTGCCCGTGTATGTGTATCCTCCCACAAAAACATAACAGCCCGCCTCTGTTCGCACAGTCTCTGAAGCATGTGCAGTGTTGAGTTCCACCTTGTTGCAACGTCTATGATTAGGCGATGCTGGGGAAGGTTCAAAGAACACTGATAGGTCTGCATACGGTTGGAGTGTACGGGCGAACGGCGGATATGTGAGCAAAGTCCACGCACTTTGAGGAGCAGGTCGGATAACCCCGGATAACTTTTCAGGAAGCACTGCACCACCAGGTTTAAGGTGTGAGCCAGGCAAGGAATGTGTTTCAGTTGGGAAAGGGAGATGGCAGCCATGAAATTCCTTCCGTTATCACTCACTACCTTGCCTGCCTCAAGATCTACAGTGCCCAGCCACGACTGCATTTCTTTCTGCAAGAACTCGGACAGAACTTCCGCGGTGTGTCTGTTGTCGCCCAAACACTTCATAGCCAATACAGCCTGCTGACGTTTGCCAGTAGCTGCCCCATAATGGGAGACCTGGTGTGCAACAGTGGCAGCTGCGGATGGAGTGGTTGTGCGACTGCGGTCTGTGGACGAGCTCTCGCTTCTGCAGGAGGACGAGGAGGAGGAGGAGGGGGTGCGAACGGCTACAGCCAACTGTTTCCTAGACCGTGGGCTAGGCAGAACTGTCCCAAACTTGCTGTCCCCTGTGGACCCTGCATCCACAACATTCACCCAGTGTGTCGTGATGGACACGTAACGTCCCTGGCCATGCCTACTGGTCCATGCATCTGTTGTCAGGTGCACCTTTGTGCTCACAGATTGCCTGAGTGCATGGACGATGCGCTCTTTAACATGCTGGTGGAGGGCTGGGATGGCTTTTCTGGAAAAAAGTGTCGACTGGGTAGCTCGTAGCATGGTACAGCGTAGTCCATCAGGGCTTTGAAAGCTTCGCTTTCAACTAACCGGTAGGGCATCATCTCTAACGAGATTAGTCTAGCTATGTGGGCGTTCAAACCCTGTGTACGCGGATGCGAGGCTAAGTACTTCCTTTTTCTAACCATAGTCTCATGTAGGGTGAGCTGGACTGGAGAGCTGGAGATTGTGGAACTAGCGGGGGTGCCGGTGGACATGGCAGACTGAGAGACGGTGGGAGATGGTATTGTTGCCGCCGGTGCCCTACATGCAGTGTTTCCTACTATGAAACTGGTGATTCCCTGACCCTGACTGCTTTGGCCTGGCAAAGAAACCTGCACAGATACTGCAGGTGGTGCGGAAAATGGTGGCCCTACACTGCCGGAAGGGATGTTGCGTTGATGACTAGCTTCATTGGCCGAGGGTGCTACAACCTTAAGGGACGTTTGGTAGTTAGTCCAAGCTTGCAAATGCATGGTGGTTAAATGTCTATGCATGCAACTTGTATTGAGACTTTTCAGATTCTGCCCTCTGCTTAAGGTAGTTGAACATTTTTGACAGATGACTTTGCGCTGATCAATTGGATGTTGTTTAAAAAAATGCCAGACTGCACTCTTTCTAGCATCGGATACCTTTTCAGGCATTGCAGACTGAGCTTTAACCGGATGGCCACGCTGTCCTTCAACAGGTTTTGGCTTTGCCACGCGTTTTGGGCAAGATACGGGCCCGGCAGATGGAACCTGTTGCGGTGTTGATGCCTGCTGCGGCCCCTCCTCCTCCGCTTCAGAACAGCTGCCGCCTGCACCCTGTTCCCCCAATGGCTGCCAATCGGGGTCAAGAACTGGGTCATCTATTACCTCTTCTTGTAGCTCGTGTGCAACTTCGTCTGTGTCACCGTGTCGGTCGGTGGTATAGCGTTCGTGATGGGGCAACATAGTCTCATCAGGGTCTGATTCTTGATCATTACCCTGCGAGGGCAATGTTGTGGTCTGAGTCAAAGGACCAGCATAGTAGTCTGGCTGTGGCTGTGCATCAGTGCACTCTATGTCAGATTCAACTTGTAATGGGCATGGACTGTTAACTGCTTCATTTTCTAAGCCAGGGACGGTATGTGTAAAGAGCTCCATGGAGTAACCCATTGTGTCGCCTGCTGCATTCTTCTCTGTTGTTGTTTTTGCTGAAGAGGACAAGGAAGCGACTTGTCCCTGACCGTGAACATCCACAAACGACGCGCTGCTTTTACATTTACCAGTTTCACGAGAGGAGGCAAAAGAGCTAGAGGCTGAGTCAGCAAGATAAGTCAAAACTTGCTCTTGCTGCTCCGGCTTTAAAAGCGGTTTTCCTACTCCCAGAAAAGGGAGCGTTCGAGGCCTTGTGTAGCCAGACGACGAACCTGGCTCCACAGCTCCAGACTTAGGTGCAATATTTTTTTTCCCACGACCACCTGATGCTCCACCACTACCACTGCCCTCATTACCAGCTGACAATGAACGCCCCCGGCCACGACCTCTTCCACCAGACTTCCTCATTGTTTTAAAAATGTAACCAAACTAACGGTATTTGTTGCTGTCACACAACTTACACGGTGAGCTATAACTTCAGTATGATTTAGCTACCCCTTTACAGGTGGGTGAGACCACAACGAAAATCAGGCACAATGTTACACACTCTGTTTTTGGTGGCACCAAATGAGAGAGATGCCACACACGCAGGACTGTCACTGAGGCACAAATGTTAATATTAATCTCCCACTGTTTTTTTTTATTTTTTATTTTTTTTTTTAGGGAGACTTTAGAAACAAAATAAAATGATTTTCTCAGGAAGAATTTAGAAACCAAATAACATAAAATGATTTTTCCAATGACAATTTAGAAACCAAAAAAAAAAAAAAAGGCTTTCTATGCCCCACTGAGTGAGAGATGCCACACACAGGAGTCAGGAGTGGCACACAAGCCCAGAGGCCAATATTTTTCTCCCAATGATTGATGTAGTGATTTTTTCAGGTAAATTTTGGAACCCAAATCAAGCAAAAAAAATAATAGGCTTTCTATGGCCCACAATTGGAGAGAGAGAGAGAGATGGCACACCCAGGAGTCAAAACTGGCACACAAGCAGAAAGGGCAATATTAATCTCCCACTGATTTGTTTTTGTTTGTTTTTTTCAGGGAGACTTTAGAAAAAAAAATAATAGAATAAAATGATTTTTTCAGGAAGAATTTAGAAACCAAATAAAATAAAATGATTTCTTCAGGGAGAATTTAGAAAACAAATAAAACAAAAAATAGGCTTTCTATGGCCCACTGAGTGAGAGATGACGCACACAGGAGTCAGGAGGGGCACACAAGCCCAGAGGCCAATATTTATCTCCCACTGATTGATTTAGTGATTTTTTCAGGTAGATTTTGGAACCCAAATCAAGCAAAAAAAATAATAGGCTTTCTATGGCCCACAATTGGAGAGAGAGAGAGAGATGGCACACCCAGGAGTCAAAACTGGCACACAAGCAGAAAGGGCAATATTAATCTCCCACTGATTTGTTTTTGTTTGTTTTTTTCAGGGAGACTTTAGAAAAAAAAATAATTAAAAAAAATGATGTTTTCAGGAAGAATTTAGAAACCAAATAAAATAAAATTATTTTTTCAGGGAGAATTTAGAAAACAAATAAAACAAAAAATAGGCTTTCTATGGCCCACTGAGTGAGAGATGACGCACACAGGAGTCAGGAGTGGCACACAAGCCCAGAGGCCAATATTGTTCTCCCAATGATTGATGTAGTGATTTTTTCAGGTAGATTTTGGAACCCAAATCAAGCTAAAAAAATAATAGGCTTTCTATGGCCCACAATTGGAGAGATAGAGAGAGATGGCACACCCAGGAGTCAAGACTGGCACACAAGCAGAAAGGGCAATATTAATCTCCCACTGATTTTTTTTTTTTTTCAGGGAGACTTTAGAAAAAAAAAATAATAGAATAAAATGATTTTTTCAGGAAGAATTTAGAAACCAAATAAAATAAAATGATTTTTTCAGGGAGAATTTAGAAAACAAATAAAACAAAAAATAAGCTTTCTATGGCCCACTGAGTTAGAGATGACGCACACAGGAGTCAGGAGTGGCACACAAGCCCAGAGGCCAATATTGTTCTCCCAATGATTGATGTAGTGATTTTTTCAGGTAGATTTTGAACCCAAATCAAGCTAAAAAAATAATAGGCTTTCTATGGCCCACAATTGGAGAGAGAGAGAGAGAGATGGCACACCCAGGAGTCAAGACTGGCACACAAGCAGAAAGGGCAATATTAATCTCCCACTGATTTTTTTTTTTTTTCAGGGAGATTTTAGAAAAAAAAAATAATAGAATAAAATTATTTTTTCAGGAAGAATTTAGAAACCAAATAAAATAAAATGATTTCTTCAGGGAGAATTTAGAAAACAAATAAAACAAAAAATAGGCTTTCTATGGCCAACTGACTGAGAGATGGCACACACAGGAGTCAGGAGTGGCATACAACGCCAGAGGGCAATATTAATCTCCCACTTTTTTTTTTTTTTTTTCAGGGAAAGTTTATAAACCCAATAAAAAAAATTATAAATAGGCTTTCTATGGCCCACTATCTGAGAGAGAGAGATGGCACGCTTAGGACTGGCACACAAGCCCAAAGGCCAATATTAATCTCCCTTTTTTTTTTCAGGGAGAATTTATAAAACCAAAAAAAATAAATAAATAGGCTTTCTATGGCCCACTATTTGTGAGAGAGATGGCACGCTCAGGACTGGCACACAAGCCCAGAGGCCAATATTAATCTCCCACTTTTTTTTTTTTTTTTCAGGGAAAATTTATAAACCCAATAAAAAAAATAATAAATAGGCTTTCTATGGCCCACTATCTGAGAGAGAGAGATGGCACGCTTAGGACTGGCACACAAGCCCAAAGGCCAATATTAATCTCCCTTTTTTTTTCAGGGAGAATTTATAAAACAAAAAAAAATAAAAATAAATAGGCTTTCTATGGCCCACTATTTGTGAGAGAGATGGCACGCTTAGGACTGGCACACAAGCCCAAAGGCAAATATTAATCTCCCACTGATTGATTTATTGATTTTTTCAGGTACAATTTAGAACCCAAATAAAGCAAAAAAAAAAAAGGCTTTCTATGGCCCACTGAGTGAGTGATGATGCACACAGGAGTCAGGAGTGGCACACAAGCCCTGAGGCCAATATTTTTCTCCCACTGATTGATGTAGTGATTTTTTCAGGTAGATTTTGGAACCCAAATCAAGCAAAAAAATAAATAGGCTTTCTGTGGCCCACTGACTGAGAGATGGCACACACAGGAGTCAGGAGTGGCACACAAGCCCTGAGGCCAATATTTTTCTCCCACTGATTGATGTAGTGATTTTTTCAGGTAGATTTTAGAACCCAAATCAAGCAAAAAAAATAAATAGGCTTTCTATGGCCCACTGAGTGAGAGATGGCACAGACAGGGATGGCACTCTAGCAGAAATGCCAATCTTAATCTCCCAAAAAAAAAAAAAAAAAAGGAACTGTCCTTCAATTACTATCTCCCTGCAGTAATCTCAGCCAGGTATGGCAGGCAGCAATAAGGAGTGGACTGATGCACAGATTAAATAAAAAAGTGTGGACAAACAAACAAGATAGCTGTGCAGAAAGGAAGGAACAAGAGGATTTGTGCTTTGAAAAAAGCAGTTGGTTTGCACAGCGGCGTACACACAGCAATGCAGCTATCAGGGAGCCTTCTAGGGCAGCCCAATGAGCTACAGCGCTGAGGGGAAAAAAAAAAAAAATGTAGCTTCCACTGTCCCTGCACACCGAAGGTGGTGTTGGACAGTGCAAATCGCTACAGCACAAGCGGTTTGGTGGTTAATGGACCCTGCCTAGCGCTATCCCTGCTTCTGACGAAGCGGCAGCAACCTCTCCCTAAGCTCAGATCAGCAGCAGTAACATGGCGGTCGGCGGGAACGCCCCTTTATAGCCCCTGTGACGCCGCAGACAGCAAGCCAATCACTGCAATGCCCTTCTCTAAGATGGTGGGGACCAGGACCTATGTCATCACGCTGCCCACACTCTGCGTTTACCTTCATTGGCTGAGAAATGGTGCTTTTCGCGTCATTGAAACGCGACTTTGGCGCGAAAGTCGCGTACCGCATGGCCGACCCCGCACAGGGGTCGGATCGGGTTTCATGAAACCCGACTTTGCCAAAAGTCGGCGACTTTTGAAAATGAACGACCCGTTTCGCTCAACCCTAATGATCAATTTTGATATTTGCACTTTGAAAATTTACAGATAGATTTGAGTTTATTATCGTGTGTTCAAATTTTTGTCCTACAGAAATAACATTGTGCACCTGTCATGAATTCTTACATTTACAGAATTAATACTATTTAAGAAAATAATAAAAGCCACAATGAAATCAGACTCCAATATGCTTCTCCCTGCATTACTTTTTTAGCATCCTGTGGGGATTTTGTTTTTTTCAATGTCAAACTAAAAATAACAGCATGCACATGAAACAAGGTGTTAGGTGTCGAGTTCCCGCCTCTGCACAGGGGGAATCTCGAACCATCTCTGCTGCGGTCTCCCATTCTTCTCCAGCCGCAGTGGAGTCTGCTCAGCGGAGATGTCGGTAAAAGCGTCTTGCTCAGTCTCACTCTGTGCATAGGGTTACTGCTGCTTTTCCTGCCTCTGCCATTGAAGCCAGTGCTGGGCAGCGGCGAGCAGACGCTTTTGGGACTAAGTCCTGCCTTTCCCCTTCTGAGCATGCCCAGGGCAATATCTCCTGTTGGAGATCGAGGGTCACATGCTCAGATACTGCAGCAGATCCCATTGGTCCTCCAGGAAGGTCCTGAAGGTGCTCAACTTCTGTGGCAGCCTCTCATTGGTCCTTCTGGGAAGGTCATGTACATGCTGCAGCTACATAAGGTTCGCATGACCGCACAGCCATACGCTAGTATACAATTGTAATCGTGTGTGTGTTGATAAGTGCAAGTCGTTCTTTAAAAAAAACATCCCTTGTGTATGACTGTTCGCGTAAGGTGCACGGCTGCAATCTAGCGCCCGGCTGAACTCACAGCATTAACACACGAAACAGCGCCTACTGCTGTGACCGCCAGTATGGCGACATGCGCCATTATAGCGCTTCTTTAACCCAAGTCTGGGTGGTTAGTGGCGTCCGCCAGTACGGCACAGTTCACTTTCTCGTGCTAATTAATTATTAGTTTTGTTACGTGCGGTACTGCGGCCCTGTGACGCAACAGGGTTCGCTTCCTTCACACAGGGTGAAGTTAACCCGTGTGTGTATTCAAATTGTACCGCCATATAGTCCGTCATTACTTGGCAGCAGGTTCCATCTCTGCACGGTGGACCCCGGGCTGTGAACGCACCTTATTCTATCTTATTGTTTGGTGCGTTCCGCTAGCCCAAACATTATACTAGCGCCATGGTCTGGCTAGTAATGACGGACAAACAGCAATCCTTGCGGTACATCCAGCAGCTGGAGGGTAGGTTGGCAGCTCTCAAGCGCACAACCTCAGCTGTGGATGTAACCGCAGTTGCTGTTCAGGCTGCTAGCATGGTTGCAGCCACCTTGTCCACTGCCACCCGTGTACCGACTCTATCTCGCCTCCCGCTGCCAGAAAAATTTTCTGGTGATAGTAAGTCCTGTAGGGGTTTCGTGAGTCAGTCCTCTATACATCTCGAGCTTCTGGCCTCTCATTTCACTACAGAGCGGGCCAAGGTGGGATTTATTGTGTCTCTCCTGTCAGACAGGGCGTTAGAGTGGGCTACGCCGCTGTGGGAGCATAGCGATCATGTGGTGCAGAGTGCTTTAATGTTCCTTAGCACTCTGAAACAGGTCTTTTTAGGACCTCGTGTCACCCATGATACGGCGCTCCAACTGTTGGCATTGACTCAGGGCTCGCCCTTGGTCAGCCATTTTGCCGTCCACTTCCGCACCCTAGCATCTGAGCTGGAGTGGTCGGATAAAGCCCTAATTCCGATATTTTGGAGGGGGCTGGCTGACCACGTGAAGGACGCCCTGGCCACTAGGGAGATTCCCGCCACACTGGAGGAGTTAATAGCAGTGTTCACTCGTATTGACCTCCGTTTTCACGAGCGGAGGTTAGAGCGAGCCTAGTGTAGGCAGAGGTTTTGGCTGGCTCGCACCTTCGCCAAACCTTTGGAATCTCCAGTTCAGGCCCCTGAGTCACATGAGGCCATGGAAGTGTCACGTGCGGATCTAAGTCCCGGATCACTCGTGCACTCCAGGTTTGTTATGTTTGCTAGCAGTCAGGACATCTTGCCACCAGATGTTCACAGCGGTCGAGGAAACATCAGCGTCTAGTGGTAGTAGGTGGAGGTACACTAGACACGGCGATGTTTGCCTCAAAATTGTTGTTTAAGGGGACAATAACAATAGGCTCATTCACTTACTCGGTAGAGCTCTGCGTGGATTCTGGGGCGGAGGGCAATTTTATTTCTTCTGCCTTCGCCCAACGTCACGCAATACCCCTGGTTATGTTAGCTCAACCAGTAACGGTACGAGTGGTGAATGGGTCGACACTGCCCGCACAGATAACACACCAGACCATCCCTTTTACTCTGTCCATGTCACATCCCATCAGGAGATTATATCTCTGCTCGTCATTCCTGAGGGAATTGATGAGGTCCTGTTGGGGATACCTTGGCTACGGTACCACTCTCCTCATGTCGAGTGGTCCTCAGGCAGAATTCTGGGATGGGGTGAATCTTGTGGGGGTAGGTGTCAGAGGGAGTGCGTTCAGGTTGCTACTACAGAGGTACCCGCAGATCTATCATCTCCCCCCAAGCAATATTGGTCCTATGCGGACATGTTCTCCAAAAAGGTGGCGGAGACCCTTCCGCCCCATCGCCCCTATGACTGTCCTATTGATCTCTTGCCTGGTGCAGAGCCTCCCCGGGGTCGAGTCTATCCGTTATCTCTCCCGGAGACAGAGGCAATGTCTCAGTACATTCAAGAGAATCTGGCAAGAGGGTTCATCAGGAAGTCAGTGTCACCTGCTGGGGCAGGGTTCTTTTTCATGCAGAAGAAGAATGGGGAACTACGTCCATGCATAGATTATAGGGGTCTTAATGACATCACCGTTAAGAATAAGTATCCTTTGCCCCTGATATCTGAGCTTTTTGATAGGCTACGGGGTGCTTACAACCTGATTCGCATTCGTGAGGGGGATGAATGGAAGACGGCTTTTAACACCAGGGATGGGCACTATGAATATCTGGTGATGCCCTTCGGGCTCTGTAATGCCCCAGCCGTTTTCCAAGACTTTGTAAATTACATCTTCTGGGATATGCTATCCACCTCGGTCGTAGTTTATCTGGATGATATTCTCATTTACTCTCCAGATATAGACTCCCACCGGAGAGATGTTTGCAAGGTCTTCGACCTCCTACGGGCTAACTTCCTCTATGCCAAGTTGGAGAAGTGTGTGTTTGAGTAGGAGTCCTTGCCTTTCCTTGGCTATATCATCTCAACCCAGGGATTGGCTATGGATCCTGCCAAGCTACAGGCTGTGATGGACTGGCAGGAACCCCATTCTCTCAAAGTGGTGCAGCGCTTTATGGGGTTCATTAATTACTAACTATCGCCAGTTAATTCCCCTCTTCTCAACTTTGGTAGCTCCCTTGGTTGCCGTCACCAAGAAGGGGGCAAATCCCAAGTTGTGGTCGGAGGAGGTCTCCAAGGCCTTTCTCTTGATTAAGTCACACTTCGCTAGCGCTCCCATCCTGCATCGCCTCGATGTAGATAGACCATTTATTATGGACGTGGATGCCTCATCCGTTGGTGCTGGAGCAGTCCTCTCCCGAAAGGATGCTCAAGGTCGGAAGCATCCTTGCTTCTTCTTCTCTAAGACCTTTTCAACAGCGGAGAGGAATTATTCCATCGGGGACAGGGAGTTGCTAGCTATGAAGTTGGCTTTCTCAGGGAGGAGACATCTTCTGGAGGGAGCTCGCTTTCCCTTCCAGGTGTTCACAGACCACAAGAACTTGGTGTATTTACAGACAGCCCAGCGGTTAAACTCTAGTCAGGCTAGATGGTCCCTGTTCTTCTCCCGGTTCCATTTCACCCTCCATTTTTTTTTCGGGGAGAAGAACGTTCGTGCCAACGCTCTCTCTTGCTCTGTAGTATCATCATCATCATCAGAGGAGCCTCGGCTTATTGTCCCTTCAGAGAGCCTGAGAACGGTGGCTCTGGTTTCACTAGAGTCTGTGCCCCCAGGCAAGACTTTCGTTCCATCTAATTTGCGACTGGAGGTTCTCTCTTGGGCTCACTCGTCCATGGTGGGTGGACACTTTGGGACCAAGAGGACATCTGAGCTCTTGGCGAGGACGTACTGGTGGCCGCATATGGCTCGTGATGTCACAGACTATGCTCGGGCATGTGTCTCCTCCGCCAACAACAAGTCTCCTCGGCAACGGCCAGCTGGGTTGCTTTACCCCATGCCGGTGGCGGACAGGCCCTGGGAGATGGTCGGGATGGATTTTGTGGTGGGCTTACCCAAGCCTCGTAACTGCACCATTATCTGGGTGATCACCGACCATTTTTCCAAAATGGTGCACTTGGTGCCTCTTCCACGGCTACCTTCTGCACGGGCTCTGGCTGTGTTGTTTATCAAACATATCTTTCGCCTACACGGTATGCCAGACAAAATTGTTAGTGACCGGGGTCCCCAGTTTGCATCTCGATTCTGGAGAGAGCTTTGTCGTCTACTCAGTATTGAGTTGAATCTCTCTTCGGCATTCGAGACGAATGGGTTGGTAGAGAGGGCCAAACAGACCCTGGTCACATATTTGCGACATTTTGTTTCTGCCAGGCAGGACGACTGGGCATCCTTGCTACCGTGGGCAGAGTTTGCGCTTAACAACGCCGTAACCGACTCCACCGGTCAGACTCCGTTCCTCCTAAATTACGGCCAGCATCCGCATGTCCCTGTGCCCATGCCCGTATCTTCCGCTGACTCCAGGGTGGCAGACTGGGCTGTGGAGGCACGGGACATTTGGGACCGCACTCAGGATGCCATTCGGGCCTCCAAGGAGAGAATGAGGTCCTCCGCCGATGCTCATCGGCGCCCCGCTCCGACCTTTGCTCCTGGCTACTTAGTGTGGCTCTCCGCCCGTAACATCAGGCTGCGTGTTGAGTCCACTAAGTTTGCACCTCGCTACTTGGGTCCCTTCAAGGTCCTCGAACAGGTTAACCCTGTGGTCTATCGTCTGGCCCTTCCTCCACGCTTGGGTATCACCGACACCTTTCATGTGTCCCTCTTGAAACCCGTATACATGTCCCGGTTTTCCGTGTTATCTGCCAGAACATCGGGTTAGTCTACGGACGATTACGAGGTGAACGTTATTTTGGGGTGCAAGGTGGTACGTGGCAAAAAGTTCTATTTGGTGGATTGGAAGGGTTATGGCCCAGAGGACAGGTCCTGGGAGCCTGCTGAACACATTCGAGTTCCACAGCTCATTGCTGCCTTCAAGCGTAACGAGGTCCAAGGAGGGGGGGCCTGGGGGGGGTAATGTTAGGTGTCGAGTTCCCGCCTCTGCACATGGGGAATCTCGAACCATCTCTGCTGCGGTCTCCCATTCTTCTCCAGCTGCAGTGGAGTCTGCTCAGCAGAGACGTCCGTCCCAGCATCTTGCTCAGTCTCACTCTGTGCATAGGGTTACTGCTGCGTTTCCTGCTTCTGCCATTGAAGCCAGTGCTGGGCAGCGGCAAGCAGATGCTTTTTGGACTAATTCCTGCTTTTCCCCTTCTGAGCATGACCAGGGCAAGATCTCCCGTTGGAGATCGAGAGTCACATGCTCAGATACTGCAGCAGATCCCATTGGTCCTCCAGGAAGGTCCTGAAGGTGCTCAACTTCTGTGGCAGCCTCTCATTGGTCCTTCTGGGAAGGTCATGTACATGCTGCAGCTATGTAAGGTTCGCATGACCGCACGGCCATGCGCTAGTATACAATTGTAATCGTGTGTGTTGATGAGTGCAAGTCGTTCCTTAAAAAACCCATCTCTTGTGTATGACTGTTCGCGTAAGGTGTATGGCAATCTAGCGCCCGGCTGAACTCACAGCGTTAACACACGAAACAGCGGCTACTGCTGTGACCGCCAGTACGGCGCCACGCGCCATTAGAGCGGTTCTTTAACCCAAGTCTGGGTGGTTAGTGGCATCCGCCAGTACGGCACAGTTCGCATTCTCGTGCTAATTAATTATTAGTGTTGTTACGTGCGGTACTGCGGCCCTGTGATGCAACAGGGTTCGCTTCCTTCACACAGGGTGAAGTTAACCCGTGTGTGTATTCACATTGTACCGCCACATAGTCCGTCATTACTTGGCAGCAGGTTCCGTCTCTGCACGGTGGACCCCGCGCTGCGAACGCACCTTATTCTATCTTATTGTTTGGTGCGTTCCGCTAGCCCTAACACAAGGTAATCCACTCATAAAGAGGTAATACATTACTAAAGTATGTTCACACTTCCAAATATGATCCATTTGTAACTCATCCAGTTCAATGTAAATCAGGAAAGGAACAAAAATAGATACAAAATGAAAAGAATAGTTTTTGAAGGATCTGTTTGAGAGATCATTTTAAAAGTGAAAACTTTTATATTTTGGGCACTGTGGATTGCTTAAAAATGTTAAATGAAAAAGAATAAGAATGATCAGTAAAAATACATTTTTCCTGAATTTGGAACAAAAAAATGTGTTCATTTCATCTGCAATCTGTTTTTTGGGGGATCAACAGAAATAAAATATCACATTTTATATTGCACAAAATACAGTTGAAACCAGAACTTTACAGTGGGGGAAATAACTATATGATCCCTTGCTGATTTTGTAAGTTTGCCCAATGACAAAGACATGAACAGTCTATAATTTTAAGGGTAGGTTAATTTTAACATTGACAGATAGAATATCAAAAATAAAATCCAGAAAATCACATTGTATAAATTATATAATTGTATCTGCATCTTTCAGTGAGAAATACGCATTTTATTCCTCTGGCAAACACTCTTGCACTTTTTTCACCCTCGCAGGGTCATTTATATACAGTTGGGTCGATATATATTTGGACAGCGACAACATTTTTCTAATTTACAATTTGCATCTGAATTGTTTTGTTTAAAATCCATTGTGTTAACCCCTTTACCCCCAAGGGTGGTTTGCACGTTAATGACCAGGCCAATTTTTACAATTCTGACCACTGTCCCTTTATGAGGTTATAACTCTGAAACGCTTCAACGGATCCTGGTGATTCTGACACTGTTTTCTCGTGACATATTGTACTTCATGATAGTGGTAAAATTTCTTTGATAGTACCTGCGTTTATTTGTGAAAAAAACGGAAATTTGGCGAAAATTTTGAAAATTTCGCAATTTTCAAACTTTGAATTTTTATGCAATTAAATCACAGAGATATGTCACACAAAATACTTAATAAGTAACATTTACCACATGTCTCCTTTACATCAGCATAATTTTGGAACCAATTTTTTTTTTGTTAGGGAGTTATAAGGGTTAAAAGTTGACCAGCAATTTCTCATTTTTACAACACCATTTTTTTTTAGGGACCACGTCTCATTTGAAGTCATTTTGAGGGGTCTATATGATAGAAAATGCCCAAGTGTGACACCATTCTAAAAACTGCACCCCTCAAGGTGCTCAAAACCACATTCAAGAAGTTTATTAACCCTTCAGGTGTTTAATAGGAATTTTTGGAATGTTTAAATAAAAATGAACATTTAACTTTTTTACACAAAAAATTTACTTCAGCTCCAATTTGTTTTATTTTACCAAGGGTAACAGGAGAAATTGGACCCAAAAAGTTGTTGTCCAATTTGTCCTGAGTACGCTGATACCCCATATGTGGCAGTAAACCACTGTTTGGGCGCATGGGAGAGCTCGGAAGGGAAGGAGCGCTATTTGACTTTTCAATGCAAAATTGACAGGAATTGAGATGGGACGCCATGTTGCGTTTGGAGAGCCACTGATGTGCCTAAACATTGAAACCCCCCACAAGTGACACCATTTTGGAAAGTAGACCCCCTAAGGAACTTATCTGGATGTGTGGTGAGCACTTTGACCCACCAAGTGCTTCACAGAAGTTTATAATGCAGAACCGTAAAAATAAAAAATCATATTTTTTCACAAAAATTATATTTTTGCCCCCAATTTTTTATTTTTCCAAGGGTAAGAGAAGAAATTGGACCTCAAAAGTTGTTGTCCAATTTGTCCTGAGTACGCTGATACCCCATATGTGGCAGTAAACCACTGTTTGGGCGCATGGGAGAGCTCGGAAGGGAAGGAGCGCAGTTTGACTTTTCAATGCAAAATTGACAGACATTGAGATGGGACGCCATGTTGCGTTTGGAGAGCCACTGATGTGCCTAAACATTGAAACCCCCCACAAGTGACACCATTTTGGAAAGTAGACCCCCTAAGGAACTTATCTAGAGGTGTGGTGAGCACTTTGACCCACCAAGTGCTTCACAGAAGTTTATAATGCAGAACCGTAAAAATAAAAAATCATATTTTTTCACAAAAATTATATTTTTGCCCCCAATTTTTTATTTTTCCAAGGGTAAGAGAAGAAATTGGACCTCAAAAGTTGTTGTCCAATTTGTCCCGAGTACGCTGATACCCCATATGTGGCAGTAAACCACTGTTTGGGCGCATGGGAGAGCTCGGAAGGGAAGGAGCGCCGTTTGACTTTTCAATGCAAAATTGACAGGAATTGAGATGGGACGCCATGTTGCGTTTGGAGAGCCACTGATGTGCCTAAACATTGAAACCCCCCACAAGTGACACCATTTTGGAAAGTAGACCCCCTAAGGAACGTATCTGGATGTGTGGTGAGCACTTTGACCCACCAAGGGCTTCACAGAAGTTTATAATGCAGAGCCATAAAAATAAAACAAAATTTTTTTCCCACAAAAATTATTTTTTAGCCCCCAGTTTTGTATTTTCCCTAGGGTAACAGGAGAAATTGGACCCCAAAAGTTGTTGTCCAATTTGTCCTGAGTACGCTGATACCCCATATGTGGGGGGGAACCACCGTTTGGGCGCATGGGAGGGTTCGGAAGGGAAGGAGCGCCATTTGGAATGCAGACTTAGATGGAATGGTCTGCAGGCGTCACATTGCGTTTGCAGAGCCCCTAATGTACCTAAACAGTAGAAACCCCCCACAAGTGACACCATTTTGGAAAGTAGACCCCCTAAGGAACTCATCTTGATGTGTTGTGAGAGCTTTGAACCCCCAAGTATTTCACTACAGTTTATAACGCAGAGCCATGCAAATAAAAAATATTTTTTTTCCACAAAAATTATATTTTAGCCCCCAGTTTTGTATTTTTCCAAGGTTAGCAGGAGAAATTGGACCCTAAATGTTGTTGTCCAATTTGTCCTGAGTACGCTGATACCCGATATGTGGGGGGGAACCACCGTTTGGGCGCATGGGAGGGCTCGGAAGGGAAGGAGCATCATTTGGAATGCAGACTTAGATGGATTGGTCTGCAGGCGTCACATTGCGTTTGCAGAGCCCCTAATGTACCTAAACAGTAGAAACCCCCCACAAGTGACCCCATATTGGAAACTAGACCCCTCAATGAACTTATCTAGATGTGTTGTGAGAACTTTGAACCCCCAAGTGTTTCACTACAGTTTATAACGCAGAGCCGTGAAAATAAAAAATCTTTTTGTTTTCCCACAAAAATTATTTTTTAGCCCCCAGTTTTGTATTTTCCCAAGGGTAACAGGAGAAATTGGTCCACAAAAGTTGTTGTCCAATTTGTCCTGAGTACGCTGATACCCCATATGTTGGGGTAAACCCCTGTTTGGGCACACAGGAGAGCTCGGAAGGGAAGGAGCACTGTTTTACTTTTTCGACGCAGAATTGGCTGGAATTGAGATCGGACGCCATGTCGTGTTTGGAGAGCCCCTGATGTGCCGAAACAGTGGAAACCCCCCAATTATAACTGAAACCCTAATCTAAACACACCCCTAACCCTAATTCCAACGGTAACCCTAACCACACCTCTAACCCTGACACACCCCTAACCCTAATCCCAACCCTATTCCCAACTGTAAATGTAATCTAAACCCTAACCCTAACTTTAGCCCCAACCCTAACTGTAGCCCCAACCCTAACCCTAACCCTAGCCCTAACCCTAACCCTAGCCCTAACCCTAGCCCTAACCCTAGCCCTAACCCTAGCCCTAACCCTAACCCTAACCCTAGCCCTAACCCTAGCCCTAACCCTAACCCTAACCCTAGCCCTAGCCCTAACCCTAGCCCTAACCCTAGCCCTAGCCCTAACCCTAGCCCTAACCCTAACCCTAATCCTAGCCCTAACCCTAGCCCTAATGGGAAAATGGAAATAAATACATTTTTTTTATTTTTCCCTAACTAAGGGGGCGATGAAGGGGGGTTTGATTTACTTTTATAGCGAGTTTTTTAGCGGATTTTTATGATTGGCAGCCGTCACACACTGAAAGACCCTTTTTATTGCAAAAAATATTTTTTGCAATACCACATTTTGAGAGCTATAATTTTTCCATATTTTGGTCCACAGAGTCATGTGAGGTCTTGTTTTTTGCGGGACGAGTTGACGTTTTTATTGAAAACATTTTTGGGCACGTGACATTTTTTTATCGCTTTTTATTCCGATTTTTGTGAGGAAGAATGACCAAAAGCCAGCTATTCATGAATTTCTATTGGGGGAGGCGTTTATACCGTTCCGCGTTTGGTAAAATTGATAAATCAGTTTTATTCTTCGGGTCAGTACGATTACAGCGATACCTCATTTATATCATTTTTTTATGGTTTGGTGCTTTTATACGATAAAAACTATTTTACAGAAAAAATAATTATTTTTGCATCGCTTTATTCTCAGGACTATAACTTTTTTATTTTTTTGCTGATGATGCTGTATGGCAGCTCTTTTTTTGCGGGACAATATGACGCTTTCAGCGGTACCATGGTTATTTATATCTGTCCTTTTGATCGCGTGTTATTCCACTTTTTGTTCGGCGGTATGATAATAAAGCGTTGTTTTTTGCCTCGTTTTTTTTTTTTTTTCTTACGGTGTTTACTGAAGGGGTTAACTAGTGGGACAGTTTTATAGGTCGGGTCGTTACGGACGCGGCGATACTAAATATGTGTACTTTTATTGTTTTTTTTTTTTTATTTAGATGAAGAAATGTATTTATGGGAATAATATATTTTTTTTTTTTTTCATTATTTTGGAATATTTTTTTTTATTTTTTTTACACATTTGGAAAAATTTTTTTTTACTTTTTTACTTTGTCCCAGGGGGGGACATCACAGATCAGTGATCTGACAGTTTGCACAGCACTCTGTCAGATCACTGATCTGACATGCAGCGCTGCAGCCTTCACAGTGCCTGCTCTAAGCAGGCTCTGTGAAGCCACCTCCCTCCCTGCAGGACCCGGATCCGCGGCCATCTTGGATCCGGGGCTCGAGCAGGGAGGGAGGTGAGGAGACCCTCGCAGCAACGCGATCACATCGCGTTGCTGCGGGGGGCTCAGGGAAGCCCGCAGGGAGCCCCCTCCCTGCGCGGTGCTTCCCTGCACCGCCGGCACATCGCGATCATCTTTGATCGCGGTGTGCCAGGGGTTAATGTGCCGGGGGCGGTCCGTGACCGCTCCTGGCACATAGTGCCGGATGTCAGCTGCGATAAACAGCTGACACCTGGCCGCGATCGGCGGCGCTCCCCCCGTGAGCGCGGCCGATCGGCTATGACGTACTATCCCGTCCAGGGTCAGATAAGCCCAGGGCACCTCGACGGGATAGTACGTCTAAGGTCACAGAGGGGTTAATGTCTATAACCAAAATTAGAAAAATGTTGTCTTTGTCCAAATATATATGGACCTAACTGTTATATATATATATACATATATATATATATATATATATATATGCACTGTATATATTCGACAAAAGTTACTATTCATAAGGTTTCCTTACAGTGAACCACAGTAACTAGGGAGTTGATGCATGCTCAGTAAAGCAGGGACTAGCCCAGCTCCTGAAACTGTGTGGAAACAAAGAAAGCGGCAGTGACTGTAGCATCTCCTGTAGGATGTCCAGTTTGAGAATCGCAAGTAAATGCTTGGATACTCAAACAAAATGTCATCAAAATGGCAGTAGGTTAAACAAAACAAAAAAGGTAAGCAGTAGGATAGATTGGAAAGGCGATGGTAGGGACTTTTTAAAGTGTAAGTGATTAGATAATTGCAATAGACATTTAGGGGTAAAAGCAATATTAGTGTCTGACCATTTCTTTAAGGGTACACTCACACTAATGTAAAAAAATAAATAAATAGAAAGTCAGTTCTTTTCTCATCCTGGAGGGTAGGACAATTTTTTCTCACTTGACATTTGTGTGCTGTCTGTGTGCAGGCCGTTTGTTTTACTCAAGTTATTAATATTTCATAGGGCCATTTACAGGTGCCAAGGGCCCAACAACAACAAACTCCAGGGCCCCACTTTTCAACTACATGCACATGTGACATTTTCCTCAATCACACGTTTATATAACAATGAACTAGGTAGATTGTTAAATGAATAAGATGCTGCCTTTGTCTGTATATAGTGATTCAAGCTGATTCAAGCATATTGCGCAAAGTACTGCTCATATGAGAGGGTGGTGTCCTACTCCTGCACAGTGACCCACCAGAGGATTCTCCTGTTCTCCTATGGGCCAGTCCAAGCCTGTCCATACTGCTGGGCCGAATGGCATCTGATTTTTATCTCGCATTCAGCCGAATACAGAATGGAATTCCAAAAATGCTGCAATTAATTTCACAGATGGATTTTGCCAGTAAAAAAAAAATCGACCATCTGCACTGCCTCAGTGAAAAAAATGGCCATCTGCACTGCCTCAGTGAAAAAAAAAATGGCCATCTGCACTGCCTCAGTGAACAACATGGGTCAGTGTGCTATCCGACTATAAAAGGATAGTATTCGTCCGAGTTACACGCCAGTGTGGCGTGTACCCCAAGACTGATCGCACATGCTGCATCTTGCTAAATACATTGGAAACTTGGTCAACTATGATAACCAATGACTGCATGATATTGAAACCAATGGTCTGGCTATAAGGCATCACAATGGTTGGATTTTTTGTAATCATAAATTAAAGGGTTGTTTCCCATGAACAAAAATGGTGTTTAATCAATAGTTAATGAAAAATTAAGCATCTTCTCAATTGTATGTATTTAAAACAATGTTGCTGTGCAGATATAAATTGATAATTCTTCCCCTTCTGTATCCTGTGTAAGCCTTGTGGCCGACCATGTAAAGATGCGTTAGCTGCTGATCTGCATATGCTGCTTGTATTGAACCCACCCACAGAAGGCGGGAGGGAAAATAAGTGAATATTTTCAACTGATGGCGAATGTTATTCAATGTAACGCCTCTCTGCCTTTTCCGTCCATTTCAGTTGTGTTGGTTTGTGCTATAGCAGAGGAACATTGAGTTCACCTCAATAAATCACACCAATGCAGCACAATGAGCTCTATGGCCACACATCTAAACTGTGGCCACACATTCTCAAGCAATAAAAGGTAGAAGCACAATACTTTGTGTCCAAATCCTGAGCCCGCACACCGCTCAGTTTGCATACTCATGTAGGAGCAGAGCACTCATACTTCTTGAGCAGCGAACAAGTTCTTTGAGCAATTGAAAGGGGACCTCAGAATCCAGACCCCAGTAATCTGCAGGGCATTTCATGCCGGTCAAATTTTAGAAAACCAAGAAAAATGTTATTAACGTTTAAGAATATTGGGACTTCAGCTAGGGCACTGATAAAAGCCCTCTGCATTAGAGTGTCTGGTTTATTCTCAACTGGCTAATGTACAGATTAACTACAGGGAAGCTTGTTAGTGTCAAATCCTTATATCCACCCACTATGAAATGGACTGTTACTACAATCAGGTAATTACCAGGGTTTCCCAGACAAGCAGGCAACCTAAGGTACTAGACAGACTCAATTACAGTACATAAAATAGTAGCCCACCTAATGGAACATAAATGTGTAACATGTGAAGAAGCTAAAAAAAAAAAAAACAACCAAAATTAAACAGCATGCCTGGAAATAAAGAGTACAAAACAACACAATAGAACCATCACAGTCAGAGGTAATCCAGGACATGTGGCCAAACTCGTCTTAATTCAAAGAAATCTCTTCAGCAGCAGGTGAACCGCTTATTAAAATGTAACATTTACTTGTGATGCAATTAGAAGGCCTAATGAAGCATACATTTAGTCAAAGTACAAAAATATAAATAATTAAGATTGCAGAACAAGGCTTCTTCTCTCAGCACAATTGTAGGCTACACACTGCTCAATAATTGTCAAAATTCTTAGGCATATTTATTATACAGATAAGCAAATGTTGCTTCATTATGACATGCTTCTCATGCAGCCGAAAACTTTGAGAGGGAGTTGTTTGCCTATAGGGTATGAAATGTAACTTCATCAGGATCTGGAAAACTAGAGTGATGCTGTAGGCAGGGGCGCACAACATTTTATGATCCAATGGCCACATTGCCAGATTGAACCAACCCCATGAACTGTAATGAAATATCACAAACACCAATATCTAATAGGTGATGATTCTATTTTTAAGGTTCCGAGCTATTAGGGTGATAGTAGTCCTCTTCTCTCCAGTTTACAACCAAAAACAAGTCAACTTTCTTCATGGTAGTTTATGCGAGACGCTGACAGCCGTAGGTTTCTCGCTTATTTCATAAGCTGCAATGATTCTAGCAGCACTCATGTATGGCCACTTGTTTACTTCATCTACTCCATAACTAGATGATAACATGGTCACAGACTTGGCCACACAATACACCATTGTTACCCATCCCAGCAGTGTTACCTGACACTCCTCCACCTCGCTAATATGGAAAATGCAAAAGAGCAGCCACCATACACTGGCAGGTATGTCTGTGACCACATAGTGGATGGCCCCAAGAAAGGCATCCAGGGCCACAGGTTGTGCACCATTACTGTAGAGGGACTGCTCTTGTAAAGGTTGAAAGCAGTGTTCGTGAAAAGGTCAGGAATATGTCCTCTAAGTAGGGAAAATCAGAGACAGTTGGGGGTGGTTGGCAAATTTGGTCCTCCAATAAAGTCGGGAAAGTTGACTCGCCACTTCTATACTCTAGAAGCCTCTTACATGACACTCATTTGGTAAGACCTTTCCTTTATTTTGCACCTACAGCTATGTGAGCTCCTCTATATTTATGTGCTAGTTTGTCACTCATGTAGTCAGTCATATTTACTATAATTATGTCATGTTTTATACATATGTTATGTACTGTAAACTGTTTACACAGTTTTACAAAAAGTACCTGGAGATTTTAAAAATAAATCATATTAATTATAATAGGGATGTCTTTATTTCACAGTATTTCAATAGCCATTGAGAAAACTAACATAAAATATGCAGAGTGAATGAACATTGTTCTGTGATATTTTAATTGAGGCTTTGCGCTTTGACAAGATTTATGACCCAGGCATTATTTTTGCACATGTAGTAAAGGGTATTTTCACCTGGCTGTATCGGTAAAACAAGATGTGATTACTAGTGATGAGCGAGTGTACTCGTTACTCGAGATTTCCGAGCATGCTTGGGTGTTCTCCGAGTATTTGGGGCGTGCTCGTAGATTATGTTTGTGTCCCCGCAGCTGCATGATTTGCGGCTGTTAGACAACCTGAACACATGCAAGGCTTGCCTGTTTGTTAGGGAATCACCACATGTATTCAGGCTGTCTAGCAGCCACAAATCATGCAACTGCGGGGACGGACTCAAACATAATCAACAAGCACATCCAAAATACTCGGAGAACACCCAAGCATGCTCGGAAAACCTGAAGAATGAGCACACTCGCTCATCACTAATACTTACAACTGACTAAATAATGAATATAATGCATTTGTATGGCCTGATGGAAGGATGAAAAATGTAGAAAACGAAAACTACATCTTAAATACAAAACTCACATTAGCTGCTCAGGTATTAAACAATTATGGTAAATCTACATCTTTACATTTTGTATAGAATTATCAAATACATCAATAGGATTAAGAGGAACATCATCTCAATGCTTGAGTTACTCTGACACCTCGGTATAATCAATTCTGGTTAATGGTGGATGAACTTTAGACACTGAAAAGAATTTCTGACCTTTGAAGTGTAAAGCTCTGTAGATATCGATCAAATGAAACTTTGGTTTAATACTAAAAACTCTTAGATTAGAAGTTGTGCGTTTTGGAAGAATTCTAACGTTAAGCAAAAGTGTTTGGCTTTTACGAAATAAAATACCTAATTTTAGATAATGCTTTGGTGAAGTTATTCTGTGTAACAGATGGCAGTGAACACGTTCATCAATTAATATTCAGCTTTTTATATCACATTAAAATGTTAGTTTATTGAAAGGGTAATTGATGATTGACATTTTGATATAAATTGTAGCTGCACACATCTGCCGTACATGTATATGTTTAGCAAAATTGTTGCAGAGCAGGAAAAATCTGTTTTGCTATCTAATATTGTTCAGTTAAATAACATTTGGGGCATGATCCTCATTTATACATCATGTGACTGTGTAACTGCATGTCTATGCATAAAGCAGTCCACAGGATGTCTTATTTTTCATTGTTTTTGTATATTGTCGACCTTAGCCTTGCCTCTGGATTTTTCCTATTCTGTTTGCCATTACAGATAGGTACCTGGATTGTCTTCTAATAACATTTTTTTTATCCTCTAGTCTCTCTCATTCTGATTTCTTTCCTGGTAGCTAACCTTGGCTTTCTTCACGACTCTATCTCTACACCAGATTTTCCTACCAGAATACTTGCTGCCAATTAGTAACTACTCAAGGAACTGCAACCTGGGAATCAGATGGGGACAGTCCATACCTCATTGAACAGTTAAAGGAGTAATCCCTGTTGTGAATTCTGTTGTCAAGCTCCCTCCTGTGGTCGTGAATGGTACTTCGGCTGGTTCTGTCCATGGGCTTCCTCTGGTGGTTGTGAGTGGGGCTGCGGCTTCTGAGTTTCCTTCCACAGGTGACGAGGTTAATTCATTAGCTGGCTGCTCTACTTAACTCCACTTAGATCATTGCTCCATGCCACCTGTCAATGTTCCAGTATTGGTCTTGTTCTCTCCTGGATCGTTCTTGTGACCTGTCTTCCCAGCAGAAGCTAAGTTCCTGCTTGTTTTTCTTTGTTTGCTGTTTTTCTGTCCAGCTTGCTATTTTGATTTTTGTCTTGCTTGCTGGAAGCTCTGGGACGCAGAGGGAGCGCCTCCGCACCGTGAGTCGGTGCGGAGGGTCTTTTTGGGCCCTCTGCGTGGTCTTTTTGTAGTTTTTTGTGCTGACCGCAAAGTTGCCTTTCCTATCCTCAGTCTGTTCAGTAAGTCGGGCCTCACTTTGCTAAATCTATTTCATCTCTGTGTTTGTAATTTTCATCTTTACTCACAGTCATTATATGTGGGGGGCTGCCTTTTCCTTTGGGGAATTTCTCTGAGGCAAGGTAGGCTTTATTTTTCTATCTTCAGGGCTAGCTAGTTTCTTAGGCTGTGTCGAGTTGCATAGGGAGCGTTAGGAGCAATCCACGGCTATTTCTAGTGTGTGTGATAGGATTAGGGATTGCGGTCAGCAGAGTTCCCACGTCTCAGAGCTCGTCCTATATTATTAGTAACTATCAGGTCATTCCGTGTGCTCTTAACCACCAGGTCATAACAAATCCCATCTCCAAGATCCTGTCCCAATATGTAGTAGGTGTAATAATGATATTAGCTGTGTGACATCTGTTCCCCTCTACTCATGCTTCGCTCATCGGCCGACACAGAGTGGCTATTTACTAGCCCTGTTTTATTCCTGGGATTTGTGGCTCTAGCCAGTGCAAAAGCTAAGAGGTTAAATTCTGTTAGGGTGTGCTTCTTCTTGCTGTCACCTCTGGTGGGGCTGATCTCTTTTTCAACCCCTGAGAATCATTTCCCACTGCCAGTCAGTAGCTCTGCTAACCTGGTATATACCTTTGTGCTGAGAGCTAGTGTTTTGTCCTGATTATTCCTATTTATTGACCTCGGATTGACATTTGATTACCACTTGTTTTAAGATTCTGTTTCTGACATGACCTTTTGGCTTTGACTTTGCTTGGCATCTCTTCATACCTCTGGTTCGCTCCTCTGGACAGCAGCCCTTCCGAAAAAGCAATCCACTAGACTCTGTTGTAAGACCACATTTCGGCACAGAGGTTAAAGGGTGAAGGTCAGGGATTCTATGGAATATGCTACACAGAGTGGCTTGTGCCAAGTGTGCCCGAGGTAGCCTTTTTGAGCCTATGGCTTCAGACTGTCATGACAGGATGAATTTTTCTACAATTTTCAAACAAAATACTACAAGCAAGATATGGATTTAATCATTAAAAGCTTTTACAAACGTGCCTTTATTTGGGGCCTAATATTCTGATCATAGTTTCCCTTTAAGCTTAGCAATATTAGTTTATTCTTGAAGGACTAATAATATAACATGCTGAGATCACCCGTGGCAGCAAGAGGATTACATGATGAAGGTAACAGAGATATAAATAAACACAGAACGCACAATACTACATACATGCACCTCCGTATTTGTACACGATGAGTCAATCGCTCAGAAGCCGGAAGAGGAGATGAAGCACTTCTGTCTCCTGGCAACAAATGTATCTTCTATTTTACAGTTCTATGCAAATCTATCCTTGATTTTCAAGACTTAATGTATCAAATTTAGAACTCTCCAGCAATATCTGCACTTTGGCGATCGCTCTGTAGTCAGCAGAGCTAGTGGTTGCATAGCACCGCTTACACTTAAACATTTATTTCATAAATCAATAGTACACATGAAAATAAGCAATGTTGTAATATATCTTCAAGGACTGATCATTCATTCTCAAAATTCTCAATACTGGGTAAAATCTGTGTTCAGCGAAGACAGATTTTTACATCACTGAGATAGGAGATGTTTTTAGATTCTAAGTAGATTGGAAGAGTTCTGCCTCTAGCAAATCTCCCTCACTTCCTCAAGTAAAATCTTATCAGCACCATCTGACATCGTCTATATCCATAATGTAAAAATATGTCTTCACTGAAGACAAATTTTACCTCAAAGCTGAGAATTAATGATCAGCCCTGTCAGAGAAAGAAGCAATTTTTCTGACAAGATATCTTACAAAATTGCTTATTTTTATGTGTACTATTGAATTATGAAATAAACATTAGAATTTGACATTTACTCTTTATGGTTGCCAACCATCCATAAATATGTGGATAGTTTATCAAAAATTTATTAATTTTGTCTGTTTGTAGTAATTAATACATGTAGGAAGAGATTATGCAGGATACCAAGATTGTCATTTTCATTGTAAAGTTTAAGGTAAATGCTGCCAATGTGCTGATCATGGGCAAGTATACAATTGGTGCAACCTGGACAGCTGCATAGGGGCCCAAGACGTAAGAGGTCCACTTCTACCTCCAAAACAGCTTTTTGTGATGAACTATTGAACAGCAAAGGACCCATATACACTTCTTGCATACTGTGGGGGAAATAAGTATTTGATCCCTAGCTGATTTTGCAAGTTTGCCCACTAACAAAGACAGTTTAATTTTAACATTGAGAGATAGAATATCAAAAATAAAATCCAGAAAATCACACTGTATAAATTATAAACATTTATTTGCATTTTTCAGTGGGAAATACAGTAAGTATTTGATCCCCTACTATCCTTAGTTCTGGCTCCTACAGACCAGTTAGACGCTCCTAATCAACCCGCTACCTGCATTAAAGACAACTGTCTTACATAGTCACCTTTATAAAAGACTCCTGTCCACAGACTCAATTAATCAGTCCGACTCTAACCTCTGCAACATGGGCAAGAGCAAAGAGCTTTATGAGGAGGTCAAGGACAAGATCATAGACTAGAACAAAGCTAGAATGGCCTACAAAACCATAAGTAAGATGCTGAGTCAGAAGGAGGCAACTGTTGGTACAATAGTAAGAAAATGGAAGAAATACAAAATGATTGTCAATCGACATCTATCTGGGGCACCATGTAAAATCTCACCTCGTGGGGTATCCTTGATCATGAGGAAGGTGAGAGATCAGCATAAAACTACACGGAGGAATTTGTTAATGATCTCAAGGCAGCTGGGACCACAGTCACCAAGAAAACCATTGGTAACACATTACGTAGCGATCCTACAAGTCACAATCAACTCTTTAACGAGTCTAGCGATATGACTTAGGATTAAAGCCAAATAATTATCTCGATTCGCAGACACGGTGTTTCGGGCTGTTGGGCCTCGTCAGTGCAAAGCATGAGAACTGATTTGGCTAGATGAGAGGCATTAATCTGCATGTCTTTATGCACACTTGAGGCAGGACGAGTCTACAGAGGCGTCGCTACCATCTGACTAGTCCTGCCTCAAATACTTTAGTCATACCTCTCTGTTTGTGATTGACATCCTCGATATAATCCCTGTTAATGGACAGGTGGCACAGTGCACACATACACAAAATATCCAGCAGTCTTATCATGATGGGATTGTATGCAGGATGCCGATGATGGCGAGAGAGGTGTGATTAGAGGAACGTTCTCTTATGAAGCCATCAAAGAACCCCAATGGCTCGTGTGTTGAGGAGTTCCTTAAGGTGCATCTATATGTCAAAGTCAAATCAGGTGCAGACATACCATTGATGCAAATGCACAGAGGTCCAGGAGATAGAAGGACCTACAGTACCTTCATCTCCAGAGCAGCAATCAGCTTCTCTCAGAGACACGCAGATAGGATTAGGAAAAACTATTGGACTCCAAAGGGCCCATATATGATTTTTATGAAGGAGCCTTCTTTCTGTTGTTCTTCCCACTATTAGCCAATTTTTTCCATTATCATCATTTTGCAGTAAATACAGCAAAATAAAAACAAGATTTTATCACAATGTATTTATGCATTTTACACGGGAATTTTATACAGAAAATCCTCAACTCATGACCTGTGAGGTTCCTTGAGGACTGGATTGGGAAACATTGCTATAGACAGTGGAGAGACATGAGTGTTACTGTAAATGGAGCCTTCCTGTGGATACACGTTTGCATGGAATCAACGGAAAAAAGGTTCATCCATTTGAAAGAAATCATACTAAAGTATTTCTGATTTATGTCAATGTAACGTATTTCTTATAAAAAAATTTTATTGTTGAGTAGTAAGATTTCATTTCAGATAAAGAATAGTTAATGCACAGCAATTGTGGAAACGGAGGCACGTTTCTCGCTAGATCGGCACTGGAAATACACAGACTCAAGCATAAAAAAACATTTGACGTCAATGCACCTTGTGCGGATTTCTATATACGGCTCTGCAGATTATACAAATCAATGAAAATAAAAAGTGAGCGAGATCCCAGCCAGTCTAACAAGCAACAACTGCAACCTGCTTTCCCTTCACAGGGTTTGAGTACAAATCTGAGCACTCAGCAGAAGTGATGTGTGTGCTCAGCCTCTTCCACTGTTTAATTAAGTAGCTGGAGAGTTGCTGAGACGTGTCCTTACAAAGCACCGGACTGCAGTAGTGCGGGGACAGAAAGTGTCTTCCTCTGTTACATGATTTCTTACGCACTGCTGAAGTTCTTCTACATATCTTATGTTGGACGTTTTCTCTTCTACTTACTCATCAAAATATATCTGCTGCATTTTGCCACTTTATAAGACCCTCAAGATTTATAATTATACTGACCTTAGTAGGTCCTAAAAAAAACAACTGTCAGCCAAATAATGAATGTTGTCGAGATGACTAGATGAAGAAAAATTAGGAAATAGGAAGCCACCAGACAACCATGTATTCCAGGAGAAACAAATAGGATTAGGCAGGTTAAATCCAGTAGAGCAGATCTTTTGTGAAGACAGCAGACATAAAAGGAATTGTTTTTTCTATAAAAAAGTTTTTATTGTGTAAAAACTGCAAAGCATAAAAAATATAAATCTGGTATCGCTTTAATTGTACTGACTCGAAGAATAAAGCTGTCTTATCAAGTTTTCCACACTGGGAATGACATAACAAAATAATCCTGAGTTGCTGGGTTTTGTTCATTCTGACTCCCAAAAATCGAAATACAAAGCGATCGAGAATTGTTATGTGTCCGAAAACAGTACCGATAAAAATGTCAGCTCGTCCTGCAAAAAACAGGCCCTCACATGACTGTGAGCTGAAAAATTGAAAAATTATAGCTCTCAAATATGGCGAAGCAAAACCTTGGTTTTGCAAAAACAAAAATCATATTCTAGTGTGTAACAGCTGCTAAACATAAAAAAAATAAATAAATCTGGTGTCCCTGTATTCGACACTGACCCAGAGAATAAAGTTGTCTAATCACTTATACCGCATGCGGAATGGTGTAAAAATAAATAAAAGAAATTCTTGACCTGCTGTTGACTTGTTTATTCTGCCTCCCTAAGATCGCAATAAGGCTTGACTCACAATTACCCTGTGCTCTACTCTGAATGCTTACACAGGGATTTCCATGTAAATCTCTGAAACACTTGATTCAGATGGAGCTCTCGGAGGAATATGCCCTACAAGGAGGCCGAATGAGGCACTTTGACCGCTGTCTATCTTGTGATCCGGAAGTGTCTGTCTTTTGAAGCATGCATAAAAGCACAGTTAGGCCACAATTTTGTGAACTTTGAAAACAAGTGCCAGGCTGAGTCCAGAGTTACTCTGCAGCCTCATTATAGTGATTGGATCCATCTGATTGTCTGGGGTTTCATCTGAATCACATAGTTCAGAGATCTAGATGTAAACCCCAATGTAAGTGCTCATCGGATAAATGTGATCCTAAATGTTATTTAAAATGTTCACAACAAAAGCATAAAATCAAACCACAAAAAAAATTCCCTCCCCCCTCGGGGTTTTCATCTATCAATGGAAGTACAGGGGCTTCAAACTTTATAACACAAAGGCTCTGGAAAAGTGAAATTGCACCCCTCAACAGAAATTCAGTGAATTCCATGCTCCCAAATCCAACTGCCCCACTCTCTTCTGAGCCACAGTGTGCTGAAACTAGACTTAGCATCTACATGTTTGCCATTTCTGCATCAATGATTCTGTGTGAGTCTCCAGCATTACAAGCTATGCACAATATACGGGCACAACATGTACAAATATGACATGTCGCCCGCAATCTTTTTAAGTCAATGTGTATTCCATAATTCAAATATTGCTACTTCCATTCTGAGCCCTGCCATTTGTCCAAACAGAACTATCGTTTTGGCCATCTGTGGGGTATCCCTGTTCTAGAAAGAAAGTGAGTAACAAACTGTTGCACTTCTTGGTGTTACCTCTTGCAAAAGTGTAAAAATTGGGGCTAAAGCAACATTTTAGAGGTAAAATTTAACTCCACTTTGCATTAATTCCTGTGTAGCATGTGAATGGTTAAAACATTTGCTTTCAACAATTTTGAAGCATTTGAGGGGTGCAGTTTTTAAAATGGTATCACATTTGGGGAGTTTCCAATAATATTGCCCCTCAAAGTCCATTGAAATCTGAACAGGTCACTAAATAAACTGGTTTTGTAAATTTTTTGAAAAACTGAAAAATTGCTACTAAACTTTTAAACCCTCTCACATACCAACAAAGTAAAATGTTGCAGATATAAAGCAGACATATTGGGAATGTTAGTGGGTGAAGACTAGCCGCCATGAGGTCTCTTAAACAGAGTTAACAGAGACGTGAAAGTTTCATGTGTCCATCTCTATATATCACATTTATCATAAGCAACAGCAGCATAAAAGAAATCAAGTACTGGTTTTCAACTGTACTAAGCATTGTAGCTGTGCCCCTCTCCCCTCTGCATAGACTTCAATAAGCAATTGCAATATGATTTTTGACAAAGACAAACATTAGTTGTGTTTCTAAGTGAATGAAGAGTTCAGAAGTTAGAGTGATAAAAAAGAGCTTCACGAGTTGAGAGATATGCATATTTATCTGGAAAGATACAATATAATATGTCTCTAATCTTCCTGTGTACCATGATTTATGTAAAGTTTGTTGAATCAATAGTGATCCTTTAAAGAGGAACTATCAAGTTACTTTTCAGATTAAACTACTGTGTGTGTACCTGAGGAATGACACTATATAACTTGTGTCCTGTGTTTCACCTGTTTTTCTCTCTTCGGCTCTATCAAAGATTTGCTATCAATTCTGAGATAGTGGCGGGAGACTATGCTATTATGTCTCCCATACACTAAACACCGACAAAGAAGGATTCCTGCTCTTTTTCCACTTTGAAAGCACCACGGTAGAACCAGCAGAGGCATGAAGGAATTGACACAATACTAAGAAGTGTAGCTGTGAATCTAGATTTGGGACACACTAGCTAGAATCTGCATGATCTGGCTCTCTTTCTATCTCTGCTTCTCTCTCCTTCTTCCCCTCCTGTCTTCAAAGACATCAATATTCTGCATAACTGGACACCTCACAGTGCTGGCAGCCCATCTTCTCTTGAGCAAGATGGATTTCAACTGTACTTTTAAAGTGAATGAGTTCTACACATTGGAAGAAGCGGCTTGTAAAAGGAGAAATAAGCAGATTTCTTTAAAAGTTTTCTAATATTTGCTTTTACTATTTATTCATGTAAAGTTTATTGAAAGTACAATGATCATTTAACGGCTACTTACACCTACATATTAATTTTGATTTGAAAAACATTGCCATTACCTTAAAATTGCTTTATTCATATTTGTATTTTGCTTTTTTTGTTTTCTTTTTCACACATGACTTTTTCTTTAGCATGGAGTTAATTGAATGTGTAGCATGTTCCAACTAATTCATGTTTTCGACTTTCAAGATCTTCCAATGCATTTCAATTAACTGATACTTCTACTAATTGCTACTAAATAGTTTAACCATTATAATGAAAGCCACCAAAATATTTTCATGAAAAATATTATGGTTCAAACTTCTATGCTAATCAAACCATCCATACAAACATTAATTCGATGGAAAACTATGAATAACATTTTCTGTGTTTGTTTAGTCCCCATTCAAGAAGTATGTAGCAGTTATGAATGTAATATAAGAAAACTGTACCTGGGAGGTCTACCTGCTGTCATGGCTCAGCACGGGATTTCCTTCCTCGTCCTGGGCTTGTTGGGGTTAACTTTGCTTGGCCTCCTTTTGGTTTTGGGAGGGCTATTTAATCCAGTTCTGGTGCCATGTTCTCTGTCAGTGATATATCCGTTCTCGGCTGAGTAGTTGAACTAGGTGACCATAGTGTACACCACTTGTTCCTCTGTGTATTTGTCCTGTGTATGATTTGGCTAGTCCCTCAGTTTGTGACTGTTTCTGTACTGCTTAGGATTCTCCGGTTCTGACCTTCAGCTAAGTTCTCTGATTTCCCTTCTGTCTGTGACCCTGGTTACTGCGTCCCCTCTCTGGTTTCTGACTATGGCTTGCATTGTACCATTATTCTGCCTAATCCCTAGGACACTGCGATACCCTCTAGTTGCTTACTCGGATTGTCTGACCTCGCTCCCGACGCTGCTTGCTCTCGCTTTTCATTGTCTCTCCCATACGGGAGTTGTTTTCCCCTCCAGCCACTCCCCCGGAGATCATATGTCTCAGGTCCTGCTCTCATGCAGCTCTCCTCCGGAGGTCACATGTCTCAGGTCCTACTCTTGTGCGGCTTGCACCCTGCTTGACCCATGGTGAACTCTTGAGCGTGGGAAAATGAACCGTCATTTTCCCAGGCTCCAGAATTCAGCGCAGGTCAGCTGTGAGGGTGCACAGCATCAGTGTTTTCACTGTTAGTCACTGTTGCTGCCACCGGCAGCTTCTCATTCATTCATCAGTGGTTTACAGCCGGGGTGGTCGCATTAGCACCGCTCCTGGTTGTAAACTATATATCCCCCAGATATGGATTACGGCATGGGACTGAACTCCGGACAGGTATGCTATATTGTTTTTTTTTTTACAAGAGATCTAGGGCGTCACATGGATTAGGAGAACAATAAAGATGGCAAACTGTGTTGTTTTATTTCATTAAAAGACTTTTTCTGGCTGCGTCTTTTTTAACCCATTAACAACTATAGTATTAGTAATGAATAGGTGTCTTACTGACACCTCTCCATTACTAAGCTGGCTTGATGTCACCTTACAACACAAAGGTGACATTAACCCCCTATTACATCATATGCCACTGCTACAGGGCAGTGGGAAGAGAGAATGTGTGTATAAATGTGTGTGACCAAAACAATTAGTATAGTGAGTGTTCAAATTATGGGACTTGTATGTATTTAATAAAAGAATCTTTTCTGTAAAAAAATGGCGTGGGCTCCCGTGCAATTTTCTGCACGAGAGAGGGAAAGCCAGCAACTGGGGGCCACAGTTTATAGATTAGGAAGGGGTTAATACCCAGGGATCTTCCCAGGCTATGAATGTGATCCCACAGGTGTATATTTAGTCTTTATTGTCTATTAAAATAGAGGGACCCCCAAAAAATGACATGGGGTCTTCTATAATTAATAGCCAGAAAAGGCTATGCAGACAGCTATGGGCTGATATTCATAGCCTAGGAAGGGACCATGGTTATTGCCCCCCCACCCCGGCTACAAACACCAGCTCACAGCTGCCACAGAAATGGCACATCTGCCAATTCTGGCACCTAGCTTCTCTCTTCCCACTGCCCTGTAGCAGTGGCATATGATGTAATATCACTGACATTATATATATATATATATATACACACACTAGATGGTGGCCCGATTCTAACGCATTGGGTATTCTAGAATATGCATGTCCACGTAGTATATTGCACAGCCCACATAGTATATTGCCCAGTCACGTAGTATATTGCCCAGCTACGCAGTATATTGCCCAGCCACGTAGTATATTGCCCAGTCACATAGTATATTGCCTAGTCACATAGTATATTGCCCAGTTACGTAGTATATTGGACAGTCACGTAGTATATTGCCCAGTCACGTAGTATACTGCACAGCCACGTAGTATATTTTCCAGTCACGTAGTATATTGCCCAGTCACTTAGTATATTGCCCAGCCACGTGGTATATTGGCCAGTCACGTAGTATATTGCCCAGCCACATAGTATATTGCCCAGCCACATAGTATATTGGCCAGTCACGTAGTATATTGCCCAGCTACATAGTATATTGCACAGCGACATAGTATATTGCCCAGTCACGTAGTATATTGCCCAGTCACGTAATATATTGCCCAGTCACGTAGTATATTGCACAGCCACATAGTATATTGCCCAGTCACGTAGTGTATTGCCCAGCGAAGTAGTATATTGCACAGCGACATAGTATACAGCACAGAGCCACGTAGTATATTACCCAGCGATGTAGTATACAGCACAGAGCCACGTACTATACAGCACAGAGCCACGTAGTACATTGCCTAGTCACGTAGTATATTGTCCAATCACGTAGTATATAACACTGCCCACACAGTATATAACAGTGGCCACGTAATATCTAGCACAGCCCACGCAGTACATAACACAGCCCACATAGTATGTAACACTGGCCAGGTAGTATATAGCAGCCACACAGGTATATAATACAGCCCACATAGTATATAGCAGTGTGGGCACCATATCCCTGTTAAAAAAAATAAAAAATAGTTCTATACTCACCCAGCGGGATCCAATCCAGCGAAGCTGTCCGATGCGCGTGTGGCTGCCGCCATCTTCCGTTCCCAGGATGCATTGTGAAATTACCCAGATGACTTAGCGGTCTCGCGAGACCGCTACGTCTTCTGGGTAATTTCGCAATGCATCACTGGGAACGGAAGATGGCGGCAGGCGCGAGCGGCTCGGCGGACTACGGAGGGTGAGTAGAGCAGTTTTTTTGTTTTTTTATTCTTTTTAACATTACATTTTTTTACTATTGATGCCGCATAGGCAGCATCAATAGTAAAAAGTTGGGGACACACAGGGTTAATAGCGACGGTAACGGAGTGCGTTACCCGCAGCATAACACGGTCCGTTACCGCCGGCATTAACCCTGTGTGAGCGGTGACAGGAGGGGAGTATGCGGGCGCCAGGCAGTGACTGCGGGAAGTAAGGAGCGGCCATTTTCTTCCGGACTGTGCCCGTCGCTGATTGGTCATGGCTGTTTTGCCACGACCAATCAGCGACTTGGATTCCATGACAGACAGAGGCCGCGACCAATGAATATCCATGACAGACAGAAGGACAGACAGAAAGACGGAAGTTACCCTTATACAATTATATAGTAGATATATACACACCTATTCTATGACTGATCTATAATGCTGCGTGGCCAGCCAATCATAGTAAGGCCACAACCAAGAAGGCTGCGGCATTACTGTGACTGGCCAACATGCTGGGCAAGAGATCCGAATATTGCGAGGCGAGTAGTGAAATACTCACTATGTTCCGAGTACTGCGAGTACCACATTACTCGCCGAGTACCGAATACTTGCGAATATACTTGCCACATCCCTAGTATTACCCCTCTGAAGATAGAATCCGTACTCCAATTACATAGATAGGTAGTATGGATGCTGCACAACAATCAGATAAGTTTAAAGAAAGCTAAGGGGTTTGGGAGCCAAGTGTTCATACCCCTAAAAAAAAAAGTTAGATACAAACTTCCATAACTTTCCATGCTCAAAAATGAAACAAAAAATAGTTGTTCTGTAATGTTCTCCAGATACTGCAGCTTTGATTGTGCTTTTATGGCAGGGGTGGGCAATTAAATTGATCAAGTGGCCATGGGAGAAACTGTAATTGTTATGAAGGGCAAAAGTAATCGGTAGAACTTACTTCCACACATACTCCATAGGGAACAGTATTATGTCCTCATACATACACTTTAGGACACAGTACTATGTTCACACACATGCCTCTTAGGGCACAATACTATGTCCCCACATATGCCTCTTTGCACAGTGCTATGCCCTCACACATACCCCTTAGGTCACAGTATTATGTCCCCACACATTGAACTTATGGCATAGCAATATTTTGCCGATAATGTTTTTATGGAAAAAAACATAACTGCTCACCTAACCGTGTTCTCTCACTGCTCCGCTCTGCACTGAAGCACAGCTGGCACAATGTAATGACGTAACCATGCCTGCTGCGATTTCAGATGCACAGCTCAATGATGGAAGAGGGAGTTGACGGCCTCCTGTTCCATCATTGTCTTCACTGGTACATGTATCTTGAGGAGTGATACACCCTGTGGAAGGCGGCTGCGTGGTGCAGGGCACCACTCTATCCAGACTTTTGGCCACAGGTCACCCTGATAAAAACAAAGGGACTCAAGTGTTCCTCGTCTGCTGTTTGCCCAGATCTATTTAATGGTAAAGATTTGTTACAGTGCACTGTGCTGTAAGTGTGGAACTTTACACAACTACCCAGTAAATTGTCTGCCTTTTGTACTATACAAATTGTGTGGCTATGTTTTCAATCCTTACCCCAGATCCTATTTAAGAGCTCGCTTATACTTTCGTATAAATCGGACGAGTGCAATCTGATAAAAAATAGTTTTGCACTTGGAAAAACGTTATTCAACAAGGGAGTGCAGATCTGAGTATTTTTCCTCTGCTGTATTCGGAATGGAATTTTTTTTTTAGCATGCTGTGATTTCACAGTGAAATCCGATGGGTGTGAGAAAATAATTGCTTGTCATGTGGACCATTAGTATAGTATCCAATTTCAACGGATACAGTAATAATAATAATAATTTTATTTATATAGCGCCAACATATTCCGCAGCGCTTTACAAATTATAGAGGGGACTTATACAGACAATAGACATTACAGCATAACAGAAATCACAGTTCAAAATAGATACCAGGAGGAGTGAGGGCCCTGCTCGCAAGCTTACAAACTATGAGGAAAAGGGGAGACACGAGAGGTGGATGGTAACAATTGCTTAAGTTATTCGGACCAGCCATAGTGTAAGGCTCGGGTGTTCATGTAAAGCTGCATGAACCAGTTAACTGCCTAAGTATGCAACAGTACAGACACAGAGGGCTATTAACTGTATAAAGTGTATGAGAACATGATGCGAGGAACCTGATTATGTTGTTTTTTGTTTGTTTGTTTTTTTTACGATAGGTCACACAGGGATAGTTAGGTTAATGTGTTGAGGCGGTAGGCCAATCTGAACAAATGAGTTTTTAGGGCACGCTTAAAACTGTGGGGATTAATCATATTAACCTAGGTAGTGCATTCCAAAGAATCGGGGCAGCACGTGTAAAGTCTTGGAGACGGGAGAGGGAGGTGATTATTGAGGATGCTAACCTGAGGTCATTAGCGGAGCGGAGAGCACGGGTAGGGTGGTAGACTGAGCCATGGAGTGCTTTGTGGATGAGGGTAGTAGTTTTGTACTGGATTCTGGAGTGGATGGGTAGCCAGTGTAATGACTGGCACAAGGTAGAGGCATCGGTGTAACGGTTGGTGAGGAATATGATCCTGGCTGCAGCATTCAGCACAGATTGGAGCGGGGAGAGTTTGGCAAGAGGGAGGCCGATTAGTAGAGAGTTACAATAGTCCAGACGAGAATGAATAAGTGAAACAGTAAGAGTTTTTGCAGAGTCGAAAGTAAGAAAAGGGTGAATTCTAGAAATGTTTTTGAGGTATACAGTATAATTCTGTTACATAGGAAACTGTACACTGTCCTGTAAATGATTAATAGCTGCTGAGGAAAAAAAACAAATTGTATACGGACAGCACGCGGATGACAAGTGAGAGAAAATCACACTCTCCTGGATGAGAATGGGACCTATTAGTGTGAACGAACCCTGAGAAATACAACCAGTGTGAGCAACATTTCATGCATTTAAGTGTCAGGAAATTCCAGATTTTCTAGGAAAATGTTGTTTCTTAGACTTTTTTGTTTTTCATATAGTGAAAATGAGTTGGGTTTTTTTCTGGCTGTTGAACTTTTTACTTGCCATCACGCCTAATCTGTTCATCTAGCCAGTTTTAATGAACGTGCACAACAGCATCCCACAAAGATTTTAACTTAAACTTCCGTCATATAAAAAGTCTAAATTATAATTATTTTTTATTACGTAGACAATGACAACAAACCCATTTTAACCCCTTAACGACCGCCGATACGCCTTTTAACGGCGTCAGTTAAGGGTACTTAAACCACAGCGCCGTTAATTATGGCACTGTGGAAAAAGTGAATAGCACCCCCCAGAGTCGGATTTTCTTTGGGGTCTCGGTTGCCGAGGGTAGCCGAGACCCCAGAGAACATTATTCGGAGGTTTTTTACCGACCCCAGGGTTGCAATCACCGGTAATTAATGGTTTACCGGCGGTCGCAAAAAAAACCCCGTGATTTCCCATTTAAGTTCTCTGTCCTCCGATGTGATCGCACATAAGAGGACAGAGAAATGGGATCCCCAATAGCCCTCCGATACTCACCTGTCTCCCCCGGTGCTCCTCGTGGCTCCCGATGGGCACCGCCATCTCTTCCCGGCCAAAAAATGGCAGGCGCATGCGTAGTATGCCCGCCGGCCGGCACCCAGAAAATCTTTGGGATCTCGGATACCAGGGGTTGCCGAGACCCCAAAGAACATGATCGGGGTCAGTTTTTACCGACCCCTGTTTTGCGATCGCCAGTAATTAACTGTTTACCGGCGGTTGCAAAAAAAAAGCGATCTGTCATTCTCTGTGCTCTGATGTGATCGCACATCAGAGAACAGAGAAATAGGGGTATTCGGGGACCCTGCTATACTTACCGGTGTCTCTGGGTCCTCCTGCCCGCCGACTTCTTCATCCAGTAAGAAATTGGCGGGCGCATGCACAGTGCGCCCGCCATGATCTGTCGGCCGGCAGCTGGAGGAGTTGGGGCTAAATTTAAGGTTAGGGTTGGGGCTAAATTTAGAGTTAGGGTTGGGGCTAAATTTAGGGTTAGGGTTGGGGCTAAATTTAGGGTTAGGGTTGGGGCTAAATTTAGGGTTAGGGTTGGGGCTAAATTTAGGGTTAAGGCTAGGGTTAGGCTTCTTTCACACTTGTGTCGGTACATGTTTGTTGTCTTATTTCTGCTTTTTACCATGTTTTAAATTTTAATCAGGTCTAGGGGCTTTATTTAATCTTTTTTTATATATACATAGTTTTGTTCCTATTGTGTTTTTACCATGTGACCTTACTATTTTATCATGTGACTTGTTCTTATCATGTGACCTGCTGACTGTGAATTTTATTGGTTGCTATTTGTTTAAATACCCCTTCCTGCTCTCCTTTAACCCCTCAGTGACAGAGCCAATTTGGTACTTAATGACCGAGCCAATTTTTGCAATTCTGACCACTGTCACTTTATGAGGTTATAACTCTGGAACGCTTCAACGGATCCCGCTGATTCTGAGATTGTTTTTTCGGGACATATTGTACTTCATGTTAGTGGTAACATTTCTTCGATATTACTTGCGATTATTTATGAAAAAAACGGAAATATGGCGAAAATTTTTAAAATTTTGCAATTTTCAAACTTTGCATTTTTATGCCCTTAAATCAGAGAGATATGTCACGAAAAATAGTTAATAAATAACATTTCCCACATGTCTACTTTACATCAGCACAATTTTGGAAACAACATTTTTTTTGTTAGGGAGTTATAAGGGTTAAAAGTTGACCAGCATTTTCTCATTTTTACAACACCTTTTTTTTAGGGACCACATCACATTTGAAGTCATTTTAAGGGGTCTATATGATAGAAAATAATCAAGTGTGACACCATTCTAAAAACTACACCCCTCATGGTTCTCAAAACCACATTCAAGAAGTTTATTAACCCTTTACGTGCTTCACAGGAACTGAAACAATGTGGAAGGAAAAAATGAACATTTAACTTTTTTTTGCAAACATTTTAATTCAGAACCATTTTTTTTATTTTCACAAGTGTAAAAACAGAAATGTAACCATAAATTTTGTTATGCAATTTCTCCTGAACACGCCAATACCCCATATGTGGGGGTAAACCACTGTTTGGGCGCACCGCAGAACTTGGAAGTGAAGGAGCGCCATTTGACTTTTTCAATGCAGAATTGGCTGGAAATGAGATCGGACGCCATGTCACGTTTAGAGAGCCCCTGATGTACCTAAACAGTGGAAACCCCCCACAAGTGACACCATTTTGGAAACTAGACCCCTTAAGGAACTTTAATACATAAAGAGAAAAAAAGAGAGTTTGTGATCCAAACTAAAGAGTATATAATATAATACTAAATCAAGGTTGCTCATAAGAACCACGTCTCACAGTTTTGCAAAGTTAAAAACTGATTTATTTAAACATATTTATACAACCATGAACAATACACATATAATACCAGAAAAATATAAATAAAAAAAGAAAAAAGGGGGAGCAAGCAGGCAACAATGTCGAACCATGGAAAACAATGGGCAGATCAAAAGCACATGTGAACAAACAGCGAAAAAAGGGGGAACACCCCCAATTTATCAAAAAAGTGCATAGTGCATGATAAGCAGCAGTTGAAATTATCTGAATGTCACAGTGCGCCACTAAAACACGGGCATACAGGGGAGGAGATAAAATAGTATTCAGATACGATCAAAAATAATGATCGCCCAGACGCCGGTAAGGTATAGTACCTTACAAGCATCATGTACAGACAAAATGTCTCCAAACCCACTTACCCATGCTACTGGCTGCCCGAAACGCAGATGCCCCGACGCGTGTTTCGCTGTTGCTTCTTCGGGGAGCAGTCAAGGAACTTATCTAGATGTGTGGTGAGCACTTTGAACCCCCAAGAGCTCCACAGAAGTTTACAACGTAGAGCCGTGAAAATAAAAAATCGCATTTGTTTACACAAAAATGATCTTTTCGCCCACAAATTCTTATTTTCACAAGGGTAACAGGAGAAATTAGACCACAAAAGTAGTTGTGCGATTTCTCCTGAATACGTTGATACCCCATATGTGGGGGTAAACCACTGTTCGGGTGCACCGCAGAGCTTGGAAGTGAAGGAGCGCCGTTTTACTTTTTCAATGTAGAATTGGCAGGAATTGAGATTGGACGCCATGTCGCGTTTGGAGAGCCCCTGATGTGCCTAAACAGTGGAAACCCCTCACAAGTGACACCATTTTGGAAACTAGACCCCTTAAGGAACTTATCTAGATGTGTGGTGAGCACTTTGAACCCCCATGTGCTTCACAGAAGTTTATAACGTTGAGCCGTGAAAATAAAAAATCGCGTTTTTTCTACAAAAATGATCTTTTTGCCCCCAAATTTTTATTTTCACAAGGGTAACAGGAGAAATTAGACCACAACAGTTTTAGTGCAATTTCTCCTGAGTACGTCGATACCCAATAAGTGGGGGTAAACCACTGTTTGGGCGCACCGCAGAGCTTGGAAGAGAAGGAGTGCCGTTTTACTTTTTCAATGTAGAATTGTCTGGAATTGAGATCGGACGCCATGTCGCGTTTGGAGAGCCCCTGATGTGCCTAAACAGTGGAAACCCCCCACATGTGACCCCATTTTGGAAACTAGACCCCCCATGGAACTTATCTAGATGTGTGGTGAGAACTTTGAATACCCAAGTGCTTCACAAAAGTTTAGAATGCAGAGTTGTGAAAATAAAAAAATATTTTTTTTCCACAAAAAAGATTTTGTAGCCCCCAAGTTTTTATTTTCACAAGGGTAACAGGAGAAATTGGACCCCAAAAGTTGTTGTCCAATTTATCCCGAGTATGCTGATGCCCCATATGTGGGGGTAAACCACTGTTTGGGCGCACGGCAGAGCTCGGAAGGGAAGGAGCACCGTTTTGGAATGCAGACTTAGATAGAATGGTCTGTGGGCGTTATGTTGCGTTTGCAGAGCCCCTGATGTACCTAAACAGTAGTAACCCCCCACAAGTGACCCCATTTTGGAAACTAGACCCCCCAAGGAACTTATCTAGATGTGTGGTGAGAACTTTGAATGCCCAAGTGCTTCACAGAAGTTTAGAATGCAGAGTCGTGAAAATAAAAAAATATTTTTTTTTCCACAAAAAAGATTTTTTAGCCCCCAAGTTTTTATTTTCACAAGGGTAACAGGAGAAATTGGACCCCAAAAGTTGTTGTCCAATTTATCCCGAGTACGCTGATGCCCCATATGTGGGGGTAACCCACTGTTTGGGCGCACGGCAGAGCTCAGAAGGGAGGGAGCACCATTTGACTTTTTGAGCGCAAAATTGGCTGTCGTGTTTGGAGACCCCCTGATGTAACTAAACAGTGGAAACCCCCTAATTCTAGCTCCAACCCTATCCCCAACATACCCCTAACCCTAATGCCAACCCAATCCATAATCCTAATCACTAACCCTAACGATAATCACAACCCTTACCCCAAAACAACCCTAATGTCAACCCTAACCATAACCCTAATCAAAACCCTAAATCCAACACAACCCTAATCCTAATCTCAACCATAACCTCAAACCTAACCCTAATCCCAATACACCCCTAATCACAACCCTAACCTTAACCCTAATCCCAAACATAACCCTAATCCCAAGGGTAACCCTAATGCCAACCCTAACCCTAATACCAACTCTAATCCAAACCCTAACCCTAATCCCAAATCTAACCCTAACTTTAGCCCCAACCCTAGCCCTAACTTTAGCCCCAACCCTAACCCTAAAGCTACTTTCACACTTGCGTCGTTTGGCATCCGTCGCAATTCGTCGTTTTGGACAAAAAACGGATCCTCCAAATGTGCCCGCAGGATGCGTTTTTTGCCCATAGACTTGTATTGCCGACGGATCGTGACGGATGGCCACACATCGCGTCCGTCGTGCACTGGATCAGTTGTGTTTTGGCGGACCGTCGGCACAAAAAACGTTCAATGTAACGTTTTTTTGTATGTCGCTTCTGCCATTTCTGACCGCACATGCGTGGCCGTAACTCCGCCCCCTCCTCCCTAGGACATAGATTGGGCAGCGGATGCGTTGAAAAACTACAACCGCTGCCCACGTTGTGCACAATTTTCACAACGTGCGTCGGTATGTCGGGCCGACGCATTGCGACGGCCCCGTACCGACTTAAGTGTGAAAGAATCCTAACCCTGAATTTAGCCCCAACCCTAACCCTAGCCCTAACCCTAGCCCTAACCCTAGCCCTAACCCTAGCCCTAACCCTATCCCTAACCCTAACCCTAGCCCTAGCCCTAACCCTATCCCTAACCCTAGCCCTAACCCTAGCCCTAACCCTAACCCTAGCCCTAACCCTAATTTTAGCTCCAACTGTTGTTCTCCTGCCGGCCGGCAGATGGACACAGATGGCGGGCGCACTGCGCATGCGCCCGCCATTTTCTTTTGCCGGCGGCCAGGAGGAGCAGCAGGAGGATCCAGGGACACAGGTGAGTATGGCAGGGTCCCCGAATCCCCCTATTTCTCTGTCCTCTGATGTGCGATCACATCAGAGGACAGAGAATTACACTTTGACTTTTTTTTTTTTTGCGGTCGCCGGTAAATAGTTAATTACCGGCGATCGCAAAACAGGGGTCGGTAAAACCGACCCCGATCTTGCTCTTTGGGGTCTCGGCTACCCCCGGCAGCCGAGACCTTAAAGATTCTCCCGGGGCCGGCCGGCGGGCGCACTGCAGATGCGCCCGCCATTTTGAAGATGGCGGCGCCCACCGGGAGCCACGAGGAGCACCGGGGGAGATAGGTGAGTATTGGGGGGCTATCTGGGACCCACTTTCTCTGTCCTCTGATGTGCGATCACATCGGAGGACAGAGAAATTAAAAAGAGATCGCTTTTTTTTTTTTTGCGATCGCCGGTAAACGGTTAATTACCGGCGATCGCAAATGCGGGGTTGGTACAAAACCTCCCAAATCATGTTCTCTGGGGTCTTGGCTTCCCCCGGCAGCCGAGACCCCGGAGAAAATCCGACTCTGGGTGGCGCTATTCACTTTTTCCACAGCGCCGTTAACGGCACTGTGATTTAAGTACCCTTAGCGGCCGCTGTTAAAAGGCGTATCGGCGGTCGCTAAGGGGTTAATAAACTTCCACCTGATGAAGACGGTTTAATCGATGAAACGTGTTGTTGTGGATCAACACTAAAATCCTTGTTTTGGTCTGATTTCCAGCGCTCCTAGGACCATTATTACTATTCTTTAGTGCATTTTGTATCCTCCTAGAAGGTTAACGGCTGGAGCTGTGGTGGACCTTTTGCTTTCAATTTTAACTGTGACACTCACAGCGCTCCCCAGTGACCGCTTTTTTTCCCTTGAATTTCAGGGTGCAAAAAAAAAGCCTATTTGATCATGGATTTTAGTTTTGCTTTCAGTATAATCTTTTTTTTGTGGTACTAAGCTGGACAAGGCCTAATAATGACCACTATCTGAAGGCTTTTATAAAAAGTGAAGGTGCCCTTTAAGTCTGCCATGATTGAGGTTATTCTGTTGTAATGGTACTGCTCTTATTAATAAGCTTATATGTATAAATCTAGAAATGAAGAATTATCCATATAAGAACATTGTGCATGACAAATAAATATGTTAAACCGTTTTACAAAATGAAGCATTAAGAAGATTTTAAATATGTAAACATCTTAAGACAATGCAATATTTTTTGACAATAACTTCCACAGTGGATACTGGAACTAATCCCCCAAAAAGGTTTACAAATTATTAACTAAGACAAAACTGGAATTACAGCACAGTTTTCTGTCTTACTAAATTCCAAAATCTAGTAAAATAAATCATGAGAAGGTGATACCAGTAGGGAAACCTTCGGAGTATTATTTACTACAGAAGTCTGCGATAAGTGTGATTATATTGTCAGGGGTCAATCCATGGCACCATATTAGTCGGTGGAATCTATAGAGCATAGTATATGCAATTTGTGGCATTAATATTTGTGAAATACTAAAAATGTTAGTAAGCAATATCCTTACTATTTTCATTGCGACTTTGGGTTGTATTGAGGAAGCAATATCAGTAGTATTATTTGATAAAGTCATGGACATTTTTACACGTTTCTACAAACTTTAAATAAACAAGTCATGTAATGGCCAGATATAGTGTTATTCTTCATGCACAAACGTTACATCTTATTCTAAAAAGCTAGTAAAAAAAGATTAAAAAATGCTTTAAGGAAGCACTTTTACATTTAGAGGCCCTGTATATTATACTATTTTATGGGAGCAAATTATGTAAAACTATTATATTTAGTTCAGTGTGTAGCACTACTTTCACGGGCACTGTGGTGATATAATATTTTCAGTGTCTACTATGTGTGACACTGGCTTTTTCAAGAGTCATCGTGTGGCCTTTTCAATTTCAGATGACACCGTAGTTTATGGCGATATTATATTTAAGGGCAAAGGGTAATGTTACTGTATGTTATATTTAGAGGCACAATGCAAGACAGCATTATATTCAGAGGACACCGTGTGTGGAGTTTTGCTTTCAAGGGTAAATTTGCAATAATGTTATATTCTGGCAATAGGGTGTAATGCAATTATATTCACAAGACTCATATGTGGTTCTCACCATATCAGTGGTCATTATCTGTGACTCTACAGATGTACATATTTACATATAGTGGATGAAATAAGTATTGAACACGTCACCAATTTTTCTAAGTAAATACATTTCTAAAGGTGCTATTTAGATGAAATTCTCACCAGATAGAATCATAGAAAGGTAGATTGGGAAGGGACCTCCTGGGTCATCTGGTCCAACCCTCTGCTCAAAGCAGGATTCGCTAAATCATCCCAGACAGAGGTCTGTCCAGCCTCTGTTTGAAGACTTCCATGGAAGGAGAACTCACCACTAGGGTTGAGCGAAACGGGTCGTTCATTTTCAAAAGTCGCCGACTTTTGGCAAAGTCGGGTTTCATGAAACCCGATCCGACCCCTGTGCGGGGTCGGCCATGCGGTACGCGACTTTCGCGCCAAAGTCGCGTTTCAATGACGCGAAAAGCGCCATTTCTCAGCCAATGAACGTAAACGCAGAGTGTGGGCAGCGTGATGACATAGGTCCTGGTCCCCACCATCTTAGAGAAGGGCATTGCAGTGATTGGCTTGCTGTCTGCGGCGTCACAGGGGCTATAAAGGGGCGTTCCCGCCGACCGCCATGTTACTGCTGCTGATCTGAGCTTAGGGAGAGGTTGCTGCCGCTTCGTCAGAAGCAGGGATAGCGTTAGGCAGGGTCCATTAACCACCAAACCGCTTGTGCTGTAGCGATTTCCACTGCCCAACACCACCTTCGGTGTGCAGGGACAGTGGAAGCTACATTTTTTTTTTTTTTCCCCTCAGCGCTGTAGCTCATTGGGCTGCCCTAGAAGGCTCCCTGATAGCTGCATTGCTGTGTGTACGCCGCTGTGCAAACCAACTGCTTTTTTCAAAGCACAAATCCTCTTGTTCCTTCCTTTCTGCACAGCTATCTTTTTTGTTTGTACACACTTTTTATTTAATTTGTGCATCAGTCCACTCCTTATTGCTGCCTGCCATACCTGGCTGAGATTACTGCAGGGAGATAGTAATTGAAGGACACTCCCTGTTTTTTTTTTTTTTTTTGTGGGAGATTAAGATTGACATTTCTGCTAGAGTGCCATCCCTGTCTGTGTCATCTCTCACTCAGTGGGCCATAGAAAGCCTATTTATTTTTTTGCTTGATTTGGGTTCTAAAATCTACCTGAAAAAATCACTACATCAATCAGTGGGAGAAAAATATTGGCCTCAGGGCTTGTGTGCCACTCTTGACTCCTGTGTGTGCCATCTCTCAGTCAGTAGGCCATAGAAAGCCTATTTATTTTTTTGCTTGATTTTGGTTCTAAAATCTACCTGAAAAAATCACTACATCAATCAGTGGGAGAAAAATATTGGCCTCAGGGCTTGTGTGCCACTCCTGACTCCTGTGTGCATCATCACTCACTCAGTGGGCCATAGAAAGCCCTTTTTTTTTTTTTTTGCTTTATTTGGGTTCTAAATTCTACCTGAAAAAATCAATAAATCAATCAGTGGGAGATAAATATTGGCCTCTGGGCTTGTGTGCCACTCCTGTGTGCGTCATCTCTCACTCAGTGGGCCATAGAAAGCCTTTTTTTGTTTTATTTGTTTTCTAAATTCTCCCTGAAAAAATCATTTTATTTTATTTGGTTTCTAAATTCTTCCTGAAAAAATCATTTTATTCTATTTTTTTTTTCCTAAAGTCTCCCTGAAAAAAAAAAAAAAAACAAATCAGTGGGAGATTAATATTGCCCTTTCTGCTTGTGTGCCAGTCTTGACTCCTGGGTGTGCCATCTCTCTCTCTCTCTCCAATTGTGGGCCATAGAAAGCCTATTATTTTTTTAGCTTGATTTGGGTTCCAAAATCTACCTGAAAAAATCACTACATCAATCAGTGGGAGATAAATATTGGCCTCTGGGCTTGTGTGCCACTCCTGACTCCTGTGTGCGTCATCTCTCACTCAGTGGGCCATAGAAAGCCTTTTTTTGTTTTATATGTTTTCTAAATTCTCCCTGAAAAAATCATTTTATTTTATTTGGTTTCTAAATTCTTCCTGAAAAAATCATTTTATTCTATTTTTTTTTTCCTAAAGTCTCCCTGAAAAAAAAAACAAAAAAACAAATCAGTGGGAGATTAATATTGCCCTTTCTGCTTGTGTGCCAGTCTTGACTCCTGGGTGTGCCATCTCTCTCTCTCTCTCCAATTGTGGGCCATAGAAAGCCTATTATTTTTTTAGCTTGATTTGGGTTCCAAAATCTACCTGAAAAAATCACTACATCAATCAGTGGGAGATAAATATTGGCCTCTGGGCTTGTGTGCCACTCCTGACTCCTGTGTGCGTCATCTCTCACTCAGTGGGCCATAGAAAGCCTTTTTTTGTTTTATTTGTTTTCTAAATTCTCCCTGAAAAAATCATTTTATTTTATTTGGTTTCTAAATTCTTCCTGAAAAAATCATTTTATTCTATTATTTTTTTTTCCTAAAGTCTCCCTGAAAAAAAAAAAAATCAAATCAGTGGGAGATTAATATTTACATTTGTGCTTCAGTGACAGTCCTGCGTGTGTGGCATCTCTCTCATTTGTTGCCACCAACAACAGAGTGTGTAACATTGTGCCTGATTTTCGTTGTGGTCTCACTCACCTGTAAAGGGGTAGCTAAATCATACTGAAGTTATAGCTCACCGTGTAATTTGTGTGACAGCAACAAATACCGTTAGTTTGTTTACGTTTTTAAAACAATGAGGAAGTATGGTGGAAGAGGTCGTGGCCGGGGGCGTTCATTGTCAGCTGGTAATGAGGGTAGTGGTAGTGGTGGAGCATCAGCTGGTCGTGGGAAAAAAAATATTGCACCTAAGTCTGGAGCTGTGGAGCCAGGTTCATCGTCAGGCTACACAAGGCCTCGAACGCTCCCTTTTCTGGGAGTAGGAAAACCGCTTTTAAAGCCGGAGCAGCAAGAGCAAGTTTTGACTTATCTTGCTGACTCAGCCTCTAGCTCTTTTGCCTCCTCTCGTGAAACTGGTAAATGTCAAAGCAGCGCGTCGTTAGTGGATGTTCACGGTCAGGGACAAGTCGCTTCCTTGTCCTCTTCAGCAAAAACAACAACAGAGAAGAATGCAGCAGGCGACACAACGGGTTACTCCATGGAGCTCTTTACACATACCGTCCCTGGCTTAGAAAGTGAAGCAGTTAACAGTCCATGCCCATTACAAGTTGAATCTGACATGGAGTGCACTGATGCACAGCCACAGCCAGACTACTATGCTGGTCCTTTGACTCAGACCACAACATTGCCCTCGCAGGGTAATGATCAAGAATCAGACCCTGATGAGACTATGTTGCCCCATCACGAACGCTATACCACCGACCGACACGGTGATACAGACGAAGTTGCACACGAGCTACAAGAAGAGGTAATAGATGACCCAGTTCTTGACCCCGATTGGCAGCCATTGGGGGAACAGGGTGCAGGCGGCAGCAGTTCTGAAGCGGAGGAGGAGGGGCCGCAGCAGGCATCAACATCGCAACAGGTTCCATCTGCCGGGCCCGTATCTTGCCCAAAACGCGTGGCAAAGCCAAAACCTGTTGGAGGACAGCGTGGCCATCCGGTTAAAGCTCAGTCTGCAATGCCTGAAAAGGTATCCGATGCTAAAAAGAGTGCAGTCTGGCATTTTTTTAAACAACATCCAATTGATCAGCGCAAAGTCATCTGTCAAAAAAGTTCAACTACCTTAAGCAGAGGACAGAATCTGAAAAGTCTCAATACAAGTTGCATGCATAGACATTTAACCACCATGCATTTGCAAGCCTGGACTAACTACCAAACGTCCCTTAAGGTTGTAGCACCCTCGGCCAATGAAGCTAGTCAGCAACGCAACATCCCTTCCGGCAGTGTAGGGCCACCATTTTCCGCACCACCTGCAGTATCTGTGCAGGTTTCTTTGCCAGGCCAAAGCAGTCAGGGTCAGGGAATCACCAGTTTCGTAGTAGGAAACACTGCATCTAGGGCACCGGCGGCAACAATACCATCTCCCACCGTCTCTCAGTCTGCCATGTCCACCGGCACCCCCGCTAGTTCCACGATCTCCAGCTCTCCAGTCCAGCTCACCCTACATGAGACTATGGTTAGAAAAAGGAAGTACTTAGCCTCGCATCCGCGTACACAGGGTTTGAACGCACACATAGCTAGACTAATCTCGTTAGAGATGATGCCCTACCGGTTAGTTGAAAGCGAAGCTTTCAAAGCCCTGATGGACTACGCTGTACCACGCTACGAGCTACCCAGTCGACACTTTTTTCCAGAAAAGCCATCCCAGCCCTCCACCAGCATGTTAAAGAGCGCATCGTCCATGCACTCAGGCAATCTGTGAGCACAAAGGTGCACCTGACAAAAGATGCATGGACCAGTAGGCATGGCCAGGGACGTTACGTGTCCATCACGGCACACTGGGTAAATGTGGTGGATGCAGGGTCCACAGGGGACAGCAAGTTTGGGACAGTTCTGCCTAGCCCACGGTCTAGGAAACAATTGGCTGTAGCCGTTCGCACCCCCTCCTCCTCCTCTTCGTCCTCCTGCAGAAGCGAGAGCTCGTCCACAGACCGCAGTCGCACAACCACTCCATCCGCAGCTGCCACTGTTGCACACCAGGTCTCCCATTATGGGGCAGCTACTGGCAAACGTCAGCAGGCTGTATTGGCTATGAAGTGTTTGGGCGACAACAGACACACCGCGGAAGTTCTGTCCGAGTTCTTGCAGAAAGAAACGCAGTCGTGGCTGGGCACTGTAGATCTTGAGGCAGGCAAGGTAGTGAGTGATAACGGAAGGAATTTCATGGCTGCCATCTCCCTTTCCCAACTGAAACACATTCCTTGCCTGGCTCACACCTTAAACCTGGTGGTGCAGTGCTTCCTGAAAAGTTATCCGGGGTTATCCGACCTGCTCCTCAAAGTGCGTGGACTTTGCTCACATATCCGCCGTTCGCCCGTACACTCCAGCCGTATGCAGACCTATCAGCGTTCTTTGAACCTTCCCCAGCATCGCCTAATCACAGACGTTGCAACAAGGTGGAACTCAACACTGCACATGCTTCAGAGACTGTGCGAACAGAGGCGGGCTGTTATGTTTTTGTGGGAGGATACACATACACGGGCAGGCAGTAGGATGGCAGACATGGAGTTGTCAGGTGTGCAGTGGTCGAAGATTCAAGACATGTGTCAAGTCCTTCAGTGTTTTGAGGAATGCACACGGCTGGTTAGTGCAGACAACGCCATAATAAGCATGAGCATCCCCCTAATGCGTCTGCTGATGAAAAGTTTGACGCACATAAAGGATCAGGCGTCTGCAGCTGAGGAAGAGGAAAGCATTGATGACAGTCAGCCATTGTCTGGCCAGGGCAGTGTACAGGACGAGTTAGCGGGCGAAGAGGAGGAGGAGGACGAGGAGGATGATGGGGATGATTATATTTTTAATGAGGAATCTTTTCCGGGGCCACTGGAAATTGGTGGCGCGGCAAGGCCGGGTTCTGGTTTTTGGAGGGACACAAGTGACATGGATTTGCCTGAAACTGCCCCTCAACCAAGCACAACCGCAGATTTGAGAACTGGAACTTTGGCCCACATGGCGGATTATGCCTTACGTATCCTCAAAAGGGACACACGCATAACTAAAATGATGAATGATGACGATTACTGGTTGGCCTGCCTCCTTGATCCTCGCTATAAAGGCAAATTGCAAAATATAATGCCACATGAGAACTTGGAACTAATATTAGCAACCAAACAATCAACTCTTGTTGACCGTTTGCTTCTGGCAATCCCTGCACACAGCGCCCGTGATCGTTCTCACACGAGCTGCAGGGGCCAGCAGACCAGAGGAGTTAGAGGGGCAGAAATCAGAAGTGGCGTTGGCCAGAGGGGTTTTCTGACCAGGTTGTGGAGTGATTTTGCTATGACCGCAGACAGGACAGGTAGTGCAGCATCAATTCAAAGTGACAGGAGACAACATTTGTTCAGTATGGTTACAAACTATTTTTCATCCCTTATCGATGTTCTCCCTCAACCGTCATTCCCATTTGATTACTGGTCATCAAAATTAGACACCTGGCAAGAATTGGCAGAATATGCATTGCAGGAGCTTGCTTGCCCGGCAGCTAGTGTCCTATCAGAAAGAGTATTCAGTGCTGCAGGTTCAATACTAACAGAAAAAAGGACTCGTCTGGCTACCCAAAATGTAGATGATCTAACCTTCATTAAAATGAACCACAACTGGATTTCGAAATCTTTTGCCCCACCTTGCCCGGGTGACACCTAGCTTTCCTATGAAAAGGTCTTGCCTGTGGACTATTCTGAATGCCTTTTCCAATCTCGTAATTTTCTGCACCTGATTGTCCAGCATACGACATGTTTACACCTCACTAAATGGCCAAACTCCCCACACGGGGCCGTGGTATCGACACTTGGCGACAGCACCCGTGAGAGTGCAGTTTGTCTGAAGAGGTGGGTGTGCCCGCTTTTGGTCGACGGCACTGCCACTGGGTCCCTCCTAGTACAATAAAGTGTCTCTGGCGGTGGTGGTGCGCACCCAACGTCAGACACACCGTTGTAATATGAGGGGCCCTGGGCCTGTACCGCCGGCCACAAGACAGTTCCCCCCCCAGCTCAAACAGTGCTCTACCACTTGCAAAATTATCTCACAGCTCCACCAATGTTTAGTCTATGCGCTGACATCCTTCAATGCCTGCCACTGACAATAACATTGTATTGACATTTTTGTTATGTTAGGCCTTCGATGCCTGTCTGTGGTCACTCCTTCCACTAGGCCTCCACTGACCACACCACTGCTGCCCGTGTACCCCTGTAACCAATTTAAAATTGCCTACAGCCATGTGTTATTATTTTAGGCCTTTGATGCCTGTCTGCGGTCACTCCTTCCACTATGCCTCCACTGACCACACCACTGCTGCCCGTGTACCCCTGGAACCAATTTAAAATTGCCTACAGCCATGTGTTATTATTTTAGGCCTTCGATGCCTGTCTGCGGTCACTCCTTCCACTAGGCCTCCACTGACCACACCACTGCTGCCCGTGTACCCCTGTAACCAATTTAAAATTGCCTACAGCCATGTGTTATTATTTTAGGCCTTCGATGCCTGTCTGCGGTCACTCCTTCCACTAGGCCTCCACTGACCACACCACTGCTGCCCGTGTACCTCTGGAACCAATTTAAAATTGCCTACAGCCATGTGTTATTATTTTAGGCCTTCGATGCCTGTCTGCGGTCACTCCTTCCACTAGGCCTCCACTGACCACACCACTGCTGCCCGTGTACCCCTGGAACCAATTTAAAATTGCCTACAGCCATGTGTTATTATTTTAGGCCTTCGATGCCTGTCTGCGGTCACTCCTTCCACTAGGCCTCCACTGACCACACCACTGCTGCCCGTGTACCCCTGGAACCAATTTAAAATTGCCTACAGCCATGTGTTATTATTTTAGGCCTTCGATGCCTGTCTGCGGTCACTCCTTCCACTAGGCCTCCACTGACCACACCACTGCTGCCCGTGTACCCCTGGAACCAATTTAAAATTGCCTACAGCCATGTGTTATTATTTTAGGCCTTCGATGCCTGTCTGCGGTCACTCCTTCCACTAGGCCTCCACTGACCACACCACTGCTGCCCGTGTACCCCTGGAACCAATTTAAAATTGCCTACAGCCATGTGTTATTATTTTAGGCCTTCGATGCCTGTCTGCGGTCACTCCTTCCACTAGGCCTCCACTGACCACACCACTGCTGCCCGTGTACCCCTGGAACCAATTTAAAATTGCCTACAGCCATGTGTTATTATTTTAGGCCTTCGATGCCTGTCTGCGGTCACTCCTTCCACTAGGCCTCCACTGACCACACCACTGCTGCCCGTGTACCCCTGGAACCAATTTAAAATTGCCTACAGCCATGTGTTATTATTTTAGGCCTTCGATGCCTGTCTGCGGTCACTCCTTCCACTAGGCCTCCACTGACCACACCACTGCTGCCCGTGTACCCCTGTAACCAATTTAAAATTGCCTTCAGCCATGTGTTATTATTTTAGGCCTTCGATGCCTGTCTGCGGTCACTCCTTCCACTAGGCCTCCACTGACCACACCACTGCTGCCCGTGTACCCCTGTAACCAATTTAAAATTGCCTTCAGCCATGTGTTATTATTTTAGGCCTTCGATGCCTGTCTGCGGTCACTCCTTCCACTAGGCCTCCACTGACCACACCACTGCTGCCCGTGTACCCCTGGAACCAATTTAAAATTGCCTACAGCCATGTGTTATTATTTTAGGCCTTCGATGCCTGTCTGCGGTAACTCCTTCCACTAGGCCTCCACTGACCACACCACTGCTGCCCGTGTACCCCTGGAACCAATTTAAAATTGCCTACAGCCATGTGTTATTATTTTAGGCCTTCGATGCCTGTCTGCGGTCACTCCTTCCACTAGGCCTCCACTGACCACAACACTGCTGCCCGTGTACCCCTGGAACCAATTTAAAATTGCCTACAGCCATGTGTTATTATTTTAGGCCTTCGATGCCTGTCTGCGGTCACTCCTTCCACTAGGCCTCCACTGACCACACCACTGCTGCCCGTGTACCCCTGTAACCAATTTAAAATTGCCTTCAGCCATGTGTTATTATTTTAGGCCTTGGATGCCTGTCTGCGGTCACTCCTTCCACTAGGCCTCCACTGACCACACCACTGCTGCCCGTGTACCCCTGGAACCAATTTAAAATTGCCTACAGCCATGTGTTATTATTTTAGGCCTTCGATGCCTGTCTGCGGTCATTCCTTCCACTAGGCCTCCACTGACCACACCACTGCTGCCCGTGTACCCCTGGAACCAATTTAAAATTGCCTACAGCCATGTGTTATTATTTTAGGCCTTCGATGCCTGTCTGCGGTAACTCCTTCCACTAGGCCTCCACTGACCACACCACTGCTGCCCGTGTACCCCTGGAACCAATTTAAAATTGCCTACAGCCATGTGTTATTATTTTAGGCCTTCGATGCCTGTCTGCGGTCACTCCTTCCACTAGGCCTCCACTGACCACACCACTGCTGCCCGTGTACCCCTGGAACCAATTTAAAATTGCCTACAGCCATGTGTTATTATTTTAGGCCTTCGATGCCTGTCTTCGGTCACTCCTTCCACTAGGCCTCCACTGACCACACCACTGCTGCCCGTGTACCCCTGGAACCAATTTAAAATTGCCTACAGCCATGTGTTATTATTTTAGGCCTTCGATGCCTGTCTGCGGTCACTCCTTCCACTAGGCCTCCACTGACCACACCACTGCTGCCCGTGTACCCCTGGAACCAATTTAAAATTGCCTACAGCCATGTGTTATTATTTTAGGCCTTCGATGCCTGTCTGTGGTCACTCCTTCCACTAGGCCTCCACTGACCACACCACTGCTGCCCGTGTACCCCTGTAAACAATTTAAAATTGCCTACAGCCATGTGTTATTATTTTAGGCCTTCGATGCCTGTCTGCGGTCACTCCTTCCACTAGGCCTCCACTGACCACACCACTGCTGCCCGTGTACCCCTGGAACCAATTTAAAATTGCCTACAGCCATGTGTTATTATTTTAGGCCTTCGATGCCTGTCTGCGGTCACTCCTTCCACTAGGCCTCCACTGACCACACCACTGCTGCCCGTGTACCCCTGGAACCAATTTAAAATTGCCTACAGCCATGTGTTATTATTTTAGGCCTTCGATGCCTGTCTGCGGTCACTCCTTCCACTAGGCCTCCACTGACCACACCACTGCTGCCCGTGTACCCCTGGAACCAATTTAAAATTGCCTACAGCCATGTGTTATTATTTTAGGCCTTCGATGCCTGTCTGCGGTCACTCCTTCCACTAGGCCTCCACTGACCACACCACTGCTGCCCGTGTACCCCTGGAACCAATTTAAAATTGCCTACAGCCATGTGTTATTATTTTAGGCCTTCGATGCCTGTCTGCGGTCACTCCTTCCACTAGGCCTCCACTGACCACACCACTGCTGCCCGTGTACCCCTGGAACCAATTTAAAATTGCCTACAGCCATGTGTTATTATTTTAGGCCTTCGATGCCTGTCTGCGGTCACTCCTTCCACTAGGCCTCCACTGACCACACCACTGCTGCCCGTGTACCCCTGGAACCAATTTAAAATTGCCTACAGCCATGTGTTATTATTTTAGGCCTTCGATGCCTGTCTGCGGTCACTCCTTCCACTAGGCCTCCACTGACCACACCACTGCTGCCCGTGTACCCCTGGAACCAATTTAAAATTGCCTACAGCCATGTGTTATTATTTTAAGCCTTCGATGCCTGTCTGCGGTCACTCCTTCCACTAGGCCTCCACTGACCACACCACTGCTGCCCGTGTACCCGTGGAACCAATTTAAAATTGCCTACAGCCATGTGTTATTATTTTAGGCCTTCGATGCCTGTCTGCGGTCACTCCTTCCACTAGGCCTCCACTGACCACAACACTGCTGCCCGTGTACCCCTGGAACCAATTTAAAATTGCCTACAGCCATGTGTTATTATTTTAGGCCTTCGATGCCTGTCTGCGGTCACTCCTTACACTAGGCCTCCACTGACCACACCACTGCTGCCCGTGTACCCCTGTAACCAATTTAAAATTGCCTTCAGCCATGTGTTATTATTTTAGGCCTTCGATGCCTGTCTGCGGTCACTCCTTCCACTAGGCCTCCACTGACCACACCACTGCTGCCCGTGTACCCCTGGAACCAATTTAAAATTGCCTACAGCCATGTGTTATTATTTTAGGCCTTCGATGCCTGTCTGCTGTCACTCCTTCCACTAGGCCTCCACTGACCACACCACTGCTGCCCGTGTACCCCTGGAACCAATTTAAAATTGCCTACAGCCATGTGTTATTATTTTAGGCCTTCGATGCCTGTCTGCGGTCACTCCTTCCACTAGGCCTCCACTGACCACACCACTGCTGCCCGTGTACCCCTGGAACCAATTTAAAATTGCCTACAGCCATGTGTTATTATTTTAGGCCTTCGATGCCTGTCTGCGGTCACTCCTTCCACTAGGCCTCCACTGACCACACCACTGCTGCCCGTGTACCCCTGGAACCAATTTAAAATTGCCTACAGCCATGTGTTATTATTTTAGGCCTTCGATGCCTGTCTGCGGTCACTCCTTCCACTAGGCCTCCACTGACCACACCACTGCTGCCCGTGTACCCCTGGAACCAATTTAAAATTGCCTACAGCCATGTGTTATTATTTTAGGCCTTCGATGCCTGTCTGCGGTCACTCCTTCCACTAGGCCTCCACTGACCACACCACTGCTGCCCGTGTACCCCTGGAACCAATTTAAAATTGCCTACAGCCATGTGTTATTATTTTAGGCCTTCGATGCCTGTCTGCGGTCACTCCTTCCACTAGGCCTCCACTGACCACACCACTGCTGCCCGTGTACCCCTGGAACCAATTTAAAATTGCCTACAGCCATGTGTTATTATTTTAGGCCTTCGATGCCTGTCTGCGGTCACTCCTTCCACTAGGCCTCCACTGACCACACCACTGCTGCCCGTGTACCCCTGGAACCAATTTAAAATTGCCTACAGCCATGTGTTATTATTTTAGGCCTTCGATGCCTGTCTGCGGTCACTCCTTCCACTAGGCCTCCACTGACCACACCACTGCTGCCCGTGTACCCCTGGAACCAATTTAAAATTGCCTACAGCCATGTGTTATTATTTTAGGCCTTCGATGCCTGTCTTCGGTCACTCCTTCCACTAGGCCTCCACTGAACACACCACTGCTGCCCGTGTACCCCTGGAACCAATTTAAAATTGCCTACAGCCA